>NC_138176.1:70306105-71806105 GCF_964165515.1 Mesoplodon bidens
CTCAGTGCTCTGTGGTGACATAAGGGGGAAGGAAATCTAAATAAGAGTGGATATATGTATATGTATAACTGATTCACACTGCTGTACAGCAGGAACTAATACAACATTGTGAAGCAACTATACTCCAATAAAAATTTTTTAGAAATGCCTTGCTGAAAACTACTATATAGAGAATAGATGAACAACAAGGTCCTACTGTATAGCACAGGGAACTCTATTCAGTATCTAGTGATAAACCATAATGAAAAAGAATATGGAAAAGAATGTATATATGTATAACTGAATCACTCTGATGTACAGTAGAAATTAACACAACATTGTAAATCAACTATACTTCAATAAAATAAAATTAAAAAAATTCTTTGATGAAACCTACCCAGGAGTTTGGGGTTTTAAGCACTAGCTGCCCTGAACTCCTTGCTTGGCGCCCTGAAATCCAGCTGTACTTTCCTTCACCACAAGCAGGTGTCAGTAGATTGGCTTTACTGCCAACAGGTGAGTGGACCCCAGTTTGGTTCAGTAACAAGCTCTTCCATTTCGGTTCTATCTGCAGTGTTCTTGAGAAAGACTCAAGAAAGTGCTGATCATCTTGAACACTTCTCTTCAGCATCTGCTAATCTCCCTTTAACTTAGATCCAGGCTTAGAGGCAACATCGCAGTGAAAACTCTACCATCAGGTATCTTTCATATCAGTACACTTCACAGTATCCCAGGGCAGTAGGTTATGGTTTCCCCAGATGAGAGGTGGGGAAACTGAGGCTCAGGGAATATTTGTAAAGTATCATGTGCTCAATATTAAATTCTGAGAAAGCTCAAGACCTGTTCTGTCACTTATGAGATGTGTGATTATGGATAAACCTCTTTACTTAGCCATGCATCAGATTCTAAGATGCCCTAAAGAGCATCAGTATGAGGACCAAATTAACAAGGCCTGGGAAAGAGACTACATTGTTATACACTACCCACATATGAGTTATTATACAAGAATATAAGGCATTATAACTTATCAGTATGGTAATGACTCAAAATTCATAGAAATTACTCCCCAGTGGAAAATGGGCAGATGAAGCTATGTCTCTTGACTCTAGACTCAGAAAAAGTTTGCTGTACATGGAATCCAGTTTGAAGAGTTCCCACATGGTCCCAGTATTAATAATCAGCAGTATAACAAGAAAGCAAAGAAAGAAAAAAAAAAGCTAATAAAACCAAATGAGAATCCAATCTCTTCAGATAGGATATTTGGCATACATAGATCTTCCAAAGACCTCTGCCCCAGATTCAGCATCTAACTACTGTCCTGAAAGTGAAGTCCTCTCCTTCCTCCAATCTCCTGGACACTTCTGCAGCCTCTGGATCTACTGAGCAGCTGGAACTGTTGGGTGGTCCCCCCTCCCCCTCAAACACAAATACATAAATAAATAAACTAACAAACAAAACCCAGAACCCTGGGGAGTCATCCAAAAATGTCCCCTCCCCTTCTATGTCCAAACTGCACCCGCCCTGTGCATACACACACAGTAAGGTAAAAACGAGTTACCCAGTTCTGTAGGTTCTTCTCACTTGACCCTCTCCTCCTCAAGTCTACCGTTCCGACCCGACATTCACACCTCAATATCTCCCGCACAGTCTCCCTCACTCTCCCCTCTAAGCCATTTGCCATCTGCATTCAGAGTAGTCTTTTAAAACAAAATCTACCCATGTTAATAAACCATTGCCTGGGTCTCCAGTGTCTACGATGGAGCTCTGACATCCAGAGATCTCTGTGACCCAGCTCCTCTTCTCCATCCTAAGCCATCACTTAAGTAAGTAAACCAAGGCCACATGGGGATACAGCCCAGATTTAAACCTGACCTAACTCCAGGGACCATGGTCTTAACCAATGCACTCAATGGTCCTATTGCTCTATGCTATTTTGAGCCTTGTCTGTTTCCACGTCAATCTCCTTCCTAGGCTGCCACTGATAACAGGGACTGTATCTGGTTCATTGCGGAGAGTATGGTTTACACAAAGAAGGGTTCTGTTCCTATTAACGGTGGTCTAGGTAATTTTGACAAACTATCCCACTGAAAACAGTTAGAAAAGTTGGACAAAAACAAAATCTGTTTGAAAGCATCTGAGAGCTAACAAGGCAGTGAATAAATATGAGGCTAAGATCTAGGAAAAGAAGGAAGCTCAGAGATGGCAGTCTCATATTTGGGGTCACTGTGTTCCTAAGAGCATCTTGTGGTTCTAGAAGAGGCAGCCCAGGGGCTGAAAAGCTGAGCAGAATTTCTGATGATGAAAACTGGAGTCCAAAGACTGCTGAGGAGATGTCACCATGATAAAATCCTTTGGACTTTTGGTTAGTATTCATACCTTAGCAGTAAAGGACACCTGAAACAGATCAGCCCTTGGAGGAAATGAAGCCCAGCTTCGAATGAACTCAATTTCTGATTAGATTGAGGTAATCCATAATAAAACCCTTAGTTGCCTGGAGGAAGATAAGATCATCCTAGTCCTCAGACTGTCTTCTCCATTTTCATTTACAGTGTCTGGCACACAAACAAAACTACCTAGGCATACAAGGAGACAAGAAAATAGGATCGCAAACTAAGAGGAACAAGAGGTAATAGACACAGGACAGGGGTAAAGATAATGAAGTTTTCAGACAGAGACTTAATAATTATGCTTAATATGTTTCAGGAGATAAAAATAAGACTGAGAATTTTAGCAACAACTGAAAAAAGGGAACATATAAAGAAGTCATCTGCCAATATCTGTGAAGTGAAAGAAGGAAAGGCCAAATTGATGAAACTTACTGAGTGACAGTCAGCCAGCAGACTGTGTCCATTGCCTGGCCAGGAGAAATTATGGTCAGTGCAGCACCCTGATTAAGGGCATGTACCCTGGAGCCACAGTGAGTGGGTTTGAAACCTGCCCCTCTCATTTACTAGTGTGTGCCCTAGGGCAAGCTTTTTAACCTTAAGTCCTCACCTGTAAGATGGTACAAACATCAATGCCTGCTTCCTAGGGTTGTTGAGAGGATTATACATATTTGCAAAGTTCTTAGAACCATGTTTGGCTCTATGTTCTATTACTCATACATAGAACATTATAAGTATTTGTTAAATAAATAAAAAGAAATGGGTGTACTGGAGGACATCAGCATCATGGTGGAGTGAGACACTCTCTTTGTCTCCCCTTCAATCAGTAACCAGTAAAGCACCCACAATGCAACAAAGGTGCCTCTGCCTGACAGGATGCCAGAGAATTCCACACATTTGTACATCTAAAGGTGAGCAGACTGGAACACACAGAGGGGGCAGAACTGGGGGAACAGCAGGACTGGTGCCTGCAGTCCTGGCCCCCAAAGCCATGGCAGATGAACCCACAGCCCCAAAGGTCCCAGTAGCAGCAGAGGGAAGCAGCACACAAGACTGACATCCTGGCCGCAGCAGCGCCCATGGCCATAGGTAAGTGGGCAGCAGTGGCAGTGGGGTCTGGGACCCTGTCCCTCCAGCTACTGAGGCACCCATGACTCTGACCTCTCAACCCCCTAACCCCCAGCAGCAGAGCACATGAACTGTGCAACACTGGGCAGAGGTGCCTGTGTGAATCCAGCTCCCCTCCACTACCCCTTGTGGTGGCAGCGCCTGCAACTCAAGGATTCCCAGACGTGGCAGAAAAGCCTTTCATCCTGGTGCCCAGGTAGCAATGCCAGTGACAGTGGCAACAGCAAGGCACCAACAAACCCGGAGACACAGGAAATGATAATGAAGACATGGAGCCACACCTCTGACAGAGGCAGTGGAGGATGAAAAGTGCCAACTCTCAGATATAACTAGAGGAAGCTCAGAATCAAGCACAAAGGTGTTTGCTACTTCAAATGCACTGGCAGAGGAACAACTCATCAAGCACCATGAAGAACCACAGTAACTGCACCACAAAAAGAAAATGAGAATCTCCAGAAACCAAACTTAAAGTCACAGAATACTGGGATCTAACATATAAAGAATTCAAAATAGCTGTCATGAAGAAACTCAGTGAGCTATAAGAAAATTCAGAAAGGCAGCTCAATGGGCTGAGAAATAAAATTAATGAATAGAAGGAATGCTTTACCAAAGAAATTGAAACTCAAAAAAAGAATCAAACAGAAATTCTAGAGCTGAAGAACTCATAAACAAGGTAAATAATGCATTAGAAAGTTTTGGAAATAGAGCAGTCCATATGGAGGAGAGAATTAGTGAGCTCAAAAATAGAAATCTAGGAAGATACAAGTAGAAGAGGAAAGAGAAATAAGATGTTAAAAAACAGGGAAATTCGGGCTTCCCTGGTGGCGCAGTGGTTGAGAGTCCGCCTGCCGATGCAGGGGACATGGGTTCGTGCCCCGGTCCAGGAAGATCCCACATGCCACGGAGCAGCTGGGCCCGTGAGCCATGGCCGCTGAACCTGTGCGTCTGGAGCCTGTGCTCCGCAACGGGAGAGGCCACAACAGTGAGAGGCCCGCGTAACGCAAAAACAAACAAACAAACAAAAAACAGGGAAATTCTATGAGAGCTATTCAACTCATTTAGGAAGGGTAACATTAAGGTAATGAGTATCCCAGTGAAGAGAGGGAGAAAAGAACAGAGAGTTTATTTAAAGAAATGATAAGTGAGAATTCACAAAGCTGGGAAAGGAACTGGATATACAAGTCTATGAAGCTAAGAGAACACCTAATTACCTCAAGGCAAAAAGACCCTCTCCAAGACACACTATACTAAAATTGTCAAAAGTCAATGACAAGGAAAGAATTTTAAACGCAGCCAGAGAAAAAGCTTCCTACAAAGGAATCACCATTAGGCTACCACCAGATTTCTCCACAGAAGCTTTATAGGCCAGGAGGGAGCAGAATGACATTCTCAAAATACTAAAAGATAAAAACTGTCACCCAATAATATTCTCTCCAGCAAAGTTATCATTCAGATATGAAGGAGAAATAAACGTTTTCCCAGACAACAACAGCTGAGGGAGTTCATCACCACTAGACCTGTCTTACAAGAAATGTGGAAAGGAGCCCTTTGATCAGAAACAAAAAGGCAAAGTACCCAAAAGTTTGAGTAAGGTGATAAACAGAATCAGAAAATTGTTACTTTTTCCCAGAATAGGTTTTAAAATATTTTATCATAGCATAAAGGAGGGGAAGGAGG
Organism: Mesoplodon bidens; assembly: GCF_964165515.1. Lineage (NCBI taxonomy): Eukaryota > Metazoa > Chordata > Mammalia > Artiodactyla > Ziphiidae > Mesoplodon > Mesoplodon bidens. The sequence continues at coordinate 70,311,274 of NC_138176.1, forward strand.
GGAAAAAAGCAGAAAAAATAATGATAACTCCTTCAGTTTGGTAAATCACAACATAAAAATGGATAATTTGAGAAAACAAAAACATAAAAGGGGAAGAGGAAAAAGATGGAACCCATAGAGTTGAATGAAGATAAGATGCTATCAGCATAAAAAGGACTATTTTATCTATGAAAAGTTTTACATAAACCACAAAACATAAATCTAGGGCAGAGACACGAAACATAAAAAGAGGAAACTGAGAAAAACATCAGAGAAAACCATCAAATCAAAATGGCAGACAGAAACACAGGGGGAAAGAAAACAGTGGAGAGACACAGCAACCAGAAACAGAAGATAAAATGGCAGTACTAAGTCCTCATCTATCAATAATAACCTTAAATGTAAATGGACTGAATTCACCCATCAAAAGACATGGAGTGGCTGGATGGATTAAAAAACAAGACCCAACTACATGCTACCTCCAGGAGACCCATCTCAGCTCTAAAGACAAACACATGTTCAAAGTGAAGGGATGGAAGATGATACGTCAAGCAAATGACAGCCAGAAAAGGGGGTGTAGCCATACTCATTTCAGACAAAATAGACTTCAAGCCCAAAAGGTAACAAGAGACAAAAATGAACAGTATATAATTATAAAGGGGAAAATTCACTAAGAAGACATAACAGTTATTAATGTATATGCACCTAACATAGGAGCACCAAAATATATAAAACAATTATTAACAGACCTAAAGGGAGAAATTATTTCACACAGTATTGGAAGTCCTAGCCAGAATAATTAGGGAAGAAAAAAACTAAAGTTATCCAAATTGGAAAGAAAGAAGTAAAGCTGTCACTATTTGCAGATGACCTAATTTTATACATAGAAAACCCTGAAGACTCCACAAAAAAAACTAAAAGAAATAATAAACAAATACATATAATTGCAGGGTACAAAATCAACATACAAAAATCTGTTGCATTTCTATATGCTAACAATGAGCTACCAGAAAGAAAAACTAAGAAAAAAAATCCCATTTACAATCACAGCAAAAAATATAAAATAACTAAGAATAAATATAACCAAAGAAGTGAAAATATGTACACTGAAAATTATAAAACACTGTTGAAAGAAATTGAAGGAGGCACAAATAAATGGAAAGATATTCCATGCTAGTGGATTGGAAGAATGACATTGTTAAAGCATCCATATTACCTAAAGTAATCTACAGATTCAATGCAATCTTTATCAAAATCTGAAGGACATTTTTCACGGAAATAGAACAAAAATTCTAAAATTTATGTGGAACCACAAAAGACCCTGAATAGCCAAAGTAATCCTGAGAAAAAAGAACAAAGCTGATTTCAAACTATATTACAAAGCCATAGTAATCAAAATGGTTTGGTACTGGCACAAAAACAGATACATAGATCAATGGAACAGAATTGAGAGCCCAGAAATAAACCCATGCATATATGGACAATTAATTTACAACAAAGGAGCAAAGAACATACAATGGATAAAGGACAGTCTCTTCAATAAATGGTGTTGGGAAAGCTGGACAACCACATGCAAAAAAAAAAGAAACTAGATCACTATCTCATATCATACACCAAAGTCAATTCAAAATGGATTGAAGACTTAAATGTAAAACCTGAAACCATAAAACTCCTAGAAGAAAATATAGGTGGTATGCTCTTGGTCATGGGTCTTAACAATATCTTTCCAGATATGTCTCCTCAGGCAAAGGAGTCAAAAGCAAAAGTAAACAAATGGAACTACATCAAACTAAAAAGATTCTGCACAGCAAAGGAAACGAAACTATCAGCAAAACCGAAAGACAACCTACTGAATGGGAGAAGATATTTGTAAACAATATATCTGATAAGTAGTAATATCCAAAATATATAAAGAACAGATACAACTCAACAACAAAACAACCCAATTGAAAAATGGGTGGAGCTGAATAGACATTTTTTTCAAAGAAGACATACAGATGGCCAACAGGCACATGAAAACAATAGCATGAATTATTAGGGAAATGCAAATTAAAACCACAGTGAGATATCACCTCACACCTGTTGAAATGACTATTATCAAAAAGGCAAGAAATAACAAGTGTTGGTGGGAATGTAAATTGGTGCAGCCATTATGGAAAACAGTATCGAGATTCCTCAAAAAAAATAAGAACAGAACCACTATATAATCCAGCTATCCCACTTCTGGGTATTTATCCAAAGAATATAAAAACATTAATTTGAAAAAATACATTCACTCCTATGCTCACTGCGTCACTGCAATTGCCAAAATATGGAAGCAACCTAAGTGCCCATTAACAGATGAATGGATAAAGATGTGATGTGTATGGAATATTACTCAGCCATAAAAAGATGAAATCTTTCCATTTGCAACAACATAGATGGACCTTGAGGGTATTATGTAAGTGAAATAAGTCAGGTGGAGAAAGAAAATATCATATGATTTCAGTCATATGTGGAATATAGAAAATAAACAAACAAAAACACAAAATAAATGAACAAAATCAAACACTTATATACAGAGATCAGAATAGTGGTTACCACAGAGGAATGGTGGGGGAGGGCAAAATGGGTAAAGGGGATCAACTGTATGGTGATGGATGAAGACTAAGTTTTTGGTGGTGAACATACTGCAGGGTATACAGAAGTAGAAATATTTAATGTTGTACAAGTGAAATATATAATGTTATAAACCAACATTACCTCAATAAGTAATAAAATAAAATAAAGATACTCAGGTCCTGTCCTTAAAAGTAAATTATAGATAGATAAATAGACAAAAATTTAAATAAAATAAAAAATAAGAAGAACTGAATTCAGTTTAGCCAACAATCATATCACCTGGTCTGGCCTCTCTCTCAAGGTGTTACTTCCTCTCCTTCAATACACTACTCAATACTCCAATCCACACATCAATCATACTGAGCTCCTTACACTTCTCCAAATGTACATATCTTGTTCACTTCCTATCTTGGTATCTGTCCTGTCTTTCCTCTGCCTGAAAAGCCTCTCCTTCCTTCATCTACTTGAAAAACTTCTGCCCATACTTCAAGAATTAGTTAAAATATCTCTTCCTCTGGGAAGCATTTCCATGACCCGCTTAGAGGTAATTACTTCTTCTGGGCTCAGCTAGCCCTGATCTTAGCATGGTACTCATCAAACTTTTATGGTCACTTCTGTTTCTGTGTTTGTCTTCCCACTAGGTCAGACTGCCTCACAGCTCAACCTATGTCTTATCTCTTTTCTCAAATACCAAGCATAGTGTTCAGGGCATGGCAGTTGTTCGATTATGACTACTGAATGACAAATTAATGATTAATAGGATGAATTAATGAATGAAATACACTCAGTGTTTGCTCTCATGCTGCTATAGGTAAAATACAGATGGCAATTACAACTACTGAATGACAAATTAATGATTAATAGGATGAATTAATGAATGAAATACACTCAGTGTTTGCTCTCGTGCTGCTATAGGTAAAACATTCATCACATCCATGGAAGTATAATGTGACTTAGAATTCTTACTCTTCTAAGGCTTGAAGCATGCTCCCGGGGTCCTCTGAAGACAGAATGTCTATCATTTGGTCATTTAGAGCGAGATCTTCATTCATACCATCAGCTGAGGTGAACTGGGAGCGCTCCAGCTTGCTCTCATGATGCTGAACCTTCAGGAGAATTTCAGAAACCACAATTGAGTAGGCCTTCTTGTGAATGTCACAAGCTGGAAAATTCATGAGGGAAGGTGGGGACCTGCAGTCAGAGAACCTAGCTGGCCCCACCACTTGTGAGCTGGTAAGACTAAGGCAAGGCATTGCACTTCTTTGAGCCTCGTTTTCTCATCAAAGAAGTGGGATAATAATTCTCGTAGCCCTGCACAGGCTTGTTGTGTGGATAAAGCAGAGCAATGGATGGAAAGACCTTTATAACTATAAAGATGTAATAAAAATATTTCATCATCATCATCACCACCAACATCACCATCACCACCATAATGCCCAGTCCCATCCCCATGATCATCATCATCATCACCACAACCATCATATTATCACCATCATCATCATCACCATTATCACCGACATCATCACCATCGCCATCATCACCACCACCATCATCACCATCACCATCATTATCCCCATCCCCATGATCACTATCATCATCACCACCACCATCATCATCATCACCATTATCACCAACATCATCACCATCACCATCATCATCACCACCATCATCATCATCCCCATCATCATCATCATCATGCAGAGGAAAATTACAGTTGGCAGATGGACTTCAACATCATGGATCTGGCTGGTTTCTAATCAGACTATAGAGTTGTCACATGGAAGTGACATCAGAGATAATTAAGCTCAACCCTCCGATTGGGTAGATGATATATCTGTTTTGCTCACTATCATCATTATTTCTACAGAAATGCATGATAATTATAACTAACATTTAAGAATTCCTGTCCCTGTGCCTTGTATATGTCATACCATGAAACCATCACACAAAGTCAGTGTTGATGCCCCCAGTTTACGTATAAGGAACTGCAACTCAGAGAGATAAAATGACATTATCTGAGTTCACATAGCTCATAAAGAGCCTGCTTGGTTTTTGACCCAAAGTCTATCTAACTCTAAAGGCTGCCTCTGTTTACAGCATGTTGTCTCCTTGGTCACTACCACAATGGAAAAAAATTTTTTTAATGTGAAGAGAGTTCCTTTTGTGACGCCGGAAAAAAAAAATTCTATAAGAGGCTTCAGACCTTAAATCAAATTCACACTTTGCTTTCCTCCCACGATTGTAACAATCAGCCTTTAATCTCCAAGAAATGAATCCTGCTCCTTCATCGAAGTAGCAGGGTGAGTTCTGTTCTTCTGTGATTGATAACAGCTTTGGGAGAGTAAGTAGAATGTCGTATTAGATGGGCCATTTTTCTTTTCCTCACTTCTGCCTGCCAAGGAGACTGTGGGCTGACCTCACTTTGAAATAACAACTCTCTTCTCCAGGAAGCAGAAACAAAATGAACAATGGGACAGGACTGCCAGCCTCCAGAGAGGGCGGCAGGGTGGTCCTCGGAAGCCAGGTCCAGCCTACACTCGGCCACGTGAAGCAGGTTGTTTAGCTTCACGGGCCTCAGTTTCCTCACTGTACGGTGAGGGAGAAAGATGATAGATGTTCCTTTCAAGTTGCTGGACCTCTGGGTGACAGAGTCACAGCAGCTGCAGCCTCCATGGCCCTGAAGGAACAAACAACCTACCGGGGTGCTCAGTCCCAGCAGTGCCTTCTCACCCTAGGACTGTGCCCTGCTTTCCTTCCTCTGTCTGCCCATCCTCTGGCTGGGGGCTCATTCATTCCTTCACACGTTTACTGAGTGCCTTCTAAGCACCAGGCTCTGTACCAGGCAATGGGGATTATAGCAGCCCGCATCCATGCTTCATCCATGTCCCCTCACCCTTGCCGTTCAGTGCCTTTTAGCCCAAGATCCACCAGCCAACACCTATGCTGCTTCCTCCCCTGAAGGTTCCTGCTGGCCTTCAGAGCCCATGCCAGGGAAATAACGTTACCCTTTGTCCTGGCCCCCTCACCCCCTTGTCCTCAACCAATGACCAATGGGATTTGATGGCTAAATACCCCGGCTCCTTCTCCCCTCAGGCTTTATCCTGGCTGGGATAAAGCCCCAGGTGCCCACAGTGGTAGCTTGACGGACTGCCTTCCCTTCCCGCCTCACTTCCCCACCCCCTACCACTACTTCCTGGGATCACTTCCCATATAAACTGTTTGCATTTGGATCCTAGTCTCAGGATGTGCTTCTGTGGGAACCCAGGCCAAGACAGGAAAACAGAGATTGAGGAGTTCACAGGTGGGGATAAATGCTGGGTGGGGTCCAAAAGCTAGTGCAGGAACCCAGACAGAGAGTCCCCAACTTAGCCAGGAAGTGGCCAGTGATGACTTCCAAGGAGAGGCAAGGCCCGAGATGAGTCGTCAAGGGTGCGTCAGAGTTCTGCTCACTGAAGAGCAGAGAGAGGATTATAAAAGCATCCAGGTGAGTGTGGAGAGCTCAGCAGTCATTGGGTAGAGCCAGAAGTTGAGGTATGAAGCTGGACCACAGGGGACTTTCTTTATAAGCCATGCTAAGGAATCTGGGCTTCACCCTGAGGACAAAGTAAGTCTTCAAAGACTTTTCAGAGGGAAGTGTAGACCAGGACCTGAGTCAGGGTGTGGCATGAATGCACAGCTGGCCATACAGGTGGGCACTCAGTTATTCAGTCAGACTGCAGGGGTTCCCAATCCTGGTCGTTTGTTAGAATCATCCAGGGAGCTTTTAAAAACTACTAATGATGGGCACGCCTCTCGGGACAAAGCAGTCAGAGTCTGTGCAGGAGGGCCTTGGTATGAGCATGCCTCACGGTTCCCTGGGGGTCCTGACATCGATCCAGAGTTGAGACTGACTGAACTGAAGGATAAACTTCAACCTCACATCTACCACCAACCAACTACCCTCCAGGAAGAGGATGCACATGGACTCCCACCTGATGTCTGGTAAGCATGCTTCCCTTCCAACACTGATATCGAACCATGAAGAAAAGCACGGCCCAGGTCAGCACCAGGGAGAGGATGAAGGCCACGAAGAACCCTGCTGCGTGGAGGCCGTGGTTTGGTAGAACCTACGGGGATAAGAGAGAGAGATTTGTTTGTGGCCACACTTTACATTTTTCAAGTCAAGTTACAACTGCGTTAAAGCAGAACAAGCACAGAGTTAGTGAAACCGACCTGGGTTTAGACCAAGCTCTGCCACCTATTAGCTGGTTGCCTTGAGACCATTGCTGGACCTCTCTGGGCCCAAGTTAAACGGGGCAAGCACCTCAAGGAGCTGAGCATGGAGGCTTGCACACAGTAGGACCAACCACCCCAAGCCTGGCACATCACAGGTGCTCAGGAATGTTAAATTCTCAAATCAAATATGTAACAAACCTAAGGCAGCACTAAGGATCTGTGAAATGTTTTGAGTCGGGCAGAATTTTGCAGAGGGCAGAGGAAGAATCCATGGTGCCCTCAACTCCCCTCAAAGCTGTCCGCTCCCCCCGCCCTGGGAACACGTCCCATGAGGGGTGCAGCCCACTCTGGACTTCAGGATCACTCTGGAGGATGTATGTGGCTGGGGAGGCATCACACAGCAGGAGGCAGGCCAGCTGCCAGGCAGTCCAGTAAATGACCACCCAGGGGGAGCTCGAGAGTTCACGTGAGCTTCATTTAATGTGCCCAGTGTACTTCTCCCTCCTCAAAGGCTTCCTCCGGGCTTCAGTCAGCGACATCCTGGGACCAGTGTGAATCCACTGATGGGCCACAAGTGGCTGGAACCAAATAACAACTGTGAGAAGCAGTAAGTTCTAGACATCACACATTCCTCCCCTCCCTCCACCATTTCTTTGGGATCTAGAACGTGATGCCAAAGACAGCAGCTGCTGCCATCTTCCTAAGCACTCAGCATGGGGCAGGCTTGGGGCTAAGGCTGTGCTCCTACGTCGCAGCTCACATCAGAATCACCTGCAGGGTCTGTGGAAACAAACTGCTGGGCCCCTCCCTCGGGGATTCTGAGTCACTAGACCTGGGGCAGGAACCGAGAAGAGGCATTTCTAGCAAGTTCCCAGGGGAAGCTCCCACCCTTTGAGAACCCTAAGGGTTTCACAAGAATTAACTTCTTGAATTCTCCCAAAGACACTTTGAGCAAAATAAAAACAGCTCTGGTTTCAAATCCTACAGGCCTGGGGCATCCCTGGTGGCGCAGTGGCTAGGAATCTGCCTGCCAATGCTGGGGACACGGGTTTGAGCCATGGTCCGGGAAGATCCCACATGCCGTGGAGCAACTAAGCCCGTGTGCCACAACTACTGAGCCTGCACTCTAGAGCCCGTGAGCCACAACTACTGCGCCCATGTGCCACAATTACTCTAGCCAGCAGCCTAGAGCCCGTGCTCTGCAACAAGAGAGAAGCCACCGTAATGAGAAGCCCACACACCGCAACAAAGAGTAGCCTCCACTCGCTGCAACTAGAGAAAGCCCGCGTGCTGCAACGAAGATGCAACACAGCCAAAAAAAAAAAAAAAGAAAAAAAATCCTATAGGCCTGAATTACAATGCCTCCTCTATCGAAACAGCTCTATACTTTGGGCAAGTGACTTGACCTCTGGAAACCTCAGTCCTCTCATCTGTAACATGGGGATAAAAATACCTCACAGCATGAAGATTAAACAAAATAATAATGCAGAGGAGTTTGGTGTAAAGTTTGGCTTATCTATTTAGTCGACAAATAGGTACTGGGTGTCCACTGTGTACCAGGCAGTATGCTAGAAGCTAATAAGACGCTGATGCTTTCTCCCCTTGTGTGATTACACTCTTCCTGGGCACACTGACTGGGGCTGACCCAGCCTACTTGCTTCTCACAGATAAGGGCCTGTAACAGCACAGAGAGTGAAGTTTGGGCTCTAGACTCAGACCACCAGGTGTGGGACCCATACCCTGCTACTTACTGGCCGTGTGGCATTGGGGCAAATCACTTCATCTTTGCCTTTGCTCTTCCCTTGTAAGACAGAGACAAGAGCCTTCCGAAGGTTGTACTGAGGATTAAACATGAGACATGAACAAAGTCCAATGAAGTCACTAGAAGAGGGCCTAACCCATGGCACTCACTGACTAAATGTGAGTGATTCTGGCCCTGCCTTCCTTTGTGGGTTGGGTGACCCAAGGCAACTCCACTGGTACAGAAAGGGAGATGCTATGTGGTGACCGTTACCCAGTCATTTCTTCAGAACGTGACCTCGAAAACAGGCCTGGACTAAAAGAGACTAAGATTTTTATGATACTCTCATCCTTTGGTGAGACATTTGGCTCTCACCAAAGTGTCTATACTCAAAAATGAAAGGGAAAAAATGTCTGTGTCCATAACAAGGGGCTTTAAAATGTTCACCCCTTTAACCTAGTGATTTCATATCCAGGATTCACTCCTCAGGAGATAATTCAAAAATAGGCATAAAAGCTTATACACAGGTTGGTTTGATCCAGAAATATGCATGAAGATTTATTTATATATAAGGCCGTTTTTAAGAACATTATATAAAATAACACAAATGGGACGTATCCTAAATGCTCCACAACACAAAGAATGGTTAAATATTTTAAGCTTCTGTGAGTTATTCTATCCATAATGGCCAATCATGCAGTCATTTTACAAGTTTTGAGAAGCAGAAAAATGCATGCCTGCTAGGGAAAAAAAGGTTTTTAACAGAAGCCAAGGGTTGAAAAAGAGAAGCAAATACCCTGTGTGTCCTTCTGCATCCTCTTCTACCCCCACTTCCCAGAGGCAACTATCTTAAATAGATACTGGTTTTAGTTTCTATGGTTTAGTGAACCAGAATGGTTAGTTAACTTAAATACTCTAAAAATTATGCATACATCTTTATTTCTTGATATGTCAACATTGCACATTACTTATGAATTCCTGCTATGACAGATGTGGATTTTAGGTCACGAATTTTTACCCCCCAAAATTTGAAGGATTGTTACCTACAAATAACCCTCCCTACACTTTCTCCCAAGTTCAATGGTTATATTCAGCTAGCTACCTTTGTCTAACTTTAAAAAAATGAAACAGTTTTTATGGCATTAAATTTAGAGAATATTTCTTGCATTCTTACTAAGAAAGAAAGAAGAAACATGGTGAAACTAGTGCCCCATATTTCCTTCCACCTCTCCTTTCACCACTTCTGCCCTCCAGAATTTGTTTATTTTATACATACATGTATGTATGTATATTCTGCAACCACAGTTAAGTCTTTGTGGTGGTTTATAAGTTAGTTCTGAAAACTAAAAATAAAAACATTTTAAAGGCAATATCATTATTATGATTAGACATATGTATTCACTGCATAATAAAGTAATTGAATGTAATCCTGTATAACTAAATATAAGCCCCTAAAAGCCACATATTTTTAATGCAGTGCCCTTTCTTACACTATCAATTTTCAAAATCATGCCATAGTTTTAGTTTGCTTCAACTTGGACCAATACTTGCTTGTGTAACTTTTTGTTTTTCCTGGGGTTTCTCACTGCTTTTCTTTTTTCTTCCTGGTATACACCCATTTCTTTAATGATATTAGCTGTTGCAGGGAGTCATCTTTTTTTTTTTTTTTTCTTGAAATCATCACTCCCAGAGGCCTTTGACATTCTGATTTACTCAGGACTGGCTACTTTCTAGGCTTGCTGCACTGCTGTCATTAGAGCTCTCTTTACTGCTTTCTTGTTTTTTGGATTCCATTCCTCCCTCTTTCTCGTATTTTTTTTTCCAGTTTGATAGAGTATTTTCCATATTTATGTGTTCTCAAGTAAATTGGTTTAGAAAATATTTTTATTTCTCACGTGTTAAAATATTGTTACTTTGTGTTTGTTTGATTGTTACCTTGGCTGAGACTATCACTCAAGGTCCAAAATCTTTTTCCCTCAGAATACTGAAGGAGCCACTCCATTATCTTTTAGCATAAGTGTGCCTGATGACCTCTCAGAAGGATCTTGCTTTCTAGGAGCTTTAAGTTCTCAATGTTTAACCATTTAAAAGGAGATTTTGAATGATTTTTTTAAATGGAGTAAAATACACTTTACATAACATTTACCATTTTAATCATTTTTAAGTGTACAGTTGTGTTAAGTACAACCACGCTGTACAACCATCTCCACCATCCATCTCCAGAACTTTTTCATTTAGCAAAACTAAAACACTGTACCCATTAAACAACTCCCCATTCTCTCCTTCCCCAGCCCCTGGTGACCACCATTCTACTTTCTGTCTCTATGAATATGATTACTCTAGGGGCTTCATATTAGTAGAATCATACAGTATTTATTTGTCTTTTTATGAGTGGCTTATTTCACTTAGCATAACACCCTCAAGCTTCATCTATGTTGTAGCATATGTCAGAATTTCCTTTCTTTTTAAGGCTAATATTCCATTGTATGAATACACCACATCTGTTTATCCACTCACCCATTGGTAGACACTTGGGTTGTTTCCATCTTTTAGCTCTTGTGAATAATGCTGCTATGAACATGAGTATACCAATCTTTTCAAGACCCTGCTTTCAATTCTTGGGGATATACCCAGGTGTGGAATTGCTGGGTCACATGATAATTCTATTTTTAATTTTTTAAGGAATGACCATACTGTCTTCCATAAAGGCTGCACATTTTTATTCCCATCAACAGTGCACAAGGGTTCCAATTATTCCACATTCTTGTCAACACTTGTTATTTTGGTTTTTTTTTTTAATAAAAACCACCTTAACAAGCGTGAGGTGATTTGCATTCCCCTAATGACTAGTGATGGTGAGCATATTTTCATGTGTTCACTGGCCATTTGTATATCTTCTTTGGAGAAATGTCTATTCAAGTTCCTTGCCAATTTTTTAATCTGGTTGTTTGGTTATTATTGTTATTGAGTTGTAGGACATTAGGGACTGAATGTTTGTGTGTATTCCCAAAATTCATATGTTGAAATTCTAACCGCCCTTGTGATGGTATTAGGAGATGGGGCCTTTGGGAGGTAAATGGTGTCCTTATAAAGGGACAAATGGACCAGAGCTCTTTCTGCTCTCTGCCAAAGGGGGATTCAATGAGAAGATGGCCATCTACAAACCAGGAAATGGGTTCTCACCAGATACCATATCTACTGGCGTATCTACTTTGACCTTGTACTTCCCAGTCTAAAGAACTGTGAGAAATAAATGTGGGTTGTATAAGCCATTCAGTCTATGACACTTTGTTATAGCAGCCCAGACTAAGACATAGGATTTCTTTATGTGGTATAGATATTAACCTCTTATCAGATAAATGATTTGCAAATATTTTCTCCCAACCTGTGAGCTGCCCTTCACTCTGTTGATTGTGTCCTTTGGTGCACAGAAGTTGTTAATTTTGATGTAGTCCAATTTATCTGTTTTTTTTTCTTTTGTTACCTGTGCTCTTGGGTCATAAGCAAGAAATCACTGCCAAATGCAATGTTATGAAGCTTTCCCACATGTTTGCTTCTAAGAGCTTTATAGTTTTAGGTCTTACATTTAAGTCTTTGATGCTCTATGAGTTAATTTTTGTACATGGTATAAGGTAGGGGTCCAACTTTATTTTGGACCCCAACTTTATTTTGGATATCCAGTTTCCCCAACATCATTTATTGAAATGACTATCCTTTCCCCATTGAATAGTCTTGGCACTCTTGTTGAAAATCATTTTATTATAGATGTGAGGGTTTTTTTTCCTGGCTCTCTTTTCTTTTCATTGGTCTGTATGTCTGTCTTCATGACATTACCACACTGCTTTGATTACTGCAGCTCTGTAATAAGTTTTGAAATCAGGAAGTGTGAGACTTCTAACTTTGTTCTTTTTCAAGATTGTCTTGGCTATTTGGGTTCCTTTAAGATTTCATATAAATGTTAGGATGGGTTTTCTTTCTATTTCTACAAAAAAATGCCATTGGAATTTTGACAGAGATTGCACTGCATCTGTAGATCATAGCAATATGAAGTCTTCCAGTCTATGGACAAGGGATGATTTTCCACTTACTGGTCTTCTTTAATTTTCTCTCGGCAGTGTTTTGTAGCTTTCAGTGTACAAGTCTTTCACCTCTTGGTTAAGCTTATTCCTAAGTATTTTATTCTTTTTGATGCTACTGTAAATTAAATTGTTTTCTTAATTTCCTTTTTGGATTGTTCATTGTGTATGTAAATAAAAGCAACTGACTTTTGTGTGCTGAATTTTTAGTAATATAAAAAATGTCTATATCCTAGTATAACATTTTAAAAGAAGACACAAAGCTGTATATACATAAAAATTCCAATTACATTAAAATAAAAATAATATGTATGCACCCATATACATATGGAACCTATGAAGAAAATATTCCAGAATTTTGTTGAGCATAATTACTTGATGAATTTTCTCTTTATGTTTCTGTGTTTTCTATAATGGGCATGTATTACTTGTACAATCAGGAGATAAAAAATGATAATAATGAGTTGTAAAGGTAAGTTTGGTAGATAAGGAGATGTACCACCCAGATCTCCCTTCAAGGACGGACTAGGTGTCCAGCTACAGGCAGTGTGGTCAGTAGACCTCCCACTTCATGTTCTAGATCAGCTGCAGAGAGCCACCTCACCTAGGTCATGCCAACATCTGGTAACAGAACAAGGCATTTAGCCTGATGAGGGATGCTCAGACAGGTGACAACACTTGCCCCACAGCTCTCTGCCAGGTGAAGCTTTGTCAGCCTGGATCACACTTGACTTCTTTCTCTGCCCAAACCTGCTTCCTCCTCCTCCCCTTCACAGGTGATCTGATTGTGTTGGAGGAACCCCATGACCACCGCCAGGTTAGATGATTCACTAAGACTCATATATAATTACAAAGGACTCAGCATATAATCATTCTCACAGCTATGATTACAGCAAAAGGATACAAAGAAAACTCAGCAAAAGGAAAAGGCATGTGGGGCAAAGTCCGGGGAAACCAGGAGCAAGCTTCTAAGGTCCTCTCCCAGCGAAGCTACAAAGGGCACGCTTAATTCCTCCAGCAATGAGCATAAATGCTGTCCACCAGTGAAGCTCATTTGAGACTCGGTACCCAAGGTTTTTATTCAGGACTAGTCACTTAGGCACCCTCTGCCTGGCATGTACCAAAATCCCAGACTCCAGATGGAAATGAGGTGTTCAACATAAAATATATTCTTTATAAAAACAGTTTAGGTGGGTGAGCCACCCATAGTTCAGTAAATGGTGAGAACTGTCCTGAAATCTAAGTTCCCAGATGCCAGCCAAGGGCTAAACTTGTAAGTAGCGCTTTCTAAGGATAGCAGTCTCAGGCCAGCTATGTCAACTTTTCTGCACACTGGTTACCATGTTATACCCCAATTCTGTCTTGGCATCTGCTTCCAGAGAAGCCAACCTGTGACAAGTTTAATTCAAAGTGGTTGCAGACCCCAATGTTCATTGCAGCACTATTTATAATAGTCAAGACATGGAAGCAACCTAAATATCCATTGACAGATGAATGGATGAAGAAGATGTGGTACATATATACAATGGAATATTACTCAGCCATAAAAAGAATGAAATAATGCTATTTGCAGCTACATGGGTGGACCTAGAGATTATCATACTAAGTGAATTAAACCAGACAGAAAGACAAATATCATAAGATATCACTTATATGTGGAATCTAAAAAAATGATATAAATGAGCTTATATACAAAACAGAAATAAACCCACAGACACAGAAAACAAACTCATGGTTACCAAAGGGGAAAGGTTGGGGGGAGGGATAAATTAAGAGTTTGGGATTAACATATATACACTACTATATGTAAAATAACCAACAAGATCCTACTGTATAGCACAGGGAACTATATTCAATATTTTTAAATAACTTACAAGGGAAAAGAATATGAAAAAGAATATATATATGTATAACTGAATCACTTTTCTGTACACCTGAAACTTATGCAACATTGTAAATCAACTATACTTCAGTAAAAAAGTGGCTTCAGATTATGGGAACATTTAATGCATTATATAGGAGCTGGAAGACAACTAACCCATTCCTCACTACTTCCTCACTATTCCTACTACTACATAGTGGTCACAATGCACACTGTAGTTAAGGTTAAATTTTTCTGATGGACCAACAAGGCCAAACTGACCTTCCAAACAGTCAAAGCCAAGTTAGGTTGGGAACAGGAGCTTTGGTCCAGACAATTACTGGAACCTGAATCAAAGTGTGTTGCCACATATGACTCGCCTATGATGAATCAGCCTCTGTCCATAGAGGCTGTTATCAGAGGTGGTCAGGAAACCAATTCTGTTTTCAGACTCAAACATCCTGATTCTAAATCTTACATTTTCATTAGCACCAAATTGAAATGCAAGTTCTCCATTTGCACTGGAAATAGCCTTCTAAGCTCTGATTCGTGTACCTAGCAGATAAGAAGAAAATCAATAAAATGGGGAACTATGAAAAGCAGTGCAAACAGGTTACATTAAAATACTGATGGAAAGGAGACAAAACATCTGTGTCTAAAGAGAACAAAAGGCTATAGATCAGCGATTTGTTTTCAAAGTTTGCTACTGACAGAAGGCAAACACTTTTAATTTTACAGCTTTAGGGAGAAGAATGGAGAGGTAAGGGAATGAATGACATTTGATCACCTACAATATGCCACTCCCTGGGCTAGATGCATGTAGGGGGTTGAACTGTGTCCTCCAGAAAGCTATGCTGAAATCTTAACCCTCAATATCTATGCATGTGACCTCATTTGGAAATGAGGTCTTTGCAGACATAGTCAAGTTAAGATGAGGTCATACTGGATTAGGGTGGGTCCTAAATCCAGTGACTGTATCCTTATAAGGAGAGGGAGATTTGGAGACAGACACACACAGAGAAAAGACTACGTGACCATGGAGGCAGAGATTGGAGTGATGTAGCTACAACCAAGGAAGCATTTCCAGGAGCCACTTGAAGCTGGGAAGAAGCAAGGAAGGATTCTTCCCTAGAGTCTTCAAAGGGAGCATGACCCTGCCAACACCTTGATTTCAGTCTTCGAGCCTCCAGAACGGTGAGAGAATAAATTTCTGTTGTTCCAAGCTTTCTGATAATTTGTTGTGGCAGCCCTAGGAAACTGAAAAAGTGTGGTATTGCTTTATCTCATTCAATCTTCAGCAATCCTGCAGGGGATGTATTATTCCCATTCCACTGATAGATAAATGAAGATGCAAAGAGATCAGGTAGTTAATCAAAGTCCATAGTTAAAGAGGGACAGAGCTAGCTCTGCTTAATTCCAAAGTCTGTGTTCTCCCCGGTACATTACACCACTTGCCGTCCAGGGGGTTGTGTGATTTTCTAAACACATTTTTAGTCTCAACCTCCCACACCTTGGTAGAAGTTACTTGTCTGATGGATGAGAACCAGAAACAGATATTGGGACAGAATTACAGGCAGGCAGCAACCATGTACTAAAAAAAGCAGGAACAAAACTAACTCATTCTCTCAAAGTCTCCCTCCCTTCCTCCCTTTCCTGCTTTAGGAAGCAGCACAGCCGGGAAAGCCACCTCACTCCTCTTCCCACCTCCACCTTCTCTGAATCTCCACCTTGAGATCTTGCAATTCCTACTTTCCAATACCAGGTGATAAGCAAACCTAGGTAAAAACTACCTACTTGGGGCAAGCCCACTCACAAGTCCCACTTTCTTCTTTTCAACCTTCTTCATTTACCTCTGTTACTAGCTTAAGCTAGGTCCTGATCCCCTGACCTGTCCACAACGCCTCTACTCTTCAACTTCCCTCCTCCATATAAATGGCCAAAGAAGCCTGAATCTCAAGATTTAGCTTTATTTTATTTTTTTTTTTTTTTTTTTTTTTTCTTTTTGCGGTATGCGGGCCTCTCACTGTTGTGGCCTCTCCCGTTGCGGAGCCTAGGCTCCGGACGCGCAGGCGCAGAGGCCATGGCTCACGGGCCCAGCCGCTCCGCGGCATATGGGATCCTCCCAGACCGGGGCACGAACCCGTATCCCCTGCATCGGCAGGCGGACTCTCAACCACTGCGCCACCAGGGAGGCCCCTCTTTTTTTATTTTATTTTTTTTTTTTTTTTTTTTTTTTTTTTTTTTAAGATTTAGCTTTATGGAAAGGAAAATCCCCATAATCACTCATATCACCATCATCGTCATCACCATCACCATCACCATCACCACCATCACCATCATCATCACCATCATCGTCCTTACCATAATATCACCATCAATACCATCATTATCACCATCATCACCACCATCATTAGAGCTAATATGTATTGAGCAGATACTGAGTGCCAAGGATGGTTCCAAGTGCTTTACATGCTTTATCCATTCACTCCCCATGGCAATAGCATAAAGTGGGCACTATTTTAATCCATATTTTACAGATTACAATGCCAAAGTATAAATAAGTTAAATAAATGGCCCAAGGTCACAGAGCTAAGAAGTAACAGACCCAGGATTCACACCCCACGGTCTAGGCAGTAGTCTTCAGACCGCAGCTGCCTCTCCAGGGCTCAGGCTCCAGCCTGGCCTTTTACCAGGAACCCCTGCATTGAGTCATCAGGGGCTTGTGCCACTGTGAACATTTTGATTCCCTCTCTGAGTATACAGCTCACCCTTTTGGGGTAAGTGACTAGCAGGGCAGAATTTTAGAATTCCGGAGTCTCTGGCCAAAAGCCTTCCCTTCAAAACTACGCTTAACTATCAACACCTTTATTGACCTTTCAACAGAGGCCAAGTAATTCCTTTTAACTCTTTAGAACAATGCTTTAAATACAGAATTCACACTTCATGGGTACAAAAACCAAGCTTTGCTATAATTCCATTTACCTGAAAATTTCTATTAAGTGGCTACATCACAATTACTGCCAGGTTTGACTCAATGTTTAGATGTGGTGGTAACCTTTCTTGACAAGGAAAGACAAGGAGGAAAGAGACCCAGGCCCTGCTCCGAGGAGCTCAGCATCCTATAGAGGAATGGCCAGGCACGTAGGCTGGGGCGACATGTGTGACTAGGGCAAGGAGAGAAGAGGGGCAGCCCCTAACCCAGCTCAAAGGACAAAGAAGACCTTCCAAGAGGTGACCCGTGGGGAGAGGACAATGAGCCAGGCCAGGAGGAGGGTGAGCCAGGCAGAGGGAACAACATGGGCAGGACTTGCAGATGGCAAGAGACACAGCCCAGGTCCCAGAGGGCCTTCAAGAGAAGGTTAGGGATTTGCAACATCATCCTACAGGCTTAGGGGGCTCCCTGCAGGGTTTTAAACCAGGAAGTAACATGGTCATATCAGTATTTTAGAAAGAGAAATCCATATGCTGTGTGACTTCAGCCTGGAGGAGGGTGAACCTGGATGACACAGCCAATGGAGAAATGATGAGGACCAGAAACAACGCTATGGAAAGCAGCAGAACATACTCGTAAAGACCATGGACTTGGGCCCTCCTTGTGGGCTCAACTCTCAGCTCCTCCCCTACCACACTGTGGGACCCTGAGCCTTTCCCTCCCTAAGCTGCAGTTTCCCCATCTGTAAAATGAGGGCAAAAACCTTGCAGACAAATTCCATTGATAATCATCGTAAGTACAGAATCTCAAAGAGCCTATCTAACTTAAACTCCATTATCTAAGAATAAAGAAAAAGAGGTGGCTCAGTGATCCCAGCTGTCTTACCCCCAGAGCCCACACTAACTTTCCTTCTTGTCTCTGGAAAAGAATCCGTTATTACCACCACTTTAATCACATATTGGCTGGTAGCAGATTCCTTTGACGAGTTCCACCACTGCATTTATGAAGAGCAATGCCAGACAAAAAAAGATTTTCAAAAGAAATGCTTTAAATGCTTAAAATCCAATACCAAGTTACAAGAGCATGAGGAAAAATTGTTTATACAATTTGACTTCAATTATGTAATAAATATATTTATAGACTTGCAGAAGGCAAGAAACTACCATGCTAGCAATGATTATCTCTGGTGGTGGGGATATGAAGAAATGTTATCTTACTCTTCTAACTTTCTCCTTGTGTCTCTGTGTGTGTGTGTGTCTGTGTGTGTGTGTAGGGGTTGTTTGTTTAAAGTGTCCATAATAGACATATATTAAATCCCACCCCCTCCCCAAACCAGGAAAAGTTTGAAGGGGAGAGCATACAGAATGATTTCTCTGAAAGACATTTTAGGAGTAACTTAGTTGAAATCCTTCAACTGCTTGAAGAAGCACAGGAGTCAGTGACTTGCTGACCCTTGTCCCACAGCCCTTGAGGGGCAGCTCTGAGGGCAGAGACTCTGATAACTCTGGCAAGAGCAAGAGCTTGAAGGTAACCATAAACAGAGACAATCACACTCACTAATAGAGGTCTGTAAGTTACAATCCAGTGAATAAGGCTTGGACTACAGAACAAACTGCACAGCATGATTCCATTCCTCAAAGTTGTCTCAAGCTTCAGGACCTTGGCCAGTTCCCAAAGCCTCTCAGGACCTGAGTTTTTTTCACTCTTAATTGAGGAAGTAAAACTAGATAATCTTTAAAGTCTCCCCCTGGGCAAAACTTCTATTCTGATGTCAACAAAAATGTATTAAGTGCCAACCAGGGGAATAATCTCAATGTCACAGAGTGACAAGGTTTATCAGATGTCCCAATGTCACTAGATCCCAGCAAGGGGTGCCACCAGCCTGCTTGGGGGATGTGAAGGAATCACAGAGGTGGAGAAAGTTGGTCAGGGTCCTGCAGGATGTTTACGAGCTGCCAGAGGACAGGAAGGAAAAGATCAGCATGTGTAAAACCGGAGCGATGTGGAAAACACAGGAACCCCATGGCACAGGAAGATAGCAGAGGTCACCCTTCCTGATGGAGCCTGAATCCTAACTTAAGGGAATTGGGCTTTATCCAGCAGGCAATGGGGAGCCCCTCCAGAATAGAAAGTGAGCAGGCTGGTGTTTCAGGATGATGGGCTGGAGGGGAGCAGGACTGAACAGGCAGAAGGCTGGTAAGTTATCCAAAGAAGAAGAGACCCAGAGAAGGCAGACGTGATGATACGCGACTGCATGCTTCCAGCCCTCTGAGTTAAACCCAAAGCCACATGATTTTGCCAGTGGAGTTACACGTTCCCTCCACTGTGCTCAAGGGCACACATTGTAAATCTTTGTGTTTGAGAAATTCTCATATCGTACATAGCTATCTACTGAGGCATTCTTTATCTTATTAATGAATAGGAGCTCTTTATAATATATTATAAAGACATTAATCCTTTTTAATGTATGCTACAAATATTTTCCCAAGTTTACCCCTTATCTTTTTTAATACTGTTTTCAAATGTAAAGTTTTCAACTATTTTGTGTACTCAGATCCATGGTTTTCCCCCATGGTTTTTGTCATAGCATATTAACCGATATTTACTCTTTAAAAATTGTTTTATCCATTTAGATTTAAATCTGTTGAGGGAATTCATCTTCATTTTTCTTCCAAAAGATCCTGTCAGTTGCCCCCCAAATTTATGAATCAGACATTCCCTTTCCATTGATTTGAAATATCATTTTATCATGTATACATATGTGTAGATATTCTATTTTATTCCACTGGTCTGACTTTTTTTGCAGGACTTGAATACAGCATTAATATAGCTTTCTAATTTTTTATATCTGCTAGGGCAAATCCTCCTTTGTTACTCTTCATTTTGAAATTTTCTCATCTTGCTTTGTAAATTTATATTTCCAGGTGAAACTTTGATTGATTTGATCATATTCCTCCCCCAAATTCCACTATTGTTATTATTCGAATTATACTCCAAATGAATTTGGGTGACATAACAATTGGTTTAAATGTCCCTCTCTTGATTAGATTCAGATCCTTGCAGTGAAATATGGTGACCTGTTCTTCTGGTGCCTAGCAGGGTGCCCAGCTTCGCTACAAGAAGCTGGAGTGAAGTCCAGCTGAATCAACACCTCCACTCAACTACTATCCATAGGATAAACAAGGTCCTACTGTAAAGCACTGGAAACTATACTCAATATCCTGTGATAAACTACAATGGAAAAGAATATGAAAAAGTATATATATATATGTATAACTGAGTCACTCTGCTGTACAGCAGAAATTAACACAACATTGTAAATCAACTATACTTCAATAAATTTTTTTTTTTTTTTTTTGCGGTACGCGGGCCTCTCACTGTTGCGGTCTCTCCCGTTGCGGAGCACAGGCTCCGGAAGTGCAGGCCCAGCGGCCATGGCTCAGGGACCCAGCCGCTCTGTGGCATGTGGGTTCCTCCCGGACTGGACCGGGGCACGAACCCGCGTCCCCTGCATTGGCAGGCGGACTCTCAACCACTGCGCCACCAGGGAAGCCCCAATAAAATTTTTTTAAAAAGAATACCTGCACTCAATGTCCGGCACAGGGTGGAGTGATTCTTTTCCTCTCTATTCATCCAGGAGGCAGAAAGGGTAAGAAGACTTCCTGGGGTCTTAGTTGACATATATCAGTTTCACTCTCAGGAAATTAATAAGAAATTAAGGAGGCGATGGCGTCTCTTCCAAGTGTTGCAGTTCCCAATTTACACAATGGGTTACTCAGTGTCTTTGCTTTGTATTTTTTAACTGCTTGATAAAAATGTCAGAGGCGCTTATACCTCACTGCTGAGTTCCTCTTATTCATCACTGTCACACTTTCCTAGTATAACGACGTTATCTTTGCAGGTGCCCAAGTCAACCGTGCTAGAACACACGCTGCAGCTGGCAAGGGCTGAGCCTCCTCCTTACGTATACCTAGAAGGTGCCAGGCACTGTACTCGAGCCCAGTAAACCTTGGTTCATGTCCAACCGACAGTCAAACAGACTTAACCTTGACGTCAGATCTTCAGATACATATTTTAGAAACCTCTCCTCCACCCTTAATTAACTCCTTCCTTTAAGATCCAAGTGAATTCTTACCTCCTCCAAGAGGCCTGCCATCCACCCAGCCCGCCCAGCCCACCCTTTCCCCCTTGTCATTACCCCCAGCACCTATGATCTGTATGTTGGGTCACAACCTCACAAGTTCAGTCACAGCTGATGTCCATGGTTTGTTTGGCTTTTTGCCCTTGTTTAATGTCTCAGTGTGGGGGAGGGATGGTGGGTGATGGTCGATCGGAATCTCCAGGCTGCCTCAGACTCCACTGCACCCTAGAACCTTGCGCGGGCCTGACTCACACACTTACAGCACCGGCGCGGCCCCCATGGGAATTTAAGCTTGAGACCCTGATACATAACATTCTTTTCGCAATTAACACAGAACACTTGCACAGCAGCATTATTTCCATGTGTAATAATACTGATGATGTTTATTGAGCCCTTACAGAATGCAAGGCACTGTGCCGAGTGCTTTGCCTGCATCAATCCGTTTACTTTGATGACCACCCTATGAAGCGGGTACTATTATTCTCATCTTACAGCCAGGATACTGAGGTCCAGGGAGGTAAGTAATGTGCCCAAGGTCACATACAATCAGTGGAAAAACAGGCATGCAAGTCCAGGCCTCTGGTGCAAGAGACCGTTGTTCCCACAACACTCTAGGGCCATCACCTGCCTATGTCTCATCTCCCCACTCGATGATGACCTGCTTGAACGTGGTCCACAGGCAGAGGTCACCTGGCCCAGGGCCCAGGGGGGCTGAAATCCAATCCATCCTTGCACCCATGGGTCTGCAGCCCAGGAGGGCCACCTATGCCTGTTTCTCCTGAAGGCAATGAGCTAGACACAGCCCTGAAGACCTGGGTATGGCTCGTCTCCATCCATGTGAGAAGGTCTGGGCCACGGAGAAAGGGCTCATAAATACTGATTAAATGAATGTTCTCTGACCTTCATTGCAATCACGCAGCATTGACGACAATCAGCGCAGTCATGGGATATTTACCTGTTGAGTGCCACCCACAATGTAAGGCACCGTGCGGGATGCAAGAAGGAATCAGACATGGTGCCGCCCGGCAGGAGCTCACAGACCAGTCAAGAGAACTGTCTGCACCTGTGTGCCTGACTCGGGTTTTGTGCCGGCCTCATCTGTGCAGGCATTTGGCTCACTAGGAGGCAGTGTGGCCCACTGCCCAGCAGCAGGGCTCTGGAGCCAAAGGGCCTGGGTTCATATCTTATTCCAACACTACCTGTGCAGAATGGCGTTCACACGGCAGGCCTGAGACTTCCATCCTCTGGGAGGCCTGCTCAAGGTGCTGGGCCTTGGCTGGTGTCTGGGAACTCAGGTTTCAGAGGGTTCCCACCAGCTCCTGATAAGAGGGGCTCACAGGGCCTAAACTGTTGGGCAAAGGATGTGGGGTACACTGAATACATGCTGTCCTCCTGGGAGGTACCAGGCAGAGGGTGCCCTGTGCCCAGCTCCCAGTACCAACCCTGGCTCTGGGTCTGTAATGAGCTTCCCTGGTGGACAGCACGTCACATGTGCTGTCACAACTTGACGCCAGAGGAATTAAGCGTGTCCTACGTGTCTCCACTGGGAGAGGACCCTGGAAGCCTGCACCTGGTGTCCTCCAGACCTCGCCCCGAGTCCCTGTTCCCTTTGCTGATTCTGCTTTGCATCCTTTCTCTGTCATAAATCAGCCTGAGTAAGACTGTGTGTGCGGTCCTGTGAGCTCTCCTAGGGAATCACTGCACCTGGGAGTGGTCTTGGGAACACTGATACCCTAGCCATGTGACCTTGGGCCAATGACTTGACCTAAGTGTGCCTCAGTTTCTCCATCTATGAAATGGAGGTGATTTAAAATACAATCTATCCCCTCAGATTATGGTGACGATGTCACAATTCAGCAAATGAAGACTGCTTAGGATGCCTGGCACCTAGTAGGTGCTTAAGAAATGTGCAGCGTGGTTATATAGTGAATAAACACTTGATGAACATGTGAATGAGTGAATGTATGAGCTGTGGGTGATTGAATGATGAACAAAAATGGAGAAATGTTAATGATGAATAGCAGAAGCAGGGCTGCCGGGCCCTGGGCAGCTCTGGGAAGACAAAACATGACCACCCACTAGCCGTAGGGTGAACACTGCAGGGTGGGTACCAGCTGGCTGATGGGTGGGTGAGGCCCCAGCCTGTCCAGGCAGTGACCGACCCGTCTTGCCCAGATGAAAGGGTCAACCAGGAAACTAGCCAGACAGCCTCAGGCCACACTGGGGGACCCCAGACTGCACAGAGCCCCCAGCCTTGGCTTGTGTTTGGGAGGCTAAGGCCAGAGGTAGGCCCCTACCCTTGGCTCTGAGGACAGCAAGAGACCACACAGCAAAGACATAAAGAGACACACTGGGGGCATAAAGCGGGTGTCCAGGTCAAAGATTTTCTCCTACCGTTATCTTTTCTTCTGTTGTTATGGTGAAAAGGGCTTTTAGCTGGGCTCTGTTCTAGAAAAAGAAAAAAGAAAGCACTTCAGTAAATAGGTTTTGGCATCTGAGACACGGGGTAACATTTCGTGTTTCCGACCCACCAACCCACTGTGCCTGGAGCAACACTGGGCCCTTGACTTTGCGGATGGAGGCTTGTGGATGTCTTAAAGTCCCTTTGGGGGAAAGGTCTATGAAACTGTGATGCCTCCTTCTCTCCTAGAGGCATGTGGAAATCCAAACACCAGTTTCCTTAACTGCCAGGGAAACCCAGGCAGTGTGCCCTGGTGGTGAAACACCTGGGGTTAGGGGCAGGTCGGGCTGGGGGGAGGGATGACCCTGAAGCTTACCTGCCCTGTGACCTGGAGCAGCCACTTTCACCCTCTGGGATCTAGTCTGTACCCTTCAGGAAGGGGGAGAGAATCACAGGCTCCGATGTCATTGCTCCAATTGTCAGCTCACTTTCCAATGCTCCCAACACCCCTAAACCCCAACTCCCTATGTGTCTCCTCCCAATACCTTCTAATACTCCTCTGCTTAGAAAACATAGGAAATGGAAAAATGAAGGGTGAGCGTTATGACTGCTATCTGTCCAACCACGTGGTATCTGAGGAGACTCAACATGAGATCATACTTCTTCCTGGGGGTAGAGTCAGAATATCTTGCAACTGAAAGGCAGTGCAGGGTAGTCTGGAGAGAACCAGACTACCCCAGTTCATGCCTGGCTCTATCACCCTCCAGCACTGTGGTTTTAGACAAGTTATTGACCTCTCTGTGCCTCAGTTTCCTCATCTGTACAATGGGAATTATATTCAACTCGGAGGGTTGCTGTGAGGATTAATTAGAAGAGTGCCTGGCACATACGGAGGAGTGCTGTGAAAGTATTACTGCTATTGGGTGTAGCAGGTGGTGATGGGTGGTTGTGTCAATGTAGGTAACCTGGCCTGGAGACTTGGAGCCTGAAGTCCAGTGAGCTAGGCAACCCCTGTGTAATCCTATCACGGCCACTTGGAGGCATTTTCCCTTGACCTGAGTGATGGTCCACCTGAGGTAGGAAACCTCCTGATCCGTGCCCTACAGTTGTTACAGCAGCCACACTGGGAGCACTGGGGCATCCCAAATGCATCATGGGCCAGCAGGACAAGCGGATGGAGGCTTCCAAGGGAAGTTGAAATGCCACAAGCTTTCTTTTTCTGGAGGGAAATGGAAATTTTAAGAAACAAACAAATAAACAAACAAGTCTTTAAAGAAGAGACACCTATGAAGCAATCACTTGGCCCTTTCTGTTCCTGAATTGTCTGTGCTTCGGAATATTCATGGTGCCCTGTGAGTTTCAGAGACTCCTGAACTAGTGGGTTCAAAGGCCAGTTTCCTCTCTCTTCACTCCCTCTGGGTCCCTCCTCCCTGTGTTTCCTGACACTCAAAGTCTCAGCAGAAAGGGGCTGAAAGTGTACTTCATCTCTTTGCAAAACATGAATCCTCAGCCCCGCGCCTACATAAACTTCAAGGCTTGAGAAACATGTTTTAGATCACAGCCTGAAGTCAGGACACATGGACCACGTGAGATCCAGTGATGGTTTTATAAGGTGGGCAACATGTTTATACAATAAATGGTAAGGAACTGGAGATGAATGTTCTAGATTTTCCCCTCTTTGACCTCCCTTCATCTAGGTCCTGTCTCATCTACCCTTGTATGAATTTGAGGTGCATGTGTGTATGTGTGCATATCCACATGCACGTGTATGCATGTGTGTGTCCATGTGCATGTATGTGTGCATATCCGTGTGCACATGTGTGTCAGTGTGCATGTGTGCACGTGTGCATATCCACGAGCACATGTGTGCATGTGTGAGCATGTCCATGTGTGCATGTGTATATCCACATGCACGTGTATGCATGTGTGTATCCATGTGCACGTGTATGTGTGCATATCCACGTGCATGTGTGCATCCATGTGCATGTGTGTGCATGTGTGTCTATCCATGTGCATGCATGTGTGCACATCTGTGTGTGTTTGAGAAAGTAGTTTCCAGATCTAAACATAATGCATTTCTGACAGTACCTACTTCATGCTGTGAGGATTAGTAAGTGGTAACTATTTTTATTACCCTCTCCACTGCTCTCATACCATGTGAAAATGTCAGAACTAGAAGAGATTGCGGGGAGTCTTCCTATCCCTCTCATTTCTCAGGTGGGAAAACTGAAACTCAGAGACACTGAACTGTTCTGAAAACACAGCGAGGACAGCGTTCCCACCTCTGAAACACCAGACACCAGCTCCACACTAACTTGAAGGATTTCAAGTTGGGCACCTGCATTTTTAAATAACTCCTTTATTCTCCCATTGGTAGTGTGAGCCTCTTTATGGCTGACAAGCAGAGTAGACCCATGTTCTCTTGGGGAGTTGTCGTGAGTCTCACTCAAACTTTGATCATGTTCAGCCCCAAATACGCTGGACCTCCTTGCCATCACGCAGGAAGGCCTAGGAGTCACCCAAAGAAACTGTGAAGTCCAAATGGGTAAGCCGATTGGAGAATGAGGCATAGGAGCCGCTCACCATTATCAACACTTATCCACTCAGCAAACGCCGGCCTTCCATGGGCCTTTTCTAAGGCAGGGCCAGGAAGGGCGATGCTGACAGTCTAACGCAGGCAGGAACCTACAACACATGGAATCTCCAGGTGTGCAGGGGGACTCTCCGCTCTGTCTACAGAACTGCCCAGAGAGTACCTGAAGGCTTGGAAGGGGATGGAAAGAAACCGCAGGCCACGTGCAAATATAAAATCATCTCTTTTATCCCCACAAGAGACTGGAGACTATAGAACAATCTCCCTTTTACTGATGAGAAACTAGAGGCTCAGAGAAGTTCAAAAAGAAAAAAACCACACCTGCCCAAGAACCATTAGTTCACTGATCTATTCATTCGTTCACTCAACAAATATTTACTGAGCAACTAGTGTGGGTGGGGCTCTATTTTGGGCACTGAGAACACACCTGGGAATAGGGCCAATGGGGTCCCTGGTCTCATGGAGTGACATTCTAGTGGCGGACGGGGGGTTACTGGGGGGATGGGGTTGACATGACACAGACAGGCACCAAGCAAAGCAACGGACAGGACCCGTCAGGGGGTGACAGCCAAGGAGGTCGCCCTGGGGTGAGAGGCCCCGGACCTCATGCCTCCTGCTGCCCCACCAGCCTCCCCAGGCTCTTCTGGGAGGTGAAGCCGCCCTGGCCTAACGTCCCCTCCCTACATGAGGAGGTGGAGGCTTCCAATTTCACTGGGTTTCTGAGTTTCTCACTGTTGGTTTCCGACTGTTGCCTTATCTTAAATTTTAATTTTAACATATTTGGTTTCCTGTCCTTTGAAATTTGGATGGTATTTCTTCTGGGCCATTTTATCTCCATTTTTGTATCCTTCTTTGTCCTCTGTTCTTGACTTTGCACTTAATTGTGTTCGGAGACATCTGTCTTTTCTGACAGTTTTATACAGTTTTCTCATATCTGGTCTTTACCTTTTGGGAATCTTTCATTTTATTTAATTTTATCCAGGACTGTTTTTCTTATTGCAGCAGAAAACACTGCACACAGGCTCCCCAGCCTTGGATGGAACGATTTGGCAGCTGTGGGGTCCGATATTGATTCTGCCACGTGACTTGGGGCAGTCACCCTTGGAGCCTCATTTTCTAAGTCTATTATAAGAGGTACTTCCTCCAGGGACTGAAATCAGAACAAAATGAGCAGAGTAACTAGAGCACGAGCTCGTTGATCTCGAGGCCGGAGATCTTGACAATATTGTCTTGACAACAAAGACAATAGCGGTGATGAACTCTGGAAGGAGAGCTGGGCAGGAGGCATCAGAACCTCTCCACTCCCAGTATCTCCGGCCTCGAGCGGAGCACAGATCTCCTCCTCTGTATTCCCAGGTGTGTACAGCATGTAGCACGGGTCATGCAACCAACCACATTCACTGCCTACGTGGATTAACAAAAAAGTGAATGCAAAATGAAGGTGCTAATAGTAATGGGGTTACAGGTTAAATCACATCCCCGCAAAATCCATATGTTGAAGCCCTAATCCCCAGTATCTCAGAATGTGTCTGTATTTGGAGACAACCTTTACAGATGTGATTAAGGTAAAATGAGACCATCAAGGTGAACTCTAATCTCACCTGAAAAGTGTCCTTAAAAGAAGAGGACACTAGGACACAGACACACAGAGAGGCACGACCATGTGAGGACACAGGGAGAAGACAGCCCTCTACAAGCCAAGGACAGAGGCCTCAAAAGGAACCAGCCCTGCCCACACCTTGATCCAGACTTCCAGCCTCCAAGATTGTGAACAAACAAATTTCTGTTGTTTTTGAGCCATCTGGTCTGTGGTACTTTTTCACAGCAGCTCTAGCAAACCAATACAAATGGGAGATATTTGGTTGAGTGCTTACTATGCCCAAGACACAGCGATGATAAATTAACATCTATCGTTTACATATCTTGATAATCAGGTCCACAGAAGTTAAAGTAATTAAGGTCACAAGGAGCTTCAAGGGAGCCTGACTCATGGTCAAGTGTGTGAGATTCCAGGGCCTGCGCATTTATCCAGAATTGGGTATCACTGAACACATGAAGGATGGAACGAAGAAAAGAATGAACTAACAGATGTTGTCTCCAGGGTTTCTAAAACAACAGTGACAAGAAAGAAATCAAAGTAACAAAGACAATACCGGTGATGAACTCTGGAAGGAGAGCTGGGCAGGAAGCATCAGGACCTCTCCACTCCCAACGTCTCTGGCCTCGAGCGATGCTGTGTAGCTGACGGAGAAGGAGTCTCCAACTGCTCAGAGAGAAGGCACATGTGGGTCAAGAACGGGGTCCCTGCCACACCCTAGACACAGCCAAGCATCCAAAGGCGGCTGGCATCACAGCTGACAGCGGCAGCAAGAGCCCCTTTGATCTCACATACTTTTTATCGGGGAGAAGAAACTGGGCAGGTGTGCTCTTGGACCCCCTCTTTTTTCACTTGGAAGGGCTGTCGGCACCCTTACAAGGAGCTTTACCTGGGCTCCACCCCATCCTGGGGCTGGGCAGGCCCATCCTCTTAATTCAGGATGCCATACACTTAGGAAATCCAGAACCTTCTTGTTTTGTTCTGAATCCAGGTGGGGACCTATTTGTTCCCAATGATCCCATGCACACAATGATGGGACAGAGTTTTTATAGGACTTTTGGGCGACACTAGCTGCCGCTTTGACACCTCCAGCTGGTTCTGAAAGCCCAGCACACAGCACAGGGAAGCAGTGCCAGACTGGGCCCGGGAGGGGGCAGTGGAGAAAGTCACTCAGGCTCACGTAGGGTCTCCTCCAACCTCATGGTCTCTGGCTGGCCTTCGATGGCTTAATTACACAAACAGAGAAGCTTCCTAGGAGATAGGGTTTCTGACTCAAAGCTCCCCTTAGTCAGAAGCCAGGACTCGTTAGAAGAAGATGGCTCCGCTATTGGGAGGGGCCACACTCAGTCACACCCCCAGGTGAACAAGCAGGCTCTGGAGGCATGGGTGGAAAAAGAGGGACCCCAAACGAAAGCAGGTGACAGGGTGGCCACCACTGCAGGTTTCCAGTTTTGTAGGAGGCAGGGATGTCTCAGCCCCACCTTCTGGAGGTAGGGCCGGCATGCCCTGGGGACCCTTCCGTCTGATGTTGGAAATAGACTGTGCCCACCGTAACTACTAAAGTTGGAGTTCTCCCACTGAGCTGACGTTCTCAGGTGGGCTCCAGATACCTGGCAGAAACCGAAGGCACGTGTGAACTAAAGCAATATCTCTGTCCTTGCTCTTTCTGATGGATGCCTCTAAGCCTCAGCCATGGTCTGGGGAGGATGCTGAGTGCTGCTTTGGGGACATGGCCGTGTCTGTCCAGAGGCTGAGACTGGCGGCTGGTTGTCTGAATAGGGTGGATGTGGAAATGAGATTGTGATACTTTTAAAAAAAAAAAAACAGCTTTGAGGGCTTCCCTGGTGGCGTAGTGGTTGAGAGTCTGCCTGCCGATGCAGGGGACATGGGTTCGTGCCCCAGTCCGGGAAGATCCCACATGCCGTGGAGCGGCTGGGCCCGTGAGCCATGGCTGCTGAGCCTGTGCGTCCGGAGCCTGTGCTCCACAACGGGAGAGGCCACAACAGTGAGAGGCCCGCGTACCTCAAAAAAAAAAAAAAAAAAAAAAAAAACAGCTTTGAGATAAAATTTATACATCACCTAATTCACCTGTTCTAAACGTGAGATTTAGGGAATTTTGTACACTTACAGAGTTGTACAGCCATCACCACAGTCTGATTTCAGAACATCCCTATCACCCTAAAAAGTAGCCTGGTGCCCAATGGCAGTTACTCTCCATAGCCACCCCCAGCCCTAGGCAACCACTGATCTACTTTTTGGGGACTAATTGGCCTTTTTGGACATCTCATAGAAATGAAATCATACAAGCTGTGTTCTTTGTGTCAGGTTTCGTTCCCCGAGCAAACCTCTTCTTTTTGAGGTTCATCCATGTCGTAGTGTGTACCAGTACTTCATTCCTTTCTATGGCTGAGTAATATCCCACCGTATGGATAGACCACATTTTGTTTATATGATACTCTCATGTCCCTTACCTCCAGGGAAATTTTTAAAGTGAAGCATATGAAAAAATTGGGGTTCAATGAATTTCAGCTTCTGAGTCAAGGAGCTGCACCCTTTCTTCTGCTGAAGGAACCCCAACTCCTCCCGGCAGCAGCAACCATCAGGGGGAGTCTGGACAGAATACAACAATGGGAAGATGGTCTGGGGAACCTTAATTTAAGAATTTTGACTGTGGACTTCAAAACTTACAAGCGCAGACATTTTGATCTCAGATTTTAATTCCTTCTGGATTTCTATCTGTCAGGGATTCATTCCCGAACTTTTCATTTCTGCAGGAGAATTTGCAAAAGGGAGGTGCTGGCGGGTCGCTGGAGGATCTTGATGCGAATGAACTCAGGGTTGTCCTTGAATCATACTGCAAAACTCCTGACAAACTTTGTTTAATAGCGTAGCAGGATGTGATCTGAATGGGTATTAGAATTAGGGAGAATTTCCAGCCTTGGGTCTGGAGTGTCCTTTGAGTTTATTTCAATAATGTAACACTCGAGTCATTTCCAAAACCTTCATGGGGCAGGAAAAAAAATTTCTTCCACCAACCAGCAGTCCCAGAAGGACACACACAGGGGCAACGAATGGGGGTTTGGGGGAGCAGGGCTGTCCTGAGTCCCGATCAACAGCTGTTCTCCTTCCCCAGGGCACTAGTTACCCCCCTGGCAATCCTCAGATTAACCAGAAGCCCAGTGGGTTTGGAGAACAAAACGATGGAGATCGGCAAGGGAAGCACACACTCACCACCCTTGAGGTTTCTGTCCCTGAGCATGGGTGCCCCACCTGAAACAGGGCTGGCCTCTCCCTGCTCCTTTCTCACTGAGCAATGCACGCCATCCGATGGAAAGTTTGGGTATGCATTGCCAGTCAGCCTATCTTACTCGTGGGAGTGGGCTACTGGCAGAAAGCAAGACTCCTGCTTGCTTTTTTGTCAGGATGGGGGAGCCATCCCAACATGCCCAGCGGGTGATAAAGCCTGTCCAACTCTGCTGGTCAGTCAGCCAGCCCACCTGATCTCACCTACACTTGTCCTCCGACTCTGCCTGTACCTGTATCGGGGGTGATATTTTATCCCTAATACACTATAATGTGCTTCATCTCTCAATGCATTGAGACCTCAAAAAGATGTAAAGAAAAGAGGAGAAATTAGCACTGAGCCTGTGGAATCCCTAGGATTTTTGTTTTAAAAATCCTCAACATTTTTACTTTATTTGTGTATAATGATAAAAGTTAGATCATAAAGATAAGGTGATAAAGATTAAATTGCTAATTAAAATGATAATACCGGTGAAGGTCATTATAATCAGACCTGGCAGTGATTTTATCACCCTCAAAATGTCTGCAGGACATCAACCAGTTGATCCCCAAATGGTGTCCTGAGACAGATGGAAAGTACGCTATTTCCTGTTGCGGACAGAAGAGAAAACTGAGACTGACAGAGATGAAGTGACTCGTTTAGGGTCACCCAGTTAATAAGTAGGAAGCCATCCATCCCTCTTGGACCTGTGGCTCTTTTAAAGCAGCAAATGATGATGATGATGAAAATGATATTGATATTGTCAGAGCATCAATGAGCTGGGGTCGGATGGGTCATTTGATTCTGTAGCTCTATACTTATTCTTTGGGAAAAAAGTTTCATGCCATTAAGTTGAAAACCAATGTCATATCCCTTGAGACTGCGGTAAGTTACAGACAAGCACAGTTTGGATATTACTCTCAGGGCATGTAGAATCCAGTAGGCAGAGGTAAGGCGAGGGCATACATACAATAATAATACAGTCACAAGAATAAACATAGTTGCCAGCAGCTGGGAGGTGGGGGCAATGGAGGTACTATTCAATGGGGATAGAGTTTCAGTCATGCAGGATGAAAAAGTTCTACAGATCTGCTGTACAACAGTTAACAGTACCATACTGTATACTTAAAAGCTTGTTAAGAGGGTAGATCTTATGTGTTTTTTACCAAACACAAAAATAAAAAATAAAAATAAAAATATTCACAACAAAATAGCCATGGACTTGGGAGCACTTCCCACGGGCCAGGCTGTGTTGCTTTTCATGAATGAACTAGCTTCTCCTTAGAAGGACTCCCTGAAGTGTGTCACCAGCACCCACAGTTCACAGGAGCAGAGGCTGAGGTTCAAGGGTGTGCAGAGCTCATGTGTTGGGGTGAAGTCAGTGAGTTCATGCATGAAGTGCCTGGGTGGTCCAGGCTCCAAGCAGGTGAAGTGCAGGAGGGGCAGGTGAATGAGATGCAGGGAAGGAGAGAAGGACCCTCTAGATGGACACAAGAGCAGGAGCTGATGCCGAGCCATGGGACAAATGTGACAAGTTCGGTCTACAGGAGCTCGGACTACAAAATACCACTGGAGCAACAGGACAAGAGAGGCAAGCCACACCGGAGCAGGCAGAGCGCCAGGCCACATCACCTCGTCTCGCCTCTGCAACAGCTCTACGAGGCTGTTATACACATGCCACATCTGGAGTTCAGAGATGGTGATTTACAGGGGCCACACAGCTCCAAAATGGCTCAGTTAGGAGTCAAGCTAGGTCTGTCTGAGACCGAGTCTGTGCTCTGCTTACAGCCCCATGTTCTTTTCTGTGAGCACCAGTTTAAGAATTGGGGGGATTTATTTTTACATCATTGAAGAAAGGCACTGAAGATCACTTAGCTGGGATGTAACATACAGTTTTTACGACACTGCTTAAACCAGAGCCAGCAAAGAAGTCACTACTTGTGGGCCAACTCCACTGGTAGCTTCTGTCAATAATATGGTGTGAACAAGGATTCTGAGGCTTCATCTAGACTCAGAGAGAAAGAGTGGTGGGATTGATGAGCAACGTGGGCCATGTGTATGGAAGTGGAGAGGTCAGTAAGAGTCCCAGGTGTGTGAGAGGCACTAGAGCATCCTGGGTACAGGGTGGATGGAGGAATCCAGACTTTCTGAGTTTGAATCTCAGCCTTGAGTGCCAGTCCTATGGCCTTGGGCAAGCTCCTCACCACCTTAGTCTCTTTATCTGAAGACAGGGCACCTACTCAGCATAAAAGAAATCTCACCTTCCTAGGAAAACTGAGCAGTTCTGAAGTCATAGTAACAACTGCATCCAGAATTGGTTTTAAATCTCCTTAATTAACCAATGACAACTCACCTCAGGAAACGCATCTCTGAAAGCCAGTCAGTGATGGTGTCATACCTTGAAAGGGAGCCAGTCAGTAGTGGAGTTACTCCCGTGAACACGCCTGAACACGCTTGAACATGTCAAGAGCATGCTTCCAGGGCTGATGTCAGACCACGCCCATGCCTGTCCAGCACTCCCCAAAACAAGCTCTTCATTTTACTGAGTGATGGTCATTTTGGTCATTTGGGTGATGGATATATTGGGGTTCACCATAATCTCTGTGTATGTTTGAAATTTTTCATAATAAATGTTGAATATATATATATATTTCAAAAGCTCTTTCCCCAAATCCCACCTCTCTCAACCTAAGTGACAAGCCAGCTTCCTGGTTGCAGATACTGAGCAGTGGTCTCCTCCTCTGATGCCCTGATGGCACAATCCGTTGTGAGGCCCAACTGCATGAACACATGTCACGTGTCTAAGAAGATGCCTGCTGCACATCCCGTGCTCTGTGAGTATCTGTATGTATTTTCATCGTTTTCCACCCCTGACTTCATACGCGTGGCTATTACCTTGCAGAAACTTCTTCCTGAAAGCCTGGAACCCTCTTGAGGTCTGGTTTCCAGCCGACTCCCTAACGGTGAGGCCAGTGATGTTGTCCAGTAACAGCAGGTCAGAGAGGTTGGCAGCCGCAGGCGTCCTGGTGTTGTTCACAAACAGACGCACGTGAGCTGTCGGCCACTCGCTCTGCACGGACACCTAGGACAGGAGGCAAAGTGAGGATGGGCTTGCTGGCAAACCCAACTTCCCAAAACGAGGCCCCAGCTCAACCTGTGCCCGTGGGAGGGGATTAAGGTCTCACAAACGTTCTAGAATTTATTAGGTTTGATTTCAAAGGCCCCAGGAGAATTTTGACTCCCGCTTGCCAAGCTGTTGCTCAGAGATAATTTCAAAGAAACCAGGACCCTGAAATGCAGTGAAGTCATGCCCACAGAGAAACTTAGAAGAAAAAACATCCACGCACAGGACCACAGTCAGGCTGGGGAGACTGTGACAACGGGTGTCCCCAAGAAAAGCAAACAGTGGCTCTTTCTTACTCTATTAGTTTGCAGATTCAGCCCCAGCCAGTCCAGGGCCTCTGACTGCCATCTGATCTCCAGGTTTGCCCCAAGCTGGTCTCCTGTCTCCTGGCCAGTCGCCCCCTTCAGGGTTCTGCCTGCCCATGTGTTTGAATAGCTCAGGGCTAGGGAGTTCTCTGGTAGCCTAGTGGTTAGGATTCCAGGCTTTCACTGCTGTGGCCTAGGTTCAATCCCTAGTCGGGGAACTGAGATTCCCCCAAGCCATGTGGTGAGGCCAGAAAAAAAAAAAAGTTAAATGAATAGCTCAGCTATTCAAAGCCAGTGGCCCATCAGCAGCTTGGCTCCCCACCTGGCCTGTGTGACCTTGCCCTGCTCCCTCTCTCGAACCCTATCTCCCACCACTCCTGCCCTTCCTTCACCCCAGCTCTGCTGAAAGAGACACAGGAGCTGAGAAAAGAGAGGGAAGCCATGTACGTCCCAAGAAGGGTGAGCTCTGGAACGTAATAAATGAAAAAAGCAAGTTGTAAAACTTCTTGTATGGAATACAAGCACCAACATAAAAAGGAAGAAGGAAGGTATATGTATGTACATACGTGCATACACACACACACCCACACACACACATAACTGAGTGCATGTGGCAGGAAACATCTCTAGAAGGACACAGGAGAAACTGGTAGTACCCATTTTATCCAGGGAGGGGAGCAAGACAGCTGAGGACCTGGGCTGAAATGAGGGCTGTGCAGTACATGGTCGGCTCAGCGGGCTTGGATTGTCCAAACCCTGCACATCCCAAAGAGAGGACCGGCTCCTGGGAGACTAACCTCTAAAGCCCTGGGCATATCCTGCCTGATAAGAGTGTCTTTATATCCTACGGCTTTGGGCCACCCCAGGTAGTCTCTGCTAACAATGTGGTTCACGGTGAGGGCCTTGGGCCAAGCTATGTTCAGGTGACCTGAATAACGGAGGTCAGCGACATGGGTGCTCCATGCCTACGTGATGGATCCTTAATAAAAATCCTGGATTCCAGGGCTTGGGTGAGCGTCCCTGGTTGATGGGCAAATTAAACGCTGTTCCTTCAACTCCACCAGCAGAAGACTGGCTGTCTTGGGCCTGGTTGCCCCAGAACTCTGTCCTATGTGCCTTTTGCTTTGCTAACTATAATCTATATCATTTTGCTGTTATAAACTGTAACTGTGTGTAGAACTGCTTTTCTGAGTTCTGTGAGTCCTTCTAGGGAAGCACTGAACCTGACAGTGGTTTTGGGGACCCTCAACACAGGATCATGTGAAAGCCATCTCATGAGATTAGTAAGGGTCAAAAACCTAAAAGACATTAAGTGAATTTTTAAACTGTTGGGCATCATATCAATGTTAAAATCTGAGAGAAAATATATACTTTCTCATTTTAAATGATCACAGAGGATTTTCACTGCCAATGATTTTATTGTTACCAAAAAATCTTAGTCCTGGTGCTGCCATATAAAATATAAGGTCCCTGTGGGTCGCATCATCACCCGTGTCCAGACATGGGTAGATAACCACATGATTCGCCAGTTCTTTAAATACATAACTCTTACTAATATATGATTTGGGCAAATCCAATTATTTTCTCTTTAAGTATAAACTACCTATGAATACTCACCACTGCACATTTCTGAAAAATTACTCCATTCTCAGAAGTTCCTTGAATGTCTCTTGAAATGTCTCCATACTACAATAAAATATAGAAATCATTAGAAAATGAAAAATATTTCATGCTACATTTGTCAAGTAAAAGTACAAGATGAACTTTTTTTTTTTTTTTTTTGTGGTACGCGGGCCTCTCACTGTTGTGGCCTCTCCCGTTGTGGAGCACAGGCTCTGGATGCGCAGGCTCAGCGGCCATGGCTCACGGGCCCAGCTGCTCCGCGGCATGTGGGATCTTCCCGGACTGGGGCACGAACCTGTGTCCCCTGCATCGGCAGGCAGACTCTCAACCACTGAGCCACCAGGGAAGTCCAAGATGAACTTTTAAAAGGGTCAGGCAGAGGGGTTACTTCTGCTGGTGTAGTAACTCCCATCAATCCTGAAGATTTTTTTAAAAGGAGTATTACAGGACTGGAACTTAAAACCTATGAGGGAAGAAGAACGTGGACATGGATCACACGGGGCTATGTCCTGGTCTAGGGTGCGTGTCAATGACACCATTGTCACAGGGACTCAGCCAACCAGGGTTGACACTTCAGCAGGAGGAATGTGAGCAGAGTTATGGAAAAATCCTTTAAGGAATGCGCACATGTCCTGTGTGGGGTACATCAGCCACACAGCAGGAACTGAGTGAACGTGGACCACAGCATGTTGGGGCACCTCTCATGAGCTGGATGCATCATCAACAGGTAGAGAATCAACCTGGGATTGGGCTCCTCCTCCAGCCCCACGATGGCTCCCCTGGAAGGAGACCAGTGGAAAGCCAGAGCTCGCCCACCAGATGCCAGACCCGCTGCCCCTCGTAATCACAACTGGTCCCTGTTCATTTCCACCCTTGCCATATGCCCCGTGACCCCAGGCCATGCCTCCCTGCTGTCTGCCCTGCCCCCCTCCATCTGCAGTGGGTGGATTCATACTCTCAATCACAGACCACAGCAGCTCTCAGTGATACCAGTGATCATAACCATGGTTATTCTTCCCCAAGTGCCAGGCGTATGCCCATCACTGTACACATATGAATTCTATTACTCCCATTTTACAGATGAGGAAACTAAGCCTCATGAAGGTTAACGCACTTGCCCAAGGCTGCATAGGCAGGAAGCTTGGACTCCACCCCAGGCTGTGTGCTCCGTATCCTATGATCCTCCCACACCGCACACCCCTCTCCAGAGCGTGACCCTCTCATTGTACAGAAGTGAACAAAGACACAGAAAGGGGAAGTGATGTCCCTGAGAACACACTGACCACATGCAGCAGCATAAGCTGACCAGGCCTCTGATTCTGGTTGAGTCTCTGTCCACGACCCCACCCTCATGCTCTGACGTACCAGGCCCCCAGTGAGTCCTTGAGGGCAGACACCTGGCTTTCTACTCTTCTGGTCCCCACACAGCATCTTGCAAATGACAATTGAATAAACATAGCTTGTTGGGCAAAGACACACAGGAGGGGGGATGGAGGATGGAGGTGCTGCCGAAAGAGGGGTTGAGTCACCTGTCACTGGAGAGGACTGGAAAGACGATGACCAACATGGTGGGTTGAATGTGGCTCCACGTCCTAAAGCCCAGATCCTGGGAATGTCACCCTATTTGGAAAAGGGGTCTTTGAAGATGTAATTAAGCCAAGGCTCTCAAGATGAGATCATTCTGGATTTAGGTGGATTGGATTTAGCTAGGCCCTAAATCCAATGACAAGTGTCCTTATCAGTGACAGAAAAGGAGAATACACAGCCACAGAGAAGAGGCCACAAGAAGGTGGAAACAGAGTGACAGTAAATGTTACACGTCAACTGGCTGGGCCATGGTACCCAGCCATGGTACCCAGATATTTAGTCAAACATGTCCAGATGTCACTGTGAAGATATTTTAGATGAGAGTAATGTTTAGGTCAATGGACTTTGAATAAAGCCAATGACCCTCCATGAGGCGCGTGGGCCTCGCCCAATCAGGTGAGGCCTTAATGGAAAAGACTGAGGTTTTCCCTAAGGAAAAGGGAATTCTGTGGCAGACACCTTTCCAACTTGAGCATTAGCTCTTCCCTGGGTCTCCAGCCTGCCCTGCAGAGTGGGGACTTGCCAGTCCCCACAATCACATGAGCAATTCCTTAAAATAAACCGCCCCCCCTTTTGCTCACATGTGTCCTACCTGTTTTGTTTCTACCAGTTTTGTTTCTCCAGGGAATCCTAACATAGAGATTGGAGTGAGGCAGCCACAAACCAAGGAAAGCTATCAGAAGCTGGAAGAAACAAGGATGGATCTTCTCCTACAAGCCCCCAGTGACAGCACGCCTCTGCTGACACCTTGGCTTCCCACCTCCAGAACAGGGAGAGAATAAATGTCATTGTTTTAAGCCACCAAGGTGGTGGAAATTTGTTACACAGTCTAGGAAACTAATACAAACATGTAGCCGGGGGCTTCCCTGGTGGCGCAGTGGTTGAGAGTCCGCCTGCCGATGCAGGGGACACGGGTTCGTGCCCTGGTCCGGGAGGATCCCACCTGCCGCAGAGCGGCTGGGCCCGTGAGCCATGGCTGCTGAGCCTGCGCGTCCAGAGCCTGTGCTCGCAACGGGAGAGGCCACAACAGAGAGAGGCCCGCGTACCACAAAAACAAACAAACAAACAGACAAACAAAACAGGACCCCTTGCCCTGATTTAGAACCAGCAGACGCGGGGGCCCAATGCTCAGATTCACACATCCTGTTCATCTAAATACTGTACATTGTACAGAAGCAGCAGCTCTCTGGAAAGAAAAGGGGATTTGCTTCCCAATGATAACTATACTCAGTGAAAGAGGAAGAATAGGTTTTTTGGAGGAACAAAAGCCTGTGACATTTTCTACACATATGGTCCAAAATTGGCTTCTTTACAACTTCTGATATGTCTTTTAAAGAACTGAACATGTTACTTACCAAGTGGTGTGTTACAGCAGACTCTCTTTTAAACAAGGTCTTCTTGGGCCACGAGGGTATAAAAGCAAAAACAGAATGAATCCACGGCCCACTAGAGGCTGCAGAAGTCGGGGCTGGGTTAAAGACTTCAGTTTTCTTATTGAATTTCATTCCAAATGGTGCTTCTACTGCAAAATAACAATGCACATGCATTACATAATACAGAAAGGCAGCGGTTAAACTCCAGAGGCGAACCACATGGTACGTGAAGGCACTTGAAAAATCTTTGCTGAGTAAGTGAATAAATGAGTGAATGAATGAATGACTTACCATCTCTTTGCCAAGAAGATGAGGCATTCTCATTGGGAGACACAGAGCTTAAGGACAGTGTTTCTCGAAGTCTGTGCTCCTTACCTGGGCTGTAGGCTGAAATGTACATTCCTGGGCCCCACCCCAGACCTACTGAGTCAGAACCACTAGGCAGGGGAGGAGCCATAGGTGATCCTTACACACCTGGCATCAGACAGCCCTGCGTTCGAATCCTGGCTCTGTCACTTACCAGCTGTGTCCTTGGGAAACTCATCTGACCACCGTGTAAATTTATATTTTGAAGTGACCTGAATTGTGGAGTTGTGCCTTTTCAACATTTATCTTCTATCCAGATAGAAACGGATATTGACTGAGAATGAGTCCTGTTATTCAGTCTTTCTTACACAGAGTATTGATAGCAAGGTCTTTAGAAGTGTTTTTGAACCCTTTTTAAATAGAATTTCTAAATATATGTAGGAAAAATTAAAATTAAAAAGAAGGACATGGAACTGGAATCCTAGATAAAATCAGTATCTTTTTTTGTAGAATAGTATCTGTGGTTGATTCAGTTCCTGATGTTGGAATGGGGACAAAGGTGAGCATCGGGAAATTGACAGCCCTCACATGGCAACAGGCAGGAGCTTTCCCAGGCTGGCTGCTCAGTCGGGATTGTTTGAGTCAATCACACAAGTGGGACAGGACACCCACCTCTGGACCGCAGCCCAGCCCCTCGGGCTAAGAACAAATGCTTTCCCAGGAGACTTGCTGGATGTAAAATCCTAAGGCCACTCTGGGCTTTATCTCTGGTGCCGGCATCCTGCAGGTGCCACCTGCTCCTCCAGGCCCTCAGAAGGCCCAGCCGCAGGCTCTGATGAAGACCTGAATGAGGCAGCCACTGCTACTGTCCACAGACAGTATAGAAGGAAGTCAAGCTCTGAAGTGACCATCACCACCCACTGCATCATTGCCCAGCAGCCTCCCCACTAGTGCCACTGTCACGTGGGTCACCTGTACTATTTGTGCAGGTGTTTGGATGCACCCTCACTCCCTTGCCTCTGGGCTGCCACAGGCCTGGAAGCCTCTCCCTCCATCCCCTTGTCCTGCTAACTACCACTCCTCAGGACTCAGTCGAGCAGCACCTCCTCCAGGAAGCCCTCCCTGAAGCCCTCCCAGTGGCCTTAGTCCTCCACCCCCTGCTCTCACTACAACCACAGTCCTTAGTGCACTGCGCTCCCTTTGACTGACAAGTCTGCTTAATCAGTGGCTAAAAGGTCTCTGTGATTACTGTGATATCACCTCAACCTATTTTATGCAAATGAAAACACTGGATTTTGTAAAATGTAAAGACTGCAGAGAGTAATAAAAGATATAAAACGTACTTTTAACTTCCCCAGGAAATGAAATATGTTTATCCCTGGTATAAAACAAAGAGGTGTATTCATAATCTGTGCTGAGCAGATTCTGGACAAAAAAAGTATTCTGCCTGCCCAGGACCCCTCCCTTCACGGTAGGCACCCCCCCACACACACAACACACACACTAGTCAGTAAGATTCTTAGTCTATACAGAAAAACCTGGATCCCAGACCATCCTAGTCCCCAGGAGGCCAGAATTAGGCACAGAACCCAGGACACTCTCCCCGCAAGCCCCAGTGACAGGGTCAGGGATTGACATGGGACCCAGGCTGCACCCATTGATCTTTCCTGAACTTTTGCAGAGCTACTGGGAAGTCTCTTCCTTTCTGCAACTGGCAGCAGTCAGACTCCTGGAAGTCCAGGGCTGCCAGTGGTTGTCTTTCCCGCCACGTGGAAAGAATGTTCCTGAAAATCACACTCACCAGAGGAAAGCAGGGGCCGCAATGGAAAGAGAAAGGCAGAGCCCTGACATATATCCACTACCATGTGTGAAACAGATAGCTAGTGGGAACCTGCTGTATGCACAGGGAGCTCAGCTCGCTGCTCTGTGATGACCTAGATGGGTGGGATGGGGGCAGGTGGGAGGGAGGTCCAAGAGGGAGGGGATATATGCATACATACAGCTGATTCACTTCACCGTACAGCAGAAACTAACACAACATTGTAAAGCAACTATACCCCAATTAAAAAAAAAAAAAAGAGAGAGAGAGAAAGGCAGAGCCCTGAGAACACCACTCCCACATCCATCAGTGCCTAGGGCCTGCGAGGCCCAGTTATAGGGACCAACAAATTCCTCTTTGCTTAAGTTAGTTTCAGTTGAATTTCTGTCACCCGGTGTGGTAGGCTGAATGACAGTCCCCAAAGATACCCAGGTCCTAATCCCAGGAACCTGTGAATATGTTACCTTATATGGCAACAGGGACTCTGCAGACGTGACTAAATTATGGGCCTTGTGATAGGGAAGTAACCTGGATTACCCAGGGGCCCATAAATGTAATCCCAGGTGTCCTTAAAGAGGGAGGTAGAGAGAGATCTGAGAGGCAGAAGAGAAGGGCATGTGCCCGCTGAGGCAAGATACTATTCTGCTGGCCTGGAGGCTGGAGGAAGGGGCCATGACCTGCAGAATGCAAGGAATACAGCTCCAGATCCTGGAGAAGGAAAGGCCTTCTTCCTAGGGCCTCAGAGGGAGTGAGGCCCTGCCGACAACTTGACTCAGACCAGTTAGACTGATTTTGGACTTCTGCCCTCCAGAACCATAAGAGAATACCTTCGTGCTGTTTTCACCACTAAATGTGTAATAACTTGTTACAGCAGCAAAAAGAAACTCATACACGTGGCTAATACAAACATTCTGCATTTTCTTTATCAGATGCCTTCGGGGGGAATGAAGACAGACCACCTCACCCTGAATTCTGGGCTGTGCACCCAAGCTCCAACCCGCTGCTGTAGAAGGTGACACATTGCCTTGCTCTGTAAGGCACGCTGGTGAGCAGGGGGCAAGGGAGGCAGAAGTAGGAGGGCTATGGCTTTAGGGTCTGGTTCTCTCTCGTGGTCAAATCAATAAAAAATCAACCAAAAGAAAAACCTACCTGCAGTAAGAAAGTGAGAGCTTTCCACACTGGGCCAAATTCCATGGGACAAGTCCTAAAAAGAGTCAAAAGGCACAAAGACATTAACG
Source organism: Mesoplodon bidens (assembly GCF_964165515.1). NCBI lineage: Eukaryota > Metazoa > Chordata > Mammalia > Artiodactyla > Ziphiidae > Mesoplodon > Mesoplodon bidens. Next base: position 70,354,069 of record NC_138176.1, read on the forward strand.
AAGAACATACTAGGAGTGGCTGAAAGTCATTTTTGTAAATGGCTCACGTGGAGAGGAGCTGCACTTTTATCCAGAAGTCTGATGTAAATCTTTCTAAGGTCGATCATCCCACCAGCTTTTGAGTATAGGATGATGTAACTGCATTGCTGGGAGCTGTCTAGGGAGACAACAGAGTGTGGAGGAAATTTCATATAGTTGGACAGACCTGGGTTCAAATCCCATCTCTGCTTTTCACGAACCCCGTGACGCTGGGAGAGCCTCAAGTCTCTGAACTCCCAAGATCCTGCAAGTTTTCACAGAGTGGCACATAAAACACTAGCCTGGGAGTCCGAAGAACTGGATTCGAACTGGACCATTTACTCACTGTGTGTCCTTGGCCAAGTCTCTCAGACTCTCTGAGCCTCAGATTCCTCCTCTGAAAAATATGGACCTCAGAGCCTCCTCCCAGCTTGCTTCACCTCGTTCAGTGATGAAAACATGTCTAAATGGGGCCCAGCCAACCCCTCCACTCTACCTTTGTAAAATACTGAGCCTTGGAAAGGCCCAGACCCCACCACTATAAAATAATGATAATAATAATTACTGTTATTATAGTGCCCTGATTACTGCCATTGAAGTGGGCCAAGCCCAGTCTGTTCACAGCAGCATTATTCACAATAGCCAAAAGGTGGAGGCAACCCAGTGTCCACTGATGGATGGATAAGTAAAAGTGGTCCATGCATACAATTCTACTTATAGGAGGTATATCAAATTCAAAGAGACAGAAAGTAGAATGGCGGTGGCCAGGGACTGGGGGACAAAAGAATGGGTGGGGGTTGTTGATTAACGGGGACAGAGTTTCAGTTTCCAAGATGAAAAGAGTTCTGGAGATGGAAGCACAACAGTGTGAGTGTATTTAACATCACTGAACTGTTAAGAGGGTAAATTTCGTTATGTGTCTTTTGCAACAATTACAAATATAAACAAATAAATAAATAAAGCAGATCTGTGATTACCTAGAAAGAACTCTAATATATATCAAGTAAGATCCCTAGGTCATAAAATTATGAATAATATGGTTTCATTTAATAAAAATGGTGGGTTTCCCTGGTGGCGCAGTGGTTGAGAGTCCACCTGCCGATGCAGGGGACAGGGGTTCGTGCCCTGGTCTGGAAAGATCCCACATGCCGCGGAGCGGCTGGGCCCGTGAGCCATGGCCGCTGAGCCTGCGCGTCTGGAGCCTGTGCTCCACAACGGGAGAGGCCACAACAGTGAGAGGCCCGCGTACCGCAAAAAAATAAATAAATAAAAATAAAAATGGCATTTTTATATGCTTAAGACATTATTATATATTTAATAATTATATTTATGTATTTATATTATCTTTATTTTTATATAAATTACAGTTAGTTTACTAGTATATATTTACATATTTACTTATGTATTTAATAACTTGAAAGTATATCTATATATATGTAAATATTTAACAATATACTTAATACCAATTATTTATACATTTAATATAATTACACGTTTAACAATATATAATATCATAACCACACATTATTTTTAAAAGCCTAGAAAAGAGTATGCTGAAATCTTAGACTCTGGGTCTTGGGGACCAAGTCTGTGCACAGTAGAGGGGAGAATCCCTTGTTTCCACGCCACCTCTATTGTTTCATTTCTTGTAAGAGGAGCGTGTGCCCATGTGTCATTGCAACAACAGCAAGAAGGAGAACATAGACTGAGTGATGGGAACTACACCTGTTCCTTCAGGGTCTTCCAGGCCCCCCACCCCCAATGTGAACGTTGTCCCCGAGACCCCCTCGGACAGGTGTGTGTGGCCAGGACAACCACTAATGCATAACGTGCCTTCCACAAGGTGGAAAGAGATGCCACTTCCTCAGAAGAAGAACGCCGTGTGCCAGACACTGATGTGGATGGAATAAGTCTTTGCTGCCATCTGGCAGGAAAAAAAATCTCCTAAGAGCATACATCCAGCCTGCGCATAGTGACCTCCTTCTAACAAGTACAGTGCAGGGGGAGGGGCTAATTTCACAGTGGAGCAACCTGGCCAGCGCTGGTCCAGCCGGGAGTTCAAGGTCAACACCGACAGCAAAACATCCCAGAAAACTTCCTCTTAATTGCTAGTCTCTACTTCTGAAATTGAAGACCATGCCATAGTTTCCAACTTATTTAATATTTCTTTCCCTTTGACTGGGAATCCACTAAAGAATCATTTTTGTCATTGTGTGTTTCATTTAAAGAAACATTTACTAATATGATCATTTTTACTGTGTGAGCAGATGTCTTTTCCCAATTTAATTCCTGGAAGCCAGGAAGAATTCCAAGCAACTCACAATTATTTGACAGTTTTCCATCTTTGTTTCCACTGGTAGAAACAGCCTTCTTAAATGTTCAACTCTTTCAAATAAATTAATAACATCTTGAATTTATGTTCATGTCTAATCTAATGTTCCCAAACTGGGATAATTTCTAGTCAGAGAAAATACCCCAAAGCTGTTCTGTAGGACAAGGTGTTCTGTACATTATTTTTTATGTGGCTGCATATCATTATAAACATAGAAACAAAAGTTTAATGTATCTAAATCTGTCTTCCTTTGATGCTCATAAATTGAATATGCCCTCAGGACCATGTGGGTGTTTTTTCACTGTTATAAACTATAGTGAAATCTGAAAACAAACAAATGAAAAAAAAATGCCAATAGCGATACATCACGTTACTAGATGCACCAAGATGAATCCCAACAGAGGGCACCCTGCAAAATAGCTGCCCAGTACTCCTCTAAACTGCTGAGGTCCTCAAGACAAGGAAAGTGACAGCTACATGTGAAGTGGTGGCCTTGATGGGGTCCTGGGACAGAAAAGGACATTGGGTACAAAAGCTAAGGAAATCCTGGGGGCTTCCCTGGTGGCGCAGTGGTTGAGAGTCCGCCTGCCGATGCAGGGGACACGGGATCGTGCCCCCGTCCAGGAAGATCCCACATGCCGCGGAGCGGCTGAGCCCAGGAGCCATGGCCGCTGGGCCTGCGCGTCCGGAGCCTGTGCTCCACAACGGGAGAGGCCACAACAGTGAGAGGCCCGCGTACCGCATAAAAAAAAAAAAAAAAGACGAGTCAGAGCAAGCCACTTTTCTGCTCAAAACTCACCCATGGCTTCCATCTAACTCAAAATAACAGCCAGTCTTAACCATGGGCCACAGGGCCTTTCCTGATCTGGCCCCTCCTCATCCTCTAGCTTCACCTCATCCCACTCCTCCCTTCTCCCCCCACCCCTACTCAGGCCACACCAGCCTCCTTACTGGTCCTGGGCCACACTGAGCACTTCCCACCTCTGGCCTTTGTCCTCACTATGATCTCACTCTGGAAAGTTTTTCTCCAGAAGCACCCATGCCCCTCCCTCATTCCTTCCAAGGCTCTGCTCAGCTGTCATCTCCTAAAAGCCCCTTCCCTGACCACCCTGACCATGGTGCTCAAGGTCATCTCTGCCAGTCCACTTTGCCCACTGACCACCAACTGCCACACTATAGATTAACACCATTTAGTGTCTTTCTCCTGCCCCAAGAATGCAGGTCTAAGAGCAGAGACTGTCTTGTTCCCTTATATCTCAAGCACCCAGAACAGTCTGGCACCTAAAGGGCCTTCCATAAACACTCAGAAGCCTCTTGTCCACTCAAGCCTTCACTGTTTCTCTCCTTCTGACAAACTTCCAATAGCACTTTCTGGGATGATGGAAATGCTCTATGGTCTGGGCTGTCCAATATGGGAGGCACTAGCACATGGGGCCATCGAGCACCTGAAACGTTTAAATTCAAACAGCCACAGCGTGGCCGGAGCCAATGTACTAGACACAGCAGTTTTAGAACAACTGGAAAACAGTTGTAAACTGGCTGTTAGCTTGCCCTTTGCAGGAGGGGAGAGATAATAAGTTCATGTGAGCATTTGGGTTCCAGTTTTCAAAGCACTCTTTTGTAGAGCCTAGCATCCATGTAAATGTTCTGGCATTGGCTTCCCAAAGGAAAGATCAGGTGAGGACAGGTGAGTGAGCTCTGAACGTGGGGGCCATTGTGAGAGCACAGGACAGGCCTGGGGGCTTGGCTCCCCGGGCCTTGGTTTTCTCATCAGCAAAATGGGCCAGATACTTCCCACCACACCAGACAGGAGCAAGTGAAAGGACCTTGTGAAGATGTTCATCATGAACTTTATAAAGGCTCAGTAAATGGACACAGCATTATTACTTTGTCTTCGCTAGTGAAAACCTAAGAACTAATCATAGACAGTGAAGGGAATCTCATTTAAGAGACCTAAAAATCTGTAGCAAGTGTAGCAGGCACCCTGGGGTCTACAGGTAGAAAACTCAACAGGGTAAGAGGAACCGGGCCCTGGGGGAGGGCTGGGAGGACCACAGGGCAGCGATGGGCCAGACCACTGGACAGACATTCCTGGGAACAGAAGCCTGGATTTGCAACAGGGGTCAGGGTGGAAAGGGAATATAAGTGGCGAGCGGGGGGCGGGGCAGAGTGGTCAGGTGTATACCATGGACAGGTCACCTAGAGGTGGGGGGAGGAATGGACGGGAAATTAGGGTGTGAGGGTGACCCAGAGGAAACAACCATCAAAGGCCAGAGGCTGAGGGGTGGGGACTGAACCTAGTGGGTGCAGCCGGGTGGGCGAGGGAGTGCGGAGCAGACATCAGAACTGATGAGGAGGAAAAGGCAGGGGGACTGGTGACCAGATCTGGCGGAGGGAGAGGGGAAATCTAGGGTGACAGCCAGAGCTCTGTGGCCTCCCAAGTTAGGGACCACACAGGAAGGGGCGGGGTGAAGTAGAAAGTGGCTAAATTTCAGTCACAGAAAACCCCAGCAATAGTGCCTTTTATCAGCTGCTACAGTGTCCCGAAGCACTCACCTGTGTAAGATGCTCTACCTACATTCCCGAGCTCATCTAAACTCTCACATCGACCCTCTTGGGTGGATCCTGCAATAGTTACAGATCAGGAGACTGAGGCACGAGAAGTGAAGCTACCCGCCCTAGGTCACAGAGCTCTTAGGCTACTTAGGGGGATCGACCCGGCCTCTGGCAAGGTGCAAACCCACAGCCACCAGCCACACCGCTATCTCCACCTTTCCAGGGAGTTTGCTGGCCACAAGCGGAAAGGAACACGGGTTGCATCCTACTCAGATCCCGCCCGCCCTTTAGGGTAATTTCCCTAACCCGAAGGGGCTTCCCCGCCGCGGGTATAGGGTGAAGCCAAACTTCCCAACTCAGTCCCGAGACTGGGGGCGGGCCCTCCTTACCTCCGCGGTCTGCTCAGGCCCCACCCCGCCAGCCGAGCGGGGATCCGGGGGAGGCTGGGCGCCGAGGGGGCGCCGGAGGGGACCCGGGTCCGCGGGGAGCCGGCCTCGGTGCCCGGACCCCGCGGGCAGCGCCAGGGCGGCAGCCAGGAGGCCCCCGGCCAGCACCCACGTGGCGCGCCCCCGGGCGCACGCCAAGCCCATCGCCAGCCAGGGACGGGAGACCCCAGACGTGACGGGGGAAGGCCGAGTTGGAGCAGCTTCCGGACCCCAGGCCCGCCCCGCCGCCGAGCATGCTCAGTGAGAGCCTCCGCGGAAAGTTTTCTGGAACAGACTCAGGCATCTGGGGCTTGGCGGGACCGGAGGAGGCTGAGGACCAAGACCGGCGTGGGAGGGAGGGAGCCAGGCTGGCGCGGCGGGCGCTGGGCGGCCACACGTGAGTTTGGTCGCGCCCCAGCCGGGGGCTCTACCAAAATCAGATTGGGTGACCCCTGCTTCCAAAGATTTCAGGGGCTCCAAGTGCCCCTCCATTAATGCCTCCTCCGTTCTCGAAGTCTCAGCTCAGACTCACCTGCTCCAGCAAGGCTTCCCTGACACACACACACCGCGCTGAATCCGGAGTCTGCCCCGGCCCACTACCCCGCTATTAGACAACTGTGAAACTTTTGTAGAGGCAGGGTCATGGGGACACAGGACAACAAGGAGAGGGGCTAGGAGGGAAAAGGCAGCTCAGAGGCTAGAGAGGAAGGCCGCTGTTCATGTCCTGTAGGGTTCTGTTCAACCCAGTGAGGTTCCCACTGTGTGAACCCTTGCTGTGGATGAGCCCTCGGACATGTCCAAGAAGCCACCCTCACATTCCCCCAGGAGGGAGGGGTGGGCAGGTCGTCAGGACAGCCACTGGGGGACCTCTCTGGGGAACCAAAAATAGGGGAGTTGGTGTCTGGAGCCAGGAGGCAGCAGCTGAGCAAACTCCCAGAACTCTCCACGGCAGCAGGGCTGTTACTGCCCTGGGCCCGCAGCGACAGCTTACACCTCTTCACCCTCCTGCAGCCTTCCTGCAGGGCAGCCTGTCATGCTGTCTGCAGCCTCAGGCCAGGGAGCCTGGCACCTGTGCTCCTTCTTACCCTGCCCCTCCGAGCACCGTCCTTTCCTGACTTGACAGGGACAAGACAGTGGGGTTTGGGAATCTGAGAGTTTATTAGCCAAGCTTTCCGCACAGGGTACACTGTCCTTGGGGGTACGCAGCGTGTGCCAGGAGTGAGACAAGGCCGAAGACTAAATGCTAGCATATTGCTTGAGCATTAATTCTATTAGTGAGAAATGTAAAGGATGATTTCGATATGCAACCAATTTTATAATAAAGTAAGATGCAAAGAACACTACATTTTAAGAAATAAAAGCCTGAGTATCCAAAGAAATAGCCAGCATAAAGCAAGAACTTCTGGTTATTGCGCTCATACATGTTCCCAGGAGCCTTGGAGATGCTCCTAAGGAAACATTTAAGAAGAACCACATGGCAGAGAGTGTGAGTCCTGAAACCAGACAGACACGGGTGTGAATATATGTGCCCAGTTTCCTATTGCAAGACCTTGAATGAGCCACTTCTCCTGCCTGGCTGTCAGTTTCTTCATCTATAAAAAGTAAATCTAGATAATAGTTCCCATCTTGCCAACTTGGAAGGAGTGAAGAGGAAATGATGGAAAAAGCTGGAAACCTGAGCTGGACATCCAGGTCAAGGATACAAAACCCCTCTCTGGATCCCCAGAGATCCCCATGGTACCCCTGCTCTGGCTCTCACAGGGAATTAAGCTCCAAAGGGTAGGGGTGTGACTGCATTCATGTGCGCATGCACGTGTGTGTGTGTGTGTGTGTGTGTGTACCCCAGCACCCAGAAAGAGAGCTAGCATCAGTAAATGTTGCTTAAAGAAAGAACAGTTGCTGAATTCTTCTGCCTATCTCCCCACACAGCCGTGAAATCCTCACTGGTGGACCTTGTCTGGTTGGTGGCTGCCCTGGTGCTGGTTCAAACAGCAGGGTCTCTGGAAATGCTGAGTGAATGAATGACCACGCAGCATCTCCTGGCTAGCAGGGGCTGAGTGTAACAATCTCCGTACACGTAGTCTTAGAGGAAAGCATTGACATCCTGGAAGAAAATAGTATTAAAACAGGAGTCTGCAGGCAAACAAGTTCAGAGGCAAGGCCGGACTGTGCGGTCCAAAGGGGGCCAATTGGTAGAGGTCAGGAGCAAAGCTGAGTCAGACTCGCAATGTATCACTTAGTGCTGACCCTGATCCTCATCAGGAGGAAAGGCGCGTTAATAGTACCCATCTCCGAAGGTTGTTAAGAAAGTTACTCGGATCATCAGGCTAAATGCTTAACAAATCCTAAGCACTCTAAACAACCGAGCAACACCCTCCTCCCTGGCTGTGGTCCCCTCCCCCTCTGGAAATCAAGAGGCCCCTGCAAAACAAGACTCCTCCCAAAAGGTCCTCCTGGCTGAGAAGCACGCCTCTGGCCGGGCATGCTCAGTGCAAAGGCAGGGCTGGAGGCGGGGGTGGTTCAAAGTTTTGGGCGGAGGGTCCAGGCTCCTCCCTCCGTCTGGGCAGCGCCGGGAAGCTGGAGGGGAGCTGGAGGAAGGAGGCTGCACAGGCCGGAGGAGTCGGCTGAGCGCGCCGCGCCCCTGGCCCGCCGGGGACCAGGTCCACTGAGGACCTGGCGGGGATGGAGCTCCGAGCGGCGGGCGGGGGCAGCGCGCGGCGGCGGGTGGGATGCGGCGGGCCGGCCGCCTGAGCACTCCCGATGGCCCGTGGCGCGGCGACCTGCGGGAGCGACGCGCGGCTGCAGCTGGGCCGGGACGCGGTGCGGCCGGCGCCCGCGCTGCTGGTCCCCGCCGTGCTGCTGGGCACCGTACTCGGCCTCGGCCTCGGCCTCGGCCTCTGGCTCGGCTGCCGCGCCGCCCGCCCGCGTCCGCCGCACCAGGTGGGTCGGCCGAGCGGGCAACCGGGGTATGGGGCGCGGGGGCGCAGTCTTCCTCGGCCCTGTGGTCCGGGTTTCCAGCCCCCTTCTCTGAGTCTATTTGAGCGTGATCTTGGGCATCGCTCGCAAAAGGTCTTGCCCTGGGGGATTCCCCTTCTGCTCCGGGAGGATTCCCCTTCTGCTCCGGGAGGCGGCTGGAGACAGTGATTTCAGGGGGAGCCGGCCAAGTGACAGAAGGGCTCTGGCTTGGAGTTGCCCTGAAGTGTCTGCTCCATCTGACAACGCTGTGTGACCTTAGCCGATGAAGGCCTCCAGGCCTCAGTCTCCTCATCTGTAGCACTAAGCGTTTGGACTTATGGGCGGAGCTCAGCGTGGTGGACAGGAGGGCAGGGGATTTCCCCACCCCTGGATGTCCATTCTGCTTCCTTGCTGTGTGCATTACCCAGTTAGCTCCTCTTGAGTCCCAGCTGCTACATCAGCATGCATTCAACATTTGACCACACAGTAAAAGTTTGCTGAGCACCTTCTACTGCCAGGAATGGCCCAGGGGCTTAGACGCCACATCAATGTACAGGATAAACCCTGCTCCTGCCCCTGGAGGTTCACAGCCTCTGAATGGACAGATTGCAAGTAAACACTTGATTATAACACAGCCCCATCATGAGTTCTGTGATGGGGAAATGAAAATGCTAGCATTTATTGAATTCTGGCTGTGTGCTAGGTGCTGAGCTACACTTTCTACCTGAAAATGATCTCATTGACTCTGCGAAACAGCTTGTGAGCTTGTTCCATTAATGTCCCCATTTTGCAGATGAGGAAACTGAGGCACAGAGAGGTTAAAATAACTTGCCAAATGACAGGCGTGTGTGTCTAACCCCAAAGCCACTGTATAGGAGGTGGATGGGATTGGTCACAGGTGGCTGCCTGAAAGGGATTAATGGATGCTTCATATGGCAGTCGTTGTTATGGAATCGGATGTTGTGTGGAGGTATCGGGCATACAGCAGGCATTCCATCAGTGGTGGTATGATCACTGTTTTAGGTTCCTGCAGCTTTGACCTCTTTGAGGGATGAAGTCTGGTGGGATCTGAGATAAGGTGGTGTGGTTTTGTTCCCCCATTCCTGGCCCACATGAGAAGGGGATGCATCCAGCAGATGTAAGCATCTCACATGGCAGGTGAATTCAGGGGCGTGTCGTGCTGCAAAGGGGTGATAAAAGTTGAAATTAACATAGCGCAAGATGCTTGTAGCTAAGTTTGAGGTTGTCACATCCCGCTGGTGATTAAGAGACACGGGCTCCTTGTGTGAAGAGGGAAATAACACGTCAGAGCCTTTCCTGGGTGCCAGGCCCCTTGCCAGGAGTTTGCGGGCATTTGTTTCTATATTCTCACTCCAAGCCTTTGAGTGGGGGGACTGTCAGCCTCACTTTCCAGGTGAGGACATCTAGGCTCTGCAAGGTTGTTCTCTGTCCAGGGTCACATGATGAATGAACAGTGGCTGGATTTCAACTGCAGTCTGTCTGAACCCCTAAGTCAGAGTGTTTAGTCACCTGCTACCTGGTAAGGTGGCAGTTAGTATCTGTCTTAGTCTGGGCTGCTATAACAAAAATACCATCACCTGGGTAGCTGATAAACAACACAAACTTCTCACAGTTCTGGAGGCCAAGAGTCAAGATCAGGGTGCCAGCATGGTTGGGTTCTGGCTAAGGTCCTCTTCCAGGTTGCAGATGACTGGCTTCTTGCTGTGTCCTCATATGGCAGAAGGGACAGGGGAGCTGCTGGGGCCTCTTTTATCAGGGCACTAATCCCATTCATGGGGGGCTCCACCCTCATGATCTAATCACCTCCCAAAGGCCCCACCTCCAAATACCATCACTTTGGGGGTTAGAATTTCAACACATTAACTGAGAGGGAAAGGGACACAAACATTCAGACCATAGAGTAGCCCATTTCACAACTGAGTAAGCTGAGTCTGACAGAGACTCACCAAGCTGTCTGGGTTTGCACAGCTGGTCGGTCACAGCTGCACTAGTCCAGCTGAGGGTGGTGGTGGCTCAGACCAGGTTTGTAGCTATGGAGGGGGCTCTGGCTCAAGGGTAGGGCTGATTGGATTTTCTGATGGTTTGGATGTGACCTTTGTAGCACTCCTTTCTAAGTGTCCTCCTTTCCTCCGTCTCCCGCCTCTAGTTTCTATTTCTAAAATAGAAGCAATATGACTGTCCTGGTTAAAAACCTCCAGTGGCTCCTGGTTACCTACACAAGATCACGTCCAGTTTCCTCGCATGGTATATAAGGCAGCTGACCTTCCCTGGGACATGGGCGTCCATGCATCCAGCCACCCAGAATCCCCTTGATCCCCAGATGTTGCTGCACTTCTGCACATCTGTTCTTTGCCTCTTGTCCCACCCATCCTTCAGGACCCAGAAAGAAAACCATGTAGGGAAGTGTTCCCAACCTCAGGCTGGATCAGACACTTCCTCCCTCTTGGGCCCCGGGCACTCTGTTCTCCTCCTGTGGTCCAGGTCACCCAGCTCATAATTCTGTCTTGCACCACTTTCCCTTTGTGGTTTCTGTTTTATTTTGTTTATTAGTTTTATTTATTTCATCATTAAAACTTTTTTTTTTGCATCAAAGTTACACATTCACATAATTTAAAATGTTCATTTGCAACCATTTCCCACTTTTCAGAAGCCATCTTGTTCGACTCTTGTTCAGCTGGCTATTTTGGTCATTTACTTCTAAATAACCTGCTGACATGGCTGCTTGACTTCCCACTGCAGAAGTGCGGAGTGATTTAGCTCTCTTTTCTCCCATCCTTCATATTTACACCCTCCCCATCCACCATCACCACCTCCCTATGTGGTTATGGGGTAATTTTGGTGAAATCAGTATTTGGTGTTTTCGCTATTACAATTCTATAAACATAATTCACTGTCAGCCAAGGATCCGCTGTACTTATGATTACTTTCCTTTTTTGCACAATACTTGTTTTCCCTGAAATTAATAATTACCCGTTTTTTTCATTTGCTTAGATTCTGTGTACTTATCATCTGTTTAACAGTAAACTTTCCCCCATTTGTCTACATTTTCTTTCAAGACATTTGAATACATTAGGTATTTGATCAGTTTTCTCTTCTAGGAAAACTTCTCTCCCAGAAAGCTTCCGAACTCTCCAATATGAGCCGGTTGCCTCTAGACCGTTGCTATTCTCATAGTGAACCAGAGCAATCTCATCTGCGTCACCTAGGAGCTTGTTAGAAATGACAGTTCTTGGGCCCCACCCCAGACTCACCGATGAGAATCTCTGGAGGTGGGTCCAGCAAGCTGTGTTTAACAAGCCCACCCATGGTCTCTTTGTTCTTAAAGTTCAAGAAACAGCTGCTGTAGGCTTTTGCTGTCACCATTGGGACCTCTTGGGGCCATCATGCTGGAACTTCTTCACCTCTCTCCTGGGTTGAACCCTCTTTCAGGATCTCCTACACTGTCTTTATTGGCTAATTTCCTCATTTGGGTGGAGCACATCCTCCAGTAGCTTTCTAAGAAGAGGATAGGTGGAAGTTCTTTTGAGAATTTCCATGTCTGAAAATATCTTTTTTCTATTTTTGTACTTAATTTGGTTAGAGTAGTTAAGTTATAGAATTCCAGGTTGGAAATAATTTTCCCCCAGAATTTTGAAGGCATTTTCTCCATTTGTCTTTCAATTTCCATTGTTGATGTTGAGAAATCAGTTTGTATTCTGATCCTTGATATTTTGCATGGTATCTCTTTTTTTTCTTCTGTTCCTCAATAGAATCTTAAAGGATCTTTTCTTTACTCCCAGTATGTGAAATGCACCAGGATGGGTCTTGGTGAAAATCAAATGCTACTTATTGTGCTGTGCATTCAGAAGGCCCTTTCAATCTAGAACTTCATTTTCTTGATTTCTTTAATGACTCTTTTCTTTCTATATGTTCTGTTGCTTCTTTCAGGAACTCCTATCAGTTTTTGGTTAAATTGGGCCTCTAATTATCTTCTTTCTCTCCTATTTTTGATCTCTTTGTCTTTTTATGCTGCTTTTTGGGAGACTTTTCTCAACTTTATACTTGTACTGAGTTTTTCATGTTCTTAATTTTCAAGAGTTCTTTTTGTCCTCAGAATACTCTATGTTTTTACTAGCCTGTTCTTATTTTGTGACTGTAAAATCTTCTCTTATCTCTCTGAGGATATTGTAATTGTTTGTTTTTAGTTTTCTTTTCCCCATGCAGTGTCTGTTTCCTGCCTGCTTTTTCCTTTTGTTTGTTTTGGGCTTTGTCTTTCATGTTAGAATCTGTCCTGAAATGGCTGGTGACCCTTCATCTCCTGGCCATTTTTAATTGGGGAGCAAAAAAATCTGATACTCCTCCTTGGGTGACTGAGGTTTTTCTCCTGGAGTCTTTACTGTACAGTGATTGCACCAGGTCCTTCCCTGCAGAAGCCTTGTGCTGGTCAGCTATGGCTGCTAAACAAACAACCCCCAAATCTCTGGCTTCATCTAATCTTGCCTACCCCACCCCCAACTGCTCCAGACACATGGGCTTCCCTGGACATGCTGAGCATGCTTGTGCCTCAGGGCCTTTGCACTTGCTGTGCCCTCACCCTGAAATGCTTGTCCCTGTGATATCTGAATGGCTTGCTCTCTCACTTCCATCAAGTTTCTTTTCAAATGTCACCTTGTCCAAGAGGCCATCCCCTCCCATCACTCTCCATTCCCCCATCCTCCATTGATTTTCCCTATAGCACTTACACCTCCGACACACTATATATTTATTTCTTTGTTTGCTTATGTCTCTCTTCTGTCACTAGAATGTAAACTCCATGAAGGCTGTGGCTTTGTTTGTTTTGTTCGTTACTCTATTCCCAGTGACTAGATTAAGGCTTGACACTGAGTAGATGCGCTATAATAGTTGGTTACTAACTCAATGACAAACTGGTGATATATCCTCAGTTCAAGATTATATCCATCAGCAGCCAGTGGTCAAAGAGAGGCTTGGTAAGTGTCTCTGGCATAATAGGATTTTTACTACAGTAGATAATTATGTTCTATAAAATCAGTGCAAACGTAGGATTAGCAAATACTGAAGCATTGCTCCCAGGGGAGATGCAGGGTTTTGTTTCTACAAGATCCTGGTCACAATATTTTCATTAACCAATCAATACGTGTGTTTATGTGTGTTTCTGTTTAAAGATGCCTCATTTAACATGGTTGATTCATTAACCTTGAACTCACAGCCAATAGCACTATAACGCATGCCTGAACAAAGGTAATCTAATACATACGTTTTCTCCATAAGGCACATCACAGTCTTCTTGTCCTTAGAAACACTAGACAGCACTTAGGGGTCATTTTCAACAAAATCACCAACAAAAATGCTAAAAAAGAATGGTACTAAATAGAACATGGGAAGGACACTTGTTTGCAGTATGAGCTGAGACAAGAAAATAGAGTGTGGCCTTGTTCAATCTCATTTGGAAACTGCACATCGGGCAATTCACATTTTTCACATTTCTGCTCGTGTCCAGGAAGGACCGCAAAAGCACCCCAAGTGTCGGTTTGTGGGATTACAAATAAATTTACCAAGTAGGCAAATTTGCAAATACAGAATCCACAAATAATGAGCATCAACTGTAGCTCACAAGACAAACCATTCTATAGTTTAAGGTTACCTAAGATATTTTCTTTAAAATTATCCAATCACATTATAGGAAATAACAGGAATTTTAATATTTATGTGTCATTCTCCATGTTAAGCTGTTACCCCACCCCAAGGAGCTCACAGGCTACAGGAGCTGGGGAAGTGGGGACCAACTCAGAAAAACAATGGAATGAGCTTTTAATTAATTAATTAATTAATTAACTGATTTTTTTTTTTTTGGCTGCGTTGGGTCTTCGTTGCCGCATGCGGGCTTTCTCTAGTTGCACTCTTCATTGCAGTGCACGGGCTTCAGTAGTTGTGGCATGTGGGCTCAGTAGTTGTGGCTCGCGGGCTCAGTAGTTGTGGCTCGTGGGCTCTAGAGTGCAGGCTATAGTAGTTGTGGCACACGGGCTTAGTTGCTCTGCGGCATGTGGGATCTTCCTGGCCCAGGGCTCGAACCCATGTCCCCTGCATTGGCAGGCGGATTCTTAACCACTGCACCACCAAGGAAGCCCTGGAATGACCTTTGATCCAAGTATTGCCTCCAGGTCCTGAGGACACGCTGAGATGGGGCTTTGGGGCTTGTCAGGAGGGTGACACCTGGACAGTCTTGAAGGATGTGGACCTGACTCCAGGTGGAGGGAAGCACTGCACAGAGGGCCAGGCCCGGAACAGAGATGAGCAGCCGTGGTGGCTGGGGGTGGGGAGTTGATGGCTAATGTCACAGGGGCACTAGGCTGACCAATTTCAATGTGTTCCTCCCACCCCACCTTTGGATCTTAGAAAGATGACTCTCAGAGTCTGCTCAAGAATTTGGAGCCTAACGTTCAGACCCCGTCGGAAACCGGCTCCCCATCCAGGAGGAGGAAGAGAGAAGCACCGACTTTAAAGGATGAGGAGGCTCTGAACGTAAGCTGGGTGTTTGGGGTGCATTGGAAGAGACTCACGCTGGGTGTCCCGTGCCCTACCTGGATTTCATCCAGAGGAGCCCCAACAAATCTCATGTCCCAATAGGCTTCTTTTTGAGGTATAGTTTACATAGAAAAAATGCACAGATTTTAAGCTTACAGTTTAATGAGTGACAAGTATATATACCCCTGTAACCAAGACCCCAATCAGGAACATTCCTTTACTCCGGGAAGTTCTCTAGTGCCCCTTTCATAGGCAGCCACTGCTGTGAGTTCCATCGCCATGATTGGTTTTGCTGTTCTAGAATTTTACATGAATGCAATCACATGCTTTCCTGTGCCTGCTGATCCAGGTCGTCGTTGCACTTGTCATTTGTCCCTTTTAATTGCTCAGCCCGCTGTGGGGATGTGTCACAGTGTGGGTTGTTTCCAGTGCTTGGCTGTTCTGAACAACACTTCTGTGAATGTTTGTGTGTAAGTTTGTTTGTTTTCATTTTGTTTTATTTCTTTTAAGTAAGTATCTAGGAGTGGGAGTTCTGGGCCTCTGATGGAGATGTTCAAAGCTGGGTGCTCCCTGTACCTTCCTTGTTGCTCCTCTCTCCACTCCATCCAGCCTGAAGCAGCCCATAGGGCATCACTTCCTGCATAAGCTCCATGGATGGAGAGGGCGTTTCTTCCAAAGATGTGTTCTTTCTAGTCACTTCCTGAGGGAGAGGGAAAGGGAGGGGGAGGGGGAGGGGGGAGGGGGGAGGGGAGGGGAGGGGGAGAGGGAGAGGGAGAGATATGCTGGGAAAAGGGGAAAGGTTGGAACCAAGTTTCTTATTTAGCATCTACTGAATTCCAGGCATTTTCACGTGTCATTTTTGAGTCATGTAAACACTCGTGTGAATTCCCTCATGCAGTCCTCTCAGCACCCCATGATGTAGACCTTGTTTATTTGCCCATTTTCCAGATGGGGAAACTGAGGCTTGTGGAGCCAGGTCAGTGTCCTCAGTCACGTAGCTGAGATTTGGGCCTGGGGGTGTTCAGCTCCTGCCCGGGAGGGCTGCTTCCCCACACCCCGCAGCCTCTGACACTCAGTCATGTTTTGCAGCTTCTGCTTACCAAGCAAGGAAAGTGCATTGGGTATTCTAAAACAAATTTCACCAAAAAGTTGGAAATGAATAGGAAAAGCTTCTAGTTAAGCTGAAAATTCAGTGCTCGAGTCACCCCCCTGTCTGTACTTCCCAAGGGTTCTGGAGACAGGGCTTCCCTTCCCCACCCTGGGCCAGACCCCGTGGAGCAATCAGCTGCCCTCCCAGGGCTGAGACATGGGGAGCTGGAGAGGAAGAGAGAGTGCCTGGCTGTTCCCAGAGATGAGTCCTCCCTTCCTTGTCTGTGCTGTGTGTCTCGAGCTCACACTCCCAGCCTCTCTGTTTCCAGGTGCTTGTCTTTCCATGTGTGTCTGTCTGTGTGTGTATCAGTGCATCTTGCTGCGTGTCCATCTCTGTTTTTGTGTGTCTCTCTCCATGTGCATCTCTGTGGGCCTGTGTGTGAGAGTGTGACAGTGTGGCTTTGTGATGTCTCCCTGTCTTAGTTTCTCTCTCTCCCTCATCTATCCCTATGCCTCTGTTCCCCTCACCCCCTAGGATTAAAACCCTGCTCACAGCAATGAAAACATACGTCCACGCAAAAACATGTGCACAAATGTTCCTGACAGCCCTAATCACAATAGCCAAAACGTGGATACCCAAATGTCCATCAGCTGACGAATGAATGAACAGAATGTGGTCCTTTCATACAATGGAATACTGTTCAGCCACAAAAACAACATGAGTGAAACTTGAAAATAGTATGCTAACTGAAAGAAGCCAGTCACAAAAGACCACATGTTATAGGATTCCATTCATCTGAAATGTCCAGAACAGGTAAACTTACAGACACCAAAAGTAGATTGGTGGTCGCTTAGGGTGGGGCGGGGAATGGAAGGGGTAGGGGTAATAGCTAAAGGGTACAGGTTTCCTATTGAGATGATAAAAATGTTCTAAAACTGACAGTGGTAATGGTTGCACTATCTGTGAATATACCGAAAAGTATTCAATTTACATGGTTCAGTTGCATGAATTATATCTCAATAAACCTATTTGAAAAAAAAAAAACCCTTCTCACAGAAAGGGCAGCCTCAGATATGATACAAACAACGTTGGCTTTGGGATCCAGAATCCTGGAACCCAGGCCCATCTCTGCCACCTGTGTGCTGTGTGATGTTGGGCAAGAGAAATAACCTCTCTGAGCCTCAGGGTTCTCAGCTTTGTGTTGACAGTAGTGGTGGTGGCCCCACAGGGTCACCCATGAATCAACTCTGTGAACACTCCTACCACAGAGTGAGTCAGTCTTTGCCGGGGAGCCAAGTCTCTCCACCTCCCCAGAAGTCTAACCCATTTCTTCTACCTGGTAATGTTTTACCTGTTAACCATTAGCTGTGCCTTGCCGATGCCCATTATCAAGCTAATAATTGCCAAGAGTTAAGTTAAAGAACTGCCCGTTCCAGTGACCAGCTTGCCAAAATGCCCCTGCCTTCTGCAGGCTGAGCTTGTCAAGGAATGAGGGCAGGGCTGATTTTGACAGGGCAAGTTGAGCCGTAACTGACATCCTCCAATGCCCAGAAAACCAAGGCATTTGGGGTCCTCACCACTCCTTGCATGAACTCTGTTTTGATAAATAGCTCATGTTAGCCACAAACAAACAAAATTCCAGAAGGCTCTGAGGCATGCTACTCCCCAGCCTCCTCCTGTCCTTTGGCTGTGGAGGAGGGAGGGTGCATACCTCCCCTCTGGAGGTATTTGTGCATTTGCCGAAAAGAGCACCTTTTGTCAGAGAGTGAAATGGCTTTTCTTTTCCTACAATTATGTTTTAGCTAATTTTCTGAATAATCGCACTGCTTCAGCTGAACAAGTTTTACATTGTAAATTTGCACTACAGCCAATTTTCTGAATAATTGGGTTGCTATGGTTGGGGAGATGGTCAGACTTCAGAGGACTTCTGAACTTAATAAGAAGAGCTGTGAAAAACTAAAAACAGCCCAGGCTCCCAGTTCCCAGGTTCTGCTTCGGTCCATCTCAGGTGGACCCCTGCGTCTATATTCTTTGCTTCCTATATTATGTTTTTCCCCTGAAATGCAACGTTCGTTTGGTGTCTCCTCTTTAGAAGATGCACTCCTGGAAGGCAGAGACCAAGCCTTCCTCTCATTTTCTACCCCTTTCATTGTCCTTTCTTTTCACCTCTGTTTGGAAGAAGTTTAAAAATGCACAGTGCTCTTTCTGCTTTTGCATCGTTCCTTGAAAAAGTGTGTTTCCACTGGACCATCAGCCAGGGCCGGCTTCATAGGTGGACATGCCCTATGGTCACACAGACCCTGTGCCCAGTCACCACGCCCCCTTCTCCCCCCGCCCCCTGCCAGTTTCTGGACTCTGCTGTCTTGAAATTCTTAATCATTTTGACTAAGACCCACCCGCGCACGGGGCCCCACAGATTATGTCACCCGTTCTGAAGTCAGCCTTTTTAGTCTTACTGCCACGCTTTGCTGTTGTACCAGTCCCCCAGCTAAGAGAGTGGGACTGGCTGCTGGGAGCTGGGGACAGGCCTTGCTTTGCTCCCTTGGATCCAAGGAAAGCCAGGAAGGGTTTTAAGCCAGGAAGTGATGGGAATTGTATGTTTTTTGATGGCCACAGGGGGATTGGAAAGTGTCCACCTCTGAGCCTTCCTTTGCCTTTCCATAAAATGGGCCTGATTATGATAGCACCAACCTCCCCAAGCTGACTGTTGTGTGATAAGGAAATGAGCAAACACGCATCAAGTGCCAGCACATAGTAGGCCCTCAATACATGGATGGGGAGCCAGGTAAGAGGCTATTGCTGCCCCTTGGGGTAAATATAATGGTAGCTTGGGCCAGGGCTGTGGATTTGAGAGATGTTTAGGAGGTTAAGTTGGTGGGATTTGTGGTCGATTGGATGTGGCGGATACGGGAGCGACAAGTATCTCAGGATCCAACTTGTGTCCCTGGGGCGTGGTGAAGCGTGACTCTTCCTCTTGTTCTCGTTTGTGTCATGTCGAAGGAGATGGATGGTGTCAGCTGAAGAGGAGGGACTCTGGAGCCAGGGAATTTGATTCAAATCCTGATTCTGACATTTAATAGCTGTGTCACCTTGGGCGCACAGCTCAACCTCTCTGTGTCATCTTCCCCATCTGGGAAATGGCAGGGTCCTTGGAAGTTTAAGGATGGATAGATGGACATATGAATGGTCCTTAAGTTTAAGGACCACATGTTGGTGGTCTTTCCCCATTCTTGTCATCTAAGTCTATTTTTGCGAGTCCGAAGAGAGAGATAGACATGACAAGAACTGGGGCCCTTGCCCCAGAGCTTCCCCCCTGCCCTGCTCAGAAGGGCACGTGGCGACACCCTCTCTGGAGATGTATACAGGCCACGTCACGGGCTCTGTCGGGTGTTGTTTCAACATCACACGACGTGAGGAAGCGATAAATTCTTCTGCCTTCCTCGTGATAGGATATGTAATTCCAAGGAGAACTCAGCAATCAGAAATCAGTCATTTGTTATGGAGTTCTTTTTTTGAAGATTTAGTTGCAAAGCGTTGGAATTGATGTGGATGCAGTTTTCACCTTCCAGCCAGTTCAGAATTGCGAGTAGAGATTCCTCCCGGCCTGGAGTGCTGGGCTTCTGAACTGCCGCCCACTCAACTTCATTCACCCGCTGGTTGTGGCCAAGCATTTATCCAGCACTGACCGTGCAAAGTGCAGGGGCGACCCTAACAGGAGAGCGATATGGAAAGGATGTGGGGCCTTTCTATATCGTGTGGAGCAGGCACGAATCAGTCCATCCAGCTGCGGTTGGGGAGATGATCCCTGAGCAGTGTTTGATGGTGGCTCTTTACTACCGTGACTTATAGCTGTCCATCGCCTCACTTCTGCTCTGTTCCAGCAGCTCTGCTGGGAGCTTCATCCACACTGTCCTTGGGGGCAGATGCGCTACCTGCTTACTGTCTGGGAAGACTGAGGCTCAGGAAAGTGAAAAGACCTGTCCAACCACTACTTTTTTTTTTTTGGCGGTACGCGGGCCTCTCACTGTTGCGGCCTCTCCCGCTGCGGAGCACAGGCTCCGGACGCTCAGACTCAGTGGTCATGGCTCACGGGCCCAGCCGCTCCACGGCCTGTGGGATCCTCCCGGACCGGGGCACGAACCCGTGTCCCCTGCATCGGCAGGCGGACTCTCAACCACTGCGCCACCAGGGAAGCCCCAACGACTAGTTTTCATTTAAGGGTCTAATCAAAAGCCTTACATGCATATTGCCACATGTAAGTGCTTATACACCTGGCAGTGCTAAAAATATTTGGTTCCTTATTCCACCAAAAAGTGGTTCACAAGTTTTAGGAAAACTCTTGGTGGTGTCACGTTATTTAAATCCTTACTTCTTCCAAAGCTGAAGGCTTGGAATTAAATGAAGAATGTGCTATTTAACATTGGTCCGTTCGCCCACCCACCCATCTGTACATCTACCCCTCCCACACCCATCCCAACACTCATCTATCCATCCATCCACCTGCCCATTCATCTGTCCATCCATTCATATGTCCATCTATCCACCCATCCATCCATCCATCCATCCATCCAACCTTCCATCCATCCATCCATCCTTCTAGCAAGTGAGCACTAAATGTGCTTATTACGGGCCCTTCCCGAGGCCACTGTTACAAATGGGATGTGGCATTTTGGAAACTCTTGGTGGTTTGTCCTTCATTTTACTGAAAGCCCCCATGCCATTTTTTTTTTTTCCCTTCCCAGGAATGTGAGCCATCTTTCAACAGCAATATCACAGCGTTTGCACTGAAGGCAAAAGTCGTCTATCCCATCAATCAGAAGTTCCGGGTGAGAGTCCTGAGCTCCGTCTTAGAAATGCAATTAACCAGTAATGTGCTAGAGATTGGGGTAGGAGAAGGGGGATTAAATGTGCAATTTGGGGTCCTATTTGAGGATTTTATGGCAAGTCATTTTAATAGAGATAATTTTGTGGCTTTGTAATGGAGCATAACTTTAAGGTTAATCCATTTTATGACAGTGTTGTCAGGGACAGGGTATGCCCATGGTATATAGAGCAAGGTATCCACAGGGACACCAGGGGACAGCACAGTAGGGCAGCATTCGCCCTGACCTTTTAACACTAGTACAGATACTAACAAGTCACTAACATTAATCCTTACAGACCCTGGGACTAATGCCAGCAGCTGACGCTGAACATTTACTGCGGGGCTGGCACAGTGCTAAGCATTTGTCATACATTACACATTTCAGTATTCCTTGCAACATTCCTGTAAGGTAAATAATATTGTTCTCTCCACTTTATGCATAAGGAAACTGAGGCCGGGAGAGGTTAATGATCTGCTCAAGGTCATACTGCAGGAAGTGGCAGGGCAAGAGTCGTACCCTCAGGTCTTACACCTGGAGCCAGGAGTTCACACCTGTGGCTGGGAGCTTTGCAGAGAGCAGCATATTCCTTGATGTTTCAAGGAGCCCTCGGCCTATGTGATGCTCCACGAAAAAAATAGTTCCCTGGTCAAGTAAGTTGAGGAAAGTGCTGCCTGCTGTCCTGGAGATAAAGAGGACAGACTCAAACCCAGCTCCTATCTCAGCCGTGTACTCTTGGCCATTTCCTGACTTCTCAGGACCTCAGTTTCTTATCAATAAAATGGGAGTAAAGGGCCCTCCTGCCTCACCCAGTTGTCTTGAGGGTGAGATAGGGAATTAGGCATAGGGCTTAGAACGGTGTGTGATGTCTGCGCACTCAGTACATGTTCAGTTTTTTAAATTATTATTTGCTTTTGAGGACAGCCAGAGCCTGTCGAAGGCTCTGACAATTCCTGTACCAAAGAAATGATTCTACCTTGTTCACGCAGACTTTCCCGAACTAATTTTTCTGTGGAACCCTCACAGTGAGCAGTAGCTGGTTATAGTTCATGGGACTGCTCCCCGGAACACACATTGGGAACCACTTCCTTCACCATCTGGTGGGTGCGTGAAGGTGCAAAACTCCCAGACCTGGGGCATTCATTCGTCATCAGCACCTGTGCTAGGCAGGCTCTGTGGTGGGCACTGGTGATTATCCAGTGGTCAAGAGAGCACTGTCCTCACGCTGGAGGCCCTCCCAGCCTGGCGGACATTGCAGGATGGCATGTGATAGCAAGCAGGACAGAAATGACCAGGGTCCTGTGGAACCCGGTGTGGGCTAGGCCCGGGGATCAGGGTAGGAAGATTCAGGGGTCTGTGTCTGGAGGGAGGGATGCTTCAGCCCAGCAGACAATGAGTTAGGGGTGTTTCAGGCAGGGGGACAAGAGTCTGGAAAGGCTCAGAAGCATGAAATGATAGGGTTTGGAGCTGGCCACCAGCTCAGTGCTACCTGGGCATGCACCTCTGGGGGCAGCAGGAGATGAAGCTGGACATAGGGATGGCTGGCATTTGCTGAGCTCTCTGGCTGTGCCAGGCATTAGGCTATGACCTCATGTGGTCATGGCAGTGCAAGGGGCTTGAGTTCCTTGTTAAGGGGCTCTGAGTCTGTCTGAGGGCAGGTCAGTGGACAGAGCAGGCCTGGGGTCTGGGACAGCAGCCAGAGAGATGGGGCAGGGCAGGCAGGCTGCTGGGGAGGTCAGAGCTGGCAACCGAGGGTGGCTACAGGTGGGCCATCGGGGAACAGACCCAGGCTAATAGCTGGAGGGGAGGAGCCTGGTGCAGAGGGGCTGGCCTTTGGGGACAAGTGATGTGACAAGAGCTGTGACGAAGGCCCCTAGGGCCGTGGCCGTGCCCCAGGGGCAGAAGCTCCACGGTGTCCACTCATACCCTCCCTGCCTGCCCCGGCTTGGCCTTCCTGGGAGCCACCGCGTGTGTCGCTGGTGGAATTACGGAAACACTCATGATGGGTCATGTGGACTGAGAGTACACTTTCTCTCCTGCCCCCCAGCCTCTGGCCGACGGTTCCTCCAACCCATCTCTGCACGAAACCTTAAAGCAGGCAGTCTTGCCGAACCAGCCCTTGGAGGCATCCCCTTCCAGCAGCCTGGGGAGCCTGAGCCAGGCTGAGAAGGACGACTGCAGCTCCTCGTCCAGCGCCCACTCAGCCGCCAGTGACGACAGGTTCCTCGGTCGCACCTTCCTGGGGGCGAGCAGCTTCCCCGAGGCACTGACCTGTGAGAGGTGAGGAGGGGGTGGGATGGAGGATGCAGACTGATAGGCTGTTATCATGCTCAGTGGAGGAAGTGGAGGCCCAGAGAGGTTAAGGACTCAGCCATGGACACACAGCGACCCAGTGTCAGAGCTGGAGCTGAATGTGTGCTGTTGGCCAGCATGGGGGTCAGGGAGCCAGGCCTGAGCCCTGGGGAGAGACAGAGGGGACCTCCTTTAATCACTGACCTGCCCCATGCACTGCATAGCAGCAGCTAGCACTGGTTAAGTGTCTTCTGTATACAAAATATTAAGCACTTTGCAGGGATTATTTCTCTTTTGAGCACGAGGAGAAGGTCTGTCTTATTCACAGCTGTGCACGACCACCCAGTGGGAGCCTGGGACAGGCACAGTGATGAACAAGTATTAGTCAGTGAATTAATTCCTCTTAACAGCCCTATGTTGTTAAGGTTGTGTAGTAGATGCTAATATTGCCCTCATTTTCAAAGAATAAAATGAGACACAGAGAGGCAGAGTGACTTGCCCAAGGTCATGCAGCAGGTGAGTGTTGGAGCCTGGTGTGACCCCACCACCTTATCTTGCAGCCCATGCTCTAAATCGCCAAACTGTCCAGCCCAGAGTAAGGCTTAGCACCCAGTAGGTGCTCAAAAAACTAGTCAGCAGGTTTGCACGTCAGTCCTCAGGCCTCTCTCAGATCTGAATTTCCGTGAGTCCAAGGAGCCCTGGGTGATTTGAACCAGGCATGGCCTGGCTCAGGGCTGTGGAAAGAGTGGGCTCAGAACCCTGAGCTTGGTGTTGACTGAAGGTGGCCCGGGGAAGGAGGGACTTCGTTTAATTGGAGCTTTCTTGGCTCCCCTGCCTGGCTGGGAAGGGGTGTTTCTTCCCATTCGGACGAAGAGGACTTGAACAGTTCAGGTGGGTGTAGTCATTTAAAATGCATTTGCGGGCTTCCCTGGTGGCGCAGTGGTTGAGAGTCCGCCTGCCAATTCAGGGGACACGGGTTCGTGCCCCGGTCCGGGAAGACCTCACATGCCGCGGAGCGGCTGGGCCCGTGAGCCATGGCCGCTGAGCCTGCGCGTCCGGAGCCTGTGCTCCGCAATGGGAGAGGCCACAACAGTGAGAGGCCTGCGTACCGCAAAAAAAAAAAAGCATTTGCCTATGTCGGAGAAAAGGTCAAAGGCCTTTATCTTCACACTGTCCGTTATCTGCCCCTGTGGCCACGTGACCACTACTTGATATCTCTGACCCTTGATTTCCTGAGTCAGTTTCCTCATCTGTAAATGGCTGTGAGAATGTGTACATCATGGCAGAAATGAAGGATGACACGTGACACTAGACATGAAAATGCCGGGGGGTCCTGGGCGGTAGTGCTCTTTTTCATCTCTCTCACCTTCCATCTCTTCCTGTGTTCTGTCTTTGATGTCTCCGGCAGCTGTTTCCTTCTGGTCACAAGTGGGTTTCAGATGGCTACTTCGATTGCTCCTTATGCACCTGGGGTGGCTGTGAGCAATCTCTGCATGCTGCAGACTTTAAAATCTGGAGTCAGGATGCACCGTGGCTTATCCTGCAGGGATGTACTGATAACTCGATAACCTTACCCCCCACATCAAATTCTCTGAAAGTCTCTTCTGTTTCTCTTTGGACTTTTCAGCGTGGACCTTGACTTGTGTATCTACAACCTTCACTTAAAAGACCTGCTGCATCTGGACACGGCGCTGAGGCAGGAGAAGCACATGGTAGGTGGAGCACTCAGGACCCGGGAGACAGGCTCTCCGTGTGCATGGAGTCCCGGAGACCTTTGGGAAACGGGTGTTGGTGACAGCGGAGCCGCCACAAGGTGAAGGCAGAGCAGGGTTAGGCGTCCGACCACAAAATGGAAAAGCAATTCGTGCCTGCAGACGGGGAGCAGGATTTACTTTACCCAGCGCCATTGGGGTTAAAAGCAGAAAGCTGGGTACCTACTCTCTGTGCACACCTCCTGATGGAGACCAAAGAGAACAGGATTTTTAGAGGAATGATAATAGTGATCATAAGATTTATGAGTGCTTACTATGTACTAGGTCCTGGTGGTGTTACACAGGTGGTTATTTTAAAGCTCACACAACCCGGCGAGGTGGGTGCCATCATTATGTCCACTTTATAGATGGGGAAACTGAGGCACAGAGTGGAGACTGGCCCTAAGTCATAAAGTTCTAAGTTGGGGCTGAGATGGGAAGTTGAGTACCTTCTTATGGGTGTGCATTCTCCGAGTGAAGGAAGGAGAAATCAGAGCCATGGAGGAAACAAGATTGGTCTCTGCCAGATGCACATGGATCCATACTGGATCCAGGTTACAGAAAATCAGAGGGATGAGTCCCACTGTAGCTACAGAACCTCCATGGGTTAGTCAGGCAGCAAGGCCACTGGGGTTAAAAAAGAAAAGAATTATTTCAGGCTTCCCTGGTGGCGCAGTGGTTAAGAATCCACCTGCCAATGCAGGAGACATGGGTTCGAGCCGTGGTCCAGGAAGATCCCACATGCTGCGGAGCAACTAAGCCCGTGCACCACAACTACTGAGCCTGCTCTCTAGAGCCCGTGAGCCACAACTACTGAGCCTGCGTGCCACAACTACTGAAGCCTATGCACCTAGAGCCCATGCTCTGCAACAAGGGAAGCCACCGCAATGAGAAACCCGCGCACCGCAACGAAGAGTAGCCCCCGCTTGCCGCAACTAGAGAAAGCCCACGCACAGCAACGAAGAGCCAAATGCAGCCAAAGATAAATAATTAAAATTTAAAAAATTAAAAAAAGGAATTATTTCTCCATGAGACACATCCCCTGAACTACTGAATGAGGGAGGAGACCTACAGAGAGAAGGGAGGAGAGAGAAGGCCTGTTGGGAAGAGAAAGGGAGGGGTAGATGGAGAGAGTGACAGAGAGACAGACAAAGATATGCCCACAGGTGCTTCATTGTAAACAGGAGAAATAAAAGAGTATTAAGTTGAGGATGCAACAGAAAGAAATTTTGCTCTGTGTGAGCAGAACAGGCCTCGTAAACAGGTGCCAGTATTTGAAACCATAAATCATGCTAGGATTCCAGAAATCGAGCCTGTTCCTACAGCCCCACAGACCCCCGTGCAGAGGTTCATGGACATGAGGCACGAGCCCACCTGCAGCTGCAGCCTGCTTTCGCTTAGCCACACCTGGTCCTGCTGGGGGGCAGGTGGCCCTGGCGATTTTCTCAAAGGCTGTGCTCCCTGGAGGGTGATTGTTTCTGTGCTCACAGCCCCATCCAGCTGGTGAGTGACGTGGTCCTGGCCCCTCGCCCCTGGAGCAGCCAGCAAATGCGAAGCAGCCTACTGTCATGAAGAGAGCATTCACTGTCACTCATCTGTGGGCAGCCACCCTGCCCTTCTGGACATAATACTGGGGACAGCCCCTGCCTTTATGGAGCCCACTGTCCAGGGGAGAGATGGCAGTCAATAGACTGCACAAAATGCACAGAGGCAAAAAGTATGACAAAGCAAATGGTGGAGTACCATGAGGGCATGTAAGAGAGGACCTGAGGGCATGTAGGCTTCAGGGAGGTGGTCAGGCTTCCCTGGAGGGAGATACTTAAGCTGGAACCTGGGAAAGTTCCAGGAGCACCAGATTAGGAATTAGAAACTTGGGTTCTAGTCCACCCTTTGACACTTATGAGCTGTGTGACTTTTTGTAAGTCACTTCCCCTCTCTGGGCCACTTTAGGAAAGGTGTGAAAATAATATACTTCCAGCTTTTACTCCATGGAATTACTAGAAGTCAAGTCCCACTTTGAAAGTTCTCTGTAGGCAAAGTTCTGGGCTCTGTAGGGCTGTGTAATCTGTGTCATCACAGCATCATTTATGAAACACTGAAACTCTGCTAGGCTAAACACTTTACATGTCTGATCTCATTGAAACCTCAGTGCTGTTCCACTCATGAGGAACCTGAGTCTCAGAGAGGTCTAGTCAGTTGCCCAAGATCACACAGCTGGTAAACTGCAGAGTCAGAACCCAAATGAGGTTTGTCTGAGTCCAAGGTCTGTGTATCCTCAGAGCCCAGAACAGTGCCCTGCACATAGTAGGTGCTCAATAGAAATGTGTCTGGTTGACACCGTTGCCACCCTGGGAGAGCTGCTTTCTAAGCATGGCCTTCTATTCATTGCAGGGCATGTCTTCATCGTGTGTAAGACCTAGAGAAACATGGGGAACAGGAGGGAACCATGTTACACAAAGACTTCAAATTTCATTTCTCTGGTAGAGATCCACTATCACAGGTCAGGATTCAGAAGTGACTCAGACCAGATGTGACCACCATGCAGCCAAGAATCTTAGCGCTCTCTGGTGGCCCTTGAGGAGGAAGACACTGGTGCTGGGCTTGTCTAAGAAGTGGAGTTGTAACCTTTAAAAGCAGAATGGCAGAAAAGAAAATAGATCAGGGGATGTGGGAGGGGCGTGGCTAAAGTCAGAGGAGCACTAGGACTAGCGGATTTCTCCTGGTGCTGGAACATTCTCTATCTTGATTGTGGCAATACATGGGGAAAAATTGCATAGAACCACACGCACACATATACACACAAATGAGTGCATGTGAAAATGGGTGAAAACTGAGTAAGGTCTATAGTTAACTGTATTGGACCTATGTCCATTTTCAGGTTTGATATTGTACCACAGTTATGTAAGATGTCACCCCTGGGGACAAAGTGCACAGAACTCTGTACTGTTTTTCATCTTCCTCTAAATCCATAATTGTTCCAAATTAAAAAGTTTTTACAATTCAAAGGAATGGGACAAGACCTGTAAATGTTACTGATTCAGTTTAGGGTCAAAAAGAAAATAGATTTGAGATTAACATCTTGAGAAAAGAATGTTACTATACATAGTCTCAGACTTCAGTGGATGGAAAGTCAAGACAATTTTTGTCTTTTTAGAGCTTATTAGCATTGGCAAGCATAATGAAGGTTGATGAAGAGTTCTGGGTCTGTCCCTTATGGATGTCCCTTGTGACATGAGGCCAGTTGTCCAGATTTCTCAACTGAGAGTTCCTCATCTGTAAAATGGGGAATATTGTACCAACCTCCTGCTGTGATGATCATTTGAGATAATATATATATTAGCCTGGCACAGAAGAGTGTTTAACAAACCTTAAAACAAGGATCGTAAACTATGGCCCTTGGGCCAATCCGACCATACCTATTCTTTTACACATCACCTATGGCTGCCTTCATGCTGTAATAGCAGAGTTCAGTAGTTGCAAAAAAGATAGTATGGCCTGAAAACCCCAAAACATTTACTTTTTGGACATTTGGAGAAAAACATTTGCTCGCCCATGCATTTAAAAATGTCTTACCATGGGGGCAGTCCAAGATGACTGCATAGGAAGATCCTGTTCTCACCTCCTCCCATGAATCTATAGCTACATATGAAATAGATCCCTCTGAAAAAGACCTAAAAACTGGTGAACAGCTCCTTCATGACTAACACTCTTGGCATACCCTCAACAAGTGGGACCCATCAAGAATAAATTAGGCTGCTGCGGAGCAACTAAGCCCATGCACCACAACTTCTAAGCCTGCGCTCTAGAGCCCGTGAGCCACAACTACTGAAGCCCACACGCCTAGAGCCCGTGCTCCACAACAAGAGAAGCCACCGCAATGAGAAGCCCACTTACTGCAACGAAGAGTAGCTCCTGCTCACTGCAACTAGAGAAAGCCCACGTGCAGCAACGAAGACCCAACACAGCCAAAAATAAATAAATTAATTAATTAATTTAAAAAAAGAAAAGAGGGCTTCCCTGGTGGCGCAGTGGTTGAGAGTCCGCCTGCCAATGCAGGGGACACGGGTTCGTGCCCCTGTCCGGGAAGATCCCACATGCCGCGGAGCAGCTGGGCCCGTGAGCCACGGCCGCTGAGCCTGCGCATCTGGAGCCTATGCTCTCCAACGGGAGAGGCCATAACAGTGAGAGGCCCGCGAACCGCAAAAAAAAAAAAAAAAAAAGAAAAGAATGAAAAAGAATAAATTAGGCTGCTTAGACAATCACAAAGGTTTGAGAGACAACCATGAGCTAGGGCAAGGTTGAAAGATAAAGTTCATCTTTTACAAGGCCACTTCTTCAAGACTGGGAGAGGTAGCTGTTTTGCCTAATACATAGAAACAAACACAGTCAATCAAAATGAGGAAACAGAGCAATATGTTCAAACAAAAGAACAAGATAAAACATCAGGAAAAAAGCCTTAATGAAAAGGAGATAAGTAATTTACCTGATTAAAGAGTTCAAATAATGGTGATAAAATGCTCATCAAACTCAGGAGAAGAATGGATGAACAGAGTGAGAACTTCAACAAAGAGATAGAAAATATAAGTAGCAAACAGAAGTCACAGAGCCAAAGTATACAATAACTGAAATGAAAAATACACAAGGGGGTTCAACAGTAGACTAGGTGAAGCAGAAGAAAAAAGCAGTGATCTAGAAGACAGGGCACCCAAACAACAGCAAAAGGAAAACAGAATTTTAAAAAGTGAAGATAGCTTAAGGGACCTATGGGACAATATCACATGAAATAACGTTCGCAGTACCAGGGGTCCCAGAGGAGAAGAGAGAGAGGGGCAGGAAACACATTTAAAGAAATAATGGGAAACCATAAACAAGACCAAAAGACAACCCTCAGAATGGGAGAAAATATTTGCAAATGAAGCAACTGACAAAGGATTAATCTCCAAAATTTATGAGCAGCTTATGCAGCTCAATAACAAAAAAACAAACAGCCCAATCCAAAAATGGGCAGAAGACCTAAATAGACATTTCTCCAAAGAAGATATACAGATTGCCAACAAACACATGAAAGAATGCTCAACATCATTAATCATTAGAGAAATGCAAATCAAAACTACAATGAGATATCATCTCACACCAGTCAGAATGGCCATCATCAAAAAATCTAGAAACAGTAAATGCTGGAGAGGGTGTGGAGAAAAGGGAACACTCTTGCACTGCTGGTGGGAATGTGAATTGTTGCAGCTACTATGGAGAACAGTATGGAGGTTCCTTAAAAAACTACAAATAGAACTACCATGTGACCCAGCAGTCCCACTACTGGGCATATACCCTGAGAAAACCATAATTCAAAAAGAGTCATGTACCAAAATGTTCATTGCAGCTCTATTTACAATAGCCCAGAGATGGAAACAACCTAAGTGTCCATCATTGGATGAATGGATAAAGAAGATGTGGCACATATATACAATGGAATATTACTCAGCCATAAAAAGAAACGAAATTGAGTTATTTGTAGTGAGGTGGAGGGACCTAGAGTCTGTCATACAGAGTGAAGTAAGTCAGAAAGAGAAAGACAAATACCATATGCTAACACATATGTATGGAATTTAAGAAAAAAAAATGTCATGAAGAACCTAGGGGTAAGACGGGAATAAAGACACATACCTACTAGAGAATGGGCTTGAGGATATGGGGAGGGGGAAGGGTAAGCTGTGACAAAGTGAGAGAGTGGCATGGACATATATACACTACCAAATGTAAAATAGATGGCTGGTGGGAAGCAGCAGCATAGCACAGGGAGATCAGCTCGGTGCTTTGTGACGACCTGGATGGGTGGGATAGGGAGGGTGGGAGGGAGGGAGACGCAAGAGGGAGGAGATATGGGAACATATGTATATGTATAACTGATTCACTTTGTTATAAAGCAGAGACTAACACACCATTGTAAAGCAATTATACTCCAATGAAGATGTTAAAAAAATAATAATAGAAAAAGAAATAAGTAAACAATCTGATTAGAAAATGGGCAAAAGACATGAACAAATTATTTCACCAAAAAGAATATACGGCTGGCAAGGAAACACACACAAAAGCACATGAAAAGATGTTCAACATCATTAAGCCATTAGCGAAATGCAAATTAAAACCACATGAGATATGACTACACACCCATCAGAATGACAGAAATAAAAAATAACAATGCCACCAAATGCTTGTGGGGTTGTAATGAAACTGGATCACTCGTACATTGCTGGTGGGAATATAAAATGCCACTCTGGAAAACAGGCGATTTCTCATAAAACGAAATATACAATTACCAGAAGACCCAGCTGTTGCAGTCTTGGACATTCATCTCAGAAACATATACGTTCAGTCAAAAACCTGTATGTGAATGCCCATAGTAGCTTTATTTGTAATGGCCCCAAACTGGAAATACTCAGATGTCCAGCAATAGGTGAATGATTAAACAAATTGTGGACACAGCACCCTTGGACATGCCAGGGTGTCCCTGCCTATGGAGGACCCTTCTTGGTTTAGAGGACACGTCCATCCATTGAGACAGGGGGCTGGAGTAGATGACTTCACACATCCCGTTTCCGTACAACCATCCCTCTGATTCTTTCCACAAAGAAGCAACCCCCCTTCGCCTCGTCTGTTTTCTTGACTCATGGAAATGGGGAAAGTGGGGGCTTACCACAGAGGGGGCTCCTCATAAATATGTGCAGAAGAAAGGAAGCATTTTTCTTTAGAAGCTTCATGAAAATGCAGTCCATTACAGGCCATTGTCATGACTTTTAATCTGAGGTCTTTTCCTAGAGCAAAAAGTGTATGGGCAGTTGGGGGAGAGAGAAAGAAGGAGGTAGGAGAAAAAGGAGGGAAGGGAAATACCGTTGTTGAAACCTTTCTCTTTGTTATGTTTCCCTTTTTGGCAACAGATGTTTATTCAGATTTTTAAAATGTGTCTCCTTGACCTTCTTCCTAAAAAGAAGACTGATGATGAATTATACCAGAAGATTCTCTCAAAACAAGAAAATGTAAGTTTTCAACCTATATTTCAAAATAACTTAAAAATAGTTTATTATGATATATAAAACATAATATTATAGTAAAGTATTTTTTATGTATAAAAATAGTTTATTACAATATATACTTTTCAACACAATATGGTATATAATGGTATACTTCTATATGGTATATAAAAGTATAGCTATAAACATAAAATTAACTGTGTATTATTAAAATGTGGAAAAATATTAGAAGTAGAAAAAAAGAGAATGTTGGTCATACCCACTACTGAAAGAGAACCACTACTGATTCTATTTTCTGTACAAGTGTGGGGTATTTTAAAATATATAGTTTGCTTATTGGTTATAACTCTTCCTACTAATTTGCATTCTTCTCATTTCAGTCTTTTATACAAGCTTTATATTGTTTTATGTGCAGCAAAATGAGTCAGGGCTTGGAGTCACAGTGGTGGAGATTGATTTCCTGGTCCTGTCTTTCACAAACTCTCAGAATTCTAGGTTGTTCCTTTGTGCAATGTGATAATAATTCCCATCCTGTGGGATTACAGAAAGAAGAAAATGTGTATGAAGCACCTAGCAAAGTAACAACCAGACCCTGATTATATGATCGCTGCCATCATGCCCATTCCCACCAACGCCACCACAGTCATCTTCATCATCATCATCAGTATCATTGCCATTATTATTGTTTGATTACCAACACAATCACCACCACCATCATTATCATCATCATCATCACCATCGCCACCACTGTCTTTATTATTGTCATCATTGTCATATTCATTCTTATTATGACCATCACCACTGTTACCATGATCTTCATCATCATTCTCATCATCCTCTTTACCACCACCAGCACCATCCTCCTCCTCATTACCACCACCACTACCAACATTTCATCATCGCCACCATCACTGTTGCCATAGTTCTTACTCCTCCCATTGCCACCATCATCCTCATCTGCATTGTTATTCTCATCTTCGTTGCCATGACCATCACGACCTCCACCATCATCCTCATCATCCTCACTTCTGCCATCACGACTTTCATCTTCATTATCATATCATTGTCATAATCCTCATTCCTTCCATCACCACCATTATCTTCATCATAGTCCTCATTATCAGCCTTATCACTGCAACCATGAGATTTGGGGGATTGGGAGGAGGGAGTGTTTCTTCCTCACTCTTCTGGATTCCAAGGGGGAGGATTCATCACTACATCCCAGGGAGAAGGCAGTACATCTTCATTTTTGTTAACATCATTGTCATCATCCTCAGTCCCACCACTACTGTGATCCTCATCCTCAGGCAATGCACAGAGTGCTTTACACACATTATTTAATCTTCACAACAGCCCTGTGAGTGACCATCATTCTTTTTGTTTATAGCTGAGGAAGTTGAGGCTCAGTGAGTTTAAATGACTCTCCAATGACAAAAAGAATGATAATGTTGGTGATACTTGTAATTGTACTAGTAATGAATGTCATATGGAAAGAATAAGAGCTTTGGTATCTGCAGGCCTGGGATCAAATCCCACCTCTGCCACTTCCAGAGCATCTTAATTATGTCAGTGGCTACTGTTCAGTGGATGTAGTCTGGCCAAGGGCTTTGAATGCATACTTTCCTATAATATTGACAACAGCCTCAGAACTTCTAGATGAAGATGAGAAGTGCCCAGAAATGGCAGCTGCTTTGGAGAGAAGCAGCATAGTACATGCAGTTAGAAGAGTGAGGCTCTGGAGTCAGTGAGCCTAAGGGGCCTAGCCTAGCACACCACTTCCTACTGGGAGACTTTGGACGAAATATCTTAGCTTCCCATAGATAAGATTCCTCATCTGGAAAAGAACCCTCATTTCTCTCTTGTAGAGATGCTGTGAGAATTAGAAGTCACATATGGCTTCCGCTTGGATAATCAACAGCAGTTTTCCTAATGAATTTGGACCCACACCAGTGTTGATTACATGTCAGTGAACATAGGTCTAGAGAAAACAGAACAGCCCAGAAAACAGAACAGAACAGAAAACAAACCCTCCACACTCCAGGTTGGGGTTTGAAGGACTCCATACATAGGGTTCCCCTTTTCCTTCTAAGTTCTGAGTTAATTAAGAGAAAGCGTTGGGGAGACAGAGAAATGTCAGCTTCATCACTGAAAGGGGCCAGCTTGGAAGACATAGCTTAGGTGCACAGTGATCATGGCTTGCTTCCTAACAGTGAATCCCAGGATTAGCTAAATTGCTTACCTAAATTGCTTACTGGCGAAGCTGGGCCACCTCAGGCCTCCCCACACAGAAGAGGGACCTTTGCTGCCCAGCTCACTCTGGGCTGAGGCCACACCAGAGCAGTGGTCTCCCCTGAATGGTCCATCCCAAAGAGGAAGAGGTTGGGCAAGCTAGGGGCTGTGCTCACTTCCTGCTTTTGAACTGCCAGTCAAATACACATCACTTCCTCCCTGGGGTGTACTAAGTAATCCTTCCCCATGGAAACCAGAGGAGTGGGGAGGAGACATTCCATCCCACACCCCAGATGTCATGGCATGTTCCTGCACTTCATAAAGATAGGAAGATACTATTTCATTGTTTTTAAAATATGGCCTATTTGGGGGGGGATGAGGGAAAGACTATAGAAGAAAATACGTAATCCATTATTCCCGAGGCTCTGTGATGATTTTTATCATCAGTCCTTCAGTAGGACAACACCCAAAGCATTTAATTATGGTTAAGAAATATTTTATGATAACGGGGTGAAAATAAAAGCATTTCTTCTCTAGAATTTAAGATACATTAGGTTTTTTCTGTATTTGCCTTTTTCTTTTTTTCTCCAGGATTTGGAGGAATTAGAAAAGAGACTTCAGGTCAGACTGTCAAACACGGAGATGTTGGGTGCTGGTGACTCTGAATACATCACCCTGGCAGATGTAGAAAAGAAAGAGAGAGAATATTCTGAGCAGCTAATAGCTAATGTATGTGATGGATTTTCTTTCCCATATAAAAAGCGTGGTTTCTGGGACAGTTCATTTGGTGAGATTAAAGAGATGGTACCTAGAAGCATGTTTAATACTAGAATTCCCTGTTGTGTTCTGCCCTGGGGCCAGGGATCCAGTTTCTGAAGTTAGTGATTGAGAAGGTATAATTAAGGGGCCAAGATTTACTGAGGGAGTCCTTTTTTCCTCTTAGTGAATTCTCCTTGTTTAAATTTTACATTGATCTTTTTATCATTCAAAGCAAAGATCACTCTAACCCTATGTGTCATTACCGCCCTGTGGCTTAGAGCAGACGCCAGCTGCTAACTTCTCAAACTCCAGGCATCACTCATAAAAGCATGTTTTAAATTCTAGAGAGGATGGCTTCCCTCAAACTTTCTTTTTTGCTTTGAGGTTCTACTACCTGCTGTTCATATATTACGAATTAAACAAATATTTTCTTGGCACCCAGGTGTTGTGTTGGACTCTGGGAATTCAAAATGAACTTAGACCTGGCCCTGTCAGGGAGATGCTCAGGCCTGTGTGGTGGTGGTGGGGGACTGACAGGTGAACGGATGAGGACTTTGTGGGTTACAAGTGCCGTGATAGATAGAAGTGTGGGAAGACTGAGGTACAGCGGGGAGAACGATTCATTTTACCCCAGGGTTATGTAGGTGTTTGTAGAAGAAAGGGTCACCAAGAAGCTTTTGGGGAGAAGTGTGGATGGATGCTGTCTAGTGGGTGGGCAGAGAAGGGAGCCAGGGCTAGGAAGCAGGCTGAGCAAGATAAAGCCAGAGGTCTTCCCTGAGGGTTTTCGTCTCATGCCAAGGAAATGGGAGTCACTGAAGCAGCAGAGAGTGGCTTGGCCCTGTTTTAGAAGAACTGCCCAGGCTGCTGTGTGGAGGGTTGTTAGGGGCTTTGGGGCTAATCCAGTAGGAATTTCATGAAGGCAATTGCAGTAGGGATGGAGAGGTAAGAAAAAGTGGGAGAGCTGATAGGGTGGTGTCTAAGGAGGTGGTGGTGGGAAGAGGAGGGTATAGAGGATGAGGTCTATGGAAATAAGGATCCCAGAATGAGAACAAGTTGGGAGGGAAGATGGTGAGTGTGGCTTGACACCCTGAGTTGGAGATGCCTGGGGATGGAGAGTCTCCGCTAAGCTCAGGTAGGATCACATGGAGAGTGAGGATATTCTCAGGATGAGATGGCTAAGGGAGGGTACTCAGCCCGGATTCTGGTGGTGATGGACTCCCCGAAGCAGTGGAATATCTTGTCCGTGTCTCCACATTTCAGGCAGAGGATTGATCATTCTCATAAGATTCTCTGAAGTATTGGTGTCCTTCACTAACAGAGATGCTTCTGGTCCAGGGGTGTGTGTGGAAGGGGTAAAGAAAGGAGCCTCATGCCAAATCTTGGATCTTGCCAGCATTGAAGAAGCCGGAGTCAAGGAGAATCAAGACAAGAAGCAGAGTATGGACCTCGAAGAACCAGGAGAATGTCATGTCATGGATGCCAAGGGAATCACGAGTTTTTCAGAAGAGCGGAGTGGGCGTCCTCGTTCTCTGCGATGGGAAGAGGAGAGGCGAAGCTTCTTGGATGTAGAACTCTGTTTCCGGATGTGCAGGAATTCACAGATGATAGTCCACATTCTCTGATAGCAGTTGGAAAGGAAGTCATCTGATGGGGCGAGAGGGGGCAAGAGCAGGGTGTGAATATGAGGGAGGAGGCAGCCAGGGCAGATTAAGTGTTTGCTGAGCTGCCACGAGGCCCTTGAGACAGGACACCAAACTTTTGAAGAGGTGCCGGTTCGTGCGGGTGTGGGTTTTCTCCTGGCCATGCCCAGCCCCTGAGAGATGGCTGGCTGGATTAACTCAGAGTTTCAGGTCGCCATCTCTCTCCACCTTTAGCCATAGCAAGAAGATCATCATGGGCTTCTGGAGCCACTGAGCCCTGACCCCTACCATACCCTGCCCAGCAAGCAACATCCATCTCAGCATCTGAAAGGTGGAGCCAAGATGGAGAAAATCACAGCTGTGGGAGTTGAAGGGACCTGAATCAAATATGCCTCTGCTTCTTGTTGCCTCTGTGACCCTTGACGAGTGACCTAACTTTCTGAGCCTGTTCCTTGTCCCTCCGATACATATTTTATCTAGAAATAAAATGCGTGAAGCACGGAGCCTGGCTTATAACCTGCATGCCGTAAAGAAAAGTTGCTATGACTATGGGCATCGTTGTTCTTAGAGTCTGGAAGGCTGCAGTGACAAAAATTTAGCCCCCAACCTTCTAAACCACTTGGCAATTCCCTACTCTGCTCCTGCTAAGATGGTGGAGAAAGGAAAAAGATTTGAAGGCAAAATGTTTTTATGGTCGTCGTCATCTCTGTCATATTGTTCTTTTATACTTTTAGGACAATAATCAATATTTAAATGGCCATTCATGCTTTTATTTCCAGGATATGTTTAATCCCCTTTAAAGATCTGGAAGCTTCCAGGAGCGCATTGTCGAATTTCATGCACCCGCCCCACTCCCTACCCCACTGCCGGGCAGTCTTTCAGCTGTTTGAGCTGGGGGATCTCATGGTGCTTGCCTTCCTTATCAGCAGCCCGTTGGTGTTTGCTGAAGAGCCACATCGAAACTGACTGGCACCTACAAAGAGGAACCTCTGGAGAATGTGACTGTTGCCAAGATAACTTTCTCCAACTTGTAGAATTGTTTATAATCTCAGTTTGTGATAAGGGGTGGATAGTAATGCCCAAGCCTGAGCCGGACAGCTTTAAAGCTTTCTGAAATAAGTTTTCTCCCCCCACCTCTTGCATCTCATTCTCATTTCACAGATGGAAGCTTTCTGGAAACAGATGGAAAACATCCAGCACTTTCTGGTGGACCAATTTAAGTGTTCCAGCTCCAAAGCCCGACAGCTCATGATGACTGTGACAGAAAGAATGATTGCAGCTGAAGGGCTATTGCGTGATTCTCAGGATTTGCAGGCTCTGGTAACGCTGGAGGGGGCAGGGAGGGAACGTGATATTCAAACTAGAGACATGGAACTCGGAAGCTTGGAGCACCGTAGGGGTCATTAAGTTCAACACCTGCAGATTGTAGAAAGGGATATAGAGGCCAGAGAAAAGCAGTGTATCCATCCATCCCTCCATCTATCCATCAGTCATTTATCTGTCCATCCATCCATCTAACCATTCCTTTAGTGGAGAGACTGGCCCGTCCCACGTCACTACAGCATAGGGCACTGGTGGTTCTCAATCCTGGCTGCACGTTGAAGTTATCTGAGGAGGTAAAAATAGTACTGATGCTTGGGTCCAAGATGGGTCCCCACCCCAGAGATTCTTAGTCTGGATTTTTTAAGGTTCCAGGTGACCACAGTGAGTAGTCATGGTTGATGCCCACTGGTGTGGACGGAGCTTCAGTTAGCTCTCCTGGATGGCCCCATGTATCACCTAGGGGGCTTAAAATAATGCCCATGTCCCGGGCCTCTTGCACAGAGATCCAATCTGATTGGTCTGAAGTGGAGGACCTGGCACTGCTGCTTTTAAAACTCCCCAAACAATTCTGATGTATAGCTGGGAATGCAAACCACTGGCGCAGAGGAATCCACAAATCCAAATCCGACTTTGAAGCTAAGCTTAGCCACTTGAAGCTGTGCGATCTCGAAGAGGTTACTTAACCCCTCTGAGCTTCAATTACTGTACTTAAAAAAGATGGTCTCAGGAGTTGCTGCAGGCAGGGCCCGGGGAAATGCTCGGTCACTGTCGGGTTTTGTTGTGGAGGTTTCCGTCTAGCCCTGCTGTGTGCAAAGGCCAGGCCACTATCCACCCATTTCCCCTTCCTGAGACCTTGAGAACTCATGAATTACATTTCAGACCTGTGCACCTGCCCAGGGCACTCCTGACTCAGAAATCTGCAGCAGCCGCCCTGCCCTCCGCTCAGAGACTCAGCTCCTCAGACGTGAGGAGAAGGCGCTGTGAGTGGAGCAGTCCCTGCTGCTTTTGCACAAACTGCTCTGCTTCTCAAAGTGTGGTCCGCAGACCGGTAGCATCAGCGTCACCTGAGAGCTGGTTAGAAATGCAGAATCTCGTCCCCCCTCCCGAATCAGGATCTGCATTTTTAACAAACTCCCAGGTGCACACAGCTGTTTGAGAACTTTCTTTGCTTTTGCTTGTCACGTACACGTATAGTTTGCTTTCCCTCCTCGGCACTGCCGAAAGATAGACACACAGATATTTCATTCCCGAAGATCAGAGGAGCCAGCTAAGCGACTCACCAGGACTCCCATGTTGACTAATGATATCGCTCAGCCTGTGCCCCAGGCTTCCTGGTTTGCCGTCCAAGCCCCTTTGAATTGGATTTTGATTTGATAAGGCTGCCGATATGAATGCTTATCAAAAGAGAAAGATCTTTTTCCTTTTATTCTTTTTTTCTTTGTATTTAATTATTATTCCATCAGCAGGATATTGATGCAGAAAAAAAAAAAAAAAAAACGTATCCTTAGCTGACTCTGGCCCGAGTGTTAGCCCGTCACTTCCACATAGGAAGAAGGGAAAGAATTTTCTCCAGGTTATCTGTAGGCCTTTCCTTCTGTCAGCATTTCATGAGCACCTGCTGTGTGCCACATCCTGTTACAGGAACAGTGTTGCAGACTGGAGCTAGAAACCTGAGCTCATCCCACAGTTACCTTTGATTAGCTGTATGACGTTGAACAGGTTACTAAACCTCTCTGTGACTCAGTTTCATCATCTGTAAAATGGGAATCTGAATAGCATCAGCTCTGAGAGTGTTAGAAAGTGGACAACGTGTAAGCCCTTTAGAACAGAGCCTGGCCCAGGGGAAGTGCTCAGTATGTGATACGGATTAGACTCTGGTAGGCCAAGTGTCAGCAAACAAAATAGACATAAACAAGTCATCGTAATGATGTGTGGAAAGAGCTACAATCTATGTTTGTACAGAGAGGGACAGGTTGGCTCTGCCTGTATGTCAGAGTATGTTGTTGATAAACTCCAGAAGAATTCAAATTCTCAGGCTGGAGACATCTGAGAACTCTGGCCTGGGCAGTCGGAATGTGTCACGTGGAATTGCTGAATATCAGAACTGGAAGAGCCCTGGAAAGGGCCCCAGAGGTCATCAGAATCAGCTTCTAGGGATGCTTGAGAGAAAGAGGATGGTAGGAGGGACGTAGGGACCTGCTGTACATAATTATGACGACAGCTTGCATTCATAAGCACCTACTATCTTCTGGCTGCTATTTTAAGTGCTTTACCTATTTTAACTTATTTAATGCTCACATCCAGTCTGTAAGTCAGGCGTAGGTGAGGACACTGTGCTCAAGGTCATGCAGGTCTGGAGCCAAGTTTGAGCCCGGGCACGTTTGAGGACTGGTTACAGCTCTCAGAGCCAGCAGTGGCCCCCTCGCCTCCCATGCAAGTCCCTTGACTCCTCCCACCTTCCATCTGATGCCCCTCTGCTCATGCTCGCCTCTCGACTCTCCTCCCGTCTTTCCTTGAATATAAATCCAGAGGCTGAGCTGTCACTCTCCAGCCGGGTGGCCTGACCGTGATGCCTTAGAGGTGGCTGCTCTGGGCTCTGGGCGCTGTCCCCCACGCCTTGAGCCTCGCTGGATCCCTTGCCGTCCACACCTGCACCGAGCGCTTATCGTCTTGCGCCCTCTAGCGGTCATGGGCCCGCGGACGGCCGTTGGGCTTATATAGTTGGCGGAGAGGAAGGTTCAGAGCCGCTGTCCCTGGGCTATTTGGGTGGCGTTCCAGAATAAACCTCAGTGCTCTTGCCCATAACTGGGGGATCATTGTCCTTGCCCTGTTCACACGTTGCTCAAACACAGACCAATGCAGTTCAGCAAACAGTGAGGCCCAGAGCTGGTTACCGGGTGTTGCAGGTATGGCCACTGTCTCAAGGGCTCTCAGTCCAGCCTGGGACTGTCCCTATGCTTAGACAGAGGCACAGGAGCAGCAGAGGCGGGAGGAGGGGGCCGTGGAGGTGGAGGGGGTCAGGGAAGGTGCCACACAGCACGTAAGGACGAGCAGGACCTGGCCAGGCAGGGGAGTGAGAGGAGGCCGGGAGGGTGTTCCAGGTGGAGGCCCGTGTGTGCAAAGGCCGGGTGTGCTGGGCAGCCAGGAGCAAGGAGGTGTGTGGGACGAGGCTGGAGATTCAGCCAGGCTTGATCCTGAAGGGCTTCGTGCACCGTGCCCAGGAGTTTAGACTCGGTTTGAAGGCAGTGACTGCAGGGTTTGGGCCCCAGGATGGCAGAGCCACGTTTGCACCTCAGAAAGTCCCCCTGCCTGCCGTGCGGGGTGGGGCGGGGCGGAGCGGAGCGGGCAGGTGGGAGGCTGGCAGAGCAGGGACGGCCCTGGGCAGTAGCCCAGGGCGGAAGTGACCGGGGCCTGAGCTGGCCGTGGTTCTGGGCCAGCGGGAAGGAGACGGAGCGGAGGCGTGTGAAGGAGGCAAGGGTGCCAGCGTGGTGGGGAAGAAGGGCGGAGGCGAACTCAGGCCACCGTGCCGGGGGTCCTGGGGGCCCACCCCTAGGTGGGAAAGGTGTCCTGAGGCGCTGGGCGTGCAGCTTTAACGTGGTGCACGTGCTCTCATTCTACAAGTTTCCTGGAGCGGCTGCTCTCTGAGACGCGAGGACAGGAGGTGCAGACCTGCAGGGTCCACCCCTGCCTCTGGTGGACATTTCCTCCATGGGGGAGGCGTCCTGCCCGAGAGCCGTGTCCTAAGTGAAGGACAGCGTGGTAGGGCAGGCAGGCCTGTTCTAAAGTCTGACAGCTGGGGTCCCCCTCCAGGCCAGGCTTACCCGGCAAATCTCTTTAATCCCCAGCACTCAGGTTCCCGGAGGCTCGAAAGCCAAAAGTCCCGCGACCTTTATTGTTTCTCCTAATGTTTCTCCTCCAGGGCTGTGGAGGCCCGAGGCCCCCTCGACTGGGGAGGGATGACAATGGGAAAGGGGGACTTCCCTCTTTGGTCGTGTGCATTTATTAAATTCCTCCCCAGAAGCATGGCCCACTCACCAAGTACCAAGCGCTTTCCTTGTGTTATGCGGCGTCAGCCTCACCACGTCCCCGTGCGGGACCATTTTGTCCCCATCTGAGGCGCAGACACAAGAAGCTTGTGAGAGCAGTTTGGTCTGTGCTCTGCTCATAGGGAGGTGGGGCCCCAGGACCAAGCCCGTGACTGTTTACAGACCGTCATGCCAAGTACTGACCCAGGGCGTTCCAGCCCCTTGTCGCCTGTGTTTCTCTTCTTAGGACACCCTGGAGAGGACAATGGGGCGGGCACACGTGGCCAAAACAATTGAGTTCCTGAAGCTGCAGATCCGGGAGGAGACCAGATGCCGCCTGGCCGCCATCGCCCACAGCCTGGAGCTGCTGACCGTCGAGGGGAAGCTGTCGGGGCGGCAGAGGGAGGAGTTGCTGACCCAGCAGCACAAGGCCTTCTGGGAGGAGGCGGAGCGCTTCGGCAGGGGTGAGCGAGTGGGCCAGGCCCGGGCGCCCGGCACCCCGTGTGTGCTGCAGGCTGTGTGGGCCAGGGCTGGTGGTGGCGCTTGCAGGCGTGGGGAGCAGCTCCCGTGAGGCTAGCACAGGCTGCCCTCCCAGGTCACCTCTTAGGGTCCGAGATTGCCTGTCCCACGTCGCCATCAGTGATTCAGGCTGCCAGAGAAGCACCCAGAACATGCAGAGGGCGAAGGAGGCGGGAACGCCCGGAAGCCCTGCATGTGGCACGGGGCCCGGCTCAGCTGCAGGTGGGTGGGCGTGGACAGGGGTCAGTCACGTGGGTCAGGAGAGTAAACCCAACGTGGCTGTTTCGCACACGTGCTACTGCTCCCGGGCCTGACCCTGGGAGATGGGCAGATCAGGGCCCAAGACATCAAGGGCATCTGGGACTTAGTCCAGGTCACACAGCTGGTGGGACCCGCAAGAGGAAACCCAGGTGTTTCACCTGCAGGAGGTGAGCACATGGAAAACTTTCTGTTGGCTGGAACTTTGGACC
Source organism: Mesoplodon bidens (assembly GCF_964165515.1). Taxonomy (NCBI): domain Eukaryota; kingdom Metazoa; phylum Chordata; class Mammalia; order Artiodactyla; family Ziphiidae; genus Mesoplodon; species Mesoplodon bidens. Next base: position 70,396,886 of record NC_138176.1, read on the forward strand.
ATGTAGAATCTGAATGCATCTGGACTTGGGGGTCAGCACACACAGTGGTCTGGGCTTTATCAGTGGGAAGCGAGTGGCTGGGATGGGATGGTGAAGCAGCCCCCTAGGCGGGGCTCTCTTGAACTTGGACAAGATGGGGGAGACAAGGAGACAGTTGGGTGGAGGGAGGACTCCGGTCTCTCCTGGCCACCTGGCCACACTCTTTTCTTTGGTGCTAGAGGCTAAACAGATTCTCAGGTCAAACCTAAGGAAGTGTGCCTGCCTTAGGGCAAGTGCAGAAGGAGGTATGACTGTGTGTGGCGGTGGGGATGGTGTGAGATGCCGAAACCAACGCTTCCAAGGACTGCAGACCCCTCGTCGCCCGGCCCTCACTTGCTTCAACAGCTTCTTTGCTCAGCATCTCTCCCAAAACCCAAGTGGACAGAATCTGGCCAACTTCTTCCTTGGCTCTAATCCCAGGAGCCTTCTCTGGGGTCCCACGCTGCCTGTGCCCCCTCTTCCTCCTCCCCCCACACTGCCCCGGCCCTCATGCAGCATAATTTCTTCTCCTTCTGGCATTCCTCGTCTTCCCTGGACCATGAGCATCTTGAGAGCTGGGCCGGGTCCTGCTCACTGGTAGACCCCAGTTCCTGGCCCTGTACTTGGCACACTGCTGGGACTGAATGACGCAGGTGGGCTGAAGGGTGGTTTTAGGCCCCGCCCCTCTCTCCCCAAGTTCACCTTTCCCTGCCACAGGGGGCCTTGCCCTTGGGTTCACCTCCCTTCTCTTCTGCTGATCTAATAACTCACCCTGGCAGTTTTTGAATCTCGACTCCAGTCTGACGTGTCACTATCTTCTGGAAGACTCAGGCTCTCTGTACCCTGTGTCACCTGTCCCTGCCTCTGCCACCTACCCCTCCCTCACACTCTTTTCTCCGGGAAAATACCCCTTTGTTTACTTCTTGGTCAGATTGGCCGGCCACCCTCCACAGCAGTTACATGAAACCTCTTATGTTGCTCTGAGCCCTGGGCCCCAGGGGGAGGGCCCTGAATGATAAAACCAGAATAAGGGCTTCCCTGGTGGCACAGTGGTTGAGAGTCCGCCTGCCGATGCAAGGGACGCGGGTTCGTGCCCCAGTCCGGGAAGATCCCACATGCTGTGGAGCGGCTGGGCCCGTGCGCCACGGCCGCTGAGCCTGCGCGTCCGGACCCTGTGCTCCGCAATGGGAGAGGCCACAGCAGTGAGAGGTCCGCGTACCGCAAAACAAACAAACAAACAAAAAAACAGAATAAAAAGGGGACTTGCCCCAGAGTTTCTGACCCTCCACGTGCTGGCAGAAGCAGCCAGTGGAGGTTTTGCCAGGGGAGCAACCTTGTTTTATTTCAATTTCAGAGTTTGTCCAGCGAGGCAGAGACCTGGTCAAGGCCTCACTGGTTCACCAGGCGGAGGGGATGGCAAGGCTCACGCTGGCCCAACAGAAGGAACAGAGGAACTTCCTGGCCGCGGCGCCGCAGACCGCCGACCCCGAGCAGTTCCTCCAGGTGACCTGCTCCTGACTCGCTCCCACGTCCGCGGGCACAGCCGTCCCAGGGAGCCACACGGGTTGATCAGGGTGGCAGGAGGGGGCTCGGCCCCCCGCTGCTGCGCTTGGGAAGCCAGAGGCTTTGGCATCTGCCAGACGGGAGGTCTCTCCTCGCCTCCCACCTGTCAGCCCAGTGACCTCAGCCAGCTCCCTTGGGCTCTGCATCCCTAGCTTCCTCGTCTGTGAGCCAGTGGCTTGAGCAGCACTGTGCTCACTGGGACGATGGAAAGACGGTGGGAGGGGCCGTGGAGAGGGCTTCACACAGATGGCACAGGGCAAGGGCCCAACCTGCGAGGCAGACCAGCGGGCGATGTCCCCAGAGGGGACAGGCATGTCCTGGATGTAAGGCAGGCTGTCACGCAGGGATGGGCCCCCTCGCTGGGTCAGGTGGCAAGTCAGGGGAGGACCCTGCATGTGGGGCTGAGCAGGCAGGACCAGGGAGGTGGCCAAGCTAGCCAATGTTCGTGGTCTTGACTGGGAAAAAGACAAGGAGACCGGCTGGAGGGCAGGAAGCAAGGTGTCACCCTGCTTGAGGGATAGCAAGTGAGCTGGCGCCAGCACAGGCTGGAAGGACCAGGGCTTGCAGTTCGCAGAGAGAGAGCAGGACTCTGCCCCAGTGTTTCCCTGTTGGCGGAGGTGGGGCGGGGATAGGCAGGGCTGCTTGTCAGTGGCCATGCCCCAGGGTTGGTAAGCATTTGGGTGCTGAGGCACCAGGACCTGGGTTCGGATGCTGACTCTGCCGCTGTGTCTGAGTGACCTTGCTAACCCTCTGGCTTCCTCATCTGTGCAATGGGAATAATAGCACCCACCTTGCCGGGTTGTTAAGACTCAGCCAGACCAGTAAGGGGCAGCCACGGCCTGACTGTTTCTCTGGGTCCTTCTGCTCTTCGCTAGCATTTGCTTGTCTCAGCTCTGCCGAGGGGATGGCAGGACTGTAGCTGGGTCCAGGCTCAGCCCAGAGCCCAGTCACATGCCCTCCTTGGGGGCCAGCATGGCGGCAGCGGCTATACCCCAGTGAGAAGCCAGCGGCCAGAACAGAGAAGAGGTCTTCACGTCCCTGGTTCCCTGGTCCAGTGCCCTTCCCCACCCACAGAGCCTCCTCCCAGGGCCCACGCCTGGGGTTTCTGGGGTTTGTCATACCGTGGGGTGGGGGGCTGTTTCTGTCTTTAAGAAGATCCATTTGAAATGAGAGTGAAAAGATAGGATTATACAGCAGTTTGTTACTCTGAGATTTCTAGGCCCTTCTCTCTGACATCACATTGCTCAGTGCAAGTCCTGAGTGTGGAGACGGTGACAGCGTCAGCTCTGCAACCCAGGACTTCAGCACAGCCAGGACCTGTTGCTCAGGAAACATGCTGGTGCTCAGGAAACATGGGACCAAGGAGGGAGGGGTTGAGTGCATGCATGCATGCATGCATGAAGGAATGAGGGAATGACTGAATGAACAAATGAATCAATGAATGATGGATGGAAGAACAAAGGAACACATAATTGAATGAACAAAGAAATGAATGAAGAACCAAAAAATGAAAGAAGAGTCAAACAAATGAAGGAAAGAATGAATGAACACGTGAATGAATGGATGGACGGATGATAGATACAAAAGAACAAATAATCGAATGAATGAACAAACAACCAAAAAGTAATTGAATGAACAAGGAACTGATGAATGAGCACAGACTTTGGCACCACGTGCAGCCCCTCCCTCTCAGCTCCCCTCCCACTCTGCCCCGACCAAGGCCAGAGGGTTCTAACTGCCTGGTCTCTGTTGCTGTTGCCTCTTGAGCTGGGACTGTGTTGGCTCCCCATCTTCCTTCCAGGGACCCCTCCTTGTCCTTCAAGACTCAGCTTACTCATTTCCCCCATGGGGCCTCTTCCCCTACAGCTGCTCCCTAAGAGGAGTCCACCCTCTATGGTTTTGCCTTGCGGTGCCTTCTGACTGTGTCTGGGGCACCTGGGGCACGCCTCCCTGTCACTCTGCTGGGCTCCTTGAGTCCATGTGGTCAGAGCGGAGTCTGGCTGGCCACTGACCGCACTGACCTCCAGTGGCCCTGCTCGGCCTCGGGCTCCGCTGGCTGGGCCTCCCAGGGCCTAGATGGTGGTCCCCAGCAACTGAAATCAGAAAATGATGTCTGGGTGGCTTGTGGCCAGGAGAGAAGGGTGACGGGGGTGCTGGTCGCACCTTCTCCTGCTGGGTACACAGACGGAATCAGTCTGTGGTTTTCCTGGAGGTTGGATTCATGGGTCCCGGCGTCAGCCACAACTCACAAGCCATGAAAGTTACATAGATCCCTGTGCCTCAATTTCCTTGTGTATAAATTGGGGTGAACATCCTTCCAACCTGAGAGGCGGGGTCAGTTGAGGAGGTTTTTATGGGAAAAATATCGGCATTTTCCTACCAGATTCAGATTTCCTCCTGTTTTACTCACAGGTTTTTCACGAGGTTCTGGAGAGACAAAGGCTGAGTCGGAGTGACCTGGAGGAAGAGGAGAATGTCAGAGCCACCAAGGCCGTGGCCGCGCTCTGCCAGGTATGTGGTTTCCAGGTGGGACTGGCAGGAAAACCTCAGGATCCGGGCATGTGTGAGAGCCTCACGTCCTCCTGGGCTGGAGACCCCAAGACCCTCTTTGGCAGAAACCAGGGAGGGAGGTTGGCCCAGGTCACATCTGAGGCCCCTTCCATTTCTGAGGTGCTCGGGATCCTCACCTCCAAATGTCCCTAGAGGCAAAGGTCTTTGGAAGTGAGCTCACCCAGGGTGAAAATAGGCCAGCGTTTGTGGGCGTCATGAGTGTACAGCGGTGATGAGGAAGGAGGTTTGGGCTTGAAACGGAGGCCTAAGTTCCAGTGCTGGTGCCACCTCTTTCTCCCTGGGCAACCTCGTGCAGCTCTGGAACAACGGCGGGCTTTGAGAGAACAGGAGAGAGCACCCGAGCCCTGCAAAGCCAGAGGGGCTCCCGGGATATGACAGTGACCAAGACAGGCAGAGCTCCTGCCCCGGGCAGGACTCAGAGCTGCTGGGAAGGTGGAATGTGGCCCTGGTCAAGAAGGAAGGTGACAAGTGCCACCGTGGTGGGGAGCACCCTGGAGAAGGTTCACCTGGACCCAGAGTGCCTGTGTCTGCGTCCTGGCTCTCCTCCCTCCTCGCCGTGCGGCCTCCAGAACATTACGTGGCCTCTCTAGTTCTCAGTTTCCCCATCTGTGAAATGGGGCCAGTGATGCCCATCTTCACGGTGGTGGTGTGAACACCGAATGCACGTGAGGCCCTTGGACAGCAGCTTGCACCTGGGACATGCCCAGTCCGAATTGGCTGCCCTTACAACATGCCTGCTGATGGGTGCAGAGAGGAGGGTTGAGAGGCATAGGGGTGAAGGTGAGGTCAAGGACGGCCATCCGCTGGAGGTGATGCCTGAGATGGGCTTTGAATCAGGAGGTGGGCTCCAAGTGGACCAGGAGTCAGGGGGCAGCCCAGACAGGACATGAGGAAGGACAGGGAGTGCAGCCCCTCATCATGATGGCGACTGTGCGGGGTTCAATGGTGTCTGTATGAGTTTTCAGAGGCTGCCATATCAAAGTACCCCAGCCTGTGCCTTAAACACAGACATTTATTTTCTCACTGTCTGGAGGCTAGAAGTCCAAGATCAAGGTATCATCTAGGTTGGGTTCTAGTGAGGCCTCTCTTCCTGGCTTGGAGATGGCTGCCTTCTCACTGTGTCCTCACATGGCAGAGAGAGAGCTTGGGTGTCTCTTCCTCTTACAAGGACACCAGTCCTGTCAGGTTAGGACCTCACCCTGTGACCTTGCTTAAGCTGCATTATCTCCTTAAAGGCCCTATCTCCAGATATAGTCACATTGGGGGTTAGGGCTTTAGCATATGAATTTTGGAGGGACATAATTCAGTCCATAATAGTGTACCTCAAATTTCATGTCCACCAGGAACCTCAGAATGTGAACTTATGTGGAAATAGGGGGGCTTTGCAGATGTGATTAGTTAAGAAGAGATCATTCCGGATTAGCATGGGCCCTAAATCTAATGACTGGTGTCCTTATGAGAAAGTCGTTGTGGAGACAGACACACAGGGAGGTGGCTGTGTGAAGACAGGCAGAGACTGGAGTGATGTGGCCGCAAGCCAAGGAACACCTGGAGCCTCCAGAAGCCAGAAGGGGCAGGAAGGATCCCCCCAGAGCCTCCAGAGGTAGCTGACACCTTGATTTCTGACTTCTGGCCTCTATAGCTGTGAGAGAATAGACTTCTGTAGTTTTGGCTACCCAGGAAACTGATACCGGAGCCAGTCTTGTTCAGAGTCAGCCACTGTTGTAAGTGCTTTCTGAGTATTTGATCATTTTATCCTCATGAGAATCCTGTGAGGCAGAAACTGCATTTTCCTTCCTTCACAGATGAGGAGCCAGGAAGGATTTTCTTGAGAAAAGTGCAGGGTGGGATTCAACTTGTCAAAGCCCCAGGCTCCCAGGCAGGAAAGGAACAACACCATGCCTGGGTGGAGTCAGGACTCAAATCCCTGGGCTGGGAGTGAGCATACTGAATTCCAGTCCCCTTCTGGGTACTAACATGCTGTGTGACCTTGAATTGGTTACATCATCTCTCTGTGCTGGCCCAACCATCCTGCTCAAGTCCTACAGCCAACAAACAGAGAGATGGGGTCTAAAGTAAGTCTCTCTAACCTTAGTGCTGATGTCCTCACCATGACCCGTGCTGCTGAGCGTGGGCTGTGAATACCGCAGTGAGGACAGGCTCTGGACTCCGATGGCCTGGGGTCCAATCCCAGCCCAGCCATTGATCAGCTGTGTGGTCGGCAGCAGGTTATCTAACTTGTACCTCAGTTTCCTCTGATGCACAGCAGAGTCTGAGGACCACTGCCTTGGGGGGATGGGGTGAGAGTCCAATGGACTAAGACTCATGGTCAGATGCCACTGATGATGCACCCACCTGAGCTCTTGTCCAGCAGGCTGACACTTCTTCCTTTGAGCTGCAATTAGAATCTAAAGTCTTGGTCAACTAAATGCCACTTTCCTCCTCCACAAAGCAAGGATAAAACACTGAGCACTGCTACAAGGAGGAAATATATGTGCAAGTGCCGGGCCAGTCTCAGTGGGTGGCAGTGAATACATCATGTTCAGTAAAGATTTGATGATGCTGATGTGACCACGGCCTCATGCCCCAGCAACGTCCTTAGGATATTGTACACTTGGCTTACCGTGGCTGGTCTGGCCGCCAGCCCATTGAAGTTTGGGCCGAGGAAGTAAAGACGCCCTCGTTTCGAGCATCAGGAGAGCCCAGCAGGTGTGAGTGAGGGGTGATGGCTGCTGGAGTCTCTGTCTCGGAAGCAGGCACTTGGAAATGCCCTGCATGAGGAGGGGTCAGGGGCAAGGTGAAGGGGGGCCAGCAGTTCTGTGCATCTGTGCAGGTGCTTTTGAAAGAAATGGCCCAAGGCCTGTGCCAGCTTCTCTCCCAGAGTCAGTGCAGAGCTCTGTCCTATGATTCACGTCGTCATTGCTCATCAGGCCCTCTGGTACCAGATAACTTGGGTTTATTTTACATCCCTTAATTGTGGAAATCATTGCCTTGGGTATTGGAAACTGCTTTACCTGATATTTCCAAAAGGTGGAGGTTGAAATCCTTCTGGTGTGGTAGAAAGAAGCCAACTGGAAGCTTGGAATGCTTGGTGAGGACATTCCCAGGTGGGCGACCTTGGGCAAGAGCCTTAACTGCTCCAAGCCCATCTCCTTATCTGCGAGATGGAGACAGAGAGCCTGTTGACCATTATGGCAGCGCAGGAGGGCAGGGCTGAGGGCCTCACGTGGCAGGTGCTCAGCCAACACCTTCCCTTCTGCCCCATCACTGAGCGTGTTGAGCAGGAAGCCTTGAGCTCAGGGGTGGTGAGCATGACTCTGGACCCGGGGCCTGGGGGAGAGTGTGGCTTCCTCGCCGACCAGCTGTAAGCTTGTGAGCCCGTTAGTTCATTCATTCAATGAATATCATCGAGCACTGCTTTGTGCAACCCACAGTCTCAGCACTGGGGCCTCAGCAGAGAACCAAACAGATAAAGTGCTTATTTTTGTGGAGCTGGAGAGGTAGCAACACATGTGGGGTTCCAGTGGCCGCAGCAGCAAGGAGGCCAGTGTGGCAGCTCCGGGGGAAGGGGAGACAGGTACGGGCTAAGGTCAGAGTCTCGTAGGGCCTTGCAGTCCATCCGAAGACGTTTGCATTGACTTCTGAGGGAGATGGGAAATTGCTGGCATGTTTTGAGTAGGGAAATGACTTGCCATATGTTCCCAAGGATCCCTCTGGAGTCTGTACGGCGGATGCACTGTAGGGGGCAAAAGTGGAAGCAGGAGGCCTGGGGAGGCATCGCAGTGGTCCAGGCAAGAGATGCTGGGGGCCTGGGCCAGGATGGTGCGGGTGAGGATGGTGAGGAGGCCTGGGAATGGGGTCTGTTTTGATGGTCAGTATCTGGGTCTCCTCTTAAAATGGGTATGGTCACTATCTGGGTCTTCATATGGCTATTCAGAGGTTTGAATAAGTTCACACATGCAAAGCATATAGAAGAGTGTGAGGCACACAGTGAGCACTTAAATCTGTCATCATGATCCTGGTTGTTATCACTCACCGTCTAAGAAGGTGTGTCTGCACAGAATACACTCATGAGGTAACCTGCCTTGCAGTCCGGCTGGCTCCTTCCCAGACCTGGTCACACAGAGGCATAATTCCCCCCTTTCTTTGGGCACTGATCATGATATTGTAGGTACGGCGGCTGTGAAATAAATTTGATCACCACCTAACGGTTCTCAGGCTGCAGAGAAAAGTGCATTTTTCTAAATTCCCACTGTCTCTTGGCTTCTAAGCAAACAGTGAATTCTCATTTTGACTGAGATGGATGCCACTAAATTACACATCTCAGTGCCTTGTAGAGAGATTCCTGAAATGAGCCCAGAGTCTTCCTGATGGTGACAGGTGCAGAGCTGAGTTTGCCACTGTTGCATCACAGGGTGCCCTGGAGACCTGCTTGTTTATTTGTTCATTTCTTTTTTTTTTTTTTTTTTTTTGTGGTACACGGGCCTCTCACTGTTGTGGCCTCTCCCGTTGCGGAGCACAGGCTCCGGACGCACAGGCTCAGCAGCCATGGTTCACGGGCCCAGCCGCTCCGCGGCATGTGGGATCTTCCCGGACCGTGGCATGAACCCGTGTCCCCTGCATCGGCAGGCGGACTCTCAACCACTGTGCCACCTGGGAAGCCCCTATTTGTTCATTTCTGACTGTCCTCCCCCTACTGTTTCTCCTGAAGGGCTCCTGGGAGAGTAGGGTGATAACAGCCCTGCCAAGTTCAGCTGTCTCAGCTTCAGAGTCTCGTGGGAGGTTAAGGCTGAGGAAAATAAGAGAAAAAGTGAAACTCTGTCCACCAAGAAGGCAGGAATAATAATGAAAAGCACTCATGAAGTGTTTGGTAGTAGACCACCCTCACTTCTGATATCAAATGCAAGTCCAGAGGTCCCCAAGACCACCCTCAGGTTCTTCAGTTCTCTAGAAGGACTCATACTGAAAACTGTTCTACTCATGGTTATGGTTTATTACAGCAAAAGTTTACAGATTTAAGTCAGCCAAGAGAAGAGGCACATGGGCAGAGTCTAACGTTGTAAATGCAAAGCTCCCAGTTTTCCTGTCCTGGTGGAGTCGTGGCCAGTGCTAACTTCTCCTGGGAGCAATGTGTGGCGTTACACACTGAGCATTGCCATCCAGGGAAGCTCACCCAAGCCTTAGTGTCCACAGTTCTTATTGGGGCTCAGTCACATAGATGTGGTTGACCACCAACGTGGCTGACCTGAAGCCCCCGCACCTCTAGAGGTGGAGCTGAAGCCACATGGCCCAAGGGCCCCACCCTAAATCGCATCACTGTCATAGTTTGTCTGAAGCTGCCCAAGGTTCCCAGGTAAATAGAGACCCTCTTATCAGGCAGGACATTCTAAGAACTTAGAAGTCACTTCCCAAGAACTGTGGACCAAGGCCAGGCCTCTCTTTCAGCCAGGTCAGTTCTTCACTGCACAACACTGAAAGGTTAAAGTATTTTGTTCAAGGTCACACAGCTGGGGGCCTGGGATACAGGCCCAGGGCTGTAACCTACAGGTGGGGAGAAGTGATTTGGTGGACAAGAGGAAGGCGGGGGCGTGGAGTCCTTGCCGGGAGGGCTGTGGTGTGTTCTGCAGAATCCAGCTGGGGATGACACATTACAGGCAATCAGTCAACACTGATGAGTAAATGAATGGGTGAATCAATGCATCAGTGAATATATCAATCAGCTGAAACATTGGCATCCTGAAGATGGTGTGTTATTGCTGATAGAACAGACTACCACAAATTAAACTTAAAAACAACTTAAAAACAACGAAAGTTATTACCTTACGTTTCTGGAGGTCACAAGTCCAAAATGGGTTTTAGTGGGCTGACATGAAGGTATCGGCAGGGCTGGTTCCTTCTGGAGGCTCCAGGGAAGAATGTGTGTCCTTGCCTTCTCCAGCTTCTAGAGGTGCCTGCATTGCTTGGCTTGTGGCCTCTTGCTCCATCTCCAGGCCACAGCCGTGCTCTTCCTGCCTCTGCTTCCATCCTACGTCTCCTTTCACTCTGCCTGCCTCTCTCTTTCGTTTACAAGGACCCTTATAATTATGTGAGACCCACCTAGATAACCTGGGATAATCTCATCTCAGGATCCTTGGTTTTCACTTAGTCCTTTCATCACATCCACAAGATCTCTGACTGTGTGGCACATTCAAAGGTTTCAGGGATTAGAACATGGACATCTTGGGGAGCCATTATTTTGCCTATCACAGGTGGGAAACAGTAAGTTCCCAAAGAGTAGAAGAAACTAGGTTTGGGAGAAATACCAAAACAATGATTTGGGGGCAGTGTTCTATTGGAAGTAGATCTTGAGAAGGAAATTGACAAGTGTAGGCACAATATGGCTCCTGTCACTGAAAAGAGGATTTCCCTAGGTGCTACAGAGGGTGAGTCAATTCCATGGTCCTTTATCAAGGTTAAAGTGTGATAAATCATCACTAAGTATGACAAGTCTGAGAAAGATAGACTGGCATGCTTACGTCTACTTTACTGTAGCAAGCTACGGGAACATGGCTTTTTGTTTTATTTTAGCAAGACTAGTAGAGTAATTAATTTATGTTTTCTTTATGTACAGAAGTAAAACTTGCCAGTGCCCTCAGGATACCACATGCTACCTGATTATACCTCTCCCTCCTTTTAGTCATTTTCACAATCAGCTCACCTCCCTGCAAAGAGTTGCAAAACTGCAAAGGAGAGAAGAGTCCCCCAGGAATCAGACAGGCCAGGTTGTGGGCCTGATTCAGCTCTGTACCAGCTATGCGGCCTGGTCCATATCATTTAACCTCTCTGATGTAGGAATTCTTAGCTGCCTTCTTTGTAGATTGACCATATGAAAGAACCCACTTAATACCTCAGAATGCCACCCATAGCTCTCAGGATAAAGTCCAACATCCTTAACCTGGCCATGGTGACCACCTAGCCTGGCCAATGAAGTGCTCACATGGCCTGACCCATGAGACCCATCTGATTGGCCCAAAGGCCAACCTAGTCTGGTCCATGAGACCCACCCAACCTGGCCCATAAGGCTCCCTGACCTAGCCCACAAGGCTCATGTGACACAGCCCACTCACCACTTGTCTGGAGGCATGTCCCTTGCTCCCTGCCTTCCAGCCAACCTCAAACATCCCTCAGCTCCCCAAAGGTGCCCCAGTCCCTCCTGCCACAGTGCCTTTGCATGTGCTCTTCTGCTGCCTGAAATACCGTTCCCTCCATCCCCTCAGTTTGGCTTGTTCTCATCTTGTCTCAGCTTACATGTCACTTCTTCGGGGAGCCCTTCTCCGACTCCTTCTCAGATTGGTTAGATTCCCTGGTCTGTCCCTAGGGCTCCCAGCCTCCCTGCCATCACACTTGCCATAGGATATTGTGAGTTCCTGTGCGATGTCTGCCCCCTCACTGGGGGTGCGTTCTCTAAAGTCAGGGTCCACGTCAGTTTTGTTCACCCAGTGGCCCAGGCACAGAGCCTTCCTGCAGTAGGTGCTCAAGAGACATTTGCAGGATGAACCCGTGAAGGCTGTGAGGATATGACACCTTTACACCAGAGCTTTCACCTTTAGGGCCCCTTCTGTCCGGTGTGGTATCACGTAATTATGACCACAGTAATGCTGTGCAACAAGATACCTCAAAACCCTGTTGCTGAAAATGACAGTGATTTATCCCCAGGGTCTGTGCATCAGCTGGTGGTTGGCTGATCTAGGCGTGAGTAACACAGCTTGGCCACACACACAACTGTCTCTACTCTTCCTAGGACCAGTGGGCTGGCCTGGGAATGTTCTCCTCATAGCGATGACAGGGGTCGAGCCTCCAAACTAGCCCATTTCACCTCCACCTCATTCTGTTGACCAACGCAAGTCACATGACCCAAAGTTAAAGGGTTGGGGAGGCACTTCCCACTCCCTGTGGGAAGGCGTGGAAGGTTATGGGCATGGCTCTGGGGGAGAGGGCATGGGTTAAGGGCATGGCTCTGGGGGAGAGGAAGATCTGGAGCCACTGTGCCCATCCACGCACATGTCTCCTGCGTTGCATGTCATCAGGAAGCAGGTATCATTTTCCTCCTGTTGGGTGAAGCCCCAGAGAGGAAGAGAGTCGCCCCTGGTCACACTGCTGGCAAGTGACCCAGTGCAGGTGGGTTCCCAGGCTCCTGACCCTTGATCCAACCTAATTCCAGTTTTGTGGGTTTTTTTAACATCTTTATTGGAGTATAATTGCCTTACAATGGTGTGTTAGTTTCTGCTGTATAACAAAGTGAATCAGCTACACATATACATATATCCCCATATCCCCTCCCTCTTGCATCTCCCTCCCACCCTCCCTGTCCCACCCCTCTAGGTGGTCACAAAGCACGGAGCTGATCTCCCTGTACTATGCGGCTGCTTCCCACTAGCTATCTATTTTGCATTTGGTAGTGTATATAAGTCCATGCCACTCTCTCACTTCATCCCAGCTTCCCCTTCCCGTTTCTAAGAGACCCAGTTTCACCTGTGCTCTCAGCACTGCTCTGTCCCAGGATCCTGTGCACACCTCACTCTGAAGTAGTTAACTGTGCATCTTCAAAACTGTCAGGGTGTGGTCCCTGCAGGGGAACATTTCTGGTTCCTGTGATGAACTGGAAACTCACAGGGAGCCGGGCCACGTCCGTGGGATCCTGGAAGTACATGTTATATTCACTCAGTCAGCACTCACCCTCATCAGTACATCTTCAGACCTGGCCACATCCGCGCCTTGTGTGAGCTCCTTCACGTGTGCAGGCTGCCAGGTCTTGACTCCTCCGCGTGGCATTGAGCTCCCTGCCCCCCAAAGGCTGACCCCCTGCTGCCCCTCTGCTTCCACACATCCTGTGCTCCCGCCCACGGGTCCACCTGGCTTTCTCCCAAGGGCACCTGCCCACCTCTGCTGGGAACGCCCCCTTCCCTTCCCTCTCTCCTCCCCACCCTGCAAGCAAATGGAAACACAAACTGCCTTTTCTCCAAAATGCTCTGTTCCGGGAATAAAAATAGCAACAGGTAACATTTATTGAGAGCCACACGCTAACTTTCCCACCCTCTCTGGAATGATAATAGCCGGCATTTATGAAGCGTTTGCTCTGTGCGCTGTCTTTACAGATGTAGTTTGCGTCTTATCCCTTTTGCAGGTACGAAAACTGAGACTCCTTTTCAAAGGTTTCAGAATATGTGCCCTTCCCCTGCCCCAGTCCTTTCTCTGCAAGAAGCCTGGAGAGGACACTGGATCCTCTGGGTCAGGCTGCAGAGGCGGAAACCCGAGTGAAGGACGAGTTAGGGTGAAATGCCGCCCTAGCTTGGGTTCTTTGTTCTTCTATTTGAGGAAGAGTGCAGGGCTGAGGCCCAGGGCCAGCCTCTCCCCTGACCAGCGTCCCCCTGCTGTCCGACCCCTCACACACGCTGAGAGAGAAGAACACAGATTAATTCCTGTTCTATTTCAGGCACAGAATAAATCAGCATCTCCCAAACGAAAAGTGTCAGTGTTAAGTGGGAAGCCATGTGTTTTATGGCCTATCAGAGCACGTGCGATGACGCAGATGTGTCTCTGTCCAGGGAGCAGCCAGAATCCGGCAAATTTTTTATTAGAAAGAGCCTCAACTAATAGACCATGTAGCTTTTACAAAGTTCACCTTTCTTGAATTTGCAAACAGTGTATTTTTGCAGTTTGACAATCATGAACAAAAAAGAAAAAAGTGTGTCTTAGTATCACCAACTGCTTCTATGGAAGAATAGATTCCAACATAGGAGAATCAATTTTTAAAATCTGTCTCCTAGAAGAAAATTGGGATTTCCCGAGGCTGGAAGAAAATGTAAATCACTCCCATATTATTAAACCATTTTTATTGTGAAATGTAATAGACACAAATAAACAGATAACACATAACCTTATGGATTAACAAATGACTATTAAAAACACATCTATGGGGCTTCCCTGGTGGCGCAGTGGTTGAGAGTCCGCCTGCCGATGCAGGAGACACGGGTTCGTGCCCCGGTCCTGCGTGTCCGGAGCCTGTGCTCCGCAACAGGAGAGGCCACAACAGTGAGAGGCCCACATACCACAAACAAAAACAACAACAACAAATAACACATCTATGTAACCCCCATCCAGATCAAGAAAGAGATCATGACCAGGACCTCTGAAGCCCCCTCACACCTCCTCCCAATCCCAATCCACTCCCTGCTCACAAAACAATATTAAGAAAAATTAATAAGACCTAAATAAATGTAAAGATATACCATGTTTCTGGATTGGAACATTTGATATTGTAAAGATGTTCATCCTCACCAAATTGATCTATAAATTCAAAATGTTAATCAAGTTGGTGGCTATTAGTTATGGAGGATATGGACTGAAGCTACACATACACGTAGCCCAAAAATTCCGCTCTTTGGCATATGCCCAAGAGAAACAAGCACTCATGTGTATCAAACAGCATCCACAAGAAAGTTCACGTCAGCAGAATGTGTAATAGTCTAAACTAAGAAGCCACACAAATGTCCCTCAACAGTAGAATGGATAAATGGTGGTGTATTTATACAGTGAAATACTACAGAACAGTGAGGAAGAATGAACTAATGCTACACATGACAACACAGAGGAATCTCACAAGGACATATAAAGTTGAGATACACAAACCTAACATGCTATATGATTCCATTTACATAAAAGCAGGACCTTTGTAGTTTCTACTCTCAGGTATAATGTTTGCTATAGTTTGTTTTTTTTTTTCGGATTGAGGAAGTTTCCTTCCATTCCCTATTTTGCTAAGAGTGTTTCTTCTGCATGGAAATTAAATTTTGTGAAGTACTTTTTTCTTCATTTATTCACATAATCATCATGATGCTTTTCAGCTTTATTTTGTTAATGTGACAAATTCCACTGATTTGGGTAATGCCATTAAGTGCATACAAATTTAGAACCTTTACATCTTTCTGGTGAATTAAACCTTTTGGTGCTATGAGCTGATCCCCTTTCTCTGTAGAAGAGCTTTTTTTCTTAAAAACTATTTCATCTGCTTTTTAAAAAAAATTATTTGTTTTTATTTTTGGCTGTGTTGGGTCTTCGTTGCTGTGCGTGGGCTTTCTCTAGTTGCAGTGAGCGGGGGCTACTCTTTGTTGAGGTGCACAGGCTTCTCATTGTGGTGGCTTCTCTTGCTGTGGAGCATGGGCTCTAGGTGCGCAGGCTTCAGTAGTTGTGGCACGCGGGCTCTAGAGCACAGGCTCAGTATTTATAGCACGCGGGCTTAGTTGCTCTGCCGTATGCGGGATCCTCCAGGGCCAGGGATTGAACTCGTGTCCCCTGCATTGGCAGGCAGATTCTTAACCACTGCTCCACCAGGGAAGCCCTTTATCTACTATTAATGTCACAAAACGTGACCCTGTGTTTATTAGGTGCCGCTTATTCTCTCATCCATTCTTTGTTAAATAAAAATTACCTAAGAGCATCATGGTTAGATCATGGGTGCAGGAGCCTGACCACCAGGGCCCTGTGTGTGAACTGATGCAATTTATTTAACCTCTCTTTTACATGTACAGATAAAGCCTCAGTTTCCTCATCTGTAAATTTTTTTCATCAGTTTTGAGAGATTTCTCAGCCATTATCACTTCAAATATGACTACTGCCTGGACTCTCCCTTCTTTCCTTCGGGGACTCCAATTAAACATTTTGGACTTTCTCAGTGTACCTTTTAGCCTTTATCTTCTCCTCCGTATTTTCCATCCCTTAGTCTCTCTTTACTTTGTTCTGGATTTTCTCCTGATCTTTCTTCCAGTACTAATTCTCTCTCCAACTGCATCTAAACTGCAATGAAACCTATACATTGGGTTCATATTATTGAGCAGTGTTCGTCAATTCTAGAAGTTCTGACTTTTTTTTAAACTAAGTAACATTACTTTTTATAATTTCTAGCTCTTTGCTTTAAGGTTTAAGAGTGGCTTTTAACGTCATGAGCATGGTAAGCATCAATCCTTTAAAGTCCTTGTCTTCTAATACACTCTCTGGACTACCTGTGGGTTTGTTTTTCATGTCTGTTGTTTGTGTAGGTCTTTGGTCATATTCTTATCTCCTTGTGTACCTGTTTATTTTTTCCTCATATGCCTTGTCTCAGATTTGTACATATATGGGTAAAAATATTTTCAAGCATGCAGTGATGCTCTCCTCCCCCAGAGAGGATTTTCCTTTGCTTCTGTCCAATGACTGGGCCTCTAATGATGCAGAGTCATGTTAATTCAAGGTCTGGACTTGAAATATGCTGGGTCACCCACATGACCAGACTCCAGGTTGCCATCTGTTTAAACCAGTCAGATCTGGTTCCCTTCCATTTCAACCATGTATCTCTGGTGCTGCTTTTTGGGTTCCAGCCCTAGGTGTGGAATGGTTTATGAGGCCCCAACCCATATGAGCCGTGAACTGCACCTTCTGTCCCTTTGACTGCTTGAGGCCATCAGAGGTCCATCAGCTGTGCAGCCATCCCCCCCTGGATTGACCTACACCCCCTATGTAAACACAGCCCAAGGGCTGGGCACACTTCTCTGCATCTTCTCCCGACCTTGGGCACCACACTCTTAACGACCTTGTTAGCTCGTTCGGACTTTTATGATGATTTAATAAACATTTTGTCCAGGGCTTCCCTGGTGGCGCAGAGGTTGAGAGTCCGCCTGCCAGTGCAGGGGACACGGGTTCGTGCCCTGGTCCGGGAGGATCCCACGTGCCGCAGAGCGGCTGGGCCCGTGAGCCATGGCTGCTGGGCCTGCGCGTCTGGAGCCTGTGCTCCACAACGGGAGAGGCCACAGCGGTGAGAGGCCCACGTGCTGCAAAAAAAAAAAAAAAAAAAACATTTTGTCCAGCTTTTTAAAAAAATTCATCTTCAGTGGGAGAAATTGGTTCAAATTAGCTGGTTGGCCACTCTCAGAAGTAGGATGTCTAAATCTTTTAAAAAGGTGTGGATCCCTTGTGCCCCTGTCATGGTCACTTTATTACAAACAAAGTTCAGCTTGGCCATGAACGTTTTAAAACATGGCATTCATTGGGTTTCATTAACACTGATTTGAGTTAAATTTAACTTCTATTCATTGAGCACACCAAGTATGACTTCAGTACACCAGAGGAGGTGCTGAGAATTTTTTTTTTCCAAAAATAACCAATTATCCTTGTAGCATACAGGTTAAGAGTATGAGTCCAGTAGTCCAACAGCCAGGACCCACCCTCTACAAATGTCCAGTTACTTATCTTCTCTGGGTCTTAGTTTCCTCATCTGTAAAATAATGGTAATTATAATAGAACATCTTCATTGGGCTGTTAGAAGGATGAATAAGATTATATAAGAAAAGTGTTTATGACACTCTCTGGCACATGGTAAGAATTCATAATTATTAACAATTATCATATTATTACCTGATATTTGCCAGGTGCTTTTCTAGGCCCTATAGATGCTAAAGTAATAAGACTTTATTCATAAAAACCCCTGTGGTCGGCATATATATGGAATCTAAAAAAAAAAAAAAAGTTTCTGAAGAACCTAGGGGCAGGACAGGAATAAAGATGCAGATGTAGAGAATGGACTTGAGGACACAGGGAGGGGGAAGGGTAAGCTGGGACGAAGTGAGAGAGTGGCATGGACTTATATATACTACCAAATGTAAAAGAGGTAGCTAGTGGGAAGCAGCCGCATAGCACAGGGAGATCAGGTCCATGCTTTGTGACCACCTAGAGGGGTGGGATAGGGTGGGTGGGAGTGAGACGCAAGAGGGAGGAGATATGGGGATATATGTATATGTATAACTGATTCACTTTGTTATAAAGCAGAAACTAACACACCATTGTAAAGCTATTGTACTACAATAAAGATGTTAAAAAAAACCCACAAAAAACAACCCTGTGGTCGGGAGGCCTTCCCAGAAGAGAAGACCTCAAATTGAGTTTGGAACATGTGAGGGGAGTTCCTAGATGGAGAAGGGGAAATGGGCATTCTGCATGATGTTGGTGTGTGATGCATTCAGAAACTGCAGTCAGGTACTTAGTCTAGGAGGATGTGAGACGTGGGTGCAGATCTGAGTATGATACAGCCTCTGCTCTTGGGCAGTTGTGGTCCAGGAGGGATGACAGATAAACTGTAGTTTTGATGCCCTGGTGGGGCTAACCAAAGAGCTGCAGGAGCCCAGGGTGAGAAATGTCCATGTTAGTCTGAGTGGCCCAGGCAAGGCTTCACAGAGAAGGGATTATTTTGCAGGGGTTTTGCAGGGTGAAGAGGAGTCCATTTCAGATGTGAAAGTGCCTGGAGGTGGGGAGAAGGGGAGAGGCTTTAAAAAGCATCCATATAATGAAACATGCAACGAGATGCCATTTATGTGAAGTAACACACACACCAAAAGCCACATTTATGGGCATCATATATAGTGAAAGTATAGAAATCTAAATTGGAGACAGAGATGCTGAATTCATGGGGATGGCTATCTCTGAGGACACTGGGATGGAGGGGAAAAGAATTGCAGAGCGAACTTAAAGGATTCCAACTTAACCTGTAAGGTTTAGTGTTTTTAGTCTGAAACAAAAGGAAAACTGAGTGGTGGATTCAGAGATGTTTCGTATACTATTATCTACAGTTTTTTGTTTTTCACAATTAAAAAGATTTTTAGAAAGAGAATGGAGTGGGGGAGGTGGGATGAAGGTAACAGAATGGTGAGAAATGAGGCAGCCCCTGAAGCCCTGCTAGGCAGGTCTGATTGCGATGGGAAGAGAGGTCTTCCAGGTTATTTGAGCTGGAATTGAAAGATCTATGCTTGTGCAAATAACTCGCCTAAGTGTGGAGGGTGGAGGGAGGCAGGGAGACCAGTGAGGGGTCGTGAAAATAATCTGGATGGAGGTTTAGAGGAAACGCCAGTGATTAAGGGCTCATTGGTTCAAAAGCACAGGTCTGGCACTTGACTGGGTGAGGGTGAGAGGGCTGGAAGGCAGTGGGCGTTTCCTAGACTGAGTGTGTTTGTGTGCATGTGTGTGCGTGCACGTGCCTGTGTGTGATTTGAGAGCTCCCTTCGCTGGATTTCCTCTGTGTCCCGCGTGAAACCCTCAGCCCTGCCCTGGGTGAAAACCTGACATGTAGCTCCGTCCTGTGGCTCTTGGCTTCAGGAGCTGTATCGCAGCACCGTGGAAACGTTCCAGAAGTTTGTGGACGTCCTGTTCCTCCAGACGCTCCCCTGTGTGACTGACCTCTCCCAGGCAGAGTGTGAATACCTGAAGCAGGAGGCCCAGGAGAACGCGGCCCAGCAGCTGGAGAAGTTGGATCGCTTCCGGAGTCAGCAGTGGAAACTCTTCCAAGATCTCCTGGAGCAAGAAAAGCAGGTGCAGCCTTTTGTAAAACTGGGTCTGGAGTCTGCCTTGTTTTTAAACTTCTGAGGAATAACGAGGGATTTCCTTCACTGAGCTTCCCCTAGTGCCTATGCTAGATGCTTTACCAAGATTCTGGTTGCCAACCTTTCACGATGGGGAGAGGGGGAGAAGAGAGCAAGAGCCCTCCTCTCCCGGGATAGGAAGCCAGTAGATGATGCCTTCAGTTAATCCAACAAGAAGGGCTGCAGAGCCTTCTTTAGAATAATAGAAATAAATGACAGAGAGCAGTTCTTCAAGGGAGTGGACTGGTGGGGGGAGGAGCTGCACACACGGGACTCCTGTTTTTCAGTGAAAGTCTATTTCATTATTAAAACCATGTATATGTGTGGTAGACAGAATAATGTCCCCACATCCTAATCCCCAGGACCTGTGACTATGTTACCTAACAGGGCAAAGGGACCTGATTGCATGCAATCAAATTAAGGATCTGGGGATGTAAAGATTATTCTGGATTATCTGAGTGGCCCAGTGTGATCACAAGCGTCCTTTTGAAGGGGAAGGAGGAGGGTCAGAGTCAGAGGAGATGTGATGACCTAAGCAGAGGCTAGAGTGATGTGCGCATCAGCCAAGGAATGCGAGAGGCCTCGAGAAGCTGGAAAAGGCAAGGAACAGGCTCCCCCCAGAGTCTCCAGAAGGAACATAGCCCTGCTCCTTTCATTTCAGACTTCTGACCTCCAGAACTGTAAGATACTAAATTTATGTCATTTGAAGCCACAGCGTTTGTGGCCGTGTGTTACAATAGCTATGTAAACTAATATACCTCAATTTTATTTTTAAAGAATTAAGAACTGTCAAATTTCTAAATGAAAACACCCACATTTCCTTTCTCTCTTGCTTTCTTGCATGCTAGAGGCTGTAAAACTAACATGCTCAATATCCCAGCATCTAGAAGTGGCCACGTGATGCAGTTCTAGCCTATGAGAGAAGGTAGGGTACCTGCACAGGGCTTCTGTTCCCTAATACAAAGGCCAAGTGTTGCTAGGAGACATCCTCCTCTTTAGTGTTCCCTGTTCTTCCTGCCCAGAGCAGGTACAGGAGGACTGGAGGTATGCTGGCCTTCCTTTGACTTAGAGGCAGGATTCAGGAGGGTGGGGCAGAAAGGCGGACTGTCCCAGCCCTGGACTGCCTACCCTAAGGTGCTTGTTATGAGAAACACATTGTCTTTTTACATTGAGTGTTCAGTTACTTACAAAAGAGCACTCAACGGATGCAACCAATAGAGGTTTTCTAAAGCAGCTAACGGGAGCTGTCCAAAATACCAATAAATAAAGGGAAGCATCATGGGGCCATTTCCAGCCAGGGACGAGCATAGGGCCTGGTTTCCTGCCTGTCCAATTTATTAGACCTCCTTCTAATTAATTTCAGTCCGCCGTCAGCTGCATTGTGTTCACTTCCTTAATCAAAGCCCAGTAGTTGGGATATAGCAAATGCTCAGGAAAACTTTGCTGCATTTCCAGCAACAATAATGCAGCTTTGGAAATTATCACAGGGTCACCAAGGGTAAATGAAGCTGAATTCCTCTGATTCATACCAATCCTGGGCCCCAGACCATATAATTTACCATCTCTGGGGAAAGAGGGGAGAAACCTGGGCCTCAGCCGTTTGGAAAGATCACCAGATAAGTCTAATGTGCCTCTGATGTCGGCTCCCAAATGGGGATCAGGCCTTTCAGAGACAGTTGTGGTCTGAAGACAAGCTTCAGATGTTGGAAGCTGAATGCCTGGGTTTGAACCAGAGCAACCCCGTTAATGGGCTGGGTGACTCTTGCCAGTCAGCTGGCAGATTTCCCACAACTCTGCTTTTGCACAGCTTGCTAAATTTCTCTGAACCTCAGCTTTCATGTGAAAAATAGGGATCAAAATACCCAACAGGGTTGCTGCGAGATAATGCAGGTTAAGCCCCTTCACGCGGTATCTGTTTAATTGCTTAATGACTGACATTGAAAAAATCTAGAACTTCATTTCTGATAAATTATTAGGCAAACAGCCATGATTCATCTAAAAACCTCTAGTTATGAGTCTTAAGTTACTTTAAGCAGATATCAGACAACGCATAGCTTCTGGTTTTTATTTTTTATTTATTTACTTGGTGAGCATATGCATGTGTGTGAATATTCCTTTGCTTGTGCAGAAGTATTTCAAGAGGAGTTCTGCATGCAAGAAGCAAGCAGAAGTTAATGACCTCATCAACTGATTAAATAAGTATGACCCAAGTCTGCTTTCTCAGAGTTTGGATGTCAAAATTAATTTACTGATTGATTGTTTAATTGCCTTAAATTACCACAAGATGTTTAGAGATCCATATTCTCTCCCACTTTCCATATTTCCTTGTTGATGATAAAAATGAGATGAACTTTCTGTGGCCAAGATGAATATTTAGTCATGAGAAGAAAAGGCCAACAAAACTATTCATGGAAAATCTAACACACACCCAGACTATGAAATGCATTTTCCACTTATTTTCTATCCAAAAGGCCTTGGTGATTTCATATCCTGTTACTCAGAGAAGTTGTTAAATGTTGTGGAGTTTGTCAGTCACACAGTTGGAACAGGTTGTAGAATGGTGGTTCTCAAAATGTGACCCGTTCTAATGCAGGTTTGTGGGCTTCTCCCCAGTCTGCTGAGAGCAAGCCCTCTGGTCTCCCTGAATCCACGGTCCCTTGTGGTCTATTCTCAACCCCCAGCCAGAGTGATAGTTTCACTTCAAAATTTTTTTTCTCTTCCATTTTATTAAAAAATTTTTTTCTCTTCGATTTTGACTGAGATGTAATTGACATACAGCACTGTATAAGTTTAAGGTGTACAGCACAATGATTTGACTTAAATACATCATGAAATGATGACCACAGTAAGTTTCGTGAACATCCATCATCTCATATAGATACAAATTCAAAGAAATAGAAAAAAATATTTTTTCCTTGTGGTGTGAGGATTTACTCTCTTAACAATTTTCATACAGAACATAGAGCACTGTTCATTATACTTGCCATGTTGTACATTACATCCCTGGTACTTATTTATCTTACAAGTGGAAGTTTATACCTTTTGACTATTTTTATCCAATTCCTCCTCCTCCTCCTCCGGTAACCACAAATCTGATTTCTTTTTCTATGGGTTTGTTTGTTTCTTGTTTGTTTTTGAAGTATAGATGACCTACAACACTACGTTAGTTTCTGTTACACAACACAGTGATTCAATGTGTCTATACATTTCAAAATTATCACCATGATATGTCTAGTTACGACATGTCACCGTACAAAGATATTAAATAATTATTGACTGTATTACCCACATTTCATACCCCTGACTCATTTATTTTGTAACTGAAGTTTGTATCTCTTGACCTCCCTCACCTATTTCTCTCCTCCCCCCCACCCCCTCCCCTCTGGCAAGCACCTGTTTGCTCTCTGTGTCTGTGACTCTCTCTTTTGTTACGTTTGTTCATTTGTTTTGTTTTTAAAAATCCACATAGAAGTGAAATCATACAGTATTTGTGTTTCTCTGTCTGACTTACTTCACTTAGCATAATAGCCTCTAGGTCTGTCCATATTGTCGCAAATGGCAAGATTTCATTCTTTTTATGGCTGGGTAGTATTCCATTGTATATACCACATCTTCTTTATCCATTCATCTGTCAACGGCACGAGTTTGCTCCCATATCTTGACTATTGTAAATAATACTGCAATGAACATAGAGGTGTGGCTATCTTTTCTAACTAGTGTTTTAATCTGGTGGGCAGGGTAGGGTCCTGGGCCAGCTGAAGGCTCTCAGGGGTCCTAAGGCAGTTGGCCTACTGGTGGGTAGGGCTGTGTCCCTGCCTGGTTAGCTGCTTGGCTTGAGGTGTCCCAGTACTGGTGCTGACAGGCTGGTGGGTAGTCTGGATCCCTGCGCTAATGAACCGGAGGGAGGATTCCGAAAGGGTGCTTACCAGCACCAGTGTCCTTGTGGTAGAATGAGCTCCCCAAAATGGCTGCTGCCGGCATCTATGCCCCCAGGGGGGGCGCCAATTGCCTCCTGCCTCTCTGAGAGGCTCTCCAAGATCAGCAGGTGGGTCTGACCCAGCCTTCTTTCAAATTACCTCTTCTGCCCTGGGTCCTGGACCTTGTGAGATTTTGCGTGTACCCTTTAAGGATGGCTCTCTATTTCCCATGGTCCTTTGGCTCTCCTGAAAATATAAGCCCCACTGGCCTTCAAAGCCAAATGTTCTGGGGGTTCATCTTCCCAATGCAGGACCCCTGGGCTGGGGAACCTGATGGGCCTCGGACCCCTTACTCCTTGGGGAGAACCACTGCAGTTGGAATTATTCTCCTGTTTGTGGGTCACCCACCTGGAATTATGGGACTTGACTTTACCATGACTCTGCCCCTCCTACCCATCTCCTTGTGGTCCCTTCTTTATACCTCTAGTTGTAATTTTTTTTCTCCTAGTTTTCAGGTCTTTCTCATCAATAGTTGCTCTGTAAATAGTAATTTTGATGTGCCATGAGAGGAGGTGAGCTCAGGGTCTTCCTATTCTGCCATCTTGGCCAGTCACTGCTCCAGAGGGAACATATCATATACCACTCATTTTTAAGATGCAGATTTTAATACCATTTTAACATCTCTGAAATTGAGATGCATTTTGATGTAATTACCAGTGATTTTTCTCTCTGTGTGGTACCTCAAATAACTGCATCTCATAATTACTGGCACATTAGATTTGATAAAAGATTGTGCGGGCTTCTCTCTAGTTGCAGTGCACAGGTCTTCTCTAGTTGACTGGCACATTAGATTTGATAAAAGACACTGTGTCACATCGTGTCATTTCTCAGCTCAAAACCCCCTTCTCATTTCATGCAGCAGAAAAGCCAGAGTCCTCGCCATGCCCTACACCGCTCTGCCTGTCAGGACCTGGTTACCCTCTGACCCCCTCCCTGTCTCCCCCTCTCACCCCATTCTGGCCTCCCTGGCATCCTTGTGTCCCTCCAGCTCCCTGGGCGCTCCTGCCTCACTTGTCCTGCTTCAGGTCTTTATCCTGAAGCCACCTTCACCTTGAGGCTTCCTCTGACCGTGCTTTTAAAACTGCAGTGCCTCCCTCCTCCCAGCACTCCAGTGTCTGCCTTAGGTGTTGACTTTTCCACCGGCCGTACCTCTAAACCCACCCCTTTTATAGGAGCATGTACCGGGCACGCACTGCCTGTTGGTTCCTTTTCCCTTTCTCTCCTTAGTAAACGAAAATTTGAAACAAAGAGTAAACATATGGGAAACCACAGAATAACCTGGTAGCAATGAACAGGGTCAGTGCTCTAGCCCACAGAAGCAGCTTTTTGCATCGGAAGTTAAACATTCATGAACCTGCATTCGATAACGTTGAAGAGGGTGGTGTGACCATTGCAGGCACCATCTGATCCTATGATCTTCGTCCTCTTGATTGGCTTTGGATCCCATTGCTAGTTTTATCTGCCTTCTCAAAGCGCACACCAAAGACCCCCATGTTCTTAGTGACAATGTTAATTTACCTTTTAGAGAATCTACACTGTGTAGAATTTTCTAGAATGTTCTGATTTCCCAAGCACTTTGACAGGTTATTGTAGACCCCTCACAAGAGGAGTCAGAGACTGACTTAAAGGAAAAGTTCTGAGTCACACAGTGTGATTTTGTGAGATTAAGTATGTGCTATGAATCTCAAGGCCCAGAGAACTGAAGTCTAGGCTGCTTACTCACACCCAGACCTCTGTGCTTTGTCCCTGTTCTGCATACAGCATGGCCGTCTCCAGAAAAGGGCTACATATGTGGGAAAGTAAACGAGTCTCACCTTAGTGATTGAGCCCTTGGTGTAACACAGTCCAGCTGCCTGTTTCTAGGTGCATGTTTCTCCCTGTGATGCGAGATAGTCAGGGAGGAGCAGATGCAGGTAGAAAAGATTTGAGCTTTGGGGACAGACAGACTTAGATTTGAGCCCCTGCTCCACTAAAAAGCTATGTGGCCTTGGACCTCACAGGATTTTCACAGATAAAGCCACACTGAAGATGAACTAACATCCAAGATTACAAAACACACAAGCAACAATCCACCATAAGTGAGAGCCAGCGTGTACAGTAAGCACCAAGTTTAGACCACAACAAGCACCGAGAAATTCAGGTGAAGGGACTATTAGAGAGCTCTTATAAAGGAAGTATGTTTAAAACAATAACAGGAGGAATTACTAGCATAAAAACAAGACATGATGTAAAAAGATGACATAAAAAACCACATAGTTTTTTTTTTTTTTTTTTTTTTTTTTTTGCGGTACGCGGGCCCCCCACCGTTGCGGCCTCTCCCGTTGCAGAGCACAGGCTCCGGACGCGCAGGCTCAGCGGCCATGGGTCACAGGCCTATCCACTCCGCGGCATGTGGGATCTTCCCGGACCGGGGCACGAACCCGTGTCCCCTGCATCGGCAGGCGGACTCACAACCACTGCGCCACCAGGGAAGCCCAAACCACATAGTTTATGAATGAAAATTATAGTCATGAAAACAGAAGTTTAATGGATGAGTTAAACAGCAGATCAAATTATGGTTGAAGACACAGTGTGTAAACTAGGAGATAAAGGTGAGAAAGTGGTCCAGAATATGACACAGAGAGCTAAAGAGATGGAAAATATGAGAGGTTAGGAGACATGGGAACAGAATGAGAAAGTCCTGGAGGGACTTCCTTAGTCTTCTAAGAATTCTAGAAGGAGAGAATGAAAAAGAGATAAAATTCAAAGTGATAACAGATAAAAAATTTTCAGAAGTGCTGACTGTCATGAATTCTAAGGTAAAAGAAATGTTGTTTAACTTAAGATTTATAGAGTTGGGAATGTATATTAAAAATTTAAAACCACTGAAGAAATAGAAACAGAATAGGTAACTTTCAAAGCAGTAGAGGAGAACAGTGATAACATAAAGATCCTCTTCAGAATAAAAGCCTCAGGGAGCCTAAAAGATCCCCTTCAGTATCAAAGCTACAGGGTGCCTAAAAATAAATCTGACCAATGTTTATAAGAGCTTAATGGAGAAGTTTATAAAATGTTGTTGAAAGGATAAAGCAAGAATTGAGAGAAAGGCCTTGTTTTGGGATAGGACAACTCAAATTTGGAAAAACAGCGATTCTCTACAAATTAATCTGTAAATTCAATCCAATTAGAAAATCTTTAAAAAGCTGTTTTCCCAAACTTGATAAACTGATCCTAAAATTCATATGTAAAGAAAAGCAACCAAGAATAGTTAAGACAGTTTTGTACAAAAGAATGTGGGAAGACTTGCCCTAGCAGCTATGAAGTCTTCCTATAAACTACAGGAATTAAAGCAGTGAGGTATTTGTATAGGAATAAACAGACAGAGCCACAGGATAAAAGAAGGAGCCTGGAATGAAATTCATATATATACGGAAACTACGTCAGACAAGGTGGCATGACAGGCCCATCATAAAAAGATAAATTATCTAATAAATGGTGCTAAGACAATTAGTATCAATTTACCCAGAAAAAATTAGATCCCTTCCTCATACCACAGAAAATACGTATTAAATGCCTTAAGATGTACATGCAAATAGGAAACATTTTAAAACTTTAGCCGAAAGTATAAGAGAAAAATTTAATTAAATCAAGGGAGAAAGGGATTTTTTTAAAAAAAGAAGCAAAAGGTATGATCCAACAAAGCAATGATGGATGAAATGAACTTGAGTTGACCCCTGTCCCTCTGTCCTGGAGTTTAGGTGTGGATGGAGGAGGGATTTTTTTTTAAATCCCTTAAGAAAGGGATTTTAAAAAGAAACAAAAGGTATGATCCAACAAAGCAATGATGGATGAAATGAACTTGAGTTGACCCCTGTCCCTCTGTCCTGGGGTTTAGGTGTGGATGGAGGAGCACACACTGTCCACTGTGCTGCAGACACACCTGCAGAATGACCAGGAGAGCATCATCCACCGAGTCTTGGGCCAACTTGGCGGCCTCAGTGAAGAGTGAGTACAGCTTTCTGGAGGGTGGGGGCCTTGTGTCCTGTGTGATACTCCATGCTAACCTCAGTGTCCTCATCTGTAAGGTTAACCATACCCCGGCCTCCCTTACAGTGTGATCTTGAGACCAAATTGTGAATATAAATGTGAAATAGAGTGATAACAGAGTGCTATGGATGAAAGCTTGGAGTCAGAATTGATGTGGGCACATGACTTACTGGATATTTTACATCTCTATAATAATTTTCAACCCCATGAGATACTAGTTTTGGTTTATGCAGTGAGTATTCATTTAGATTTACCCTTTCCGTTGCTCTTGATTGTTTCCTGTATCTTTAAGTTTCCATCTAGGAGTATTTTCTTTTGCATGAACGTTCTCATTATTTTAGATTTGCTAGTGACAAATTCTCTTAGGTTTTGTTTGTCTGAAAATGTCTATCTCATCTTCATTTTTTTTTTTTTTTTTGCTGTATGCGGGCCTCTCACTGTTGTGGCCCCCGCCCGCTGCGGAGCACTGGCTCCAGATGCGCAGGCTCAGTGGCCATGGCTCACGGGCCCAGCCGCTGTGTGGCATGTGGGATCCTCCCAGACCGGGGCACAAACCCGTGTCCCCTGCATCGGCAGACGGACTCTCAACCACTGCGCCACCAGGGAAGCCCCTCATCTTCATTTTTGAGGAATGTTTTCATTGGGTATAGAATCCTAGTTTGGTTGTTTTTTTTTTAATACTTTTAAAGGTAATATTTTGTCTTCTGATTTCAATTGTTTCTGGTTGCTTTTAAGATTTTCTTTTGTTCTTTGGTTTTCATCAGTTTATTATAATATGCCTAAACTTAGATGTGGTTTTTTGTGAATCTCTTGTTTGCTTGTTTTAAATAAATCTGTAGTGTTTCTTGAACCTGTGATTTGCTATATTCCATCAGTTTTTGGAAATTCTGAGCCTCTATCTTTAAGTATTCCTTCTGCCTATTCTGTCCCTATTCTTCCTGGGGCTGCAGTTACACGTTTATTAGACTTTTTTCACCTTATGTCATTTGCCTCTTAGAAGCTATTCTATATTTTTGTCCTCTGTGGTTCAGTCTAGATACTTATTTTGAACTGTCTTCCAGTTCATGCTCTCTTCAGCTGTGTCTTATCTGCTGTTAAACCCATGTACTGAATTCTTAATGTTGGTTACTATGCTTTCAGTTCTAAAATTTCCATTTTATTTTTGTCATAGTTTCCAGTTATCTGCTAAAGTTCATCTTATCATTTAATTTCCTAAACATATTCATCATAGCTGATTATTCTAATGTCCAATATCTTGTGGGTATGTTTCTATTATCCATTTTTTCTCTTTATTTTTGGTCGATTCTTATCTGTTTGCAAGTCTGGTTATTTTTATTGAATGCTGGACAGTGTTATTAAAAATTGTAGAGATAATTTGAGACTTTGAATGCTGGGATCTTCCTCCAGAGAGGATTTATCTTACTTCTAGCAGGGATTTCAGAAAGTGACAAATCAACGACTCCATTTGTGAATTTAGCTGATTCAAAATTAGGTCTTTACAAGGGATGATTCCTTATTCTTAGGATGAGGGCCCCCAGCTATAAGCCTGGAGTGTTTGCCAGGTCTCTTCTCCTTGGTAAACTGATTGACAGTGCTTTGTTCAACTTTTCAGGCTGTCAGAAAATACCTCAAGTTATAAAACCAAACGTCGAGCCTCCTGGGTAGACCGAGGTTTTCTACGTGACTCATTGGGATAGGAACTCAGAAATAGCTCATGATTTCAGTTTTGGATGTGTTAATTCTGAGAGCTATTTAAGAAATTTGAGTGGATATGTACTGAAGGCAGCTGCATATATGCACCTGAAACTTGGGGCAGAACGTGATAAAGTTAAAAAATTAGTAAAAGAACAGTTGGCTGAATATAACCCAGGTCAGCACCATGTCTGAGAGGATGGGCAGCAGGGGATGGGATAATTCTAACCTACTACCTCTGTAAAGGCTCCCTGTGGGGCATGACTATTTGGGGTATTTCTTGGTGGGTCAATGTATTAGGATTCTCCAGAGAAACAGAACCTATAGATATAGATATAGATATAGAGAGAGAAGCTGAGATGTCCCAAGATCTGCAGCTGACAAGCTGGAGACTCAGGAGAACCAGTATGTAGTTTCAGTCCAAAGTCCAAAGGCCTGAGAACCAGGAGGGCTCATGGTGTAAGATCCAGTCTGAAGACAGCAGTCTCAAGACCCAGGAAAAGCCAGTTGTTCAGTTTGAGTCCAAAAAGAGAAACCTATATCCCACTCAAGGCCTTCAGGCAGGAGAAGTTCCCTCTTACTCAAGGGTAAGTCAGCTTTTTCCTCTCTTCAGACCTTCAACGGATTGGATGAGGCCCACCCACATTAGGGAGGACAGTCTGCTTTACACAGTCTACCAATTCAAATGTTAACCTCCTACAGAAACACCCTCACAGAAGTTCTCAGAATGATGTTTGATCGCATGTCCAGGCACCCCACGGCCCAGTCAAGCTGTCACATAACATTAACCAGTCACACTCAGTGAAGCCAAGAATATTGACCCCTCAGCCCGGCACCCACTTTCTCCAAAGGTCCACACAGTGCATCCTGCAGGGGCATGACCTGCTCTTACGCTCAGCTCTCCGGAGGCTGGCTCTCCGCAGCAGCGCCATCACCACCCTGACCCAGATGAGACTGTCAGGGAAGAAGAGCCTTCTCCAGGAGTTGCGCGAACAGCACGCCCTGGAGCAGGACTCTTCCCAGTGTCTGGACGAGCATCAGTGGCAGCTGCTCAGAGCCTTGGTAAGACTGTGCGTCAGCCCCCTGCCCTGCAGACAGGAATGCTGCTTCCTCAGCTTCCAGGTTCCAGCCCGGTTTAGCCAAAACCCCAAACCTGCCCCAGCATCGTTGTGGGGTCAGGACAATGGCAGCCCCCCGTGTAGTGGGGCACCCAGTATGCCCAAAGTTTCTGGTGTACATTATAATGAGAATTACACTAAAAACGCACATGAAATCAGAGCACGGATAGGTACAGTCATCATCGGGCATTGGGAGAAAAGGGCTCTGTAGTCTGTTTTAAGGTTTTAACAAATCAAAAGAAAGACTTTGTAAATTGTGGGACTGGGATTTAAACCCAAGCAGGCTGACTCCAGGTCTCCTGTAGCCACTGAGCTATAGGAGCAGCTGATGTTTTTTGACCCCTTCGTGAGGGACAAGCTCACAGTCTCTTGTGCTCGGCCCAGGAGGGCTTGGTGGGAAGCAGGCAGGACTTACTGCCCTACCTCTGATTCCCCCACCTCCTTCTCCAGCTCTTATTCCTTCAAGGAAAGGAATCCCCATAGGCCTTGTGTTGGCCTCCATGATGTCCCAGACTACTCGCAGACTCAGATGTGACTTTAGAACCCGCTCTGCTGTGGGACTTATAGAAAGTTACTTAGCCTCTCTGAGCCTCTGTGTCCTCATCACTGCTAGTGTTCAGGCCTCACGGTGTTTGGGATGAATGAGGAAGTGCTTGTATATGTGAGAAGCCACAGATGGCACTGGGCACATGGTTGGTGCTCAATAAATGCCTTGGGGGATCTTCAAGATACCCAGGCTCATCAAGTGCATATAGAGGTCCCCACTTTCCACCCCTTCTCCATCCCTTCTCCAACCTTCCTGGGACCCCGGGCAGGGCCGCCCGTACATCCTGGTCCTGGCCCTGACCGGAGCATCCGTGCAGGGCAGCAGTGGGGCTCCAACCTCTCCCTGCCCATCCTTTTCAGGAGGCGCGCATCCTGGAGGAGGCTGGCCGGCTGGAGGAGGAGACGCAGCAGACACGGCTGCAGCTTCGGCAGCAGCTCCTGGCCGAGGCCCAGGAAGTCGGGCAGCTCCTACAGCAGCACACAGAGCGGGCCATCGGGCAGACGCTGCTGGGCCACGCGCGGAACATGGCCTCCAAGAGCCGGGCCAAGGACAGGGATGACTTCAAGGTGCGAGGCTACCCCGGCCCCAGGGAGCCCGAGGCACAGGAGACTTTGGGCTTGGGGTGGGGGGCAGGGGCGGACAAGAGGGAGGATTTGGGCAGAGCAGCAGCCGGGGCCTGCCCAGGAGCTTCTGGCCTCGCAGGGCTTACCTGGCTCCGCTGAGCCTCCTTTTCCTCATCCGTAAGAGGGAAGGCCTCCCCCATGGAGCAGTGAGGGCTTGCGCCTGCTGCCTGGCCCCGTGTCACATCTTTCTGAGCCCTGGCTCAGTCCTTGCAGCAGCTCCGAGAGGGACGTGGTTTCACCCAGAGCCGCCCAGCCGGTCAGTGGCTGACGCAGGATTCGAACTGAAGCCCCTCTCCCAGGGAGAGACATGGACGCTCCCTGCCTCTGGCCGCCTCTGCGGAGACCTAAGTGTTGGTGGCGTTGGCCCTGACAGCTGAGCAATGCAGCTAAAATCAGTCTGACTTGAGTAAGCACTGGCTTACTCCTTGTACTGACGGTGATGACAAACCACAGGCGTGCAAATAGCCATAGCAAGAAGTGACGTGAGCGTTGCCCTTCTACGTCTGCAGGAGGGCTTTGTCTGCCTCATCTCACTGGGCTCTCACCACAGCCCTCGCACAGAAAGGATGATTTTTCTTTCCGTCATTCAGGTGGGAAGACTGAGGCTTATCATTGGGCAAAAGACATGTTTAAAGCCTCCCAGCCTTAGTGAGTGGCTGGGACCTGAGGCTGGCCTTGCCCTGCATGACCGGTGCGTATGCTCGGCTTCTCCTTGGCTGCCTCCTCACTCGGGCCATAAAAAAAGGCAAGGCACCCTGTGTATTGCACACCACGGCAGAGAGAGTCCATGACCGGCACCCACTGGAGGTGTCGCAGATCTGCGGCTGGCCGCAGACCCACATCAGGATATGCCAGGACACTTGTGGGCACCTTCCATGAGTCCTTTCATTTACGTAAAGTCACACATCTGCACAGTAAAGAGGTTGGACCCACATTTCTGAGACACCCCTTGTCGTTCTAAATCTCTCACATCTGCCGCACATCATCCAGACATCAGGGCTAGCGATGCTGGATGGGTCTCTTCCTTCCCCTAAGATTCTACAACTCTGACCTAATCAACGGTCATTACAGGAAAACAGAATGAAATAAGAGTTTGGCATATTTTGTCCTCACCTTCCCCAAGGGACTCTGATTCAGAATTAGATGATGAAGAACACCCCTCCCCGCCCCCAGTACACACACGCACCAGAAAGAACATGGGCTCAGTATCTGGAAGGATGTTCATTTCACAGGGCTCCTTGGCCCCAGGCCCTGCGGCAGGTGCTGGGATAGAGAGTAGCCAGGTGGCAGCATTCCTGCCTTCAAGGAGCTTACGATCTACTGGGAGAGGACACGCTAACCCTTGAGAAGTTTTGCAGAAACTGAGACACCGGCAGTGCCTGAGGGAGATTGAGAGAGGGCTGAAAAGTTGGAGCTACTCAAGCAAATGTGTTTGCTGATTCGAATGGTACACTAGCTGGAAAAACTAATGAGGAGAGAATGGTGGAGGCCCTGGAGAGGAGTGGAGGGGTGGGATGCAGAGGGGGTACACACCACTTCCCTGTGACAGGAAGACAGACGGACAGAAGGCGTGATGTGCAGGCGGGTTTGCTGACTTGAGAGGGAAGAAGAGGGACTTCCTGTCTCCTGCGTTCCATGTGCTAAATGAAATTCAAGGAAGGCCACTGGCCATCAGTGGGAGCTCCTGACTGGAAGTGCAAGGCCAGAGCCCAGAGTCCTCGTGGGGGGTGGAATCAGATGTAGATGTCCGACAGAGAGGTAGAGAGAACCAGCCACAGTAAGGGAAGAGCAGGGCCCGGGAGTGAGAAGGTGGGCTCTCACCTGCTCTGCATCCTGAGCTGCAACCCTCCTCACCTCCACAGCTTCCGTCCACACCTGCAGATCAGGGAACATTTTTTAGGCCTTGGAACATAACCAATCACTCAACAATAATAAAAACAATAAATAAATATCAAACAATATTTTTTTCTTGCCCAAAGCTTGGAACCATTCAGTAAATGCTGAAATGGGGGCTCTGGAACCTGACTTTTGCCCATCATCTTATGAAGTAAAAGATGGTGATTTTGCCAGTGCACAACCAACATGTCCCTGATGATGGGACATCTCAGCATTTCCTTTCTGTTCTGCTTTGGGTCTGAAGGTATATCACTGAGGAATGCATGTAACTGCAAGGGACAAAAATAAATAGAAGTTACTGATCTCACATAACAAGAAATGTGGAAGTAGGTGGTTCTAGGCTGGCACAGAGGCTCTGTGATAGGACCAAGGACCAGATTCTCTCTTTCTGATCCATCATTCTTGGTGTTGGTTGGTTGCCTCATAGTCTCAAAATGGCCACTGCCACTCCAGACATCAAGTTTGCATTCCAGGCAGGAAGAGGGAAACAGCAAAGTCTTTCACCCCCACCAAGGCTTTGCCTTAATGTTCGGAAAGGGTAGGCCCTCAGCAGACTTTCCCTTATATTTCATCTCATTGGCCAGAACTGGGTCATACAGTCAGCCTCAGACCATCCCTGACAAAGGAAAATAAGATTATCGAAACTGGTTTAAACCAGCCACTCACTGTCTGCCTGCTCCTGACCAGCCAAGGTTGAGTGTGGGTGGAATATGGGAGCCAGGACCATGTCGGCCATGGCTGGCTCCACATGTGCCCTCTGCCGAGACTTGTCCCTCCTGCCCACAGAGATCACTGATGGAGGCGGCCGTGGAAAGCGTCTACGTGACCAGCGCTGGTGTCGGCCGGCTCGTGCACGCGTATTATCAGCAGATCAGGAGGGTCATGCAGGACCACGAGGAAAGAAAGCTGCATCATCTGAAGACCCTACAGGGTATAGCACCCTTCCACTGGGAAGCCCTGCCAACAACAAGCCAAACATGCTCTTAGTTGGGGACAGGGCAAGATGTCAGGTTTTTCAAACTTTATTTTGGGAGATTTAATTTTTTTAATGTTTTATGTATTTATTTATCTCCTGCTCTGTCCCCAAAAGGCTTTTGAAAAAGCACTTAAAGAAACATATCCATACAGTACAGTAGGATTTTTTTTTAAAGTAGGCTAATCAGGACAAGGACAGGACAGTGAGGTGGAGTTGGGGTTAGGCCATCGTCTGGGACATACGTCATCAGATCCCTACTTAGAGGTGACATGGGTTTGGCTTTGGACGTCCTGGTGGCCAAAGAGGTAGAAATTTCCTCAAGTAAAGCTGTCACAGTGTCCATAAGAAAAGGCTAGTGGCTCATAAATGTGCCTGAGACCCAGACAGCTTTCCCCTATGGGCTCTTGTAAGAGGCCACCCAGGGGATGGAATGGACAAGATCCCCAAGGCCAGCAAGAACGTGGTGTAGTAACAGACAAAATCCAGTTCCTTAAAGCCTGTTCTTGTAACATCCCTCCCTGCATCCAGGGCTTCAGAACAAAGTAGAATTCCATGTTCTCTGATGGATGCTTCCTGGAGGGTCCAAGATCCCTAGACGAAGGACCGGCAGCGGGTCCTGGGGGCAGGTCTCCTGTGAATATTATGTTTCTCAATAAGCTCAGCTGCCACTTTTCTCTTCCGCTTGCCCTGGGGAATTTGAGCCCTACATCCAGATAAAATCTGGGACACGCCCAGAAATCTGCCAGCTGGCTACAGATCCTTCCTGATGTTTTTCCAAAGTAAGGGTTGGTCTCCTTCAGCAGGAGACAGATGAGACTGATCGCCTCTGCAGAACGTTCAGGGACCAGGGTGCTCACATCCCCTCTCTAGGCCTCGGTTTCTGCATCTGCAGGGCTAGGGTTGGGTTCCCCCTTCATACATTCTCTCATTATAACTATGGTCCAATAAATAGGCAGTTAATTCAGGTGGTAGTACGAATCCAGTAGAAAATAATTTTAGTCTTCATCATCTGTTTCAAAATATACCATTGTTTTAAATTAAAAAAAAAAAGAATAAGCAGGTTCTGATACGCAGACCAGTGCACCTTGGACTCAGAGGCTAAACCTCCCAGCTCCTTGGAAAGTACCCAGTTCAGCACCCATGTCTGTAAGGCTAACTGCACTGCTACAGCTCTGCTTGTTGAATGGTTTTTCCTTCCTGGTGTGGATTTTTATCCATTTGTGGTGGCCCTTTAGTGTTAACTCTTTCTTATTCGGCTCCCGTTTCTCCTGATACTTACAAGAAAGCCGGGCCTGAGCAGTTGCAGGGAGAGCCGGGGTGCTGCCCTCCTGGGTTCGCAGGGTGTGATGGAAGCTGCAGCATCCTCACGCACACGAAGTCCTTCCCAGGGTGAACTGTGGTGCTGGTAGAGGCACACCTGAGAGCACGTGTGTCCTGCTGATCCCTGCACCTCAGCTCCCAGGCCAGACCTGGCAGTGTCAGTCCTTCAGACATGCACCCTGACCGTTGTGTGTATGTTAAATGCTCTAGGTGAGAGAATGGAAAATTTCAAGCTGCGGAAAAAGCAGGAACTCGGTGATCCTTCGTCAGGGGCCGAGGTAGCGGGTGGAGCTCAGGAAGCCTCCGGAGCTGTGCACCAGAGGTGAGGCCTCACTGCTGTCTGCAGGTCCCCACGCGGGCCATCCTGGCCCCTGTGCATTGCACGTGTCTCTCGGCACTGACCTTACATTCAGTGCAAGTGACGCTGACACTCTCGGCAGCTGACCTCCTGCACATTCGCCTGTGGACCCGGGTCTCCTCTGCCTCCCCCGCTGCGTGGAAGCCCATGAGCTCCTGTCTGGCTGTCCCTTCTATGCACGGCCCCTGCAAGGGACCTGGCGCAAGGGCACAAGTCAAGGTGTGGCGGGAGCTTCCTTTCCAGGTCTGAGTGGTCGTCACAGCCCTGAACTGGCACCTCCTCTCTGATCCGTGCTGAGGGTTCCCCCAGAAGCAGACCCTGAGCCAAGGGCCTGGGGGGCAGGTGAGCCCAGGAAGCACAGGGAGGGAGCAGGGGAATGAGGACGAAGGCTGTTTGCCATAACAAGGACCCACCGCGAATCACACGCTGTGTTGTCTCAGGGATCCAGAGGTCAAAAGTCGGGCGGGCGCCGCCGGTTTCTCTGGGCCTCACAGGCCGAAATCAAGGTGTTGCTGGCCGGGCTCTCATCGGAAGCTCTGGAAGCTTCCACGCTTCTTCAGGTGTCGGCAGAATCCAGTTCCTTGTAGAACGGAGGTCCCGTTTCCTTGTGGTTACCGGCTGGCCCCCACAACGTCCCATCGGCCGCTCTCTGGTCTTTGCACGTGGCCCCTGCATCTCGGAGCATTAAGTCCTGCCTACACTTGGAATCTCTTCTGCTGCATCTCTCTGACCCCAGCTGGGGAAGCTTCTCTGCTTGTATGGGCTCTGGTGATATGAGACTCACCAAGATAATCCAGGATAATCTCCAAATTTACATCAGTAACCTTAATCACGCCTACAAAGTCCCGATTGCCGTGTAACATAACATCTTCACACATTCCAGGGATTAGGGCGTGGACACCTTTGGGGGCCGCTGAGCAGCCTACCACATGGGAGAAAAGCCAGTAAGCCCTGTGATGATGAGGGGTTTCCATGGCAACTGAGGCCCAACCCTGGTCTGGACCTCCTGAGAGATTGTGCAGAACTCAACTTCCAATTATGCCAGCAAGGGGCAAGGAAAATAGGGGATTTGTCTACCAACCCCCTTCCACATTGGTTGAGGGTCTGTCCTGGAGCTGTTAACTCTCCAGCCTTCCCAGGCATCCCTGAGCTGGCCAAGCCCCCCGCCCCCTTCATGGCCGGAGGAAGCCCTGGTACCTGGTCGCAGGTGCGTGTAAGATGCCATTGGTGCGTGTGGGAACTGTCCACTGAAGGGCACCCGGCCACCAGGTGGGCTGAGGAGATGTGGGCTCAGCACCGACAAGTCCCTGTAAGCACCTACTTAGGTCCTGAGCTAGGCACGGGGGACAGCGCCTCCCACCCGAGTGCTCACAGCCTGCAGGGAGAGACGGACAAGTAAAGAAATGGCTGTAAGTTGGTGCAGGCGCTATGATGAGGGGAGGGGGCACTGCAGATCCACAGCAGGGGCAGGGATCCCTTGTCTAAGGAGAGGCATCCCGCCGGCTGGAAGCAGCAGCAAGACCACCGCTCTGCACGGTAAAGAAGCGCAGGTCCATGCCACGCCATGAGTAAATCCCAGCCCTCCTCTGATGCTCATTTAGGAAACAGGAACCACAGCGTCCCCTGGGTCAGAGTGAGTCCAACATCCTCTCCGTAAATCCTCTGGCCATTAACAGCGGTCAGTAAATGCCCTGCCCTTGGGTTGAGGCTGGGGCTTGCTCTGACTGTCGCATATCCATCAAACTACAGTCCAGCGGTTCTCAGATCTGGGGGACATCCGTCTCACTTGGCTTTCTGCTGAACATGCAGGGCCGCCCCACACCTGGAGACCCAGACTCAGGGACTTTGAGGGAGGCTCAGGTGTCTAATTGCTAACACACTCCCTCCCTCCAGGGATTCTGACGGATGTGGTGCGAGGGCTCCACTTTGACCCCAGTGACCCAAGAGGAGGGGCCTCGGCCACCACCTGGTCCAACCCTGCTGGGTTTATGGAAAATAAAAGCAAAGCCCAGTGTGGGTGTGGGTGCATGACCCAGTCTCACTGACTTAGAGGCTCATACGTGGCCGTTGATGCCCTTCCCTCCATGCCCATCTCCTTGAGTTCATAAGTGCAGTTTCTAGTGAAAGTCAGCCAGAGCTCCTAGGGACAGAGCAGTGTGGTGAGGACACGTATTGACTTTAAAAAACAAGATGACAGTAAGCCCACTTCTCAGTCAGATGGTAAATTTCAAACTGCATCTTTGGCAAAGGGGTGGGATTGTGAGTGAGCTTGCCTAGGGATACCAGGTGACGCGGTGGCGACCCCTCCCATCAGCCACATAGTGGCTGGGTCCCTTCACGCCCCGAGCCCCAGGTTCCCCATCTGTAAAATGGGGTTCAGTAACACCTACGTCATAGATGTATAACTGTGCAGATGAGCCACGCAAAGCCTGCAAAACGCTCACACACAGGCCAGCACGTGGCCAGGGCGCTGATGTCCATCATTGCTGTCAGCGCTGTCATTGCCGAGCCATCAGGCACTGCACAGTGCAATGTGAACTTCGAATAGTTCTGGAATCAGAACTCTTTCAGAATGGATTTTTTTTTTTTTTTTTTTGCGGTACGCGGGCTTCTCACTGTTGTGGCCTCTCCTGTTGTGGAGCACAGGCTCCGGATGCACAGGCTCAGCGGCCATGGCTCACGGGCCCAGCCGCTCCGCGGCATGTGGGATCTTCCCGGACCGGGGCACGAACCCGCATCCCCTGCATCGGCAGGCGGACTCTCAACCACTGCGCCACCAGGGAAGCCCCAGAATGGATTTTTTTTTTTTAATTTTCATTTCCATAGTCAAATCTGAGTCCAAACACAAGAAATCTATGAACTTACGCATCTAACCTGGTGACTCAGATCCCATAGCCAGGCCCACAGTCAGGCCGTTTCCTCCCTCCAGGACGTGCCAGGGGTCGGCAGTCCTGAAGGGGTTCCTGCTCCCAAGCTCGGGCACCACCTGGCTGTCCCA
The DNA here is from genome assembly GCF_964165515.1 of Mesoplodon bidens. Classification (NCBI taxonomy): domain Eukaryota; kingdom Metazoa; phylum Chordata; class Mammalia; order Artiodactyla; family Ziphiidae; genus Mesoplodon; species Mesoplodon bidens. Next base: position 70,435,988 of record NC_138176.1, read on the forward strand.
GCACAGCCTTTGTCCTCTGTGGGCTCTCTTGTCCGGGGCCCTTGTTACTCCCCTCCTGGCTTAGAGCTGCGGCCTCTGACCAGAATCCTGCTCATCCTCCCTGCTTCCCATGCTGCAACCAGGGCATCGCATAAAACACGAGGCAGCCCATGTCTCAGATTCTCCTGGACCCTCGCGTGGCTCCCCAGGCCTCGAGGGTGAAGCCCTACCCCTAACCCAGGCACACAGGCCCTTCCTGGGCAGACCTGTCACTTCGATGCATTCCCAAGAGCCAGGTCCATGGGGGAGCAGACAAGCCAGCAGATGACAGTCGAGAGTGGCCAGGACTGGTGACAGAGCGGGTATGGGGAGGAGGCTGCTCACAGAAAGAAGCCACCCAGCTTCTGTAGTGAGCCGAACAGGGGCCTGCAGAAGATATGTCCATGTCCTAATCCCTGAACCTATACATGTGACCTTATTCAGAAAAAGGTCTTTGCAGATGTCATTTATGTTAAAGATCTTGAGATGAGGACATCACCCTGGGTTATCCCAGCGGGTCCTAAATCCAATGGCAAGGGAAGCAGAGGGACATTTGACCACACACAGAGAAGATGATGTGACGACAGAGGCAGAGATTGGAGTGACACAGCCACAAGCCAAGGGGTGCACGCGGCCACCAGAAGAGGCAAGGAACATGTTCACCTCTAGAACCTCCAGAGGAAGCGTGGCCCTGTCAACTCCTTGGCTGAAGATTTCTGGGATCTTCTGTGAGAGGACAGATTTCTGTTTTTTTAAGCCCCCTAGTTTGTGGTCATTTGTTAGAGCAGCCCCAGGAAAGTAATGCATCCTCCTTGAGGGTGTGAGAGAGAACAACACTGCAGAACACTGACCTCAGCCGTATCACAGTTATTTGTTCGATATCTATCCCCCTCCCCAGCTCAAAGTGGGGCCCCGTGAGGGCAGAGACTATGAGTCTCTTATTCACAACTGTGTCTTCAAAACCCAGCATAGCACCTGGAAGTCCAGAAATACTTTTATGAATAAAGGAATGAGTGAATAGATGGATAGATGACGGATGATAGGGTCTTGTAGGATGAATAGGAGTTTGCCAGACAAAGATAACGAAGAGGGGAAAGGCATTACTGGTAGAAGGAAGAGCAGAAGCAAAAGCAGGTGGAATTTTGTGCCTTCAGATATACTCCATGGACAGCTGCCTATTGATGCTAAAAGTGACTTCTGCCTTCGGGTCTAGAAATTCAGCCCCTTTCAGAAAATCAACCACAAGATTGAAAGGAAGAAGGCAGAGAACGATTACAGAAACAGGGTGGGTGGTATTGAATGCTCCTGTTTGCTGAGGACTAGAGGAAGGTCAGCCAAGGAGGGGAGGGTATTCAAAGCAGGAGGGGAGGGGTCTCTGCTCCTGAAAGGGAGGTGGGGCCTCTCTCCAGGTCAGGGACCCTGCTTCAGCCCCAGCTCTATCCTCTGCCACTAGCGGTAATGAGGCTGCTGTATTCGGGGTTTCTCAGACTCTGCATCCTAGGAAACGAGCCTTCTGTTTTACAAGGGAGGAGTTAGGGCAATTCTGAGATTTTAAAGACAGGTCCTATCGGGGGACCATCTCCCTGCTCCCTGCCATACCCTGGGGTTAAAATGATTTTCTCATATGAAGATGCCACTTGCAGCCCAGCCGCTTTGCAGCTGTGGGGCCTCAGGGTTGCCCCCAGCCCTCTGAGCTTCTCCCGAGCTTTTCTCCTCTCTGTCCTGCTGATGTCACCAAGCCACCCTGAAGATCAAGTGAAAAATGTGTGTGTGAGACTCTGTAAATTCTCAAGTGTCGATCAGATGGCATCTGCTTTTCTGATGAGTCAGCCGCTGGTGGAGGGGCTCGAGCTGTGTCCACGGGGCATGTGGCCACAGTAAATCGTGCCCGCGATGGCCATTCTTCTGGCTCCAAGGGCTCAGGGATGGCCGTCGGTCACTAGTTCCCACGACTCAGCAGGCCTTGGGGAAAGGTTCGTGCTGGGTCTGACAAACCTGCTGGAAGGGCAGCGCTGACAGCCTTCGTTCCTTCCCCCAGGATGTTGGCGCAGCAGAAAAAGTTCCTGGCCCAGTTCACGGCACACCAGCGGACCCGCCGGGACGCGTGGAAGCAGAGCGCGAGGGTCATGGACCATCTGGAAGCCCAGCTTGAGACCCAGCTACAGGTACAGCTTCTGAAAGCGGGCCTTTGCAAAGTGGGCAGTGGTTAACAGGGGAGTGGAAATAGTAAAAGGCTAAGCTCATGACCACAGGTCAGCACTGGAGCCTTTGTGAGGACCACATGCCCTGCTCGGGACCCCCTCAACCCCCGCTAGTCTCACAGGCTGATGACGCACCAGCCTCGCTGCTCAACTGTGAACTTTGATTCCCCCGGGTCTGCAGCACCCAGCTCCGTGCCAGGCCCTGACCACTCATCAGTTTTGTCTGTTGAGCTGAAAGGAATGAGCGTCTCCCTGTGTGTGAATCGCCACCATGCGGACCTCTTGGCGTCACGGCAAACATCAGTATCATTCAGTGCTGCTGTGACTAAGGTTTGCACTTTCCCTAGAACATACAGGAAGCTCAGCTTTCATGATATCCTGTGGATATCTCATCCCAGAAAAATCTCATCAGTGTGAGATTATAAGGTGCGGCTTTAAAGCAAAGTGGCTGCCTGTAAAAAAATTCAAACATTCCAGAATGCAAGTGCTGAGCGGAGTGTTGGCGCCATCTGAGTGTTCGCCCCCAGTGTGGCCGTGACATCTGAGACGATGATGAGGAAGATGTTAATGGTGGCTAACATCTATTCCCTGAGGGTCTCTTGTAGACAGTCACTGAGCAGAGAGCTTTACATCCACCACCTAAAGTCCTACTCCGACAGCCAAGGAGCGGGTTACACCCAGTATCCCATTTACAGATGAGGAAACTGAGGCCCCGAGAGGTAAGTCACCTCCCAGTGCCCCACAGTTAATAAGCCACGGAATCCGGGTCTGGCTGTTAATCAATGGTGTTGGCAGTTAAGGACTCAGACTCGAGTCAGGCAGGGGTGCACTTGACCCTGGTTCTGCTGCCCTCACCGAGCCCCTCGCACCTCAGCGTTCTCATCTGTAAAGTGGGATCCATGGCTGGTGTGAGCGAGGATGGATGGTTAGCTTCCCCCGCATCACACGTGCCTCTGCCTGCTCCTGGTGTTTCTGAATGCCTCTTGGAGAGTCCTCCTCCACTTGGGGACGCGGTCCTGTCCCCACTCTGAGAGCGCCCCCTCGTGCTGATGGAAGGCGATGTAGAGGCGGAGCAGGGCAGAGGGAGGCCCAGCTGACCCTCTCTCTCTGCATCCAGGAAGCTGAGCAGAGCTTCATCTCAGAGTTGGCGGCGCTGGCCCGGGTGCCCCTTGCCGAAAGTAAACCGTTTTCCAATAAACATGGGCTGTCAGGTGAGTCATAGAAGGCGATGCCCTGCAGGCTCTCCGGGCTGGGAGTATAGCTTCTAGCACCGGGTCTACGACTAACTGGCGTGTGGCCCCAGACACCGCACTTACCCTCTCTGAGCTTCTGTGTCCTGTCTGTAGATGAGCGGCTAGGCTAGGATGCCCCTGTGTCCCTGACCCTTCCAAATGCAATAATTCCGATTCCTGGGTCTGCCGCTCAGTAGCTGACTCTCGTCTCTGACTCTGTTTCCCCATCTGTAAAATGGGGATAATTAGCCCTCCTCCCTTGGCCAGCAGAACTTCAGGGACATCATAGAGTGCTGTAGCCTCTAACGGGATAGCAAGGGGAAGGTGTGTAAAGTCACGGAGGGCTATTAAAATAAAAGCTATGGTACTGGAGCTGCGTTCTAGGTTCTTAACTGCTTCGGAAGGGAAGGCTGCCCGTCCGCTGGGTGTGGTAGAAACACAGCAGGAGCCTGGCCGACTGAGTTTGAATCCTAGCTCTGCCACCTTTCAGCCTTGTGGGCTTGGGATAGCTCTCACCCCCCGCGAGGTCTGTTTCCTCACAAGCTAAATGGGTCTAAGAGCAGTAGATACTGAGTGCATACTTGGCCCCCAGAGGTACTCAAACAATGATGGGGTGGCGTGAGGCCAAGAGACGCTGTCACCTACCCAGAGTCACAGAGCCAGTTTCTGGGTTCACGTGTCTCCTGCAGAGAAACCCCTAAGGACCAAAAGGAAGAAGCCGGCACCCCGGGACAGAGGGGACTTTGGGGGGCCCAAGGATGACGACCCTGCCTCAGGGGGCCCCCCCTCAGGATCACTCAGGTACACCGGGGCCCTTGTTGATCACCTAAATCTGGGCAGGAAATCCAGCGCCTCTCAGAGGTGTTGACTCCGGTCCGAGAAATGATGGGTGATAATGGGAAGTGTTGGTATTACTGTTACTGCTATTATTAGTGTCCAGTTTGGCCAGGTCCGCCACCACCCACGCCCCCCAGCCCGTCAGCATCCAGCCTGAGTAGCTGGCAATCCCAGGCCTCAACAGGGCGCTGCCAGCTACAGATGCTTCCAGATTTATGGTAGGGTGGATCCATCCTGGGGTGCCTCAGTCGTCTGAGCATGGGTTGGACCTCCCACCAAAGAGAGGGAAACTGGGAGTTTCTTTTGTTTCTTAACAGCCCATGTCAAAATGCAGACTGTTTTGATGGCCTGTCACCGCCTTTTCATGTGATCAGATTGGATGCATTGTTATTGCATCTAGACAGACCTGGAATCAAAGTTCTGACCAACTGCATTTCTTCCATATTTTAAGCAGCAAAAGGCTGAGCCAGCAAGAAAGTGAGGTTGGTGACAGTGAGAATTCCAAGAAGATGCTAAAGAGAAGAAGCAATCTGTAGCTTAAGCCTGGTCGGGAGGACGGAACCTGAAGACCCCATCTGAATGCCACCTGCCTCTCCCCCAGGCAGTGAGGAGGGACTGGCCACCCTGGGGTGGGGGACAGTGGGGTCTCCCCTCTGCCCACAGGCTTGCTGTGCAGGGATGGAGAATGGGTATCAGAGTCCCAGAGAAAGGCCTAAAAGAGCAGGGCAGACCCTACCGCCTGTGAAGATGATACCCACCCCCACCCCTGTGTTGGAAACACGTCTGCTCCAGTTTTTCAGTGTCACCTTGGCTTCGAGATGTGGCTCCGTTCCTTGGGAAGCCCCTCCTTCCTGGCTCCCCGTGCTTCCCACCCGCCGTGTCCCGATGTCACCCCGAACCTGTGTTCCACGAGCGCTAAGTGATCTCATTCCCGCCCTGGGGGCCCTCTGCTCGACAGCCTCCCAGTGGAGTTCCGCCTATAATAAAGGGATCACCAGGTGTTGCTGGTGTTTTCTGGGTCTGAGGCCTTTTCTCCTCCGTTCCCATCACCCCCGCTCTCTCTGTCCGCTGCACCATGGGCACTGGCCAACATGGATTCTCATCAGGACCCATTCCCTTCTTTGGCTCAGCCAGCAGCGAAGGCCTGGTCTCAGTGAGGGCATCTGAGGAGTCTCAGGGCCTCATGACATAGACCATGGAATCCCTGGCCGGCAGGCCTATCCTCACCCACCCTGGGGACCTAAGGACCCACAGATACATGACACCTGCATTAGGGTCTTCTGTTGGAGACACTTAAAGCACTAGGAAGGAGGCCCTGCCCAGGAGGACTTCCCCTGGGAGGGATGAGTTCTTCTGCCAGACAGCAGCCCTCCCCTAAGGAGAAATGCTTCTCCCAGTGGATGCTGAGAATATCCAGAAGCTTTCAGACCAGCCAGTGCCTTTCCCACCTGGAAAGAAAATTGCCTTTTTCTTTGAAATCAGGGATTTTCAGTCTTGGCACTATGGATATGTGGAGTGAGAACATTTCTTTGTTTGGGGGTGGGGCTGACCTGACCTGTGCATTACAGGAGGGTTAGCTGCATCCCTGGCCTCTTCCCACCAGATGCTGGAAGCACTCCCCAGTTGTGTCAACCAAAACTGTCTCCAAACATTGCCAGATATTCCCTTGGGGGCATTACCCACTGATGTAAGTCAGAGCGTGCTGACCCCGGGCAAGTCTGGGTTGGGGAGTACAGGGTTTCCACAAATTTCCGGTACACAGTGGGCTCCAGGTTATAGAAGCTCCTGTCTCAGGGATTTTCTGGACCGTTTGTGGTCTGAATTTTTATTTCTTACAACCTAGATTAGTCTCTCTTAGGAAAGCGAGGGTCCTTAACAAAAGAAGTAATCCATACTAGTTACATCGTTTGTTAAGGATACTAATCATCGGAGATCCTCAAATCCTGACTGGTCACCAGGCGAATTTCCAAAGTTTGCCAACAGCCCCCTCTAGTGGCTAAATAAAATATTTCCTTATGCTGCAGAGTCTTGTAACAAGTTTGACTTCCATCCTACAATATTTTGAGAACCTGTTTTACATAGCAATTGCTTTTGTCACATGGGTCCTGTGCACAGAGGCATTCTGAAGGCAGAGGCCTCCTATGCTGGTAACATCTGATTTGGTGACGTGAGTTTGGTAAATGGAGATGCCCTGGCAGCACCAGGATCTCTGGAAGATCCCGAGCAGTATAGGTTCAGCCTCCACGGATCTTGCATGGATGATGCTTTTGCTTAAGTGTAGCTTCCTTAGTCCAGGGGACATGTCACCTGTCACATACTGCTGGGCTGCTTAGCACAGTGTGGGGCGCATAACTCTCCATAAAGGCTTGTGGACTGCGTCTGTTTTCATCACATCAAAAATCGACTCTAGAGGTGCCTTTCATAATGGAATTGCCTCGTTCAAAACAAAACGCGACTCTCACGTCTGGAAGGACTCTCGGCTGTGTTGGGCGCAGGCTCTGGGACACCGGGGTGTGGAGGAGGACTTTCAGGCCTGATACTGAGCATGAAAACAGCACACCGAGGGCCGGGGAGAGAGGAGAAGCAAGAAGACACCGAGGATACATCTCAACCGCCCTCCCTCCGTCTGGGTTGTGTCCCCAGTTCTTATTATGGGCTGTGATGGAAGAAGGTAAAAATGGAAAGGGTTCATGAATGATGATATATTGAAGAGTTTAATGGATTAATTTTTATGCAAATTTAGCCTCTCATCTGTTTAATGGATTAAATTTTATGCAAATTTAGCCTCTGAGCTGCTAGGATGAAGCCAATGTGGTATATATGGTCAACAGAGTCTCCAGCCAACCTGGGGTTTGTCTTGCCGTCATCACTCTGGAGCTGATATTGCTGCTGCTGCAGAAGCCTCCTAACTGCTCCCGCTCTTGCCCTGCCCTGCCCCACCCTCCTCTTATCTGTCCACACTTCTTAAAACACAGATCTGACTGCTGCTCTTTAGTGGCGTTCCCTTGCTCTTAGGAGAAAAAGCAAACTCTTTAACATGGACCACAGGGCCTTGTGAGGTCTGGTATCTGCCACCCCACCAGCCCAGCTGATGCCGTTGCCCCCATCCAGCCTCTGTCTCCTCTCACGGCCTCATATGTGCCACACCCCCTGCCTACCACAGGGCCTTGGCACATGACAGTCTTCTGTCTGGAACCCTTCTGCCTCCTCCCATCCCCTTTGCCTCATTAGCTCCTAGCCATTGTTCACATATCAACAGGGCTCACTCACGACTTCAAGAGCCATCCCTGCCCACCTTGGTAAGATCAGAACCCCCTCTTTCGCTCTTAAGAACTGTCTGTATAGGGCTTCCCTGGTGGCGCAGTGGTTGAGAGTCCGCCTGCCGATGCAGGGGACATGGGTTCGTGCCCCGGTCCGGGAAGATCCCACATGCCGCAGAGTGGCTGGGCCTGTGAGCCATGGCTGCTGAGCCTGTGCGTCTGGAGCCTGTGCTCCACAACGGGAGAGGCCACAACAGTGAGAGGCCCGTGTATTGCAAAAAAAAAAAAAAAAAAAGAACAGTCTGTGTATTTTGTTGCTGGGATGGGGGAGGGGATGGTAGTTACATTCCTTTATTTCTCATCCAAGTTTGGAACCGGTTGAGATACAGGCAAAGCAGCCACAGAGATCTGTGTATCAGCTCTATAACTGATGAGGCCAAATTGGGGGACTCTGTGTCCACAAAGAGCCTGCTCATACCCCTGATCTAAACTTGCCCGCCCCCAACACAGACATAGACATGGCCCCAGTCACAGGCTTCTACCATGGGGACACCCCCCAAAACACATTGAGAGGAGTGGCGAGGGGGCCCAGATTTGGTGGGGGGGGGTTAGGGTGGGATGGGAGGATGGGAGGGTCTCTGGAACTTGTACATTGGGGCAAGGAGAGTTTCATAAAAAGCCAATAAAGTTACAAAAGGTATAAAAGAGAATATATGTTTAGAATGAGAGAGGAGAGCAGAACAAATATTTTTAGAACCTGATGAATTCCACGAAATCACAAATACAAAACTATAATTTTTTAAGTCAATGAATTGCCTAACCCACTTGTGTAATACTTTGTTCTAACATTTCTCCACTCACTGTTGTGTGCATCGGATGGCTAGATTTCCATGGACCGGTTTCTGGCTCTGCACACTTGCCTCAGTGCTCCCTCTCCTCGTTGCTGGGCGCACTTCCGGTCTGGGCGCACTGCTCGTGCCAGGTGTCACGCGACGCATTTGCGTCGTGTCCCCTGGCCTGCGCTCCGTGTCACGATGCAGGGGAGTTGGTACAGGGGGTGGCCATTTGTGCCTGGGCTGGCTGGAATTACGTCCACGGGACACGTGCCCATCCCCACTGAACCCAACTCCGTCTGCCCTAACCCAGATCCCAGATACGCCCCTGGCCTCCCAGTGTCACCTGACGGGCATCACTAACTTCGTGGTAAATTTGCATCCAAGGAAGTGTGTCCTGAGGCCGGTCATCTCCTTGGAGGAGGAAGGGAGCCACTTAGCACTCTCAGTTCTGAAAAATCAGGTGGTTTCCCTCTGCTGGGCAAGAATGAGTGAGACAGAGGCCAGGAGAGCCTCCACGTTTCTCTCCCAGAGAGCAGACGCCTCTCTCTCGGGGACATGAGGAGTGGGAGATGAGCATTCTCTACTCACTGCAAAATGCTTCCTTTATAGCACTTAGCATGGTGTGTAATTAGATGCTTTGGGTAATAATTTGGTTAATATCTGACCTTCCCCCTGGCATATATACCCATTGCTTTCCCCTACTAGGATGATGCCTAGTACTAAATAGGCACTCCTCATACACTGGTGGAAGGAAAAATGTAGGGAAGGAGGGAGGAGGGAAATTTCATTTTGGTAGAAGCCCGTTTGTTCAGGAATCTTCTTGCTCTCTTGCTCCATGAATTGGCGTCACTGAAGGAAAACTTGAAGCTAATGACACCAAATGTACTGGCATTTACTGGGACACCAGACCCGACTTACATTGCATGGATTGAAAGCTCACTGGCTTCATGTTGGTAGCTTGAAATTGGCTACAGTGAGAGTATTGGCACCATAGAAGTTAGCAGACACTACAAACTGGAGCTCCCACCCCAGCCCAGCCAAGCTCAGTGTCCAATGTTTATTTAGCAGTGTACTTCAGGACCACTAGGTTAGAAGACCATATGCTATGGTCACCCTGGTCTACAACCAAGGCTCTGCTGCATCTTAATGAGGGAAAGGATGGTCTTTTCAATAAATGGCACTGGGTCGATTGGATTCTATATGAAAAAAAAAGCAAGGCTTGAGCCCTATTTTACACTGTGTACGAATATTAATGAGAGATGGGTCATAGATCTAAATGTGAAAGATAAAACTTCTAGAAGGAAACTCAGAAGACTATTGTGGTAGCAGAATAGTGCCCCCTCCCCAAGACTTCCACATCCTAATTCCTGGAAACTGTGACGGTGCTATGCTCTCTGCAAAGGGGAAGTAAGGGGGCAGATGAATGAATAGGAGAATAGTTAGCCTTCCCCTAGAGTTCCCACCTCCTCCTACCATTTCAAGAGATAATGAAAAGAATGTTACTTTAAAGGAATGCTGCAGCTCAGCCTCCTAGAATTAAGGCTTGTCTGTCTTGCAGCTGCCAGGACCCCTGTGCCTGTGCCTCTTGGGAACCTAATGTAGGACAGGGGTGCTGGCAACCTCAGCAGGTAATGCCGACTGGGCAGTGGTCCGGTGACTTGGCAGCCAGGCAAGGGCCCCATCAGAGTCGGTCCTAGAGAGAGGTTGTTACGGCTGCTTCCACTTCAGCTTTTGCTCCCTGATGGGCTGGGGCGGGGGGGGGGGTGTGATGCGGGAGAGAGGAAGTGCTTTCCAGAGAGCAGGGTGGGTAACTTATTGTTGCCAACTTTACTCTTTTGGAAGTTTCTGCGTTGTCCTCTAGTAGTCCCAATGGGCCAAGGCCAAATATCAGGTCATTACCCTCCATTCTTGATCCTTCTTAGTATTTAACTTTGTTTCAAGAACATCCATAACTGACCCTAAGCCACCACCGCTCTGGACCTTTAAGTATCCTAACCCAGTGAGGGTGGGGGGAGAAGACACTAAAAGCATAAAGTAGACGTACGCCCATCCAAAGCCATCCTGCCTCAAATGACAAAGCTTAGCAGTTAGAAGCAAGGAGCTTTGGACATGTGGGTCCCGGATTTAAATATTGGCTGTGCCACTTCCTGTGTGATCTTAGATGAATTATTGACCTCTCTAGGACTCATCTGTAAAAAATGTTAATAATAGTGCCTACCTTACAGAGCACCTGACATGTAGCATGTGCTGTACAGATAATGCCACCATCACTATCACCACGACCACCACCACCATCACTATCACCATCATCACCATCAGCATCATCACGTGACATCACCATCAGCATCATCACCATCACCACCATCATCATCAGCAGCAGCAGCATCATCACCACCACCACCATCACCATCATCACCATCATCACGTGACATCACCATCAGCATCACCACCACCACCATCACCATCATCACCATCATCACGTGACATCACCATCAGCATCACCACCATCACCATCACCATCATCACCATCAGCATCATCGCGTGACATCACCATCACCACCATCATCATCACCATCAGCATCATCATCACCACCAGCAGCACCATCATCATCATCACCATCATCACTACTAACTGGTAATCAAGACAAACAACTTTGAGGTTTTACTCCTCCTTAGAATGTATACCTCCCGTGGGACTGGAGGTCAGAAATGTGAAGTTCAGAAGCTGGGCACTTCCAATCTGAGGCAGTCTGACCCACATAACAAACAGGAAGAGACAACACACCAAGGAAAGGCTGGGCGGGAGGGAAGGGACATGATGTGATTTCAACCTCTTTCACAGAAGCCCTTGGCCAGCCATCGTCCTCCTCTTCGCATCCTGGTTCTCATGACCTAACACTCCCCAAATCATGACTGGCTCCCTCTCCTCCCTCCTCCGCTCCCCCGGCTACCTAACGAGAGCGAGTCCTGCGGCAGCAAGCACCACTGTCCCGTTACTACAAAGGGGAGCACAAAGCATGAGCACCTGAGCAGCCATCACTTAAATGCAAACACCCCAGTCAGGGAGTGGGCCATTTATTTTCTTTATTTTTTCACAAGCTTTGAATTCAGAAATAAGAGTCACAATAAGTCAGTTGTTAAGTAAAAATGAGGGTGATTACAAAGGAAAACTATGTACAAAACTTTAAAAATCTGACGGCCTCGTCATCCGCCTGGGAGGGACCAGGACACGGGCACCGGGAGCAGCTGTGGCCACACCGTGGTCAGCCCTGAATGAGGGTGGGAGACCCCTTTCTGAGTGTGAACCTGGCTAGGCCTGCAGTCTGGAGCGGGCTGGAAGGACACACACAGACCGGAAAGACATCATGGCGAGTTACAGGTGCCACGAAGACCAGGGTTCCTGACACAGGACGAGAGTGATGCTTCTCTGGCAGTGGGGTGGGCTTCCTTCTCGTGTAGACCTGGGGGAGGGGACGATGAGGACACATCTTCCTGCTATGAGTTTTGGAGCTGCCCCCGAGGGCTTGAGGTCTGGGCTTCGTGTCTATGTAGGGCCTCGGCTGTCTTCTGTCGGACGCACTCACAGACTTGCAGACATAACTTAGTAACATGCATCAACTATCCTAGAACAGCTACAGGGGTGCAAGGGAACCACTCAGAGAATCGTGGAGCCCGTGGCGTCAGAAGTGGGAGGGACAGTACAAGACGAGGCTGGAACCTGTGTTCACTAAGGAGGGGCCTGGAGACGCCATGCTCTGAGGTGGACTCAGATGAACACACGACTGTGGGCAAGGGATTTCCAAGCAAACACACCACACTAGTACCACTTCTTCCTAAACCAAAAAGGAAAGAACATCATTCCATTTTCCCCCCATCAGTACCAAACGATACTGTGGGTTTCCAAACACTGAAAGGGCAAGGGATGGACATCCTTCCCAGAATCCTTCACGCTCTCTCATCCACGAGTCGCCTTCACCCGAGGCTGGTGATGTTGGAGCGGCCACCAGGGGGCGCCACGATGCGGTGGCCGGTGCGCCGGGGGTTGTTGTCATCTATCTGGGCACCTGGAAGAGACAGAGCCAGTCACTACAGCGAGATCTGCTGACACCAGTTCCATGTGCTGCTCCCGGGTGCCCTCTCAAGTCATGTCCCCCAGCCTCTGGGACGCCGAGCCCTCGTCTCAACACGCCTTCCATCCTCACCATCCTTCAGCCCAGGCTGACCTCTGGGAAGGCTCCCTGACCTCCACGGGGTCCGTTGCTCCCTCTTCTATGTCCCCCAGGCCCCGGGGCCACCCTGCTGCAGCCCTGACCACCCTGTGCTCTTCCCAGGGTGTTTTATGTGCTATGCGTGGGAGCACACGTATGTGCATTTGTATATTGTGTGCGTGTATCTGTGCATGTGTGTGCATGTGTGCATGCTGTGTGTGAACACTTGGAGCTGGGTTTACCCACCCTGTTTACAATGGGCAGGTCTGTATGGGCGGGGGTGGGGGGCGGCCTTCTTTGTTTTAAATCTGCAAAGCCAACCATCCACTCCAATCTCACGCATTCTCTTGCAGTTAAAGAAAGATTTAAAATTGGAGCACTAAGCTCAGTCCCTGGCTCTCAGTGAATATGTGTTAAATGAAGACTGAATGACGGATAATGCTGGGAAGGAGGGATGTTGTGGAGAGGGGTCCAGTCGGGAGACTTCACTTCCTGCGCAAAGGGTGCCTGGAATTTGGGTAATTTGGAATCAGACACTCCCCTCTCCTGGCCTCATTTCCTTTTCTGTAAAATAAGAGCCGACCCCTATCCACAGTATTGTGTACTCTATTGCCTCAAACCACAGGATCAATTTTATGGCAAAGCAGGTGTAACAATGAGCACACGACAACAGGATTCACTGGATTCACCGTGAACCTCATTGATCGGAAGATGCTGGCCTGATATGAAGTTGGGATGGTCTACATTGAGAGCTCTGCTAGGCTGCCTGCTAGGGTCAGGCACTGCCTCCCAGGGTATGATATGTGTACTGAACCAATGCCCTATATTCGATGTCATGTTCCCAGGAACCAGGAGGTGAAAACTGGATTATCCCCTCCCACCGTCACTCCCAATGACTTCACCAAAGAGGAAATTTAAAATAAACACATGAAAGATGCTGAACCTCATAAGGAATTAAAGATTTACCAATTAAGACTTCAATGAAAACAACAATGACAAAAATAACTAGATGAGGTCTTTCTACCTCTGACTTTATATGATTATATAAGCCACAACGAATTTGGTTTAGAGTAGTGACTTTGATTTTCTCTCATTGTTTCATTGATAGACAGTGTGTCTTCCTGGACCCAGAAGTCAGGCCAAGTGCTTAATATCTTTCTACCTCATAAGCATCTGTACCTTGCTTGGTTACATGACAAGTACTTTGAAAATACCTGTTGTACAAAAGGACAGTACTTCAATAAACCATGCTATGTCCTTATGATGTAACCTCACTCAGATATTTAAAAGGACATCTGTGGGGCTTCCCTGGTGGCGCAGTGGTTGAGAATCTGCCTGCCAATGCAGGGGACACGGGTTTGAGCCCTGGTCTGGGAAGATCCCACATGCCGTGGAGCAACTAGGCCCATGTGCCACAACTACTGAGCCTGCGCGTCTGGAGCTGGTGCTCCGCAACAAGAGAGGCCACGACAGTGAGAGGCCCGCGCACCGCGATGAAGAGTGGCCCCCGCTCGCCGCAACTAGAGAAAGCCCACGCACAGAAATGAAGACCCAACACAGCCAAAAATAAATAAATAAATAAATAAATTAATTAAAAGGACGTCTTTGAAGTCCATCCTGATGTTGGAAAGTGTCTGTGCAGTTGGTATCCAATGGAGTCACCTGTGAAACTGCTGAGTGGCTGGTCAAAGGCAGTGCTGGGGCTTTAGAGAGAAGTGGGTGCTGAACAGGGAGAAGAAGGATGGTTGGGGGACACTTCCTGCAGACTTTGCATTTCACTGTTTTTTTGTTGTTCTAAAAGGAAGGGAATGTCTCTGCATTTAATTGCAAATCGTGATTGCATAACATGAAACCAGAGATCCAGTGTGCAAACTCCCTGAGAGGTTGTGTGTTGTCACACACACACAGTTTTCCAAGCATTGCAACCAATCCCTGTTCTGCTGACTGAGCATCAGATGAAATATTCCAGTTGTGTTTAGGGTCCACTTGTGCAAAAATATTAGTTTTCTTTAGACACTGGATCACACAGTGTGGGAGAAACTCTTCCATGACAGGCTCAGGGAGTGAGATGGACTGGACTGGTTCATGCTCCCCACTGCGTAATCCCTGAATGGATGGTAGGTTGTCACCCTTGCAATTTCTTTTTTTTAAATTTTTTTTTATTAGTTTCTGCTTTATAACAAAGTGAATCAGTCATACATATACATCCGTTCCCACATCCCTTCCCTCATGCATCTCTGTCCCTCCCACCCTCCCCATCCCGCCCCTGCAGGCTGTCACAAAGCACCGAGCTGATCTCCCCGTGCTCTGCGGCTGCTTCCCACTATCTATCTACCTCACGTTTGGTAGTGTATACATGTCCATGCCTCTCTTTCGCTTTGTCACAGCTTACACTTCCCCCTCCCCATATCCTCAAGTCCATTCTCAAGTAGGTCTGTGTCTTTATTCCCGTTTTACCCCTAGGTTCTTCATGACATTTTTTTTAAAATTCCATATATATGTGTTAGCATACGGTATTTGTCTTTCTCTTTCTGACTTACTTCACTCTATATGACAGACTCTAGGTCTATCCACCTCATTACAAATAGCTCAGTTTCGTTTCTTTTTATGGCTGAGTAATATTCCATTGTATATATGTGCCACGTCTTCTTTATCCGTTCATCCGATGATGGACATTTAGGTTGTTTCCAGCTCCGGGCTATTGTGAATAAAGCTGCAATGAACATTTTGGTACATGTCTCTTTTTGAATTATGGTTTTCTCAGGGTATATGCCTAGTAGTGGGATTGCTGGGTCATATGGTAGTTCTATTTTTAGTTTTTTAAGGAACCTCCATACTGTTCTCCATAGTGGCTGTACCAATTCACATTCCCACCAGCAGTGCAAGAGTGTTCCCTTTTCTCCACACCCTCTCCAGCATTTATTGTTTCTAGATTTCTTGATGATGGCCATTCTGACTGGTGTGAGATGATATCTCATTGTAGTTTTGATTTGCATTTCTCTAATGATTAATGATGTTGAACATTCTTTCATGTGTTTGTTGGCAGTCTGTATATCTTCTTTGGAGAAATGCCTATTGAAGTCTTCTGCCCATTTTTGGATTGGGTTGTTTGTTTTTTTGCTATTGAGCTGCATGAGCTGCTTATAAATTTTGGAGATTAATCCTTTGTCAGTTGCTTCATTTGCAAATATTTTCTCCCATTCTGAGGGTTCTCTTTTGGTCTTGTTTATGGTTTCCTTTGCTGTGCAAAAGCTTTGAAGTTTCATTAGGTCCCATTTGTTTATCTTTGTTATTATTTCCATTTCTCTAGGAGGTGGGTCCAAAAGGATCTTGCTGTGATTTATGTCATAGAGTGTTCTGCCTACGTTTTCCTCTAAGAGTTTGATAGTTTCTGGCCTTACATTTAGGTCTTTAATCCATTTTGAGCTTATTTTTGTGTATGGTGTTAGGGAATGATCTAATCTCATACTTTTACATGTCCCTGTCCAGTTTTCCCAGCACCACTTATTGAAGAGGCTGTCCTTTCTCCACTGTACATTCCTGCCTCCTTTATCAAAGATAAGTTGACCATATGTCCGTGGGTTTATCTCTGGGCTTTCTATCCTGTTCCATTGATCTATCTTTCTGTTTTTATGCCAGTACCACACTGTCTTGATTACTGTAGCTTTGTAGTATAGTCTGAAGTCAGGGAGCCTGATTCCTCCAGCTCCGCTTTTCGCTCTCAAGATTGCTTTGGCTATTCGGGGTCTTTTGTTTTTCCAAACAAATTTTGAAATTTTTTGTTCTAGTTCTGTGAAAAATGCCAGTGGTCGTTTGATAGGGATTGCATTGAATCTGTAGATTGCTTTGGGTAGTAGAGTCATTTTACAATATTGATTCTTCCAATCCAGGAGCATGGTATATCTCTCCATCTATTTGTATCATCTTTAATTTCTTTCATCAGTGTCTTATAATTTTCTGCATATAGGTCTTTTGTCTCCTTAGGTAGGTTTATTCCTAGATATTTTATTCTTTTTGTTGCAATGGTAAATGGGAGTGTTTTCTTGATTTCATTTTCAGATTTTTCATCATTAGTGTACAGGAATGCCAGAGATATCTGTGCATTAATTTTGTATCCTGCTACTTTACCAAATTCATTGATTAGCTCTAGTAGTTTTCTGGTAGCATCTTTAGGATTCTCTATGTATAGTATCATGTCATCTGCAAACAGTGACAGCTTTACTTCTTCTTTTCCAATTTGGATTCCTTTTATTTCCTTTTCTTCTCTGATTGCTGTGGCTAGAACTTCCAAAACTAGGTTGAATAAGAGTGGTGAGAGTGGGCAGCCTTGTCTTGTTCCTGATCTTAGTGGAAATGGTTTCAGTTTTCCACCATTGAGGACAATGTTGGCTGTGGGTTTGTCATATATGGCCTTTATTATGTTGAGGAAAGTTCCCTCTATGCCTACTTTCTGCAGGGTTTTTATCATAAATGGGTGTTGAATTTTGTCAAAAGCTTTCTCTGCATCTATTGAGGTGATCATATGGTTTTTCTCCTTCAACTTGTTAATATGGTGTATCACATTGATTGATTTGCGTATATTGAAGAATCCTTGCATTCCTGGAATAAATCCCACTTGATCATGGTGTATGATCCTTTTAATGTGCTGTTGGATTCTGTTTGCTAGTATTTTGTTGAGGATTTTTGCATCTATGTTCATCAGTGATATTGGCCTGTAGTTTTCTTTCTTTGTGACATCCTTGTCTGGTTTTGGTATCAAGGTGATGGTGGCCTCGTAGAATGAGTTTGGGAGTGTTCCTTCCTCTGATATTGTTTGGAAGAGTTTGAGAAGGATGGGTGTTAGCTCTTCTCTAAATGTTTGATAGAATTCGCCTGTGAAGCCATCTGGTCCTGGGCTTTTGTTTGTTGGAAGATTTTTAATCACAGTTTCAATTTCAGTGCTTGTGATTGGTCTATTCATATTTTCTATTTCTTCCTGCTTCAGTCTTGGCAGGTTGTGCATGTCTAAGAATTTGTCCATTTCTTCCAGGTTGTCCATTTTATTGGCATAGAGTTGCTTGTAGTAATCTCTCATGATCTTTTGTATTTCTGCAGTGTCAGTTGTTACTTCTCCTTTTTCATTTCTAATTCTATTGAGTCTTCTCCCTTCTTTTCTTGATGAGTCTGGCTAATGGTTTGTCAATTTTGTTTATCTTCTCAAAGAACCAGCTTTTAGTTTGGTTGATCTTTGCTATCATTTCCTCCATTTCTTTTTCATTTATTTCTGATCTGATCTTTATGATTTCTTTCCTTCTGCTAACTTTGGGGGTTTTTTGTTCTTCTCTCTCTAATTGCTTTAGGTGCAGGGTCAGGTTGTTTGCTCGAGATGTTTCCTGTTTCTTAAGGTGGGATTGTATTGCTATAAACTTCCCCCTTAGAACTGCTTTTGCTGCGTCCCATAGGTTTTGGGTCGTCGTGTCTCCATTGTCATTTGTTTCTAGGTATTTTTAAATTTCCTCTTTGATTTCTTCAGTGGTCACTTCGTTATTGAGTAGTGTATTGTTTAGCCTCCATGTGTTTGTATTTTTTACAGATCTTTTCCTGTAATTGATGTCTAGTCTCATAGCATTGTGGTCGGAAAAGATACTTGATACAATTTCAATTTTCTTAAATTTACCAAGGCTTGATTTGTGACCCAAGATATGATCTATCCTGGAGAATGTTCCATGAGCACTTGAGAAAAATGTGTATTCTGTTGTTTTTGGATGGAATGTCCTATAAATATCAACTAAGTCCATCTCGTTTAATGTATCATTTAAAACTTGTGTTTCCTTATTTATTTTCATTTTGGATGATCTGTCCATTGGTGAAAGTGGGGTGTTAAAGTCTCCTACTATGATTGTGTTACTGTCGATTTCCCTTTTTATGGCTGTTAGTATTTGCCTTATGTATTGAGGTGCTCCTATGTTGGTTGCATAAATATTTACAATTGTTATATCTTCTTCTTGGATCGATCCCTTTATCGTTATGTAGTGTCCTTCTTTGTCTCTTCTAATAGTCTTTATTTTAAAGTCTATTTTGTCTGATATAAGAATTGATACTCCAGCTTTCTTTTGATTTCCATTTGCACGGAATATCTTTTTCCATCCCCTTACTTTCAATCTGTATGTGTCTCTAGGTCTGAAGTGTGTCTCTTGTAGACAGCATATATATGGGTCTTGTTTTTGTATCCATTCAGCCACTCTGTCTTTTGGTGGGAGCATTTAGTCCATTTACATTTAAGGTAATTATTGATATGTATGTTCCTATTCCCATTTCCTTAATTGCTTTGGGTTCGTTATTGTAGGTATATTCCTTCTGCTGTGTTTCTTGCCTAGAGAAGTTCCTTTAGCACTTGTTGTAAAGCTGGTTTGGTGGTGCTGAACTCTCTCAGCTTTTGCTTGTCTGTAAAGGTTTTAATTTCTCCATCAAATCTGAATGAGATCCTTGCTGGGTAGAGTAATCTTGTTTGCAGGCTTCTCTCCTTCATCACTTTAATTATGTCCTGCCACTCCCTTCTGGCTTGTAGAGTTTCTGCTGAGAGATCAGCTGTTAACCTGATGGGGATTCCCTTGTGTGTTATTTGTTGTTTTTCCCTTGCTGCTTGTAATATGATTTCTTTGTGTTTAATTTTTGACAGTTTGATTAATATGTGTCTTGGCGTATTTCTCCTTGGATTTATTCTGTATGGGACTCTCTGTGCCTCCTGGACTTGATTAACTATTTCCTTTCCCATATTAGGGAAGTTTTCAACTATAATCTCTTCAAATATTTTCTCAGTCCCTTTCTTTTTCTCTTCTTCTTCTGGAACCCCTGTAATTCGAATGTTGGTGCGTTTAATGTTGTCCCACAGGTCTCTGAGACTGTCCTCTGTTCTTTTCATTCTTTTTTATTTTGCTCTGCATCAGTTATTTCCACTATTTTATCTTCCACCTCACTTATCCATTCTTCTGCCTCAGTTATTCTGCTATTGATCCCATCTAGAGTATTTTTCAGTTCATTTATTGTGTTTTTAATCGATGCTTGATTCATCTTTAGTTCTTCTAGGTCCTTGTTAACTGTTTCTTGCATTTTGTCTATTCTATTTCCAAGATTTTGGATCTTGGAAATAGAATCTTGGATCAGCTTGACTATCATTATTCTGAATTCTTTTTCAGGTAGACTGCCTATTACCTCTTCGTTTGTTAGGTCTGGTTAGGTTTTTATCTTGCTCCTTCACCTGCTGTGTGTTTTTCTGTCTTCTCATTTTGCTTATGTTACTGTGTTTGGGGTCTCCTTTTTGCAGGTGGCAGATTCGTAGTTCCCATTGTTTTTGGTGTCTGTCCCCCGTGGCTAAGGTTGTTTCAGTAGCTTGTGTAGGCTTCCTGGTGGGGGGGACTAATGCCTGTGTTCTGGTGGTTGAGGCTCGATCTTGTCTTTCTGGTGGACAGGTCCACGTCTGGTGGTGTGTTTTGGGGTGCCTGTGGCCTTATTATGTTTTTAGGTAGCCTCTCTGCTAATGGGTGGGGTTGTGTTCCTGCCTTGCTAGTTACTTGGCATAGGGTGACCAGCACTGTAGCTTGCTGGTCGTTGACTGAAGCTGGGTGCTGGTGTTGAGATGAAGATCTCTGGGAGATTTTCACTGCTTGATATTATGTGGAGCTGGGAGGTCTCTTGTGGACCCGTGTCCTGAAGTTGGCTCTCCCACTTCAGAGGCACAGCACTGACTCCTGGCTGCAGCACCAAGAGCCTTTCATCCACACATTCACAAAAAGAGAGCAGGGGGAAAAATCAAAAATCTTGCTCTCCAAGTCCACCTCCTCAATTTGGGATAATTCGTTGTAAAAAGAGGAAAAGGGCGAGAAGTCTGAAATCTTGCTCTCTAAGTCCACCTCCTTAATTTGGGATAATTCGCTGTAAAAAGAGGAAAAGGGGGGAAAGTCTTAAATCTTGTCCTCAAAGTCCACTTCCTCAATTTGGGATGATTCTCTGTCCATTCATGCACTCCACAGACGCAGGGCACATCAAATGGGCCGTGGAGCTTTAATCCGCTGCCTCCGAGGCTGCACAGAGAGATTTCCCTTTCTCTTCTCTGCTCTCACAGCTCCCGGGTCTCAGCCTTGGACCCGGCCCCGCCTCTGCGCGTAGATCGCCGGAGGGCATCCGTTCTTCGCTCAGACAGGACGGGTTTAAAGGAGCCGCTGATTCGGGGGCTCTGGCTCACTCAGGCAGAGGGGAGGGAGGGGCGCGCAGTGTGGGGCGGGCCTAGGCCGGCGTGACGTTGCAGCAGCCCGAGGCGCTCCGTGCGCTTTCCCGGGAAAGCCGTCCCTGGGTCCCGGGACCCCGGCAGTGGCGGGGTGCACAGGCCCCCCGGAAGGCGGGGCGGACAGTGACCCGCGCTCGCACACAGGCCCCACGGCGGCGGCGGCAGCAGCAGCCCCAGCGTCCCACGCCCGTCTCCGAGGTCCGCGCCTGTCTCCGGCGCTTCCCCAAGCAGCCCTCTTAATGCCCTCTCCTCGCGCACCAGGAAACAAGAGGGAAAAAAGTCTCTTGCCTCTTCGGCAGCTCCAGACCCTTTCCCCGGACTCCCTCCGGGCTAGCCGTGGTGCACTAACCCCTTCAGGCTCTCTTCCTGCCGCCAGCCCCAGTCCTCTCCCTGCGCTCCGACTGAAAGCCGATACCCGAGCCTCAGCTCCCAGCCCCGCCCGCCCCGGCGGCCAAAGCCTCTCGGGCTGGTGTGTGCCTGAGGGCACCGATCCTCTGTGCCGGAATCTCTCCGCTTTGCCCTCCACACCCCTGTTGCTGTGCTCTCCTCCGCTACTCCGAAGCTTTCCCCCTCCGCCACCTGCAGTCTCCGCCCGCGAAGGGGCTTGTAGTGTGTGGAAACCTTCCCTCCTTCACGGCTCCCTCCCACTGGTGCAGGTCCCGTCCCTATCCTATTGTCTCTGTTTATTCTTTTTTTCTTTTGCCCTACCCAGGTATGTGGGGAGTTTCTTGCCTTTTGGGGGGTCTGAGGTCTTCTGTCAGCGTTCAGTAGGTGTTCTGTAGGAGTTGTTCCACGTGTAGATGAATTTCTGATGTATCTGTGGGGAGGAAGGTGACCTCCGCGTCCTACTCTTCCGCCATCTTCCGCCGGGCTCTCCACCCTTGCAATTTAAACTGGTATTTCATCTTCTCTCTGCCCCTGCCATTCTCTCTTTTGCCAACTACATCGCCTTTTCTGTTTAAATGTCCTTCACTCCTGCTGGACCAGAAGTCAGCCCATTGAGAAAACTCAGCCCTGTTTTGTTTCTTTGTTTGTTTGCGGTACACGAGCCCCTCACTGTTGTGGCCTCCCCTGTTTTAGAGCACAGGCTCCGGACGCGCAGGCTCAGAGGCCATGGCTCACGGGCCCAGCCGCTCCGCGGCACGTGGGATCTTCCCGGACCGGGGCACGAACCCGTGTCCCCTGCATTGGCAGGCAGACTCTCAACCACTGCGCCACCAAGGAAGCCCTCAGCCCTATTTTTACAGCCCATGAGCTAAGAATAGTTTTTTGCATTTTTAAATGGTTCCATTTCAAATGGTCTTAGATGTTGCCGCTTGGCTCACAAAGCTTAAAATATTTACTACCTGGCCTTTTAAGAAAAAGTTTGCTGACCTCTAGAATAGACTGAGCCTGCCCAGCTGTGTCTTATTCATCACCGTATTCCTGGCACCTAGCACAGCATATAACTCATGCTAACACCTCAAATATTCGAAATTCCAAGGCAATGTCCCAACATGTGCACACCTGCCCTTGTGTGGCGATCTGATGAAACTGCAGACACACGTCCCAAGAGCCTTCAGAAAGTCTGAAGGAGCACGTGAACTTTTGATTTTGTCTGCACACATTTGTTGAGCACCAAGTCCTGGCATTTTGATGCTGAATGTCTTGGAGCCTTAATTTCCTCCTTAAAGAAACAGGAATAACACCACTCTACACACAGGGCTGTTGTGAAGATGAAACAGTCATGAGTTATGCGAGTGTGTGCTGAACTACCATGGATGGCTGAAGACCTGACCCAGAACGTACATCCAGCAAAGGCAGCTACTCTGATTCCCCTCTCCACACTTAGCTTCATGGGTGAGAGTGTAAAATGTCCCCAAGAGTGTTGAGGAAGAGCATGAGGCCACTTTTCAGGCAGACTCTTCATAAATCAGGGTCAGGTATCTCTGTGCTGCTCCCACGGACCCTCTCTGATCTCTGACCTCCCCCAGCCCTCTCTGCCCAACCCCGGGAGGGGAGGGGAACCCACACTCCCATCTTCGGCTCCTAATCGAGTGCCTGAGGCCGTGGGTCCATTTCTCAGGAGTTCAGGGCTCTGGGAGCCACTGTGGGGTGGGGAACCTTGGCCGCTGTAGTTTCATACCTGATAAACTGAAGTTGGACTGGTGGAGGTTTCTGATCGGTGGAGGCTGGTGTTTGGAAGGCGAGGATTTGACAGAAGGAGCAGGGGTCGCGTATTTGGGTGTGGCTGGCACCTCGTACACAGGACCGTCATACATGCCCCTGGGAACCCCCTGCAACCCAGAAACCTAAACAGAGGACAAGAAGAGCAACTGATTGACAAGATGCACATATGCATTCCCGTGTGCGGGAGAGTGACCATGGTCTCCTAGGGGATACACACACGTATGCACAAACATGCACACATGTGCGTATACACACACCACACAAGGCACCTGCTCACACACGTGCATACACACGTGCACAGGCATACATATATGCATGCACACAAACATGCACGCACACATACATATGCATGTACACCACACACACTTCACATACACATAATTCACACATGTGCATGTACATGCACACACATGCCTGCACACACACTAATATGCATAGTACACAATCACATGCATACACACAATTCACACATGTATGTGCACACACATGCCTGCATACACACCAACATGTTTAATATATACACTAACATATATAACACACATCACACACACATACAATCCAACACACATTCATAAAAAGACAGGCAAGTGCACACTCCTGTGCATACACACATGTACATACACACACAAGCACAGACACATACACAGCTTCGTGCAGGACGACTCCAAAGCTATTTCCAAGAGGAAAACACTTCCCTGACACCCTGACAAGGACCCCTGAATCGGGGACTGGTGGTGTCAGGGGGTCGTCTTCATCGTGGATTTGGGGGCAGGTAGTTTGGGAGGTGATCCCGCAAAGGAGGAGGGAGAGAGGAGGGAGAACACCCACCACAGGGAGAGAGAACGCGAGGTCCGCCTCTGAGGGCACCTGGCTCAGGGTTACTGCAGGGGGCAAACCTCCTGGACCCCAGGGAGGATGGGACACAGCGCACAGCCTCCATCCCCGTGGGTGGAGGGTTGTCCTGGGAGAGAGAGCCATGAGGCAGAGAAGCCAAAAGCTGCAGGGGCTCGGGTGGGAGGCTGGGAGCCTGCTGGTGAGCTCAGAGACGGCCAAGGGAAAGGGGGGGTCTGTCCCAGGCCCTGGGAGACGGAGTGTCACCAGGAACATGTGCAGGTTCCCACTGTGAGTCAGTGACAGTGCCCTGACCCCAGCTTCATGTCCCTCTTTCCCTGCACAGGTGGTGACAGCACCCGACCCCAGCCCTAGGCTCCCTCCTCTACAACAAAGGGGTCCTTTTTCAGCACCAATATCAAGGGCCCAGCGCTGCTTGGTGAAAACCCATCCTCTGCCCCCAGCAGCCCTGCTCCCCTGACGCCCTGGGATTTCATTGTCTCTGCCCCATCCCTCTCAATACCTGCTTCCTGCGCCTCTGGGCTTCCCTGGTTCCAGCCGGTTCCAGGCCTGTGTTCCTGCCCCCCAGTTCCCTTCAGTGACCTCTGAACTCAGCTTGGCCAGACGTAGGTTCTGGGGCAGGGCCCGTCCCCCACCTGGCCTGGCCTCTGTGCTCAGGGGACCTGTCCACCTGGCCACTGCAGATCACGAGTTGGCATCGAGGTCAGGCATCCACCTCTCACAGATGCTGACTGTTAACCACAGACCTCAGGTTCAAACTGATTTACAGGGAATGAAGCCAGCCAAGGTGTGTTTCTGCCCCCTTGGTGGGTGTCCCCAACAGGAGTTTACACGAGTCCCTTTGTCTCTCAGCAGCCTGCTGTGGCCACATCACTATCCCTGGCCATCTTTCGGATCTAACTTGCTAATTCTCCATGTCCATCATTTCCCTATCTGACGCATAACATCTGTGCAATTTGGTATCCTTGACCTGGGATGCTACACTTTAAGGCGTGGAGAGGGACAGTAAACAGACATAGAGCATTGTGATGGTTGGCCTGGGAGTCTGGGAATGCCAGGAGGCCTCTGGGCTCTTGCATCTAAATTGGTGGCACTGGTGCCACTTATGAAGCACAAGCAGAGTGGGACCATACACAGGTGGGCACACATGCACACACACATATGCAAACACATAAGCGAGCACAGGAGCACATACACACAGGAGCACCACATGCATATACACATACACCCATGCACATACACACATAAAGCTGGGCTTTCTGGCAGACATGAGCCATTTTAGTGAGGGAAGCAGGCTGTCATGGTGATGGGAAGGACCTAATTAGGGAAGATGATTGATCACAGATGGGAGTCTTTCTGAAGCATGAGCAAATTTCCTCCTCTGAACTGGACTGGGGACGGGACAGAGCCTGTGCCTACTCCACGCCCTTTGACCTCCTGAGTCCATGCTAAGACTCCTCAAGAAAAAGGGGGGAAGGAGGATGCAGAATGGAAGGGGAGCAAGGAGAAGAAGAGGGCAGATCGAAGGGAGTCTAGATGCAGTTCCGCCACCCCTCAAGTGGGCTAGGGCGGTTTATTTTTACCAAACGGCACTAAGGGCTTCAGAGCCCTCCCAGCTGTGTGATGCTGGACAGTCCTGCACTGCTTTGAGCACCAGGGTTCTGATCTGCAGAAGGAAGGTCATGACACCTAAAAGAGGGGGTGGTGAAGACACCCCCGCCAGGATGATGCAGGATGTGCGTCCTGGCTGGTGTACTCCCAGGACTCCTCCCATCGCCCCACGTGCACAGCCCTTTACAGTTGGCAAATTCCTGGCACCTCCTCGGTCTCGTCTGGTCCTCACTCCAGCCTGAGACGCAGGCAGGTCACGTCCCAGCTCATTTGACATGTGAGGAAGGGGGGGCTCGTGCAGCTGTGACATTTGTTTGCTCTGCACATGACAGACCCTGGCTCCACATACCTTGTTCCTGATCCTGACGCGCTGGTAGAGGTAATCGGGGAAGGGCTTCCTGGGGATGAAGCGGCCCACGCCCTTGTTGACGTTGATGCTGCCGTCCTCAAAGACGATCTTGCCCTGGCTGATGACCACCAACGGGGAGCCGTGGCACTCCATGCCTTCGAAGATGTTGTACTCCACGGCCTGCAAGGCAAGAACCACGGGCTTTTATCCAGCTTCCGAGGCTTTTCTCCGCATCAGCCCTGTTCAACCTAATGGTGACTCTGCAACACATTCTATCACGGGCATTTTCCAATGCTTGTTCTTTCTGGAAAACACCTTTAGGACTGTGTAATATTCCTTTGTACACTTTCATTTGCATAATCAGCCCCTCACTGTTGGGCTTTTACGTTGCTGGTGGTTTTATATTATCTAACTAATATCATCTGGGGCATCGTGAAAGTGAACGGGGCTCCTGGAGTTAGGCAATGAAGCCACTCTGACTATAACTGAACATTTTGGGGTCTTCTTTTAAAAACATTTTCTTTGGGCTTCCCTGGTGGTGCAGTGGTTGGGAGTCTGCCTGCCGATGCGGGGGGCACGGGTTCATGCCCCAGTCCGGGAGGATCCCACATGCCGCGGGGCGGCTGGGCCCGTGAGCCGTGGCCGCTGGGCCTGCACGTCCGGAGCCTGTGCTCCGCAACGGGAGAGGCCACAACAGTGAGAGGCCCGCGTACCGCAAAAAAAAAAAAAAAAAAAATTTCTTTCATTTTTCCTAAAATTAAATTACTGGGTCAAAGGATATGAGCTTTTGAAAGTCTGCTAAATTATTTTCTGAAGGCATCGGACCAATTGATGCGACATCGGCAGTGGGGGAATATTTCGTAATTTCATGTCTATGAAATCCCCTCCAGCACTAGGTAAGGTCATTTTTATTTACTTATTTATTTACTCATTTGAAAGACAAAACATTTCCTAGAAAATATGCATTCCTTTCATTAGTCCTAAAGTGAATATAACTACCACCAGCCAAACTCTTTGATTATTCTAAAAGTAGGTGAAAAATACGGTAAAAATTCAAACGGTACAAAAGATATGTAAATTTAAAAAGCAGGTCTCTCTTTGACCTCAGACTGAGATGCCTGCCTCACACTGACCTTTCTGGAACCCCAGATATTTTCTGTGCGTGAGTAACTTTCTCATGTTCCAAGCGCTCTGCAGTTTCACCTTCGTTTCTCTCCTTACCTCAGAGAATGCTCCCCATCAGCCAATGTTCCCATGTCGTGGGTTAAAAATGTTTTGATATTCCTTAAACTGCTGCACTGGATTCCACCCCAGGGACATACTATCATTTACTTATCCAATTCTCAGGGACAAGCACGTGGGTCTTTGCCCTGCTTTTGCTAAAAAAGCACAATAAACACACTTGAGTGTCCACACCGGCACGTGTGAGTATCTTCGTAGATGTGAACTTTGGGCCAAAGCATAAACGGATTTTAACTTTGACAGATTTGCCTTCCAAAAAAGGCAGCGCTGATTTCCATTCCCGACAAAACTCAATGAGTTTATAGGCATTCTAGTCCCACCTCAGCTCCATCCTATTAAACCCCGGCATCTCAGACACTGGCGCAAGTAAAAACAGCATCTCACTGCAGTGACTTGTATTTGAGATCGGATCTGTCTTTAAATGAATAGAAACCCTTTGTATATTTCTTCTTCTGTCACTGCGTTTTTGCATCCTGTTCTATTAGGTTCTTGGTATTTTCCTTAATGGTTTCTAAGGACATATTCAATGTTAAAAAATCTCTCCCGGGCTTCCCTGGTGGCGCAGTGGTTGAGAGTCCGCCTGCCGATGCAGGGGACACGGGTTCGTGCCCCGGTCTGGGAAGATCCCACATGCCGCAGAGCGGCTGGGCCCGTGAGCCATGGCCGCTGAGCCTGCGCGTCCGGAGCCTGTGCTCTGCAAGGGGAGAGGCCACAACAGTGAGAGGCCCGCCTACCGCAAAAAAAAAAAAAAAAAAAAATCTCTCCCTTTGTTTGTCCTGTGTATTGCCAATACTGTGTATTACCAAACTTCCCTGTCTGTCCTCTGCCTTTTGATCTCATAAAGTATTAAATATTATCATTTGCTGCAATATAGAGGGATTTTTTTCTTGGTTTAATTTGTACGTAGTCAGTGGTCAAACAAACAGACCAGTCTTCTCCTTTGTATTTTCTAAGTTTTGTGTCTTGCTCAGAAAGGTCTTCTCCCCTTCAAAATGATCATTTTTTAAAAAAGTGTTTTATTCTAGTCCTTTTATAACTTTATTTCAATCTTCAACCCATTTTGAATTAGTTTTGTGGTCAAGAGTACAGCAGCCGCTTAGCCCTATGAGCCGGGTATTCAAACACAATTGGTTGAATAACTGACTTTGTGTAATTTTAACAGTCTCCTTTGTTGAAACCAAACTCTCATATATGCGGTCGGTCTATTATTGCCTGGCTCTCTTTTCTCGTCTGCTAATACCAAACTGCCTCAATCACTGTAGCTTTATAATATGATTTAATAACTGGGATGATTAGCGCTCTCTCTTTAGTTTTCCTTTTCTTAGAAATGTTTTGGCTATTATCAAATTGTCCATCTAGGAACTCTGTTTTTCTAGTTAAAAAACAATTCCATTCCATTTTCTGATGTGATGAATTCAACTTTATAGATTAAATTAGAAAGAACTGATATTTTTACTCTATTGAATGTTTTTAGCATAAAAGGACTTGCGCTTATGGAACTCTTTAGTTTTGATTGTTATTAGAAACAGGGTTTTGATTTCCATTCTGTTTTTCAAAGTGCTCTTTAATTATCTCATAGAAAAGGTATCAATTCTTTATATTGATTTGAAATCAGCTGATGGATTCTTATTGTTTTTGATGGTTTTTAGGTGCATACTCAGGGCTTCGGGGAAACAATCATGTTGATTTTTTACAAACAGCTGCTAATACTATGCTTTATACTCTTTGTGGCCGCTGCCTCCCAGGCCCCAGGCAGAAGATCTGTTTTCAGTTTTAACATTTGCTCATCTAGCACTTCCTGAGTCACCCTGAAGTGACCCCGCTAGGCAGTAATTTACAATTTTGCTGAAGCCCAAATGTGGATTGTAAATACTGAAAGGCAGTACAAGAAGCAAATCACTTACCTCGCAAACTAGACAATTGCCCAACTCATTCAACCCAGCATGGTCTGTTAGTTGTCTTCTTAGTGGAAGGACACATTACACGCCACAGTGGCATTCCTCAATTGGGGAATTCTTATGAGGCTCAGGTTATATTACCCACAGATGTCACATTCTATATTTCACAACTACATGGAGTTTTGGGCTGTTGTTGTTCGTTTAATTTTTCTATTTCTGGCCACGCCGCATGGCTTGCGGGATCTTAGTTCCCTGACCAGGGTTCGACCAGGGATCGAACCCGCGTCCTTGGCAGTGAGAGCACAGAGTCCTAACCACTGGACCGCCAGGGAAGTCCCACAACCACGTAGAGTTTTTTTTTTTTTTTGCGGTACACGGGCCTCTCACTGTTGTGGCCTCTCCCGTTGCGGAGCACAGGCTCCGGACGCGCAGGCCCAGCGGCCATGGCTCACGGGCCCAGCCGCTCCGCGGCATGTGGGATCTTCCCAGACTGGGGCACGAACCCGTGTCCCCTGCATCGGCAGGCGGACTCCCAACCACTGCGCCACCAGGGAAGCCCACACATAGAGTTTTAAAAGCTAATTGTTTCTTATGTCTCCCTCCCACCCTCCCTATCCCATGGGGATATATGTACATGTATAGCTGATTCACTTTGTTATAAAGCAGAAACTAACACACCATTGTAAAGCAATTATACTCCAATAAAGATGTTAAAAAAAATAAATAAAAGGTAACTGTTTTATTTCCTAAAGGTACTTATGAACAATGTAAAAACTCAAATAATACAAAAGACTATGATTTAAAAAACTGTTGTGTCTCCGATCCTGGAGCCCCAGTTCCCCAGTACCTCTCCCAGGAAGCAACTACTGTTCCTCAGTCTTTTATGTCCTATAAAAGATAGCCTGGGGCTTCCCTGGTGGCGCAGTGGTTGAGAGTCCGCCTGCTGATTCAGGGGACACAGGTTCGTGCCCTGGTCTGGGAAGATTCCACATGCCGCGGACAGGCTGGGCCCGTGAGCCATGGCCGCTGAGCCTGCGCATCCGGAGCCTGTGCTCCGCAACGGTAGAGGCCACAACAGTGAGAGGTCCGCGTACGGAGAGAAAAAAAAAAAAAAAAGATAGCCTGACACTGATGAGTGGATAAGCATGGTACATGTTTATATCCATCAATGGATGAATGTGGTTTATCCAAGCAGTGGAAGATTATTCAACCATAAAAAGGAATGGATTGATACCTACTATAGTGTGGATGGGCCTCCAAAACATGATACCAGGTAAATAGAAACCAGAAACAAAAGGCCACATACTGTGTGATGCCATTTATAGGAAATGTCCCGAATAAACAAATCCAGAAAGAAAGCAGATTTGTGGTTGACAGGGGCCTGGGGAGGAGGAATGGGGAATAATTGCTGATGGGTATTGGGTTTCTTTCTGAGGGGATGAAAACGTTCTGGAATTAGTAGTGGTGATTGTACGACTTTCTCAATATACTAAACACACTACTGCATTGTACATTTTAAAATGGTGAAATTTATGTCACATGAATTATATCTAAACATAAAGAGTGTAAAATAACTAGGTAGTCTCTGGATATACAAGCATGTATGTGACCTATGGTGTGATACTTTGAAGCAAATACTTTTCCCACAAAGATATGAAAGAATAAAAGTTGTGTTCTTTTTACAGAAAAGTAGATTTGAATTTTTAATCACCGATCAAGATATAAGAAATGATTTTCATCGTCAAAAGGAATGTTTTTAAAACTGAAAAAATAAAACCAACCTCTAAGACAGCTTTTTCAATCCATGTTCTGAAAAACATTTGTTTCCTGCACTATGTGAATTGCATTGCTTTAAACGGAGAAAATGGAACAGACAAAAACGCTGTGGCCAACTGGTCTCATGGCATCCTGAATTGTCCTCTTCTTATTATGAAAATAATTCAAATCCGGCTTGGGACAGAGAGGGCACGCTTTTCCAGTTTAACGAATCTGAAACATTCCTTCTCACATGGGTAATCTCAGGTATGTGACTTATTATTATGGGTTCAATTGTCCCCCAAAAGGTATGTTGAAGTCTTCACCCCCAGTACTTCAGAATGTGACTGTATTTGGAAATAGGGTCATTGCAGATGTAATTAGTTAAGATGAGGTCACACTGGGGTAGAGTGGGCGCTAAATCCAATGACTGGTGTCCTTATAAGGAGATGATAAGACATAGGGAGATGGTCAGAGACTGGAGTGACACATCTACAGACCAAGGATGGCCAGCGACCCCAAAAGCCAGGAGAAAGGCATGGAACAGATTCTCTCCAAGAGCCTTCAGGGGAGCCCGGCCCTGCTGACACCTTGATTTCAGACTTCAGGCCTCCGGAACTGTGAGAAAGTCAATTTCTGTTGTTTCAAGCCACCAGTTTGTGGTACTTTGTGATAGCAGCCCCAGGAGACTAATACACGTATACTCTCTCTGTCCATTTTCTTACTTATTCATAAATAATAACATACCTAACTTAGAAGGTTATTGTATTAAGTGAGATGATGCGTGGAAAATGTAAGCACAGAGGAACTACAAGATAATATTTGATAATATTTGGAGTTTGATAACAATTGGAACCCCTGCTCCTTGACCCAGGTGTCCACTTCTTCCCTGGACTGCAACGGCCTTGTGAGCTGACACCCCTGGGGGGCAGCGTGCCTCTCCTGCCTTCCCAGACCCCACCTGGTCTGTGCCCATCACCGCATCCATAGTAATTAAAACGGAGTCGTGTGTCTGCTGGGCGGTGAGTGTGGAGAACAGCATACACCTTTCTCCAGGGGAGGCTACCTCAGGCTCATTTCCTCCTGACCTGTCCCCAGGGAGGGGGGTGAGGGAAGCCAGCCTGTCATCAGGGAGCTCTGGTTATTTTAAGAATGACCACTGGGCTTCCCTGGTGGCGCAGTGGTTGAGAATCTGCCTGCCAATGCAGGGGACATGGGTTCGAGCCCTGGTCTGGGAAGATCCCACATGCCGCGGAGCAACTAGGCCCGTGAGCCACAACTACTGAGCCTGCGCGTCTGGAGCCTGTGCTCCGCAACAAGAGAGGCCACGATAGTGAGAGGCCCGCGCACTGCGATGAAGAGTGGTCCCCACTTGCCACAACTAGGGGAAGCCCTCGCACAGAAACGAAGACCCAACACAGCAAAAATAAATAAATTAATTAATAAACTCCTACCCCCAACATCTTCTTAAAAAAAAAAAAAAGAATGACCACTGGTTGATAAGTTGGACAGACCTCTCTGTCCCCAGGCCATGGGTCCTGTGGCCGAGGGGGACCTGGGGGCCACACTCATGAGCTGCTACAAGTGGTCCTTGTCACTTTCTCTTGAGGCTTCCTTGTGCCTGGTGTTCTGTCCCCATGCACGTGGTCTCGCCCCTCACCAGCAAGTGACCACTGGGCTGGGGAATGGCAGCCGAGGGGGGTGAGGACTCCCACTGCAGAGAGATGCTGGGTGCACACGCTCTGCCTCCCAGCCCACGCCCTGTAACAGACTTTGGTGAACCAGGGACCAGGCTGAGGACTCTGTGTCTTGTGAGCGTGAACATTAATCTGGACCCAAGACTGCTGCTGACCACGCAGAGTGGGTCTGAAGCAAGCACTTAGGGAGGGAAAGATGTCCTGCGTCTCTCTGCATCCTTAGAGGTTTGCTGGATGAGTGAAGAAATCAAGGGCATGTAAGATACAAAGGGCAGAGAAAACCCACACCCATAGGCTTGGGGCTTGGAGCCCGGGGGAGTGTGCACGAGTCAGTCCAATCCTTTCCTTTGATGACTGCGAGCCCAGCCCCAAACTGAAGTAGGTTTCTGATAGAGCAGATCAAACCCTCTCCAGCTTGATAACTAAATTGGAGAAAGAATCTTGGACCTTATACTTCCCCTCTCTGAGCCTGATGGCTTACTCCACGGAATTAAGAGCAGAGTCAGCTGTTTAAGAAAGCATGCATCTGTAGACAGGAGCCCCAGAGAGAGAGAGAGAGAGAGAGAGAGAGAGAGAGAGAGAGAGAGAGAGAGACGTGGGAGAGACACATGCAAGAACAGCTTAGTTGAGCCTGCTCCAAACCCTTCTCCCTATCTCACCAACTGGAGGAGAAATCTGAAAGACCGAGTCATGCCAGATATCAGATCACATTCTAGTTGGAAAATTCGTAAGTCATTTTTAACCAGAGGCTTCTAAAATGATTGCAGAGCAAGAATTGCTCACCCAAGCCAGGAGTGTCACTAATAAACCAGAACTTACCGACTTGTGACTCTTGGCTGTTATGGTCTTCACCTTGTCAGGGTCCCAGATGACCACGTCGGCGTCTGAGCCCACGGCAATCCGCCCTTTTCTGGGGTACAGGTTAAAGATCTTGGCTGCATTCGTGCTGGTAGCAGCAACAAACTGGTTCTCATCCATCTTGCCAGTAGCCTGAAGGCAAGATCCATTGGTGAAAAGAGCATCTCATAACAAAGGGGCAGACGGGCACAGATCTAAACCAGCCAACAGGAGTCCTTACAAGGACTCTGGAATTTTCTCCTCTCCCTGATGAAACCAGGCCACCCAGAAAGAGCGCCAGAGGCCTGGCTTCATCAGAGCGGAAATGTAATTAACCATTCAGAGGTGTGATGACATTTCCACAACGGCCACTCTGACATCTGGTCAGTTTCATTGGGCCCAAGTTTAACAGAAAATAAAAATCTACTGTTTCAAGTGAGTGATCAAGGTGTGACCTGGGGATTCCTTACACAACAGGAAGCCTCCATACCCACTCTCAACCCCAAACCCGAACACACACACAGTTTACAAAGTCATCTTTACGTGGACTAAGATGTGGTTCAAAACAAAACAAAACAAAACAAAACATTTTCATCCTTAAAGACTAAAGGACAGCTGCTGTCACGGCTGCAAATGCAAAGGACACCACAGGACTTGCGCTGCTTTCTTAAGGGTCACGTGTTTTCCGTGTGCCCTCCTAGTGCATTCTGCTTCTGCCTCAAAGTAAGAAGGGAATTTTAAGAACCAGAAGTGCATAATGCATGGCTTTGATGGGCAGGAGGGGTGTTTCTAGAATATTCCAGGAGGGAGACGGCGCCGCCTTACCACTGCCTTGTCCCAGACCACGGTCATCCGCTCCTCTATCCCGTTGACGCCCTCAGGGATCAGAGTGAAGTTGTCCTTGCCCACTGCCTTCTGGGCAGTGCTGTAGGGACAGTGGCCGCTGCCTGTGACCTGCAGGTCTCCACTGGCAAAGACAGAATAGGGTGGGGCTCAGACCTGAGCTCATGAGGAGCGGACCCTGACTTCAGACGCCCAAAGAGGCTGTGAAACTCAAACCCCACAGAGATCTGGGGCACATCACAGGCCTTACTGAGTGACACCGGAAGGCCCTGTGGCCTTTGGTGTCTTGTTGAAGACTGGAAAGAGGCCTGTGCATCTGTTTGAGTGTGGGCTCCAGCTGGTCCAGGTAAGGCTCTCCGGGTCAGCCTCCTCCTGCCCTAAAACGCTCTGATCCTGGGGCAGTGGGTCTGTTCTTTCACCCCCCAAAGAGAGGCCACAGGGCCTCAAGATGCTGCAGGCATCTGTGAGGAGAGACTTGCTGAGAACAGAAGATGCTAGAGGCCAACAGAGTGACTCTGCTTCCATGCATCTCACTAGACCCCTGAATAGCCCCTGATGCAATCTGACTTTGCAGATCCAACGGGGCTGCTTTTAAATCCCAGAACTGCCACCTCCTGGCCAGGCAAGTCACTCCTCTTTTTTCCATGCGTAAAATGGGAAAGAGAATGGAACCTTCCATCCCGGATCACCCTGAGGAGACAATGAGCTACTTGCCTGGCACACGGCAGGCGCCAAAGATGCCAACTCCCTTGCTCCTCTCTCCATCCTCCACCTCTTCTCTTTAAAATCGAGTGCCCGGTGAATTTTATGTTATGTGAATTTCATCTCAAGGTTTAAAAACGAAGAAAAAAAAACTGAGTGGAGCCAAGGAATGAATGGATGAGTGACTGAATGAATATATAAATAAGTGAGTGACTAAAACCCAGCCTCCAGCACGTGCCTGTGTGTCTCACAGAGTCATGGATGTTCGTGCTGGAAGGCTGGTCATGTCCCTGGCCTCGTGTCTCCGCCAGGTCACATGGGAAACCATAATGTGCTGACCTTGGTCTCCCTCTGTAAGGCTGCTGATGTAAGGCCTGGCTAATGTTTCTGTGCTGTGCCCGAAGGACAAAATGCTATTCACTGGTTGTAGCAAAGTGACACAAGCTCACTGGGTTTGCTTTTCTGTCACTCAGGCTTTGGAGAGAAAATACTCTGGGGCTGTATGATGAGTCCCTAACTGGCAACTGAATCAATGGAGTAAGTGGAGCTTTATTTTGTGATTTTCAACGAGGGCAGAGGCCAGTCTCCATTTCGGGGCCCCAGGGCATGTTAGCAATCATGTAGACGTACAGAAATATATTTGGATGTGACATTCACTCATTTATTCAACAAAGGTGTATTTGCACACTTCCTGTGTCTGGCATGGTCTTAGGCAATGGGGATGCATCTATAAGCAGAAAGAGACAAACTCCTGTGTTCATTAGCTGACATTCCAGTGCAGGGTGAGCGGGGGGCGGGAGTCAGGAACATACAGTCAGGAGAATGAGAGTTAGGGTGAGTGGGGCGTGATGGAGTAGCACTGGGACTGCCGTTTATAAGAAGATGATCAGAACTATCTCACTGAGAAGAAACCTTCCAGCAAAGATCTGAAGTTGGCAAAAAGCAAACCACAAGATGACGAAGAAAAAAGTGCTAGGCAGGGGTAGGGTGAGTGCAAAGGCCCTGTGGCACCATCCTGCCTGGGGTCTAGTTAGCGTGACACCAGTGGGATGGACCGAGGGAGCCAAGGGGAGAAGAGGACCAGGCGAGGTTAGTGAGGAGTGAGGGCAAGATCAGGCTCAGCCTTGAGGGACATTGTGGGGACTTGTGTTTCTGTTTGAGAGGAAAGGACCCTCTGGAGGTCTCCTGGCAGAGGGCTGGCTTGGTCTGATTTCGGTTTTAAAATATCTGAGCGTCTTTTGATGCGATAAGGGTGTGGAAGGGGCAGTATGGAAATAGCCTTGTCAGGAGGTGAGAAATGATGGCCCTTGAGCCAGGATGGCTGCAGCCAAGGAGGCGAGAAGCAGCCAGATGCCAGGGCCTTTGGTCCGTGTCCTGCCACCTCCTGAGATGGGCAAGACTGTGGGAGCAGCAGCTTCATGGGGGAAGATGGGGGGTTTGTTTTGGACTTGGAGCTGCCCACCAGACATCGGGCTGCAGACGCCAGGTATGCCATGGGCTGCTGCAGCATTTAGGAAAAGGAGAACACACCCTCACCCCCTTATAGTTCCTTCTGGTTAGAAGTCCCACCTTATTTTCGCCCCTCAGGGAAACTCTTATGCATCCCCTAGCTCTGGGCCTGATGTCACTTCCTCCAGAAAGCCTTCCAAGCTTGCATCTCCGCTTCCAGAGCAGCCTGCACACCTCACCGCTTAGCCTTCTCCCGTGGCCTTAAGTGCTCTTCCCTCACACTGGCTGATGGCAGAGAAGGGATTAAAGTAGCTGTGCTCCTACTGTGTGCAGGAAGCAGAGTGTAATGCAGTGGCTGCTGTGAACCTTGAATTCCAGGCCTTTTACCTACGCTGTCTCACACCCACCTCTGCAGTAGGTACTGTATTCTCCCCACTTTGCCGATGCGTCAACTGAGGCAGAGACATTACAGGTTATGTGACGTGGCCAGGGTGACATAGCCAATTAGGGTTTGAGGCAGGATTAGGATCCTGGTTTCACATTCCTAATTCTGGGTGTTTCCCAATACACCACAGTGACGGGCACACAGACGGTGCTTAAATATCGCTGAATGAATGGGAGGTGACCTATAAACATGAATGGAGCGGTTACTGACTCAAAGGCCCAAAGGCCTGCTGTAAACCACCCAGGGTTTTGTTCTGAGGTCTCCTGGGCAGCCAACCCAAGGCCCCTTCCCAAGTGTGTCTGAACCAGCTGAGATTTCCTATCCTTCAACCCTCCACCCCCAAAAGTCCTGCCCCCCTGCCCAGGCCCACGAGCCCGCCACCCCCGGGGCTCTCACCAGGCCAGCAGGGAGGTCAAGTAGTCAGGCGTGGTAGGGTCCGGGCTCAGGGGAGGGGAGGTCACGAAGGCCGCCGCCTTGGCCCAGTTCTTGCTCCAGTAATGGGTGCCATCCGTCCCCAGACTGGCAGCGATGGGCTCGCCAAAAACCAGGGGGCCTTGGGAGGCAAACACAAACACGCATGGTTGAGAGCGAATGGTCTCTCATGGGAGATGCAGGTGCAGGAAAGTAGGATCTCGAGGCTGGAGAATGAGACTGGGGATGAATTGCCCATCCCTCCCCCAGGCTTCACCACACACACCACCCCCAGAGCCCCAGCTCCTTGGCCACCAGGCACTCAGCGCCCCGCTGTCCTGCTCAGCAACCTTTTGGACTGTGAATGCTTTTAGCATTTGGATTTGACTATTTTTGACTATTATCTCTTTTTACGATGCTCAACCAAAGCACAGAGACCTGATGTGCTGTCTCGGTTTGGATTCCGCCAAAAGCAGACCTTCAAATGAAAAATCGAGTTCAAGAGTTTTATTCGGAGGTGATTCCAGGAAACAACTCGGTGGGGACTGAGGAAGTGACACAAGGCAGAGAGAGAAGCCAAGGAAAGATGAGTTATCACCGAGTCATGGCCTTGGGCACGTGCAGCTCAGTGCACTGGGGACCTCGGGAGCCTCAGAGCCATCCTGTGCCACAGCGGCGAAGGGGCCAGGATGTGTGGCCACCAACCCACTACTGGAAGGCTCCTTTCTAAGCATTCACTTTCCCGAAAGTCCAGCTTGCCTTCCAGGGAGTGGGCCACATGTGTTTCTGCCAGAACAAAAGCCCAGGGGCAAAGTCTCAGGCTTCCCAGTGAGAATCCCCACAGCAGAGAAAGTGCCAAGGGGACGACGTGGGC
This sequence comes from Mesoplodon bidens, assembly GCF_964165515.1. Lineage (NCBI taxonomy): Eukaryota > Metazoa > Chordata > Mammalia > Artiodactyla > Ziphiidae > Mesoplodon > Mesoplodon bidens. The sequence goes on from NC_138176.1 coordinate 70,473,977, forward strand.
CCAGGGTTCTGTGGCATCAGTCCGAGGCCACCCTGCCGGCAAGTGAGAGGCAGGCTTTGGGCTCCAGCAGCCTGGCTCCGGGACGGCAACTCCCAACAGCACAGCGGTGCTGGGACTGCTCTGGACGGTTCTGCCCAAGACAGCAACCACCAGCCTCACGTGGCCCTGGAGCACAAGAAACAGGGCTAACGCGACTGAGAAACCAACTTAAAAATTGTACTTAGGGCTTCCCTGGTGGCGCAGTGGTTGAGAGACCGCCTGCCGATGCAGGGGACAGGGGTTCGTGCCCCGGTCCGGGAAGATCCCACGTGCCACGGAGCGGCTGGGCCCATGAGCCATGGCCGCTGAGCCTGCGTGTCCGGAGCCTGTGCTCCGCAACAGGAGAGGCCAAACAGTGAGAGGCCCGCGTACCGCAAAAAAAAAAAAAAAAAAATTGTACTTAACTTTACTTAAATTGAAATAGCCATGAGAGGGTGGTGGTCTCTTTACTTCTCGGCAGCTCCAGGACCTGTAGGCTTAGCTCCCCGGCATGCTTACCGCTGCTTCCAGATTCTTGTTACCACTCTGAGCGGCAGTTTCCTCATCTTTAACCTGGGGCTGGTCCTCAGCAAGCTGTGCTAACCTAGATCCCTCTCTGTACAATGCCTCTACTCGTCAGCTTGCCCTTAAAAATACTAAAACTAGGTATTGGGGGTTCAACGCTGCTCTGTCCCATATGGAAACCACCAGCCACATGTGGCTTTCAGGCATTTGGTCTGAGTCGAGATGTGCTGTAAGGGTGAAATACACACTGGATTTCAAGGACAGTACAGAAAAATAATGCAAAATGTCTTAATCCATTTATACTGATTACACGTGGAATGAATATTTTGGATATATTAGGTGAAATAAAATACATAATTAAAGATTTTTAAGAATAGAGCCACTTACACTTCCCATGAAGGGATCCTGTAAGAAAGGAGGAGCATCCTGCATGCAGAGGGCGGTGGATGCAGTCAGGGCTGTGTTGCTGTTGTGGATTTCCACCCGGCTGCCCCCGCCAACCCAGAGCTGCCGGTCACCCTCATACGACTCCCAGAAAGTAGACGGGTGGGCCTTGTCCGGGGGGTGAACATCCTTGGTGAATGTCCATAGGATGAAAGGATTCTAGCGACTGTCTTCGTGTGACATGTGCTACCTCCTTTGTCATTCTCTTTCTCTCACCCTGAGTTAGGGAAGGAAGGCTGCTTTGGGCAACCTTCATTCTCTATCTGGTGGGTGTTGGGGACTGTGGGCCTCAGTCAAGAAGGCCTGGGGACCACACTCGGGCGGCTCCTCTGAGTCTCCTGGGGAATGGCCACCACACAGGTCAGAGCCGCTCAGAGCACCAGTGGCGCCTGTGCCCCAGGGTCCTCAGGAGCCCTCAGGACCCTCCAAGGACTTGGCTGGAACTTCACATCTGTGAGCCCATCGGGTCCGTTTCGAGACGAAACAACAGTAGCTCAGAGAGGCTAAGTAGTGCGTCCAAGTCTTAGAGCTGGAGGCTGCCTTCCTGCCACACTCCCTTTATGTCCAGCACGGGGCTGTCCCCAGACCCTCTAGCTCTGGAAAAACACCTTCTTCCTTCCCAACCTGCAGCTGAGACTCTGTGTGGGCCCCACGGTGGAGCCTGGGTTCAGGCACCCACTAAGAGGCCCTAGATAGGGGACCCAGGATGAAGGGCCCAGAGAGAGGACCAGAAAGGGGGTGGGCAGGAACCAAGAGCTGATGCAGCCCTGGCTCCATCACTTCTTTGATTTGAAACCCAGGGGAGAACTTGGAACTCTTCACAGATCTTTAAAATACATGGTCTCATGTGACCCACAAGGAGGGGATAATTACCTTAGCTACAAATGGGGAAACCGAAGCTCAGACCACTTACCCAAGGTCACACCCGGGGCCCATGGCACCCCAGGAATCAAACCTAAGAACGACTGCACATCTTGTGCCTGCCCACCATCCCAAGCTCCCTTTTCAACCTGGCCTACAGGGCCCAGGCTGCAGGCAACTGGCAGAATGTCTCTGCCCTGGGGAGTGGCTCCATCAGTGAACTTGAGCCTGTTGGACATGCCCCTTCCTCACACTGCAGCTTCCCGCAGGAGGCCCGTGCACTGGGCTGTGTACCTTTCTTCCTGGCCAGAGTGATGATGTCCGCTGCGCTCTTGCTCATCACCTTGGTGATGTACACAGGGCAGTTGATCCGACCCGCGATGGTGATGGCTCGGAACACGGCCTCGGCCTCCAGCTGCAGACACAGCAAATACATGGGTCACAGGAGGGAGAGGAGAGGTGGGAGGCACCACCCACCCTGAGTTCCTAGGGCTCTCCCTGATCAGGCTCCTGTGATTCTCCTTAAGTGTGGTCAGAGGGAAATCTACTACATCAAGAGAGGAAAATACTGTAGATTTTTCAAAAGGAAGGAAAAACTAAGAATGTATTTGGGCTAGTGGGTTGGAAGGCAGAATTATGTTTTTCACTTGCTTGGAAGTATTCTGCACGCTCTGTTAGAAGGAGATCGCCTAGGCAGTAGAGTCATCAAAAGGGCCGTAAAGTGGTCAGTTACCTATAAAATGCCTGACATCAGGGAACACAGGTGTCCAACATGCATTCCTTCCTTCATTTGTTCAATAACCAACTGAAACCACCTGCTGCTGGGTTTGGCCTCTGCCCCCGCTAGAGCAAACAAAAGGACCTGTGATGTATTGTTTTAATTTGCAGTCTGCCGTGCTGCTACTGGCTGGCAGGCAGCCCAAGCCACAGCCACGTGCCAGGAGTCCAGCCACACCGAGAAGGGTCCCCAGGCTGCTCACATGCCTGAAGGCGGTGACAACGTCCACGTGCCATAAGGGTTTGTAGACACTGTCTCAGGTCTGTCCTGGTCTCACCAGGGACTGGGAACCCAGCTCGTGGGCGTGGAGCTCACGTCTGGAGCACTGGGCCCGATAAGGAGCCTTCGGGTAAGGAGTCTGTGTACTTGTGTGTTGTGCCCCATGTCCGGCACAGGCTGGCCTAGAGCAGAGGTCCGGGAAGACTACTAATGATCTGATGAGACACCAGAAAATACTGGACGTCCATCCTGTTCTATGCCCAACCTGCTTGCCTTCCTTCTACCCGCCGTGTCTTGCCACACGTGCCGTGTCACTCCCAGGGGATTTGTCCCTTGTCGAGTCTCAGAGCACAGCGGATAGGAGGTCCGTGCAGGGGCAGTTGTTTTGAAGTCCTCTGCCTGGGACGTGGGGCTCCACTTTCCTGTCATCAAATACACCTTGTCCTCAGTAGGGATTTTGAAGTGTCCATGGGACCATGGTGTGAAGTTCCTGGGCCCTGGGAGAGGCAGAACCTTTCCCGACTCCTCTGATCGACCTGCAGGCCCCAAGGCTCCCAAGGCCGAGGGCAGACCCGGAGAGGACCACACATGCTGGGATGCTCATGTAGGGGAAATGAGACGGAGACGGGGGCTCTGGCTGGGCTGTTCCAGCTGGAACAGCATCAGGGTGAGCTCTCAGCTATGTCAGAGTCACACCCAGTGGAGGCTCCTTTACCTCTTCAGGTCTGCTCAGAGCATGGCCCTCAGGACCCGTGATGCCCATCTCTAAGATCCGCTTTTGTTCCTACAAGACAAGAATGAATGAGTCATTGATTACAGAATGTCAGAGCCGGGAGAGGCCAAACCTCCAGCCCCGTTAGACAGATGGGGCAGCTGAGCCCAGGACAGGGAGTGTTCTGCATGGGGTCTAACGGGCTGCGGCGATCCACAGCTTCTTTGCTCCATCCACTACCCCTGCCCACCTTCCCCCTTTGCAACCCTGGATATCCCCATCCACACCTGCTCTATTCAACACCACGGGACCAGTGAGAGGAAGTAGGGTTATACGAAATTAGCCTTAAAGACCACCCAGCGCTCTTCCAACTTCCAAGTCTCTGCTGCAGGGTAAGAGAGAAGGAAGATGAGTGGTGTTTGGGTATGACATGGATGCAGAAATCAAACTGGGCATCCAGCTCCAGAACCGACCGTCTCTGTCGGTTCTGAGCCTCAAGGTTCTCTTCTTTTTTTAAAATTGAAGTGTAGTTGATCTACAATGTTGTGTTAGTTTCAGGTGTACAGCAAAGTGATTCAGTTATACACACACACACACACACACATATATATTCCTTTCAGATTTTTTTCCCATACAGGTTTACAAAATATTGAGTAGTTTCCTGTGCTATACAGTTGGTCCTTGTTGGTTATCTATTTTATATATAGTAGTGTGTATATGTTAATCCCAAACTCCTAATTTATTCCTCCTCCCCTTCTGTGGTAACCATAAGTTTGTCTTCTATGTGAGTCTGTTTCTGTTTTGTAAATAAGTTCATTTGTATCATTTTTTTAGATTCCACATATAATCGATATCACATATTTGTCTCTGTCTGGCTTACTTCACTCAGTATGATAATCTCTAGGTCCATCCATGTTGCTGCAAATGGCATTATTTCATTAATCTTCTCTTCTTTACATTGGAAACAACAGCACCTACACACCGGAGTTGCTGTAATACATCACTGAGGTGGCAGATGTGAAATGCTCACACGATACCTGGTGTATAGTAAGGGCTCATTGATGGTCAGCCAGCTCTCACTTTCTCTACTGTAGTGTCCTCTTCCTGGTACCTGTCTTCCTAGCAGGAAAACTCTACCTCAAGCTTATCATATAAATGAAATGGTTCCCTGAGCTAATAGCCCAGATGCAAATCTATTTGCTCCAAGGCTCCAGGGTGCCCCCTCCTTAGGAATACTGTAATATTGGGGCTTCCCTGGTGGCGCAGTGGTTGAGAGTCCCCCTGCCGATGCAGGGGACACGGGTTCGTTCCCCGGTCCAGGAAGATCCCACATGCCGTGGAGCGGCTGGGCCCGTGAGCCATGGCCGCTGAGCCTGCACGTCCGGAGCCTGTGCTCGGCAATGGGAGAGGCCAGAACAGTGAGAGGCCTGCGTACCGCAGGAAAAAAAAAATAGTGTAAGGAATACTGTAATATCTCAAAACTAATATTTTTACATTGCCCAGGTGTCAGCTGTGCTTCTAATTTTAACTTCCACAGTTTCTGTATCATCATTCTGGAATACAGCCCTACGAGGAGTCCCAGGCCCTATCAACAATAAAAAAATCATAATTTCAACTGTGCATTTATGGTTATTAAGCTCGAGTTTATTATAAGAACGTAAGCTGGAAACAATTTCAAGATCTAACAGCTGGGGTGGATTTAAGTAAAGAATGGAATGATGTCAGCTCTTGAAGATGGTGTTTACAAGGCATTTTTGTAAACTGTTTACAACAAGATTTATGATATGGAGACATCCCTCTGGAAGATTATTTAAATGTCAGTTACTATTTCTGTTGGAAGGAAAGAAGGAAGGAGGAGAAAAATGGAGGGAGGACAAAAGATGATGTAAGGGGGGAAAAGCACAGATCACAAAAGACTAGAGTAGGGTTTCTAGTTAAAATTCATGGGCTGAGGGCTTCCCTGGTGGCGCAGTGGTTGAGAGTCCGCCTGCCGATGCAGGGGACACGGGTTCGTGCCCCGGTCCGGGAGGATTCCACATGCCGCGGAGCGGCTAAGCCCGTGAGCCATGGCCGCTGAGCCTGCGCGTCCGCAACGGGAGAGGCCACAACAGTGAGAGGCCCGTGTACCGCAAAAAAAAAAAAAAATTATGGGCTGAGCACTTATTTTTGCTCCATCCTGAAACTCTGCTAAAGTGACAGAAATGGTACACAAGAACCAAGAGAATGCAGAGAAGATAACAGAAACAAAATTTTGGAAGCTGGGAAGCAGATGCACAAAAGGTAACAGATTTATTGGAGCTGAGAAAACTCAATCTTAAGTTGGCAGCGAGGAAAGCTAAGAATTCCCTGATGGAAAGCTTAAGGACTGGGGACTCCAAACTCAACTTTTCACACACATTTGGTGGGACAGAGGTTGCTACACCCTGGAAAACAGGGTAGCAGTAACTGTAAGACCTGAGTATGTGCACACCCACGACCCAGAAATCCCCCTCCTAGGTACTTATCAACAGAAATGGGAACATATATTTAACAAAAGGCTGAACAAGAATGTTTAAGGAAGCTTTATACACAGTAGTCCTAAATTTGAAACTATCCAAGCATCTATCAACTGAAGAACAAATTGTGACCTATCCCTGCCGTGGAATTCTACACCATGATGACAGAGAGAATGCTATTGCTTCAGGTAACCATAGGGATGAATCTCACAAACCTAGTTTTGATCAAAAGAAGCCAGATGTAAAAGAGTACCTACTGTGTGGTTTCATGTTTATGAAGTTCAAAACCAGGCAAACCTAAGATACATGCATGTGTTGAGCAGCTTCTAAGAGGCTCCCAGTGAGCCTGCCTCTGCTTGTACGTGGGCTGGTCCTGGCACCCTGCTTCCAATGAGCAGAACACGAGGAAAGAGAAGGGATGTCATTTCTGAGGTTAGGTTACAAAGGGCCTCCCACTTCTCCCTCGCTCACCCTCTCCTGCTCTCTCACTTGGCTGGAAGCAGGTCACCATGCTGTAGCTGCCCATGTGGCAGAGAACCAAGGGGGCCTCTGTCTAACAGCCAGCAAAGAATAAAGGACAACAGTCTGATAGCTTGTAAGGAACCGAATGCTAGAAGCAACCCTCTGGGTGGGAATCCTGCAACCCTCTGGGTGGGAATCCTGGCCCCAGACCAGCCCTGAGATGACTGCAGCCCTGCCTGGCACCTTCACTGCAGCCGGTCAGAGACCCTGAGCCCGAAAACCCAGCCAAGCCACACCTGGACTCCGGACCCACAGGACCATGACGTAAAAAACGTTTTTCGTTTGACGATGCTAAATTTAGGGGGTAATTTGTTATGCAGCCACAGAGAACTGAAACAGATTTTGGTATTCAGAAGTAGGGTGCTGCCATAGCCATTAACTAAGAATGTGGGAGTGGCTTTGGGACCCGGCAGTGAATGGAGGCTGGAAGAATTTCAAGGCATGTGTTAGAGAAAGCTGGTCTGAAATGGACTGTTAGTAGAAATATGGACTTTGAGGACCTTGCTAGTGAGAGCTCAAAAGGAAATGAGGCGTCTGTTATTGAAAACCGGAGGAAGGGGGATCTTGTTATGTAGTAGCAGAAAGCTTGGCAACACCGTCACCTGTAGTGATGTGGAAAGGGGCAAATGTGTCTAATGAACTCAGGGATCTAGCTGAGGAGAGTCCCCAGCAAATGGTCAAGGTACTGCATGGTTTCTTCTTGCTGCTCATAGTAAAGAGTAAAATGTGAGAGGGACAGATAATTGAGGGTGTGCCCATAGATCCTCTCAATCAAATTAAGGCCTCTAGGAAGCTCAAGGATGTACCTCTTGGCTGTCTGACCAGGAGGAGGAGGGCTTATTGAAAAGAAATCTGTGGGTATCTTTTGTCTAATGGGGTGAAGTCCAGTGAGATTCAGAGGAGGCCCACAAAGGTTTTGGGAGGATTATCTTAGCAAAACACCGGCAGCCTGGACTGGACGGGATAAGACATACAAACTGAATGGACTCCTACTAAAATTCTACTGTGCAGGAAGCAGGCTGAGAAAATCCCTCAGCTGCAAGCATGGGCTACCTTTCATGAAAAGGAAGGATGGAACCAATAGTCCAGAAGGTGGAGCCAAGAGCCGTGGAGAATTATTCTCAGGCTTCAAGACCTAATCAAGGAACTGCCAACACTTGTCTAACTGGATTTCAGAACTGCTATGGACCAATGACTCCTGGTGTTTTCCACTGTCCCTTCTTCAATAGGAATGCCCACCCCACCACTATATGTCGTGTGTTGAGTGTGTATGGGGGGCGGAGATAACTTGCTTATTTTCTTCAAAGACCTACAGATTGTAGGGACTAAACCCAAGAAGCCTCATCCACACCTAGACCTGGCTTATATGATCCCAGTCTTTGATGGTGTAGTGAGGTGAGAGTTTGGAGGACCCTGGAAAGGAATGAATGTGTTTTGCATGTGAGAGGCTCATCAATCACTGGGGACCAGAGGAGAGACTGGCAGACAACCTCTGATACGGCTCCCGGCATTCATACCTTTGTATGATCCCATCTTTTGGGGTGAGGGCTGGATTTAGTGACTTCTTGCCAATGACCAGAACACCGCTGTGTGATGGTACTGAGTGGTTCTTTTCTATTTTGAATTTGAAAGAATTTCAATTTTACAGAAAAACTGCAACAGCTAACCTTAAGAGTAAAGCTTCAGATCTCATGCCCTTCACCGTCATGTTGCAATTCCACTGGGCTTTGGAACCAGACGGAACTGTATTCACATCCTGGCTCCGATGCCCCATATAACAGTGAGCAAGTTATTACTATCTGAGCCTCAGTTTCCCTACCTATGAAATGAGGATATACATACTCCTCAGCATCACGCACGGCATTAACTACGTTCATTGGATGCATCCAAATCTTCTATATGCCTGATCTTGATTTGTGGCATCATGATCAACCCTGCACAGGGACCAAGCGGCCATTCTTGACTTCCTCCTCTTCTTCCCCCATCCAATCAATCGATGAGTCCTGTTGATTGTGCACCTTCCCTACCACATTCTTGCCTCTTCCACCTCCGCTCTGTCTCCTCTCTTCATTTCCTATGAGAACTGCTGGAGTAAAACCTAGCTGCCTTTATTCTATTCCCATCAAATTATCCACCCTATGGCCAGAATGATCAAAATGGGTTCATGTCTCACAGTACCCAAAACTTCTGAATGGCTACAGCCTGTTACATGTCCGACATTGATCTACACATACATGATATCATTTAATCCTCACGACCACACTGCAAGGCAGATGCTTCTAAATGAAGCACAGGAGGCTTCGTGGGGTAGAGTTCCTTGCCCAATGTCAGGGGGCCAGACTGGAACACCTGCTCCCAGCCTGAGCTCTGTCCATTATCCCCGCTCTCAAGTCGTGGAGGATGATGAGCAACCCCAGCTTCCAAGCATTTTCTTTCAGATCCTTATTTGTTGCTCATGCGAACCCACCATGGTTCACAGGGCAGTAATATTACCCCCATTGTACAGGTGAGAAAATCGAGATTCGCAAGGAGGAGGCGATTATGACCTGCCAAAGGCCACGCTGCAGATAGTGTGTGCATGACTCACACCTGGAGTGCCTGACATGCCACCCGGTTCTTGGCTTGACCCTTCATTGTCTAGTGACCTGGCTGATCAATGCCTCCACCCCCTTTTCTCATATCCTTTACAAGGAGAAGGAGACTGAGGTGGAAGGGGAGGAAACTCACACCACTCACCTGAGCTATCAAATCTCCATTTTCTGCGTGGACCAAGATCACAGCTCCCAGCCCCTTAAGGAAGGTGAAGGCTTCGTAGAGCTAAGGAGGGATAAAGGGGGCTTGGGGTGAGATAAAAATATCACAGCACGAGCATTTGCAAAGACTGCTCTTTGTACTAACACACAGTCATCCACCTGCCAGGATGCTCCATCCACATCAATGGAATGCGTTGCTCAACAAGTAAGAATTGGAAAAGATTTTCCCTTGACCCTGACACCCTCCAGATCCAAAAGCAGAAACTTTGGGTGGGGGAGAGGCGCATAACTGATAAAAGTGACACCAAGGCGTGATTATATCCATAATTATACCATGAGAGCCTTTGCTTTCTTTGTGGCTTTGCTTCTCTGGAGTGTGACGTTGTTAATGGTGACAATTGCAGCTGAGAAGCTGTTCTCAGTTTTACTGAAATTGTATAACTAAACCTGCTAAGCCTGTACTGTATCCACCAGCAATCATAGGATATGTGTACATCTTTACAAAAATTCCAACTCCTGTCATTTTATAGACCAATTGGGGTAGAGAGACCAAGTCCTCTAATAACTTTAATACTCAGATAACATATATCCTGCCAAGCATCACCTTATTTCGCCAATCCAGGCCCTGTCCACTGTCCAGTGCCCTCTTCCCACCTGTAAAGGATCTGCAATCAGACATTTGCACCTGGTGAGGACCAAAGCCACATGTTCCCTCCCCAGGGACTCCTGAATCTCAACTGTGTCCTCCTTGCATACAAGATAACACCTCCCTCGCCCAGGATGTGTGCTTTTAGATGTAGACAGCAGGTGGGGGAGGCACTTGGAGGCATGAAGCAGTTTTGAGGACCCACACCCAAAGTCTGCTCAGCTCTGACTCTAACCAGGGCTTCAGTGAAACAGACATTAGAAACAGGTGAAAATTTCAATTACACTAGAGAGACACATGCTATTTTTTCCATGAAACTGAAAAAACTTTCAGCCTTCTGGTTTCCAGGCCATCTCGGGGTAAGTTATATTATGTAACTCCAAGTGCCTATTTTGAAAGGTCAGACATGGGTGCTTCTTCCATTGCACATGAGACCCCATGGGGATAATGAAAACCAGCTTATTAACACTTGTATGGCACCTGCTGTGTGCCAGGCACTGCCCTAGAGCTTTACTTGTATTAAATCACTTAACCCTCTGACACTTTCTCTCAGGCAAGTGCCATGAAGGGCCTAAAGCACAGAGAGGTTAGGAAATCTGCCCCAGGCTGCACAGCAAAGTCAGGGCTTGCTGCCAAGCAGTCTGGCTCCAGCAGCCATGCCCTTTGCCACCACACTGTCCCACCTTTTTAACAAGCAGAGGGCAGGGCAATAATAACAAAACCAAACCAAGAGTCCCAGTGGTGTAAGAAGGCCAGGTGCCTGATAAGTTGTACCCCCTACACCTATACTCCTTAGACCACCTTCTTCTTTGACTCATCTCATCCACAGAACAGCTGTTTGAGGTTGTTAGGGCCAGAGATGATCACGTTGTATAGATGAGAAAACTGAGAAAGGACAGGACTTGCAATTGGCTGGAGGGACAGCCAGGGCTCTCCTCCAGGTCAGAGCTAAGGTAGTGGTCCCCAAACTCGCTTGAGCCCCAGAATCAACTGCAGAGCTTTAAGAAAGTACAGATTCCTGAACCTTACCCCCGAGCATATGTGATGGAATATGAGTCTGTGTATTTAGTGAGCTCTTTAGATGAGGCTGAAGATGAGCCGAGTTCAGGAACCACCAAGCACGGGATCCCTGCTCCACACCACTCTTACAGGCAGAAAGGAATGCAGGTCCAGGGAAGGGCAATGACTGACAGCTCAGTGTCAGAACGAGGACTTGAACCCAGAGCCCTCCCTGGCCTGCTCTGACATCTCCCCTGCCCTGTGCTGCTTTGCCTGACAAGGCAGGCCCATTCCTGCCCAAGGGAGGCGGGGTGTGTGCAAGGACCTACCTGGCTGTCGGACATTTGGTAGAGATCCTTATAGGCCATGTAGACTTGGAAGGAATTGACACCTGTTTCAAGATAAAAGAGAGAGTAGAAAAATGCATTTAAGAGGAAAGGACATGTCTTTCCAGTAAATCGATAAGCACTGCACAGGGTGGTAACAACCAAGACAGAAGGGTGCCGTCAGAATTCAGAGCAGGGGCACCTAAGCCAGCCTGGGGGTGTGGGTGAGGGTCAAAGGAGGCCTCCAGGGAAGGTGACATGTCAGCTGAGTCTGAAGGAGAAGGAAGAGGAGGGGGAAAAGGAAGAAGGGGAGGGGGAGGAGCCGGGGGGAGGCAATTATCTGGGCTGAGAGGGATGGGTATGCATGGCATGGACAGTAAGGAGGATAAAAAGACATTAGGTGTGCGGGTACTAGAAAGTGTCCTGTGGCTGAAGCAAAAAGGAGCATGTGCTTAAAAAAAAAAAAAAATCACTTTTTTTTATTATGGTAAAATACACATAACAAAATCTACCATCATAACCGTTTTTAAAGTGTACAATTCAGTGGCATTTAGAGCATTCACAATGTTGTACAGCCATCACCACTATCTCGTGGAACATGTTCTTTTAAAGCAAGGGAATGACACGATCAGACTTTGTCTCAGAAGGACAGTTCTGGAAGGAGGATGGGTGTACAGAACAGCAGGGAGAAATGGAGAAATAGAGTTGGAAGATGCTGAAGGCAAAAGAGACGGGTGGGCTGAGGCTCTGAGCGGGAGGATGCAAAAAGGTTGAAATGACAGGACTTATTGTGCAGCCAGCAGGGAGCAGAGGAGGTGGGGGGAGGACTGTTTCTTAATATGCCTTCAAGTGGTTGAGGACAGGGACCACATCTTATATATTATTTCATCTTGCACATCCACAACATGTGCTGTGTCATTAATGTTTGTTGATGGAATCAGGAATCCTTTGGATAAGAAAAAGAAGAAATTCAGGCAAAAATACTAAATGGGATTGAGACTTCTTTTATACTAAGCAACAGTGAAGACAAGCCGAAAATCATTTCTGGTCTAGAAAACCTTGGCAACAAAATTTCTCTTCCCAAAAGATTAAGAAAAATTAAAAGAAAAAATAATATTCAGAGATTAACATAAAAGTATCAGTCTCTATTTAATCAAGTATACTTACATACAAAAACAAAAACCCAGTTATATACACAGACACAGAAGAACAATCAGTGGGTAAACAGGTAAAGCCATAGTGAGAGGTAAATTCATAGCCTTAAATGCTTCATTATTTTTTGAAGGAGAGGGGGAGCATACATCAACTGAGTAAGCTTCTATGATAAGAATCTTTAAAAGAAGAAAATGGAAATTCACCAGAAATTAGAAGTAAACAATACAAATAAAAGCAGAAATAATGAATTGGCAGAATTGATAAATATGCCTTAGAACTGGTTCTTGTGGGTGGGTGGATGGGGTAAAGCTATCTCAGATTAGAAGCCTTCCTCCAAATCATGATAGATTTGACTTGTTATAAATGGAAATTTTCTATAAGTTATTTCTTAAAAATTCAAAATAAGAAGCAAACAACCAACATGGTGAACATATCTGCAACAAATTTAACAAAGGTTTTTTTTTTAAAACCTCTTATTTAGGGCTTCCCTGGTGGCGCAGTGGTTGAGAGTCCGCCTGCCGATGGTCCGGGAGGATCCCACATGCCGCGGAGTGGCTGGGCCTGTGAGCCGTGGCTGCTGAGCCTGCGCGTCCGGAGCCTGTGCTCCGCAACGGGAGAGGCCACAACAGCGAGAGGCCCGCGTACCGCAAAAAACAAAACAAAACAAAAAAACCCTGTTATTTAAAAAACACCAGACAGTGGTTACTTTTGGAGGGAGGAAGGAGTTGTGGCTACATTGGGGGGCCATGAGGGGTTTGTTGGGGGTCTTTGTTTGGGGCAAAGTTCTATTTCTTACTTGGAAAGGGTAATCTCATAATTCACAAAGCCACATTTTTTCCTTGTGTGGTTTTCTGTATGTTTTGTTTTATATTTAAAAATGCTTAAAAAAAAACACTGAAGCAAAAAAGGCAAACAGAATTTTTAGACAATTTTTTAAATGCCAAACAAATAAAGGTGAGAATAAGATTTGGTCTCATTTGGAATCAAAGTAATTCAGATGAAAACCTCAGTACTGTACCACTACCATACGACCCAGCAATTCCACTACTGGGCATATACCCTGAGAAAACCATAATTCAAAAGGAGTCAAGTACCACAATATTCACTGCAGCTCTATTTACAATAGCCAGGACATGGAAGCAACCGAAGTGTCCATCGACAGATGAATGGATAAAGAAGAACATATATACAATGGAATATTACTCAGCCATAAAAAGAAACAAAATTGAGTTATCTGTAGTGAGGTGGATGGACCTAGAGTCTGTCATACAGAGTGAAGTAAGTCAGAAAGAGAAAAACAAATACCGTATGCTAACACATACATATGGAATCTAAAAAAAAAAAAAAAAAAAAAGGTCATGGAGAACCTAGGGGCAAGACGGGAATAAAGACGCAGACCTAGACCTACTAGAGAGTGGACTTGAGGACACAGGGAGGGGGAAGGTTAAGCTGGGATGAAGTGAGAGAGTGGCATGGACATATATACACTACCAAACGTAAAATAGATAGCTAGTGGAAAGCAGCCGCATAGCACAGGGAGATCAGCTCGGTGCTCTGTGACCACCTAGAGGGGTAGGATAGGGAGGGTGGGAGGGAGGGAGACGCAAGAGGGAGGAGATATGGGGATATATGTATATGTATAGCTGATTCACTTTGTGTATAAAGCAGAAACTAACACACCATTGTAAAGCAATTATACCCCAACACAAATGTTAAAAAAAAACAACACATTTTAGAATATGTTACACAGTGCTAGTGAGTGTGCATCACGATGAGTCCCTCCTACATAGCAAGTGACAGTGAAAACTGGCACAACCGATTTGCACCTGCTTAGAAAACCAATTAACAATCCGTGTCAAGAGTTTAAGTGTCTCCATATCTTTGGCCCGATAATTCTACTACTAGCAGTAGAGTCTTGGGAAATACAATAGGGCCTGATACTCACAACACCTCCCAAATTCATAAACGCCATCATCACAGTTCTTCTCCAAGGAGGGTGCGTGGAACACCAATTCTAAAGGATTATATTGAACACCTACTGGTTGCCAGTCCATTCATAACACCCTCCAGTTCTCAGAACTCTCTTACATTTTCTAGCAAATACCCTCTTCCACTATCCATCCAGTAACCTTGGAAACAGCCATGTTCATACCACGTGGCCACAGATTACAGACGGTTAGTCCAGAGCTGGGCACCTAACAGATGCTAAGCTGAGCTAGGAGGAAGGACTGAGTCCAAGTGATACCAAAAGACACCTGACTAATCTGTGAAACAGATGTCCACCCAGACAAAGAGTGGACTGTTGCATTCTACCACGGGGACTACAGAAGTGGAGAATGCAGGTCAAGGGTGAGAGGGGAGAGCAGAACTGGCTCAAAGAGAAAAGCAGGGATGAGCACAGGGGAAGACTCCCTGGCATGGTATCCCTGGATACACATCTCTATCACTAAAGCAAATCTGCTTCATTTAGCTTAAGCCAAGCTCTGCAGTGAGTCTCTTGTTTGTAATCAAACATAGGGATGGTGATATGTATATTGGTGAAGAAAAACTGGATTCATCAACAATAAACAGGTTTCCTGCCTGCAGGGCTTCCTCACAGATTTTAACATGACAATATGCATTAAGATAGTGAGGTGGGTGGACCTAGAGTCTGTCATACGGAGTGAAGTAAGTCAGAAAGAGAAAAACAAATACTATATGCTAACACATATATATGGAATCTAAAAAAAAAAAAAAATGGTTCTGAAGAACCTAGGGGCAGGACATGAATAAAGACGCAGACGTAGAGAGTGGACTTGAGGACACGGGGAGGGGGAAGGGTAAGCTGGGACGAAGTGAGAGAGTGGCATGGACGTATATACACTACCAAATGCAAAACAGATAGCTAGTGGGAAGCAGCCACAGAGCACAGGGAGATCAGCGCAGTGCTTTGTGTCCACCTAGAGGGGTGGGATAAGGAGGGTGGGAGGGAGACACAAGAGGGAGGAGATATGGGGATATATGTATATGTATAGCTGATTCACCTTGTTACAAAGCAGAAACTAACACACCATTGTAAAGCCATTATACTCCAATAAAGATGTTAAAAAATAAATAAAAGAATATTCAAGAATAGAATAAACAGGGAGCATTTCCAAAACTTATGAGACCCCAGAAGTCCTTTTTCATGGAATATTTATTTTCTCACTCATCAAATAGTCACTGAGTACTTACTATGTACAAGCACTGTTCTAGAAGCCAGAGATACAGCTGTGAACGAGGTAGGAAGGATCCCTGTCTACATTCTAGTGGAAATAAGCAATGAACAAACAAATAAGATAATTTCACGTAGAAGTAGGAGGCAGAAAGAGGCTAAACAGGCTGGTAATAGTTTACAGTTTCACAAAACATTTGCAGTGACCCTTCTAAGAGGTAAAACCTATTTCCTCACTCCTTGAGCGTGGGCTGCTCTCGAGACTGGCTCCGCCCAGCAGAACGAAGTGGAAGTAAGTGTCAGTGGACACATTCCAAGCCTGGGCCTCAGAGGGCTTGCAGCTCCACTCACCCTTGCGGAGCCACCAAGGGAAGAAGCCTACGAGAGCCTGCTGGGGAAGGGAGGGTGTAGAGAGTGGTCCCACCTGCCCCATCCTCCCAGCTGGGGCGCAAGGCATGAGTGAGCCACAGTGAGCAGAACCGCCCAGCTGAGCCCAAACCAAAGTGCCTTTCCACAGAGCTGTGAGCGAAGAAATAACGGCTGCTTTTCATTAGTCGTGGTAAAATATACCTCACGTGAAATGTACTATTGGAGCCATTTGCAAGTGCAGTGGCATTAAGTACGTTCACATTGGTGTGCTTCCATCTCCGGAACGCTTCACCTTGGCAAAACTGAAACTCTGTCCCCATTAAACACTAATTCCACATTGCCCCTCCCCCAGCCCCTGGCAACCACCATTCTACTCTGTCTCTCTCTATGAACTGGACGATGCTAGGCATCTCATATGAGCACAGTCATACAGCATTTGTCTTTTTTGTGACTGGCTTATTTCACTTGACATAATGCTCTCAAGGTCCATCCATGTCGTAGCAGGTGTCAGAATTCCCTTCCTTTTCCAAACTGAATGACATTCCACTGTAAGGATGGACCACGTTTTGTTTATCCAATCATCCTTTAATGGACATGTGGGTTGTTTCCTTCTTTTGACTGGAGACTTAACACCGAGTTCAGACCAGGAGTCTCACACCTGGTACCAGAGCTCTGACACTATGTAAGGGGAGTCACTGGGCGAGCCTCAGAGAGCTCAGCTTGGTGACTTGCCCAGTGTCACCAGGCCAAGAAGTGTGAGGGCAGGATTCAGATTCAGGCAGCACAACTGCTGGGATCTTTCTACAACCTGGACTATGATTCTGTACAAAACAAGAGTGTGATTCACAGCAACTTCAATGAAGGGATAAAACCATCTGGATATAGAAGCTCAGACTTATGAGACCCAAACTGGTAAATGGGCAAGGAACACAATCAGACATTCACATAAAGGAAAAATGTATGCAAAATGTTTAATGTAATTAGCAGTTAAAGAACTGCAATGTTCAATGGTAGACTGACTTTTATTCATCAAATTAGCAAGGATTTCATACAAGTAATAACACCCAATGGTGCAAACATGCACAGGGTGAGAGACGTGGGCTGTGGGCATGCAAGTGGGTGCATTTCTGGGGAAAGCAATTTGGCGGTAAGTGTCATGATTTTGAAAAATGTTAAAACCTTGACCCCGTAATGCCATCTCTGGATGGCATTACAAAGATGTTCACCAAACATGATTTACAGTAAAGCAAACAGAAAACCTAAATGCCCAATAAAAAGGAAATAGCTACGCAAATTAACCATTATATTGTGTATTACGAGGCATTAAAAAGTAATTAATGAAGAGTAATGATTACTCCTAAAACGTTAAGTGAAAAAAGGGTTCCAAATAACTGCTATCGTATAACTATATATGGAGAAACTGTCTAAATAGATAGGGAACAGAAAGCCATAATCCTTAAAGGAATTAATTATTAATGGTAAGTGGCAACTGGGGAGTAAGACCAGAGGGAAAAACTTTTTCCTTCTCTTGATTTTCTGACTTTTTTTTGTATTTGGGTGATGATACTTTTATGAGAAAACACAGTATATATATTTTAAAAATTGAAAACACCCCCCCATCTCTCCTTGAAGCATCTCATTCATTTGATGGTGCTTCCTCAGAGAGCCTCAGAACTGCCTCTTTCCAAGGGACCCCTCACGCCTGGTTTATTCTGTTCTCTTGCTCTCTGTTTCTGTGGGTGTTCAGTTCACTTCACCTCCATTTGGTGTAAGGCACACTGTAAAGTACCCACACTGTGCAGAGATGTCTGGTTTGAGCTCACACAGAGGGGAGAGAGGGTGGGATACAGAGATGCACAGACATAATCCCCTCCCTCGTAAGCTCAGGGTTTAACAGAAGAGCCAGACAGACGACTAGTGTCCCGTAATCCAAAAATAATGGAAAAGGTGCCCCCACAAGAGGCCCAAGTAACCTTCTATGGATATTCAAGGGATGAAGCAGTTCTGAAGTTCTGATTGGGGAAACTGGGATAGTTGAGCTGGGAAGCAGAGTAGAAGAAAGGGCATCCCTGGTAGGGGGTGTGGAGACTGCAACAGCAAAGGCCCAGTGGAGCAGCAGGTTTCAGGGGGTGGCGTCCAGGATAATAAGCACCCAAATGAATTTATGGTAGAGAAGGAAAAGTGAGGCTAGATCAGTGGGGGCCTTGTGTGCCAGGCTAAGGAAATCGGGCTTTCTTCTATAAACAGGGGGAACCTCCAAAGGGCCTGAAGGAGAGGAAGATAGACTCCTTAAGGAGGGTCCAATTTTTCCACTGTTTATGGGGCAAGGCACAGCTCACAGCTGGGCTCATAGCAGATGCAGATAAAGGGATTCTAACTCCACACATCAGACCCACAAACAAAACAGGGATTCCAGAACTGTGCCCCCATTCTGGGGCTTTAACTGACCTTTGTCCTGCACCAGCACCTCGAGCTCTTCCCTAACACTATCGTACCAGCTGGTGATGTCCACGTGCAGGGAGTAGTCACAGCAGGATTTAGTGTCTGCCGCTTCATGCCATTTCTCGAAGGAGGTCAGCAGGCTGGACCCAGGTTCAGGGACAACATGGTCAACTGGGACAGAAAAACATGTGTCACATTCCAAGATGCTTAGGACCCAAGTCAACCCAGTGGTAGCCTCTTCACTGCCATCATCACCATCATTATCTCCAATATTAGCATAATCATCGTGACCTTCCCTATCCCCCCCCAACACCACCACTTACATCATCAAGATCAGCATCCTCATCATCACCATCCTTTTCATCATCATTCCCACCATCATCAACATCAATACTGCCATCGTTGTCACCATCATTATCATAACCATCAACCATCTTTAGTCTTCATTACCACCACTGTCCCCACCATTGTTACCGTCATTTCATCCTCCTCCTCCTCATCACCATCACCATCATTATCATGACTGTTTATTGGATGTTTCTGATGTGTCAGATACCGCCACAAAGGCTTTATATAAATGATCTCATTAAATCCTCACAACTACCCCGTGAAGAGAATAAAAATATCCCCAATTTGACAGATGGGCAACTTAGGCTCAAAGAGGGTGAAAAACTTGTCCAAGGTCACACAATTAGTAAGCAGTACGGAGAAGATTCCCAGAGTCCTGTCAGCTGCAGAGTCTGGACCCTTTCCCGCTACTCCTTGCTGCCTTCGTGGGCGTAGAACGCCAAGGTGAAAAGGACCTAAAAGAATATGAACTTCTTCATCCCTTTTTCAAATAAAGTCTTAAATGTAAAGCAGATCAAAGGGGAGACAACTGTCTTTTAAACCTCACTGGGCTTCGCACATCCCGCTAGCTCCCACCCTTTTTCTAACATCCACCCTTCGCGGCCAGACGTCTATAAGAGCAGTCTCTGCTCCGCACTCCCTCTCACACCTCCACCCACCGAGAGCATCAGCCTTTGCTAATTCGACCTTCCAGTCTTCACTCGACTTGACCTCTCAGAACACAGTAAATCACTCCCTCCTTCTTTAAACTCGCTCCTCCCTGGCTTCCATGGCAACGGCTTTCTGGCTTTTTGTCCCACTTCTGTGGCCATTTTTTCCTGGAAGACTCTTCCTCCTCTACTTGACCATTAAGTGATCAAACTCCTTACGACCTGGCCCTAGAACTTTTCTTTCTACGTGGCTGCTCATTCAAATGTATCCCCCCCTGTCAGCCACAGGATTCTGAACTCTCCACTAGGATGACTCAAGAGCTCCTCAAGATGAGAATGTCCAGAACCTCATGCCGCATCGTCCCCTCCCCGACCCCACTGGCAAAGCTGCTCCCCCACCCCCGCCCCAGAATGGTAAGGATATCGCCTCACCATTCCAAAAGCTAGAAGCCAAGGGGTTACTCTTGACCCTTCATTTCCCGTGTGCACCTCCACTGCTGATCATCACCACTGCTGATTTCCCTCTGATATGTCCCTGCAGCTGTCCACATCTGTCCACCTCCTGGTCACACTCCTAGTCCAAGCCACCCTCCACTCTCAGCTGAACAACTGCAATCACGTCCCACTGGTCTAGTCACACTCAACCTAGGCCACTCTATTCAGGTCTCTTTAAAACAGATCATATCACTTCCTGCTTAACATCCCTCAATGGCTGCTCATCACCCATACGAAAAAGACCAAAATTCTGACCTTGGCCATCAAGGCCCAGCACCATCCTCTCCTCCCAGCCTTATCTCACAGGATTCCAGCCCTCAATCTCCGCACCTTTGCCTCCTAGGCCTTCTTTCAATCTCTTAAACACAAGGTGTGTTTCCCCCCCCACAGGGCCTTTGCATGTGCTGTTCCCTCTTCCTGGAGCTCTGCTCCCCTATACCCTCTTCTCCCAGTTAACTCCCACTCATCCTGCAGATCGATGCACAAATGCCACTTCTTCAGGGAAGCCTCCCCGAGCCCTTTGCCCCACAGCTCAAAGCACTGTGCCCCTTTCTTCTGTAGAACGAACCCGCTTATAGTCATTTGTGTGGGTGATTAGTGACTCCCCATGGACCGTGAGCCCCTGGAGAATAAGCATCATGTCTGCTTTGTTCCTCCTCTTCCCCACCACTTAGCACAGTGCCTGGTGCAGAGCAACCCTCAATAAATATCTGTTAAATGAAGAAATGGGGTGGGAACTCAGAACCCCCCTGCCCCCCCGACACCTCCTAACTGTGGTTCTCCTGGTGACTTCATAGGCTCTTGGTGCTCCATGAAACATACTTTGAAAACCACCCTTGTATAGATGGGGAAGATGAGGCCCATGGGGTTGGTGGAGGGGTCCCCCACAGCTGGTGATGGGAAAAGAGCAAAGGGGAACTCCAGGGATCCCGATTCTTCATCCAGGGCTCTGTCCTCTACCTCACACAGGTCCCCTGAGCCTCGAACTTCCATCTCCACCTCTCAGAATATCCCAGCTCCTATTCCCAAAGCACTTACCACCATATGCCATGCACTATGCTAAGGAACCACATATATGGGCTGGGGGGCACATTATAAAGTCCACGTTACTGACGAGGAAGCTGAGGCTCACAGAGGCTTATTACTGCCCAGTGGTGCTGCTGCTGAGTGGCCGTGACCAGTGCAAACCCTAGCAGCTAGGATCCAAGTCCCAAATCTGGGCTCCTCCCACGTTCCTAGCCAGCAGACACAGGGCTGCTTTTTGGAAAAGGGATCAGAACGGTGCTTGCCTCCTGAGCTGGGCCATACCCTCCTGGCTCAGGGGGACGGGAACTCTGATACATGAGCTCTGCTCACAGTGGCCAACTCCAGCCAGTGTGCACCTCCAGAGGAACTCTTCAACGGGGAGAGATGGGCAGGGTTGGGACCAGCTCAGGGACAAGCCACCTAGATGTGGAGTCTAACTATTGAAAGAACATTTCAAATACACTGCTGCCTATTTAATCAAAATTGCTTATTAAAATGGAATCCAAACAAAAGCACTGTTGGATTTAAAAAAAAATACAACAATCTGGTTGCAAAGGGCAGTAGAGGAAGAGTCCAGCATCCCAGACAGACCACTGTGGTAGATGGCGTTATTTGTCCACAATTCTTCTTTCCCTTCCCACCCTCACCATGGTTCACTGTGGACAGAATGCAATTTCAGGGACTTTGCGCTTGGCCGTGTGATTTGCTTTGGCCAACAGAACAGAGGGCTGAAGTCACAGTGTGTAGGTGAAGAAATGAGGTGGTAAGAGGAGGAGCAAGTTTCTGCCAGACACTTCCTGCACTTCTGCCTTCCACTTGGAGAAGAGCATGGTTGTGTTGATCATTGGTTCCAGAATGGGAGAGCCATGGTACCCCCACCCCAAAGCCAACTCACAGCCTAAAGCAGACCCACACCAGTCCTGCTCCTATTCCTGTGGACCCTTGAATAAGAAAAACAAGTGTTTGCTTTAAGTTTGGGGGCTGTTTGTTATGCAGCATTATCACAGCATTACGGCAGCAACACTGTCTAATACAACCACTTCCCAGCTGCATAACCTTCAGCAACTTATCTCACCTCTCTGAGCCCTTACAGCCCCATCTGTCATAACAACATCTACATCACTGGTTCCAAAACTTTAGCCACCTGCGCACCAGGTACCCTGAGCAAAGTGCCTGGTGTTACTCAAGATGCTGAGGATGCAGAAGAGAAGTCACAGCCTATGCCCTAAGGCAGGGGTACGACTCACTGATCATCGTGGTCCCTCCTGCCAGTGCTGCCTTGGTCCCTTGGAAGAAGTCATCAGCGGCTGTCATCCCCTGGGAGGGCTTCTGCAGGTACGTGTTGACATCGATACCTCCGGGAATAACCATCCGCCCATTGGCCTCAATGGTCTTCACTCCACCAGGAACAATTAAGTTCTCTCCTATTTGCCTGGGCACAAACAACAGAGACGGACTTTGGTTCTTAAAAGAAAAACAAAATGGCTGTCAACAGTGCAGCTTCAGTTCCATTAGATAAACATTTCTGAGGCAGGTCCTACGCAGGCCACTGGGTGAACAGAGATAACTCAGGCAGGGTCCCTGCCCTCCAGGGGCTCACAGCCTAATGAGGAGGAAAGGCATGTAAAGCAGATGGTTACAATCCAGTTCACACAGGGTGTGGGGAGCGCAAGGTGGGCCATTTCACCAGCCTGGTTATCTGGGAGGGCTTCCAGGGGGAGGCAGTGGCAGAGCTGAATCCAACAGCAGTGAGACCAGCATCGCTATCAAGGGGCAAAGGGTTCTCTGAACAGCCCGACACTCCAGAGCACTTCACACACTTTTGGCAACTGCTTTGGGGACACAAAGGTGAGCGATGGGGGGGCAGGCAGTGAAAAGTCCCCTTAGCTCTGCAAGTCTTCAGAGACAGGGCTGTGAAGTGAACTGTGACTCCCCAAAGTTCATATTTTGAAGTCCTAACCCCCTAGCCCTTCACAATGTGACTGAATTTGGAGAGAAGGCCTTTAAAGGGGTCATTAAGTTAAAGCGAGGCTGTTAGGGTGGAGGACCATGTGAGGACACAGGGAGAAGACAGCCGTCTATAAGCCAAGGACAGAGGCCTCAGAAGAAACCAACCTGCCCACACCCTGATCTCAGACATCCAGCCTTCAGAACTGTGAGAAACAAATATCTGTTGTTTAAACCTCCGAGTCTGTGGACTTTGTTATGTCAGCCCCAGCAAACTGATAATGACAGGCAACCTGGATTCTCATTTGAACCAGTCATGAGCACCAGCCTCGGGAAAGCTTCTTAAGCCCCCGTAAAACCTGCCATTAGGGAATCACACGGCGGGTGGCAGAGCTTTCCTAGGCAGGCTGACCAACACTTTTGTTTCTTACGTGCTTGGTGCCTGGAAACTTCCTCTAGAAGGAGGGCAAATTCCAAAAGCGGGGAAAGGAGGAAGAAGAGCCTAGGAATTTCAAAGCCTTGCCCCTGCGGTGTCCGCTGTGTCTATGTGTTGGAACCAGTCAGGAGACGTATCCCTCACCAGGGTGGGGTGAGGGAGGCTCAGCCAGACCAGGACAGATTCAACAGCTCCATGGTCAGTGCCCGGCTGAGACCACTACATCTGACCACGAGCAATTTTTATTTAAAAAAGAAATCCAGTTGTTCTAAACTCTGGGATGTGGCCCCAATATTAGTTTTTCTAAGTTACCTAAAAACACCAGTAATGAAGACACAGGAAAATATTCCTTCAGTGACCGCAATGTCAGGCCCCAAACAGAAACCATTCACAGGTGCGAAAGCTCCTTGCTTTTCTGGACTCCTGGGCCGGCTGGTCCAGGCACGTCGTCCAGGCACAGAAGTGACAGGGCTCTACCTGGGGCTCTTCCACAGAACTGGAGCATCGCACACTGTCTACCCTGAAACCAGAAACTGGTCTAGTCCAAGCGCAGTGCCAGGACCATGGTGAGCCCCAGGAAATGTCAGCATTTCTGCCAATTCCACCAGCGCTACAACTGCGGCCGCTGCTGCTTCTAATCGCCACCCCACTCCCTCCGTAATTCCCATCGTCATGTACAGAATCCTGCTTGGTCCAATCTTCTCACCGTCCATCTCCAAGCTCATGGCCATGTGCCAGGAGCTGAAGGGAACGGGGTTCAGAGAAGTCACCCCCAAGCTTTACAGCAAGAGCAGTGAACCGCTATCGAGCACCAACTATAGGATTCTCTTCTAATAAGCCCTTCACCGACGGTCTCATTTGCGCTCACACTAGCTTCTAAAGAAGACAGGGTGATGTTCAGAATGCGTAGCACTGGCAAAGGAACGGGCTCAGCCCCATCAGAATGGGCATGCGCAGACACTCGGCACAGCCCAATCTGATCCCGGTCTGTGACTCAGCCGCCACACTGCGGTGCCAAAAGTTCTACAGTTCAGGGCCATTCTTAGCAGGCAGATCATCGCCTATTAACAAACCCTCTCTAATCCCCTGCCAACAACCTGTGAGGGAGGAAGTATTCACATTCTGCAAAAGAGGAAAACGGAACCCGGGTGGGGGCGGGGACTTATCGAAGGCCACACGGCAAGTCAGCGTTGGATCTGGATTCAAGCCCAGTGTCCCCAAGTCTAGTATCAGGCTCTGCCCACCAAGCTCGGCTGTCTCCCTGCTTCCCTTCTGCAGAAGCAGCAGATTCTCCCCAAACTGGGATTAAACTAAATGGAATCCCGCCCCCCATGAATTAGGAGGAAGACTCCCTGAATGGTTCTCAGCGGCAGTGTGCATGGAAGGAAAGGGAAGAGAGGAAGGAAGCCGGAGAAGCCCTGCCCTTACGCCAACGCCACCCTCACCGTCACTCAGAAAAAAGTCCTGCGCCATCAGCATCTGATTCTCCAATGCTTAGCCAATGGGATGGAGCCCTCGATGAATCGTAACGGATCCTGCACAAACCCAGCTGAACAGCTTTTAGTAAAACTTGGCGAATGGCCGCAAAATGAAAGGATTCTTGGGGTTTAATCAAAGTGAAGGGAAATAACCGAGCCTCCTCATGCCAAGCGGTCCCTCAGGCTCTCCCCCCTTCCACACCTCCTTCTCAGTCAGCGGGGACCTGTGCCCCACGTGACCATCTGAAGACCCTGCAAGGCATTCAGACACAGACACTCGCTCTGCTTAATAAGGCAGGAAAAGCAGCACCGGTGCTTAGAAAGCTTCTCAGCAACAGGGTTAAAAGTAAAAGGCATCTCCCACTAAGAGGAGCGGACAAATATTGAATTTACGGAAACTGCCTATTTCCTGAATACCCTGGGTGGCCTAAGTCCTAAGTCTCCAGGTGTTCACACAGCCTTCCAACCTCCAACTGTGTCGCCGGTGGGAATGGTGGTCCCATGAAAGGGTTCTCCGTGTCTCTTTGTCCCCAGGACCCCAGAGGTCCCACATAAGCGGGGAACTCGGTGCCGATTGGTTGTGCCTTATCTAAGCAGTGGTGAGTTAGAAACCTCACTTTATCATGCATCTCACCGCACCCCACCCCACCATCTGCCTTTATCTCCTTTCTGGTTCCAGGCTGTACCCTGGCTGAGATCGAGGTCCCCACCATCTGATGTGTCAGTGTTTGTATGTTACACTCGCTTCAACACTCCAGGGTCCCATCCATCCTTGCACTGTGCCAGGTCCCTGGCTGGGAGGCAATAAGGCAAGACCCCTCGTCAGGGGCAAATGCACAACCAGGGGGGAGAGGCGGCCAGCACAGGGGGAGCGGTAGCCTGTACAGAGGAAGAGCCTGGGCTCTGGAAGGTTTCCTGGAAGAGGAGCCACACAAGCTGGGCCCATAGGACAAACGGGAGTTGAGGGGCAGGGGCATGAAACGAGAATGGGGGGAGGGGCAAGGCATTTCAGGCAGAGAATTCATGGGTGCAAGGTTGTTCCCAGGCGAGAGTGCTTGGCAAGTTCTGCAAACACCAAGTTTTCAGTGCGGCTGGGAAGAGTGAGCTGGGCGGGGTGGGGAATGAACTGGAGGAGGTGAGGCCTGAGTTGGCCCAGAAATCGTCAGATCCATCCAGGACTAGGGGTGGGGGCAGGCAGAGGGAGGCGGGAGAGGGCTCAATGCTGCCTTGAGCACCTACTCTTCACAGGGCCTTTGCACAGATGGTCTCTTAATACTCATGACAATCCACAGCCTCCTCTTCCTCTTCCCTCTTCCTCCTTCTCCTCCTCACCATCATCATCATCATCACAGCATACATGGCCCCGGGATGGGCCCACCAACAGACCCCATTCCTGTTTGAGCTTGGCCTTGCTCACACCCCCTCTGCCTTTCCTTCCAGTGCCAGCTGCCCAAACTGGATCCCGAGATGGTCTCTGACTCTACTCTTCCAGACTCCAGAAGAAGAGGCCGAGCAGCAGATGGTAAAATGTGGAAACCATGTAAAAACCACTGTCTGGTGTTATGGACTGAACTGTGTCCCCCAAATCCACATACTGAAGCCCCAATACCTCCGAATATGACTGTGCTTGGAGATAAGGTATTTAAACAGGTAATTAAGTTAAAATGAGGCTGCTAGGTCAGGGGTCCTAGTGCAATAGGGCTGACGTCCTTATAAGAGGAAGAGAAACTGGAGGCACACACACAGAGCAAAGGCCACGTGAGCACACAGCAAGAAGACGTCTGTCTGCAAGCCAGGGAGAGAGGCCTCAGGAGAAACCATCCTGCTGGCACCTTGATCCTGGCCTTCAGCCTCCAGAACTGGGAGAAATAAATTTCTGTTGTGTAGGCCATGCCATCTGGGGTGTTGTGTTATGGCAGCCCAGACAGACTAACACACTTGGGAGGTCCTAGCAGGGCTGAAAGGGGCAGCTAATGGGGAGGAGGCAAAGGAGACCTCCAGTCCCAAGGCATGTCTTCCCTTTAAATGCCAAGGCTCTGCCTGGGGCCTAAACATGACTCCTTCTCTCCCAGCCCCCTCCACCCAATTCCAGAAATTCTGGGCAGGTAGAAAAAAGAGCTGTGAATCAGTCAGATGAGCTAGGTTGGAATCGAGGCCTTGCCCCTAACTCATTCTGCAATGTGGGACAGCCACTTAACCCCATGGCCCCCCCTCCCAAGAACAGAAGAGGGGCCAGCATGTGTACTTCACAGCCTCTGTGGGCATCATGGCCTGCGTGAGCGCCATGGCAGGGAGCCTGGTGTGCTCACGGGGCGCTCAACAAACACAAGCCCCTTCTACAGCCATGGTTTGCACCTCCCCACATCTCTCCATCCCTGAGAGTCACAAGAGCTGGCACATTCATTCTGGGGCAGAACGCCAGCCTTCCAGTCCCTCTAAGGGCCAGGCAGCCTAGGGAGACGGGCTTCTTAAAAGGTCTGTTTGGTCAACCCACTTTATGAGTCCATCTTCCAGGTAGACATCGGCATAGAAGGACTGGTCATCGTTGATGATTCGTCCACCCTTGATGAGGAGTCGGTCACTCTGAAAAGCCAAGCAAAGTAGTAAATGTCATTAGAGAAGAGCCAGGAAATGTTTTTTTTCTTTCTAACTTTTAACATAAAAATTTTCTAAAGTAAAGAAATGGTATTAAAAAGCCCCCTGAGAACCTTCACCCAGATTCTTTAAATACTTCACCATTCTCCTTTTACCCCTTTCCCCTCCAAACACTTTGGCTTTGTTTTTGCTGAGATTTTATAGAGCAAATCCCAAATATCATATAATTTCACCTATAAATAGTACATAATCTCTAACTGTTGAATATAATAAAACTCAATTTAGAGACATTTTATTTTATTTATTTATTTTTTTTTTGGCGGTACGGTGGCCTCTCATTGTTGTGGCCTCTCCCGTTGCGGAGCACAGGCTCCGGGCGCGCAGGCTCAGCGGCCATGGCTCACGGGCCCAGCCGCTCCGCAGCATGTGGGATCTTCCCGGACCAGGGCACGAACCCGTGTCCCCTGCATCGGCAGGCGGACTCGCAACCACTGCGCCACCAGGGAAGCCTAGAGACATTTTAAAAGATAGTGAAATGGCCAAAAAATAAATGCAACTCCCCCAGAAAACCTCCAATCAATGTTCTGATGTTTTTCTCCGATTTCCCTCTATTTTCCATACTTGTGATTCTAACACACATAGCCATTCACTCACCCATGCACCCATGAGATACCAGCCGATTGCCTCGGCTCCAAGCCCAGGGCCAGGTCCTGATGAGCCAGGGTAGAATGAGCTCTCATGCAGCTGATGAGGGAGAGACAGAGGTTTCACAAATCCTGAGAGTAGGTGGGATTCCAAAAGAGGAGAAGTATAGGGTGCCCACCGTGGCCACAGAGTAAAAGGGCTGCCAACCTTCTTAAAGGTCAGGTAAGGCAAGCTCAGATAGAGAAAATAATTCTGGATAAGCTGGACCAAACAAAGGGTTGGGGAGAAGGCCAGTATGATGAGTGCTGAGTGTCTGGGCAGAGAAATGGTGTGCCAGGTCCCAGAGGCAGCAAGGGATGTAGCAAATTCTAGGAGCTAAAAAGAAAACACGATTGTGTCCTTTTTTGCATTTTACCATAACCATAATTTTTAAGTGGCTACAAAATATTCCATTATATGGATGCACAATAGATTGTTAATTTCCCCCATTGTTCTTTTTAATGTTTCACAATGATACATATTGCTATAATGAACATCTTCACGCACAAAGCTTTTCCCTGAATTTGTACTATTTGTTAGGCTAAATTCTCATAAATGTAACAACTGAGTCAAACAGTATAAACCTTGCTTTCAGCCCTTGATAAATATGACCAGATTGCTTTCCAAAAGTGCTTCCCCAATTTGCCATCCTGAGGCCACCAAAACACCCTTGGTTATCATTAATATTTGTTAATTTGCATTCCTTGGAGGCTGAGAATTTTTTTGCCACGTGCATATTTACTATTTGTATTATCTCCTAGCTGGAGATGGGGTGATGGATAAAACTCAGCTTCTGCCCTTAAGCCCCACCCTCTGGGCAGGAAACAGACAGCAACGATTCAGGGTAGCCACCTCAGAAGGAGTGTCTTGCATGGGTTCCCCTGGAGGCAGAGCCTGAGACAAGGATTTAGAGGCAAGCAGTGATTCTGGGAGGTGATTCCACGAAGTGGAGTGAGGGAGGCAGACACTGATCTGGCTAACACTGT
Source organism: Mesoplodon bidens (assembly GCF_964165515.1). Lineage (NCBI taxonomy): Eukaryota > Metazoa > Chordata > Mammalia > Artiodactyla > Ziphiidae > Mesoplodon > Mesoplodon bidens. Next base: position 70,503,079 of record NC_138176.1, read on the forward strand.
GAGCAACTGGGGCTTGATCCTGCCGGGACACTCTTAGGAACCCTCTGTCACAGAATGTGCCTCAGATCCGTGCCAGTGGTCCCACAGCACTGACCATGAGAGGAAGGCAGAGGATGCTGCACAAGCCTGGAAAAGAAGGGTTTCACCCAAACTCAGGAATCAGGCAAGGCTTGCTGAGCAGACACAGAGCACGCAGCCTGCTGCTCAGAACCCTCCAGTGGGTTCTTGTCGCAGTGTATTTTCCCCAGAGTGAAAGCCAAGTCAGTGAGACCCTATTTAATCTGGAATCCTACTATGTAGGCAAAATTCACTCTCATTTGCTTCAGGTCTCTGCTCAGTGTCACTTACCTGACAGCCCTCCCCTTGGCTGCCCTGTTTGGAACACCTTACATCGCTGCCCTGCCTGCAGACCCCTCACCTCTTACCCACTTTATGTTTACATAGTACTTAATATAGTATATCTGACATAGTCTCTATTTACATGTTTGTTTAAAAATGTGACTTGTCCCACTGACATCAGAGCTGTGGTGTGTTACCCACTGGCTGTGTCAGGCACAGCCAATCATAGACACGTTGCTGTGGATGGATGGCACCACCTAGATTTGTCCGTGAAGTTTCTTAAGAGACTTAGCTCTATGGGGGCAGAGATTTCATCTATTTTCTTCATTGCTGCATCTCTGATACTTTGGACACAGCCTGGCAGGATGGATGGATGGATGGATGGATGGATGGATGGATGGATGCCTGAACTGATTCTTGAAGGATGAATGGGTGAAGATGGAGAGAAAAGGCATCACAGCCGTAAGACAAAGAACTATGATCCACGAGCCAAGGAAGAGAAGTATGTACTGTTCTTGAGGAGAAGGGTCTCTGGAAGAAGGGGCTTCAAGCTCAGTCACTCCCAGGGCCAACAACCTCCCTCTTAGCCATAAGACAGAAGCCAGGACCTAGGGAAAGAGGCATGGGCTCTGCATATCCAGAAGCAGAGACACGCTGGTGTGCAGGTTTACCCGGGCACCAGAAAGCAGGAAAATGTGAGTCATTGGCAGTTGGTGCTTGGCTTCTGGAACATGGCCTCCCACAGGCAGCCGTTTGCCTTGTCACATTTAATAGAAGGCTTTTCAGGCTAATCCTGAAAGGTGGTATTTAATGCGCTGCACGCCAGAAGATCAGCCTCACCCTGCTCTGCCCTCCCCAGAATCAGATGTTCAAATCCACGTCCCCTCCCGACCAACTACCAGCAGATACTGTGGGCAGCTACTGCCAGGGTCCCGGCTCTTTCTGTTCTCAGGGGCCAGCATGTTTCTAAAAAATAAGCCCACCAGAAGGCAAGAGCTGATGTGACTTTTTTCTTTTCTTCCTTAAAGTTAGTACTGTGTTCGCCTTTCAACTGGCACTTTCAAAACCGTGTTCTTTGGAACTCTAGCCCAGAGGGGTTTTATTAGAGGCTGAGCCCAAAGGAAATTCCCAGGTGTAGTGAGTTTAGAAAATTCTGGGTTAAAGAGAAGCAAAGATCGTTTTTATGTCAGGAATTCCCAGATCCTTCACTCTGCTGATGTGTAATGTGAATAGTCAAGAGGGGAACTGAGTTTGATCTTTTCCAAATTTAGACCCTTTCATTTTGTGAGACATTTGACAAAGAGACTCCTCCTCAGAAGACACCTTAGGAAACATGCTTTACGACACTGACGCTCTCCACGCCTGGTTGTGCTGAGTGGTTCTTGTGGAATGCGAGGTCTAGTCAACCTCAGATGGAAATGGGGCTCAAGATGAGCTGAACTCTCAAATTCACACAACCAATAGGCGTGGAGGTTAGACGCAAGGTTTCCTAACTTCCTGTCCAGCATTCGCTCCAGCAAACACACTTTTATCACGTTTTTAAACATGTTCACCCTGTAGAATCCATGACACCCCATAATCAGATGCAATTTAGAAAGAACCTGAGGACCTAGCTCTCCAGGATTCCCTTTCTTCATGCAGGAAGTGGAAGTGTGAAAGCCTAAAGAAACATCCCCTCCCCAAACAGTGAATTTTATGATACCTAACTTTTAAGAATTTAATAAAAGTCACACATTTAAAAGAAAAAAAACAATATCCTGCCTCTCCCAGGATTACCACGAGGAGCAAATAGTCGACAGATATGAACAGCGACAAACTCTGTACAAAATTCACTATTTAAATACCTTGAAAAAAAATGAACTATCTCATTAAAAATTCAACAGAAATCAAACAGCAAGGGTAAGCCAGAGACTGCCCATTCCTTCCAGGGTGACAGCAGTGACCTAAAGAGACTTATGCTCAGCATGGCTCGCGTCCTTGGATCAGTGTTGTACAACAACAAAACGTCCAGAGTCACACAGATGCAGCTTCCGATTCTTGCCCATTTGCTATCCACATGACTTAACCTCTCCAAGCCTCAGTTTCCTCATCTATAAATTGGGGATAACTGTCCCTGCCTCACAGGGCTGTGGGAGAACCCCACGGGGTACATATATAAAGCGCTTTGCCCAGGCCCACCAGTGGTGACTACTCAGCAGAGTTACACATTGTTTATTCTGTGCCATTTTCTGTAGCAGGAACTACGATAAATTATTTGCTTAAGGAAAGAATATGTGCAGCTAAAAGAAATCGTTTTTGTCCTTAAGGAGGTCTCAGGCCAGTGGGGGAGACTGAGTCATAAGCAGACCTTTGCACTCCAGTGTGGGACGGGCTGGGACAGAGGGGTGGTGGGAGCAGAGGCCGCCTCCACTCCAGCCCTTCCAGGGGAATCATGCTTATTCTGAGCTTGAAGAACGAGTAGGAATTAGCCACATGGAAAAGGAGAGAAGAGATTGCAGAGAGAGGGAATGGCGGGCCAAAGGTACGGGGTTTGGGGGAGCCTGGTGTGCTTGGGGGTCTGTAAGTGCTTTCCTCGGCTGAAGTACGACCTCAGGGTGGGCAAGCTGGAGAGGCAAGCAGGTGCTGGCTCATGGGGACTCTACTGCCACGAGCAGAGGTGAGGCTAGGCTGGTGTCGATGCTAATGAAAGGGGCTTTCATCACAGAAGAACTCAAACCTACAAAAGTTTCTGAACCGAAGCATCACCCAAAAGCTGGGCAGAAGTGGAAGAAGAGAAACTGATAACCTTTACATTTTCCTCCAAGCGGGGATTTCTGAATAAGAGTAGGCGTCAGCCACGTTTACAAAGTATATCAAGAGTCTTAAAATTGTTCACAACTTTTTTTTTTTTTTTTTTTTTTTTTTGCGGTACGCGGGCCTCTCACTGTTGTGGCCTCTCCCGTTGCAGAGCACAGGCTCCGGACGTGCAGGCCCAGCGGCCATGGCTCACGGGCCCAGCCGCTCCGCGGCATGTGGGATCTTCCCGGACCGGGGCACGAACCCGTGTCCCCTGCATCGGCAGGCGGACTCTCAACCACTGTGCCACCAGGGAAGCCCTTGTTCACAACTTTTGACCTAGAAATCTAATGCTGAGAATTTGTCTTCAGGAAAATATCCCAAACAGAGTCAAAGAATTATACACAAAGAGGTGAACCACAATTACGGACAATCTTGCAACCACACCACTAATGGGGTGATATACAGCTACTAAAATATTCTCCAGGAATATTTAAGGATAAACAACAGCACTAGACAATAAAATGTTAGGTGGGAAAGCAAAATACCAAACTCTCCACAAGGTAGATCTTTCTGGTAGTTCTTGACCTGAGGTGCCTCCCTATGTCCCCGTGGCCCCTTGCACACAGCTTCCCAACAATACTCATCACACCATGGTCACTGTTCAAGTGCCCATCTCCTGCTGGGCTGGACACCCCTCCACGGCCAGGACAGCCCTGTGTGAGTCATTGCCAAAGCCCCAGGGACCAGGCATAAACCTTACACAGTGTTTAGCAAGTGTTTGCTGAGTGGGAGGAGAGGGGGTGACAGCCAGGAGGCAAGGAGAGAGGGAGGGAGAAAAAGAGAGTGTTTGAAATGACAGAGGGAGGGAGGAGAGAAGAGGAAAGTGAGATAAAGGAGTGATAAAAGGGAAGGGAATATGAAGCAAAGAGGGAAGAACGAAAGGGAGGAAAGGGGGAGGGGAGAAATAAAGAGAAAAGGAGGAAAGTGTAGACTGACAGATCAGAAACCTCTCTTCTCTGCTTTCAGAACTCCCTGAAAGCCTAACCCTGTGGCTTGGGAATAGAAGCCTGCTTAAGGCAGAGCCTGTCTAATACAGGTGAGGCTGGAAGGCCTTCTCACAAGGGGCCCACCTAAACCTCATCACTTCTCTATTGCCAATATCCTGGGAGTCAGAGGAGTACCCCAGAGAAGGGAAGGCCTTCTTCTCCAAACCTACCATTAATCTCCACCCCAGCCCAACCGGGAGGGAAGAGCTGGTGTTGGCGGGGTGCCTTTGCTCTCTTCACAAACATTAACTGCTCTGTTGAGTGCCGCTTACAGAAATGAGCCTTTAAAGCTTCAGACGTTCTTACCCCCACAACAGCAAAATAAACAACAGTCAGCCTCAACTAGGAGGGGAGGTCTAGATCACAGTGCATCTTTTGCATCACTGTCTGTCCCTGAGCGAAGCATGACGCCTCCCTGCATTCGGTTCTCCCTCCTTCCCTGCATGGTGGAAATAAAGTCGGTCGTTTCCAATGCAAAGTCAGAGGAGTGGAACACTCATTACGGCCTGCGGAGCCTCGGAAGAAAAAAGAGGTGCTACTCTCATCAAACTAACAGCTTCCCCGAAAATCGCTAGTTTAGCAACCTTGGCTATCTGAAAAAGAGAACAAAAGCTGTTATTACAGAGACAGAGAAAGGCAGTGACTATATCATCAAGGAGAAGATGTTTGATCTGGGTTCTGAAATATGAGAAGTTCATGAAGCCGAGAAACGGAGGAGAAGGAGAACAGTCCAGCAAAATAAATAGTATATACACAGCAGTGTTCTGCAGTTTCCAGGTTCCACGCTGTAAATGAGGAAAGCAAAGGGGAATGTCGTGCTGTCCGTGGTCCTGAAACACCACTGGGCACTGGGTCAGCGAGGTTTCTCCAAACCCTGGGACCCTGAAGATCCCTCTCCCTCCTACCTCACCCAGGCTTGGAGTTCCTCACTGCTTTTCTTTCTCAGCTCACAGGCATATCTGTGATCTTTACATTGCCACGGAACAAAACCAATCATAGATTATGTTTCACAACGTATGTAGTTGGTTTCAAATACATTTCACTCTGAGTGCCACCCTATCAATACTTTAATTATCCCACCCAGGAAGTTGTGGGGAGGGCATGTGACACTCCCATGTCCCCTCTCCTACAATGCTTCACTAATACACACATCGGAATCTGGGGTCCGTGAATGAATGAGTGCCAAAAATGGATCTCAGAGGTCTGGCCTTCACACGAAAAGGGCAGCTTCAGCCCGGGGCTGCAGGTGCACACAGATTCTGATGAGGATGCCTGATTTATCCGTGGGAAGGGGCTCAGAGAAACTAAATGAAAAGTTACTCCTGGAAAGATGAAGAATATCTTCCTCTCCAAAGGGCAAGCGTGAAAACGAGTCTCAAAAAGATAAGGGAAGCCGCATTTGGTAGAAATGTGCTTGCCCATGCATTGAGTGCAGGTGAAACGGCTTTCTCCTAAGGCGAGGAGAAGTCAAGGTGAGTTCTGAAAGTTATTAGTCCTTCAGACTCTACAAGTCACTGACATTAAGGCTCACGCTGCAACTCAAACATTCAATAGGACAGGTAGGCACACCCCTCACTCATGCAAGTACAACTCACAACATGGCACCAGAGTCTAGATGATCCTGAAAATCCACTGGGATTGTCTGCTAAAAACTCCAATCTAGGTGCTTTTCTCAAGATTTTCATTTGCCAGATCTAGTTTATGGGCCAGGAATTTGTTATTAGCAAACATCTAAGATATTCTTGATGGAGACCCTGTGTGATAGATTGTGTTATTTCTTTCACAATCCTTCCTGCCTTCCCACCCTTGCCATGCTCCAATGTGGGTGCAGGGCTCTCCCGGCCGCACTGACTGTGGGTGTGCCTACTTGAGTTGCTTTGACCAACAGAATGAGAGTGGATGTGACTGTACCAGTCTGAGCACAAGCTTTTAAGAGGTAGGTGGGTTCCAGCTCCATTTCTTGAGAGTCCATCCTCCACCATGAAAACCACAGGACCCAAGGAATGGTGTCTCCTTCAGTCTGAGTCCCAGAATGAGATGCTATGAGGAGCATGCCTGACCCAGGAAGAAGCCTGAAGATAAATCTAGCTAAGCCCTCCTAAGCCTCTGCCACCCACAGACCTGTGAACAACAAACAACTATTTGTTATTGTAAGCCACAGAATTACAGGGTTGTTTGTTACGTGGCATTATTGCATCAAAGTGAATTGATACACCATCCAAATTCTGTGCTGGGACTCACAGCCACAGTGATTGCTGTCTGAGAGATTTTCCAGCTCAAATACTTCATAAACCCAGGACTCTGTTCCTACCTTTAATGACCAGAGCCCCCTTCCTCCCTGGCTCCCCTCACAGATCGCCCAACCAGCCTCCTTGCAGTGGCAAGTGCTGCCTACAGTGCAGCTGCGCACTCATATTTATTCACAGAAACCCAGCCCATTTGCCTTTGGTTTTGCCTCAGGGGACGGCCTGTCAGCCAGTGGTGCTTTGCCACACTTTTCAGGAAAGCAACCCTGGAAGTGGCAACAGGCCTGAGATTGAATATAACGAGCACACATTTGTTCCCACCCGCATGGGTCAGGGACACAGCGGCATTTTCCTCCTTCATGAATCAGAAATACAGGCGGTCCCCATGGATTGCAGGCCTTTTCTGTGAGCTCAGGCCCATTTCCATGACAACTGCAATTTTAATAGCGAGATTTCACGCTCCATTGTACCTGACAGACATTCAGGAAATATTCCCTGATGGAGTATCTGGCGTTAAAATAACACACCTCTATCATGACCCCAGGAGTGGGCAAGGTCTTCAGGCTCCCTATAGAAGGATGATGCTAGCTAAATCTGTATGTATGTGTAGACCCATTTCTGCATTTTTTCGTCTCTGCCTTTTACCTTATATAAAGCAATCTGAACAGAAATCCTTTGCCTTCAAGAAAACCACATTCCTGAGTACACACTAAGTATCAGTTCTGCATTACATGGGTTTTCATTTTTAATTCTGAAGTCACCTTAAGAAGTGGGTATTATGGCTACAAATAAGGAAACTCAGAGAAGGGAAGTGATTTTGCTCAAGGTCACACAGCCAGGAGATGGTGGAGTCAGACATGAACCTAGTACCACCTGGTACCTACAAAGTGACAGCCCAGCGCCCCGTGGTAGTTATCCCGGTGTTCTCCTCACTCTACCAATTAAGATGTCTGAGCCTCAGTTCCTTCCTTTGAAAAATGGGAATAAGCAGGAATAGACCATACATCTGAAGCCCATTCCCAATGCCATGAACCTCACCAGTCCTTCTGACAGGATTGTTGCAACTGTGGCCAAAAGGGAGTAAGGCAGATTAAAGGGCTCTGGAAGTTGGAAAGGGCTCTCTAGTATTAAGACATTAAAGGCAGAGACCTGTTCACCTGATAAACACTGACAACGCCTCCTGTAAGCCAGATGCTTCTACAACTATTACCTCATTCAATACTCATTTAACAAAGAGGCTGCGCTGTCTGCTGGTTAAGGACATGGCAGTAGAGGCCAGAATGCCTGAGTTCTAACTGGGTCCCACACTTACTACCCTTGTGCCTTAGGCACGTTTACCTCTCTGTGCTTCAGTGTTCCATCTATAATGCAGAGAGTGGTTTTGAAAGTTAAATGAATTAATGTGTGGACAGAGCTTAGTGCCTGATTTTTAAAGTCTTCCCACTGTGGGGAGATAAATCTCATTCAAGTGCCCAGTTCCATCTTCAGCTTCTCTCTAACCTCTCACACCCCAAACCCAACTCTTTTGTAGATCTTGTTGCATCTGCTCCAGAAGTGTCCTCATAACCCCCTGATGATTTCCACCTCCCACAGCACCTGCTCCAGGTCAGCCCTCCTCACCTGACTCCCTGCTGCCTGCCTTGTCCCCTCCACACGACAGCCAGGGACCCTTCTGGTCACAAATGCAACTATGTCGTGCCTCTCCTTAAACCCTTCACCAGCTTGTCCTCACATGTAGGACAAAGTATGCCCTCCCAGGCTCTTTCTGGCCTGACCCCTGCCCTCTCCTGGCCTTGTGCTATACTCGTATACTCACACTATATTCTGGCTCTCTGAGCTGCACTTTCACACCTCGTGCCTTTGTCTGTGGCATCTGCTACCTGGATTTCTTGCCACACCTGCTCTGCCCATTGATTTCCAACTCACCTTGTCAGGGGCAGTGTCCTGCTTCCAGGAACATGTGCTTACCTCCTGGAGTTCCTAAAATGTAAGGCTTGCACCCTTATTAGCATTGTTTCACAACTGCACAGAACTTCATCTTTTGGCTCATTTTTATATGTCCATTTCCCGCATGGGACTATGAGATCCTTCACCCCAGAGACTACAGCTTGTTCCCACACAGCTTCTTAGCTGGGTGACCTGTGGCAATAACTTAATCTCTGTGTTTCAGTTGTTGTTGTTTTTTTTTTTTTCTATTAGTGGAGCTAATCAAAGTACCCAACTCACAGGATTACTTAAGATAAGTAAAAGCTCACGACACAGTGAATACCAGCCTATGCAGCCCAATGCTCTATGCTGAATGTTCTGTGTCTGTGCACTTGAGGAAGCAGGGAAAAGTTTCCATTGCTTTTATCAGTTTCTCAAAGGAGTCTATGGACCCAGAAAGTATTTAAACCAGTTTAAAAGATGCCCAATAATTAAACTTTTATTTTGGATCCATTTTGTTCTACATGCTCCAAAATAAAGGACAGCAAAAAGAAAAAAAGCAGAAAAGAAAGGGAAAAAAGAGAAAAAAGGAGAAAAAAATCCAAACACTGTACTTGGAAATTGCAGTAAAGAACTGGGGCTATTTTGGAAAATAGAAGGTCCTAAGTAACTGAGAAATATCGTCCAGAGCCTCTAGGAAAATCAGTGTGGAAGAGGAAGAAACCTGTGAAAAATTCTGAGGGCAAAAGGTAGACTCTCCAGAGCTTCCCTGGTGGCGCAGTGGTTGAGAGTCCGCCTGCCGATGCAGGGGACGTGGGTTCGTGCCCTGGTCCGGGAGGATCCCACATGCCGCGGAGCGGCTGGCCCCGTGAGCCATGGCCACTGAGCCTGCGCGTCTGGAGCCTGTGCTCCGCAACAGGAGAAGCCACAGCAGTGAGAGGCCCGCGTACCTCACAAAAAAAAAAAAAAAAAAAAAGGTAGACTCTCCCTCTACATACAAAAGACTTTCCAACAACAGAGCTGTCCAAGAGTAAAGCAGGCTGCTGTGTAAAGTGGGGATTTCCCTGCCACTGGAGGTGGGCAAGGAGAGGGTATCTGCAATTCCTACACTAGAGGGGAGACTGGGGGTGGGGAAGAAGCAATGGACACTCCTTTCTGCCACCTCAAATGCACGAACACAGAAAAATTTACATAATTTAAAAGGTTCCTTTCAACTTTGAGGTTGTATAAGTCAAATATTTGCTTCGGATTTAATCCCTAAGGGGCTATGAATATGGTCTGATATAAAGTACATGGCAGCATAATTTGGGGACAGGTACAAAATCTTGAACAGCCACCTCTTTGCTTTATGCAATTCTGCATCAGAACCGTGGAGTTTTCCCATGGAATTGACCCCAAGTTCTAACACCAAGCAGTTATTCAGTCAAGACCCTGGGGAAATGTGTACTTTAATGATTCAACATATATATATGGAAGATTCCTCTTGTAAAAGCTTGCTTTCAGTGTGAAATGCAGTGAAGCCCATTAATATGCCACACCTGCCTTCTCCCCACTGCCAAAGTACCACTTGGGAAGCCTTTATTTTTTACCTCCAGAAACCCTTCATGCCACCCTCATCTCCTTCTGGATGGTAACTACCTAAATGCTAAATCCATGGGTAGGACATCTGTTAAGGTCAAATGCAAGAGTGTCTTAAGACCTCACTCAGCAAAGATGCACAGCTTGCAATCTAGTTTTTATTCATCCACTCACAGAATATGGAGTCCCTGCTATGAGTCACCAATGCATAAGAGTGCTCCTGAGGAGATGCTGAGGAAAAGGAGATGTTGTCCCAATCCTCCAAGTGTGCACAGTCAAGTGGACAAACCAAAGTTACCCAAGTGGGAGTGCACCTGGGGCACAGGCCCAAGAAAGGAGTAGGAAGCTGAAACTTCGTATGTCCATAGCCATCACTTCCCTCCTTTTACCTGTTTACTCTTGTTTTCTAGACCAGCCTCTCTGTGAAGTATCCTAGATCCCATTCCATTTCCTAAACCACCAATTCAGAGTTGTCTTTTCTCACTAAGAGGAAAGTTAGGATTTGGTCTTTGCATCTCTCTATGGCAATGAATCTCAACCTTTCTGTGTTCAGGACATAGTTGCAAATGGTATAAAAATTTGCAGCAGTCTTGAAGGGATCAAAGACATAAAACACCACCAAATGAATCAGCAGCAATCACTACCATGTCATCCCAACTACAGTGTGACTGTGTCCATCTCAGGGGGCCTTTAGTGTCTCCTTAATTGAACTTGCTTACTCTTCAGCACCATGGCGCTGCGCTGTCCACTGCCCTGACCCTGTTCTTATATGCTCATGGGGCAAAGTCTTCTGATGTCCCCTTTCCATTACAAGAGCTTCCTTTTCCTCACAAAAAAATTAGACACTATTCCATACTGTTCCATTCGTGAGTGCTCAGGGATCCACCTGATAGATGTTACTAGAACAATTTTTAGACTTGGTTGTAGTAAACATAAACTTCAAATGCTGATCAAAATTTAGCAGCACATCTACACAGGATTTTTTTCAGTACACCACTGTGCTCACAGCACATGGGCTGAGAACCACTGGTTGCTGGAATATCTTGCATTTTTCTATCTTCCACCAGTGCCTCTTGTACATGGGTCCTTACTCTCTATCTCTGGGCCTTGCCTCTCACCCCCATGCCGTTCTGTGTTTCTAATTGTCCAGTGAGACGCTTCAATTTGGTGATCATTCCTAACTCTAATTCAGCCTAGGAAACGATGCAGGCCCTTTCTTTCAAACTCACCCCTTAAACTTCCTGACCACCTCGTTATCAGTTCCAACAGGTGTTTATTAGCATCTCTAATGGGCCACGATGTTCACATTTAATACTTATATCTGCTCCAGAAGGACTAACACTGGGCTCTTTGCCATCAGTTTAGGCCTTGATTATGCAACTTGCTTTGGCCAATGGTTATGAGCAGATATGAAATGTGCCATAGCTGAGCAGGACTTCTTAAAGGCATTTGTGCTTCAAGCCTCTGCTCCTTCAGCCTGTGTCTCAAGGTGAGGAGATACAAGGGGCAGACCCATTGTTCACAAGAGCCAGGGGCAAAGCTACAGCCAATCCAGGTCCTCATGTAACAGGAGCAAGAAATAAATGTATGCTGCTGAAAACCATTGAGACTTTGTACTGTTTGCTATGGAACAAAGCTAACTAATACACCATCTTGCAGTAAGAATAATAACCGCTAACCCATAGAGCATATACTATGTGCAGGTACTATTCTAAATATCTCACATATATTAAGTCATTTAATTCTCAAGGAAAAAAAAACCCTATGGAGTATTACTATTATTACCATTTTACAAATTAGAAAATTGCTGCATAGAGAAAATAAGTGATTTGCCAAAATTACACAGCAAGTAAATGGAGCAGCTAGGATTCAAATCCAAATAGTCTGGCTTCAGAATCCACATTCTTCCATGTTGCCTTCATTATACCATCCTCCCAGTTCAAGAACTTCCAGAGGCTTCCTATTACCCACAGAATAAAGTCAGAATATCCTATAACTAGGAGCTGAATTATCTAATCTAACTCTGTAAAGAAAAGGAACCTGAGGCCTAGAGAACTGACTTGTCCAAGATCAAATACCCCATATGCATTTAAGCCAGACTTAGAACCCATGGGCTATTTCCATCACTTTGGGTGCATTCTGCCTGACTTCCAAAGCCTTGTAGAATTCCCCAATCCCCCAGCCATTCAAATTTATCTCAAGATCCTCACCCTTAGATTTAGCTATGTAAAACTCTTCATTCTCTTGTGACAACATTCATTCACCAGCCCAGGTCTTGACCCTGCTGTTCCACCTGCCTTGCATGCTCTTCCTTTGTCTCCACCGATCAAATCCCTCAACACCTAGCTCATGCCATCCCCTAAGCCCCAAGAGGGCACCTCTTATTGCTTCTGCCAATGCTCAGCCCTCCCTTCCCTGAACTTCTCTAACACCTGTGCTCTATTCCACACTTACCCTTGGGTCATTTTTAAGTCGTTCCATGTATGTGCAATTTTTCACTTAGATGGAAAGGTCAGGATCATGAAATACGTATTTTTTAACTGCTCATGACACCTTGCACAGCTCAAGGAACAAAACGGTTAAGATATGCAGTTAACAGTCGTTGATTACCTGCCATTTTGAATTTTCATCTCCTCAAAGAGAGCCTGAGTTCGGGGAAGGGAACTATCGTCTATCTGTTAGCCACTTACTATGTGCCTGGTACATTCACATATGTCATTATCCTGTGTTTCCAGGTATTCAGTCTTGGCCAAGTTCATTACAAGACACAGGCAATGAGGGCTAAGTTGGTATCGTTATGTTATGGAAGATGTCACAACTCAGTATCACTTGTATGCTCACAAACACTTTTTAAGAATGTGATTTAAAATAATTCTTCCCCAAAGAAAATGGCCCACTTCTTCCTGTCTGATCATGAACTTGACCTAACTGAGAATGTCTGCTTCTCTGCCCTGGATGACAGAAGCTCTGGATCAGGACCATATGTCCAGAAGCACACCCCCAGTGGTCCAAATCACTGGCAGGTTTGGTCTCTGCTTTTCCTTGAGCCTCAGTCTTGCTATTCCACTTCCCTCTGATTTCACTATATGCAGGATAAATCACTCTAGGCATCTCAAATCCTTTGCATAAAAAGGCAATGAGATAAACTAAATACTTATAAGGTAGGCTGAATGCTATCCTCAGGAAGCAGCAAGTTTTTTGCATATTTGTCCATTAGAATAACTAATTCAGTCCGATGTAATTTTTATTTAATAATCTCTTTCTTCTCTGCTCATCTCTACTGTTTTACTGTTTGATCTAACACACACAGACACACACACACACACACACACACACAAACACACAGATTTCAATCAGACAGTGACTATCTTACCAGGCAGACCAGCCCATCTACCCTCCCTGCTTGAACAGGACCTCTTCATTCCTCCACAAGCCATTGAAGAAGCTTCCAAGTCTCTATAATCCTCAGTTTACTCTTTGGGAAACAGGCTGCCTTCCTCACAGGACTGTTCTGAAAACCCAATGAAAGATCACGGAAATCCTTTTGAATGCTGTAATGGTCTGCAAACTCATGATGTCTTATCTGTAATAACAATACTTCATAACCACGGTGGTGGACACTCCTGCCTCCCCCTTCAGTGGCTCTGTTGGGACAGCTGCTTTTGCAGGGCCACAAGCCCTGTGCCTTTGTTTGCTCAGAGCCACGCCCAGGATGCCCCTACTCACTTAACCACCGCAGTGGGCACCGAAAAACCATTTTAACTAAATTAATCCCGGCTATGCCATTAATTTTTGAAAAAAAGCCACACATGAAAGAGAGCGTTATTAATGTTTTAAACAATCCTTGGGGGCTGAAGCCAAGTGTTTTGGCTTTTTCCCTCTTCTCTAGCAGGCTACTCTAGCATCTCAGAAAAAGGCTGAGGCAGAGAAAAGAGGAAGACATCATAGTCAACATGAGTAGAGCATTTTTGTGATTCAGCCGTGCCCCTGCCTTTGTCCACACTGTGCCCTGTCTGGAGTGTCCCTTTTCCTCCTCTGCTCACATAATCTCTCTCCTACCTCTAATTTTACTGCTGAATCTGAGACCTTACCCCCTTTGTTCAGATGAGCAAGCTGAGGCTCACAGGAGCACAGTGACCCAACATCAAGCAGGTGGGGACCTGGAGATGCAGCTGACAGCTGTATCTTGGTCCTTTTTTAAGCCCCCCTGGGTCCCTCCACAGGCCACACATACCGTGGCTGCCAAAAACATCTTAACCGTCTCCAGGATTTGCTCTAACTGCACAGGGAAGCCACACTTGGTCACAGAGGTCGGGCTCCTGCAATGCTGACTTTCCTTCAGTTTCTCCAACGGGCCACACTCTTTTGCCACAGAACCCCCCCCTCCTCACCCACCAGGACTAGGCTGGGTGTCCCTGCTGTGGTCTCCTCAGCCTCCTGTACGTCCCCTTATAACATCCCCCCACCAACATTTTGTTGCTATTTCAGGCTGAAATGTCAGTCTTTGCTAAACCCTGTGAAGGCAAAGGGCATGCCCATCTCATGCCCACTTTCCTTAGCGCCCAGACAGTGGCAGGCACAGACCAGTGCTTATTATTAACTTACCAAATGAGTTCTATTGATTGAACAGGTTAAGGAAAGCCACAATGCCTCTCCATTCATTTAATGGCATTCTGGTTCCTGTCAGACCACGTACATTATCAGCAAAAGGTCCTCAGGAAGCTGTGGGTCCTACAAAGGAGCTCCATCCAAGTCCATCCTCTCTGGCTTCTCCTTTAAACCACACATTTTTCTAGCGGGAGTGGACTATGTGGGCCAAGTTAAACACAAATGTTTCATCAAGGACAGCTTTCCCAGGAAATAAGGGGCATTTTCAGCATCTCTCTTCCCCATGCTATTGAAGCTGTGGGATCCACTCCATGTGATTCTCTTTTTTTTTTTTTTTTTTTTTGCGGTATGCGGGCCTCTCACTGTTGTGGCCTCACCCGTTGCGGAGCACAGGCTCTGGGACGCACAGGCTCAGCGGCCATGGCTCACGGGCCCAGCCGCTCCGCGGCATGTGGGATCTTCCCGGACCGGGGCACGAACCCGTGTCCCCTGCATCGGCAGGCGGACTCTCAAACACTGCGCCACCAGGGAAGCCCCCATGTGATTCTCTTTTACACACGAGTTGACTACCTGCTTCGCACAAAGGACTAAAGCAGCGGGATCAGCCAGCAGTTCTGAAGCCCTTACTGTGTGCCTACAAAACACTAAGCACTTCTCCAGTGTCCTCTCAGATGCTCAAGGGTCCTGTGAAATGGCCAGTGCTAAGCCGACTTTGAATATGAGAGCACGGAGGCTCAGAAAGGAGGCAGAGCAGGGAGGCACTCCCAGATCTGTCTGCTGCAAAAGCCTGGGCAGCTTATCTCCACTCCAGAGGGCCACAGCCTGCAGGCAGGGTGACCGCTGCGGCTGTGCAGGCAGAACTACACAACTCCGGAGGCACTGTTCCCATACACCTGCCTCAAAGACCATCTGGCTAAACATGCTTCTTGGAAACTGGGATCCTGAATGGGGCACAGACCTGCTATGGGCAATAGCCACAAAGGTACCCCAGGTTCCTGACTCATCAGTCACTGCATCCCCTCTACCTCCATCTCCTGCCTCAGTTCCCCTGGGGTCAGGGTTGGAGAGTAGGAAAGCCCGGACTGGCTCATGCAAATATCCAGTTCGTTCCTCCCACACTGCCTAGCTCAGGGCAACCACATCCCTTCCATTGATTCTTAGCTGACTACAGTGTTAAGGGATTGGTCACTTATACGGCTGTGTCTCTGAGGGCAAGGATTAGGGATGGGCAAGAGGTGGTCCCCACCCTCAGGGGGCACATCTCTGGATGGTAACTCAGCAAAGGTCTGCTGACAAGACCTGAAGCTGGGCGGAAGAGGAGTTTTCTGAGACTCAATCCAGAGTTGGGCAGAATGCAGGGCTGTTCTGGGGAGGCAAGGGGTCCCAGTTCTTTCCCAACCTTCCTCTCAATTGCGCCCCCAACCAGTGCTCCAGCCTCTGAGAACTTTACGTGGACAATGCCTCCATCGAAAGATTTATTGAGAAGGTTCAAGAAAACAAGATCCACAATACACTGGGCAGGCAAGTGGGAAATGTCAGCTTCTTCACCCCTACCCAAGGCTGCCCTCTCCAAGGTGTTCTGGGACCATCCCTGAGCCTGGATTCTGGATAAAGGAGGATGCTAGGTCTCCTGCCCTCAAACCTCAAGCATTGCCCTGGAGGATTCCATCATGCCTTCCAGCACCTGGCTGCTCAGATATCAGCCACCCAACGCCCATGGGTTTCACCAGCACCTGTGGTCTACAGCCCTCAGGAATGGTTTGGTTCAACTCTGGTGCCAGGCAGGGAATGGGGTGGAGGCCAGGTCTCTGGACCCGCTGTGTCCTCAGCTCCCCACCCTGAGACAAAGCATAAAGACCAGGGATCCTTTGTTTCCGGCCACACCCAGGGACACCGAGGGCTGCTCAGCCACCGCCACCATTCCCACCCCCCAGTGTTAACCCTTGCCGGGACACAGCCGCCAGGGCCGCCCCATCAGGTTATTTTTAGCTGCAGTGAGGAATGGGAGGGGCTCCTCCATCATGGCGCTGCCTCTAGGTCCAGACTTCCACTTCATCGGTTTGGGCGGGGAGTGGGGGGGAGGGGGGGAGGGGCGGTGGTCGATCATTTTCCTTACTCTGGCGGGGAAGAAACGCTGCCGCGAGATGCAACAGCTAGACTGTGCAAAGGCCGCCCGCTGGAGGCTCAGCTCCAGGGCCGGAGGGAGGGGGTTCGGACACCGCGCCCCTCCCTCTTTTGTTCAGCTCCGCATCCTCCGGGTCCATGCCATCCGCTGCAAGCCCGCGGGGAGAGGGACCCGAGGCTCCCGCCCCGCCCCGCTACGCCGGCCTGCCCTCCCCCCCATTGTCCCCAGCGGCTGGGGGGAGGAGGCTGCAAGGCCGAGACCGGCCCCGCCCCACCCGCCGCGACGCAGGAAGCCCCTCGGGGGCCGCCCGTTAGGTCCCCCAGCGGATCCCGACCCCGGCGGCGACCACCACCACCTTGCCAAGAGCGGCGGGGCCAGGGCGGGGGCCCAGCTTACCGTGATATGCGGAATGCTCTTCTTGCCCTGGTAAGACATGGCCCCCCTCTGGCGCCCTCCGCCCGGCCGGTGGACCTGTGGGGCTGGCTTTCGCCCGGTCTGGCTCTCTCTCGGTCCCGCTCCCCGCGGGCGCGGTGACAAAGGCCCGGGCTCAGTGAAGAGAGGGACGGAGGCTCGGCGCCCGCGGCTGCCCACGCGCCCGGCTGCCCCGGCTGCTCGGCCCGCCCGCCGCCGCTGCCGCTCCGGCTGCCAGCACCGCCCGGCTCCGCGAGGAGGGCGGGAGGAGGAGGGAGAGGCGAGGGCGGGAGGAGGGGGCTGCAGACAGACAGCTCCTCCCGGCGGCGCGGAGCCGAGCCCGATTCGCCCCTCTCTGCTCGAACCAGGAAGCGCTTCCCCTCAGATTCGCCCCCCCACTCCGCCCCCCGCCCCCTCCCCAACCGCCCAGCCCCTCCGACCCCCACCCCGCGCACACGCCCTCTGCTGGGCCCCGGCCTCGCTCTTGGATTGGGTAGGTCTGGTTTTCAGGGCTCCTTTAAAAGCCAGAGATGAACTTCGGGTGCGCAGGCAGAGGCCGTGGCAGCGCCACAGGTGTGCAGCAGTGCATCTGCAGGCCTCCCCGAACATCTGCGTGGGGGAGGGGGTGTGGGCCGGGCGCCCAGAACCCGGCCCGGCTGCTGGTGCCCTCGAGGCCCTCCAGGATCCAGCCCAGGCCTCTCGTTCCACAGCCTGCGTTAGTCCCTCCGCTGCGCCACTCCCTGAATAGACGGAGCACATCTCCAGCCCCAAGTCCAAGCCTTTATTCAAACTATGTCCTCTCTCTGAATATCTTACCTCAGACAGAAGCCTATCTATTCTCCCAGACTCACCTCCTAGGGCTTCTCCATAAAACCTTTCTCTGCCACTCCTCCCACCCCCATCATTGAACCAGCCTCCCTCCCTCCCTGCAGCAGGGACCCCAGAGACAAAGCCCTAGTTAGTGACTGATCTGCTTTACCGCCTGCAGCCCCTCTTTCATCACACGGCCCCCTGCCACTGGGGCCACCGGCTTATCCCCAGAGCCTTGTCTACCAGACAGTGATTGCTGATTGCAGAGCCAGACCATTGGCACTAAGGAGCCCAGAGCCCCCAGGACAGGCTAGCGGTCAGGAGGGGGGAAAGGATGTCCTGGTTCCCAGTGGAGAGTGGACACCAGCCCCAGCACCTATAATCCAGGTGTTGCTTTGGGGAGAGGTGGGCAGGAGTCCTGGGTTAGCTTAATGAACTTCTTGACAGAAGAGGAAAGAGGGAAGAGGGAGAAAGGGGGGGAGCCCTAGCAAGCCCCCACAGGGCTAGACAGGTGCCTCCCAAATCCAGTCAGATTAAAATGCCAACCTTCTACTTTCTGCCTATAAAAGCCAAACCCACAGGCTCGGTAAAAAGACCCCACCTTCTTTACTTCCAGCTGCCACCAGAGGGAGGGGTGCCAGGCCTGGTAAAGCTCCCACCACTCAGGTTAGGGCCTGAAGCCTTTACCTCCACTGCCACCTGGAGGCCAGTCCTCCAGTCCAGGACAGAAGGCCAGAGATGCCTGGGCCTTAAAGTGGGGATAGGGTTGTATGTTCACAAAATAGAAACGGCTTAGTATTCCAGGAACACTAGGCCATAAGTTTCCCATTTCACAGGTGCGAAATTGAGGCTTACAGAGATAGAATGAAATCTTAGATACAAAGCATGTTAGCTGCAGCAGAGCAGTATCTGGAAGCCAGGTTCCTGCACAACTTGTCTAGAGCTCATTCTTGGCTCTGAGTTGGGTCCTAAATTCTTGTTGCTGACCGGAAATTGCAGGTCTCCCTCTCTCTGACTCTACATCCCCTTCCTCAGCGTTGCTAAGGGCTAGGTTCCAGGAACCAGGGCCCCTCCCAGGCTTCAGTCTGGGCAGGGGAAGCTCCAGGATTGGAGAGGAGACCTCCTGCGTATCGGGGGAGGGGCACGCGTCTGCTATTGGCCAAACAGACCACCGCTCCCAAGTGGACTTCCCGGGTACAAAGCGCCGCAGTTGCACAGCCTTGGGCCCCGGCAGACGCTGCGCCTGCGCCGCAGAAACCCCTCCTCCCTCCCCGGGAAAGAGCTTTACGGGTGGGGGGGAAGGACCCCGGCACCCTCTGCAAAGCTCAGGAGCAGCGAGGCCCGCCGGCCCCCGAACCCGAACCCCGTGGCTGCTTGGTCCGCAGAAAGTAAAACTCTCTCCCCCAGGGAGACCGCGAGCACCTAGGCTCCACAGTCCCGAACCTCGCGTGCTCCTGGAGCCCTTGGCGCGCCGGAGGCGCTGCCTTTTGTCCAGTACCCGAGAAGCCATGGAGAAAGGGGAGAAGGCTAGAGGGGGAGAAGAAAGAGGAGTGGGAGAGGTGAAGGGATCAGCGTCCCCAAGGGCCGAGGCGCGGCTGAGGAGCCGTCCCAGACAGAGCCCAGGGGCGATGCTGGCTTTGGTGACATTGACTGCAGCTCCATCAGGGACGCTCTTCCACAGCTCCCGGCCGTGCACAAAGCTCTCCCGCCTCCCTGATACTCCACCACGCCTTGAGGGAGGCTGGGAGATACCACCCCCATTTCACAGATGAAGAAGCTGAGGCTCAAGAGGACGCAGAGCCTTGACTGGAAACTAGGATTCTCCGGTATTGGCCCCGGCTTCTTGGTCCGCGGCCCCGAAGCCTCCCGCTGGGGCTGTGAAGCCTGGATCCCAAGTGAGGTCGGAGACTAGGGAAGGAGGTGGGCAGGGCAAGATACAGAAAGGATAGGGACAAGGAGACGGGACCCTCTCGATATCTCCATTCCCTGCCCCCCCCACACCCCCCCCCTCACTGTAGACCTTCATCTCGCGAGGCTCAGGATTCAGGACCACGGAGAGTTCCCGAGCTACGAAGACTGAAGACCCGGGGCGTGGGGGTGGGGGCAGCAGGAGACCCACTATTGGGTCGTAGCAGCCACAGGCCAGCCCAGCCCCCACCTCCCACTCCTCCAGGAAGCCCTCCCAGATTTCTGTCCAGATCAAGCTCTGCCTCCTCCGGGCTCACTGTATGCCTCTCAGAGCATTTAAGGGGAGAAGGGTTAATTAATGAAAATGATGATAAGGATCAAACTCATAATAAACAACGAACACTTATTGTATGCTCACTACCTAGCGGCATTAACTGATTTAATTTTCACAATGAATTTGTCACCCACCCTGGCCTAGGGTGGGGCCGGAGTGCTAACAGGGAACCCAGCACCTATCAGGGGCCTGGGGCCTGAGCAGTGCTCAGACATGGAGTTCTGGGGTAAGGCTACAGCTCGTCGGCCCTCGGGTGCTCCAACTTCCGTTTTCCAAGCACCTCACCCATATATCCCAAAGCTGCGTCGTCTACGCATCTTCCCCTAATGCTCTGGCGACCCCAGCTGAAGAGAGATGAGCCATAGGGCCCATGGCCCGGCGTTCCCTCTCCCTGATGTTTCCCCACTTTCGTGGGGGGAACCTCCAAGTCTAGGAAGCTACTGACCCCGGTTCAAACCCCCTCTCTGCCTCCAACTTGCTCTGTGAAGTGAGCACACAGGCGTTGTGCTGTGGGACTCGGGAGCATCCTCTGAAGATGTCGGTGATTGCGGCTAGCGGTTTCCAGTTCTGTCTGCCCCACGATCTAAATCTTTAACCAAATCCTTCCCCCTGAAAATACAGAGGGAGCACTCAGGAAAAGCTTAAGCTTTAAGCCATGTGACCACAGGCATTTCACTGAACCTCTCCCAGCGCCTGGTACATAGTAGGTGCTCTATAATTCCTCATGAGTGAGTGAATAAATGAAGGGATGAATGCGGAACAGAGCTCCCTGCCTTTTCATAAAGCAGAAAATGAGGATCCTTGGATGAAATTAAACCCAGAGGTCCCTCTGCGCTTTAAGGGACCATGTGGCGGTTTTAGCCAACTTACTTCCCTTCTCAGAACCTCGCTCTCCCTTTCTGCAGTGGAGGAGCGGGGGGGGGGGGGGCTGGATCTCGAAAGACCCTTTGGAGTCTCACGGACTATGCTGGCCAACGCTGACCGAGTCGCACAACCTCTCCGAACCTCCTGAATGATGGGGTGGGGGAGGGGCGTTCCGTAGCTCTCCCAAGCCTGGCCGCAGTGGCCCCAGCACTCCTGCCCGGGCACTGCCCTCGGGCGGCCCCCCACGCCCAGCGACCCGAGGGTCCCGTCTCCTCCGTCCGGCCCACGCGCGCCCCGAGGGTACCTGGCCATTGTCCCGGCCGAGTGGCAGGTCGCGGGGCGCGGGGCAGCGGATGCGCAGCGCAGGCGGTCGCTCGTCGCGCTCGCCCGGCGAACTGACTGCCGAGCCCGAGGGATCGCTCACGTCGCTGGCCGTGTCCTCGCTGCCTCCGGGCCCCGGCAGGCCGACCGCGTCGAGCCGGCCAGCACTGCGCGGTGTGCGCGCGGAGCCTCGGCGGCCCACGCTGTACGCGTCGAAGTCGATGGTCTTATTCTCGTAGGCGCCCTCCACCGCGGCGAACATGCCGCCGTACTTCTGGCGCGGGGTCTGCGCCGCGCTGCCCGGCCGCGCCAGGTACACGGGCAGGTCGTCCTCCGTGTTCCACGCGCGCCGCCGATCCGCCATACCGGTCCAAGGCCGGCAGCCCGCCCGCGCCCCCGCCCGCCCGTGGCCCTGGCCACTGCTGTGCGCCGAGCTCAGCGCTCCGTGAGGGCCAAGTCTGCCCAGGCGAGACTGCGGCCCGAGGAGGGAGGGGCGGGGCGGGGCGGGACGCGAGGCGGGGCGGGGCAGGGGCGGGGCCTCCGGGCGGCTGTCTGAGAGCGCAGCGGCAGGCTACAAAGGACCGGGAGGCGGGGACCGCAGCGAGGGCGGGGAGGGACCGTGACGAGCCCTCGCCGCAGCGCCGAGGGCGGGCAGCAGAACCGCAGTGCCCTCGCCGCCCACTCCGCTCCCCGCCCCCAGGCTGAGCGCGGGGCGCGAGGAGAGCGAGGGTTGCTAACAGGGTTGCTAACAGCGAGCACGCACACACACACGCTCCCACACAGGTTGGTACTAGCACACTAGACAATTGTGCCATACAAACACGTGAGAATTGCACAAACATGCTGGCACACACAAGAGTCGATTACACTACACGCTCCCTAGACATACGTAGGCTCGTTCACGCACATCAGAGACAATTTTGCACACACATACATGCTTGTACATACTCCTAGTCAGACACACACACACACACACACACACACACACCAGAAATTCTCAGTCACCCAACCCAGCGCATAGACAGCAACACACTGAGATTGATTGCACAACCAGAGAGAGACTCTCACACGCTGGACACTGCATTCATTCACTCAGCACTATTATACTGAGTGCCCTGCTGGTGCCTAGCACGTTGTTGGCACTGGGGACAGTACTGTGAACAAAATAGACCGAGTTCTGCCCTCTGGGAGCTGACATTCTAAGGAGGAAAGAGACAAACAGACACATAGTGTACCGGGCAGTGCTGCACACCAGGAAGGATGAAACAGCAAGGAAAGAGGGATGTGCTGGGTCCACATTCACACTGACAGACAACAGAAGAACACGCTTGCATGTGAACCAATGACACACATGTACGCGAGGCTCATGCCTGCAACATCCACACAACAAAGAGATTTTCACGCCAAAGGCAAACTCACAAGATGACTCCACACGCATAAACCCTGACAGGACGCCCACACACAAATCCACACCAGAAATATGGGTAGTCGGAAGCTTAAATAGAAACGCTCCAGAAAAAGACACACAAAGTGATAGATCATCTCACACACATGCACACACTCCTGTCAGTCACCCAGACAAATATTCCCCACTCCAGGGTCACTTCCCATGACCCCTGATGCAGCGTACCCTTGCTGAGCTAGGAGCTTGCAGCCTGGGAGTCCCAGGCTTCCTCTGACTAGGGCCAGGGTGAAGGGCGAGGGGCCTGGGGGTCGCTCTGCTGGGGCTCCCCTCTACCTCTCTTCAAAGCCAGGTGCCATGTGCCTTCCCTAGATACCCTCGCTCATTTCTCCCTGATCATTATCAGGCAGAGAGTCCTAAGCGTCTCCAGGGACATGGTGGTCCCAGCTGCTCTTTCTGGATGGGTGGAATCACCAGCTGCCGACCCGTTCCTCGAGCAAGTTCAGACATGTGGCAACAGGCTGGGTGGGGACCCAGCTGGGAACTTCAGTGCCTTGTGCTGCACCCCACCTCTCACCCTGCCAGCTTCCAGTGCTGGGAACTGTCCCTTCAGTGCCCGGCCTCACTGGTTCCAGGAGTCCCAGACTCTGGGGTGCAGTGCAAGTGTATTTTTAATGAAACCTTCTATCTGTCCTGTGAAATACTGTTCCCAGCACTTTCCAGGCAAGGAAATTTCCTGTTGAAGACCACATAGAAACTTCTTCTAAAGCTCCACAACTATTTGTGGTGACCAAACTCATAGAAACATCAGAGAAACCAAGAATCTGAGTTAGATGAAACTTTTGAGGTCAATCCTCATACTTGGTTGCCTGAATCTGCTCTCACGTCTCGAGGAGACTGTCTCTCCAGCTTTGCATAAATACTGCTGGTGATGGAGATCTCACTACTTTCCAAGAAAACCCTTTTCATTGGGAGAAAGGGCTAGGCAGTTGTCAAGATTAGGAGGGAGTAACACAGAGGGAGGAGGGAAAGAGTTGTCTTTGTGCAGAAGCAAGAAAGTATAAGAATGATTCCCACTCACAGAGTTTACTACATGCCAAGGACCATTGTAGACTTTTTACATACAGTTACTCTTTTAAGGCTCACAGCGACCTTTGAGATACGTACCGAGATATGTAAAAAAGCCACCTTTTACAAATGAGAAAACTGAGTCTCAGGGAGATAAGTAACGTGTCGAGGGTCACAGCTGGTAAATGATGCCACTTTGGATTGAAACACAGTCGTCTGGTCCCAGAGTCTGCATCTTAACCAGTATCATTTTCCTTCCCCCAAGAAGCCTGGCTGAAGAGCTCCTACTGGGAAACGGGAGAGAAAGCATGAACCTGGCATAGTTAGAAGAGACTAGATTTTTGAGTTTGAATCCTGTCCTCCATGCAACCTTGGGCAACTAATCATTCCACATTCATCCAACACACCTCTTGGGCACCCACTGTGTCACTGACTTTATTTTCCTCCTCATCTGACTTTATTTTCCTCCTCATCTCTCCTGTCTTCTAGAGGAGGGGGATCTGACTTTTACTGAGCTCCTACCGTAGGTCAGGGTCTATGAACACACTGCTTATTTCTACACATTACATCGTGCTTTCAGCAGCCCCCTTGGCAGATGTTGTCCCCTCCGTTTCCAGGCTGGAATGCTGAGGATGACAAAGCTTAAACCTACTGCTCAAGTTAACCTCCAGGAAGTGACCATGCTGGGATTCCACCTCAGGTTTGTCTGAGTTCTTTCTACAACATCTCCTCATCTCAAGACCAGTAACCCCAGTGTAACAGAAGAAGGGAGGCAGGAAAAACAATCCAGGGTATGAGTTAGGAAATGCACCCACCAGCCTGCAGGGAGACCAAGGGGAGCAGCGTCTGGCAGAGGCCAATAGAGGAAAGTCCAGGAAACCTGAGCAAACTGCACTTGGTCCAGAGGATGGCTGTCACCTTCCCCTCCTGTCCTCTGATGGCTCTCAGTCCTCCAGGGAAGGAATGCTCATAAGTGGATTAAACCATGACATCTGGTGAAGGGCAAGCCTCCAGCTCATCCTGTCAGACCAGGAAGGCTTCAGGGTGAGGGCAGCGAACAGAGTGGGCAGGGAGAGGACAGGAGACGCCACTCAGCTCTGATGCATATTCTCCATCAGGACTTTTTTGGCAAACACACACACACACAAAGATTTTTTAAGAAACCTCATAAGTTATAATAATCAGAAAAAGGGAATTGTAGTTTATTGTTAGGTGCATAACACTCAGCAAATCTGTGAGGCAAGTAATGGATTATTGCACTCATTGTGGAAATAAGGAAAAATGTTCAGAGAAGCAAAGCAACCTCCCTAAAGTTGTATTGGCCAGAAAGTGGCAGAGATCCAGTTCAAATGCAGGCTTGTTTGATTCTAAAATGTTGGTTTCCCTCTGCTATCTCCAAATCAGTTCACAGGGGATTGTGGTGGGCAGAATAATGACGCCCTCTTCACAAAGATGTTTACCTCCTAATCCCAGAACCTGTATATATGTTACCTTACATTGCAAAAGGTAACTTGCAGATGTGCTAAAGTTCAGGATCTTGAGATGGCGAGATTATCCTGCTTTATCCAGGTTGGCCTAATGTAATCACAAGAGTCCTTAATAAGTGAAAGAGGGAAGGAGACAGGAGGGCCAGAGTCAGAGAAGGAGATGTGACAACAGAAGCAGGTGCCAGAGCCAGAGCAAGATTTGAAGATACAATGCTGTTGGCTTTGAAGACGGAGGAAGGGAGCCCGAGCCCAAGAATGCAGGCAGCTTACAGAATTTGGAAAAGGCAAGGAAGCCAGTTCTTCCCTAGACTACCCAGTAAGAACACAGCCCTGCCAATACCTTGGTTTATAGCCCAGTGAGACCCATTTCAGACCTCTCTTCTCCATAACTGTAAGATATTAAATATGTGTTGTTTTAAGCCCCTAGGTTCATGGAAATTTGTTGCAGCAAAAACGGTAAACCAATACAGGCATATAATGGATCGTACAGGACATCACTTGATTACTTGTGAGAAGTGGATTTGACTTCTGGGAAGATCGTTTATTCCCCACCAAAAATCAAGAGTCTTGGATTCGTTGTCTTTTTGTATCGTGTTAGGGTCTACAACACTATGTAAGGAGCCATCAGTAAGTTAAACATTCAAAAAAGAAAAAAAAAAAACTTTAACTGTGAAAAAGGATACATTTTAATGTACAAAATTACACAAATTATACATTTAACTAACATAGAAAAATACATCTTGGTAACAAGAGAAAATGCCAGCCTATTTTACACAAGATTGAGCAATCATTACAAATCTTGAAAACACAGAAATGAGTATTGAGTCCGAGTCACAAGTGGTCAGGAATCTGATGGGCATCTCCGAGGACTGATTGCTCTGTTCATTTCACTGCAGGCAGGAGTTTGGGGACAGCCACTGCTCCAGGACCCAAGGGAGGGTCCCACTGCAGAACATCCAAAAGGAAGTGGGGTCCGCCTATGTTGCCAGACCACTTCCATGTGAACCAATGCTTCTAACCGAGGGGAGGGGCAGAGCATGGACTGCCCAAATTCTGACCCTGTGTTGACTAATAGAGATGTGTAACATAGGAGTCCTTTTAGATTCATGCAATTGCAAGGTGTCTAGTTATTGTGCATTGGGGATCCAGGAGGAAAGTACACAGTTTCCAAACTGATGTCTGTGCTTCACAGCTTTCATGTGATATCTGCCCAGGATTCAACCTGGAAGAGTGAGGAGACCGGGGAGGTTCTGCCAAAATGAACTCACGAGCCATGTTCATCACCTTTGCCAGTGACACCCAAGTCCCTTTCCTGCTTCACCAGCAAAAGTTGGTTGTGCAAATCTGAACGTTGGGAGATCATCTTAGTCACCCAGCTGAGGTTGGTGGTGCATGTCCCACCATGGCACTGAAGTGTGTCTGGACCATTTTCAAAATGTTGAGGGAAGGTTCTCAGTGTTCACAGAGCACTAATATGTGCTGAGTGCTTTAAAAAAAAAAAAAAAAAAAAAACCTGTGCTCTCTCATTAAGGCTCACATCTTCCCTGATGTTTCCCTGGAGGACACTGAGACTGCGAGAGGTAAGTATTCCGTTCAAGCTTGCACAACCAGTTGGCGGCAGAGTCATAGTTCGAACCCCATGTATCTGGCCCATAACCCATTTTCCAGTCTCTGTGACAGGCAGAACTTGTCTTGTCCCGATGCAAAGTCTAATAGTTAATAGTTATAACACTGCTGCATAGATATTTATTGTCCCCATCACTTTCAATGTCATATTTGCAAACAATGTGTTATATCACTTTACTTTAAAAAGAAAATATTGACAGAGTTGATACCGAGTTTTCAGCACATTCGTCTATCTCTTCCCTTATTCTACCACCATATAAAGGTATCATCAGTCTACCTTTGGGCATAGCCTGATGATGTCTTTCAAAGACAAAAAAAATTGTTATTAAAGCAAACCTTATTTTGATGGTATCAATTCCCGCATTAGTCTTCCCACGACTCTATGTAATACCTTTATGCCAAGGATGCAGACATCAGATTGGATGGGAGCTGTGCTTGCTGAAAACAGAGTAGGATTTAGAGAAACGGAATAAAGCAAGCCCAATCCTTCCATCCTAAGCCTATTGGCTTTTTAAAAGCAGTTTTAGATCCAAGGCATATACTATCTTTTTCTAGAAATTCTCATAAAACAGGAAAGAGGACTAAATACATCCACAAACCCCAGGGGTTTCTTCTTCTCTGCCCACCAAAGTACCAGAGAATTTCCAAAAAATTTATTGCAGAGCCAGGTAGGAACCCAGCTGGCCATTGGTGCAAATGCCAAATAGAAATCTGTTTCTATTTGCTTACCCAACTGGTCAATTTATATATCACACTGGACTTAATCTATTTCTGGAAGATTTCAGGATTCAAGCAACTGTACCCAAGAAATCTGCTTTGTGTGCCTATTGCATCACTCAGTTGTATAATCTGAACTTTCGTGTAACCATGCCATGATCAGCCACCAAGTGCTTGGCATCCAGCTCTGCTTGCAGTGGAGCTGAATGCTAGAGCACGCTACGCATTTCATTTTCATAGGTCCACTAGCTGCTTAAATGGTGAAGTTACCACACTGACTCATGGTCCAAAATATTCCAAAGCTGAGAACTATCCTCCTGTCAACTCTGAGGATACATTTCTTTCCTAGCAAGGAACAAAAATAAATGAGTCTGACACAAAAGAAACACACAATGGCATCTGGGAATTTAATTAACACAGGGGATGGGAGAACGAAAAGGGACTGTGAGGCTATAGTGTTGTGGTTCTGTCCCTGGCTGCCCATTAGAATCACTGGGGGGGCTCTTTAAGGATCCCTGCCTGGGACCCAAGACGCAAGACAACCTGACTAAGGTGGCCTGGAGAGGGAGCTGGGCATCGGACTCCTAACTGCTCTCCAGGTGGGTCCAACATGCAACCAGGGTGAAGAATCATCACTACAGAGGGCAATCTTCTACTGGTAGCCTAGACAGGGGCTGTGGCAGGGTTCATGCCACACCTGTCCCCTGACTCCCAGCCCAGAGCCCCTCCAACTGCAAGGCACTGTCTGAATACAGAAAAAGAGGCTGAATGTCTAAAATATGTCAGAAATGTCTAGCACCCTATTCTTCGATGTGGACTGAGTTCTCAAGAAGTTTCTCATTCCAGGCCTGGAATTTCACCCTGGAATTAAACAAGAGCTGTGAAATCTCTTAAAAAAAAAAAAAAGCTTACCAGCCTGAATGTAAAAAGCCACACTCAACTTTGGAAGTTTACTCAACAAATTGCTGAGTCACACAAATAGAAAGAAAGAAACTCATCTTTTAAAGGATTTGGGCTCCCCGTCCTCTGCAATGATGGATAAGTAAGCTCATACAGTAATCTCATCACAGAGTGATTCATGAACTTTTGATCAGCTTTGCTGCTTCATTTTCACACTGGGAAACTAAGGTAGGGGAGGCTGTGAATGGGGTGGATTTAAACTACAATCATCTCAGCCTAGCTAAGAGGTAAGTGAGTTTTCGTGATATCTTGGGATTCAGGGCTTCCCCAGGGCGAAACGTGGGGAAAATTCTTTGATAGAATAAATGTTGGTAAGTGATGACATGTGGATTGTAATCATTAGAAAATTAATTGCATCAGACCCAGATCTAAAATTCCAAATCAGAAGAACGGGCATCGTGGCACAGCTGGAGAACCCTGTATGAAATATCAGAACCAGATTCGGCTCCATATGCCATCAAGAGGCTGTGTGACTATGGGTGTTCACTTAACCTCTCTGGGCTTCAGTTTCCTCACCTATCAAATGGGAAAAGGCAAGGTGCTACTACTAAAGTCTCTAGCTCTAACAGTGGATGCTTCCAGATCTGTTATTTTAATTACTGCACTACTGGCCTGCCTGGGAAGGGTAGAGCCATCAGACCACGTGGACTCCGTGTGTCTTCGTTTCTGCCACACCTCTAGTGAACCTATTTTAAGAACACTGCCTGGCAGTTCATGGGGAAATGTTGCCATGCCAACTCGTTGGCTGTTGCTAATCACGATCTATGAATGTGCAGTACAACCATCTGACAAGCAATTCGCTTCTTCCTTAGCCTGGATACCTCTTCCAAATTGTCATAAGACAGACCACCTTGTTCATAATAGCACACAGTAGGTACATAATGGGTGTGCATTTAATTAGTGATGTGAATTAATGACATGAAAGCGTATGCACCACACTGAAGTCTGCAAAGTGCTTTCCCATGCAGTGTATCTATTAACGCTCCCTGCAGGTGCTAAGGCAGGTATTTTATTGCTCCATTTGCCAAGTGAGTAAACTGAGGAGGGGAAGTGAATTTCCCATGATCTCGGAGCTAAGAGGTTGCAGAACCCAGACTCCAGACCAGTGATTCTGTTTTAAACCCTAATCTCTCTCCCACACCAGGTAGTCTCTCATCTCTCCAGCATGTGAAGGTCAAATCCTATATATTTATGCAGAACTTAAGAGTTGACCAAAGGCTTTTTCTATCCACCTTCCCGCTTCATCCATCCAAAGCCTAAAGGTAAAGAGGTGAGGCTCTGCCGGGGCCACACCTGGCCTCTTAGGTTTCCCAGGTACAGTGGGATGGACGGCTCCCCTCAGGAGGGTCTCACTGGCCCTGAAGTGACTCAGAGGCCCCTGGCAGGGACTCTGAGATGGACCGAGGTAACAGAAACAGCACGGTGGGTAGAAAGACCCAGTAGTGGGTGACAGTAGGGGGCTCAGGACAAGCATGCCTTCTGGGGCAAAGCACATGCAGCAACAGAGATGAGCCTTGAGGGTGAAGCCAGGGCCCCTCGTAAAGCCAGCTCAGAAGAAGCACTTCATGAGCAATGATCGGCCAACTAATCTATTGACTGATATAAAACCTGCCCACGGGAAGAGAAATTTGGTCTGTTTTTTCTCTGCTGTAACTCCAGGTCTGTAGCGGTGCCTGGCACTTAATGCTGGTTGGAGGGAGGAAGGAACACCAGTGAGCGACACACCTCAACCCCAAGAACACATGAACCCGGGAGAGCTCCAGTGGGAGGCTAGAAACTACACTTTTTCCTCTTTTTTTTTTTTTTTGGAAATATTTGGAAAACATGCCATACTTTTCACCTTAGAGAGAGACTTCTGCTTGGGAAGGGAAGGAGGGAAACTAAACTCTACTGAGCATCGACTCTGTGCCAGGCACCTTACGTTTCTCACCCACCTTGTGCTGGTGAGGACCAGGATATCACCCCGTCTCACAGCTGGGGGTCGGCAGCTCAGAGAGGCGGCTGACCTGCCAGTGCCCCCAGCAGGTGAAAGGCAGAGGGTAGGCTCTGAAATCAGGCTGAAGGACTCTGCAGCCAGGCTGTGCCGGTGACACCAGGACATCACATCTCTTGCTGGGTGTTGCTCTGCTGCCATGGGGATTTGGAGCCCTTGAACGCAGCCCTCACCTGTTCCAAAGTAACCCGTGCGAAGCATCTGCTGTGTGCCAAGCCCTCTGCTGGGGCTCTAAGCTTCCCTGTCTCAGTTAATCCTCAGAATAAGCCCGTGGGGGAGGCATGGTCCCTTTTCCCATTTTGCAGATGAAGAAACAGACCCCCAAACCCTAAGCTGCCTGCCCCGTCTGTGCTGTTAATAAGCCCCTCATATCCCAACCCCACATTCCAGTCACCACGCACCCCCTTCTTTCTGTCTCAACGATTCAGTAAGGATGTCGGAGAAGGTTCCATCTCTCCCATTTCCCTCTGAAAGAGGAATCTTAGGCTCAGAAAGGTCAAGGTCACAGGGGCAGGCAAGCGGCAGAGCTGGAACCAGACTCCAGTCCAAGCCTTCCTGGATGACAGCGGTCACATCACAATCCTGCCCATGAGACCTTGGGCACAGCTCACTGTGCCTCTCTGGTCTCTGTTTCTACCCATAACCGGAGGGTGCTGGGCAGACCAGGCAGGTGAGGTGGGGAGCGAGGAGGAGACCAGGAGGGATTGGGGGCCTGAGACCCCCCCAGGCTGTGTGCCTGCCGGTAGGGGAGGGAGTGGCTGGCCTCATTCAGCTCTGACTGTGGCCAGGAAGCTAGAAGCCCTGAGTTGCCAGATTCACTATTTTTCCAAAAGAAGCCAGAAATCCAGATTTTAATGAGAAATCTCTTGGCTTTTAAATGTTATTTGCTAATTCCAATATTAACAAATACAACATAGGTATTTGTACCCCCGTGTTCATGGCATTATTCACAATAGCCAAGAGAGGGAAGCAACCCAATTGTCCATCGACAGGTAGATGGGTAAGCAAAATGTGATCCACCCACACAATGGAGTATTACTTAGCCTTGAAAAGGAAGGAAATTCTGACACACGCTACAACATGGATGAAACCTGAGGACATTATGCTGACTGAAATAAATCAGTCCCAGAAGAAAAAATTCTGTGTGATTCCACTTATATGAGGTTCCTAGAGTCAACAAACTCATAGAGACAGAAAGTAGAAGGGAGTTTGCTAGGGGCTGGGGAAGGGGAAAATAGGGGATTGGTGTTTAATGGGGACAGAGTTTCAATCTGGGGAGATGGAAAAGTTCTGGAGATGGACGGTGGTGATGGGTGCACAACGATGTGAATGCATTTAATGCCAGTGAACTGGGCATTTAAAAATGGTTAAGCTGGTAAATTTTATGCTACACATGTTTTCACCTCAATTAAAAAACAAAACAAAAACATGAGCTAAACAAGACGTGTCTGTGAGCCAAATCTGGCCTGAGGACTGTAGACTAGGAACTCTCTGAGGTCTGTCCTACGGGTCGTGGGACCTGTGTGAGCCCAGCCCTGGTTCTGCTGAGGTCCCAGACATGAGGGCAGACCCCACTCACCAGCTGTCTTCCTGCCATCAACCTCTGCCTCAAGAAAGAACTCAGATAATCAGGTTGCACCATGCACAGCCTGCTTTTCATTCGGCCTTTCTCGGGGTGCTAAGGTTTCGGCTGTCCCTGTTAGCCCCTTGGTTGCTCAATGAGGTGGCCTCACAGCCCTGCAGTTTACAGGGAAATCTTTAAGAAGGAGCAAACCCTCTCGGTCTGAGCACAGCCACTGGGCCACAATGCTCTTTTTTTTTTTTTTTTTTTTTTTTTTGCGGTACGTGGGCCTCTCACTGTTGTGGCCTCTCCCGTTGCGGAGCACAGGCTCTGGACGTGCAGGCTCAGTGGCCATGGCTCACGGGCCCAGCTGCTCCACGGCACGTGGGATCTTCCCGGACCGGGGCACGAACCCGTGTCCCCTGCATCGGCAGGCAGGCTCTCAAACACTGCACCACCAGGGAAGCCCCACAATGCTCTTTAACTGCTGGGCCAGACGAGCAGAAACAGGGCTGCAGTACCGCGGGCACTTTGGGGTGCTTTGGTTATTTGTGGGGAGTGGGAAATTCATGGACACAGTGGCCCGAAGTGACTTGTGTTTAGAAAAGAAGAAACCTCCGCTTATTCTGGAAGCAAGGAGGCTGGGTTTGGGACCTTCCCAGCTGACCAGAGGCTACCCCACAGAAAGAACCCAGATGATGTTTGCTGCAGCAGGACGAGCCTCCTCTGATGGAGGACTCAATGCACGGAGGGGCTACAGACTCATCAGAGGTCCAAGCAGGGAGGGATGCTGGAGGGCACGTGGTCACACCCATTTCACAGATGAGGAACTGAGGCCCAGAGAGGCCAAGGGGTGGCCTCAAAGTCACTGGCCAGTTAGAGGCAGAGCTGGGTCTCCAGGTTCCTTAATAAGAGTCCTTCCCCCTTAGACTAGCAGTGCTTGATGCTTGGGGGTCCCAGTCTCATTTGAGAATCTAGTGAAATCCATGGCCCCTTTCCCTAGGAAGGTGCTCACACACATGCAATGCTTTGCACAGGCTAGCCCAGCAGGAGCTCTAGAATAGCAAGATGACTACTCAGATGTCTCTTAAACCATGCTGCCAGGCCTCACATCACCCATCTTGGGTGACAGCTACGTAGAACTGTAATGAGTACTTACGGCAGACAGCCCTCCTGAGCAGACGTCAGTACATGAGTGAGAGAGGATGGAATCACACTTTAGCAACAACAGTGATCCCTGACACATGGGAAGCATCTTAGTGTTCAGGGCACTTTCGCAGCCATTAGCTCATTAGGTTGTCGGAACAAAACTGTCAAGTAGGCTTTAGTAAAGCCCCTCAAACCGATGAAGAAGTGGAAATTCTGAGAAGGTTAGTAATCTGTGCAGGAACAAAGCTTAGGAGTCGCTGAGCCAGCCAGGACCTTGGGACTCCAGCCCCTGGCTTCTTCTGCCACTCTGTGCCAATACATACGGGCTTCTGACAGTTAACAGCCATCTCTTTGGTTCCCTGGTTGGTATTATACAGAGTAGAGACGTTGTCAAGAGTGACTTGAAATAGGAAGATGGTTGTTTGGCTTTTAGTTCAGCTCCCTGGAAGGGATCGCAAATCATGGGGCCACCTCGGCTCCGCTAGTCAGTTGGGAGGGATGTAAATATTTCCCAGTTTGGTGTGCTTGCCTCTGTGCTGTCTTCTTTCCTGCAACAACAACAAGAAAAAAACCCAGGGAGATGAGTTCTTAAAGGGAACACACCAACCAGCATGGTATCTACATGAAGCCATCTGAACACATAAGCTTTTTAAATGCTGGGAGTCTCACATTCATCTCAATTTGTATTGGGTTTAAATCATGATATGTGTATACAATTCATAAGCTGCTCTCTCTAGAAAAGAACCTTAGCTTGGAATTAATAAACAATGCCCTCTTTATCTGGAAATTTAAAAATATTTAATTGAAGTATAGTTGCTTTACAATGTTGTGTTAATTTCTGCCGTACAGCAAAGTGATTCAGTTATACATATATATTCATTTTCATATTCTTTTCCATTATGGCTTATCACAGGATACTGAATATAGTTTCCTGTGCTATACAGTAGGGCCTTGTTGTTTATCCATCCTATATATAATAGTTTGTTTCTGCTAATCCCAAACAGAAATATGGAGCACTTCATTAATTTGCATGTCATCTCTGTGCAGGGGCCATGCTAATCTACTCTGTATTGTTCCAATTTTAGTATATGTGCCGCCAAAGCAAGCACTTTATCTGGGGTGTTTTTGAACCATGAAACAATATGGGAGTTTTATGTGAAGAAGTATTCACGTATATCTGTACAGAGAGGGTTTCTAGGTTTCGTGAGACTCTCAAAGGGGCTCGTGGCCAAAAGAAGTTTAAGAATGACTGGTCCAGAGGAAGAGAGAGATTGAGGTTCTCAAGGCTGTCTTCTTTCACCCATTTAACAAAGTTATCAGGCACCTGCTGTATGTCAGGCTTGGTGCTAGGCATTGAGGTTACAGTGCTTGCTCTCTTGTGGTCAAGGAGACAGAGGGTAACCTAGGAATCACAAAAGAAATGTTATGTCCCAGATGTGAAAGAGGGCAGAGTAAGACAACTGCAGGGTTCCAGGAAGGAACAATTTACGTGGGGGACAGCAGGAATGTGAGGGGAGAGGAGCATTCCAGGCAGAAGGCTGACACAGCCTGTGCAAAGGTCCTGCAGAGAGAGGAAGGGAGCACAGGAAGCCAGCGTGGACAGACCAGAGAAGTGAGGGGAAGCATCACAGGAGATGAGGTTGGGAAGGTCTGCAGTGTGGCAGATACTGGGATGGAGGGAAGTTGGGGGGCTCGGGTGTAGTGCTGGGACATGATAAGGGCTTAATTAATGAAGGACAAGAGGAAGGAAGGAAATGAAGAAGTTGGAGGAGGAGGACTGCCTGGAGAAGGTGATATTTGAGTGACACCTTGGAGACGTACAGGAGTCCTCTGGGCAGAGGAAACAGCTTGGGCAGAAGCCAAGAAGTGTCTTGGTATCTGAGTGAACATGGACTGGGAGGACTCAGCAAGGCAGATCAGTTTGCCAGGAGGAGTTTCCTTGGGTATTGCCAGACCAATAAGTGTATTTGAGCAATCTGACAGTTTGCAGAAGGGGACCCCAGAAACATTAAAACCCTATCAAAGAGCAGCATCCTTTTGCAGTTCTATTGTTACTTCCATAATTGATTTCACTGAGTTGGGCTTTTAATGTTGAGGGTCTCCAGAGATGGATAATAATGGCTCACACATCGCTCATAGCCACATCCAAGATGAGGATGTTGGTGAGGACGCCAACCACAGCATTACCCTGTGTGTCTCCAGTCTTGGGGTAAAGCCAGATCTCACTTGCTTAGGTTATTTATTTGTGTAGGTGGTTTTTAAGTCTGCTTTTCAAAATGTATTGACATATATCTTGTAAGCTGCTTTCAATCCTTTTATTTAAAGGAAATAAGACAAAAATAAATCCAACTACAATCCTTAAAGTTTATAGGACCACTGGTACCGAAACTTCACTATACTTCAGAATCATATGGAGAGCTGTATAAGAATTCAGATTTCCAGGCTCAAGCCCAGACTTATGTAATCAGTACCCAGGAAATGAATCTCAGAAACCTGTGTTTTCACTGAGTCCCACGCTCATGCATTTAGCTGGGTGGTTTTTATACATTAAGTACGTGCATTAAGAACCTGGCATCTGGGTATCACTGAACTGGGTGATGCTCCAGTCTGAGGACAAAGCAGACATGTAAAGTTAATGTCGCTGGAATCAGGTGAGAGAGACCAAACACAAGAAATCATCATCTCTTGCCTACATCATGCACAAGGTTGGTGCCCAAATTCTTGCACTGATCTTTCATTCATCAAGAAATTAATGTAGGGCTTCCTCGGTGGCTCAGTGGTTAAGAATCCGCCTGCCAATGCAGGGGACATGGGTTCGGACCCTGGTCTGGGAAGATCCCACATGCCATAGAGCAACAAAGCCCGTGTGCCACAACTACTGAGCCTGCACCCTAGAGCCCATGAGCCACAACTACTGAGCCTGTGTGCCACAACTACTGAAGCTCGTGCACCTAGAGCCCATGCTCCACAGCAAGAGAAGCCACCGCAGTGAGAAGCCCACGCACCACAACAAAGAGTACCCCTGCTCACTGCAACTAGAGAAAGCCCATGCACAGCAACGAAGACTCAATGCAGCCAAAAATTAAATAAATAAATAAATAAATAAATAAAAAGAAATTAACAACTCTTCCAGGATTCATGAACATGATAGGTCACCTCTGTAACCCTTGTGGGTCACTCATAGATGATAATTCTTGATAAAGTTACATCTTAAAAATTACAACAATTACAAAGATACTCAACTCCTGAGAGATGATCAGATACAATAAATTGGAGAAATCTCTACTGGGGCATTACAAAGAGATTCTAAAAAGGATTTTAAAATAAGAATGTTTACAATATTTGCATATACATTCTATGAATGCAAGTGGAGTAACTGATACAAGACCTCAATCAGCAGGTTAGACAGACACAGATGAAGAGAGATTTAGTGAACTGGAAGATGAATCTGAGGAAATCACCCCAAATTCAGCAGAGAGATAAAGAGGTGAAGGGGCAAATGGAGTTACTCTAGATTGAGTAGTTAGAAATGGTCTTTTTGAGGAGGTGATATTTGAGCTAAGGCCCAAATGACAAGAAAGCCATTAAAGAAATGAGAGTCAAGTGTCCTAGGCAGAAAGGGCAGATGTATAAAATGCTTACAGTGGGAAAAAGCTTAGCAGGAACAGGTTGGTATGTTTGAAGAACATAAGCAGGTTGCTGTGGTTCCACCAGGTGAGAAGCCACCATGGGGAAGAGGAAAGTGTGATCCTGTGTGGCGTGAACTTCAGCTCAGAAAGTGGTGGTTAGCAGGAAGCATGTTTCAGCTGAGGGTAAAGAAGAACTTTCTAACACTGAGAGCTAACCACTCACTCACTCGTTCATTTACTCATTTGTCCATTCATTCAGTCATTTACTTGTTATCAAGTGCCTACTCTATGCCAGACACTGTGTACAAGGCTATGGGGAATGTTGAGATGAATAAAACACATGCAACTTAGTCCTCAAAGGCCTCACAGTTGAGTGAGTAAAACAGACAGGTAAACTGTAAGGCCAGACAGAATGAAATGCTGGCTTCACAGAAATATCAGTGGCTGTGGAGAGTCAGCGAAAGGAGTCACGAAAGTGATCCACCTGAGATGCCAGGATTGCCGCTTGGGGGAAGAGTATGCTCAATGCACTGCAGATGTGTGGATATCAGAGGGAACTACTGCACTTGGAGGAACACTTAACCAGCAGACCCTAAGTTCCCTTCCAATCTTAGAATCGATGATTCTATAAAACAACAGCAGGCATTTACATGCCCAGAGGAGTTGGAGAGGACTAGGCCGCAGCTTCACCTCCTAGTCCGTTGGGGGAAACAAATGTCTGAGCAGATAATGGTGGAGATCCCAGGCAGGGAGACAACCACATGATGGGGAGAGGGGAAGCCCTTGGGTATAAGAAAATGAGGGCAAAAATGGGGACACTAGTCCATGCCCTACTTAGTTCCAGACCTTTGTGAAGACAAGAGCTCCTCAATGAGAGAATGCACTCTGATGCGAGGGGCCCACACAGACCTGACATCCTTGACACCATTCACTTAACACCCAAGGTCATGCAGGATTTTTTAGGGGGATGTATAGATGAGATGAGAAAGTCATACTCAGGGACCACTGTGTCATTGCCCTTTCTCTTGCTCTGATCTGTAAATCAAAGCAGTGCTGAATTGACCTACTTCACAGATTAAAGACACTTGGAAAGTACAGAACTGGTATTCGCTGTTCCCTCTCCTCCTCTCCCCCAGCCCAGACCACCACCATCTCTTACGTGAATCACTGAAACAGCTTCCTAACCAGGCTCCCTGCTGCCAGGCTGGGCCCACCCCAATCCACTCTCTAAACAGCAGCCAGAATTACTAGAAAGCTGGTCACATCACTCCCTTGCTTCCACTCCCTGTTTTTCTCTGCTCTTAGGATAAAATCAAGCTCCTTAGCAAGACTTCCGGGACACTGTAATGTCTAGCCCCGCCCACCTGTCTTATCTCATCTGTGGAAAGGCAAACCCTTCCACTTCACGAAGCAGCCACACAAACTCTTTGCACACCGAGTGTGCTTGTCTTGGTCACACAAGCAGTGTTAGGTGCCTAGGGTTGGAATGAATGAGTAGGTGCTTGATGGCAAGTGCTCCTGGCACTGATGGGCATGTTCAGTGGATTCTCTCTTCAACTCTATTCTCCTCTGGGTATTTGGGGAATAGGAGCTTCCATTCCACCAACACTTCATCAGGAGGGGTTCCTGGGCCAGAAATCGTTTCCCTTTTTCAAGTGTCTCTCATCTGAATGTCAAGTCCAGCTTGGTCAATTAAGCAGGTGCTCAGCCCCCTGGACATGCTAGACAGTGGGTTGAATGCTCTAGATTTCCACAAATGCAAAGTTTGTGCTCTCAGGAGCTTGCAGGACAAGACAGAAGGACCTGCAGCCTCCACAAGACAATCAGGACCAGGAAACAGGGAGTCTGTGGAAATGGAGGTGAGGAGGGTTTTGTGGGGGCATCTTCCCGGGGGAGCCAAGTGCTCTAGGTAGGAGGGCCAGCAGGAGCAGAACTTGATAGTCCAAGAGTTACAAGGAGAGCAATCCTGGACCACACCTACTATGTGTCAGCTACTGCCCTGAGCCCTTGACAGATATCACCACACTGAATCCTCACAACTCCCCATGATCCATGTTTATCATTTTCCCCATTTACAGAGGAGGACTTCGAGAGGCTTAGGGAGAAATTTCCCCAAGATCCTATAGCAGGTAAGTGGTGGGGCTGGGATTTTAAACAAGACCTATCAGACTCCAGGGCCCACAGAGAAAGGCATGTGAGATGGCCCAAGCAGATGAGAAACTGGCTGAACAGAGCAGATGCTGTCAAGGAACAGATTAAATGTGGATCAACTTAATGTGATTCTCATTGAATGCAAACTGGTCCCAGCATATTTCCTCAGGGAATATTCAGCATTTTCTTGCAGGTAAAGGGAATCAAATGCAAAATTCATGATTTTTTTTTCAAACAAAAGTCTTCAACATTTAAGAACCTTTTCATTCTGCTCCATCTGGCCACTAATTTTGTATTTTAAATGATGTCTGTTTGTGATACACATTATGCTATAAACAGGTTTGGTGTGAATCATGGTGTTTTAATTAGAATACGAGTTATTCTCAAGAAGTCATCTAAAATAAGCCTTGTATAATTGCTTGAGGAAACAGACCTCCAGAGAGAAAGCGACCCCGCAGTAATCACGCAGCTTGATCGATAAGGGTGAGCTTGGACTAGCTTCCCAGTCCCCTAACTAATGCCAGCTTTGATCCAGAAACTTCTAGGTGCCTGGCACTAGGCAAGAACCTATTGTGGTGTCAGAGGAAAAATGAAATAAAGTCCCTTCCCTCAAGCTGCTCACATTTTTTTTTCTTTTTTGGTGCCTCCTTATTGAACTTGAAAGCAGTACCATGTCCCTTAACCCTTAACATAACATCAGATCCCACATGTTAAGGGCTTAGTCCGACAATACTGCTCCCACTTCAGATGCCAATTGCAAATCTATGTTGTTACCTGTGCTTCCGACCAATTGACTATAAATCGGAAGTTCCTATGACCCCCTCCTTATGTTTGATTAATTTGCCAGAGGGGCTCACAGACTCAGAGAAACATTTATTTATGTTTACCAGTTTATTATAAAGGGTTTTATTGTAAAGGATACAGATGAAGAGGTACATAGGGCTGGGTTCAGAAGGGTCCCCAGTGTAGGAACTTCTGTCCCCATGGAGTTTGGTGTGCACAATCCTCCAGGCACATGGATGAGTTCTGGTTCACCAACATGGAGGCTCTGTGAACCCATCTTTTTTTTATAAAGCCTTGTTATAAAGAAACGACAGACCCCAAATGGAGTCACTTGTGCTAAGCCCCATGTCAGCAAACCAAGACTACATACCTAGCCTGACTGCAGTCTCAGCCTCTCCCAGTAATGTAGTCTTAACCAGTCAGTCTGGAATTTCCTGATCAGCAGTAGTAAGGTAATCCCCCTGATAGACCCCTTCATCCCTCCCCAAAAAGATGAGGCAATCCACTTTTTCCCTGTCCTTGCCCCCTCTGTCTGTAAAAGCCTTCTACTTTGTATAGCTCCTTGGAGCTCATTTCTACTTGCTAGATGGGATGCTGCCTGATTCATGAATCCTTGAATAAAGCCAGTTGGATCTTTAACTTTACTCAGTCAAATTGTGTTTTTTAACAGGCTTATTTTATAGGCATGATTGATTAAATCATTGGCCCTTGGTGATAGAACTGAATCTCCAGCTCCTCTCTCCTCCCCAGATCTCTGGGGTGGGAATGAAAGTTCCAACCCTCTAATCACGTGGTTGGTTCCCCTGGCAACCAGCCCCCACCTTCAGGTTACCTGGGGGCTTCCCCCAAATCATCTCATTAACATAACACAGCCATCTTTATCTTAACAGTTAGGAAATTTCAAGGGTTTTAGGAGCTATGTGCCAGGAACAGTGGAAGGAAATCAAATATACATTTCTTATTATAAATCATAATGTCACTGAGAAGTTGGTAGACAATGTTCACAGGCAGCTCTGGCCAGCCAGGAGCAGTCAGTGCCAGCACACCACTGTGTGTGTGTGTGTATCTGGGGAGAGTGGATGCATAAAGAATGCATGAATGTATGAATGAGAGAGAGATACCAATTCTGCAAAAGTGAAAGGAGAGAACTGGAATGAATGGGATGTTTTTATAATTGCAGTAAATAGACTTTACAAATAAAATAAGCCAGGATCAGTGTAAAAAGCATCTTAAACAGCTTTTCCAAATTACTTTAAAAGAATCATGCCTGTTTTTTCATAAAGGGCCATGATGACAAAGTGCGTCAGCTTTATAACTTACTACCTCTGTGACCTTGAGCACGATACTTAATCTCTCTCTAAGTCTCCCCATCTGTAAATGAGGGCAATAATACCCACCACAGGGCTAGTATGACGAAGGCACAAAGCAGAAGCCTTACCAAATGGCAAAGCTAGCATCTGAGCCTGGGCAAACAAATGAGGTGCAGACTACATCCTAGAGGATGAGTATACCCCCAGCAGCCTGCACAATTCCTGGAAAATGGCAGATATGCAATGAGTCTTCTTGAAATAAATGTGGAGTAAGGGTAGTGGGGGTCAGCATGCTAGTGTGTAATGTGGAAAGAGCATATACTATGAAACAACCTCTATTCATTTTCCATGAACTGCCTAATTGTATGGGATACAAAAAATATAGATAAAGGTAAAATGCTTTTCCCCCCAAAATGCCCTAATCTGTGCTTCAAGATCAAGATTCACTGGAACTGTTTTCATTTTCACTGTTCTTAGCATTCTGATCTAATTG
The DNA here is from genome assembly GCF_964165515.1 of Mesoplodon bidens. Taxonomy (NCBI): domain Eukaryota; kingdom Metazoa; phylum Chordata; class Mammalia; order Artiodactyla; family Ziphiidae; genus Mesoplodon; species Mesoplodon bidens. Next base: position 70,544,702 of record NC_138176.1, read on the forward strand.
ATCGATTCCTTCATGAGCTGAGGCCCCAATGAATTTCATTATACTAGGGCTTCTGGGCATATTGATTCTCTTTAGAAATAAGACAATAAATTGTCCACAGACATAATGACCAAACCCACTGCCAAGGGAGAGAATACAGAGGCAGTTTTCCTCACTGCATTGTCTGTCTTTAACTGAACTTTTATCACGAGTTTGAATTTCTGAATCAGCAATAGGTATCAATGGCTTTAAAAATGTTTGTTCCCTTTGAGATAGTAATTCCATTTCTGAGAATCAATATCCAAGAAATAGTTTTCTATGAAGACAAAATTTTATACACAATCATAAGCATCACATTATTTATTATGAAGAAAAAAGGAAGCCACTCAAATGATCAATAACAGGGGTCAACAAAGTTTTGTGTTATGTAACTGTGAGAAGTGAAGTTTACAAAAACGGTGTTAGCATGGGGGAAAAGCCTACAAGATGAGATTGGATAAAAAAGCAGCATAGTGCTTCCCTGGTGGCACGGTGGTTGGGAGTCCGCCTGCCGATGCAGGGGACACGGGTTCGTGCCCCAGTCCGGGAGGATCCCACGTGCCGCAGAGTGGCTGGGCCCGTGAGCTATGGCCGCTGAGCCTGCGCGTCCGGAGCCTGTGCTCCACAATGGGAGAGGCCAACGGTGAGAGGTCCACGTACCGCAAAAAAAAAAAAAAAAAAGCAGCATATAAAATTGTACATTGATTATGATTATGAATATTGTAGGGAAACTTACCCATAGGGATAGAAAGGACATGGGCCAAAATAGCAACAGTGATTTGTTTTTATGGTTTTTGATGTTTTCTTCTTAACAATTTTTCTCCATTTTATACATTTTTTGTAATAAGCGTACATCACTTGAAATTAATCTTCACAATTTGAATTTTTTAATAGTATATATAAGTACATTATAGCCTTTCTAATGTGGCCAGCAGATCTATATGAAGGAACATGTACAACAGTATTTCCCATTTTTCGCTTGTTGGAAATACTTAGTCTACTTAGACGAAATACTTAGTCTATTCTATAGGGTTAATGTGATTTGCACTCACTCTCCCATGGATGCAACCTTGAGTTCGTTTTATGTGGCAGAGTCAGTAACTTAATGTGGCCTGGAATTTGCTTACGCACACAGAGATGCAAAGAAAAGCCACTTTCATCATCTGAAAAATCAGATGTAGGTGCCAGATCATAGTTTCTTTCTGCACTAGGATAAATTCTTCTATATTTCTGAAGAGTTTTAGTTTAGTCTCATTTTTCTGTCCAGTCACTTCCTTGATCCAATAAGTAGCTCAGGAAGGAGTTACTCTAAATTCTATGCCTGTAAATACTATGTTCAATTCACAGGATGGGCACTGGGAACGCCTCTAACTTGCTTTCCGTCCAAATCCCCTCCAAGCCACCCGCCAGGTAATAGCCAGGGTGATCTTTCTAGAATGTAACCCTGGTCCTGACACTCCTCCATTTGGCTTAAGCACCTTCAGTGGCTCCCGTGGGCATGTCAGGTCCTCCTCTATCTTGCCTGTTAGCATCCTTTTCCCCCACCCTCTAAGGGCCACTCACATCCAGTTCCTACCATTCCCAGACACAGCATATTATTGGTGCTCATATTACTAGGGAAAGACACGAGTTGTTGGCCAATCCACAGCTTTTCCCAAACCCTTTTTCTTCTGTCACCTCCCAGCCTAGAGGTTGGAAAGGTGGAAATTGGCTCTCAGGTAGGAATGGCCATGGGACATACTTATGGGCAGATTTGGCCAATGAGGTACAAAACAAAGTCTGCTGGAGGCATCTGGAAAAGGTTTGCCTTCCCCTTTCCTCTTAGGACACAGATGTGAAGTCTGAAGCTGGAGCAGCCCCGCTGTGACCATGAGGCAATTATCAGCAGGAAGAAACACCAACAAGCGGCAGACAGTAGATCTGAAGGAGGGAAAGCAGCTGAGTGGTTACTGGTATCACTGAGATGCCAGACCAGCCTTGAGGCCATGCAGCTCTGACTCCTTGAAGAGTTAATAAGGGGTTCTATTGCTTGCAGCTACATTTCTCCTACCAGACTCACTCTTCCCTCACATTAGGAAATGTACACGAAGTGGTGACTTCAGTGCCTGGAACATTCTAGAAGGTCAATCCATGTTATTCTCCTCTCTCTTCTTCCTTAGTATCCCTTTTGGGCCAACTTACTCAGCTGTTGGGAATACACTGTACCCCAAATTGTAAATTTTACTGAGAAATACCAGGTTGTGTATCTGTATACATGATTTGACTGCCTGTGGCAGAAATGAAGTTGAAGTAGCTGAGGCAAAAATGGGACCTTATGGCAAGGATCCCTCCCATCCGCAGGGACGGAGTGGTTTCCACACACAGCTGTCACCAGCAACACAGGCGCCGCCAGGAAGCTCTCACCACCTTTCTGTTTCTCCTTGGCTGTGACTTTTTTCTTTCTTACTCTGCACTGGCTTCCTTCACGTTGACAGGGAACTGACACACTGACAACTCCTGAAGTTACTGTGGAACCCGTACCCAGAGAGAATGGGTCTCAGTTTCAGAGTGAAAAATCCTAGAATTCTGATTGGTCTGCTTGGGTCAGGTGTCTATCTGTGGGCCAATCAACGATGAGGGGGTGGAGCAAAGCCACATAGGTTCTACCCGCTGCGGGGCTGGTGTGGAGCAGGCTGTGTGCTCAGCTGGACCCCGGGTGATAGGTTGGTGTCCCTCACACCACAGCCCCTGCCCACCCTCCCCAGTACACAGAACTGGTCACCCTAGGGCAGCATAAGTTACCCAAGGGCAAAAGCCATTATTCGGCATGTTCATAAAAACCGTCTTGGTTTGGGTGTCCCCAAAAGCAGAGCCTGAGGCTTCTAAGAAACACACAGAAGTCCCTTTTCTGCTTAGAAGATGGGAGCCCGTGCTTGAGGTGGGCACAATGTGGTCTGAGCGCCCTGGAATGAGTCACTGCAGCTGAGAGAAGAGACAGGCTTGGAGATGTCATATCAGGGCCCAAACATGTCTGCTACACAGACAGAGGAGGGTGTAATTCCAGAGCTGCCTTTTCTTAGACGTTAGAAGCATCCTTGGTTCAGTACAGAACCAGCCTGACCTAAGTAAAGATTTGGCCAAAAAAAGTGGACCCAGACAACAAGGTTCTACTGTATAGCACAGGGAACTATGCTCAATATCCTGTGATAAACCATAGTGAAAAAGAATATGAAAAGGAATATACATATATGTATAACTGAATCACTTTGCTTTACAGCAGAAATGAACACAACATTGTAGATAAACTATACTTCAATAAAATTTTTCGAAAAGTGGACCCAAGATTTCCAGACCACCTACATCGTGCCTACCCTACCAGATGCCCCCAACATTATTTTGGATGAAATTCTGTAATCTTAACGTTACTGTCTCCCTGTCCCCATGTTAAAGAAGACAGAACTAAGACTCAGAGATGTCAAGTAACTTGTCCAAATTCACCCAGCTGGAAAGTGGCAAAACTGGCATTCCAATCCAGAGCTGCCTTGCTCCACGAAGCCCAGATTCTCACCCAGCACCTTGCTGTCCCCAGAAGGGTTCAGCCCAAAGGGAAAGCCAGTGCCTGAGGGTCTCTGAGATGGTGACCTCATTCACACAGCCCTGTTCAGCCAGCCTGGGTTGCAAAAGCTGGACATTTTTAGCACGTACCTAAAATAAAATTAAAACATGCAGAAAAGTTAACCGAAAAATCTCAGTGATCTTAAAAACAAAAAGAAATAGGAGTAACAACCGTGGGAGAGGATGCAGGGAAGTTTGTGGGTTTCAGTTCCTCTGTTTCTACCTTGAGTCTTGAGGCACACCCCCAACCCCAGAGGACATTTCCTTGTCGAGCTCTCCAGTGCTTCAGCAGTCGCCTCAGGTCTCAGTATGCACAGGTCATCGGGAGACGTCCAGCCTCGGATGCCTGTAAATCATCCTGAGCCAAGCAGAGGCCCAGGGCCAGGCGACGCAATCAGCTCAGAGTGCAATGAGATGCCGCAGTCATTCATCAGAGATCAAGGGACTGGATGGACGCAAATGATGACTAAGAAAATGATGCCAGGGCCGAGGGTGAGGCATGGAGTGAAAGGGCAATATTAGACAAAGAAACCACACTGTCACTTCTGTCTTCGGGAAGCTCCAAGAAGAAGCCCCCAGAGACAGGAGACCCCAAAAATTCAACAGCAAGAAGCAAAAGATGAGGAGGGGTTCCCTGGCACGACCCCCTCCTCCATAGCTAGGGTGTCAATCATCGGGTATCACGGAGCAGAAAGGGTGGTCGGCTCTGGGTTAGAATCTTTTTCATGTCTTGTGTAAAAATTCACATGAAGCAACGCAGGTGACACTGACATAGCATGTGTCCAGTCACTGGTGGTTTCTTTCTCTTCCCTCCTTCCCCAACTATCACCCCGAGCCCCAATTCTGTCTGAATGTGATGATTTTGTCATTTGGACTTTTCAGCTCATCATGATGCTTTGCACCCTGGGGCTCCCTCACTGGTCTTTCTCGCATTCACCTGTGACCCTGCAATCAACCTTCCAAACAAGCAGACACAGTGAACCAATGCCAGGGCAGGTCACACCCCTGCTTAAAAATTCTCCAGCAGCACTTAGAAGAAAATGCCAAGTGCCACCCCCACTTCCAGCCTCCTGAACGGCCAGCCTCCCTGACCACATCTCCCAACACTGATTCCCGTACTCAGTGCCCTCCAGGGACACTGGCCTTCACGCCGTCCCTTGAGTCTCCAGGTTCTTTCTTGCCTCAGGACTTACACATGCTGTTCCCTCTGCTGTGATGCTCTTCCCTACAATACCCAGAGAGCCTCTCCTCATCCTCCAGATCTTAGCTTAGCTGTTACTTCCTCTGGAAGTTTCCCCACCCAGAGTCCCCTGTCATGGCCCTCATGGCCCTCTTCATAGCAATTACAAGAATTGAAACTGATTCATCTCTCGTGTAAGAAATGAATCATTTATGCACCATTTCAGTCTGCTCTAAGCTGTGTGTGGCTAGGATGGTGTGTCTGTCTCACTCCTGGCTGAAGCTCCCACACCAAGCCCAGCACCTGGCACATCAGAGGTATTTAATAAATATTTGATAAATAAAATGTTTAATAAAGAGATAAATGTCACTTATCCTGGACAGATAACATGTTATCCTGGGTTAAAAGACCTTCAAAGGAATTGTCTATTCTTCATTCACATTTGGGCTTTAATGGTTAGTCATCTTTCTTTTCAGAGAAACAAAAAAGCCAAAACAAAATAAAATAAAAAGAATTTTGCACCCTTCACTGACAATGAACACCAGTGTTTCTCTCTCCTTTAAGAAATGATCTAATAGTCATAACGGTCATCATCACGCAGTATTTAGGGTGTGCTGTGTTGAGAGCTGGACTCAGCTCATCCTCACAGCCACCCCAGGGTGGAACACTGCCCTCACCTCCCATGTCACGGATGAGGAAAGGGAGTCATGGGTGCTGAACGCCTTGCCCAAGGTGGCCCGTCTAGAAAGCGGTGTTCTGGAGGTCAAATCTGGGCAGTTTGGGTCCTGAGCCACATTCCTAACCACTCACATCACCACCTTTGGAAAGAAAAAAACCAACCCAATCTCTTTGCGCAGCTAAGTCTTTACCAGCAGTCAAGGTCATCGGTAATGAACTTGTCTCCTGCTCTGTGCTGGGCCCCCAGAGGCTGGCGCCGCAAAGAGGAAGGGAGTCAGGGCCGGGCCGGGCCTGGACACAGCACATGATCTCAGAAGGAAGCTTCAGGGGAACGCGAGAGCAAATCACATCTTAGCTGCTTGCTGGTAAATCGACTTTCCCCGCAGCCACCTCTCAAAGGCATTTTAGGGAAACTGACCGCTTCTGTGGCCCTTCTGAATTTAGTTAGTCTCTTTTGCAAGCAGCCGTAGAAGCTCCTGCTTGGCCATGTGGGCCACCCTGGGGGTCACCTGGGCCCGGACTTCATGTCAAAACCAGCTGGAACCTTTCAGAAGCGTCAATCCCTGGACCCCTCCCAAACCAAGTGGAGGGAGTCTCTGGGCCTGGGGACCAGGCATCACAGTCATTTAAAACTCCTCTGGGTGTTTCTAATGTGCAGCCACGGCTGGAATCCTGATCCAGACTACATTCCTCTCCAGACAGATGGAGAGACTGGGGCCTGGAGATGCCGAGGGCTAACTCAAGGGCCCATGGGGCCTGGCGGTTTTCTTTTTTTTAATTTTTACATTTCTTTTTATTTTTGGTTGCATTGGGTCTTCATTGCTGTGCGCAGGCTTTTCTCTAGTTGCGGCGCGCGGGGGCTTCTCTTCCTTGCAGTGCGCAGGCTTTTTATTGCGGTGGCTTCTCTTGTTGCAGAGCACGGGTTCTAGGCACTCAGGCTTCAGTAGTTCTGGTGCACAGACTCAGTAGTTGTGGCTTGCAGGCTCTAGAGTGCAGGCTCAGTAGTTGTGGTGCACGGGCTTAGTTGCTCCGCGGCATATGGCATCTTCCCGGACCAGGGCTCAAACCCGTGTCCCCTGCATTGGCAGGCGGATTCTTAACCACTGCGCCACCAGGGAAGCCCTGGCCTGGTGATTTTCAAAGAGAACTTGTTAATACGGCCTCTGTCGGGACAGATAATAGTCTGTGTTTCTCAGGTGAGGACGTTGCCAGTGAGCTGCAGGGTGGGGCTGATGGCAGCTCTCAGGGCTCCTCTTTCTTGTCCAGGGTCCCTTGGCTGTGCCCTTTCCGGAGCTGGAGGTGCTGCCGTCGACTCTGGGGCCTATTTTCAGCTCAGAGGAAGCCCCAGCTCTTCAAGTTAGCAGATCTAGTGTGCATTATTGGTGGATATCACAGCTCAGGCAGGTTCTGGAAGTCTGGCTGGGCTAACTGGGGATGACACATCAAGTCTGCCCTGCTCACTCCTCATAAGTTGTGGACTGAGGCAGGTGCAGATGGGGTAGGGGTGGGGGGCACGCCCCTTCTTGGGGGGGCGCTCATCTGCCTCAGTGCCTCCAGCAGCCCTACTGAGCCCCTGCCAGGAGGCTGGGTTCAGGACGTTCCCTGGAACATTCCCTGGGGACAAGCCACAGAAGCATGGACAGTGAGGATGGCTGCTTGTCTCCAAGAGCCTCCTTTGTATCTTTCCTGAAACCAGGGTCAGTGAACACAGCGCTGAGCGGAAGCCCCTTTGCAGGGTTTGCTGCTGTGAGCACGAGGGGGAGCACATGCACCCGCTTGGTGCCCAGGGGACTCCAGAAGGACCACAGCAGACAAAATCGCTGCTGGAATGGAGGTGGGGAGAGGAATGCTCACACCCTAGTCATCATCATGTGTTGCAGAGCTGTTAGAAGCTTGGCCACGGAGCCAGCCTTACCAGTTCACATCCCGCCTCTGCACTCACTGCACTGTGATCATGGGCAAATCAGTTAACCTCTCTGTTTCCACACCTATAAAGAGGCATGATAATAATATCTACTTCACAGCCTTGGTTGTGATGATGGAGTGAGTTGATGTGTGCAAAATGCTTCTAAAACAGCCTGGAGCATTATAAGCACTTATGTGTTAGCTGCTGTCTTAATCCATTCAGGCTGCTATAAAAAGTAGCATAGGCTGGATGGCTTATAAACCACAGAAATGTACTGCTTGCAGTTCTGGAGGCTGGATGCCCAAGATCAGGATGCCAGCATGATCGTGTTCTGCTTAGAGCCCTCTTCCAGCTTGCAGACTTCCAACTTCTCTCTGTGTCCTCACAGGGCAGAAGAGGTGAGGGAGCTCTCTGAGGCTTCTTTTATCAGGGTGCTAATCCTGTTCATGAGGGCCCCACCCTCATGACCTAAATATCTCCCAAAGGCCCCACCTCCTAATACCATCACATTGGGGGTTAGGGCTTCAACATATGAATTTGCAGGGATACAAACACTCAGTCTATAACAGCTGTGACCATTGTTTCAGCTTGTGTGATGAGGGCAGGAGAATAAATAGTGAATTTGAGTTTCAATTGCAAGTACTATGATAGTAGAGCAAAAGTAAACAACTTTGTTCTGATCAGCAAGAAAGATGTGATGTTAGTTCTGCAGGTGACTAAAAATTGGTCCCTTTGGGCAGAGAGGCTGAACCACTAGGAAGTCTCGGTTTGTGCCCCATGACCACCAGTGACCCTTGGACCACAGGTCAGGGTAACTGTGGGATGTGGCCTGCTGATTTGGCTGATACTTCTAGCCCTGGGCTAGCTTCTGGGCTGGGGGTCAAAAGGACCCAGTCCATCCATTTCTGGTCTCTTCCATCTTGAGAGGAACCCAGGAGAAGAGAAATGTCCCAGTGGGACTGTGAGATTGCTCGCTGTAGAGTTGGTGATGGAGGTAAGTAGTCTCCTGTACTTACTCTTCAGGCAGTTCTGCATTGCTCAGTACTGCCTGGGTAAGGGGATTCTTTAGGGGCTCAGAGAGAAGCCAAGGGCTCATCCCAGTTGAGCAGTGGGCTGGGGAAACAAAATATGACTCCCATGGACACAGGAGCCTGAGCCCTGGGATACATACCATCTGGGAAATATACATACGTGTGTGTCTGTGTAATGTATATGAAGGCACGTGTCTTCATGTGCACACACAGGGAAAGAGATGAATGCCGTAAGACGGTGCAGATAAAGTGAGGAATGTGGGTTAGAGGTTGCTTCCGGCTGATAGAAACTGCCGAAGCCTTCGAGGAAGAAGTTGCTTTTGGGGCAGCATCCAAGGGCAGGAGGGTTTAGGTATGGAGTAAGCTGTGAGAAGGACATGGGGTGGGGAAAGGCAGCATGTGTCTCTCGAGGAGCCACAGGGTTGGGTGTGTTGGCAGGTGGGGCTGGAGATAGAGGAGGAGGAGGGAGAACTGGAGAGGGTGGCAAAGGCTACCAATGCCGAGTTTAGGAGTTTGGACTTTTCCCTGCAGATAACAGTGAGATAGATTCAAGAACTATTTTTGCACACTGGAGTGATATAAAAAGTGCTGCTCTTTAAAAGAAAGAGCAGTCTGTTGGCTGGTACAGAGAGGTGAGAAAATGGGGACGGGGGAGGTGGTCTGAGGGTGCTGGTGGTGGAAGGCGGAGAAGAGCTCAGCTCCTCCATCAGACACAAAAGGCAACTGAGCAGCTCTCTGATCCCACTTGGACGTCCCTGTAGGAACTGGTAACTAGAGCAGCAATAGCCCAGCGCTTGATCCCCAGTGCACTGGTTTCTGCAAAGGGGGGAAGTGACAGGAACCCAGAGAAAATGCAAATAGAAAGATCTCAGGGTGACTGCCCAGCTCAGACATCAGCACTGTCGGAAGATAAATGAATAACCTTATGGGTCGGAGTAATGCACGTCTGGTCCCTGACTGCTCAGAGACTGGCTTTTATTAAGTTAGTTCAACTCAACACTCATCCATCCACATCTTCCAGGTGCCTGGTCCTCTGCTGGGTGTTGGGGAAACGCAGGGGACAAGACAGAGTCCTTGGCCTCAAGGAACTTATAGTCTGGGGGCCGGGGTGAGGGGGATGAACTCACAAAAGGACTGGCACTGCACATGACGGGTAACTCCATAGAAAAGGTCACAGGGGGAGAGTTCTGACTTATACATCACTTTCCTGGCTCATGCGTGGACTGTTGGCACTTGAGGGCAGGAGCAGGGCTGTCCGCCAGTGCCAGTACCCACGGCAGTTCCAGGCACAGGGTGGATATATCATGTGTTTATTGAATGGAGGGAGGGATGGATGCACAGGAGCTGAAAGTGTGGAGGGACCCAGGGAGTTTGTTGGTCATCAGTCTCCACGCTCCAAGTAACACGCCCCTCACGATCTCTTAATTGGTTATGCTTTCTCACTGAGTCTCTAAAGGACCCCCCTGAAGGCAGGAGAATAGAGTTTCATCTCACACCATGCATCTCTCCTGGCTGCCCTAAATTTTAATTAGCCCTAATCATTATCAATATGTTTATAGCACTTTAGCATTTCCAAACCACTCTCCACACATTATCTCCCTGGGATCTCATGCAACTCTGAAGGGCTGGACAATGATCAACTTTACCGAGCGTGCTCGTGATTTTCCATGTCACGGGAGAGAAGGGAAGAGATGTTTTACATGTGTCCTCATGTGCTGCTTGCCTTCCACATGCTGTTATTATCTTTTCTTTTACACATGTAGCTTATTTAATTATCTCAGCAACAATGCCAGGCAATTATTTATAATTCCTGTTTTACACATGAGAAACTGATACCCAGAGAAGTCAAGCATTGTCCCCAAGGGTGCACAGCAAGCGAGTTGGGATTCAAACCTGGTTCTGTCTGGTTCCAAGTCTAGAAATAATGACAACAAACATGACGAGGATGATGATGATGATGATGATGGTGGTGGTGGTGGTCATTTGCTGAGTGCTAACTCTGGGCCAAGCACTGAGCCTGGCACTTCATATGTTTTATTAAATTAATACTCAATTTAATACTCACTGAGTATTAATTTAATACTCAACACTAATTTAATACTCCTGACAATCCCAAAGGGTAGCTACTACTGTTATCCATGGTGCTTCTTTTACCGGGCCAGATGTACTGCGGATTGTGTATTTCAGGGAAGGTGATAGGGGCTATTACCTGATGCTTCACAGGCATTAAGTAGCTCCAGGTTTAATGCTTTGTGCTACCAGTTTAGGGCTCAGTATGCAGTACGGCGACAATGTATGGTAAATAGAAATGAACCGGACATCGGGAGACTTCCTCCCAAGAAGCATACATGAAATGTACCTTTAGACTTGATAGTATTTGAATTTTGTTTTAAAATGCTTATTCTCATGGACCCTAATAAGGATGACTTCAGCTCAGAAGAATGAAGATTTTTCTAAGAATTCAAAATGGACTAGGCAGCCTGGGGCAATAGTGAGCTCCCTGTCGCCAGAGATGTCCAGGTGAAAGGGGCAAAAGCTAAACATCCAGGATATCACTGTTCTGTGCTGGGGCCGGGGGGTGGGGGTTGGTCTCTCCACAGAAAGGGGAGCACGAAAGCAAGTAAACGGGCGTATAAATATTTACAAGGCCCTGAGGAAGAGAAGGGCATCCCTGGGAGCTGGAGCTGGCCAGGGGCTGTCAGTGGCTGGTGCCGGCAGCTGGCAACACTCACAGCCCAGGTGTCCTCCACCTTGGTGGAGGTGAATTCTACCTTGCAGAACATCAATATCAGACCAGGCCTCTCTGGGCCTGAGATGAAGTGAGACCCAAAAGAACATTCTGCTATCTTCTTTAAGAACAGGCTAAACAGGGTAGGTGCAAAGCACAGAAATGACCAAACACCCCCTATGCTGGCTGCCTTTATTTCCTACGGCTGCTCCAACAAATTACCACAAACATAGTGCCTTGACACAACACTACTGTGTTCTCCTACTGTTCTGAAGGTCAGAAGCCTGAAATGGGCCTCAGTGGCTAAAATTAAGGTGTCTGCAGGGATGTGTTCCATCCTGGAGGCTCCAGGGGAGAACCCATTCCCTTGCCTTTTCCAGCTCCTAAAAGCTGCCACATTCCTTGGCTTGTGGCCCCTTCCTCCATCTTCAAAGCCAGCCATGGTGGATTGAGTTCCTCTCATTCTGTCTCACTCTGACACGTGTATTCTCCTGCCTTCCTCGTCTACATTTAAGGACCTCGTGATGACACTGGGCCCGCCCGGATAACCCAGGGTGGCCTCTGTATCTGAAGGTCAGCTGATTTGCCACATTCGTTCCCCTTGCCGTGGACCCTAATACGTTCACAGGTGCTGGGACGTGTTTGGGGAACATTATTCTGCCTGCACACTGGCTAATATGAGTGAGGGCTGTTGCTCCACCAGTGCATCTGTGCCTTTGCTCAGTCGAGGCTTCCCTGCTTTGAGATGAGATTTAACGCGACGCCCCGTTGCAGGATGAGCCCTGCTTCCAGACAGCATCCAATGCAGAACAAAGCACTTCTTCCCTGAAACCTGCCCCAAACCGTGTCCTAGAAGCCCACATCTTGCAATCAGGCCTCTCTAGCATGTTCTAACTGGACGCCCCACATTCCCAGTGGTGTGTGTCCTTTCATCTCACCAAGCAACGGACCCAACTTGGTCAGTGGCTGGGGAGTTCTTGGTGGTCTTTAGTGGGGACCCTGGGGACAGCTGGGGTGAGAGGATGGAGTGTGCATGGCCGTGGAGGCAGAGGTTGGAGTGGCCAGCTCGGCGTGTGGCAGGGGTAAGAAGAAAGTTTCAGGAGGCCATGACTTTCCAGCTAAGTATAAATGAAAGCAGGAGCTTCTGGATGAGAAGCCCAAGGTGGAGAAACTGCGCTGCAGAGGCTGGGGGCACACAGGTGGGCGCTCGTGGGTTTGGTAGGGTCTGGAGTTTCAGGGGGGGCTATGATGACGAGCCAGGGACTGTGCAGCTCCTCGGCAGCCCAACGGTGGAGATTAATTGTCACCCCTTTGGGATAAAGGAGGAAACGGCCTCCGAGGGTCACAGGACCCAGGGCCAGGAAGAGGGGCATGTGGGAAAGGCGAGTAAGAGCCCACCGCAGGGCCAAAAGGGGCGTCCACTAGCACGAAGGCAGGCCCTGGCCCCCAAACAACAGCCCATCTGACTGGCCGGGTCTCCTCCCTCAGGGAGGAAAGTCAAAGGCTGCGTCCAGCCAGCAATCTGGAACCAGAGGTTCTGTGTAAACGTGAGGTGGGAGGCAGGGACAGGGGTGTCCGCTTGCCAGTTTAAACAGCGTCAGAGGGGCAGCGTTACCGATGAGGATAACACACCCCCCCACGCCGCCCCGTTTAGACCCTCTTGAGTTTAAGTTGCTGTGGGTCGTCTGAGCAGGATTAGGAAGGAGGCTGATGAAGGAACAGGAAGGTTGTAAGGTCCGGAGGGAGGTCTGGGCTGGAGCCAGACGCCAGGCCAAGGAGCATACCCTGGGGAAAAGGGCATCAGCAGGCAGGAAGAGGAAGTCGGTGAAGAGGCTGGGGATTCCACAGGCGGGAAGGAGAGCAGGAGAGAGAGGTGCCCGGGCCCAGGGAGAGAATTCTGCGCAGAGTGGGCTGAGAGATCAAATACACAAAGACCAGCAGGTGGCCTCGGAGCTGCCCAGAAGGAGACCTGGGGGTAGTGGTGTCTGATGAGTGAGTGGAGGGCCGGGCGAGCCAGGAAGCGGCAGGAGCTGCAAACACAGACTGGGCAGTGGCAGAGAGGACACGCGGGGACTTGTCAGTTGTCTGTGTTTAGCCTGAGGCAAAAAACCAGGGGTTTGGGGATGCTTGACAGGAACAACTGATGGCGGGTATTCTAAGAGGAGGCACGGGCGAGGGCAGGAGTGGCAGAGAGGGAGCCCCCTTCCTTTGGAACTGCAAGAAAATGAGGTACATTTGGGAGGGTGTTGGTGGCCTCCAAGACTCAGGGTCCCATGTTCTTTGTGGAGAACTATTCCAGGCAGAGAGGGTCTGGGGCGCACAGGGGCTTGTGTAGGAAGTGGTCACCATTCCTTCTGCAGCCTGAGAACTAGAATATAAACAAAGTTGACCCAAACAGGGCCAGGCAGGCCAATGGTCACCCCGTGGGGTGGGCTGTACCAACGGAGATTCTGGAAGGGCCGAGCGACCCCGTAGGCAACCAGTCTGTCAGTGGAAACATTGACAGAAGGGTGGCTGCATCAGAGACGGGTCCCTCTCGTAGGCATCCCCAAATTGGGTTTCTATGGCAACCTGCCTCTGACCTGCATATCCCTCAAACATTTAGCTCCAGCAAAGCACTTTCTGAGCGTGGGCTGTGCACTCTCAGAGACAAGGAGGTGTGGCCTCGGCCCCAGAAAGCCGTGGTCTTGTCAGGAGGCTGAAGGGAGACAGACACTCCACCTGGGTTTAGGATGAGGACGGCGCTGGGGAAACTGAGGCCAACTCCGGACTCCTCCTCAGCAACCAGGGCTGACTTCCAGAAGTGGAAATACCTAATAAGAGTTGAAAGTGAGCTGGGGCTAGGGAGGCAAAGGAAGCTGGGGCCTGAGGGAGCTGGGAAGAGCGGCAGCCCAGGGAAAGTTCTCAGCAATACAGAGAAGAACTTGAAGAGGAGACAGGGAAGATGGTAAGGTGATGGTGTGGCTGTGGTGAGGTGGGCCTCAAGGAAACTTTCCCTTTACCGTATGTATGTATTTCTGTCAGGTTTACACTTCTATAAGGAGCCTGTATTAATTTGGTAACTTAAGTATTCATAAGAGTCAAAAAATGGGAACCTCCCAAATGCCCATCCACTGAGGAATGGATAAGCAAAGGGTGGCATATCCATACAGTGGATTATTATTCAGCCATAAAGAGGAAGGAAGTGCTGATGCTACAAAGTGGATGAACCTTGAAACCACATGCTGAGTGAAAGAAGCCGGACACAAAAGGCCAAATATGCTACGATTCCATTTATATGAATTGTCCAGAAGAGGCAAATGCACAGAGACAGTAAGATGAGTGGTTAGCGGGAGCTGGGAGGGGAGGGAATGGGGATTGCCTGCTTACTGGGTATGGAGTTTGTTTCTTGGATAATGAAAATGTTCTGAAATCAGATAGTGGTGTTAGCTGTTCAATATTGGGAATGCACTAAAAGCCACTGAACTGTAAACTTTAAAATGATTAGAAAGATGAATTTTACATTAGTTACCTCCATTAAAAAAAAAAAAGGATGACCCAGCAGAGCACCTGTACCCTCTGATCTGGAGACCACATGTCTGATCCAGAGGAAGAGCTAAATAAGCTGATTGAAATAAAACAGTTTAGGGACTTCCCTGGTGGTCCAGTGGTAAAGAATCCACCTTCCAATGCAGGGGATGCGGGCTCGATCCCCGGGCGGGGAACTAAGATCCCACATGCCTCAGGGCAACTAAGCCCGCAAGCCACAACTACTGAGCTCGCACACCTCAGTGAGAGAGCCTGCGTGCCACAGACTACAGAGCCCACGTACCCTGGAGCCCACGCACCACAACTAGAGAGAGAAAACCTGCATTCACAACTAGAGAGAAGCCGGCGAGCCACAACGAAGAGCCCACGCCACAACGAAAGATCCCTCAGGCCTCCACTAAGACCCGACACAGCCAAAAAAATAAAGAAAATAAATAAATTTAAGAAAAAGAAATAAACTAATTTATAAGTAGAAAATGTCACACACACACCACATGACCATTCATTCCCTGTTTCCCACCCTGCCAGGATGCCTGCTCACGGGCCTTAAGAAGAACCACAGTGCCTCCATCACCCATTCAGGTTCACTCATTTACCCACTCATTCATTCAGTAAGTATTTTATGGGCGTTTTCTGTGTGCCCTCATTTCAGGTGAAATGCATGGCGGTGCCGCCCTCTCAGATCTCAGTTGTGGAGGGGAAGGCAGCCCAGGAGCCGATGCACATGGTCAATGGCCATGAGCGCTGTGAAGCCACCCAGGAGGGTCAGGGGTGGGGAGAGGACTGGCGTACAGTCTCCCCTGCAGCCAGCTGTGCCTTGGAGCCAAAGGACAGGTCATTCAGAGGTGACTTGGTAACAGGGCCTCAAAAGTAGGTCTCGTGGCAACAGATGAGTTGCCTGCACGTGTCTAGGGCCACCATTGGGCCTCCCGTGCCTCAAGGGCCAGAGTCCTCCAGACCCTGTCGCCTTCTCCAGCCCATCACTGACCACGCCCCCCTGCAGCCACACTCAACGCCTTGCCGTTGTTCTAGCTTCTGGCCCTTGTCCGTTTTGTTTCCTCTGCTTAGAAGTTTCCTGCTTTCTACGCCTGCCCTCTGCCTAGTAACTTTTCCGGTCTTCGTGTTTCAGCTTAGACATGGCCTCCTCCAGGAAGCCTTCCTCAACTACACTGCCGATCCAGGGTCAGGCACCTCCTCTGGCTCTCAGCACTGATCACACAGCGTCGCTATTGTTTGATTTCAGCCGTCGGTCCCTGAATGGACCCTGAGCTCTACCAGGACCAGAGACCTGACTGTCATCTCTGTGTCCCAGTTCCAGCTCGGTGGAGGGGTCTGCAAATATGGAACGAAATTAATACACAGAACTTGCAATATTAAGGAGCATAAAGTTTATAGTCTTCTATAAACATTAAATGTTCATAATACACCTGATAATCTCATTGAGATAGAGCTTATTACGTCAAAAGTAGAAATAAAAATCTTTCACAAAATTTCCCTGAACAATGTGCCTTAATTCATTTCATATTCATTGAGTGAAGGAATAAGAACTGCTGAGTATTTAATCTTACAAGGTCAAAGGCAAAAGCAGTAAACAATAAACAAAGCTCTTTGGCAGGTGGGCTGGCTCTCTCTCTCCCTTTCATAGACACACACACGCGTGCGCGCGCACACACACACACGGACCAGCTACCTGAGACGGCAGCAGTTCTCAGTCACCAGGGACTGCAGGGAGCCGATGATAAAGTACCTTTGTTTGTTCTCACTGGGAGCTGCAGGGAAGCACAGCAGCCGGCAGGTCCACGGGGACAGGACAAAAATGGAGAAGGTGAGATTCTCCATGAGCTTCTGGAGGAAGAGGGGTGAGCACAGCGTTAACTGGAGGCACAAACACCCCACACCTCCCAGTGATAAAAGATCTCCCAGGGGCTATGAGCTGTTCTTACCATGGAGGACACCTCCTGTCATTTCCAAAGGGGCAGTGACTTCTGACATACAATTCCTAAGAGTGACACCTCCAAATTAATATGTCAAAATGCTTTTTTTTTTTTTTTTTTTGCGGTACGCGGGCCTCTCACTGCTGTGGCCTCTCCCGTTGCAGAGCACAGGCTCCGGATGCGCAGGCTCAGCGGCCATGGCTCACGGGCCCAGCTGCTCCGCGGCATGTGGGATCTTCCCGGACCGGGGCACGAACCTGTGTCCCCTGCATCGGCAGGCGGACTCTCAACCACTCCGCCACCAGGGAAGCCCTGTCAAAATGCTTTTTAAAAATTTCTTTTTCCCCACTATATAATTTTTATGTGCATCTTAGTGCTTTTTGGGGAAATAGATAAAAAACAAAAGTATTTGGGGAAATAAACACAAAAAATTAGTCAGCTTCCCAGAAAATACACTTGTGTGTGTTTTCAACAGAATCAAGATTATAAAATTTCACAAGCATTCTGACTTAGCATTATAAGATTTCCTCAAAGCATAATGTTTGTAGCAGCTGTTGTAAACAGCTGTAAATCTGCCGTTTTATCTTTGTATACCCACCTCCTAATCCTGTCCTTGGTACACAGTAGGCACTTAATAAGTATTGATATGTATCGCATGAAGGATAAATGGCCAATATTTCATTGATGGGATATACTGCCATTTACTTAACCATTCCCTGCAGTTGGACATTGAGGTTGTTTCTAATGACTGGCTGTTATAAGTCATTCTGTGATAAATTGTGCATATTGTATCTTTGTGTCAATGATCAACCAAGTAGAGAATCCCCTAAAAGGGTTTTACCCAGTCAAAGGGTGTGAATATTTTTCAGGTTGCTGGCTCATCTGGCAGCAGACATTTTTTTCAAGCCAATATCTGCCTTATTTTAAATATTGGAAGTTGGGTAAATATTCCTTTATCCCAAACCCAACACCAAGGTAGCTAGAATTTACATTTTGTATTGCAAAAGCAAGTGCATTCTCCTTTAGGAATAATATTACATTTTCTTGACTTGAATGTCAATATGAAATATATACTTTTGAGAAGTCCAAGAGAACTGACTCTGATGTGAATTGTATTTTAATAACAGTGACTTGCATTGAATGCCGAAGGATGGAAGGAAAGGAGATGGGAAATTTACAATTTACTCCTTATAAACAGAAAAAACAAAAGTGAGAAATGAATCTTCTGTCCCTTAAGCACGTCTTGAATAAATACAGTGGCGGCAAGCCAGAAGCTGCCCGGAGCTCTGTTTGAGCCAAACCCAGAGTCTCCATCAGGAGAGACCACTGTAAAATTGGGAGAGAGTTAGAAGTTCAAGAGCCTGATCCAACTACCTAATTCTGCTATCATCTAATAAAGTGTAATTAAGTGTCGAAGACGCTAGATCATTAAGGGCTGTTGTAACAATAAGCAGCTTTAAATATCAGCCACCCCACAGCCAACGAAGTTTACTGAGCGCTAACCAGAGAAGTGAACTTTCAGGTGGTTTTCTCATGATAGGTTTATAGCCTCATGAATGTGTATGACCTTTAACTTCTGCTCCTGTGTTCATAGACTCAGGTGACACCTCCAGGCATGATGACAACCAGGTGTTGTATGGATATCATTAGGTCCTGGCAGAGGCTGCCTGTACTGGGGGATGGGTGCAGGACTGAAAATCTGGGAACCTGGGCTCTGAATGCTGTGACACTGTAGCACTGACATGCTTTGGGTCCTTGGTCAAGGCGCTGCCTCTCCCTGGCCCCAGATTCATCCCCCTTCAGTGAGGACCTTAGATTGGATGGTCTCTGTGCGCCTTCCATTTCTTTGAAAATATCAACTAGTGATAAGAGCCAACATTATTGGGTGTTTACTATGTGCCAAGAGTCTCAAAAGCTCTACGGGGCCAACCCTTGACACCCTGGTCCCATCCCGAGCTCTCCTTTCTATCATCTCAGACTGACTCTGGCTTCAAGTGTTAGCTCAAACCATCTTCAAATTCCTCCGAGCTATTTTTTTTTCAGTTGACCACCTCATAGGGCTACCCGAGAGTCAAAACACTGAGATTTCATAAACTGTGAAATAATAGACAAATTTAATCATTTTAATCAGCACATACATATCTGAGTGGCCCATCCCCAGTGTCACATTGTGTGGACAGGTGTGGCAGCTTTGTAATGGGGTGCACGGAGTAAGAGCCCCCCAAGCCCAGACCACCTGAGGAGGTCAGACTGCTCCTCCAGAGCCGGGGTCACCCTTCCAATAGGGGTACAATCAGCTCCAGTTTCCGTCTCCCCTGGGAGCACGTGAGTCCCCTGAGGGCAGGGACCACGTTTAGATTCAAACTTGCCATTCATGGTGCTGGGTCCAGGCCTGGGAGATGCTCCAAAAATTGTTGAAATGCATAGGTGGAAGGAGAGAGGTGGGGAGGGGACAAAGGAAGGAAAGGGGGATGGGGGACTGCCCTGGGCAGGATGGCATCAATGCCTAGTGCTTAGTGAGCAAACAGTTCAGCCCGACTGGCATCCTCGCAATGAAGTGAGATCTGTTCTCCTGGGTCTGTTCCAAGGAGACTAGGATGAAAGCGTGATGCCCAGGATTTCACAGGTCACTGGAATCCGTCTCTGTCAGGCCCAGCTGAAAAGACATTCCCAGAGTCTGGGACTGAGCTGGTAACACCCAACAATGAACCCCCAGGGCCTCACCATCCAGGCACTTGGCTGGTGTGTTCCCATGACCTCGGTGGTTTGTAGCCAGGGCAAAGGAAGGAGAAAAACAGAAGCGGCTCTAAGAGGGTTTCCAGGAGGAGGCATATTTGGTCTCCTGCGTAGAGGAACACACCCTCACATTGGTGAAGATTTTCCTCTGTTAATCTCCCAATGGAGAGATAGAATGATTGACCAGGATTCTCACTTCATGGAGGAGAAAAAAGACTTAGGAGCAAAGAGCTATTTACCCTGAGGTTATGCAGCTCTTAAGAGGCCAAGCAGAACTAAAAACCTGCCCATTTTGACCCTGAGTCCACTCTCCAAACACCATGCTCTGGCTTTGCCCTTATTCTCTCCATCCTAACACAGAAGGCCTCCCCTGCTCCTAAGATGACCCTGCTCCACTCTCTCTGCAGGAGGATTCCTCTTATCCACCTCTTCCAGGAAGTCTTCTCTGATTACGCACGCCTGCTCCCCCCATCCACCCACTCATCCCCTGGCTGGACTAGGCCTCTTCTTTTGGGCTTTAACACAGAATTCACCACCCTGTGTTGTCCTTGTTTTCGATGTCATTTCCTCCCTCTATTCATTTATTCAAGAGAATTTACAGAGCACCTAGAGGAAGGGAGACTGAGGCTGGGAAGTCCAATTGTGCAAAGCCATACAGAAAGCTAGATCAGAAGCCATGTGACTGTATATGCACTCAGTGAATTTAGAGAGAGTTGCCACATGACTCCCAAACACTCAGCTCTTTCTAACACCTGCCTCTTTATGAGGCCTCATTTCTGCACAGTATTTGGATTTCAGCCCATCCTCCCGGTCGGGACGGCAGGTGTAACTTAGTAAGTTGCCAGGAATTAGCCCAGTGGCCACCTGTCTACACAGGCACGTGGACCACGCCCACAGGACTTGACTGAACGCCCCGTAGAGCAGAGAGGGTATCATTTTCACTCTAGCACCTTCCGTCCTTGGTCCATTTATGGAGTCCTCGCATGAGCAGTGAAGCTGGGCTCCTTTAGAGAATCCAACCATCGAAGAGCAGCATTTAACTCCCATATCTGCCACCAGATAGAGAGTAACTCTTTGGAACCTCAGTTTCCTTTGCTGCAAGATGAGAATATCAGTAGTTCATAGATTGGTATAGATGATGCATTAATGATGACACGCAGCCCAGCTCCTCCTGGCATAAAGCAGGGCACTCAATAAATGGCACACATATCATTATCATTATTGTTAAATGTTACCATCTTGATCTCTGCCCTACAGCTTTTGTAGATAAGTTTCCTTTTAGAAGAGTTACCCCACAAACCAGGGATCAGGAGCCCTGGGGTGAGAAGATCTTGGGTTTGCTGCATGGATCGTAAACAACCCAGCACGTTCTTGAGACCTTTAGTCCTTCTGCTGCTCAGTTTTCCCATCTGTAAAATGGAGACTGTCGGACTTGCCCTCCTCTCTCACAGAGGGCGGAGGAAGGATCAGATGCAGTGAGGCACATGAAAACGCTTTTTAAAAGTGTTCTTTAAAATTCACTTCGCAGAATACAAATATATGCTGTTACTGCCCCACTGAAAAACTCCGGATGGCTCCCTACTGATTCTGGGAGGAGATCCAAATTCCCGAGGCTACCATTCCCAGCACTTTGTGACTGGGGCTTTTTCTACTTCTCCAGCCTCTTTGAATGGCAGTTCCTGCCTGCCTCCTCCCATTCCCACCCTCATATCCTCCATCTGTGGCGGGCGGGAACCTCCCTGACCTCTACTCTCCCGACGAGCATCCATCACATCAGGCTACACTCCAATTACTTGCTCATGTGACCAGAGTCCCTGAGGGCTGGCGCTGCCTTGCTCAATGCTGTGTCCCCAACACCAGCACTCGGCCAGCCCAGACTCGCTAAATGTCTGCTGCAGGAAAGAAGGGGGTAGAGGGCTGTCTGAGGCAGGGGCTGTTTTCGTCCTGTCCTACAGTGGCTCCTCCCTGCAGTGCTTAGGCGCTTGTGGGAAGCAGGACGGGGCAGCAGCAAGGTCCTCTCTGGCCTGGACCCACATGGAGGACCCATTCTTGAGGCTGGTGCTCAGGCAGCCCTGGGAGGCATGGAGGTCAGCCCCCTTCAGGACAGAGAAAAGCCAAAACACCGTATCCTGGTGATGTGGCTGCGGTGGGGAGGGGTGGGAGGAGGAGGTCAGAGGAGAAGGAGAGGGGAGAGAAAGGGGCAGCAGAGGAGGACAGGGAGCCAGGCCCGCCTCCCCCTCTTTCTTTTAAAACTGGAGAGGTCAGCTGGTATATGGGTTGAAAGTGGACTCCAGAACCAACCCCTCGCCACCTGAGCCACCACTTAACCACTCCATGCCTCAGTTTCCTCATCTGTAAGAAGGGATAATCAAACAGAAGTCTACAAATGACAAATGCTGGAGAGGGTGTGGAGAAAAGGGCACCCTCCTACACTGTTGATGGGAATGTAAGTTGGTGCAGCCACTCTGGAAAACAGTATGGAAGTTCCTCAGAAAACTAAAAACAGAATTACCATATGATCCAGCAATCCCACTCCTGGGCATATATTCAGACAAAACTATAATTCAAAAGATACATGCACCCTCTCTGTTCATAGCAGCACTCTTTGCAACAGCCAAGACATGGAAACAACCTAAATGTCCATCAACAGCTGAATGGATAAAGAAGATGTGGTACATATATACAATGGAATATTACTCAGCCATAAAAAGCATGAAATAATGCCACTTGCAGCAACATGGATGGATCTAAAGATTATCATACGAAGAGAAGTGAGTCAGAAAGACAAATACCGTATGATATCACTTACATGTGGAATCTAAAATATGACAGAAAAGAACCTATCTATGAAACAGAAATAGACTCAGGGACATAGAGAACAGACTGGTGGTTGCTAAGGGGGAGGGGGATAAGAGAGGGATGGAGTGGGAGGTTTGGGTTAGCAGATGTAAGCTTTTATATATGGAATGGATAAACAACAAGGCCTACTGTATAGCACAGAGAACTATATTCAATATCCTATGATAAACCATAGTGGAAAAGAATATTAAAAAAAGAATGTATATATCTGTTCAACTGAATCACTTTGCTGTATAGCAGTAATTAACACAACATTGTAAATAAACTATACTTCAATTAAAATTTTCTTTTTAATTAAATAAAGCACAGGACTCCACAGGGTGGCTGTGAAGATGAAAAGACTAAATAGTAATGAGTGCCTGGCACCTAGTGAGCACACAGGAAGTGTCAGCTGCTATTCTTAAAAATCAGGCATCATTCCAATGTACTGATCCTTTCCACTCCACCACTGTCTTTATTATCTTTCTGTCCAAATGTCATCGATTCAAAATTTTCAGCAAGTTTCCTTTTATGGGAAAACTCAACACAGAATTGAACTTTAAAAAAAAATCGTTTGCCACTTTCCTACACAAGAACTTTCTTAGCTCTTCATCTCCTACAGGAGAATTCCTCTCTTCCTCATCTGGCCTCCTGTGTCCTCTGTGATCTGGTCCAATCAGCCTTTGCTCTGTGTCCTGCTGCTGCTCCGTGAATGCTCATCCCAGCCACACCGATCACTGGCACATGCCTTGCCCACGCCTCAGTTTCAAATTACCTGTCACATCTCAGCCACCCAACCTCCCCAATTCTCTCCTCATCCTCATCTCCTATGTCACTTCTGCAGTCAGGCTGGGAGAAGCAAGCATTCCTTCCATATGTGGATCTGGGGGTCCCGGGCCATGAGATCCTAGGGCCTGGGAACAGGATTTACTTACAAGTAAATAATAGCAATAACAATAATAGTAGTAGTGATAACAATAATACATTTATAATAATAATGCTAATGGCCACTGTTGTATAACCATGTTTGTGGGCCAAAGACCATGCAAAGCATCTTCTCATAGCCTGGGAGGCAGCACAGTGTTGGCTTAATAGCCTGCATTTGGACCTAGACCACCTAGGTTCAAATCTAGCTCCCCACTTTCTGGCTGGATGATCAGAGCTGTGGCCCTGGGTGACAGTGCTGTCATTTTCCCAGCTGTAAGACAGAGTTAGTAATTGTGTGCATATATGATTGCTGTGATGACTGAGTTAATACCCATGAATGCTGAAAGCAGTGCTTGGCACAGAGAAGCTCTAGACTCATGACTGCTGTTATTCAAGGTTGTTATTTTTTTCCACCCAGCAGCTCTAGAAGGAAAGCGTTTTGCAGAGAGGGAGCCAAGGCTCACAGAAGTGAGAAACAATCTGGAATGGGGGGAAAGAGCCACGCGGGATTTGGATTCGACCCGTTTGTTTAACCCTGAGGCCTGAGCTCACGTCTTCTCCGCTTTGCCGGCATTGACGGGAGTCTTGCTCTCATGTTTCCACAGGATCAATTTGTGATCACTGGAACTTGCTGGAAACACAGAATCAGACCCATACCTACTGCCTTGACTGCTTGTTGACAAGACCCCCAGGTGATCACGTGCACTCTGACCTCCGGGTGCCCAGCGAGACACGCATTCACTGTCCTGTAAGGCAATGGCTACCTTAGTTACTGCTGTGCTCGGGGCATGGAGAGCATCAGGTTGAACAAGAAACGTGTGTTAACTGACCTCAGGAAGAATATCATACCCTCCAATTAAGTTCCTGCTGTCCTGCTTCCAGGCATGGTCTCCTGTGCTCAGGACCAGACTCCGGAGCGGATGGAGATGTGGTTCCAAGTGGTGGCCAAGGCTCTGAACTGGGCCAAGGCCTGGGCTCTTAGGCGTCCAGTCATCCAGTCTGTCCATTTGACAAATATTTCTTGAGTCCAAGCTTGATCTGGGCTCCATGCAAGGTGTGAGGTTGTGAAGTTGTGAAGAAGACCAAGGAAAACTTTGGTCTCCCCCAGTATGGCAAATGGGATAACTTCCTGCTGGATAAAGCACTTAAAGCATCTTCTACATGAAGGGTTGAACTCACAAGCCAGGAAATCTACCTGAAAGATGCTGCCCTGGGAACGCTGTGCTGTTCTCTGTAAATTAGGGGAATGGGATTTAACACTTATGCAGAGACAGTCATGACCCTGGAACTGAGACCACCACATAAGCTAGGACCCTTGAAGGAATGGTCCCTCAGCAAAAGAATAGATCAGATGGAGAAATTCTACCTTTAGCACAAAAGATCACAGGAATGCTTGTCTTTCTCAGCCAGAGCTCTAGATGGGAAAAAATATCTCCCTTGAGAACATGTGACCACAGGCCTGTATCTCATGGGAATGTGGGGTTGAACTCATACCGTCCAAATGGCCCATAAATCTCCAGTCAGTAAATAAACAGAAGAAGGTTTTCTGAGCCAGTGAAACTCTAGTTATTATTCTCCTAATATTCCTAACACCCACAGGCCAGTGATATTCCAGAAATTCCTGGGCCAATAATGCCCCTGATATCGTTGAGCCTATAATACTGTTATGGCTGAAGCTGAGACACACAGGACTCACACCAGTAAAGCCCCACAGACCAAGATTACAGAACACCCAAGAAAGCAATTTTTTCATGAATGGAGACCTAAGACATAATCAGCAGAGTTAAGTTCCCCAAGAACATCAAATAGTAGAACTATTGGACAGAGACCATAAAGTAGATCCTAAAAATAACGTCTAACTTTTATATAGCACTTATTATGGGTCAGGTACTGCTCTAAGAGTATTTTTTTATATATTGACTCATTTAACCTCAAAATAATTTTAGGTAGTTAGGTGTTATTGTAACTTCCACTTTAAAGATGATAACACTGACGTACAGAAAGATCACAGGGTCTAAATTTGAACCCCAATAATCTGAATACAGAGACTTCCTGCTGCAGAAAAATAGAGCAACTTGAAGATTCATCTGAGGAAATTAACTAGAATGTTACTTAGAGAGATAGACTTAGAAAACATGAAAGAGAGGTTATGAGCTGAGGAAAAATAAGGTAGTCCAACAATACTAATATGAGTTCCAGAAGGAAAGAAAGGAAAAAGGAAGGAGGGTAATAGTCAAATATATAATGACAGAATTTTACAGAAATAGTGAAAAATATAAATTCTCAGATTCAAGAATTATAAGTTCCAAGTGGGATAGATAAAAGTAAATATGTCTTATAGCAGAACTTTATAATCCCAAGAGAAAGAGAAGATCCCAAAAGCAACCAGAGGGAGAAAGTGACAGATTACCTAAAAATATACAGCAATTACACCAATAGCAGGTGTTTTGACAGAAGCCAGAAGACAATGGAATAACATCATCATATTACCAAGAAGAAATATAACTGAGGATCTAGAATTCTATATCCAGCTAAATGATCACTCAATAGTGAAAACAAAATAAAGACATTTTCAGGCAAAAACTGAGAAGGTTAACCGCTAAGATGCCTTGCTGATAAAATGCTAGCAATCAACAGGCTCCTGGGAGAACTAAACTGAACCCAAAAGGAAAACATAAAATACAAGAAGGAATGGTAGGCAAAGAAATTGGTAAATCTAAACAAGTAATGACTATGTAAACTAATAATGACTAATTTGAGATGTATAAAAACAGAGTGGAAATATATTATTGGACAATATGAAAGATGCAAAAAGATATATCATAATTAAAGTCTTCTAAGATCCTGTGTACAGGTGGAAGATAGAGATATTAATCCAAGGATGCACACTGAAACATTAAAGAGTAGTCACTAAAAGAGTAGAAATATAACGTATACCTGGGGTAAAATGTGAAATAAAGAAAACAATCAGTTTTACAGAAAGCAAGAAAGGAGAAAAATAAGAATCATAGCAAAGACAGGGTAAATAATAGGCACAAAACAAGATGATGGAAATCAAATGTATATATCAGTTATTATAATAATTATAAATGGACTAAACTCTCCATTAGAGATCAGGGATCATCTATTGGATTTCTAAAATAAAGCTACATGCTGTTACCAGAGACACACCTAAAATATATGGACAGAGAAAGATTGACTTTTAAAAGAATAGGAAAAGTTGTACCAAGCAAATACTAACCACCAAAAGAAACTCAATATAGCTATTTGACATTAAACAAAATAGACCTGAAAACACAAAGTGTTATTAAGGATAAAGAGGGTCACTACCTAATTGTAAAACAAAGATTGATAGCATGATAGAAAAATATTAGACTTAAATGCATTGAATAATATAGCCTCAAAATACACAAAGCAAAAATTAAGAAAATTAGAAAGAGAAATTGCTAAATCTACACAATAGTTGGATGTTTAAACCCATCTTCCTCAGACCTTGACAGATCAAGCATACAAAAACACCAGTCAGGACAAATCACATTTGAAGAACACAGTTAACAAGCTTGATACAATGATATACATAGGAGTCTGAAAGTAATAATAACTAAATACATTTTATTTTCAAACACACGTGGAACATTTGCAAGAAGTAATCATAATCTTGGAAATAGAGCAAGTCCCCACAAGTAAAAAAGATATTAGGGGGGTTTTGTAATCCATTTACTGGGTCCCCTAAGCAAGCCATTTTTCTCCCTGGGCTTCAGTTTCCTCAAATGAGATAGATGAACTGATTCATCCCCAAGTCTCTGATAACTGCTTTATTTTTTAAACTTAATTTAGATTATCCCCAGTTTCAATACTGCTAAATATCACATGGATCAAGACAAATTCTTCTTTCTCACTGTAAAAACCTGTCAAATCCCTTTCACAATATAATGTCACTTTTCTTCTCTTTCTTATCATTTAAGACAAATGACGCCCCTTTCGGCTTGGCTTCACCTTAATCTTCCCAAGTTTGCTGTTGAGACAGACGGCCCATTCATCAAGTAGCATGCCTTCCTCTGTCTGCTCATGTTTATCTGCTTCATTCGTTCATGAAAGAAATAGACCAAACCAGTCATCATGCAGCCCCTCAGTCATTGTCCACAACCAGGCAGCATCTTCACACCATCCTGTCTCCACTGTTCTCTCCCCTCCAATCTTTTCTCCACACTGGGTCCAAAATGGTCTTCCTAAACACACAGTCATCCCCCCTGCTGGAAGCTCCCCTATGGCTGCAAGGGAGCCATAAGCTCAAATACCTACAGCAGCCCAGCAGCATGCTCAATGGGTCCTTTCCCTGGCAAAGCCTGAATGGGATCCTTTTCTCCTGAGCAACAAGACTATGAAAAACTCTGCTCTATTGTTCAAAGCCTTTCTTATTGGTTTATCTACTCCCCACCCTGCACAGCTTTAGAATCTGGCAAATGTCTGGAGGAGAAAATGAACCGGGTATTTGACTCCCCTACCCCCATCTCTAATTCTGTCTATCTGGCCCCATGAGTGGGCATCTCTCTGTACCTAGCAGCAGCATCCACTGTGCCAGGCCTGGGCTCATGGCCTTGCCCCCAGGTCACAAAAGACCCCAGAGAAAAAGCAGCAGCTGGCCCTCCACCGTTCTCCCCTCTCCAGAACCTGGCTCCCTCTAGTTCTCACTGTTTCAGCTGCTCCCTGAGGATTTAAACGGATAACTTTTATATTTTATATAAAACAGACTTTCTCATTGTTCTTGGCAGGAGTGGTTGTCTGCTAACAACTCCATCCTACCCAGGACTGCATCTCATTTTTTAACCCTGAACTTGCTGGCTTCAGAAGTACAGAGGCTGGAGCAATGAGCTTGTGGAAGAAGTGCTGTGTCCAAAGTACCCTGAACTATGTGGCCAGGACATCAGAAAGTAACCTCACCAAGAGCTCCCACAAGACAGATTGTGGCTAGGTCATTCTATTCCCCCTGTCAATTCAGGCCCCTCAAAAACCATGCACCTCTCTCTTCCTTAGAGCCTAGGGAGAACTACACACCTCTGCTGATATTAACATGTTTCTCACCAACAAAATCAACATGACTTTGCCATCTGACCCCTCAAAAGAAATCTTACCTCTCATCTGTAACTCAGTTGGCTATTCTGCATTTTCTTCAAATCCTGCATCTCTCAGTGACAGAAAAAGCCCTAGTGCCCTCCTCCCAGCTCCTAGTCTGCAGCCTGGATCCCACCATCTCAGTCATTTTAAGGGATCTGCAGACATGGCTGGAATATTTCTAGTAGAGTGAAGTCCTCGAAGCTAATTTTGCTGTGTGGATAATGGCTATGGAAGCCAATGCACCTGGCCTCAAAAATGTTAGCTGCTTCTGTGGAGGACTGTTTGCAAAGCTGGTCAAAAGAATCCCTCCCTCCTCTGTGTGCATATGCGTTTGTAATGTGATTCCCCTGCCTTGTCACATGGTTGGAGCAATAGAGAGGGGCAGAAGTGACCGTTGTGGGTTTTCTGAGCCTGGGCCTCTGAAGCTCTTAAAGCACCTGCTTTCTCTCTTTTGGAGTGCTGCCTTGAGACCACCAGGTGCAAAAGCTTGAGCTAGCCTCCTGGAGGATGAGAAGCCTCATGGAGCAGAGATGAGCATCCTAGCTGAACAGAACAGCTGACTGCTGGCTGGAGCCAACCACCAGGTTTGAGGCCATCTTAGACTACTCAACCCCAATCAAACTGTCTGATGAGCATGGCCACATGAATGACCCAGGTGAGATAAGCAAAAAAAACTACCTGTCAAGCCAATCCAAATTCCTCACCAGTACAGGTGAACAAATGAAACAGTAATGGTTTTAATCAGTAAGCTTTGGGACTGGTTTATTACTCAGCAATATCTAACTAATGAGCCTTCCTTCTGCCAATTATATAAAGTGTTCTGATGATGATGATGATTTATGTTAACTGGGTGCTTCCTCTGTGCCAGGCTCTAAGTGTTTTACAGGTTTAAAGCTCTTATATTCTTACAACAACGCTATGAGTTAAGGACTCTCATTGCTAATGAGGAGACTGAGGCCCCAAGAGATGAGGCAATTTGCATAAGGCTGCAGAGCAAGCAGGTAGTGGAGTAGGAATTGGAACTCTGGTATGCTGGTCCCAATTCCTACATCCTTTGCCACTGCGCACACCACTTCTCTCTCATCCTGAAATTCTCCCCCCCCCACCCCGGCAACCCCCCCATTCCCTCCCCACCTCCTCGTAACTTCCCTCTGGGGCCTGTATAGAATGACACGGAAGGAAGAACTCACATTTGTCTACTGAGTATTCATTTATACAGTAACATGCACCACACCTGCTGGGTGCCCAATACTCTTCTAGAAATTAAGGATACCAATTTCTAGAACACAGTAGACCAGACCTCTGCTCTTAAAGTCTAAAAATGTGCCTAGCACATACAACCACTCTTAGCACATTCTCTCGTGGGGTCCTCACAGCAGCATCATGAGGTAGACAGCACCATCCCCCTCTTACAGATGAGGCTGAGGTCACCTAGGGCTTGGGACCCAGGGTGTCCTGACCCCAGACCTAGGCTTTCCCCAATTCACCATGAGACCTTCTTCCACCCACAGCTCCTTGAGGATGATGTCCTCCAAGTCTTCTCCAAACTAAAGACCCCATTTCCCTTCTTTGTTCTTCTTATGTTTTGGTTTCAATCCCAAGAACCTCCTGTTCACCAATGTTTATTTTATTTTATTTTATTTTTATTTATTTATTTTTTTTTGTGGTACACGGGCCTCTCACTGTTGTGGCCTCTCCTGTTGCGGAGCACAGGCTCTGGACGCGCAGGCTCAGTGGCCATGGCTCACGGGCCCAGCCACTCCGCAGCATGTGGGATCTTCCCGGACTGGGGCAAGAACCCATGTCCCCTGCACCGGCAGGTGGACTCTCAACCACTGCGCCACCAGGGAAGCCCCAATGTTTATTTTTAAGACTTGCTTTCAGCTCAGTTGTGTGCACATTTATGGAGTGCTGGGCATCTGCCAGGCACTGGGTAAGGGGCTGGTGCTCAGGGGGAATCCCAGTCCAGCTGCTTAAGAAAACTGCAGAAGAGGTGGCTGCTGGTTTGAAATAATATGGGGTGGAGTGTGGGTTACATATGGACTGAAAAGGTCTCCCTTTCCGCACACCCCACCCCAGGAAGCAGCAACAATCAATGCCAGACAAATCAATAATATCATCTATTGCACCGATCTGGGTTGCTCAGAGCTAAGATCGGGCACGGGGCGGTCTGAGAACAGACCAGGGGCTTGAGGGTCCTATTGGACCCAAAGCAGTTGGAATCTCGCCTGTGCCAATCACTGTACGACTTGGACAGTGACTTGTCTGCTCCAAGTCTCAGTTTCAGCATCTTTCAAAATGGGAGACAATACCGATTTCTTGGCATCATTACACAAATTAAATGTAACAACATGTGTGAAAAGGCCTTGAAAAATGCCCAGCATAAATTTAGTAGCATGTGGGGCTTAAATAATTTTACCCAAAATAATAATACTATCCAATATTTAGTGAGGACTTGTATGCCAATCCCTGTTTTAAACACATTACATATTTGGTTCAGTTCCTCCTACAAATATATGACAGGTGCTATGCTTACTGCTTTTCATTTGAGGCAATGGAGGCACAGAGGGATTAAGTCAATTTACCCACAGCTAATAAGTGGCCTGAGAGGCTAGCTCCAGAATCCACAATCTTAACCAACACGCTCTCCTGCCCCAATAAAATAATATGATGACAGTGCAAGGTTGAATGGGAGATACTAGTAAATCTCGTACACAATATGATTTCAAGTTGAAAAAAGTCTGGTTCCATAAGGATGAACGTCAAAATGTTGAAAGTGAACATCTCCTAATGGTGGAATTCCATGTGTTTTTGTTTCTTTATTTTTTGTATTTTCCAAACTTACGGAAATAAACATATATCAATTTTTAGAAGCAGGGAAAAAATCGTTATTTAAAATGTTTCATAGTAGCTACTATGCCAGGCTTGGTTAGGCACTGGGCATATTTTTAAGGATATTTTATTATCCTGGGTTTTCAGGCACTATCTGGAAAGTCTCTATCCTGACACAGAATAGATACTCAATACATGTTTAGCCTCTTTCCTCTCAGTAGCAACAGCTATTTCTAGTGTCCCACAAAGCACCCATAGCATGCTTCTTCCTAAAGTGGTCCCTAAAACTATTACGAACGCAACAGAACCAAACAATAACTTAATGATTTTATTTCTTTACATTCACTCTGAAGATAAGCCCCCAAGTTTTCCCAGTTCATATTTTGGATCCCTGAACTTAATTTTTGGATTTTACTGTGGGGGCACCTCTGGGTTGATGTCCAGGCACCAGCAGGTGGAA
Source organism: Mesoplodon bidens (assembly GCF_964165515.1). Lineage (NCBI taxonomy): Eukaryota > Metazoa > Chordata > Mammalia > Artiodactyla > Ziphiidae > Mesoplodon > Mesoplodon bidens. The sequence continues at coordinate 70,576,207 of NC_138176.1, forward strand.
TCTGGGGTAATATAGAGGTATATGCTGTGTTCTTTCCATTCCACGGGGAGCAGGGAGGTAGGAGTAAAGCCACCCTCTGCCCTTCACCCCAGCTCTGTGACCTTGAGCAGATGCATAAAAACTTCAGTTTCCTGATCTGTAAAATGCTATCCTCTTCTTTATCCCTGGTATGGTTGTCAGGAGACTCAAACAAGAGCACACACAAGGAAATACTTTGAAAACTTTAAAGTTCCATCCAGAAACAAGAGGTGGGAAATACCTAGAAGAAGCCACGCAGCCTCTAAGCCACTTGCTATGGTCTGAACATGTGTGTCCCCCCAAATTTCATATGTTGAAATCCTAATGCTCCATGTGACAGTATTAGGAGGTGGGGCCTTTGAGAAGTGCTTAAGTCAGGAGGGTGGAGCCCCCATGAATGGGATTAGTGGCCTCGTAAAAGGACGCCACAGAGCTCCCTTCTGCCATGTGAGGACACAACAAGGAGTCAGCTGTCTGTAACCCAGAAGAAGATGCCCCGCCTTTCAGAACCCAACCATGCTGGCACCCCGATCTCAGACTTCCAGAACTGTGAGAAATAAATTTATGCTGTTTATAAGACCCCAGTTTGTGGGATTTTATTTTAGCCACCTGGACGGACTGAGACAACACTGAGCACACAGTGGATGGAAAACAGACAGGAAATTGAGAACCTGACAATAATCCCTGGCAACTCAGGAAATTACGTTTTATTCAAGTTCACTTCCCTATATAATATTACACTATCAGAAGTTTATTTCTCAGACTGTGAGGTTTTTTTTAAAATTTTTAGTGGAGTATAGTTGCTTTACAATATTGTGTTAGTTTATACCGTACAGCAAAGTGAATCAGCTATATGTATACATATATCACCTCTTTTTTGGATTTCCTTCTCATTTAGGTCACCAAAGAGCATTGGGTAGAGCTCCCTCTACTATACAGAAGGTCCTCATTAGTTATCTATTTTATACATAGTATCAATAGTCTGTATATGTCAATCCCAATCTCCCAATTCATCCCACCCCCCGCTTCCCCCTTGGTATTCATACGTTTGTTCTCTACATCTGTGTCTCTATTTCTGCTTTGTAAATTAGATCGTCTGTACCAATTTTTAGATGCAGAAAAAGCTTTCGACAAAATTCAACACCGATTTATGATAAAATACTCTCCAGAAGGTAGGCATTGAGGGAATATACCTCAACATAATAAAGGCCATATACAACAAACGCACAACAAACATCATTCTCAATGGTGAAAAACTGAAAGCATTTCCTTTAAGATCAGGAACAAGACAAGGTTGCTCACTGTCACCACTATTATTCAACATAGTTTTGGAAGTCCTAGCCATGGCAATCAGAGAAGAAAAAGAAATAAAAGGAATACAAATTGGAAAAGAAGAAGTAAAACTGTCACTGTTTGCAGATGACATGATACTCTACATAGAAAATCCTAAAGATGTCACCAGAAATCCACTAGAGCTAATCAATGAATTTGGTAAAGTTGCAGGATACAAAATTAATGCACAGAAATCTCTTGCATTCCTATACACTAACAGCGAAAGATCAGAAAGAGAAATTAAGGAAACAATCCCATTTACCACTGCAACAAAAAGAATAAAATACCTAGGAATAAACCTACCTAAGGAGGCAAAAGACCTGTATGTAGAAAATATAAGATACCAATGCAAGAAAGCCAGGCAACACAAAGAGACGGCGAGATATACCATGTTCTTGGATTGGAAGAATCAACATTGTGAAAATGACTCTACTACCCAAAGCAATCTACAGATTCAATGCAATCCCTATCAAATTACCAATGGCATTTTTCACAGAACTAGAACAAAAATTTTTACAATTTGTTTGGAAACACAAAAGACCTCGAATAGCCAAAGCCATCTTGAGAAACAAAAATGGAGGGGGAGGAATCAGGCTCCCCGTCAGTTCTTTTTGAAAGTGAAGATATTTAGATATTTAGATGTTATGTAGACCCTATAGCGGTCTAAATATGAAAGTGGATTCTTAGGAGGACACAGTTAGACACTGGGTCAGAGACGCCCCCCCACGCACCCGGCAGCCCCAGGGAGGGTGAGAACAGCTGTCTCTTCTGGAGGCCTCTGCAAGCAGCTCTTTGAACTCCATATCTCTCCTGCCAGCATCTCTGACAGACTGTGTCTTGGCCGATAGGACACAGCCCTGGACAGGAAGGCACAAGACCCACACTCTGGTCACCGCACGTCTCTGGTTCTCAGGTCCCTCCCCTGCCTCCTGGACGGTCACAGGGCACAGCCTCCGAGTTCCCTTCAGCTCTGAGACTGGGTTCTCAGCCTGTCCTGGGCTCTCCCTGGGGAGCTCCTCCCTGAACCCCAGTGGGGTCGGACCCCGCTGCTGCCCCCCACTGTCCACTGCAGGGGGATAGCCTGTTTACAGGGCCGTCTCTCTCTCCCCCAGGAGTTCCTTCTCCTCTTCTCTGCTCCCCGGCACCTCGGAGATGCTAGGTGAACCTCTGTGGAATGAAGGAGTGACTGAACAAAGGGGTGGAGTGGAAGACAGAGCAGCAAGACAGAAAGCATGACCCGGAGCAGCCCCACACAGCCTCCGCTCAGACCCGTGAGCAGAGCTCATATCCTGGAGAACCTTCTGGAGCCTCCGCCCTCCCAGGCTGTGCTGGGCTGGAGGAGAGAGATGAGAAGGCAGGTCTGTCTTTGAGGAGCACAGAGCTTGGCGAGGAGACAGGCAAGTGACAAGACAGCAAAGAGCAAGGCAGCTGGGACAGGGCTGCTGGGTGCAGTGGGAAATGGGAGTCTGGGAAACCCAGGGGCACGGGGTCCAGGGTCTGGGAAGACTTCTGGGGAGTGGGAGGTAAGAAAGGGGAGGGCTAACACTTTCTAAGCACTGAATATAGGCCAGGCACCCTGCCCTAATTCACTCATGCCTTATAAAAATCTGTCTTACAGGGAGGGAAACTGAAGTACGGCCCCTAGAGAACATCTGTCCAAGGCCCTGTAGTTGGTAAGAGGTGTGGCTGGAATTCACACTGAGAGAGGCTGGGGCCTGGGCCCCTTTGCTGCAGGGCTTGCACCTGGACAAACATCTCTTCAAGCAACAGAATACAAAGAAACTAACAGGGACTAAAAATAACCGCACATGCGGACAGTTGGGGCAAATTACAAACAAGGCACCAGAAGGCCAAAACCCAAATGCCACTTCCAAGGTGCCGGGAGCCAAAGCAGGGTCCCGCGCACAATCCGTGCACACAGCACCACGCAGGTGGAGGCAGGGGGCAGACCCCCTAAGCCACCCCTCAGGCCGGACCCTCTAGTCCACCCCCAGCCTCACCCCATTTAAGGAACCGGCACATCTCCCTTCAGGGAGTGAGCAAGGGAACCTGTTACTTGTTTTCATCCCTCCTGCTACAGCACGAGCCCCAGTAAAGCCTTGCCTGAATTTCTCGTGTGGCCTCCTATCAATTTCTATTGATTAAAGAGTCCAAGAACCCAGGACGGTAACAGCACCAGGCACATCTGGCCCCATGGCGTGTCCTCGGATTTATAGAATAAATCTTGATAAAAGATATGTGGCTCCATCACTTGATCTGCACAGGGAGGTGCTCTGGGATGAGAATTCTAAAGCCCTTCCGGTGAAGCAGAGGATCTGGCTGGGTCCTCAGGGCCCCAGCTCCCACTGCATTAGGGCAGCCAAGGCAGAGAGCGGAGGGTCTCCCTTAGTAAGCAGCATTCTGATTAAACAGCCTGGCAACAGCATGACATCTTAATCAATCTTCCTTGAGGGGCTGTTCCCGACTCAGCCTGGTGCACGGAGTTCCCAGGGGCTGAGCGGCTGCTGCTTCCAGGTCCCCCTAAGGCCAGACCTCGGGGACTCACTTCATTTTCCTCCATGTCATCTTCCCCAGCACTGATTAGCCTGCTGGAGCTCCAGGGGAGGGAAAGCCCTACATTGTATTCCCGGCCGTGCTTCACGATCATGAGCTCCAAGCATCTGTGCATCAGTGATTCACTGCGGGGGCCCCACTGAGCAAGACTGGGAGCACTTTGGAGCTGCCGCCCAAGGAGACACAGCTCAGACTTGCCTGGCCTCCTGACTCCTTAAGAAGCCTCTTTCTCTCCATCTCGGCGGCTTCTATTCATCATTTGAGGGAGACGAATTTTTCTTGAGTGTCCGCTATGTGCTGGGCCCTGAGCTAGGCTCTGATCGACAGTGGCCAGCTGAGTTTCCTCTCTGTTTTCATACACCCTGCTGTCCTCCGGGCCGCCAGCTCTGTCCGTTTTCTGGGCCCCAAGAAGGCCGACCCCTAAGGACAACCCCAGGAAGCTGACCCTAAGGCTGACCTCTCGTTTGATCTCTGGCTTCCAGTTTGGTTCGGCCAATGAGAAGCATGAGGAGGAGTCTGGAGGGAGGCGGGATAGAAGGTTCCAGAATTTGTTCTCCGCCCCATTGGGAGCAGGTCTGCAGTGGCTTAGTGTCTCTACCACGGCCCAGCTCTCAGCAGCCTCGGGGGTAGCAGCGCCCTCTCCTGGCCCTGAAGCCCGGGGCGGGCACCTGCTTCCCTTCTGGCCATCCACTGTCCCCTCCTCACCCTGCCCCCCCAATAGCAAGTACACCCTCTTCAGTCACCCTTTTTTGGGGGTGTCTCCTCTCTCCTGCCAGGACCTGGTTTGTGGGATGAGGAAGCAGCACTATCCAACCTCCAGCCATGAACCTTGAGGACAGTACGCTGAGTGAAATAAGCCAGTCACAGTAGCACAGACGTTGTACAATTCCGTTTAAATGAGGTACTTGGAGACAGAAAGTAGAATGGTGGTCGCCAGGGGCTGGGCGGGGTGGTTAATGGGGACAGAGTTTCAGTTTGGGAAGATGAAGAAGTTCTGGAGATGATGGTGGTGATGGCTGCATAACAATGTGAATATACATATTGGTTAAAAAGGTAAATTTTATGATATGTATAGCTGGCCACCAAGAAAGACACACCAGTCAATCACAGTGTGAAGACCTTATTTAGATCATGATTCAAACAGACTGCAAAAAAAATTAACTCTAAATTTATAAGATAATGAGAAACTGGAACACGGATTGGATATTTGATGAAATTAGGCAGTTGCTTGAGGTATGGTGATGGTATGATGGTTTCAAAAAATATGTACGAATAAGCGATGAGTTGTCTAGTTTTACTTCAAAATAATATGTGTGGGGGGAAGGGTGTTGTACAGATGAAACAAGATTGTTCTGGAATTGGTAATTTTTGAAGCTGAGTGACATCTCCATGGGGGCTCCTCTTATTATTCTATCTACTTTTGTAACTGTTTGAATTCGTTCACAGTAAAATGTTTTCAAAAATGAGGTTCAGGGCTTCCCTGGTGGCGCAGTGGTTGAGAGTCCGCCTGCCGATGCAGGGGACACGGGTTCGTGCCCCGGTCTGGGAAGATCCCACATGCCGCGGAGCGGTTGGGCCCGTGAGCCATGGCCGTTGAGCCTGCGCGTCCGGAGCCTGTGCTCCGCAACGGGAGAGGCCACAACAGTGAGAGGCCCACGTACAGCAAAAAAAAAAAAAAAAAAAAAAAAAAAAAATGAGGTTCAATCTCAGTCCTGTCTTTTACTAGCTGGGCCCTCTTGGGCACGCTACTTCACCTCTCTCCTGCATTCCTTCTTCAAGAAGTTTTCTACTTAAAGCATCACCTGCTCTGAGCAGCCTGGGAGGATGGCACTGTGTGTATAAGAGCACCCTCCTCATTTCCTACCTCCTTCTCCCCCTCTTCTTCCTCTTCATCAATCATGAATTGAAATTACACCACGTATGAGTCTGGGTATAGCCTTTCTCTCCCCTCTGACTTGTTCATAGCTGCATCTCCTACATCAAGGAAACATGCCCGGCACATAAGAGATGCTCAGTAAGGATTGCTCGGATGAGTGAGTGCATGAATCATCTATAGAATTAAGGAGGTAACAACTGCCCCACCAGGTCAATATGAGCATGAGTGAGATGAAGCTTTCAGCCCAAGACCCAGAGGAGAATAGATGCTCACTGATCACTACATATTTCCCTTTTCTTCTCTCCATCTTAAAAGCAACACCTGCCTTTCTTGCACTTTATCTTCCTGAACCCACAACTCCTGGGTGAATGATTCTGTGTGTGTATGTGTGATGAAAAAACACATAATATAAAATTTACCATCTTAACCATTTATAGACTTGTATACTGTTGTACAGCAGCTCTCTAGAACTTCTTCAACTTGCAAAACTGAAACTCTACATCCAATGAACAACCATCCCCTGTTCCCACCAACCACCATTCTACTCCCTGTCTCTATGAATTTGTCTCCTCTACTTACCCCATATAAGTAGTACATAAATCACACAGTATTTGTGCTTTTGTGACTGGCTTATTTCGCGTAACACAATGTCCTCAAGATTCATCCACATTATAGCATGTGTCAGAATGTCCTTCCTTTTGAGGCTGAATCATATCCCATCGTAGGGATAGACGGCTCTTTCTTTTCCATTCATCCGTTGATGGACACCTGGGCTGCTTCCACATCTTGGCTACTGCGAATAATGCTGCAATGAATATGGGAGTGAAGATCTCTCTTTGAGATGGTGATCTCAGTTCTTTTGGATGTATACCCAGCGGTGGGATGGCTGGATCATGTGATAGTTCTGTTTTCAACTTTTTGAGGAAACTGGCTGTCTTTTGACTAGAACTAGAGAGCCCCTCTAGAGTTCTGGTTCTTTGGGACTATGACATGGACAAAACATTTGACCCTACAGTACAACAGTGTGGGGAGGCCACTCGCAACCCCCCAGTGAGAAATGTGATGTTGAGGAGGCTGATGATTAAACCAGCTCAGAAGAAAGGTGGGGGATGACTTAGTAAGAAATGAAATTAATCCTATTGAACAACGTGGTAAAAGACTTAGGGTTTAAACGAGAGCAGTCTACACCTTGGATGAGAGCAGACGCAGGGGCCCCTCTTCACCTAAAAGGGTCAGGCTCCTAAAAGTGGCCCAGGTGAGAAGATCGGTGGTGGAAGAATTTGAGGCTTCATAGGAGAAAAAAGGTTGTGAGTGAATTTATGAAGATCCATATACAGAGTTCTCAGAGAATAAAGAGAATGGTGAGGAAATATATGATATACAGAAAACACTGATGAAACATCGGGAGGAAGGATAGAGAGCATTTTATCCCCTTGTTCAACAGAAACTTTTCAGGTTCTTTCTTCCTTAAATTTTCATCAAGATGCCAATGAATTTGCTCTGTTTTGTTGCTAACAGCACGAATGGTGAGGCCATGCCTGGTGTATTTGATTTTGAATCCAAATGCTTGATGCCTTCCTGGTTTTACAACTGAAGAGTTGATGCTAGTGGAGGCTGAGACCACAGAGGCCAATCTCATGATCATCTTCCACTTGCTTTTCATAACGGTACACTAATTTTGGTTGGGGTTGCCATGTGTCCAACTAACAGACTATATTTTCCCAGTTTCCTTTGAAGCTAAGTATGGCCATATGACTAGGTTCTAGACTTTGGAAAATACCAGTGGAAAATGCCTAAAGGGTTCCTTAGGGAATCAGTTCTCCCACCACTCCACTACCAACAATAACATTTTCTGTTTCCCGGAACTTGGACTTGATGGCTGACACTTCTGCAACCATCTTGGATCATGAGGTGACTTTGAGAATGGAAGTTTTGAGCTGAGATCTTACAGAATAAAGAAGGAGCATGATGCCATGGCTCCCCCATGAGACCCCTGGATGCTCAGCCCTGAGGTACATAAAGAAACTTCTATTTCATTTAAGCCATTACTATTATTATCATTATTATTATTATTTTTTTTTTTTTTTTGCGGTACGCGGGCCTCTCACTGTTGTGGCCTCTCCCGTTGTGGAGCACAGGCTCCGGACGCACAGGCTCAGCGGCCATGGCTCACGGGCCTAGCCGCTCCGTGGCATGTGGGATCTTCCCGGACCGGGGCACGAACCCATGTCCCCTGCATCGGCAGGCGGACTGTCAACCACTGCACCACCAGGGAAGCCCCTAAGCCATTATTATTTGGGACTTCATTAGATGCAGCCAAATCCATTTTTAATTGAAACAGCCTCCCCTGCATGTTAGGACCCATCTGGTCTCAGGGCCACAGGGGGAGTTGGAAGCTTGAAGTGGAAAAAAATCTGAGTTGCTTTTATATCAAGTACCCTGATTTTTTTTCTCCCCCCATCCTCCCAGTACTCAGTGCTTACAGTTCAGGCTCTGCCCCTGAAAACTTCCTGTCAAATCAAGCTGTCAGCTTTTCTTATACTCATCCAGCCCATCCTTCCTCTCAGGGGCAGGAAGGGGGGCTGTCTCTGGCCTCCAGAAGCTTCCATGTAATGAATGATATAATTTATTCCATCCCCTTATTCCTGCTGCTGGTCTCTCAGACTCCCTCTTTTTGAAAACCCCTGATCACTCATTTTCTCATTATTCCCAAGAGGAGTGACTCATTGTTTGGGTTGAATAAGACTCAAATTAACACGGCTGACAAAAAAAAAATAAGACTGCACATGCTAAGGGACCATTGTTGGAGGAGGAATTATGACATGTTCTTTCCATGTTGTATCAATGCAGACATACAGTTTATATGACACAGGCCCATACCCCAAGGAAAAGGTTCCCCTGCATTCACTGCATAGAAAGAGTACCAGACAGTGTGGGAATCAGAAGTCCCAGGCCCCATGCTCAGCTCTATCTCTGACTTCCTGTGTGACAAAGGGAGCCACTCTCCCCTTCTCTGAGCCTTGATACCCTCATCTATAAAGCAAGGGCACTCTAAGGCATCAGTTCATTTTATCCCTCTGCCCCCAGATCTGCCAACTGAAATTTCCCCTGTGCTAGTGAGTATCTTCTTCACAAAATACAAATGTCCCTAGAAACTATCAGTCATTCATCACATAGTATGAAATAGTTAAACAAGATGACTTTCCTAATAACAGTACAGTAAAGCCACCTGTACTGAATGCATTGGAATGATTGTTCTGATGGAGGGAGGAGGGTTATGGTTATGAAGCAAGGGAAACTGTGGAATGAGAAACTGAGGCTCAAAGAGAATATGTCTCTGTAGGTCCCATCGCTAGCTAGTGACAGATCCAGTACTGGTATTCCAGTCTGTGTCATTCCAAGTTGCTGTCCACTACCCTGCAAACCAACACTTGGAGAAACTCTTCATGATACAAGAAATAGAAATATAAAGCTGAGAAAAGATGTCACCTTATCTATAAGGTGACATTTATGGTCCTAATATTTACAATAGCCAGGACATGGAAGCCACTTAAATGTCCATCAGCAGAGGAATGGATAAAGAAGATGTGTTACATACATACAATGGAATATTACTCAGCCATAAAAAGGAATGAAATTGGGTCATCTGTAGAGACGTGGATGGACCTAGCGAGTGTCATACAGAGTGAAGTAACTCAGAAGGAGAAAAGCAAATATCGTATAATAACGCATATATGTGGAATCTAGAAAAATGGTATAGATGATCTTATTTGCAAAGCAGAAATAGAGACACATACGTAGAGAACAAATGTACGGATACCAAGGGGGAAAGGGGTGGGGTGGGAGGAATTGGGAGACTGGGATTGACACATATACACTATTGATACTATGTATAAAATAGACAACTGAGCATACTGTATAGCACAGGGAACTCTACCTAATGCACAGTGGTGACCTAAATGGGAGGAAGTCCAAAAGGGAGGGGCTATCTGTATGTGTATGGAGGATTCATTTTGTTGCAGTGGAGGCTAACACAGCACTGTAAAGCAACCACACTCCAATAAAAAGTAAAAGAAAAATTCATGGCCCTAATAATAATGGCACAGATAAAGCATCTGTATCAAATGGAGTAAGACAGACAGTGCATAATAAATACCAGTCCTTCCAAGGGAAAAATTCCAAAGATGAGGAGTGAGTCTGAAATCTCCCTTCCCTCCCACCCTCCCACCTCCACCTCCTTCTCAATCCCTGCCTGTGACGTCTCCACTCTCTGACCCACCTTCCTTGCATCCCAGACCCCTAGCAACGCCTGGGCCCTTTACTCCTTCAGCAGCTGATGGCAAAACTCTCGGTGCAGGAGGAATGGGGTGGGGAGGGGAGCTGGGTTAGAATTCAGCTCTCCCTTCTGCTGAATCACTTCCTTCCTGTCCCCCAAAGCAAAAATGAAAAGGATAGTAATATTTTCTCATCCAGCAGGATCTGTACTAGAGACAACCAGATACAGTAAAATAGGTGCTTGGAGCACCATTAAAAGAAAATTGAGCAACTAACCTATGCATTCATTCAACAAACATTTATTGAGCCCCTAGTGGAAACCAGGCACAGTTCTAGGCACTGGGGATGGGGCTGAAAAAAAAAAGTGTTGGGGGCCATAAGAAGGGGTCAGATCTTGGATATATTCTAACGGTAGAGCTGAGGATTTCCTGACCTGGGGACGGACACACACACACACACACACACACAGGGCAAGAGAAGGAGGAGGAGGAAGAGAAGAAAGAAAGCATAGAAGTTAAGCTCACTTTGCAGCTTTCTTTGCTCTACTGAATTCCTACAGGAAGCCAGCAAAATCACACCTCAGAATACTGAAAAGTCTGGCAACGGACCCGGGACACCTCTGAGTGTGGAAAGGCAGAGCAGGACTAAATACAGGAGGACTGAAATCTGTAGAGAAAGCAGCTGGGCCCTGGGGTCCCTGTCCCCGGGGCTGCTCAGCCAGGAGACCACCTCCCAGCCCCTGGCTGCCGGTGGGAAGCAGGTCCCAGGCCTGGGACTTCAGGAAGCCATCTGTTCTCACTCCACTTCCCTTCCTTAAGGGAACTTTGGGGAAAATATTCCAAACTCCCTGCATGATCAGGTGCTGAAGGAAAAAGTACTGCCTGGCCCCTTTGAGGATGGACTTGATTTGATCACTCTTTTCTGGATGTCTTGGTTTAGATGTGTTTTGGAGAAGTCAGAAGGAAAGCCAGGTGTTTCCAGGAGGCAGAGTGGGGAGGAAGGAGATGTCAGAGGAGCCGGAAAAGTGAGCGGGCCCTTTAGCTGGGCGCTCTGACCGTGAAGGGTGACTGTGCTATGCGCCGCCGGGCCCTTGGCCCCTTACTCCACTGAGATCACGTGAATTTTCTTTTTAAATTTTTTTAAAATTTTATTTATTTATTTTATTTTTGGCTGCATTGGGTCTTCGCTGCTGCGCGCGGGCTTTCTGTAGTTGCGGCGAGCGGGGGCTACTCTTTGTTGCGGTGCGCGGGCTTCTCATTGTGGTGGCTTCCCTTGTTGCGGGGCACGGGCTCTAGGCGCGCGGGCTTCAGTAGTTGTGGCACGCGGGCTCCGTAGTTGTGGCTTGTGGGCTCTAGAGCACAGGATCAGTAGTTGTGCGCACGGGCTTAATTGCTCCACGGCATGTGAGATCTTCCTGGACCAGGGCTCGAACCCGTGTCCCCTGCACTGGCAGGCGGATTCTTAACCACCGGAGGGCACGTGAATTTTCTGTCATGAATTTTGGTTTTACTTGGACATATTTTATACTCATATAAAGATACTTGAGGAAAGGCAAAGGAGGGCAGCAGAGGAAGCAGAAAGCTGCCACACGCCTCCTGTGAAGGGCACACTTTGCATGTGAGGTCACCTCCCATCTGACCACTCTCCCACGTGGGACGCATCCAAGTCCCACTGTGAGGGTGTAGTAGGTGGGACTGTTCTGATCGGTTCTTCCTCCTCTTGCCCTGTGACCTTGTAACGCTGGGGAGTGGGTGGAGGAGTCTGGTTCCCCATCCTGTTGATGTTCTACCTGTCCACACGACTTACTGTGGCCAATGGAGTATGGTTCTGGGCCGAGGCATTGATGATGCTCTATCCACCCTCCTGTGTGCCACTAGAAGACAATGAATTCCAAGAATTCCAAGGAGAACATGGTGACGGGTGGCACAGGCCTGAAGCCAACCCTCAGCCTAGAGCAGAGCCTCCCTCTTGAGCCCAGCCTGGTCAGTCAAACCTCAGTCCACCTCAGACCTGACAGGGTGAGAGTGGACGCTTGAGGTCGCTGAGTTTGGTCCGGTTTGTTATGCGGTGATATTGATGCTACAGCTGATTAACACAGAGAGGTTAAGTGACTCCCCTAGGGACACACAGCTATTAAGCAGTAGTCCTGTGACTTCCTTATCAGGTGTTCCTTCTCTCCCCCCAGGCTGGGGCTGGGTGCAGGAGCAGGGCGTTCCCAGGACAAGACCAGGATGCAGGGCTCAGACTACTTGGGGGAAACGGAAGAAAGCCGTGGCCTTGCTGGGGAGCAGTATCCTAATCACGCCAGTGAGCAGAAACTACCTTCCTGTTGAGGGTTGCTCCCAGGCCAGGCTCAGGGAGAGTGTGGGCTCCTGAGTCAGGCTCAAAGATGCACAGGGGCAGGACACGGCCCTCCAGCCCTTGGCAAACAGGAGGGCCGCACTGGGAAGGCCTTGGGGGCTCCCTGACTCCTCTAAGACCTGCTGACCTCAGCCTGCTGACTAGGCACCTCTGGGTCTGAGTCGGCAAAAATAAGGTGCTGAGGCTAGGCTGGAGCGTTTGTGCAGAATCACAAAAAGATGCGCACTGCAGGTGGCTGCAGCCTACAGGTCTCTGGGTGAACTTGTAAAAGGCACCACTTGCTCCAGCCAGGCACGGTCTCCTGGCAAGGACAGAGCTGGGGGATTTAACCCCCTTTTGCCTCTGGACCATATACTTTGTTCAGTACACAAAGGGAACAACCAGACCGGCAGCCCTGGAAGAGCGAGGAGGTTGGCTGTTCCCCTCCTGCTGCCTGACCAGGGACCCGACTACCCCACGCACACCCTCAGCAGGTGTGCTCGGATCCTGCTCTGCTGATCGCACCCAGGACAGCACCGGGGCACAGCAGGCCCTCAGTGTTGACCTGTGTCTCATGAATAAACCGCCAGGAACAATAGGGAGTTGTCTATTGAGGCCACTGGGACTTAATCCATCAGCTTCTGTCTGCAGTCTTCCCCTTGTGTGGGTGGTGGAGGATATTGACTCTGGGGTCTGGTCCTGTGTGAGGCAAACACCAGGGTGTCCCAGTCCTAGGGATGGGGATGGGGATGGCGGAAGCAACAGCAGCTGGAGGCAGTGAGACCCAGCCCCGCCCCCTCCAGCCTCGCACCTGCTTCCCGTTGCTAAATTACTCTCAGCTGCCAGCAGACAGAGCTGCTAATCTTGGAGCTGAGCCCTGGAGGGCTTGGGGGCCCTAGCGAGCATTTGGCTGAGATTTTAGCAAAGGGGAGAATTGATGTGCGTTGGGGAGGCACGCAGAGGGATGGGGGAGGGGTGTGGGAGGGGAGAGCAGGAAGGGGAAGGGGAAGGGCTTGGGAGGAGTAATGGCGGGGCGGGGGATTAGCTCTGGGCGATAATCCAAGCGGCAGGGCCTCCCTGAGCTGGGCAGTGCAGCAAAGGGGAAAGACCTTAGGAGCACGGCAGGCCTGCGCTGGTTCTGAGATTCCTGTACCCCACAAACCAAGAAAACTTACGTGGGAGTCGAGGCCTCTCTATGCGTTCTCGTCTGTAAAGGACAAGTGATGATGCTGAGCCCAAGGAGCTGTGAGAACCCCATGAAGGCAGGTGTGGACCCCTGGCACAGGCAGAGGCAAGAAGCAGCTTCTATCAGATGTTCCTTCCCGCTCCCAAGGTTGGGGAGCTGTGCTACCAGGGACACAAGTCACCATTTATCCCCCATTCACTGTATAGAAACCCTCAGGATGATTCCCCTCAGAGCTCAGAGCTGGAGGAAAAGATCTCCAGAGCTGCTTCTTTTTATTGGCAATTCAATGCCGTCAAACCCATGTTATTCCCCTTTTTGCCTTGACTACCAGGAAGCTCAGACCTCATTCTTCCATTCAACTGTCATAGCTGCCCACAGCCTTAGTGCTGGGTATAATTATTCTCTCCTACCATCCGTTATTACCTGACCCTAAGTTTTCACTCTCTGTAATACAGATTCTTTTTATTGTATCCATGTCATTTATTTTAAGTCTCTTTAACTTCTTCTTGGAAGTAGGTAGGGACATATATAGCATGCCTGGGGGGTGGATTACACGGGTACAGGTGTGAGGACCCGTGTGTCAGGTACTGGGATCTGAGCTCCAATGGAGGAAAAATTGATTTCAGAGTCAGAGCCAGACAGACTGGGGCTCAAATCCTGGCTCTATCAGTCTGGGCATCTGTGAGCCTCAGTTTTCTCAGCTGCAAAATGGGGATAACCCCCCATCCCTCACAGGCTAGTCAGTGAGGAATTTCAGAGACACACTGTGATAAAGCCATGCATACCCAATGCCTGGGGCAACGATGGCTGTTATTTGGCCAGTGGGGGCACTATATTTTATACAACTCCAGAAATGGGAAGACATGCTGAGCCCTGACTTTACCAGGTGGTGAATGTAACAGCAACAACAACAATAATAATAGCTTGCACAGTGAGCCGGGCTCCGTGCTTTATGCCTCACTGAATTGTCTTCCTAAGATATGAGGTCAAGTGTCCCCATTTTACAGATGAGAACACTGAGGCCCAGAGGGGGTCCAGTGTCACACAGAAAGGAAATGGCGGGCAGAATTTGAGGCCAGAGGCTGCTTTGTTGCACCCTGTAACTGCTCTCAAGGTCGACAGGCCCGGCAGAGGGGACAGAAGAGGCCGGGCCCTGTGGCCGTGCTTGGTCACCCTGTGGCTAGAGCAGGGGTTGGGGGGATGAAGCTGGAGGGGTTTGTCGTCAGATCCCTGAGGGGCTGAAGGCCAGTGCCTGGGGCTGGGCTGCATCCTGTAGACTTGAACTCAAAGGGAGGAGGAAGTAGCTCAGGAAATTATTTTCCATGCCTAACAGTAATTTCTGTGTTTTTGAAAACGCTTTTTCTGGATGGCAGGGGATGCTGGCTTTCTACTTGAAGGCATGGTGGCAAGTTGCACTTGAAGATAACATCAACACCGCAAATGGCCAAGAGGCAGGCATTTAGCCTCTGCTTAATCCTTCTGAGATACACTTTGGGAGGTGGGTCTGTTATTTGCATTGTTTTTCCAGGGGAGGAAACTGAGGCACAGAGAGGGTAAGCAGCTTGCTCAAGGTCACACAGCTGATGGTGCCAGAGCTGGATATTAGAGCAGCTGCACAGCTTATACTCTACCGCCCCTGTTAGGTTTGTTCATTTTAACAAGGGTCAAATGAAGTGAGAAGGCCTGCCCCAAGCAGTGGAAACGAGCATCCTCATGGAGGTTAAACAGGGGCTTTTAGGAAATGGGAGACACCAGCCCAGACCGCCTCCTGAAGGCCTGGACACTCTTGAATCCATGGGAAGCCTTTCCGGGAAGAGGCAGACCAAGGAAGGGGACAAAAGACCCTGGAGGGAACTGCAGTGGTTTGAGCCGGGTGGGGAGGGTCAGTGCAAAGCCGCACAGGGATTGAGCTCCTGTGACTGTTAAGTGTTGAAAAGCTCTCGGCCGGCTCCTTACAGCCCTGGATGAGCTTGGCTGCATCCTCACCCACAGACCCGACACAGCACCATCACTTCCCCCAATCTCTTCACACCTGCCTCCTCAGGGAGGCTTTTCAGTCCTAAGCTCTGTCTCCATCGGTACCACCAGCGATCTGCGCCCTCTCCTTACACCCTGGACTTCACCGATTCTTCATCTTCTCATTCTGCTTTTTAACATCACATGCATCAAGAGGAAACAATGGCAGCATTCCCACAGCTCTCATCACATCCCAGGGCCTCTTTTTAGTGCTTTTACTCACTCACCTCTCACAAACTACTGCAGGCTGTAGGCACCCCCACTGTACAGATTAAAAAACTGAGGTACAGAGAGGAGAGGTAAGGAGAGGAGCCAGAGCCCAAACCCAGGTAGGGCATGTGTGCTCAGCTCCTGGGCCACCTGCCTCCCAGCATTAGAGGGAAAGAAGGAGGGATGCGCACCTGGGTTGGGAGGGCCATGGGCGAGGCGCTGGTCATGGGGCATCTCCTGTGAGACACCCAGTGAGGTAAGACGAGGTTATGATGCTGTTATTTCCATTTTCTCAGGAGGAAACCAAGCCTTCAGGGGCCTTGGTTCAAGGCCCGCAGGTGGGGAGCATGGTGGGGCTGGGATGTGAAGGCAGGACTCTGTGTTCAGGGCCCACACCCCATCCACCTGCTCGGGAGAGCCGGCCTGGGTACCAACTGCCACGTGGGACCGTCCGCTCATGCCTCGTCTGCCCTGGCCCCTGCCAGCCCTCCTCCGGCTTCCTCTGCCCTAGCCGGGCTTCTACGTCTGGGGGAAACCCGGGCTGGAGTGCCCACCACTGAGCACAGTGTCTGGCATAAGCGTAGCTCAGAAGCCCGAGGTCCCTTCCTGACTGGCCTCCACCCAGGCCACCACTTCTGCTCTCAGGACAATATCGCCCATCATGGCTCAGCCCAGACGCCACCTTCTCTCCTCTCCCTTAGCCTCCAAATTCCTCAGGGCCTTATCAGCTATCCGTTCCTGGTGGCCAGATCCCAGCTTCCCTGCACTGAGGTCACTCATGCCCACGCATCACCCTCCTGTCCAGGCGGTCAGTGCCTGCAGGATGTCAACACGGACGGTCCCTCACTGGGGTCCTCTTCACTGAGCCGTCTCCCCAGTCTGATGTATCCCCTCCTCCTGAGGGCAGGGCCCCATCTGCCTAGTTCACCGCCTCAAACCACGCTGGTCCATGGGTGAGGCTCAAAAAGTAAATGTTGAATTGAATCAGCACATCCTAGGGTGCATGACGGCGGGGACCCCCAAGTATCATGAGGGGGAGCGAAAACCGTAGAGTCTCAAAGTGGGGCGGGGAGTGGGTGTGGACAGGGCTCTCAAAGCGACAAAGGCTTCTCTGCTCTGACCCAGAAATTCCTCTTCTAGGAATCTGCCCTCAGATGAATTTACACGTGAGTGAAGGGATGGATGTACAAGCATCTTCATGACAGCACCGGTTTTAACAGCAAAAGGTCAGAAACAATGCGAATGTCCATTGAAAGGGAGCTAGTAAAATCCACACAATGGAAAACAGTGCAAGTGTTTAAAAACTGAATGAACAAAATTTATGTTCTGATGGGGAATGATCACTGAGATAAATGAACTGAAAAAACCAGAGCACAGGCATCGAGGTAAAACAGGTGTGTGTGTGTGCGGGTGTGTGACTGCTTAGAATACACAGGGTATCTCTGGAAGGAGTCATAAGAAACTGGGGTCATGTTTGCCTCTGGGGAGGTGAACCGGGAACAGGGGTGGGAAGGAGACTTGCACCATATAGATCTCTGTGCCTTCTGAATTTTGAAGCATGAAAATGTCTTCCCTATACTAAAGACACATGTAAAATCAAACAGGAAAGTCACAGTGGGATTGCACAAAAAGGCAGCACCTCCCACTGGGGGATTATAGAAGCACATGTATTTCCATCCACCTCTGGTTTCCTACCCCCAACACCACCCCAAGCCTTTGCCTGTGTGTTTGCCCCCGCCCTCAAGGACTCTCTCCCTGGCCGAGCCCTGCTTATCTGCGGGGCCCACCTCAGTCACCACTGACCCCTCCCTGACCCCTCCCTCGCTGGTCAGCAACTGCTTTGTGCCCCTGGACCCTGCATTCTGCCTGCTGCACCCTGCTTATGCCACTCGGTCTCCGCTATCTGCACATCCGTCCCCGCAGGAGCCTGGAGGATGGGGACCTGGAGTGAGACCCCTGAGACCCAGCCCCCCAGTGCCTCATTTGCCCCGGCAGGTTCTCAGGGAAATATTTGCTGAACAGACTGCTTTGCTGTAGGAGCAAAATGCCTCCCAGAAGGGCATGGCAGTGAATGGCAGTGAATCAGGCGCAGGGAGAGGCTGCACTGAGCGCTTGAACCACTTGGCCAGGGGTCAAGCCAAACCTCTCATCCGATTTGCCTAAAAGCCCAGGTGGTTCGCAGCAGCGGGGGTGGGGTGTGCATTTATCTCACCGTGTTCAGGGCTCCTGCTCTGCGTAGCTCGGCCAGGCACCTCCTAGAAGGCGTCCACTGCTGCTTGCTGACAGCCCCGTGTGATAAATTGTTTTCTGCAGAGGCAGCTGGGCTGGTCCATCTGGCTGGTCTCCAGAGGCCTTGGGTCACTCGTGGTGGGAGGGGCGGCCCGATCCAGCTCCTGCGGGCTGGGTTCCTGCCTGTCCCCACTCGGTTGTCCGAGCAGGTCCTGTCCCTCGCCTGGGAGCATCTGACCAGGCTGGGCTCTGGCCCCATCAGGCCCACCAAGGGAGCAGCAGGGGAACACGGGGCCCCTTCCAAGGATGGGAGCCTTCGGTCGAGGCAAGGAAAATGCCGCAGTCTACCATCTACCATCGCAAACGTGTCACCAGGAGGAATCACAGCACAAAGCAGTGACCCAGCTTGAGGAAATCCAAAGTGCCAGCCCCAGGCGGATTCACGGCTCAGGTTAATAATAAGTGGCTCCTGGCTTCAGAACATGATTTATAATGGAATCATCGGGCTACGCTGCAAAGATTGCAGTGGCTTCTTTAATGGATTTTCCCCGGTGGCCTTTCTGCTGAAGCCCAGCATGTGAGCAGAGGCAGGAGGGAGCACTCAAGGGATAGAACACCGATGTCTGAACCTGGGGGGAGAATCTGGGGACCAGAAATGGCCTTGACTGCCTCCGGCAGGCTCGGCCCTGTGGCTTAGCTGGCTGCTCACCCCGACATCAGCCGGTTCATAGCCTGTCTTCAGCGTATTCCCGGTGTTCAAAGCTGATGGCATTGTCCCAGAAAAAAGGGAGGAGAGGGCAGAAGAGGTGAGCGCAAACCAGCGTACAGATCAGCTCTGCAGGACGCCGCACAATTGGCAGTTATGGGGTGGCTGTGCTGATTCAAACCGTGAAAGTGATGATGGCAGTGGTTTCCAATCTGCGGACTCCTTGGTGTGTGATGGGGCCACAGGGCTCGCAGGAGGTTCTGGAGGATGGAGGTGGGCATCTTCTGTATTCTTGTTTCCCAGCACCTACCCGAGGTTCCGGAGCTCACATGGCAGTTGAATTAAATGCTTAATGAACAAATGAATGGGTGGATCCATTGGTAACCCAATCCAAGGAACTGTGGATGGACGTGATGACCCATGACAGTCCCGTGGGCTAACGAAGATGGTAGCAGCTTGATGAGCTGATGCTCGCTCATGGATGTGCTTTTCTTATGCCTTGATGGCCCCCCAGTTTTCCTCAAAATAAATGCATTCATTTCTATCCTTGGGCTGTGGTTAGGTACATAAGGTGTTAACGTCAGGGGAAGCTGGGTGAGGGTGTGTGGGAACTCCTTGCACTTTTCATTTCCACATAAAAAGCTAAAATACATTAAAATAAAATCAATATGCTTTGCCTACTGCCCCGGGAGCCCTCGGTTTCTTGTCCTGGTCCTTCCTTGTCCTTTTGTGACAAGCCCCTCACCAGCCCCTCCTAAGGAGAGAGATGATGTCTCTGATCGGTGAGCCCGGGGACAGGGTCTGGGCACCTGTGGCCCAAGCCCCCTTGACTCTTCTTCTACCTCTGGGTCCCACACCTGGGTCAGGGCAGGGTCCTGCTCCCGGAGGAAGTAAGTGGTGCTGGTTAGGGACGAGGCAGTGATGCTTTGCACCTGGCTTGGCAAAGGGCTACTCTGCACATCCCCCCTCTGGTGGCACACCAAAGTTCAGTTTCATCCTCAGAGTCTTTTCCCATGCTGTTCCCTCCTTCCCCACCTCACCCATGTACTGAACACCTTACCTTGTTGGGTCTATGGGCTCTGCTCAGTCATTCCTTCTGGAATGACCTCCCATTCCCCAAAGCCAGGCAGAACTGGCTTCAAAGCCCTTTGTCTCACATCTCACGGCACACTGAACCATGACTGCATGGTGAGTTGTTTACATGTGTGCCTCTGTTCTCCTGTGAGCCCCTGGGGCAGGGGCCAATGTGGACTCACCCGTTTCTCCTTCATATCATATTGCCTGGTGTATATTACATGTCCAAAAATGTCTGTTGAATGAACGGACTTATCAGAAAGTTCTGATTGGTTTTAATGTTTTAAAATGTGAAAGAGGCAATTACTTAAATTGTCTCCTTTGGTAGACAAAAATCTTTTAAAACATGGGGAAGGGCCCCAGGCAGGAAAGTAACAAAACAGTTCTCTGCAGCTGACAATGTTAGGAGCTATTAGATCAGGCCAGAGCCTCCCAACCCTGGCACTGCTGACATTTGGGCTGGACAATTCTTTGTTCTAGAAGGCTGTCCTGTGCACTGTAGGTGTTTAGCAGCATCCCTGGCCTCTACCCACTAGATGCCAGTGGCAGCTTCCCAGCTGTGACAGCAAATAATTTATCCAGACATTGTCAAATTTTGCCCTGCAGGATGGGGGGATCATACCCAGTGGAGAGCCACTGGGCCGGTCACTCGGTAGGTTTTGGAACAGAAAATATTCCCTTTGCTGCCTGGATATTTGCAAAGCTGCACTCCTAAGAATTTGCAAGTCCAGTATTTCTCTTGAGCTCTGACAATCAACACAGATCCCCAAGCCACAGGCAAAGCCACTTGCCACTGAATGAGGGTTTTGATTGCTACCAATTTCTTAAGATGTTCTCTGAAAGTTCTGCTTCAAATATTTATGGAGTCTAGGAAATGGCCCCAGAGAGTGAGTGGTCCTATTCCATTTATAACTCCAACGGCGATTTATTGACCTGGGAAGTGCTGCAGATGCTTTGTCGAAGCTCTTGATGCAAAGCCAGGATCCTTGCGGGGCTCAGGAGCTCGGGGGATGGCAGGAGGTGCTCAGCTTGGAGGCCAGGCCAGGACATTCCACCTTTTTCTTGCAGACGTTGTACAGGGAGCCCTGGTTCCACAGCGATGGAAGCCTGGCACATTCCAGGGTCGGGCGTCGGCCCAGAGGGCCAGGGAAGCTGGAGGCAAGAGCACAACGAAATGGTCTCTACTTTTACACGTCCACAAAAGCCCCTTTGGTCCCACAGTTTATCCAAGGAAGAGATGGCAACAATAACGAACATTTATTGAGCACTTCCTGTGCCGGGCAGCTGCTATTACATGTCAGTGAGGCACACGCCATCAGCACTGAGTTATAGACGAGGCAGTGGGCATTGGGGCAGGGAAGGCTCAAAGCCCAGGTCATCTAAAGGCCTGACAAGACGATCACTGACGGTATCTCCATAGAGTCATGTCCTCTGTAAATTTTGTTGTTCACAGTGACAAGAGATGATGACCTTTCCATTAAAAGGAAAGCAATGTCCACTGGATGCCAACCTCCTACTCCCCTGTTTTTGTATTTTTTTTCCCTCTAAGCTCAACCATAAAATAATTGTGACATGTGACAAATTTAGTTACTGCCCTTCAAAAATGACCTCGTTTTCCTTCTAGGTCACTAATGCCCTGGTGTCATTTAGAGTTCATTTTCACCACGGGAAGCTCTTACCAAAAGCCAGCCCAGAGAGACGGCTTGCAATCTGTTTTTCCTAGGGCAGAGACCTCTGCTCCTCAACGCCTATTACAGCTGAACAGAACCAAGGCTGCGGGCAAAATGCAATGCTGGGGATAAGGACGAGGTGCCCGCATGACCTTCTAGAGAAAGGGCCCAACAGCCTCCTCCCACCGCCTCACTCTTCATCCAAATCCACCCAACAAGGCCTCCTGTGGACCGGGTACTGTGTAAAGCACTCGAACAAAGACATTTACGTTGACTATTCTGTCATCTCGCTATAAAGAAACAAAAGTATCCTGTGGCCTCGAAATTATGTCCAATAAAGGAGGAGTTTTTATCCAGCAGCATTCTACAGTGTGGTGAGAACTCTGAAGAAGGTTGAGGAACACTTGAGAAACTTGGAACCATAAGAGTATTAAGATGCACTTGGGTTCATCCATTCATTCAATTTATGCTCCAACTATTTCCTCAAAAGCTTTGCTATCAGTTTCTGGCCAGTATCACCGAGTGCAGACATTGGAGGGTTTTTTTCTCACCTTGAACTCCAGATTGTAACCTCAAGGAGGGCAGGAGAGACAACTCTCATCCCCCCACTGAAGGCCCAGCACTATCTGGACACATAATGACCAGAGCATCAGCTCTAGAGCCAGACTGCCTGTGTTGGAACCCCAGCTCTTTAGCTGTGTGACCTGGGGCTGGCTATCTACCCTCTCTGTGCCTCACCTTTTCTCACAGGTGAAGTGGAGTGAATGTCAAGATCTATTTTGTGGGCCTATAGTGAGTACTGGGAAAGCTGATGCATTGCACATAGTAAGCATTCAAGAAATGGAAGCAGGGGTTTTCTTTCTCGTTGTTGTTCTTATCAACATCATCATTATGATCTCCTAGACTCCTCTCTCCTTTATGCTGCAGCCTGATTTAATTGCTTACCAATCCCCCAATGCTTCAGGAGCACTCACCCCTCTGTCTTTGCAGGTGTCATTCCCTTTGCCTAAAATGCCTTCTACCTGCTTGTAATAAGGTAGGTCAAAGATCAAAAGTCAGATGTAATTTTCCTAGAAAAAGATCAAAGCTGGAAAGAAGTTCTCATCACTAGATAATAAGCCTGCAGATAAGTAATTCGAAATGAAAGTCACCAGTTAGAAAAAAAAAGTTTAAGGTCAATCAATAACACCAGCTGTCAGTTATTGAACACCTCCTGTGCCAGGCAGTACAGTAATTATGTTATGTGCATGATTTCATTGAATTGTCCCAAAGACCCCGAGAGGTAAATATTAGCTCCATTTGTTAGATTAAAAAAATTAATATAAGCATGAAGGCGAGAGAGAAGGCACAGGAATAAAAGGAAGAAGAACAACAATAATAATAAGTTGAAATAAAATGTCAAGAATAAGATCAGTTTCCTCCTAAGTAATGGCCGCTTTTTTTTTTTTTGAGCATCTCTTATTTTCCAGAGACATATTCAGCTCTGCTTATCTGATTTTATCCTCACATCAGCAGTAGGCAGCATTATCCCCATTTTACAGATGAGGAGATTTAAGCACAGACAAAGTAAGTTATCCACCCAACATCACACTGAATTACAGCTGAGATTTGAATTCAGGCCTGTCAGACTCCAAATATCATAAGTAAAATAGGTTTCCTCTGGGAAAACAGAGTGCTTCTCTGGCTCTGACTGATTAGGACATTTTGGACCAAACCTCCAGTAAGAGCATCTAGGAAAGCTGGACAAAATATAGCAAAAGATGTATTTGAAACCATCTGAGAGCTACAAAGACTGTGAGGATTTGTGAGACTAAAATTCAAGATAGGACAGAAGCCAAGAGTAGTTGGCCCAGATTGAAGGCTGTATTTCCCTCCAAGTGAAGGTGAAGCCTGTGTGTGATTGTGGTGGCTGAGAGACAGAAAGCTAAGCAGAGATTTGGACAGCCTCATGGAGTGGGAAGTGGCTGGGGAAGGACACTGATAAACATTACAGGTTTTTGCTTGGAACCATGAAAGGCTATGCCCTAAGAGTAAGAGTGAGCAAGAAATAAAACAGATCTCATAAGTACTAAAATTATCTCTGAATCAGTTCTGATGTGCGGAACAAAGGAAGTGCTGTCTGGATGAAGACACTATCAAATTACATCTTCACATTTTCACACATGATGTCTAGCACTCAGTGAAAAATAACAAGACACAGAACACATGATATGACCCAATACACAAAATTTTAAAACAGATAATAAAAAGAGTTGTACCCTTTTTTGTATGTGAGTTATACTTTCAATAAAAACATTTATTTGAGAAATTAAGTGACTGATGTCCTCTCACCTTCAAAGAATCCAGTTGAGCTGTCTGTGCTGGCCACTCAGCCTCTGGAACAGGCCAGGACTCTGAATGCAAAGGTCTTTGGAGGACACTGTCCATTTCAGGATTCAGGAGGTATTTCTGAGCTAGAAGAGAATGTTCTCAGTCAAGCCTCAGTTCAGAAGTCTATTCTAAAAATCAACAAGTCGGACTTCCCTGGTGGCGCAGTGATTAAGAATCCGCCTGCCAGTGCAGGGGACACGGATTCAAGCCCTGGTCTGGGAAGATCCCACATGCCCCAGAGCAACTAAGCCCATGCACCACAACTACTGAGCCTGTGCTCTAGAGCCTGCAAGCCACAACTACTGAGCCCGCATGCCACAACTACTGAAGCCTGCGTGCCTAGAGCCCGTGCTCTGCCACAAAGAGAAGCCACGACAATGAGAAGCCTGAGCACCGCAACGAAGAGTAGCCCCTGCTCACCACAACTAGAGAAAGTCCGCCCGTAGCAACGAAGACCCAACGCAGCCAAAAATGAATAAATAAATGAATAAATTAAGAAAAACCCTATATGTCATAAAATAACCTTAAAAAAAAATCAACAAGTCTCTGAGCCTTTTCATTGTCTTTCTTTCATTCCCAGATCCCTTCACCCCACAACAGAGGCCCTCTTGGGTGCATTTGAACTCTGAGTGCCACATTCACAGCCCTCTGATGGTACTGCCATGGTCTTGGGATATCCTAGAAAATTGCCTGCCTGCTTCATTGTCCACTACCAGGCTGTAAGCTCCTTCAGCACAAGGACCACCACCTTTGAAGCTGACTCATTTTTGTAAGCCCTACAACACCTATCAGGGATCTGGCACATGGCAGCCTTCTAGATATGCTGAATGAATAAGTAACTAAATTAATCTAGTACATTTCCTTCTTTTAAAGGTGAGGAACCGAGCCCAGAGAAAGGACGACACTTGCATAAACTAGTGGCAGAAGCAGGACCAGCTAGAATTTATGCGCCTCCAACTGTGAAAACAGATGCCAACGCAGACTTTAGGGATAGAAGACAAAGGTACAGAAGGGCAGGCCCATCCTGACCAGCTAAAAACTTGTTTGTTGGCGCCCTTCAGTGTGTCAGGCACTAACACTTCTAAAAAAGATCATGTTATCCTCCTTTTAAAGATAAGAGTCTGGGCTTCCCTGGTGGCGCAGTGGTTGAGAGTCCGCCTGCCGATGCAGAGAACGTGGGTTCGTGCCCCGGTCCGGGAAGATTCCACATGCCGCGGAGCGGCTGGGCCCGTGAGCCATGGCCGCTGAGCCTGCGCGTCCGGAGCCTGTGCTCCGCAACGGGAGAGGCCACAACAGTGAGAGGCCCACGTACCACACACACACACAAATAAAAGATAAGAGTCTGGGGCTCAGAGAGGTTAATTAACTCATCCAAGATCACACAGCTGTAAGAACAGAATCTAGTAATAAGAATCACTAAGCGAGCAGTTATCAGGAGCAGCTCAGCTGCCTAAAGGTAACTCTATCCATACTTTCTTCACTTTTATATTGAGCACCTGAAAACAAAGTAACCCTAAACAAACCCTCAGGAACCCCCCTCCCCCAGTGCTGATAGTACACTGCACTTGTAAAACAAGGCCCAGGGAAATTCTCTCTGGCCAGATAGCATCTTAATTTTCTTTTTAACAATAAGAATAATAGAACAACAAAACCCCACCCATGTTACCATCTAAGTAACCACTGTTGGTATTTTAGTTTATCTTCTAGCCTAAGTTGCCAATCATTCACAGATGTTCACATACAGTTGTATCATTGTAGTCATCCGATACATTCCACTTTGTATCCTTTTTTAACTTAGTAGGATATCCTAATTCCCATGCTATCACATGGTACTTATCAGCATCATTTTAGTGACTAGTACTTCATACTCAGCGAATATGGGTTAATTAATAATACTGGAGTTTTTCCCCACAGTTTTTCACTGTTATAAATACCCTGGCATGAATATGCCTGTCCATTGAGATTTTCCACATATAGAATTATTTACTTAGGATGAATTTCCAGGACTGAAACTAGAGGGTTGCAGAATTTGGCCATTTTGGCAGTGGCAGTATTTTTCTAATGCATTCTCCTTAAGTAGTGAAATGAAAAGGCAGAGTCAGTAGGGAAGAGAGTGCAAGATAGTGGGGTCGGGTTTCCTTTAGTCGTCTGCACTTGACCGTGGGCTTTTCCCCACCCTTGCCCACCTGTCAGATTGTCCTGTTGGTGTGGACTGTGTCTGAGCATGCAGACTATTCCTATCTGAAAATCACACTGACCTCTTACAACTGTTGTCTTCTCAGACTCGATGTCCAGGTGATGGCTTGTCTGCAAGAAAAGACATCTCAGCAGTTATTCTTCATGACACAGCTGGAAAAGCCTTCTACAGACAACTGCAACTGGAAAAATCAGCCCCCTCACCACTGCAGAAAGTGCATTCTATGGCCAGATCCACTCCTCCCTGTGTGTGCGAAAATACAGGCAGGACCTCCCCCCCGCCTCTGCCTACAAACCTCAGAGGGGTCCAGGATTTGCTCCCAGGGATACAGTTGCAAGGAAAAGCTTCCACTTCCTTTACTCAAATTGAATCTCCAAAGGGAAACTGATGACTGCATTTTAAAAGCTGTTAAAAGGGGGAAAATGAGGGCAGCCGGATGGCAGAGTCTCCAGGAGAAATACTCTCTCTGTGTGGAAGTCCCTTTGACACCTTGTGAGAGCTGATTGCTGAGCTGCACCGGGGACTCCTGACTCAGTCACCCAGAAAACCAGGTCGGGCTGGACCTGAGTCCCTGCACCACCCCCTGGTGGACTAGTTGTCCTCCTGGACCCCACATGCACACAGGAAGAGGTGAAGCGGCAATGGTAACTCTGCTCTGAGAGCACTTCACTTATATCCCCTAAAACTGTGTGTCTTTGAGTACCATGACCCTTCACACCCCAGTGCCTTTGCTCATGCAGGTCTCCCAGCCTAGAGGGCCTTCACTCCATCCTTCCAGCTAGTAGAACTCTTCTTTTTTAATCCTTCAAGGCCTATTTTGTGTGCTTCCTTCTCCAGGGATTATATTCCCAAATAAGTCTCCTTCTCTCTGCTCATTGCTGGGTTTCAAGTGAATGCTTTTGTTCACATTTGGGTTTGGAGCTAGTCTTACTAGACACAGACTTCTTCAAAGTGATACTGAGGTTTCATTGACTTCTGTGTCCACAGAGTAGTCTCACAGGCACTGAACTCCTTCTGGAGGCACTGCATTCAGTACCTGATCAGAGATCTATAGATCTTTCCCCTGCTTCTTGTTCCTCATCTATCCCATAGGCCTGGAGGGGCTTGGAGCCAGGCAGCCTCAGGTTGAATCCTGGCTCTGCTGCTTACGGGCTCCATGGTCTCGGCCAAGTCAGTTGAACTCTCTGAGCCCTGTCCTCTCCATCTGCAGAGTGGAGCCACTAATATGGTCCTTGCAGGGTTTTGTCAGAGTGAAATAAGAATGAACGTCTAGGGCTTCCCTGGTGGTGCAGTGGTTAAGAATCCACCTGCCATGCAGGGGACACGGGTTCAAGCCCTGGTCTGAGAAGATTCCACATGCTGTGGAGCAACTAAGCCCTTGCGCCACAGCTACTGAGCCTGCGCTCTAGAGTCCGCGAGCCACAACTACTGAGTCCGCGTGCCACAATTACTGAAGCCCGCCTGCCTAGAGCCCATGCTCTGCAACGAGAGAAGCCCGTGCACCGCAATGAAGAGTAGCCCCCACTCCCTGCAACTAGAGAAAGCCCGTGCGCAGCAACGCAGACCCAGTGTGGCCAAATAAATGAATAAATTTTAAAAAAATTAAAAAAAAAAGAATGAACGTCTACTAAATGTTCCACATACAGTAGCAGATGGATAAAGGCTCACCCTACCCACTCCACTCCCCCACCTCTCTCCCCAGGTAAACTTTTGGGGGAATATTCTCAACTTCATAAAAGGTAGGACATGAAGAGAAAATAATTGCCTGGATCCTTGGGGGCCCAGGCTCGGGGTTGTTGATTTAATGAATTAAGGGAGTTTAGGACTCTCAGTCTCACTACTCCTTTCAAGATGAGATTCCATTTCCAAAGGCCCATATATAGATCTTGTTGACCAATGCCCAGAGGAGAGCAAGATGTTTCCAGGACATGGAAAAAAAGAGGAAAAAGCAGGGCAGGAGGAAGTGGAATTAGCAGCCTCCTTGCCAGGTGGCTTGCATCTCTCTGAGGCTGGGGTCTCCATGACCCTCAGGTGTTAGTACACCAGTCCCCTGACCTCCCCCAGTGGAGCAATACTTTGGTTCTGCTTGAAGGGACCCTACATCCTCTGGGGGTGTCTTTCTGTGACAGCACTGTGAGGGGAATTTCAGGGGGGATCTTGTTCAGCCCTCACAGAGCCTTACAAGAAGTCAGCAACCCCCGCCCCTTGCTACCAAGGTCTAAGAGAGCAGGAGGCTTCGGGAGGTGAAGGACGAGCACCGGAGTGGCTTGGCACAGAGGACTGTCACAGAGTGGCAATTCTTCAGGATCTGGGGTGTCTTTATCTGCCAGGTGAAACTCGGTGTCTGAAGAGAGGGCAATAATCCTCACGTCCCAGGACCTGCGGGGAGTCAGGCAGGGCGAACCCATCCAGGTTTCTGATGGACCTTCCATTTGTTGAGCTGACCCCAGGCTGGACCCTGCAAGCATGGGCAGGAGGGCACCCCTGAACCACTTTCCCCTGGCACCCGGGCATCTGCCTCCAAGAAGGGGATGACACCTGAGTACAAGCAACAAAGAAGGTGTCTCATTCTTGGCTTGGGAATGTCAATAGCCTAGGTCCTGGTGAAATCCAGAAAAAATAAGTGTCCTGGGACTGGGGAGCAGGGGAGGAACCTAAGAGGCCCTGAGAAGGTGCCCTGAGCCTTGCCCAGTCAAGCCAGTTTGGGGGATGGGGTGGAACTGAGAACCCCCCGTTTCCATTTAGGAGTCCAAGAATGGAAGGAATCCGCCCTCCCCATGCTCCCATCTCAGCTAAAGCCAGGGAGGTGCCAAGACCCCATGTTCCCAGATGGAAGACAGTAGGAGAGCTGGCCAAGCTAGCCTCATGGAATCCTCTTGCTTCAGGATCAATGCCCGAACTGAAGAGAACCAGCAGAGCTAGAGGAAGGACACCAGGGTGGATGCAAGGCCAACCTGTGGACAGTGGCAGCCGACATTCTAAGGGATGGACAATACACCAGCTCAGGGAGATGGCAGCTCTGAGGGCCGGGTAGCCCCCATCCACCCATGCACCTGTCCTGGTCCCTCAGTGGGTATTTGGAGATGGGGTCTTGGGGAGGCTATCAGGTCATGAAGACAAAGTCCTCAGGATGGAATCGGTGCCCTTATAAGAAGAGATGTGAGAGAGCCAGCCTCTCTGTCCACCATGTGAGGACACAGTGAGAAGGTGGCCGTCTGCTCCCCAAGAAGAGAGCCCCCACCACCGTGCAGCACCTTGATCCCCAGCTTTCAGTCTCCAGAACTGTGAGAAATGAATGTTTGCTGTTTAAGCTGCCCAGTCTGTGGTATTTTTGTTAAATTAGCCCCAACAGACTAAGATACTTAGATGCAGCCCCGAAGAAAGGACACAGATGCTGAGCCGACTGAGGCTCAATTTCTATCTCCCACCCAACCAGGGCAAGAAAAGGAAGTCAATGGGAGGTGGTGAACGACCCTGAGCCACCGCTGTGGGGTGAGCACCCTCTTCCTGAAAGGGTAGGAGCTCAGACGGACCCCGGCTCTGAACCCCCAGCCTGCCACCCCTGCTTGTGACCTTGACCAGCTCTCTGACCACTCTGGGCCTCAGCCTCCTCCTTGACAAAGTGGGATGTTGGGAGGATGAAGTGAGTGAACCACAGAAAGTGCTGGCTCAGGGGAGGCTCTGTGAGTCTCAGCCGTCATCACCGCTTCCAGTGAATAAATGAACGGCAGCCTGTCCGTGTGGGCTCCCCTCACCACCATAGCCCACACCCCGTCCTCTCTCAGGTGTCTGTGATTAGTGTGGGCTCCCTCCCAAGGGCAGGGGCCAGTGCACATGAGCTTCCCGGGGCCCAAGTACGCCAGCCTCAGTGCTTCTGGGACTCCCCTGCTTCTCTGCTCTGGCACATCCCCTCCCCAAGCCCATGAGTGACCCCCCCATCCCAGCCAGCCAGGCAGCCCTCCTGGGCTCTGAGCCTAAGCCCAATGTCCCCATCAGGAATTCCATCTGTGTTCTTTGAAATGAGAATCAGCACCCGTGTCCTGCCCAGCTGCCAGCAGGAGGAGCTGCCACCGCAGCCACCAGGGTCTCTGTGCCCCCTGAGCTCTGCTCGGCTGCCTGGGCCTTGGGTGTTCCCGGCCAGAGCCAACTGGTTGCCATGTGCATGGCCTGCCTGGGACTCGGCAGCTCAGTCCAGCCCACAGGCCTGCAGGGTTCCTCTTCCCGAAGCACATCGATCCTGTTCCACCCCTTCAGCAGCTCCCCATTCACTGAAGAACCAAATGCAAACACCCCTGTGGGCAGTCAGGTGTCCGTGACCTCCCATCCAGCCTCTCGGAACTCCTCCACTTGGGATCCCTCACTCCAGCCAGCCTGGAGCCCTCTTTGCTTCTTAAGCACATCACAGGGTTTTTTTTTTTTCCCACTGCCTTATATCTGCACACTGAGGATTGGCCTTCCAGCGACAAGAGGAACAGACTCACTGAAGGCCTAGTCTGTATGTGCCAGAGACCGTGCTGCTGCCCACATGCCCCACAGCCCTGCAAGACACCCAACACACCCCCCTTCGCATAGGGGTCGCAGCTTCAGTGCACAGAATCCCACGGCCAGGTTCAAATCCCAGCTCTGCTCAGGCAAACGATTTAACACACAAAAAGCTGAGCTAGAAAGCTGCTATAGATGTGTCTTTGGGCACGACTTGTAACCCCTTTGAGCCTCAGTTTTCCAGTCTGGAAAGGGGGATAATAATAGCACCTCCCCCGCGGAAGGACTACCTGAGTCAGTTATATAAAGCCCCCACAGCAAGTGATACATGTCAGTGTCCCCTCCTAAGGCCACAGAGCTAGACGGCAGCAGAGCTAAGATTTGAAGCCAGGGCTCCTGGGTGCCAGAACCCACCCCCTTGGCAACTGCCCACCCAAGGACCAGGTTCCTAACTCATGGGACATTCCTGCACAAGGTGTTTCATGATCTCCGTCTGTCTTCATGTCCATTCTGCCAAGTAGGTCGTAATATTCCCATTTTACAGATGAGCAAACTGAGGCTCAGAGCAATTAAGGTCTTTTCCAAAGACACACACACAGTCTCTGTCTAAGCCCTTCCTTCCTGACACTTGCTATAATTTATGATTATTTCTCTCCTTCACTGCATGCACGTTTTGGCCTGTTTGGTTCACCATTTCTCCCCAACCCCAAGCACCAGGCCTGACTTGTGGCAATAGGTGCTCAATAAATATTTGTGGAATAAAATGGCAGAGCTAGGCTTTTGTGGTTTGTGGAGGGAACAGTGAGCCGCCCCCCAGATCATGAAAATGGGGGTGTTCTTGGTGAGGTGAACTGCAAAATAATGCAAAATGGGTCACAGCAGATTCAAAGTCACCTTAAAAGGAGGAAGTAGAAGCTTATGATTGCCCATAGCCTTTCAAAAGGTCTGGGTGGGGAGACACCCTGGCCCCAGGGGAGGCATGCGGAGCACATCCTTACAGGAAACTAATGCATCAGGCTGATGACACCATTAACACCCTCTGTTCTCACTGAATAACCTTCTGACTATAAATATATATTGACTTACAAATGAACAAATGAATGAATGAACTTGACTTTCTAGATAACTCCACTATAGGGAGAGAATATGCTGATTATTTTTTCATCCGTCCAATATTTCATCCTGCACATAGTTCGATCTCTCATGGGAAATTATTAAGTTAGTGTTCAGGTTTATACCTCAGTCTCTGTGAATTTGGTCAATGTGAGTCAGCCTGTTGAATCCCAGTGAACAAATCGAGTCTAATTTCAGAGCCTGCCAGACCAAGAGCAGCCCTTGGAGGGTGGGGCCCTCACTGCAATGATGCTTTCTCAGCACACATCCAGCCTCCCTCCCAGGTGACACCTGCTGCATCCAACATCTTCCCTGGAACTCTGGACACAGGGACTGTGCCCGGTCCCTTGACAAGATGCTGACCTCTCTCCCCATTCTTATTCTGCCACTGAAGAGGCTTGAAACCCTTGGGCAAAGGGATGAGCACTGGACCGGGAGTCTGGGGCTCTGGATTCAAATTCTGGCTCTGAACCAAGTCGCCATGGCCCTGAGCAGGCCCCTTGGCCTCCTGCTGTCCATGTCCGCTGTGTGGCAATTTGGACGAGAGGACATCTAAAACCCTGAAGGCTGTGGGGGAAGGAAGGGACAGAGAGGGTTGGCCTGCAGAGGCTGGGCTGGGAAGGCTGAGGAAGGTGATTCAGGCCTGGGGCTACACTGTCAAAAGCAGGCCCCCCTGAGGGCAGATCCCAGGAGGGACCCTGGAAAACAGGGCTGGCTGCGTGCACAGCAGCAGCTGCATTTCACCCTCACATCATCAGGAGCTGAGCTAGTCTGGGGGGGGCACAGCTGGCTGGTCCCCAGGAATGGGACTGTGTGCCTGAGTATGTGTGCGCACTTGCGTGTGTGTGTGCATGCATGTGTGTGCGTGCACGCGCATGGGCAGACTCAGCTGAGCACCCGAGGGTGCTGCATGCACAGTACCACTGTTGAGAGCCAGGCAGAGACCCGGGAGCATGTTTACTAGACCTGGGTCAGAACTGGTATCCATCACCATCTGCACTACCTGGTAGCTGTGTGACCTCAAGAGAGACTTCCAACCTCTCTGAGCCTGTTTCCTCCCTCTTCTGTAGACCATTAGGAGAGGAGATGCTCATTCATTTACTTCATTACTTCATTCATTCAACAAATACTCCCTGAGCAGCTTTTCTGTGCCAGGCACTAGGGGGACAGAAATGGATATGAAGCAGCTCTGGTTTCAACAGAGAAACGCTGACAAAACTCCCCTAACAGGAGGGGGCAAATCCCTCGAATGTCCCATGTCAGTCATATCCACGTGCAATGAAGGACGGAGGGGCGTGTGGCTAATCCTGTGGCCCATGGAATTTAGAGCAGACTCCTGGGCAAGGTCACACCTGAACTGTGCCCTGAAGGACGGATGGGAGGGCTATAGGACAGACAAAAAAATCTGCCAGAGGAGGCAGTAAGTGCTAAGGTCTTGAGGCACACGTGAAAGATCCATCTAGTGAAATAAACGCCACGGTGCTTGTTTGATGCTGAATTGACACAGGGCAGGTCAGGCAGGTGGAGGGTAGGTTGCTGAGCTCACAGCCTCAACAGGAAGAGGGCAGGGCTGTCTGTGGGAATCTACCTGTGGGACCCCCGGAGCCAAGAAGGTGGCCGCGTACTCAGCCAGCGCCGCGTCATTCACCATGTTGCTTGCCGTCTTGGAGAGCTGGTGGTTCTCCACCCCGTGTCTGTGCAGCTCCTGGAGCAGGTGTGTGATCAGGTGGTTCCTCTCCCGACACTTCTGGACCAGGGAAGCCAGCTTAGCCTGAAAGGGTGGGAGGGAAGACTGTCAGGTGGGTCCACGCATGCAGGACTCTCAGGGGGGCTGGATGACTGAGCTGGGGGGCAGGGCATCGGCTCCCTGCTCTGCATCCCGCAGCCCTGCCTTAGCTCAGCCTCCTCCCTGCAATCCCTCCCTCCACCCAGAAGCCAGAGCCAGCTTTGAAAACAATGAGCCGCACTGCTGCCCACCACCCCAGGGGCCGCTCACTGCTGTCTGGATGCCTTCTGGATGGGTAGGCGGCGTGGGCTTCAGCTAGCTATGAGACAAGCTCCTCTCTAGCCCTCGACTTGCTCATCTGTACCCTGGGCATCATCAGGGCACCAGGACCAAAGGAGATGGTGCAGGCAAAGCACACACACGGGGCCAGCCCAGGCAGGCTCTCATGCACAAAAGGTCAGACCAGTCCCTGTGCCTCTCCAGCCCGATCACGACCACCCTCTTCCTCACTGCTCTTTTCCAGACACACTGGTCCACTCCCCAACCCTGGCACCCCAGAACTTCCTCATCACTCCTTTGTAACTCATGTCCCAAGCCCAGAAAAGTCTTGCGCAGATCCATTCAGAGGCCAGCCTGGGCATCGTCTCCCCGGGCAGGCTTCCCTCACGCTCAGGACTTGGGGTTTTCTGTGCCCAGGCTCCTGGCTTCCTTCTTTCCCAGCAGTTAATCTTTGTATTTGTGGGTCTGTCTCCCACATAGCCTGGGGGATCCTCAAGGTCAAGACTGATACTCCCCTGGATCCCCGGCACCATCCCTACGCCGTGGCTGGGCACAGCATGGCCCATGGGAGAGATGTGTTACATGAGTGATGCGAGTTCGTGACTCTCCCACCATGAAATGACCTCCCACATCTGTGCATGTCCGGACGGACTGATAAACTTTGCCATCTCCTGCTCCATCGGAGGAGGTGATGACCCCTTCTTGCCAGAACTCCCTTCCAAGCCCATCCCAGAGGGTCAGGGACCTTTGCACATCAGTTTCTAGGCGGTGATGTCCGGGTGCCCAGTACTGCAGGCAGGCAGCACAGGAGGGTGGTCTGACCTGGACGCTGGGGTGCCCCAGGCCCCCTGAATCACATCCCTAAAACATCAGGGCCTCTTCATTCAGCCAGCATCAGCTGAACACCTACTATGTGCAGCTCTCCCAAGAAAGAGGCCATTGTTGATGGTGACAATGACTCCACTGGACTCTTGGAGAGACAGCGAGGCCAAGGGGACGGTTGCAGCCTTTGGCATCAGACAGAACTGGGTTAAATCTTGGTTCTGCCCCTGAGTAGCTCTGTGTGACTACGGGCAAGGCACTGCATCCCTCTGAGCCTCAGTTTCCCTATCCATAGAGTAGCGGTCATGTTCCTGACATGTTCCTGACATGTTGAGAAACTGTGCTATTGAGAACATATGTCTGGAGTACCTGGCACATGGCAAGCATTCAACAGAGAGTGGCCATCGTCGTTAGAATCCTTACAAAACCTCCCACGCCAGATTATGAATCACAGTTCCCATCTGCAGATGAGAAAACTGAGCCTCCAGCGGTGAATGATGCCCCTGGGGAGGGGCTGGGTCTTGAACCCAGATCGCTATGGTTCCTCCCGTCCAGTCCGACCTCTTCTGCTCAGGCCTTGCCTCATGTGAATGACGTGGTGCTGGTGCTGTTTCTCTTTCCATCTTGAGTTTGCAAATGCTTTGTCGTGTACAAGGGGTTATGGTCCTCATTTAAGTAAATGGTACATAGCAAATGATGAAAATAACGAAGGAGCAAGAAAACCTCCCATTTTCAAGAGCTTTACACTTGGCTCTCCACTTTTCCATGGACACCATCCATGGAGGGTCCGAAGAAACTGTGAGAGCAGCCAAGCAGGAATTACTGTTGTTTCAGAGTGAGTGGGATTTGGCAAATCAGTGGGGTCCCGGGGCTCAACCATGTCCTTCTAACTCCCATCCAGAGCCCCTCCTAGCCCACCCTGCCCAGAGAGTAGAAAGAAAAAGCAGCCCCTCCAGGTCCACTGCCCAAATCCAGGTGCCATATTTGAGATTAAATGTGTCACCTCAACCAAACTACACTTTCAATTAGCATGTTAAACCCTGTGAACCAGTAATGCCATTTCTGGGAATCTGTCCTCAAGAAATGTCTAGATATGTGGGGAAAACTTTTCTAATAAAAAATGTGCATCATGGTGTTTATGTGCAATAATGCAAAAGAGAGAGGGAGGGAGGGAGAAAGGGAAGGAGAATCGACAGAGGGATTTGAACACCCGAAAGGGTCTGGCAGCTTTATGAACTGCAGTGTCTCCTGCTTTAGACTGCAGCATGAACAGCAACTTCAAAGGCTGGTAAAGACAAGGACAGCCCCTATATGGGTTATACTCCCAAGCGGAAAAAGCCAGACGCAGACGTACAGGTGTAGTAGGATCTCAGACACATGTAAAATATACTGGAAGAAAATACATGCAAATGCTAGGTTCAGATAGGGACTTGGGGTGCCATTTGTCTCTTTCCATCTTCTTTCCAGTGTTTTTACACAATAGAAATGGACTACCTCCTAATGGAAAAAATACTAAGCTCTTTTTTCTTTTGAAAGGGACATTTCATATTGATTTCACACACGTATTACCTTCAAAGGAGTCACAGCCAAATTTGCTTCATGGTGCTTTTTCTGAAGTGCATCAAGCTGAAAGAGAACCGAGATTTTTGAAAATGTTGAGCCGTGGATTACACAGCTCGGTGCGTCCACAGGCAAGACATGCTCAGAGAGGTTGGCTCTTGTTCCCCTCTTTCCCCACAGGAGTTCTCGGTGGGAACAGGGACCTTTCCCATCAGCTCCTTGGCCAGATCAGAGGAGGAAGGATGCTCTGAGCACTGGAGAATGAGCTCTGCCAGACTGCAGTTGCCAGGGCCAGTTCTGTTGCCTCTTACTTCAGGAAGGAAGACTTCCCTATTCCCCAGAGGTGCCAGAGTTCTTTGGTGTGGTGTTGAACCTATAGGTTCCCTAGCCAGACACCCTAACCCCAGCCCAGCCACTCACTAGAACTGTGACCCTGTGCAACTCAAGTCTTTCTCTGCCTCAGCTTTCTCATCTGTAAAGTGGGGTTAGTACTAGCACCCACCTAAAGGTGAGGATTGGATAAGGACTCTGAATCGATTCCTGTAAAGTGCTTAGACAAGGCCTGGCATCTGGTCAACATTCGATGAATATAAATCATTATTACTCTCTGTGGCAGGCATGTGTGTGAGCCACCTTGGACCTTCCAGCCTAGCCCAGCATCCAGCTGAATACCACCAACTGATGCCCACTGATGCTTTGCAGAGCAGAATTGCCCAGCCGAGTCCTGCCTAAATTCCTGTTCCACAAAATGACCATTTCTATGCATCTATTTTGGCACATGTTTCTGAATATATTTGAAGAGTAAAAGGCCAGCTCCAAGCGGACTGTCTTCTATTCAAAAGGCACACAGTAATAAGCTACAATAAGACAGGTGTTCTGTGAATTCTTCTCACTCACTCTCTGATTTCCTCTGTAGTCAGTACAAGAAAGCTAGATAAATAAAAGTACTTCTTCCTCTCCCCTTGACCTCTTCTGACCTCTAATACTATTTTCAACCCTACATAACAATAATCAGAATTCATATGTGTATATATACACACACATGAAACTATGCTATACAAAATGTTTTACAGCTTGCTTTTGTCACTTAATATAAAATGTGGTGTTAATTCCATGTTACTACATACAAACCCATCACATTCTTTCAAAATCTTGCATATTATTTAATCATGAGGTTGAAACAAAATTTATTTAACCAATTCTTTGTTTATGAAAATGTATATTGTTTCTGTTTTTTTGCTTTACAAACAAAGCTTTAATGAACATTTCTATATTCCTATTTTGGCACATGTTTCTGAATATATTTGAAGAGTAAAATGCCAGCTCCAAGCAGACTGTCCTCTATTTGAAAGGCACACGATAATATTTGCAGGCTTGGATGAAATCTTCTCTCCACTTCAGTTTAAGAAATAGCATGAATATGTTTCTGTGAGCTGTGTACTTGGGCATTTGCAATTAAAAAACAGACGAGAAGAAAGTGAAAAGACAACAGAATGAGAGAAAATTTTGCACAGCCTAATAAGGGACTGTATCTAGAATATATAGCAAATTCTTACAACTCAACAACAAGAAAAGAAACGACCCAATTACAGAGTGGACAAAGGATCTGAATAGACATTTCTCCAAAAAGATATATGAATTGCAAATAAACACATGAAAAGATGCTTAACACTACTAGCCATTAAGGAAATGCAAGTCAAAACCACAGTGAGGGGCTTCCCTGGTGGCGCAGTGGTTGAGAATCTGCCTGTTAATGCAGGGGACATGGGTTCGAGCCCTGGTCTGGGAGGATCCCACATGCCGCGGAGCAACTAGGCCCGTAAGCCATAACTACTGAGCCTGTGCGTCTGGAGCCTGTGCTCCGCAACAAGAGAGGCCATGATAGTCAGAGGCCCGCGCACTGCTATGAAGAGTGGCCCCCGCTTGCCACAACTAGAGAAAGCCCTTGCACAGAAACGAAGACCCAACACAGCAAAAATAAATAAATAAATAAATAAAACCTCCTACCCTCAACATCTTTTTAAAAAAAAAAAAAAAACACAGTGAGATAACCACTTCACACCCACTAGGATGGTTAGCAACAGAAAGACAGACAGTAGCAAATGTCGGTGAGAATGTGGAGAAGTTGGGACCTTCATCCATTGTTAGTGGGAATGTAAAATGGAGCTATCAGAGACAGACCTGAAAATAACTTTGATTGAAATGTTTAATAATTATATTACAAGAATTTCAGCAGAGAACTGGAAGCTATAAAAAATTAGTCAAATGGAAATTCTAAGATTGCAAAATACAATACCTGAAATGAAGAACTAAAATAATGAGTTTAAGAGCAAATTCGACTCACCTAACTGGAAGACGAATTAGAAAGAAATATCCAAACTGAAGCAGAGAAAGACAAAAAGAATGAAAAGAATAAAAAATAGACTTAAACATATACTGGATAGGGTAAAAAGGTCTAACGTGTGCAACTGGAGTTCTATTTTTCACAGATCAGTGACAGGACAAAAAAGTCATCATACCTCCTACGCTGGTTGAGGGCACAGTGACAAATATACCCTCACTAATTGCCTTGGCTTTGGAGGTAGGTGCCAATACTTTGGAAAGCAAATTTGCAATATGTATTTAGAATGAACACTATTTCTTCTCCTTAAACCAGTAATCCCAGTTCTCTGAACTATTGTATATAAACAATGATATATAAATTAATGGAAATAACTATAGATCCAACAGTAGGGGAACAGAAATCACATCCACCCCATAGATTACTGCACAGTCCAAAAAATAAAGGACAAAAAGGCTATGAAGCAACATGGACAGAGGACATAAAACTCCATGTATAGTGTATTCGATTATACAAAGAATGCATAAGAAAGAGTCGGAAATCACTCCAAAATGTTGATAGTGTATTTTCACCCATCGCTTTGCCAAAAAGAATGTAAAGTGTGATATGGTTCAGGGTAACAAGTTGTAGCCAAACAAATACACTCATTTATTTATGGTGGGAGTGTACATGATGCAACATTTTGGAGGGTTATTTGCCATTATCGATCAAAGTTAATTATGTACATAGCCTTTGACCCAGTAACTCTTTCACTAGGATGTAGCAGAAACACATCCCAAGACAGATGTATAAAATGTATAAAATGTTCGTTTGTAAAGCAAAGTAACAGAAACAATTTAGATTTCCATAAACAAAGAATTGGTTAAGGAAGTTATGGTTTGGTCTCTTGAAAAATAATATGCAAGCATTTAAAATAATGAAGTTCAGTTTGCATGTGTTGATATGGAAATATCACCAAAATTTTTTATTAAATGATAATAGCAAGATGCAGAATGTTTCTGTATGGTACGATTTCATATATGTACACACACGTACTGAATGTGGGTAGATAGGATTGAAAAAAATGGAAGTTAGAAGGAGTTGGGGTTGAGGGGGAGAAAGGACTATATTTTTCTGCATTTTTTAAAGGTTGAGATAATTTTAGATTTACATACAGTTTAAAAACATAATACAGAGAGATCCCTTGTATACTTTGCCTGGTTTCCTCTAATGGGAACGTTGTGCAAAACTATAGTATATTACAACCAGGTATTGATGTGGATACAATCCACTATTCTTTTTTTAAAGGTTTATTTTATTGAAGTATAGTTGATTTACAATGTTGTGTTAATTTCTGCTATACAGCAAAGTGATGCAGATATATATATATATATATATATATATATGTACACACACACACACACACACACACACACACACACACACACACACACATATATATATATATATATATATATTCTTTTCCATTATGGTTTATCACAGGGTATTGAATATAGTTCCCTGGGCTATACAGTAGGACCTTGTTGTTTATCCATCCTATATATAATGGTTTGCATCTGCTAATCCCAATCCACCATTCTTATTCGGATCTCTCCTGTGTATGTTTGTGTGTGTGTGTACCAAGTTCTGTACAATTTTATCACCTGTGTAGGCTTGTGTCTCCACTACCATAGACAAGATACTGAACCATTCCAACTCCACAAGGACCTCTCTTGTTGCTCTTTTATATTCACACCCACTTCCCTCCTTACAGAGAAAGGACTTTTATTTATGTAACATTTAAAAAACTGTTTGACAAAAAGGAGGACATGTCAAATCCATGGAGGAAATATGCCTTCTGAAAAGAATGAAGTTATATTTGGTTATCTACTTGGAGAAAAAGGTAATCAAATGCCTTCCTCATAATCTATCCCCAAATAAACTGTAGATGGATTTATTAAAAAAAAAACTGTTTGACTTTTTAAAAAGCCATACACATGTATTACTATTTGTAGATCTAACAAAGGTTACCTGGATGGAGGAATTACAGGCTGTTTTTTCTTCCCTATACTGCTCTGCACTTTCAAAATCTAATAAATACTTACAAACTGTGGGAAAGGGCCAGTGAGATCTTACCTACTTCTTTTTTCTACTCTCAAAACTTTCCCAAGTGAGGGAACATTGGTTTTCAGGCGGGAAAGGGAAGCGTGGGCCCAGCCTACCTTGTCCTTGAGCTCACATTGGAGACGGGCAGCCTCATCCCGAGAAGCCTGCAGCTCCTGGTGTGCAGACCCTTGGTCTCGGAGCTGGCACTGCAGGGTCAGCACTTGGTGATGAAGTTGTCTGATGCACAGCCTGAGGTCCTCCTTGGAAGCCTCAGCTTCAGGGTCCTGGAGCTGCGGAATCACAGATTTGGCTGCAGTTCTTAGGTTATCTTCCAAGTAATTTGCCTTAGCCAACAGACAGTACCCGTTTTCCTTCTTAATTTGTTCTCCTACTTACATGTTTCTCATAGTCAATAAATGCTACAAAATAAAGTAACAGAGATCACTCCAAAAACTATTAGCCAGCATAAACATCATTATTACCCATATATTATCTTATATTTTCAGTCTTTCTGCTATGCCCTTACCCAGGTGCCCTTACCCTTGAGTGGGAGAGCTGAAAAGGGTCTAGGGAATCACAGAATAGCATTCTAAAGTGTTATTTTCAAAAAAAAATTTTTTCACACATGAAAAATATGTGAAATGGCATGGTATTCCAGACTTTGTTTTAATAGACATCAGTCACCATTATACTGAAACACAGTATGATGAATGAAATTTAGTGTTCAAGTCCAATTACGAGATGCTTATCACACTAAAGCTTCATGTATTTCTATGAAACAGAATATACTGCATTTTCCCAAAACACTCTTCTTAAATCAGTACAAAATAGCTTCTAACCCTTCTTGGGTCAAACACGAGTGGGTTTCATATGAACATCAAATAGGGAATTTCTGGGAGGGCAGAAAGTGAGAAAGAAGGGGCTGATTTATCACCATGGGAAGTGTGGTCAAATGGCAGTGAGGCTACTGCCCCCACTGGTTCTGGACTCTAAATTTTTATTTTTTAATAACGTATACATACATATACATAAGCATGCATATATATGTATATATGCGTGTATATATATATATATATATGTACACACACACACATATATATATACACACACACACATCCCCACCTATTTTTTTCTATATACATTTATATGCCATATATATCTTTTGTATCCTGTTTTTCTCCCTTAATACCATGTCATGGTCATTTTTCCATATCATTAAATAATGTCGAAAACCCTGTTGCTAGTATCTATGCAGTATTCTGTGACATGTTGAACGCTCAGATTATTCTAATATACTGATGCTATAATTGGGGCTGTGATAGAAAGCCTTATCTGACACACCTCTGGTTCTTCCCCTGAGATCATCAGAGGGGAATTTCTATGTCAAGGCCCTGAGCATCATTAAGCTCTTGATTCATGCTACTAAGGTGGCCTTGGGAAGGAGCAGCCCTGCTAATAGTAAAAGTTCCAATTGCAATGTGTCCGGGGTCCCAGAAACTCAGGGATGTCTCAAATGCCTTTGCTCCCGGCCCTGGCAGTCTAGCTTTCATTGAAAGCAGCCACCCTGGGAATGGAAAGCCCACAGAGATCATCTCTTCCATGTGTTCCTGACCTGGGTGTGAGATGGCAGGAGGGGCAGGAGAGAGAAGATGGAAGGGAGACAAAGCAGAGTCAAGGCGACCCGGTGGCCCATCAGGCCTCTCCCTTGTAAGCAAGGAATACGATAGCAGAATGTGTTGTTTTTTTTTTTTTTTTTTAGTTAATAGAAATTCACAGATTGTGGGCCTGAGATTCACAGGCTGGGCCCCGTCAAAAACAGATGGGTGCTCCGAATGGTTCCGTAAGATCCAGCTCCAAGATTTGCAAAACAACGTGGCCTTTCTGGGAAGTTTGGTGCCTTTGCTGTCTCTCTCCTCTGCGGTGATTTGGGCTTCATCCCCAGGGTCCTAAGAGACATTACTCTAAAGAGAATATAAGTGTAGGGTGGAGGCCGGCCCACTCAGTGACACTTGTGAACGACCCATGACTCACTTGCTCCCTAAGAGACCTCAGAGGCACATGCTGTAGCCGCAGGCTGCACTTGGGCTGGGAGCCCTGGGGAACACGGCCCTCGGGGAGCTCTGTCTGGCGGGGGAGGTTGACGCAGAAATAAGCCACTGGCTCAGGGTGGTGAGGGGAAGCCAGGAGGCCACCGGAGCCCAAGGGAAGCACTAAATCAAAGGCACCCACTGCCACCCAGCGGTGTGTGGTGAATGCGTAACAACCACTCTCCAGGGAGGGAGGGGCACACGGATGTGGAACATTTGCTGATTTCCGTGGTTTAAATACCATCATGGCCAACTGCAAGCTACCAAAATGGCACCACTGAAAGCGGAGTTGGGGAGAGTTGTGCATGAGTTGCTTCTGCACTGAATCCATCCTGGGGGATTGGGAGGAGATGCCCTAAAATGAGACCTGGATGGTGAGCAGCAGTTCTCAGGAGAAAGCTGGGGTGTGGGAGGGCCGGGTTGAGGAACCAGGAGCGCAGAGACTAGGGAATGTATCCAGCAACAGCTGAAGCTCCCCAGGGGCCAGTTTATAACTCACCAAAAGGAGTTTGGACTCCATACCAAGTGTGACAGGAAGACCCAGAGGGTTTAAGGTTTTTATTTTAAGCAAATCAAAACATGATCAGGTTTGTAACTTGGGACGAGGGAAACAGGAAGCTTTCTTCACCCTCTGCCTCCTGTCCATCAACAAATCCCATTGATTCTAACTCTAGTTTTTATCTGGAATCCTCTATATTTTTAAAAAAAATTCCTCTATTCTAGCATCATCTCTT
The DNA here is from genome assembly GCF_964165515.1 of Mesoplodon bidens. Classification (NCBI taxonomy): domain Eukaryota; kingdom Metazoa; phylum Chordata; class Mammalia; order Artiodactyla; family Ziphiidae; genus Mesoplodon; species Mesoplodon bidens. Next base: position 70,619,488 of record NC_138176.1, read on the forward strand.
GGCAAAAATCCTCTTGACTGTTCTCCCTGTGTCCTCCCTGTGTCTTTACAGCATCAAAGATTGCATCTTTTTACGACAGAAATTTAATCATGTTGTCCTGCTGAAAACCCTCCAATAGTTTCCCACTGCATTTGGAAGTGATCATAACCAGAGCCTACAAGGCCTTCTGTGATCTTTCTCATGACAACTTTTCCATCCTCATCTCACACCACACCCCACCCATGCCCACCGCGATCCAGCCACGCTGCACTACTTTCTGCTTTTCAGCAAGCTAGGCTCATTCCTGACTCAGGGGCTGGCCACTTGCTTCTCCCTCTGCCTGGAATGTTCTTCCTTCGCTGCTCCTTTCAAACCTTGAGACTCTCAGCTTGAAATTCACCTCCTCAGAGTTTTAGTTCCCACCAGGTCTTACTAGCTGGGATTTGACAAGATATTAGGGAACTACATAAAAACAATTCTTTGCAGGCATTAAATGGCAGCCAATGCAGGGCTACAATCCATGAGAAAAAGGATGCACAGCAAGGTGAGCTCTACATTGTCCCTGGAACATTTTCCAAACCATGGTTCAGGGAAATAGATCCCATGCTGAACATGGTGGTCCTGCTAAGTGGAATCAGCGACTGGGGTTCAGGGATGCTATGGCAGCTGGGGTTTGTGGGACAAAGCAACAGAGAGAGGTGAGCCGCAGAGAAGAAATCCAGACACTGTCCTAGAAATACCCTTGGGTCCTTGGCTGAATCATACGTGGTGCAACATAGTGTAAGACTCTGATGCCTAGCAGAGAACAGCAGCTGGGAGATCAATTGCTAAAGAGATTTTGGAGGTCACACACTGCTACAAAGATAGCAAAGTTCTGGCTTAGCCGAAGTGGAGAGTCTTGGGTGAATGCTCTGGGAACTCAGTTGAAACCACTGAAAGGCCATGCCCTAGAAGCAAGGACCACACTTGAGGAGTAAAATCAAGCCCTGGTACTGAGGGGGAAACTGAAGTAAACCTGCACAGGAATAATGGTCTTCTGATCATTCAGCTACCTACCAGAACAAAACTTACTCAACATGCTTTAGAGGAAGCTAATAAGCAGGAATCTCTACATGTTCCACATAATGTCCAACACTTAAAAAAAAATTACTAGTCACATGAAGAAGCAGAAAAGTGGGCCTTAACCAAGAAATAAAATAGCCAATAGAAACAGACTCAGAGATAATCTAGATATTGGGGTTAGCAGACAAGACCTTCAAAATAAGTATGATTATATTTTTTAACAACATAGGAAAAGACAGACAAAAATGAATGAAAATGTGGAGTATTTCAACAGAGAATCAGAATCTCTTTAAAAAGGATAAAATGGATATGCTACTGCAAAATACAGTAAATGAAATTAAGAACTAATGGATGGGTTTATTAGAAAACAGGACACAGCAGAACTGAACAGCAGAATGTTTAGTGAACTAAAAGACAGGTCAATAGAAAATTCAAACTGATACACAAAGAGAAAAAAATAGAACAGTTCCAAAAGATGTGGGATAAAGTGAAAAAACAGTCTAGGTTTTTAGGAGAGGAGAGAAAAATAGAAAAGAACAAAATATTTGAAGAACTAATGGCCAAGAATTTTCCAAATCTGATTAAAGATATGACTCCACAGTTTCAAGAGGCTCAGAAAAACCAAGCGGGATAAACATAAATAACACTTCATGTAAGCACATCATAGTCTAACTGCCAAAACCCAAAGATGAAAAGCAGATCTTTAAAATAGTCTGAGGTAAAATGACACATTTCTTTCAGGGGAAAAAAAGACATATTATTCCATTTCTGGACAGAAACTGTGGGAGCCAGAAGACAATGAAATGAGATCTTTAAAGTGTCAAAAGAGGGAAACATATCTTCTTATCTAAAATTCTGAATCCAGAGGGAAAAAAATCTTTTAAAAGTGGAGTTGAAAAATTGTTTTCGTAAAAAGAAATTTGAGGGAATTCATCACCAGCGAAAAATAACAAAGTTCTTCAGGTGGACGTAAAACAGATCCACACAAGTAGAAGACAGAATGAACAGCACAAGAATGTAGAAAGATATGAATAAACATAAAAGATTATTGAGTGTTTAAAACAACAACAGTAAAAGCACTTTGTAAGGTATATATACATAGAAGTAACATAGTTGACAAAAATAAACAATGAAAAGGATGAAAAGGAATAAATGGAGTAAACTATTAAAAGATTTCTGAATTATTTGAGACATGGTAAAAGTACTAATTTAAAGTAAATTTTAAAAATTAATACCTACATTTTGAAATTTCTAGGGTAACCACTAAAAGAATGACACTAAAATGTATATCAAAATAAGCTAATAGAGAAGAAAATGGAATAATAGAAAATAGTTTACTAATACCAAAAACAAAGGCAGAAAGAAGGAATAAAAGAAAAGAGAACAGAACAGACAAATAGAAGAAACAGCAAGAAGGTAAACATAAAGCCAATTACACAATTATGTATATGAAATGTAAATGGACCAAACACCCCAACTAAAAAGCAGAGGATGTCAAACTGAACTAAGTAAAAAAAAAAAAAAAAAAAAAAACAGCCATATGTTGTTTCTAAGAAACATACTTTAAAGATACTGATAGCTCGAAAGCAAAAAGATGGATGGTGTAAAAAAGTTATATACCATGAAAATACTAATGAAAAGAAACTGATGTGGTACTTTAATATCAGACAAAGTCAACTTTAGGGCAAGAAATGTGAGAGATAATGAGAGACATTTCATCATGATAAGAGTCAATTCACCAGGAATACATCATAATCCTATATCTATGCATATCTAATAAATAATTTCAAAACATATGAATTAAAACTAACATAACAAAAAGAAGAAATAAACAAATGCACACTCAGAGTTAGAGATTTCAAAAGCCATCTTGGTAGATGACAAAACGAATAGACCATACATCAGTAATGATATTGAAGACTTGATTAGCATAATTAATCAGCTTGGGCTAATTAATACCCAACAACTGCACAATATTCATTCTTTGCAAGGGCACATAGAATATTTACCAAAATAGACCATAACATGGTCAATGAAAAAAATCTCAACAAATTTCAAGATTAAAATAATATAGTGGGGTTTCCCTGGTGGCGCAGTGGTTGAGAGTCCACCTGCCAATGCAGGGGACATGGGTTCGTGCCCCGGTCCGGGAAGATCCCACATGCCACAGAGCGGCTGGGCCCGTGAGCCATGGCCGCTGAGCCTGCGTGTCCGGAGCCTGTGCTCCGCAGTGGGAGAGGCCACAAGAGTGAGAGGCCCGCGTACAGAAAAAAATAATAATAATAAATAAATAATAAAAAAAATAAATAATATAGTGTATGTTTTCTGACAACAATGAAATAAAACTAGACATCAATAGCAAAAATATAACTAAAAATTCTACAGATGCTTGGAAATTCAACAACACACTTCTAAATAACCCATAGGTCAAGGAAGAAATTACAATAGAAATTAGAAGCTAAACTTTGAACTGAACAGACATAAAAAGAACAACTTATCAAAATGTGTGGGTTGTACTTGAAACAGTGCTTAGAGAGAAATGCATAGATTTAAAGGCATAAATCACAAAAGAAGAACAGTTGAAAACCAATGATCCAAACTTTCAACACAAGAAGCCAGAAAAAGAACAGCCAATTAAACGAAAAGAAAGTAGAAGAAAGGAAACCATGAAGATATTAGAAGAAACCAATGAAATAAAATACAGATATACAATAAAGAACATCAATAAAACCAAAAAATGATCCTGTGAAATGACTCATAAAATTGGAGAGAAAGAGAGAGAGACAGAGACAGAGAGACAGAGACAGGCAGAGAGATCAGATATGAATATATACAAAAGGACTCAACACTAAATATCCTACAGACACATTCAAGACCACTGGAAAAATAAATTTCATCCTAGCAGTCCTGAATGTCGAGTATTGTCCACAGATGAGGAAAACAACTCAGAGAACTCACGGATGTAGTCAGCACAGAGCTGGGTTTGAACCCTGTTTGACTGAGTTCTAAAGCCCACTGCTCTCTCCTTTCAAGACCCAGTATTCAGTGTGATAGAGGTGTTGGCTAAAGCTATGGTGGTAATCAGATTGCAATATAGAAATGTATCAACTCAACACATTGCACATCTTAAACTTACACAGTGTTAGATATCAATTATATCTCAATATAAATACATAAATACCAAAAAAAAAGACTCAATGTACAGAATTATAACTTGAGGTGCTTGAAAAACTCCTTGGTCTGAAAGTAAAAGCTCTAATATTAAAGTGTAAACACCCACTCCATGTCCCACCAAATACCAATTTGAACAGACTGAACAGAGGGGCAGACTTGCATTATCTTATCCAGGGTAAGAATAAAGACTCTGGAGCCTGACTGCCCAGGTAGAGTCTGGGCTCAACCCCTCCTAGCTGTGTGACTCTGGGCAAGTTACTTAACTTCTCTGTGCCTACGTTTTCTCATCTGGGAAATGGGGGTGGTGACTGTTCCTCCCTCCTAGGGCTGCTGGAGGACACGGTAGTAAAGGGTGTGGTCAGTGCTATAACTCAGCAAGATGATTAAACAGCCATGCAGAGTCAACCTACCCGGGAGCCACTGCGTGGGGACTTCAGAGCTCGCCCTTGGTCTTCAGAACACCGTGGTCTTTCGTCGTCTTTCTCCAAATGCGCTTCTTTCACTCCTGCCCCATCGGTGTTTCCTTGCAGGGCACTGGATCCTGCGGCATTTCCCCAGACCAGTGATGTAGCAGGAGAATCAGCACCGCACCTGGAATCCTCCAGGCCTAAACAAGGTCCCGTCCACCCTCCAGCCAGACCCATTTCCTGCTCCGAGGGTGGCCCAGGGCCTCCTGCAGTCAGTTGCCCTGAAAGCTGGGTCACCTGCACCCCCCTTTCTACAGTGTTCACCTGGTCCACCGCCATCATGTTTTTTCCCTGGAGATACTCCTCTGTTCTCACCAAAGGTCCCTCATCTGTGCTGCTCCCCCACACGACTTCCCCCTCCAGGACTCGGATCCTTTGTAGAAGGTGTTCGTTCTCCCCCCTGAAGACCTGGATCATGTCTTCTATTCCCAGCACTATATCCTTTATCAGCTCTTTATAACTGACCCCAAGCTCCGAAATCAGTGCACTGAGCTCCCAGTTTTCCAGGGTGATGCACTCCATCACGCCTTTGGATTTTCGAATGCTCGCAGACATGGCTTTCCGGAGCTGCCCAAGGTGCCCTTTCAATCTCTCGTTTTCCTCTTCGAGCTCAGAAATTTTGCAGTAACTTTTCCTGTTACAGTCTTCAAGGTCGGAAATGACCTGCACGTACTGGTCCAGCTCCCTCTTTACGTGAGAGATGTCTCCTAACAGCACGCCGTTATCCTGTTTGAGTGCGGATATTTTTTTCACATTTCTCTCCCTCTCTTTTTCCAGGACACGCAGTTTTCTGTGGCACCGCTCCTGATCTACCTGAAGCTTGGCGTTGTCACGTAAAACTTTGCTTCTCTCCGTCTTCAATCCAGAAATGAGCTGACGAAACCTCGTCCTCGCTCTCTCGAGGGCTCTCGGCTGCTGAGAGAGCTGGTTCCGACCCCATTCAGAGGACCCCTCTGGCGGGCCCGGGCTCAGGTTGACCAAATCCAGCACTGGCCCTGGAAGAACTTCTCCAGTTCCTAGGGCCCCAGTCTCTCCCGGTTTAACGTCTTCATCAGGCTCCTTGGGGTTTGCTTCCTTGGCATAACAAATATCCAAATGCTGGTTTGCCAAAGCCTGCTGAGGATACGCGTCCTCCTGGCAGCTGTGCCATCTCCGAGCAAAGCTCCAGTTTTCTCCTGCCAACGAGGAAGCTTTCTGGCCATGCCTCCCACTCCCAGGCTTCAGGATGGAGAGTTGCTGGAAACAAGCCTCCATCTCCTTTTCAAATTCCTCTATTTTTAACGCAGATCCCTCACAGCCTTTGCTTGGAGCCCGGGGGTGACTGGTAGGTCGGGCCCCCTCGGGCCATAAAGCCAATCCAGGAGACGGTGGCAAACCTCCCTCCTGCAGTAGGAAAAGCATTTCCTTGGCCTCACAGTCCTCGGAGCTCGGCTCCTCCCGGACATCCCTGTGGCCCGGGCTGGACCCTTGGAGATGCGACAATTCCTCCTCCTCTTCCTGTCCTTTGTCCTCAGGGCTTCCCTCTGGGAGAAGCAGAGCGTTTCCAGACCACACGTAGTCTTCCTCCTTGCCCGGAACTCTCCTGAGGGCTCTGCCCTGCTCTGCAAGGGGCTGAGCTCCTGCCCGCGGTGGCCCGTTGGTGCCGTGGGCCCTGGAGAAGGCGGCTGTGGCGGTCTCTTCCTCCTCTGATGATGAAAGCCCTCCTGCCCCTTCTCCCCCTTCTCCTCCTTCTTGGAGGCTCCAGACATGCCTTCCCCCCCGCCCCCTCCTGCTCAGGGATTCAGGACCCTCCGTTGACACTGAGGCCTCCCCCTGAGGAAGGGGCAGTGGAAGCTCCCGCCTGGGCCCAGGGCAGCAGGCTGCAGCCGGGGGTTCGGAAGCCCCGTGCTCATTCCGTACACCCTCTGGGGCCCTGACAGCAGCCTCCAGGCTCAGGTTCTCACGGCTTTCCTGACTTGACTGAGCCCTGGCACCTTCCGGTCTCCGCTCTGGGGTTCCTCCTCCCTCCTTGCAAGAGTCTTTTAGGTCCTTGGGGCCTCTCCTGGGAAATCGGTGATTTGAAATGCATGGGGACTCCCGGCAGAGGGAGGCATCGTGGCTCCTTGCCTGGCGACGATCCCGGCTGGGGCGTCCTGCAGCGGAGAAAGCAGGCGGGGGCCTGGCCTCCAGCACCTGTTGGGCTTGCAGTTCTTCTGGGGAATCTTCCAGGAGCAGCCACGGCAGTGGCAGGGGAGCCGAGTCCCCAGCCTGCCCCCAGGGAGGGCGTGTGTACGTCTGCACTGGGAGGAAGGACACCTGGGCCGGGGTGGCTGCTAGCTTCTGCTCTGAAATCCAGGCCAGCTCCACCGGGAGGAGTGAGCCGTCCATGTCCTGCCCCGGGGGGAAGCCACAGATGAGAAGGACAGTCTGTTCGTCCAAGCTGGGCTCAGCCGGAGTAAACTAGGGGAGGGAAGAGAAGAGAAGGGGTGAAGCGGCCCCTTCCCCCATAGAGCCTCTCCCCACCTCTCTGAGCTCATATCCTCACCCAGCCATACAGGTCTTCCTAACACCCCGGGCCTGTTAGCACTCCAGGGCCTCTGCCCCTGCCCCTCCCTCTGCCCCCCGCCCCCCCCCCGCCACGGCTCACCCTCCGGCTTCGTTAACATCTCAGCTCAAACGTTACTTCCTCAAAAAGGCCTTGATGACCACTTCCACCACTGTCTGTCCATTCACCCCCTTTCCCTCGCTCTGTGGCGCCCTCCCCTCACTCACATCATGTAGGATATGTGTGTGTGTATTGTTTAACTCCTCCCATAGCCCTGCACTGTCCAATACGGTAGCCGCACAGGCCACACGGGGCTCTTCCAATTTAAAGCAATTCAGTGAAAGTTAACACTCAGTTCTGCAGTCACACCAGCCACGTTTCAGGCGCTCAGAAGCCACGTGTGGTTCACAGCTCCTACACCAGACCGCACAGGTGCAGAATATTGCCAGCACTGTGGAAGGCTCTAGTGGACAGCACGGTGTAGACTATCTGCCTAGAATAGTCCCGGGCACACAGAAGGTGTTTCATAGATATTTTTGAATATCTTTTTATATTTACTTATTCAATGAGCTTAACCAGAGAGGAGGACTGGCCCGACTCAGAGAACAAACCCAGGCTGGGCTGAGGCCCGGGAGATGAAACTTGGCTTCATCCAGGCTCAGTAGGAGCCCTCGGCTCACATACGACCACGACCCCACTCGCACCTCGCAGCGCTTCCAGCCTCACCACCTTTACCTGGCGGGTCTTCCCACCTGGCCTGCCCTTTCGCTGTCCATCCCTGGTTTCCTGTCTGTCTAACTACTTCCCCAGCTTCTCTGTGAAGCTCTCCCCACCCCAGGGACTGCTCTGGTCTTTTCCCACTTTGGGTGTGACACAGCACACCACGCAGTGGCTCAGAGCAGGAGGTGAATGAATGAAAGTAGGCGAGCAAGGAAGGCCCCCCCCTCTTTAGAACCGCAGAACCGCATCAGGGCTGGCTGGAACCAGGTTCCTGACCCATAAGGCAGAGTGTGGTGCAGAGTGTGGGCTATGGAGACATGAATATCCCAGTCCCCTAGAGGGCTGTGAGGCCTTGGGAAATCATGACTTCCTCCTCTGCAGAACGGGGGGTCATGGCTCCTGCCCCATTGCTGGCGGGGAGGTTTCAATGAGATGAACTTTGCTACGTGGCAGCTGGGTCTGGGCACACAGCTGGGGCACACAGCCTTCCTGCCCACTCCCCACCCAGGGCTCAAATCTCCCTCTCAATTATTTCCAGAATGTTCTTCCAAACCCCAAGCTTCTTTACCTCCTTCTCCCACCTTCTGCGTGGTGGCGACACTGTGCAGCACACACAGTAGGGCTGATCAGACCCAGCTGGCACCCCAGGCACACAGAAAGCCTCTGGCCTCACCTGTCCACGGTCAGATCCTGCGAGGTCTCCTGGGAACTTGTACGTGGTCTCCGGGCCTGGGATCAAGACAGCAGTGCCTTGTCCAGCCCCGATGCAGTCCCAGGCGCGGGGCCCCTCGGAGGGCTGGCCTGGGAAATGACAGGACCGGAGAGTTAAGAAGACCCCCCTAGGAGCTTTCCCATGATTGCCACCAGCAGTGCCATCTGCTGTTAGGATGAGACAGCGCTTCTCATGACTCAGGGCCTTTGAGCCTCCAAGAGTGGCCTGCTGGCCACCACTGCCTGTCAGGTGAGAAACCCAGGCTCAGAGACGGGGAATGACATCCACTGGTGAGCATCAGAATCGGGTCTGGAAGCCACCTCTTCCGACCACAAAGCCCACGACATGTCCCCGGCCCCGCACCCTCATGGTCACACAGGGTCATAATGCCTGGCCCCCAGCCCCTCACGGTCAGCACGTAGACAGAGGAGTGGATGCCCAGGCTTTGTCAGACATGCCCTGCCCCCTTCCCCAAGGACAAACCTGACCTCGTCTGACTTGTCAGCTCTGTTCCCCAGAAAGGGGATGGAGGGGAAAGGTCAGCTTTGCTGGTCAACAGCCCCGCTGGGTATAACTGACACCCTCATCCTTAAGTTGAATTTCACCTTGGAAAACTGTACATAAACCACAGACGGCCACTGTGGACACTGTGGCTTTGGGGTTCCCTGTGTGCAGTGGCTTTTGCAGCAGGGACCCCGGAAGCTGCACCCGAGACTATTAGCAGAGATATTGGTTCCCATTAGGGACAACTTAGGGATAAGGGGGTCCCAGCAACTCCCAGACTTCACACTTGTCTCACACCTGAGCTGTCACTGGGGGCAGGGAATAGAACAGCTCCTGGTCATGACACGGTCTTCTGCAAAGACAAATCCCCCTGAAGGGACCCCTGCTGCCTGAGGCTGGCACGTGCGTCGCCTGGTTGGCACCCTTCTGAGGGCTGAGGCAGTGAGCCTAAATATCGGGTTGAGCCTAAGTCACAGACCTTGCCGTGGGCATTGTGGACTCTGATCCTACCTTTCCCAGCTGTGTGGCATCAAGCAAGCAACACTACCTCTCTGGGCCTCAGCTTCCTGACTGTAGAGCAGGGACCGCCACCCTGCTGTGTCATCAGGATGTCGTAAGAGAGCTGGCCCATCAGTGGATGTCCACGCGGGGCCCCCCACGCACCTGCCGAGCCCCTTGGTCCAGGGGCCCCGTCGGGGCCTCGGTTTCCGCAGGCATCCGGAGCCTCCTCCCAGGGCAGGGGCAGCGATTCATCCTGAACACAGCCCAGGGCGTCCTTGAGTTAAAAAACACAAGAAGACAAGACAGCTGTGAGTGTCCCTGGTTGCAAAGGACCCTCCAAGCCTGTCCCAGCCAAGTCCCTCCCAAGGACCCCTGGAGGGAGTCGCATCCCCTCCCCAGGTGAGGACAGCAGAGGGCAGTGGCCTGGCCATAGGGCCCTGGTCCTGCGTTCTCGGTCCTGCCAACCAAACTCTCCTGTGAGCACCCAGCGTCCATTTAGCAGACAATGGGGAGTTGTCCATTCAGCCAAGATTTTTCTGGGCCCCTCAAGGTGGCACCAAAGGCTCCAGTCCCCTCTCCTTCTGGTGCGGAAGTTCCCTCTGTATCCACCCAAGGTGGGAGAATGCCCCGGCCTCCGGGCAGTCCTGTCCCTCAACTGTCCACAGGCCCCAAACGCCACAGCCAGGCATCTCCGGGCAGCACCCTCCTCCTCTGGGTCTCACCCCAAAAGGCAAGCTGGGCTGCAGCAAGGAGCTTCCCTAACCCAACGCCCACCCCCTGCCCCACAGAGCACGTTAGAGGCAGCACCTTGACTGCAGCTCCAGCCACCACCCACGAGGGGCCAGGGCACAGGTCTCCTGCAGGTTCCCACTGCCCCGGGTACGTCTAGCCCGGTTCTAAGGGGCGCTGTTTGCTTCCCACCTGCTCCCACACTAGACCTGAGGTCGTTCAGGAAGGAAACTGGCCTTCATTCGGTCCGCACTGTCACTCCAGCCTGGCACACACTAGGTGCTTAATAAAGGTTTGACAGTTGGATGGATAGACAGAACCTGCTGAAAGGCAGACATTCCGGACTCGCCGTGCATTTATTCAGCAAACATTTATTAAGCTCCTACTGTGGGTCATGTGCTCTTCTAGGGGAGGGGGAAATGGAAATGGACAGGTCATGCCCCATCACTATCCCCAGGTCCTCACCTGCTCTCAGCAGACCCTCGCGTTGGCCACTAACTGGGACTCCTGCTTCCCCTCCCGTCCTGCCCGCAGCTGCCAGGGACCCTCTGACCTGCAAGTCCCCCCTCACCTCCCCAACTCAGTCCACGGGATCAGCTCCTGTGCTGCAGTCAGGCACGGGAGGCCGTCCAGGGCTGTCACCGCAGCCCCTGACACTCCTGGTCCTGGCTTCGTCTCACAGTGCCTCCTTGTCCCCCCACCCTGGTTCCTGCTGGCCTCGGCATGTGCGGTTCTTCCTGCCTGCCTGGCGCATCCTCCTGGGAAGGGTACTGGTCGCATGCTGCCTCCTTGCAAAACCCTCCCTCCCCCTGGCTCTCTGCCCCTCCTTTCCACACCCTTTGGCAGCCTAGCAATTGCACTGAAATGGAAACCGGCTCAGGTTGCCCTCCTGTTTCCAACCCTTCCCACTGCCCTGAAAGATAAAACCCCTGCCTGCCCGGCCTCACCACACCCATCTCTGCTCTTTGGATGGACCCTTCTCCCTCCTGCCTTGGGGGCTCGCACCCCTAGTGCCTACTGCCTACACCTCTCCTCCCCACCCTTCTGCCTGGCCCAGCTGCTCCCTTCTGGGCTTAACTTAAAGCCCAGATCCTTAATGAGGCTTCCCTGAGCCTCCCCCAAATGAAGCCCCTCCCTCACTGCAGCATCCCCTCCTCATACCCCAAGTTTGTGACCTTCCAGTTACTGTGCTACAGTTTGTGTCTTGTCCAGCTTTCCTCAGAGACCAGGGGAGACCAGACCCTGGCCACACCTGAGGATCACCCAGAAGCTTTTAACAAGTACCAGAACAGGGCCCCAGCCAAGACCAATGAAAACCAGAGGGGTCTGGGCACAAACCTGCTCTGCATCCAGATGGGCCCGGCCAACCTGCCACAGGTGCCTTCTGCCCACAGACCTTGGGGTACCTCATGGTTTTCTCCACTAGCTTCCCACTTGATCAGAATTAAACACTTTTGTCAAGAACTTAAAATCGCTATTGGAAGGAGGTGGAGATGAGAAAATGGAGAGAGAGAGAAGGCACAAGAGAAAGGAAGAGAGAGAAGGCAAATGAGAAAGGAAAAAAAGAGAGGAAATGGAATGCAAAAAGGGAGACAGAAATTCAAAGACATGAGAGCAAGCAAGAGAGAGAAGCAGAAGGAAGGAGGAGGGAACAGATGAAAGGGAGGCGGAGGGCAGTGTCAAAGGCCACCATCATTCTGCTGTTCATTTCTATTTGGATTTTGCTCCAGTACCCAAGCTGACTTCCATTCAGTTCAACAAATACTTTCTGAGCACCTACTATGTGGCAGGCTTTGTCCTGGGGCTGGGACACAGCCATGGGTAACACACACAGACCCCTGCCTCGAGGAGCTAACATCCAGGGGAGGACTTCCGAGATGATGCTATACCCACTTCATGTCACAAGTGATGAAATCAATACTCAGAGAGGGACAGTGACTTGTCCAAGGTCACAAAGCACACACAGTGGGAGAACAGGACCTGAACTCAGGTCTCCGGACTTGATCCGGGCCTTCTCTCCCCCTTCTTGCCCCCCTCTGCTCAGAGCTGCCAGCCCTCCCTGCTTTTCAACACTCACAGGAGCATTTGCCGGTAACTTTACTTGGCTTTAGTTTTAACGTGTAATTATTTTGAAAGAAGAAAATGAGGAATACAGTGATATCCAAACACAAATATTACAAATGTGTGAGAATATATCCCTCTGGGTTTTTTTTCTGTGCAAAGACATTTAAATTCTTCCAAAAGTCTGTTTCGACAAAATGTTGACTTTCGCTTTGTGCATTTTTCATGTGATGGTATCGAAGGATCATTTCTCCACAACTTCTTCTGTAATGTGGTGTTTTAGGGCTGCCAAAAAATCTCTGACGTAAGGAATGCCTTCACTTACCAAATCAGGTCCCTCTGATCAGACATTTAGGTTGTTTCCAATTTTTACCAACTATAAACAGTATTGAGGTACTTTTAATATATGACAAATATTCTGAATACAGTGGAATCTTGAGGTTTTTCTCATTCGTATTTTTCTTTTTTTAAGTAATGGACCTTTTTTGTAAGACCACGGTCCATCTGTATTTCCTTTTTATGTTATTTGTATGTTTGTGGCTTTTGCCTATGTTTTGTTTTTTGACATTATCGAAACTGTTTTAAAGCCCTTGCTCGCTGCAGGAGTGAGTGACAAATGTGTAACGGCACTTCTGCTCAGGTGCAAGCTTTGAGCAGGAACGGGCTGCCTGGACTCAGGAAACAATGAAGAGATTCTCATACTCGCCAACAGGAGTCGCTCTACTCATATCGCTGGGGCCGAGAAGCTGGCCTGAGCAGCCCGCATTCCTGAGGCCACTGTCACAAGGAGCCGGGTCGCAGCTCTGGGATGACTGCCTGACACTGACATCATAAGAGAGTGACTTTTAATCTCTTTATACGAGCCTCCTTGTTACCCTCCAGGCCAGGCCACTGCCCCAGGGTGTCCCCTGCTGTAGCGGTCATCATCCAAATTGCCCTTTCTGCTCCTGTGTCTATCTCCCCTACAAACTTTTGAAGAGCAGGATCGCCTCCCCAGCCCCAGTGGCCGGCACGGTGCCTGGAACATACAGGATGCCCAGTGCACGCTTGCCAAAAAGCATTTGGACACATCTGCAGATAGGCTTTGCTTCTCTTGCAAACCAGAGTCCTCTTAAATTTTCTTTCACCTGGGATTCTGACCAGAAACCCCCTCCCCAAACTCCTCCCCGAGTTGGGCGTTTGTCCTCGCAATGGCCATTCCTTTGGGGACCTGGGCTCCAAGCAACTTGTTCTAGAAACTATAAACTGTGTGATCCTGGGCAAGGCATGTGCCTCCTCTGTGGGGTTGGGGACAAAATCACTGATCCCTGCCTGGCTACCTCCCAGTATCAAGGAGATCCTGTTTGGGGAAGTGCTGTGTAAATAGGAATCAAATAAAATATCTTCTCATAACGATTACCCTCACCATGAATCACACCATGACACACATCAGATGTAACCAAGGGGCTGGTTTGGGTTGGAGGCACCCTAATAATTTGTAATGACTTTCAATACGATACACACTTCCCTGGGGCTAGACCTCCCTCTCGTTTCCCAATTTCTATACCTCACTTCCCAGCATTGCCATCTTAGGCTGGTCCCTTCGTCTGGAAGTTTCCATTTCTCATGGGCAATGGAGCAAATATCTTCTTTTGGCCATTTATTCACTGAGTCACTTCCTCACCAAGTATTCCACAGCCTGTGGACAGGGGCTGGGACTTATGGCTGAATCGGACCCAGTTGGTGATGACGATGAAGGCACAGCTACGGGGGCGTGGGCAGCCAGGCCCAGTACAGTGAGAATTAGGGTCACCAGAGGTGGGTCATATCATGATGGGGGCACCAAGGAGGGAAGGAGCTAACGTAAAATCAGAAAAGTCTTCTTGGAGGAAGAGACATTCTCACCAAATGGAGAGAAAGAAGCAGGGGTTTACCAAGGGGCCATGGGGAGCAGACGGTAGAAGTCTCTAGACACAGGGAAAGTAAGCAGGCTGGAGGAGGCTGGCATATTTAGGGACCTGCAGGACCGCAGGGTGGGAGGAAGGGGTGGGCAGTGAGCCTGGAGGCAGCGGCTAGAGCAGCTGGGGCCTTGAATGCCGAGGTTAGGAAGTGGAGCTGGATCCCAAGGTGATGGAGCTGCTGGGGGCTTATGAAAAGAGATCATTTGGGGGTTACACCGTTATCCAGAGAAGGGTGCTGAAGATCTGCCGCGTGGCTCTTAACCATTCTGGGTCCTGCCCCTTTGGAAATGCACTGTCAGCCTTGGGAAATCATGCATGCATGCATGCAATGCTCTCAGAACACTGAATGCAATTTCATACATGCACAGCCATGGCCACAGGCCAGACCAAGACCAGAGGGACACCATCTGGCTTTACAGTGTTGTTATCAATAGATTCTAGCATTTTAACTTTAAAATTGCAAGCCATGCTGCCCCATGAGCTGGTGACTGGCTGGCATTTCCCATCTCTCCAGCGCGCTCTCTGGAGGATTTCTTCCTTTCAAGGTGGCCCTTTTCAACTCCAAGGTGCTCAGAGTCGGGACTGTCAGTGCCCTCTGAGAGTAGGACAGTTCGGAAGACTCTGACATACCCTGTGGCCGTGGGTCCATTCCCCATTCCAAACACCAAGATCCCCAACAGTGACCCACAGATCGTCAGGCCCCTTCCCCCTTCCTCTGTTTGCACCCTCTTTCTCCAGGCAGTCTTGTCATCCCGTGCAGGCAGGGGCCTTGTCTTATTTCCCAGCCCTGGTACCAAGCTCAGGCCCGAGTACACCTTGTTGTATGGCACCCGTTAAATGCTGATTTTGGACCCACTGACCACTAGTTACCGGAGGAGCGGAGCCTGGCACTCAGGCTCACCTCAGGGTCAGCCTGCCGGGGCGCAAGTCCTGCCCCACCACTTAATATCTGTGGGACCCTGGGACTCTCGGGCCTTCACTTCCTCATCTGTAAAATGGGGGTAAGATAGTGCCTCCCTTGAAGGTCGTTGAGGGACAAAATGAGTGGACAACAGATGTAGAGCATCAGAGATGGTGTCTAGTGCAAAGACTCCCTCATAAATATAGGAATCGTTTCGGGTGCCCCATGAAGCCGGCGAAGAAGCACATCGAGGAACTAGAACCGACAGTTCTACTGTTTCATGGGGCCTCATAATGGTGCATCCAGGAGGGTACTTGTTATGAGTTAAATTGTGTCCCCCCACAAACTTCCTAAGTTGACTCTTAACCCCCAGGACCTCAGAACATGACCTGATTTGGAAATAGAGACACAACTGATTAAGTTAAGATGGGGTCATTCGGGTGGGCCCTAATCCAATATGACTGGTGTCCTTATGAAAGGGGGACATTTGAACACAGACATGCATAGAAGGAAGACAGTGAGACACAGGGAGAAGACAGCTGCCCACAATCTAAGGAGAGCGGCCCAGAACAGATCTTCATTCACAGGCCTCGGAAGGAATGACCCTGCCGACACCACGATCTCGGGCTTCCAGCCTCCAGGACTATTGTTGAAACCACATAGTTTGTAGTTCTTTGCTAGGGTAGCCCCAGGAAACTCTCATAGTACCTACGTTTCTATTTGCTCAATAAGGATATTGAGGCATAGAAGTAAAACGACTGGCAAGGCTCCCGGGGCTCCTAGAAGGCAGGGCCAGGCTCCAGGCCCACCAGTTGGGGGAACTCGGCCCTGCTTGTCTCCATCTGGGAGAACTGCTAACGCCTGGCTGGAACAAGAAGCTGGTCACCCTGGTGTCGAGCCCCCTTGGAGAGATCATCAGCGAGGGGATGGGAGCCACTTCCCAGAAGTGAGAGCAAGCCACATAGGAAATGCACAAACCACGATGAAATGGACACCGACGGCCAAAGCAAGCCCTTGCTGATATCACTCTCCCAGCCCGGATGCTCACAGGCTGCCATTTTAGACTGCTAAAAGCCAGGATCAGTGACCGTCCCGTGACACTCTATGCTGAAATGGTAACTGACATTTGTTCCATCTTTAAAGGGCTCTTGCATCCACGCTCCCATGGGCTCTTCACTCTGACACACTCAGAAGACAGCAAGTGCTGCTACCCCTTAACCCAGCAGAATCCACTGCCTCTGTCCACTCCGGGTCCCACCTGCCATATTAGAGCATGAGCATCTCACCCCAGTGTGTATGGCTTCCATGTTTAAGGATCAGCATTTTCTATCCCACGGGCCCCTGCTTCCTCTTCTACTCATCTGATAACAGGCTGGCTCCTCCGGATGCTATAGAGGCAGAACTGGCTGGGGACCACACTTTATAGGAAATTGAGGGAATTTTTGAGAGACTTTTGACTGTGCACAGCAGCATCCAGCAAAGTCTTGAGAGCATGCAGTTCTCCTTGGGCATTGGGTCTTTTAAATGATAAGGCATGAAACATCGAGAAGGTCACAGATGCATGTCAACAAGGGGCTTATAACTGATGGCACACAAGCTGCCAAACGCAGCCACTGACACTGCCCCAAACTCCGCAAGAACCAACGCTGGCCCCAGCATCTTAAGGTAAGGACAGCATCTTGGAGTCACAGCCTTGATCTGGCCCATGTCCCCTTGCTGGCCCTAATACTTTGGAGCTGCATGCCTGTGGTCAAGTCACTTAACCTCCTGGGTCTCAGTTTCTCCATCTAGCCAGTGGGATAACAGCACCTGGCTTGCAAGGCTGTACTAAAGATTAAATGAGAGAACACAAAACATACAAAACATTAGGAGGTATCTCTAAAATATTTAGGTATTCACCCTTCTTTAGATAAAAGAAAGAGTAGCAGTGCACGGGAAGGCAGAAAGATTGGGAGAATAAGGATGTAAGCCAACAGCCTAAATTAAAATCTTACGTTTAGGAAAATTACAGAAAGGATTCTAAATGACAATTTCCATCTCTGCACGATTTATTTTCTGAAATTACAACAAGGTGCCAATATTAAAGGTACACTGTATTCCTTTTACCTGATGAACATGATGGAGGAAAAACGAACAGGACACGCAGAAGTAACATGAGTAGGATGAAGTACTAAAAGGATAAAATATAACCACAGATAAACTCATTATTAAAATGATCTAGGCAGGATACACTTCAGTATCTTGAGAAGACTAAAGTTCCAGTTAATTTGAAATAGGTTGTCCAGGTCCGAAGATAAATTTGATATATATTTTTTTAATGAGTAATCTTCTTTGGGCTAAGGTGGCTCCCTTATTTTTCCTTAAATGCAAATTAACCCAGTGGGATCTTGGAGGGAGCTGAGTTAACTCTCCCTTTACAGGGAGGCAGCCTGGTGCAGGAGAAACAAAGCACTCTGGACTCACATCCAATTTGGATCAAATTCTAGTTCTGCCTCTTCTGAGCTGTGTGACAACAGGTCAGTGCACTGCCTCTCTGAGCCTCAGCCTCCTCTCTGTGGAGTGGGGACATTAATAGTACCTGCTTTACAGTTTTATGAGCATTAAATGATGCCTTTGAAAACACCGTAGGGTGCCAAGCACGTGGCAGGAGTATATTAAGCATTAAGTTTTTGCTCGTCTATCAGTTAGGTGATAACATCAGTGTCCAGCCTGCTCTCGGCTCCAGAGCTTAAGAAACTTGCTTGGGGTCACACAGCTAGCAAGTAGGAGAACCGGAAAGGGGCTGAACCCTGCATGTTCTCTACTGCACAGTCCTGAGGGCCTCCTGTGTGCTGCTGCTGGGGCGGCCGCTACAGAAGCCATCTGACCTGGACCTGCCCTCAAGGGGCTCACAGTCTAAAGAAGGAGAAATGAAGATGCACGTACAGCACCGGCACGCTGAGGACCGTGGTCACCTTTGGAGCTGTGAGGGAGGTGGGAAAGGGTGATGGCTTTCCTAGGGAGGGGCGGATCGGGGTGGAAGTCACGAGACCATGACAGTTAATGTCATACTGCACGTGGAGGAGCTCGCCCAGCACGGGGCCTGGCACAGGCAGGGACCCATCAAATGTCAGATAGATGGACGGACAGGAGGAAACGAGACGAGGAGGGATGAAGGGTAGCTGGTTGGCTGCCTGGAGAGTGGCTGCAAGGAGACATGGACAAGCAGATGGTTGGGTGAAAGAGATGATGGAGTGTGGGTAGAGGGGTGGGTGGGTGGGTAGACAAGACGGTGCATGAGGGCATGGACAGGTGGACGGTGGCTGAGCAGGTGGACAGGTGGTGGGGAGGTGGCTGGCTTGGTGAACGGGTGAGTGAAGCTGTAGGGGTGGATGGGCACCACCAGGTGGGTAGATGCGCGGATGGAATGAAGGGTGGGTGAACGGGGCTGGTGGGTTGCAGGGTTGGTTGAAGAGGAAAACGGGGGAATGACGGAGCCCGTGACTTGACCAAGCGGCAGAAAGTTAGAGAAAAGCAGAAAATCACTCGTGCCCTGGGTTGCGGCCACTTACCAGGCTACCGTGACCAGCAGGGGCCGTGCTGAGCGCTCTCTCTCGGGGGGCCTGGGCTCCCAGCTTCTCTCGCAGGCACCTGTTTTGCTGGGCGAGCTCCTCCACCTGGCCCTGCAGGCCGATCTCCGACAGCTTCAGCCCATAGATGAAGCAGCGCAGCTCCTCCAGCTGCCCGCGGAGCAGCCGCTCGGTGGCGCGCTGCTCCCGCAGCCGGCGCGCCGCCTGGTCCCGCTCGCGCTCGCCGCGCTCGGCCCTGGCCCGCAGCGCGCGCGGCGCCGCGGCCTCCTCGGGAGCGCCCCGGGGACTGGCCGGGCCCGGGGGTCGGGGGCCACCCGGGTTCGGAGCGTCCAGCTCGGCCAGCAGGAGGCCCGCGGCGTGGCAGAGGCGCCGCACGTCCAGCTCCAGCCGCTGCACCTGCTCCCGCAGGATGCGCTCCTGCTCGCGCACCAGTCGCAGCTGGCGCCGCTGGAGCCGCCGGCCGCGCTCCAGGGCCGCCGCCTGCCGCCCCAGAGCCTCGTCCTTGCGCCGCAGCCGCTCCCGCAGCCGCCGCAGCCGCCACCGCTGCCGCCGGGCCGCGCGCTCCTTCTCCTGAACCTACGGGTTGGCGGTGGAGGAGGGCGTCAGGAAGGCGGCCGGGGAAGCACCGTAGCTCGCATTGAGCCTGTCTTTATTTGAAACTTCGATATTTTGTTGTTCAGCGCGCTTTTTCTTTTTGCATTAATTTTTGCATTAAAACATTGCTGCAAAATATTATTGATCTCGATGACTGTTTTTTGGCGCCCCCTTAAAGTTTGCCCAGGAGACGAGCACCTTCCTCACCTCCCCCTAGTGTGGGCCCTGCACACCCGTGAGCTCCCTGAGTTCTTGGAAGGAAACTGTGCAACGGGCAGGAGGGGGACAGGCTGGTGCGCACTGGGAGGGCCAGTGGTTCCAACATGTGATTCCCCCACACCAGTTTGTAGAGAGCTGTCACCTGGACCCCCCTGAGTGTCCCCACTTCCCCACTTGCAGAACTTCCCAGACCTCTCCATTTCCCAGTGCCTACAGGGTTAATGCCTGAACCAGTAAGGATCAGCTGACCATGACTTC
The DNA here is from genome assembly GCF_964165515.1 of Mesoplodon bidens. Lineage (NCBI taxonomy): Eukaryota > Metazoa > Chordata > Mammalia > Artiodactyla > Ziphiidae > Mesoplodon > Mesoplodon bidens. The sequence goes on from NC_138176.1 coordinate 70,639,402, forward strand.
TGGCTGGTGAGACAGGACCACCAGTGTCACAGCAGTTGTTCCTTCCTGTGAATACGTCCTGTGGAGCTACTCAGAAGTGACCTGCACAACGGCACACGACTAAAAGTCACTGAACCGCCACGTACTTGACTCAAGACCTTTCCTTTTTCCGCTTGGCCCGCTGCCTGTCCAAGGAACACATCTCCCTGTTCTTAAACCTTGCCCTCCCCCCACCCATGAGCTGTAGGCTGGACTGGGGTGACCCATGCACTGCAAAAATGGGCGTCCTTGCCCAATTTTCAGAATTAATTTATGCAAATGGGTAGAACTGCCTTCACGTTAAGCTCTCTTTCAACTGCTAGTGCCTGCTGTTGATGCTCAGTCACAGCCACAAGAGCTTGCAGAAGACAAAACAAACAAGCAAGAGCAAATGTGAAAGAGGAAACTTGGGAACAGCCTGGCAGGCTTTGTTTGACAGCGTGTTTTGGGGGGAATTGGGGCAGATAAAATTGGAGTTAGATTCCCTGCGAGGAAAATTGCTCGGGGTCTTCCTGATGGTATGAATCCTGTAATCGGTGATGCTAGGTGCACGGTGCCCCATCACCTGGATGGGTCTACCTTTATCACCTTTGGGAATGACCACGGGTCACCACAGAAGTGAGGTGTCTTTGCATGCAAATGATTACTGCAAATATTGACAACAATGGGGCAAACTGCCATTTGGCAAATATCAGGTACAAAGGGCAGAGTTCATGCACTCCTGCAAAATATGCTCTGAAATGCAGATAGTTCTGGGGAGAGATTGAGGGTTAGTGTCTGGGCTGGGTTGAAACTGGGCCAAGTGGTCTCCGAGGGGACCCAAGCCAGACCCCTCACCTCTCTGAAATTTTGCCCTTCATCTGGAAATGAGGTTTTGTGACAGGACATTCCCAGCAGCATCCAGATTACAAGAGAATGCAATAAAGAAATGTGTCTGGGCCACATAACTGTGGGTCCTGCAGTGCCCTGAGCTCGCTAATGGAATTTCCCTTGCTTGTCACCCTCATCCTCTGTCTCCCCATCATACTAGGAACCTCTGGTGATTGCAGGACGGTGTCTATTCACCTGGGAAACCCTATATGTATATAAGGCGTGACAAAAAATATTAATTACAGGATTTTCCACGGAGAGATTATATGCTTGATGGTGGGATCCCACATAACACTACTATACCTCGGGTTAAAAACTCTCAGACAGGGCTTCCCTGGTGGCGCAGTGGTTGAGAGTCCGCCTGCCGATGCAGGGGATGCGGGTTCGTGCCCTGGTCTGGGAAGATCCCACATGCCACGGAGCGGCTGGGCCCGTGAGCCATGGCCGCTGAGCTTGTGCGTCCGGAGCCTGTGCTCCGCAACGGGAGAGGCCACAGCAGTGAGAGGCCCGCGTACCGGAAAAAAACAAAAACAAAAGCTCTCGGACACTGACGATGATGTGCTGTGAACCAAGGAGGATGACCTCAACTTTCTGCACCTGAAGTTCAATGCAAAGGGGAAAAGTGGCACTTGCATGTCTCCTTGGCATCTCAAAGACTAATTTCAATTTAATTGAACTTCTTATCTTTCCATGCTTCACTTCTATTTCAGTTGAAAGCTAATCAATCTGGTGTTTTTCAAACTTTCTGGACTACTTCCCATGGTAAAAAATACATTTAAGAACATGCCCCGTTATGCATATGCACGTGTTGACAACTGAAACAGAAGTTTCAGGAAACAGCACTCCCCTTCGTACACGTGATGCCCTTTCATAATTCCTAGTCAATTCCATTTTTAAAATGCTGGTTGTGAGTTACGGAATTGATTTCACAACCCACTTACGGGTGTCAACCTGCAATTTAACAGTCGCTGTGCTGCCCTGTGAGTAGCAATTTACTGAAACCGGATGCCTCTCGGGATCTGTGGGTCTCTGCCTGCCAGGTCTCTGCCCTCCAGCCTTTGTCATCTCTCCCCTAGAATATTTCAGTAAAGACCAGTAATTACGAAGGCAGCTAGGGCTATCCAAATGCTTACTGTTGTGAGTGTTTTACACGTATTACCCTCCTTTACCCACACAACAATTGAACGGGGTTGGTACTGTATCATTCCCATTTCACAGATGAGGAAACTGAGGTCCAGAGAGGTTAAGTCATTTGGCCTAGATCACACAGCTCATGAGTAGCAGAGCCAGGGTTTGGCTCTAGGCATCTGCCTCCAGAGCCTATCCTCTTAACTACCCACTCCCTCTCCAATTGTGCTCTAACTTGCCCCCTGCCCCTGCCGCCTCTCTCTCCCATGCAGTTAGAGTGATATCCCCAAACACCCTGACTATGAGCCTCTCCTGCTAAGGTCCCCCTAAGTCCTGCTCCCCCTTGCCTCCAGAATTTGGGTCATGCTGGGGCCCTGGCGACCTGTCCTCCCTGCAACCCTCTTGCCTCACCAACTGTCTCTCCACCACACACCACATTCCCCATGGCTCTCAGCATCCAGCCTTGGAGTTACTTGTTTCCCATCTGTGTCCCTGCCCGCAAGCCAGCTCCTGAGGGCAGAGACCCAGCATCAGTCCTCTCCTTGTCCTTAGGCCAGAGCTGGCTCCCCTGATGTCAGGCGCCAAGTCCGCAGAAAGGAACCTCTGGCCAGAGCTCCCAGCAAGTGCACAGCCCCCGCATGCCAGCCAGTGGATCCCAGCCAGAGCCCTACGAGGCAGGCAGGACAGGATGGGAGCCCCGTTTTACAGATGGGGCAGCCGAGGCCCAGGGAGGCCACATGACCTTGCCCAGGTCCAGTGGCCCCTGCCTGCACTGTTAGAATTGGGACCTCTCTTACCCTTCCTGGCTAGGCTCTCCAGGCCCGCCCCACTGTCTATGTTCAAGGGCAGCTGCTACCACGTCCAAACCTATGGGGTTACTCTGCTGGGACAAGAAACAAGTACTGGAAAGAAGGAGGAGGGACTCGGTACCTGGCTGGCGAGCTCCCCCTGCAGCGCCTCCAGCTGCTCCTGGGCCCGGAGAGAGGCACTTCTCTCCTGGAACACGACGGCGCTCAGCTGGTCCACCTTCTGGAGGAGTTTCCTCTCCGACAGCTCCAGCTCCTGAATTCTGCGCATTGAAGCAGCAAGGCGCTTACTCAGGATGCAGTAAGCGTGGCCTAAGGTTTTCACAGACACCAGGATCTTCTTTTTTTCTTCTGTTATTTGGCCAATTTGATATTCTGACAAAATGACATTTTGTAAAACATTCATACCTATCTTTTTGAAGATGATCTAAAATACTTCAGAGACCTCTTTTGAATAGTAAGGCACTGGGAATCTTAACAGTGTTCTCATCCCTAAACCAGTAATCCCCAGTTCAGGTCATACCAATGAAAAAGGACTGAACCAAACATCTGAACCATACATCTGCATTGTCTCAATTAATCCTTACAGGTGGATTCCCTTCCCCCTACTTCGCACATGAGAAAACAGGATCCGAGAGGCTGGGCAACTTACCCAAGGTCACAGAGCATTATAGAATCCAGGCTGCATGGCTCCCAAACTCATGCTTTAACCCTGTGCTCTGTTGCCTCCCATTTAAGCTAAATTATTGCAAATCTTTTCTAAGGAAATGACTGCAATGCAGAAAAAAGGTTTCTGCAATTTAAAAAATTAATCTCTGGATTACAAAAGTGGGAGGTTGGAAATGACCTAACAGTTAGGGATGGCTAAGCCACCTGAAGTCTTCAGCACTTCAGGAAGTGCTGAAATTGTGCAATATGCAAAGTAATACCCAGGCTGGAAGTGAGCCCTGACCTCAGCTACATAGAAAGGAAGAGAACATGTGAATGGAGGGAAGCCGGAAGGAACATCTGCCTAGTGGTCCCATGAGGAGTGGAGGAGCCACATAGACTCACTTGTCTGTCTCTTGCTCGTACCTTGTATCCAGGTCCCCTCAATGTGCCAATCTTACTTCTATAACAGAATACCATGAAACACGTGGCAAGTGCATTCTCAGCCTACATGGACAAGCTCTGCACAGCCTCACTCCTTTACCCAGCTCCACACCAGGTGACCTGCTCATCCAGGACAGACTCTGCTTCCCTGGGTGAGGACTTAGCTTTGCCTCCTGGCTCTGCCACTTACCTGCCATGAGGGCTTAACTGGGCTCATTCACCACTATGACCCTCAGTATCTTCATCTGTAAAACAGGTCATTGCACCTTGCTCAGAGGGTTATTGTGAAGATTAAATAAAGTGAATCACTATTATTAATAATAGGGCCAAGAGTCCCCTCTCCTGCTCTAGTTTTGAGGCCCTGGGGGAGGGTCTCTAAAGTGACAGAAGGGAGGGGGCCCTCTTGTGTAGATTAAAATTAAGTTCCTTCCCAAATGAACCAGAGGAGTGGCCGCATGTTCATCAGTCAGAGGCTTGGGTGGAGTGCCTTCTGATTGATTATAAAACGTGGTGATATCTGAATGGGAAAAGAAAAGTTTAACTTTTTAGTTTTTGAGACCAATCTGAAACGTTAAATCTGGGACAATATTTAATTCTGGTATTATCCCTATACTTAAGCTAGGCAGAAAATGACTACTTTCATGGTGGCAGGCTGAATAACAGCCCCCAAATATATCCACGCCCTGCTTCCCGAAACTTAATGAATGTTGCCTTAAGATGCAAAAGAGACTGAAGATGTGATTCAGTTAAGGAGCTTGAGACGGAGAGATTATCTTGGATTATCTGGGTGGGCTTAACCGCAATTACGACTGTCCTCATGAGAGGGAGGCAGAAGGGGAGGCCATGTGACCACTGAAGCAAGATGCTACCCTGCTGGCTTGAAGACGGGGAGGGGCCAGAAGCCAAGGAATGCAGCTATAGATGCTGGAAAAGGCAGACACAGGTTTCCCCTACAGCTTCTGGAGAGAGCACAGCCCTGCGGACACCATGACTATAGCCCAGTGAGACTGCTTTAGGACTTCTGCCTCCAGAGCTGAAAGGCAATGAATGTGTGTTGTTTGAAGGCAGCACGTTTGCAGTAATTTGTTTTAGCAGCCATAGGAAACATATACACACACAAATAGGAACTAGACAATGAAGTACCATTTTTCACTGATTAATGACAAGTTAAAAAAATATATATTACAGTGTAGAGCTGCAAAGAGTGCTATAGAACTGGGAGACTCCATCAGGGAATATCCACCAGGATAAATCGGGCAGGCTGCCTGGGTGGTCCCAGCACCCCCATGTAGCCGGGTGTGTGACCACGGAGAAGTTATTTAAGCCAGCACCTTAATTTCCCCATCTAGAAATTGAGGATATTGCTATTACTTCATTTCTAGTAATTTATTTTTAAGGATTAAGTCTGTTCATACGCGTCAAGCATGTAAATAGTGCCTAGCCCAGAGGAAACACTCAACAAGTGTTCAGCTATTATTAATTTTGTTGCATTTAGATTGTAAATGAATTTGCAGTGATGATAGTGTTACAGAGGTGGGAGTGGGGTTCTCGTTCTCAAATTTCTAACATCGTGGTTGCATTAGTTTTGCAATAAATACTTTTAAATATTAACTCTTTAACTGAAGTGAAATCCAATGTACACTAGCAATCTTTTATTATCCCCTACTTAGAGCAAACCCATGGTGAAATTAGTCTGAAATCTATATTCACAGCTGTTCATTCAGACCCTGGCTTCAGCTCTTAGTGACACTGAGTAATGTATTTCATCCACTGAGCCTCAGTTTCCTCATCTGGAAAAGGGGATCATATCACTCTATGTGTCACAGGGTTCAAGGGAGCAGTGATGGAGGCATAGTGGGGGGAGGTCAGCACTGTGCCCTGCACCACAGGCTCTTGGTAAGCCTTAACTCTTTTTTCTCCCAACCCCTGCCGCAGATTGGGCCTCCCCTCCCGAAGCCCTGCTTCTACAGGATGGTGTGTCCCACCTTCAGAGAACTGAGGACACAGCCCACATTTCCCCACAGGTGGGTCCAGGACACCGCCTCCAGGATGGCCTCACCCCAGGCCCCAGCCACAGAGGCCCCTCCTCTCCGTCACTCATGGTGCCTCCAGGCTGCCTGTCTCTCCCTCACATAGAGGGGTCCCATCTGGCAGGGGTTTCCCACCCATCTTTCCCAGGCCTGGTGACCTTTTGGTTTTCACTGCCATGTACAACCTTGCGTGAGTTATACTTCTATCTCTCCAGGGCTGGGGCCCTGCCTTTCCAGCTCCCAACCCCTAGAACTCATGTTTTGGGCTGAATATGTCCTCCCAAATTCATATGTTGAAGGTAGCTAAACCTAGTACCTCAGAATGTGACTGCATTTGGAGATAGGGTTTTTAAAGAGGTAATTTAGTTAAAATGAGGTCATTAGGGGCCCTGATCCACTATGACTGGTGTCCTTATAAGAAGAGGAGATTAGGACACAGACATGCACAGAAGGAGGACCACAGGAAGACACAGAGAGAAGGCAGACATCACCAAGCCAAGGAGAGAGGTCTCAGAGGGAAACAACCTTGTCCACACTTTGATCTTTTACTTCCATCCACCAGGACTATGAGAGAATAAAGCCCCCCAGTCTGTGGTGCTTTGTTGAAGCCCCCCAGTCTGTGGTGCTTTGTTGAAGCCCCCCAGTTTAAGCCCTCCAGTCCGTGGTGCTTTGTTGAAGCCCCCCAGTTTAAGCCCCCCAGTCTGTGGTGCTTTGTTATGGCAGCCCCAGCAGACTCATACAACAAACAGTATGTGATTCCCGAGGGCTAAGTGCACATTGTAGAATAAGTGAATGAATGAGGGAATGAATGAATAAATGGATGAATGAGTGAATGGACAATCACATAGACTGATACTGAAGGTGACAGAATAATTTTTCTCATATGTGAATTTTTTCACGTGAAAAGTTTTACAAAGAGGAGAAAAAGTGAAGATCATGTAAATATACATTTACTGACTTGCCCTTACTAAAATGAAGGGAAACACACCAAAAATGGTGAAGTCGGACAAATTTAAGACACTTGGCTGTTGCCATATTGGTAAACCTGTCAGACCCCCAGCCATAACCGTACTGCATCTCCATGTTGGTTTCTCCTTTGATATGTATGCAAGGCCCCACCTCATTCTACTGGCCTAGGTATCAAAACAGAGCATGGGCTTTGGAGAAAGACCTGGATTCAAACGCCCCACCTCTGGACCATGTCGGTTCCATCAGGAAAATAGAGCCTACACCAGAAGGTTCAGCAGCGAGAATCAAACAAACATAGGGAATCTGCTACAAAGATGATGGAAGAGATGAAAGGCCAGACAGAGATGACAGGCAACCCAGAGGTTAGCAGCTGCTGGAAGCCACTTCTGCCCCTGGGGTTGGAGGGATAGACAGGGAGGAGGTGGTGATACTGGGGCCCAGGAGCAGGACCACAGAGGAAGCCAAAAGCATGACGGAATGGCAGCCATAGTCAGAGACGTCACCCAGAGCAGAAGACAAGGGGAGAATACCCTGGCTTCTCCCGTCCTCCTCCCTTCAGCGTCTCCCATTGGCTGGACTCAGATGGAAGCCAGTGAGCAAGGGAGCCTGGGAAATAGGCTCAGCCCCTATGATACGGAGCAGAGGAAGGGAAAGAGAGAGAAGGAGCCAGGGACTGCTGTGGCGGGTTGTGGAACACTGACTGTTTTGCCTGCATCCTCAGTCACAGAAATGATTCAGCACTCCATCCTGACACAATTAGGATGCCCCAGGATTCGTACATACACAAAGAAGAGGTCCAAACGGTATATTTACCTGCTCAGCCCAGACTCTGACATCACGTACTTGTCCACAGCTACCAACAGCTTCTGTTCTGAGGATTCCAGTTGCTTCCTGAGCGTTCCCGTGTCCATGTCTGGGCTTCTGGCTGCTTCTTCTGGAAGACATTCCGGCTCCTCACCAGTCTCCTCTACATCCTGGAAGATCCAGGATGTGTCGATCTTCACATCGACGTTCATTATATCAAACCCATCGCTGCTGGGGGCTCTGACAACGTAGCTGAAACTTTTTTCAGTCCGTCCTTTAGCTGTCGGCTCCATCCCAGACATAGTCGTGGGCCAAGACTTAATACAATTAAGTGAATCTGCAACATGGACTTTCTGGAGATGTCAAGGTGGCTGCAGTGCCTTCAGATTGTGCAGGAAAATATCCCTTGAGGAGGGCAAGAACAGGTGGATTATTTATGAGTGGGGGACTTGGGTTTCACCTGCAGAAATGTCATACAATATGAATGAAAGCCTCTCGTTTTACAAGCCAGCATGCCTGCACTCACACAAAGCAGCAAAGTCACTTGGAATTAAAAACTTAATAATGTGTACAAAGAGGGAAAATAAGATTTCTAGGCAGGACCATCAGAATGTTATAAATTCTCAGCAGTGAGACTCAAGTGTTCACCAGGTAATAAATGAAGTTCTAAACCTCCTTTCTGAGTCCAGCAAACATTTATCACAGGCTTGGAGTTTACTAGGGGAAGGGGAAGAGAAACCAGCACTGCACTGGGTCATCTCACCTTACCTAGTACGATTCTCCTGGAAACCCCAGGAGGTGGGCATTTTCATAACCATTTTACAGATGCTGAAACAGAGGTTCTGGAAGCTGGGGGAGTTGGCCAGGCCCCACAGATGGGCAGTGGCAGAGTCAGGATTCAAATCCAAGTCTGACTCCAAAACTCAAGGGGTAAGGGATGAACCCAGATCCCGAACAGGAGGAAACACATCCTGCTGTGGAGGAGCCTGAAGCTGTATAGGTGGCCAAGGAATGACCCATCACAGATGGCAGAGGTGGGCAGAAGGCTCCTCCAGGTGGAGGGAGTCTCAGGACCAAAGCCCCAAGACAGAGTCAGGACAGGTGAAGGGAGTGGGAGTGGTCGGGTTTGGCTGGCCCAGTGCACACACTGAAGGGGGAAGTGAGGACCCAGGACAGAAGGTGACTTGGAGCCATATCCCTGTGGACCTTGGACTCCAGGACATGGCATCTCTGTGTGGGAAGCGAGGGGGTCCCTGGAGTGTTTAGAGCCAAGGAGGGTCCTGGACAGGTCTCTGAGGATGGGGTACCGTGGGGGGTGCAGGAGGCGAGAACGGAAGGAGCTGGCCAGGGAAGAGTGCAATAAATAGGCCTGATGTAGAGCGGTGCAGGAATAAATAGAAATTTAAACTACGGGACTTAATCCTCCCTGTGAAAAAATGATGGAAGAGACTTCCCCCACCCTTTTCTGAGAGCACCTACTTTAGAAAACTTGTCATTCTTTCTTCATCTCTTTGAAATATATGTTGATTCTTTTAAAAGCTATATAGGCCTTTTGCTGCTTTTCTGACCCAGGAACGTGTTTCTGAAGATCCTGGGAGCTATCTCTTTGGCATGCAAACACCCAAGGAAAATAGAACCCTGTCTCCCAGTTCCTGTGGAAGGGTCAGAGCCTAACTTCCTGGTCTCCCGGCTCCAAGTTGCAAAACCACCTCCTGTCATAGAGATACGAGAAATTCCACTTTTCTTTGTACAAGACAAATGAACAAACACAGAAGGTCACTCCAATGGCCAGGTGGATTTAGGGTGACCTATATGTAATAAATAGTGTTCTCTTACGTGACAACAAATTATTGTTTATCCTGAGGACCTGTACAAATTGGGCTGTATCTCCTTGGCTAACAAGAAGTGAGATTCTTTTCTGTCTTTGCAAATCTCTTAGCGGATGGTCTGTGATGCACATCACATTCTGGTTTGATGCTCTTTCGATGATAAAATTGTTTTCTTTCTTGTCTACCTTAGTGGAGAGGTTGTCTGGGTTGGGAGAAAATTGTGTTTTAAGCGTGTATTTCCCAACCATAATGGAAAAAAGATTTTTTTAAACCCAACAAGGTCCTATTACAGAGTACAGGGGACTATATTCAATATCCTGCAATAAGCCATAATGCAAAGGAAAAAAATTAAAATCCACTTCCTCAAAAGTGGCTGTGTAGGGTGGCGCAGGGGGCTTGCAATAGACGCGGAGCGGTCAGAGGCAGCAGGGTGGGGAATCGGCCAAGAGGGGGCGCAGTGGGGCAACTCAGATCTCCGGTGTTTCTTGGATGGAATCTTGGACAAATCACTTAACTCCTCATAAAAGGTGGGCGTGGGTAGTGAAAATAGTACCCATATCAAGAGCTGTTGAGGCATAAATGAGTGGCTGTAGGGTAAGCAGTGCACAGCGCCAGGCACACAGTGAATGCGGCATGCAGGCTGTGCGTGACAGGCAGAAGCAACATGTAGTTCAGATCGCCTGCTTGGGCTGTGTCCAGCTCTGTCTCTTATGCGCCAAGATCTTAGGCACTTAACCCAGCTCCCTGCAAAATGAGATGAACAGCAGTCCCCTCCCTGCTGTTGCACGAGTCACTTAGCTCTCAAGTGCCTGGTCCTGTGCCTGGCACAATGAGCTCCCAGGGGCCTTAGCTGCCAGGAGCATCCTCGAGCAGAAGGATTAATTGATAGCTGACTGGGGCCAAGTGACCAACTAAAAAATCATGTGCCAGGCCTGCAAGGAGGAGGAAGCAGGTATTCTAGACCTTTCTTAGGGGAGCAGCCCGGAGGAAAGGTGCAGCTGGGACAGGTAAAGGGCATTTGAGCCCCAGGGCCTCTGCCTGGGGAAGTGTCTTCAGACTTTTTTTGGAGAAGTAACTAAGACTGTGGGCTTCATTTGGAATGAACCATCTGTGTCTGAGGGAGAAGGACAGGAACGCGGCTTGCCTGTGGATTATCACCCCTGCGGGCTTCTCAGGGCTGGAGACCTGAGGGAAGGGGACAGATGGCCGTGAAACCTCTGTAAGGATGTGGCCCTGCATCATTCGCAGCCTGGGTGAGGTTCCCCAAGGCTGAGGGCAATCACAGGAAGGACACAGAGCTTGGCTGAGAGCAGGACGCAGGGGTCCCCACTTCAGATGAAATGGCAGCCCCAGAGAGATGGTGGGGAGGGGGCGGGAGGAGGGTTGGGAGGGAGGTGCGAGGAGGCCAGGCTTCTGGAGACCGGCAGCTCTGCCCCTCAGCTGGAACCAGGGTCACAGTGCGGGGTCTGCAGGAGTCCCCGAGGCTTCTCAGACAACCTGGAGGGCACCCCAAATCGGCTGGTTGGGATCGCCAATTTGGCAGGCCTCTATCAGGTCCTGGTTAAATGTGAGAAAAGAGAAACAAACGTGCTTTTCTGTACTGGAAGCAGCAGGTGGGATTCCCGCTTATCAGCTCTTCACAAGCTGGTTCTGGAAGGTGAGGGGAGAGCAGGAGCCCCGGACCCTGAGGCTCAACTGCGGAACGCGAGAACCCAGAAAGAGGGAAGGAGGGCTGGCCAGTGGAAGGAGAGAGAATGATGGATTCGCCGAGAAAGGTGCTGAGTGGGCGCTAAATCGCAGAGTCCAGCTCTCCAGGTGACCAGGGCCCCTGACCAGGGCCTGCGCGTGCGCAGTGCACCTGCGGCGCCATCATCCACCCCCCGCCCCCGCCCCCCAGCCCCGCCCCCCCCTCCGCCCGCAGGGCCCTGGGCACCGAGTCAGTGCACCTGGGACCTCTAGGGTGAGCGGACTCTAGACGCTTCAGCTCCCGCACACGCCCCCGTGTTGCATTTCACCCGACTCCAACTCAGTAAGTGCAGCGGGGGGGGGGGGGTGCGGGGAATGCCCAGTGTGCCCAGGACTTCCCCATTTTAGAACTGGAAGTCCTGCCCTGGGCAAACCGGATGGCTGGTCACCCGCAGGGCTGGTCTCCGGGCCCACACCGCTGCCAGACGGTGGCGGCGGGGCACGGTCTGCCCCCTGGACTTTTCTACCCTGCCCCTCACTGGTTTCCACTGCCTGTAGAGGACTGAGGGATATGGGGGGGGGTAGTGAGTGAGGGGAGGGGAGGAATGAAGTATGAGGTGTGAGGGGAGGGGAGGGGTGAGATGTGAGGGGAGTGGGAAACAGCACATTTAAGTGGCATAGCATGGCGTCCCTGTGTCAGGAACTTGACCTGGGCTCTCCCTTCACCCCCCCAAGTAGATCTGTGAGGAGGCTGGTGGTAAAGGGTGGACCCAACCCTTCTCCTTTCTGTGTGAGAAACTGACTTGGCTTCCGTTGAGTCTGTAGCTCTACCACCTGGAAACCACATCTGGGCAGAAGGTCACTTGCATTACTAGGCAACAAGCACAACAGCAGCTCTGAGCTGTGTGTCTCATCTGGGTGCAGAGGATGACGTATGAGTACATGAGTACGCACCTGGTGGGCCGCCAGAACTCTGAGGCCCCCTGTGGCTCTTGTGACTGGGCCTGTCCCTGGCAGGAACCTTGGAAGCGATGCCTGGGACTGTCACAAGAAATGCCGACTCGTTGTTGGCTCCCTGCACCTCCCTGTATGAGCCTCACTGGCTCGCACCTGAACTGTCTCCTGGGGGCCAAAGAGACTGGCTCCTGGTCCCCTGTGGGCCGTATGGTCTCCTTGGAGGACGACTTCCACAGGGGTGCATCAGATGCTGCCTGCTGCATCTCCTGCCAGTATCCGAGAGTCTTTGGGTCTAACTGTCTAGTGGTGCCCAAAGAAGACCTCTTGTGAGGTGCTATGTGGGAACTATCACCCCCATTCCACAGATGAAGAAATAAAGACTCTGAGTGGCAAATACTTTGCCAGTGTCCACTGCAGGGGAGTGGCTGGTCTAGGAGTGGACCTGGATGGGTCTGACTTCAAGCCACTCCCATTGGCATCCTGTTGTCTGAGTGGGAGAGCTGAGAAGACAGAAGCACAGGGCAGGAGGGCATGAGGCCCACACTCCTGCAGCAGGGAGGGATGGACACTCTGTGCTGTGGGACTAGCTTCCCAGAGACCCTTGCACACCTCCTGGACTTCTGCTGCTAAGTTAGCAAAGCAAGGCTTCTCTGTGTTTCTTTGGCCCCAGAGAAAGCAGACGTGCTTTTCATTTTCACTTGCGGCATGGTTCCACATTCCCATTGCCGCCTAGAGTTCTCAGATGCCTGCTTTTTTCAAGCAAAGACATCAGTTCATTTGCTTTTGGTTATCAGATGTGGGAAAGTCATGGGGGCTGCTGTGGTGGTGCTTTGGGTTTAGATTTCAAAAGAGAATGATCACTTCTCAGCTGTCTTGGGTGTGTGTTTTCTTAGAGCCCCCTAATCCTTTGGTTTGGTTTGAGTATCCCTCTCCATCTGGTTGGGTGCCCCTTCTGTGCTGAGCTCCATGTCCTTCTCCATCCTTGGGTTTATCCGAGAACTTTCAGCTCTTCTGTTGGATTCCCTGCCCTCCTTGATTCCTTTGGTAGCCTGAATTTCAGTCATTTTAGTTTTCACCAAAGGTTATTCTCACTAGAAATTATAGGATTGCTCTTGCAGCCCAACAAACACAGAGCAATGAATCTTTCCATCCTTGGGATCAACCCATCCTTGCCTTCAGCTGCTCCTTCCAACAAGATGCAGCTGTCCTTTCCTTCACATTCACTACCTTCCATTTCACTTGATCTATTTTGATTCCCAACGTCTTCCTTCCAAAAGTTTGGGAGGGATCAGTCATATGAGCAGGTGCCTTTTCCTGGAGATGCTCCCCCAACCACCTGCTCACCCTAGAATAACAACAGCAACAACATCCAAAAGTAACTTCTCTTCTCCAGGATTTGCTCCTGGGCTTGACTTCCACCAGCTGGTGTCCTGGCCTCCTTGGCAGCCCCACCCAATCCATCGTTCTCCTGGGAGGTGTGGTGCAGAGGCAGGTCTCCTGGGATCAGGAGTGGCTGTCTCCTCCTCCGAGGTTGTAAGAAAGTGGACCTGGTCTCAGACCACTGCGGAAGGAGCCTCATTTCCCGCGTGTGCTCCAGGGATCACTCCACAACCCAGCATTTCTTCCTGGCCAGCTCCTTGCAAATTACCACCCAGATGTGAGACAGCCCGAGAGTGGTCTAGGCGGGGACGCTGTCCACCTCTCAATCCTTGTTCTACAATGGCCCAGGTGCAGTCAAGCTCTGGGACTTTCACCCTCAACAGTGATGGAGGCTGTGCCTTCCCCCTTGTAAATCCGAGGTCCTGGGGTCCACCATCCACAGTGGGCGAGGCTCCAGTCTTCTCTCTCTGGCCAACAGCTGCTGAATTCAGCTGCACACAGATCTGGAGGGTTTTGTTGACTGGGGCTTGACTTTGGGTTCAGATCACAGGGACATTTGCAAGTCACTCTGGCTGATAGACTCCAGGATGCACACGGCACAGTTCATGAAGACATATGTACACAGTCAGTGTCTAGCCAGGCACACACACCACAGCTAGGGGAGGCATGCTGTGCAGGGACAAGGATGCAGTCTGTCCCCAGACAGTGCAGCGGCTCTCCAATCAATCCATTTCTAGTAATTGCACTTAGTTTCCTGGTATTCAGGTCTCTGCCCCTCGGGCTCTTGAAGGTGCCACAGTGGGGACTTGGATGTGGCCCTGAGCTTGACAAATTCCCCATCATCCTTGCAGAGCTCCTACAGCTCGGCCCAGCCAGGACCCAGCCATAGATCCTAAATGCCTCCCGTTCAAGCTGTCGTGTAGTATCTGTGAATTCTGGTTTCAGTTTCTGGGCTTGGAATAGCTTGTTTTGCTGTTGAATTTTTGTTTGAGTGGGGTTGGGTTTGCCATAGGACTCAGTTTATTCCATAAGCTCTTTTTCTATCCTGGAAAATTAAAAAATAATTTGACATGACATAAGAACCAAGGGTGAGAATGGCTGGGGAAGCCCCTGGCTTATCTGCCCTCACCTGTTCCCATCACTGTCCTGAACTCTCCAGCTGAGCCCACTGAGGGACCTTCCCCAACAATCCAGGGAGTGAGGAAATAGGGTTCAGATGGCCTATCTCCCAGTACCCACCCCCAACCCACTATGGCAACCCCCACTCCCAGTCTGATCAGACCTGGGATCATTCCTTTATTTGCTGCACAAGCACGGAATGAGCATCAACCATGTGCCAAGCGCTGTCCTAGGACTGGGGCACAGAGGATCCAAGGAAGAGCCCTGTGTGCAGGGACTGGGCTCAGGGTATCCACAAGGACATCAGGCAGGGACAAGTGTCAGAGCTCAGCCTGGGGGTCCAGGCGGCTAGTAGGCTGTGGGCATCCTCAGAATTCACAGGGCCCTCACCTGGGCTGGATTCAGCAGCAGAATTCTAGACTCTAGGGGCCCTGACAGACCCCAGTCCATGGTGGGCACTCACAACAGGGAGAATGGGGGAGGCCTGGGTGCCAAAGAAGGAACTCAGGATGAGACACGCAGGGTCCAATGATCAGAGAAGGACCAGCTGCCGGGATGGCATCAAAACCAGGCCTGGGGTCCAGGGCAGGTGGTGGGGGAGAGGCAAGGAGCTTGGGCTCTTTACACAGGCTTCCTGAGCATTTTGTATGCAGGTCATGGACTTGCCCATCAGCCTCCTACTCCTGCAGACCCCTGATCCCAGAAGCCCACCCTGGTCTGGACCCTACAGTGAATTTACTGTCCCACAGGCAATAGAGAGCACCCAAAACCAAAGCCAAAATAGAAAGAACCTTTGGGAAAAGCCACAACCGCCTTCTCAAGATAAAATACGACAGGGGGACAACCAGGTCCCCATTGTCCAATCTTATTCACAGAGAGCTCCCTGATCTTCCCTTCAGAGGTGGAACTCGCCAGTGACCCCCGGATGCCCCGGGGCCAGTGAGCCTGACGAGGAGCAATCTACCACAAGGCCACCTTCCATGGCACCTAAAGGAATGTTACAGTCAGAGCTGGGAGGAAGTCTCCTTTTTAGAAAAATCATTTTTATCAGTGAAAATGAAAGGATACCAACCCGAGTTCTTGGCTCACTGAAGTCATCAAGGCCACAGAATGAATGCTAGTGAGAAAAACAAAAAAAGGAACAAAAACTATAAAATAAGACCAAAAGAAAATGAGGGGGAAAAAAAGAAAAGAAAAAAAGATGTAAGATATGTAGTATGGAACTCAATGACAGCATTTCACAAGAACTACACCACTGGGGCTGGGTTTGGAAAGAGAAACAGGAAGTCAGTGGGCTTTAGGAGCTGATTTCACCCGAGAAACCCATCCTGTGGGATGTGTCACCCAGGCTGGGTTGTCCCTACACAGTCCCCAAACATCTGGCTAATTTAGACAGGGGAGATGTACACCATGGACCAGGGCTTTTTGGTGCAGAGGTGTGACTTTCTTGAAGAACCTGGCAGGACAGTATATATAGAGGAAGAACTCTCTAATAGTCATAGTTGATGGTCCCACCAAAGGCCAGGCATGACATGCGTACAAGGATCAAGGAAGATTCCACCCAGGTCACAGGTCATCCAGTCCGACCTGCAGACTGGCCCCTATACCATCCCTGCCAGGGCCCACTCTCCCAAGAGATTCCACTGTTTAAAATCTTTTGTGCCATTTGATTAGTCTACTTTAAAAAGAAAAAAATTGCAGAAAAAATTGGCTTTAAGGGAATGAAAAATTACACAGGTCAGTTTGAGAGTAGAGTTTTTTTCCCTTAGTTTATTTATTACTTGCTTTATTCAAAAACAATTGCTGGTGATTAGGTGAAACATGTCTGAACATTATCCAGGGCTTTTGAAAATAATTCATTATTTTTTTTCCAAATCAAGGTAATAGCTCCCCTAAATTCTTATTGAAAAAATGAAAATCCAAACAGACAGCCACCAAATTTTAAACAAAATTTAGAATCATTGGAAGTTAGAGCTAGAAGGGGCATTTAGAATCACCTAGCTCTTCATATTCTACATGAGGAAACTGAGGCCCGGGGTAGGGGAGGTCCTTGCCAAGACCAGCCTGTGGAGTGTGGCAGGAACAGAGTTCCTGACCACTGACCATGGTGGCTGGAGTTATTTTTCTACCAGCCCAGGCCAATAGTGCCCATGGGGAAATCCTTGAAGTATCCTTGAGATCCCCTCAGCTCCTCAAAATAACCTTGGAAGCTGAGGAGGGGGGATGGCATGCAGCAGATGGGGACTCTAGGAATCTGCTTAAACCGAATTTCCTTGGGATTTCCAGGGCGCCAACAGGAGAACTGGCCCAAATCCTCCAGCCATGACCCTCTGCTGCCCCCCTGCTGGTTGTGCAGGCTGGGAGGCCCCAGGGCTCCAGGTGCAGATGGGAAGATGCCAGGAAGGTGAATTAACCTGTGTAATAGCTGACTCCCAGGAGAGAAAGCTGGTGTACCATCTGAAGAGCTGTTCTGTCTCTTCGGGCCATTGTATTTGATTCCCTCTAAACAGAGTGGGCTGTCAGCCCATTTGTAGATAGCCCTGAATCTGCTCTCTGGTGGCTTTCTTGACTTTGGCCTAACTCTGTGCATGGAATGAGACGGCTTCCTCTCTCCAAAGACCAGCCTCAGATACCTGAAGCCCAGAAATGCCCTTTCTCCATCTGCTTCCCTGGGGTGATGGCACATCACCCCTCAAGCTTCCTGGGGCACATGGTCCCCAATGGACCACCCTGATGGGTTCAGAGCCCTTCACCTGTTCCCACATGGGAGCATACTGCTGCGATACAAAATGTGCAGTTGTAGTTTTTCTCTCTACTCATCTATAACTCATTCTGCAAACATCTGATGATGCCCTATTCTGTGGCAAGAACTCTCTTGGATAAAGAGATGAATAAAAGCTAGTGGATGGACAGGAAGTGGAAAGTGCCCTGACAAAGATGCCACATGTGTGGACTCATTTGTCCATCTGGACCAACACCGTGTGGCGGGGGCACTGGTGTGACATCCCTGGAGACCCCCGGGTATCCCTTTCCAGCTGTGGGATCATGGACAAGTGTCTGAATCTTTCTCAGGCTCAGCGTTCTCACCCTTAAAATGGTGATAGCCATAGGAAGACAATGGGGCTGGGTGTCAGCCATACTTCCTGCTGGAGGGAGGAGACTTCTAAGAACACTCACTGGTTTTTGGCATATATGTCGTTCAAGGTGAATGAGTCCAATATCTGTGGCTGGTTTATGGCTCACAAAAGAAGGTGAGGTAGTGTCAGAGGGGTTCACCTGAAGGTCTTTTGTGGAAAAAAAAAAAAGACACCCTCCTCCTCGCTCACACAAAGTTGATCCCAGACTGTACTTTTCTTTTTTTTCTTTTCTTTTTTTTTTTTTTTGCGGTACGCGGGCCTCTCACTGTTGTGGCCTCTCCCACTGTGGAGCACAGGCTCCGGACGTGCAGGCTCAGCGGCCATGGCTCACGGGTGCAACTGCTCCACGGCATGTCGAATCTTCCTGGACCGGGGCATGAACCCGTGTCCCCTGCATCGGCAGGTGGACTCTCAACCACTGAGCCACCAGGGAAGCCCCCAGACTATGTTTTTCTTCCCTAGAAAAGTACTTGATGGGGCTACCTATTTCTTGGACTGCCAGTTTGGGGGACATGGGCAGAGAAGGGAGAGTTGGAGACAGAGGCCATTCCTTGGGTTTTATGAAACTGACAGGAGAAGAGAATATTCCATGTGAACGACTCATGGAGAGAAGCCCACAGGGTGGTCTGAGCTCACACCACTCACCTTTTCCTCCAGCTCTTTCAGATGTCGCTTCTGGACCTCCAGTTTATCCTCCAATTCTCGGATTCTCTGCAACACATTAAGTTCTGTATCAGAAAAAGTAAAATTTCCAGGTTCAAACCTTACTCTTCGTTGTTTATCGTGGTGTGGCATATAAGCAGTGACACATACAAATACTAAGTGGGCAGCTCGACTAACTTTTATACGTGTGCAGGCCTGTCTCTCCACCCCCTGAATCAAGACTGAGGGCTTCTCCAGCACCCAGGAGGCTCCCTCAGGCCCCCATGTGACTCTATTCTGACCTCTGTCACTAAAAGTAGATTTTGCCTGTTCTTGAAATGCATGGTAATGGAATTATACAGTGCGTACTCTTTTAAAAACATAAACATCAAGACTAGACCAAGACACAGAGGTGCCTTGGGCAGGTTAATAAAGATCATGGATTTGAAGTAGCACCAAATGACTTGTCCAAGATTTATTTAGCTGGAGCCTGGGAGCTGGTGCAGAGATGAGTGCCAGTGGTAGGCGTGGCTGTAGCATCCACTCAGATTCTTAGAAGCCCACGTGGTGCTAGGTTTTAGGATGACAAACTGTCCCCATTTGCCTGGGACTTTCCTGGTATTAGCACTGAAAGTCCAGAGTCCTGAGAAACTCATCAGTCCCGGGGAAACAGGGACAGTTGGTCACCTACCTGGCTCTGCGCCTGCCGAATGCCCCTAGGTGTGCACACCAAGCCTCGGTGGTTTATCAATCCGTCCCTCCGGTTCCACACAGCATCCCACCCAGGGGGTCTGGTAAGTACAACCTTTTCCAGTTTGTCACGTGTCCAATAGCACTTCAACACCCCTTAAGGGCTGATACCCCCAGACAGCTGCTTAGCTGGCTACAGCCTTGCCCGTCCTGAATGTACATGGAGACCTCACTCCTCTGGAGAATGCTGTCGGGCTGAAGGGCGGCGACTCAGGTCAGCCCAAATTAAGCCTGTGGACCCATCATCAGCCCGGAGAAGCCTTCTGTCCAGATTCTCAAACTCAGGTCAGCATCACCTGGAGGCCCTGCGGATCCCAGGAGCCCTTCCTCAGAGTTTCTGACTCAGCGGTTCAGGGTGGGACCTGAGAAGCTGTATTCCGCACAGGTCCCCAGGTGATGCGGTTGCTGCTGGTCGGGGGGACCCCGCTCTGAGAACCACCACTGTGGGCACATTCACCCACTCGGCAAATATGGCTCAATATGCCCGGGGCCTCGAGGAGTTTGTGGTCCCATCAGGTTCAGACAACGGTATTATGCAAATACATAGATGGTGCCCTGGATGAATACAGATGTCACGGAGAAAGTCGAGCAGGGGTAAGGAAGGAATGGGGTGCGATTTCATATGGGTGCTCAGGGAAGATCACACTTGAGCAGAGGTGAGGTGGGTAAGGAGTTGAAGTGTGGGCTGGGGGGTCCAGAGGAAACACAAAACCCAGCCCACTGTGGTTTTCCAGACACCAAAGAGGGAAGGGAACTCCAGGCAGAAGGAATGGTGTGTGTGTTTGCAGGGAGCTGGGAGTGCAGGATGGGCAGAGCTCAGAGGGTCTGGAATATCCCGATGAGGAGTTTGCAGATTTGGGGGTGTCATGGAGAACTCATGAAGGATTTCAAATAAGGAAATAATGAGATTTTGATTCTGGAAAGATCACACTGGCAGCAAAACAGAAGATGGATTGCACAGAAGAGAGATGAAAAATACTTCTGCTCTCAGATATGTGACCTTGGGCAAGTAGTTCAGCCTCTCTGGCCTTGGTTTCCTTATCTGTAAATTGGGGGTAATAGTGTTGCCCACATCTGAGGATTTAGCAAGTGAATCTGTGCAAAGAACTTATAGCAAAGTCGGCAGAGAGTACGTGCTCTATAAAGGACGAGAAACCCAGTATGTTTCTAATTCTCTTTCACCTGAGGGAGACTGTGACCGCCCTCCAGAGACCCCCTTGCAAGGCGGGCAGGCAGAGAGCATCTGAGAATGAGCACAGAACTCGGCTAGACCCTTGCTTGGATCCCGGGCCCCAAATTTACCAGAGGGTGGACTTTGGAGAGTCATGTAATCAA
Organism: Mesoplodon bidens; assembly: GCF_964165515.1. Lineage (NCBI taxonomy): Eukaryota > Metazoa > Chordata > Mammalia > Artiodactyla > Ziphiidae > Mesoplodon > Mesoplodon bidens. The sequence goes on from NC_138176.1 coordinate 70,659,954, forward strand.
ATCATCTCTCTGTGTGGAATGCCTCTTCTGTAATAACTGCACAGTGACCCTGTAACCCTGGGGGTGAAATGGGGACCTGGGGGAAAGTGCCTTGTAAATCACAATGCCACGTGGAGGGAGGACAATGCTTTACAGCTTTCGAAGGATTTGCAAAAATCTCCCAGGAGCAACTTCTGGGCTTTAAAAATCAGCCTGAGTCCATTTGTATCATTTTTTTTAGATTCCAAATATAAGTGATATCATATGATATTTGTTTTCCTCTGACTTACTTAGTATGATAATCTCTAGGTCCGTCCTTGTTGCTGCAAATGGCATTATTTCATTCTTTTTTATGGCTGAGTAATATTCCATTGTATATATGTACCACATCTTCTTTATCCATTCATCAGTTGATGGACATTTAGGTTGCTTCCATGTCTTGGTTATTGTAAACAGTGCTTCTGTGAACACTGGGGTGCATGTATCTTTTCAAAGTATGGTTTTCTCTGGATATATGCCCAGGAGTGTGATTGCTGGATCATATGGTAGCTCTATTTTTAGTTTTTCTGAGGAACCTCCATACTGTTCTCCATAGTGGCTGTACAATTTACATTCCCACTAAAAGTGCAGGAGGGTTCCCTTTTCTCCACACCCTCTCCAGCATTTATTGTTTGTAGACTTTTTAATGATGGCCATTCTGACCAGTGTGAGGTGATACCTCATTGTAGTTTTGATTTGCATTTCTCTAATAATTAGTGATGTTAGGCATCTTTTCGTGTGCTTTTTTGACCTCTTTGGAGAAATGTCTATTTAGATCTTCTGCCCATTTTTTGCACTTATTTACAAAACAGAAACAGACTCACAGACTTTGAAAACAGACTTACGGTTACCAAAAGGGAAAGATGGTTGGGGGAAGGGATAAATTAGGAGTTTGGGATTAACATATACACACTAATATATATAAAATAGATCATCAACAAGGATCTAGTGTATAGCACAGGGAACTCTACTCAATATTCTGTAATAACCTATATGGGAAAAGAATCTGAAAACAATGGATATATGTATATGTATAATTGAATCACTTTGCTGTACACCTGAAACTAATACAACATTGTAAATCAACTATGCCCCAATATAAAATTTTTAAAAAAGATTAAGTGAAAAAAAAGTAAATAAATAATTTTATTTAAAAAAATCAGCCTGAGAAGCTGATTCTCATTCTAGTCTTTCCTGAATTTTTTTTTAATAACTGGGGTCAGTCTCTCATCCAGTCATGGGAGGCTGGAAGGGGCAGTGCTTAAGAGCTTTGCCATCTGATGACATGGGTTCACATCCCAGCTCCGCCACTTCCTGGCTGTGTGACCCTGGGCAAGTTGCTTACCCTCTCTGAGAACTCACTCACCTCACCTGTGAAACTGCATCAATGGTTCCCACTCAGAGGGTTGGTGTGACCATCAGTGAACCAACATTTATGGAGCCCCTTCTATGTGCCATCACTGATCTGTCTCCCTGCACTGGAATATAAGCTTCACGAGAGCAAGTGCTGTATCCCCAGCACCTAGAACAGAGCCTGGTATGTAGATGTTAGAAAAATTGCAAATGAAAATGGTGTGACATGGAGCAGGAGAACCTCGTGAGAGAGGCAGCCAATGCATTTGTAGAGGTGAGCACAGGGCCCAGGGGGCTCAGGGTGTGAGGCTAAGCAACCTGGACTTCATCTTCTGGGCACGGGGGAGCCAGGGAGGGTCTTTGGGGAGGGGTGGTGCTATGCCGTGTTAGGAAGGCTTCTGCGGTGCAGTGGATGGATTGGCAGGGAGAGGGGCAGTGAGGGGTGAGGGTGGTACTGCAATTGCTTGTGGTCCCAGCAGATATCTGTGGTGTAGGCCAGCTGGTGCTGGGGAATAAAGCCTGGGGAGGGAGAGGACAAAGCAAGTTTATATGAGTGGATCGACTCCAATCTTCACTCTGGGAGAACATTTTGCAAATGTGCAGAATCAGTCTCTTGGGAAAGGTACCGTGGGCTGATTGATGTTTTTCCTGCACCCACTTTTCCCCTTACTTAATAGGGCTTGAAAGCTGAAATGCCTGCTGGGGCCAGGCTGATGATGTCACATCACTGCATCCCATGGGCCAAATGCAGGCAAAACGGACAGGGGCCATCCAGGGCAAACTGGGACACATTCTTCCCATCAACACAGGCAGCTGGTGCTCCAAGCTGGGTCAGATACAGCTGAGTGCTGCCAGAATGCCTGGCAGTGCTGTGCTGTGTTGTGTTGTGTGTGTGTTGTACTATGTTGTGTGTGCTGTACTGTGTTGTGTTGTGTGTGTTGTGCTGTGTGTGCTGTGTTGTGTGTGCTGTGCTGTGTTCTGAAAGTTGTGTGTTGTGTTGTGTGTGCTGTGAGTTGTGTGTTATATGTATTGTGTTGTGCATTGTGTGTGCTGTGCCGTGTTGTGTTGCATATGCTGTGTTGTGTTGTGTGTGCTGTGAGTTGTGTGTTATATGTATTGTGTTGTGCATTGTGTGTGCTGTGCCGTGTTGTGTTGCATATGCTGCGTTGTATTGTGTGTGCTGTGAGTTGTGTGTTATATGTATTGTGTTGTGCATTGTGTGTGCTGTGCCCTGTTGTGTTGCGTATGCTGTGTTGTGTGTGCTGTGTGTTGTGTGTTATATGTATTGTGCTGTGCATTGTGTGTGCTGTGCCGTGTTGTGTATGCTGTGTTGTATTGTGTGTGCTGTGAGTTGTGTGTTATACGTACTGTGTTGTGCATTGTGTGTGCTGTGCCTGTTGTGTATTCTGTGTTGTGTTGTGTGTGTTGTATGTATTGTGCTGTGCATTGTGTGTGCTGTGCCGTGTTGTGTATGCTGTGTTGTGTTGTGTGTGCTGTGAGTTGTGTGTTATATGTACTGTGTTGTGCATTGTGTGTGCTGTGCCTGTTGTGTATGCTGTGTTGTGTTGTGTGTGTTGTATGTACTTTGCTGTGCATTGTGTGTGCTGTGCCATGTTGTGTATGCTGTGTTGTGTTGTGTGTGCTGTGAGTTGTGTGTTATATGTACTGTGTTGTGCATTGTGTGTGCTGTGCTGTGTCGTATATGCTGTGTTGTGTGTGCTGTGTGTTATATGTATTGTGTTGTGCATTGTGTGTGCCGTGCTGTGTTGTGTTGCATATGCTGTGTTGTGTTGTGTGTGCTGTGTGTTATATGTATTGTGCTGTGCATTGTGTGTGCTGTGCCATGTTGTGTTGCGTATGCTGTGCTGTGTTGTGTGTGCTGTGTGTTATATGTACTGTGTTGCTCATTGTGTGTGCCGTGCCGTGTTGTGTTGCGTATGCTGTGTTGTGTTGTGTGTGCTTTGTGTTGTGTGTTATATGTATTGTGTTGTGCATTGTGTGCTGTGCCGTGTTGTGTTGGGTATGCTGTGTTGTGTGTGCTGTGTGTTATATGTATTGTGCATTGTGTGTGCTGTGCCGTGTTGTGTTGCGTATGCTGTGTTGTGTGTGCTGTGTGTTATATGTATTGTGCATTTTGTGTGCTGTGCCGTGTTGTGTTGTGTGTGCTGCGTTGTGTTGTGTGTGCTGTGTGTTGTGTGTGGTGCGTGCTGTGTTGTGCCTCTGTGCTGTGCTTGCACTCAGCACTGTTCTGGGCACTGGGACACGGCAGCTCCCCTGCCCTCAGAGCCTCGTGGGGAGACAATCAGTCAGCAAAGACCAGGTAGTAAGAAGTGACAGGAAAAGTAAATCAGGGGAGCAGCTGGTTAAGCAAGGCCATGGGGCAGCCGCTCTCGGGTGACATTTGAGGAATGTGTCCCCGGCAGGGGGACAGCAGATGCAAGGCTGGATCTGGGCACAAGGGCTGAGGTGACACGGGGCCAGAGCGCACGCACATGGGATCTTCTTCCAAGAATGAAGGCAAGACTTGGGGGGTTTCGGGCAGGGCCCATTCCTTCCCACCCTCAGGTGTCCATGTCGAGGTCCCCCCACCAGCAGGGCTCTCCCTGGCTCCCAGCAACCCCCCCCCCACACCGTCACGGCCACCCCCTACCCAGGGCCTGCCTCTCTGTTCACTATATCAGGTATGAGCTCTACAAGGCCAAGGGCATCTCACTCTCCCTCTTCCCAGTCCTGGAGCACAGCCTGGACCACACTTGCCTGATCAGCATGTGCTGGGGACTCCAGCAGGGGTCTTGTTACTGTGAGTGACAGAAACTGCAGCGGAGGCCAGGCTGGGTGGGAAAGGCCCAGGGCAGCGGGTAGGAGCTGACACCTGTCCAGGGCTTAATTCATGGTGGGTTCTCTTCCAAATGCTTCACAGAAATTCTGCACTGACCTCAACCCTTGAGATGTGTGCTGGCAGTGTCCTCATTCTGCAGATGAGGACACCCACCCGAGGCTCACAGAGCTGAAGTACCTTGTCTCAGGTTACACTGGGCGGGGCCAGGGGGATTTGAATCCAGACCTGTCTGACCCAAGACCCTGTGCTACTAATGCCACATCGTAGCTCTTCATTCGTAGCTTTAAAATGCTGTTTTTTATGTTCCTGGAGGGAAAAAAAAATCACTGTGATGCACGTTTGAAATTCTCAGGCTCCTAACGCCCTTCTCCCATTGGAAATGTGGCTTCTTCAAAATTTTTATTTTTTTTTAATGCCAGATTTCTGGAGACTCTATCAAATTCAGGACAAACACTTGCCAAAAACAAATAGTAAACCTCAGGGAATTAGTATGACGTGAACTCAGAACTGGCCCCTAGTGGAATGGCCACTGCTTCCTAAAGGCGGGTTGGCCTTAGTCAAGTTGTTTTGGCACCTGGGCCTCTGTTTCCCATCAATTAAACTGGGTCGAACACTTAGATAGCCAAGAGTTTTTACAAGTCATGTGATACTCTACAAACTGGGGTTTTAACAATGCTCATTACAACTATTGTTTCGGGTTGACGGTCTCTTTTAAAAATCCTGTATGTGGTGGGAACTGCTTTGAAAACTACAGCTGATGAACAATGTAAACATTTTCTCCAGCATAATAAGCCTGTTCCCACCTCAGGGCCTTTGTACTTGCTGTTCTCTCTTCAAATAGCTGAATGGCTCACCTCTCGCATCATTTTAGCCTCAAGTCTCACCGTTTCTGATATCTACATGCATGTTGCTTGTTTTCCCTCAGTGAGATATGAAAAGACATCCCCCAGGAAAGCAGGGACTTTGCCCACTGCTCCCTCTCCAGCGGCCAGACCTGTGCCCAGCACATGACTGGTGCCCAGTGATAAGCTGTTGAATGAAAGCTTGAGACAGGAGGGTCTCTCTGTCCCCAGCATCATGCTGTCATGGGGCTTGTTGTAAGGAAAGTCTCTCTACCGAGGCATCACCTGGATGAGCCAAATCCAGCCCATTCCTTTAAAGGAAACACCCAGTAAAACAGATGAACTCTGAACTCTGAGCATCTTTTGCGAAGGCACTGAGATGCTGGCTGGGGCTCCTGCTTCCTGCTGCTGTTACACGTGTGATGCTGGGCTGGGAGAGCGGGGAGCAAGAATCTGTGAACGTCATGGCATCATCGGTTACATCTGTGCCACACTGGGAGAGTTTGGCCAAGCATTTCTGCCTACAGGGTGACACAGGACCCTTAAGACAAAGCCTGGAGCTAGAGCTGCTCCGAACCACCCACGAAGAACAGGAGGCCAGGAGGGCGTAGCCTTGCTGACAGTTCCGGAGCTGAGCCCAGAGAAGGGAGGAGGTGGAACCTTTCCCCTGGATTCTGTGGCATGATGTGATGGAGGAGGGGCTCACCTGAGCTGAGTCAGGGAAGAAGGCATGAGAACTCATTTCCTTACAAAGCCAAAAATGTAACGGGAACCCTGCTATGGACTGAATTGTGACCCCTCTAAATTCTTATGTTGAAGCCCTAATAAGGTCATAGGTGGGGCCCTAATCTGGTAGGATTGGTGATCTTATAAGAAAAGGACAATCTCTCTCCCTCCCATCTTTGCCCCAATCTGCCCCCTGCGTCCCCCTTGCCATGTGGGGTCACAGAGAGAAGGTGGCCGTCTGCAAACCAGGAAGAGAGCCTTCACCAGTAACCCAATCAGCCAGGCCTTGATTTTGGACATCCAGCCTCTGTTGTTTAAGCCATGCAGTCTGTAGTATTTTGTTATGGCAGCCCAAGTAAACTAATACAGACACGTACACCCCTTTCTAACTCACAGCCATGTATCTCTCAGATTAACTAGCATCTAACAACTTAACTTGCACAGAAATCCCCTGGGAATCTTGTAGACACAGAATCCTATTCAGTAGGTCTGGGGTGGGCCCTGAGAGTCTGCATTTCTAAGAGCTCCCAGGAGATGCTCCATGGACCACACTTTGAGTAGCCAGGGTGGACAGAACAGAACGCGGCCTCGGGTGTCAACATCCACATTTGTAATTATATAAAGAGAGTCCTCCTTTTACTAGACACCTCCCAGGCACCAGGCACTCACTAACTGATTTGCATGTCCTACCTCATTAATGCCTCAGAGTGATATATCATCTGTCATTGGTATTGGCTGACAGATGCATATCAGTGTATATTAATGAGAGTGAGGGCATTTTCAGTGGGAGGAAGGGTATCTACCATTTACCCTCAGCAGAATTCTCAACTGATTTGAAAATGTTCCAGAGATAAAGGAAAAGCAGCTCCCAGCCCTGGGTCAAGCTCTTAGTCAACTTTCCCCATGCTTAGGTACATGCAATTTACTAGGTAGGCCAAGAGAAATGTAAAAGGAAGTGATTGATCCCATATGATCTTACACAAACACTCCAAAACACTTGTATTTTAAATGATTTTCTTCTTTAAGGGAACCTGGTCCTCAATTGGCCACACAGCCAGCATGGCTTGCTTTCTGCTTTTTTTTTTTTTTAATCACCTGAGTCCCTTTTTCTCTTAGTATGTGGGACATGGTGCTTTTCAGGGAGTCACGGCCACATGTGGCATTGCTCTTTGTCTTTAGGGTGTGCTCACTGGCCCATCCATCATACATTCTGGACTTAGACTATAACCAGCACCTTCGTGAGATCTGGATCCTCAGGTGGGTAATGACTTTTTGGTTCAAATGCACAAATGCTCTGCTTTGAGCTGGATTTGCTGAACATGAAATCAACCCCTTCATTCACACTCAGTTGGCAAGTCCTGCAAACGACACCCAGTGCTGGGCATTAGCTAATCCAGCACCCAGCTCTTAGCCTGGTCTGGTCCTGGTCCTGCTACACCTACTCACAGCCTACACTTGGCAATAATAACGCTCCCTACGTTTACTGAGAGCACTTTCCATGTAATAGTTCATTTAAACCTTACAGCATCCCAGTGAGGAGGCATTATTACCATCTCAGGAAAGTGAGACCCAGAGAGGTTAAGTCACTTGTCCAAAGCCACACAGCCAATACGTGGGAAAACAGGGTTCAAAGCCAGGCTGTCTTGCCCCAGGGTCTGTTTTTTCAACCACTGCTACTCCAGCTGACCACCCCTGTTCTGCTGCTGTCTGAAACACTGCTCCCCCAGTGGCCACCTGGCTTCTTCCTATTTACCTTCAAAACCTGGCTCAGCTGGGCCCTCCATCGGGACCTTCACAGCTTGCCCTGGGAAGGGACCTCCCCGCACCCCCGGCACTTTGTGCGCACCAACTGAAGAGCCCCAGTCACGCTAGATGCTCGGGATCTGTCCCGCTGGGGTGCGGCCACCTCAGGGGACTTCTCACTAGCGATGTGACCACAACAGAGATGGTTCAGTGACAGTGTCCCTGTCACACCCCCTCCATGCTTTTCCCTCCTCTCCCCTCCATCTCCATCCTCTCCTTCCTGGTGTCCCCAGCATTCCTAGCATGTGCCAGACATCATACCAGCTCAGGAGCTATGCCCATCAGAGCCAGGTCACTCAGGAGCTGGCGAGCAGATCACACTGGCACAGAGGGGGCAGTGCGGGAGCCCAGGTGGAGGGTCGCGGGGGATGCCCGAAGTCCTTTCACCCAAATGAAGTGTGGAATGAAGAGTTCGCCGTCATAATCTTCAGTTACCCTTTCCCCCTTCATCACGGCCCTTTCAGTCCTCAACCGAATGCAGTCGGCTGTGCCCCCCACACCCCTTCCTCAAACCCACCAGGGATCTTTGCTTCTCAGTCCTAATGGGGGCTTCTGCTGCTTCGGACACAGCTCTCTACCTGCACCTTCTTCCAATTCTCTGTCTCTGTCTCTCTCCTTCTGTGACATCGACCCCCACTGGTTATCTAGATCTTTCCTCACAGACAGGATTCCTTATGAGCTGTGTGACCTTTAGGCACACGAGTTAACCTTCCTGAGCCTCAGTTTTCTCATCAGGAAAATGGACATAATCATCCCACCCGCAGGAGTGCCGTGAGGTAAAGGATCTAAAATAGTGAGCGCCCAAGGAATGCCAGAGCTACTGCTGCGTCCTCATCTTTGTCCCCCTCACGAGTCCTGGGAAGCTGGTCTCCGTGCGTTCAGCAGCACATGACGTTCACACAGGACCCCAGATACATTTAGGAATACATTTAGGTTTTCAGAGGTAACAACTAATACAGCTTCCAGGTCCAGTCCTCCAAGTAGCCATCATCACGAGATCAGCCCCAAAGCAAACCGTCCAGCCCGCGCCTCCTGGTTACAAGAACCTGAGTTTAAACAGAACACAAATGCTGGAGGAAGAGGGGACACCTTGCTTTGGTTTGTGTTACCATTTAGCTGGGGTGGGGACTGTGTTGTTTAGAAACAGTTGGCAGTAGAGTGGGCCCGAGAGCCCTGCGTCTCCCCATCACTGAGGATTCACCTGTGGGCTATGAGGGCGTCCACGGGAAGACCTCCCTGCTTCACGGAAACTTGATTTCCTGCCAGCTCTCCATCGAATGTGCCCGTCAGAGGTGTCAGTGTGCTGAGAGGGGACAGGAGGGGTGGAGAAGCGGGGATGGTGGCCAATGGTGGCCAGTGGCACCCAGCTGGGCCCCTGCCCCTACCTGCTGGGCCTGCTGCAGCAGCTCCATGCGTTCCCGCAGGATCTGGCTGTCAAACTCCCGGCTCTGCCGCAGGATCTGCCTGCGCAGCTTCTCCACGGCGGCCTGCAGGTCCTCCCGCTGGCCCTCGCTCAGCGCCTCGCTGGCCCGCCGCCCCGGCTCCTGCTGCAGCGCGTCGTACAGAGTGGCCTCCAGCTCCTGGATTTTCTGAGCAGCCCAAATCACACAGACAGTGGGAGATCACAGGTGGGTGGACGGGAACCCCTAGGACACTGCAGCCGAGCGAGGCCCAGCTGGGGGATCTTGGACAGGGAGCGGAGGCATGCAGGGGCCGAGCAGAGTGACCAGCGGTCTCGGGGGTGGGCATGGGGGTGAGGGAGCCCCTTTCAGCCCTGTGCACACGGTTTTGAGAACACTTCTTAACTCTGTTCAATCAAGACACCCTACTCTGTACAGGAGGGGACTAGGGCAATAAGAAGAAATAGTCATAACTGCCCCTTAAGATGTGTGATTCAAAGAGAGGTTTGACTCAACTGGTCTTTATTTTTGTCTTTGGCTTCCAATTTACTGCCCCCAGCTTGGGAACAAATCTCGCCTTTTATCTCGAGTAGCGTGGAAAATATGCCCCAAATTGCATGCACTTGGCATTCAGCTGCCTAGTTAGAAAAGCAATTTCAACCCCAAGCAAATGGGGACAGTGTCCTCATTACTCTCTCCTCTCCCTGAAAAGCAAGACAGCCCTGGTTAGCAAAGCATATGAGAGATTAGTAGCCAGGGGAGGAGATCCTTGTGAAAGCTCAGAGTTTTCACCATGAGAGGAAGTTATTTCTTCTCAGCCTCACGGCGAGACACTTAAATACATTTACCTTATGGGAATACCTAGGGACAAAAGAGAGAAGTATCTCCTTCTCTGCCATCCTAAACCCCCACCCACGTCCCTTGCTAGGAACAGCTCTTTCTCTTCCAAAGATGCTATAGACCAATCACCCGTTTTAATGGAAATTGCTAAGAAGACGCAGGAGGAGGTTTGAAGCAGTGGGTCAACACGGGTGGCCCTCTGTGCCTGTGGCCACCTGCTCCTGCAGCCTCCCCGGCTTCAGCATGGCTGTGCTAACCCCCCTCCCCCAAGGGAATTCCAGGCCCATCAGACCAATCTTAGCCAGCAGGCATCAAATTCCCCTCTCCTGACCCCAGTCGTCACCCCTGGGAAACTAGAAGGTGGGAATCTGTCCACTGACACAGCCAAGGGATCCACATGGAGCTGGAGCTTGCCTGTGCCTGCTGGCTGCCCCCTCCCCCTGCAGCAGCTGGGCTCCTAGGAGACCTGCATGTGGCCAGCTTCCAGCCAGGACCCCACCACCCAATTCCGGAAGCTCCACTGTGGCCCTGCACCATCTCACTCAGCTCAACGACAAAGGAACACAGGTGTGACTTTGGCACCTGCTGTCCTCCCTTCTGCCCGTGGCCATGGCACTGCCACCCTCTGGAGATTTTTCTTCCCTGACTGTTCAGGTCAGCCGAGCGCTGATCACAGCTCCAATCTCGTCATGTGCCTGAAAGCCCACTTGAGGCTTTGGAATATTCTTTGGGTAAGAATGTCGTTTCTACCCAGTGACAGGATCAGCACACCCAGGGGCCTCCTCTGTGGAACCTGGACTCAGGGGCCCCCAGGGCCTTTCTGCACATGGCACTTAGAGAGCCAAAGGTGGACACCAAGTTTTCCAAAGTGCATTGGGAAACACCAGTCTTGCAAGATGTCCCTTGAAAGAGGGCCCCAAGAGCCACTGAACTTGGACATGGCTTGCTCTGTTCCTCTTGAAGTCTCAGCCCATCCTTTAGGACCCAAGAAGTCCTCAGAGTTTTCCAAACTTACTCTCCTGTAGCCTCCCCCTCCTTTTTGGGCCATAAGTTTCTATGTTGTCTCCTGAAATCGTTATCCTCAGAACTTTCTGGGGAAGGCCAGGGAAGGACAGAGGTGGTGTACAGTGCAGCGGCAAAGGGCGCTTGCAAAAGGACGGAGAATGGACAGAATCAAGGAAAACCCAAAAAAGTGAAAGAGGGAAGAAAAGGATGAGTATCTTTTCATTTCTAAATTGCCCTTAACAGCACGTGCCCAGAAGTAAGGACTGGATGGGAAAATGCCACTTCTTGATGAGGCTCAAACTGTCCTGACCTTCTCCATCTGCTGCCCCCTGCCCTGGGGATTCAAGCCTCAGCGCCTGGACACAAAGGGTCAAGGGTCACAGTGAGGCGGGCCAGCCTTCAAGTCCAGAATCTTCCACCTGTGCTAAGCCTAGCATCCTACTCTCTGTCTTCATGGAGACAGAGATTTTTAGTTATTGATTCTGCATTTCTTAGGTACAAACCCACTTTGTAAAATGATTTTAGCTACAAATGATCTGAGCAAAGGCTTGCTCCAAACTCTGTATACTCACTGCTTCTTCCTGCAAGAGTGGTGTTGAACTCCAAGTGCGCTCTGCTGTGGGGACATCCTGGAAATGCCCCCTCAAAGCCATATGAACCTGAGCATGGTCCCACCTCATGTTCATCACCAGTAAGTCCAGAACCAGTTCTGTGACCCAGGCACAATGTTGCACGGGACCTCACAAGTAATTCTTGTTCTGATGATCACCCACCCTCCACTCATTGCTTTACCTTTGTTCCTTTGTGACTGTCTCTTTTTGCTATTTACGGGAACACTTTCTCTGGGCTTTAAGCATAAAGAAATATTAATAAGAAATATTAATAGGCAGAAAGTTTCTTTTCCTTCATCTCAAATGATTACTAGAACTGAATAAGTATGCCCAAAGAAACCATCAAGCTAACTAAATGGTTTTGAAAAATCATGACTGATTTGGAAAAAGTGACAATTTATCTGTATGGTCATTTGGGTTGAAACCAGTCGAAATGTGGAGATGGCATTGGTATCGCACCATGCAGCATTTCAAGGAGCCCAAATGTGCCGTCAGCCCCAAAAGGAAGAGCAGCCTGTAATGCTGAGTCTAAAGAATCAGAACATGCAACCCACTTCCAGTCCTACCAGGTAAGCCTGGTCGAGGGCTTGCTTCCTGTAGTCTAGCTCCTCCTCCAGGTAGCCCTTCTGCCTGCTGAATAGGTCCTGAAAAAGAGGAGGTGCCCAAGGTCAAGAACAGCGTGAGAACCCATCACCGGGCAGCTCTTCAGAGCCAACCTACTCACACTTGCTGGACAGTGACGGTCCCACCGAGTTGGGGACCTGCCAGGTGATTGGCTGAGAAGGGATGTCAGGTCTGCCCTGCTTGCTCCTGCGTGAATCCCCAGCAGGAGCCTCACTGGCCCAGGAGCCTTGATCAAGCCTGTCCCAACTCCCCCCAGCTTCCTTCCTCTCAGGTGTCTGACCTGGTTCCCACGCCCCGGGCTACGGGAATCCTTCTCGATTCCTCTTGTCACATCCCAGTGGACCTTGGATGCAGCTGGTTCTCAGATGTGGCTCTTCCTCCCCACACCAGTGGCATCACCCACCTCCTGATTACTCTCACTGCTGTACGCACCCTCCCCACTCTCTGGTCAGTCAGTCCCTGAAAGCGTGATCTCTCCGAAACCCAAATCTCTTTTTTATTACTGATTGGAGGGTTTCAGGTTTAGAGCTCAGCAGTTGCAGCCACTTGATTTTATAGAGGAGGAAACAGAGGGCCAGAGAGGACCAGTGCCTTGCCCTAGACGCCACAGTTCACTGGTGACAGAAGTGGGACTAGACACCCAGGCCTGGTGATTCAGCCCAGGGCTCTTCCCACCCAATACGCTGCTTCCAGGCCTTAGGCTCTTCCTTGCTCCTCCCCCTCTCATTTCTACTTAGAAAACTTGATTTGGTCTTTGAAGGCTCAAGAACCATCTCTTCTGGGAAGCCTTCTCTGACATCCCCACGCTGGGTAAGATGAATCCTGCTGTACACTCACGGCACCTGGTGAAGAGCTGGCATCGCTGTTTATCAAGTACCGTGTGTGCCAAGCACTACGTGAAAACAGGCCATGTGTCCATTATCTCTCATCCCTATGGCCCAGTGAGGCGGAGATAGGAAACCCCATTAGCAATGAGGAAGCAAAGTCCAGTGTGTCTCTCCCAAACTCATGGCCAAGAAGGGGCAAGTGAAGCCTGGAGCTCCATCCTGATGTCCCTGAGCCCCTGGTCCAGGTGCCTCCATACCACCAAAGTGCCTCCCCTAATGTCCCCACACGACACTGCCACTGCCAGCTCCCACGCATACATCCCCAAGGGCTTGCAGGCTAGACAAGGCAGGGACCCCGCTATTCATTACTGAGCTCCTAATCCTGGCATAGCGTCCAGGATAGCAGAGGCTCCAAAAATATGTATCAAGTGAATAACTGAGTGAATGGATGATACTTACACAGGACAGCCATGAGAGCAAAAGCAAAATTTAGAAATGCATGCAAATCAATACAAAACACATGCAAGGCCTTCCTGGGAAGTGAATTATCTGAGCTCTGTCAACCCCCCTCCCTCCTAGGGGGTTGCATCTTTTACCTTCTCTTTCTCCAAGTCTAGCATCTTCTGGGTCAGGGCCGCCTCCGTTCCCTCTATTTGCTTCAGCCACTGGAAAACAGCAGGGACAGAGGGCGCAGCTAGTGAGAACAAGAGCTCACTGGGGGCCATCCTCCAAGAGGAGGCTCCTGGCCCGGAGAGGGTCCCCATCATGTCCCAAGGTGGTCCTCGAAATGGAATTTCAGAGTCCATCCCGATGTTTCAGCTTCGACAGATGTCAGCTCAGGGATCATGGGTACACACACGTGCGTACGTGCATGCAGGTAGGTGTGGGGTGTGAGCCCAGGCAAGCCTATAAGTAGGGGAGGTTGTGGGTGTGCATGGTGGATACATGTGGAAGGCTGCGAGTGTGTGCCCTGGGATCCCCGCAGCCGGGCAGGCGAGCCTCCCTGGGTTCTACCCTGCCGAGCACTGTGCTGGAGGCTTCACGCCTGGGGCCTCGTCCGGCCCCCTCATGACCACCCCATGGAGAAGGCAGCATCTCCCCATTTTGCAGGTGAAGACATGGCAGCTGAGTTAAGTCACTTGTCCAAGGTCACACAGGTGAGAAGTGGGGATTTCGAACCCAGCCTGCGGGACTGCACCCCTGCAGCCACTGGGGCGTGTCTGAGCAGCCAGGGGCACCGCGGGATGCAGGCGTGAAAGGGGGTCTGGCCATGCAGGGTGTGAGGGCCTGAGAGCACGGGCGGGGGCACCTGCCATGGGCTGGTGATGGGGGTCCATCTGCCTGTTCTCAGGTCTGGGAGGGGGTGAGCAGGAGGCAGGCAGCTGTTCTTCAGGTGTAGGCACGTGGGTGTCTCTTTACGAGGAGCCCACCTGAGAGACAGGGGGAGGTCCACACACCTGGCTAACGCCCTGTGGGGATGTTTTAGGTTTTAGGGGTGTCTGGGGGTGTCAGTTTGACAACATGTGTAAACGTGTACATTCAGCCTCCTCTTTGCTAAAGCCAACGGATGACCTCCCTGCCGTAGGCCTGCCTGCCGCCCACCTGTGGACACGCCCCTTCCCGACGGCCCAGACCCTTAGTCCTGCTCCTCTGGCTGCGGCTGCCTGTCCTGGACTCTTGGCGCCCTCAAAGTCCCCACACTTGGCCATCCCCTCTCCTCAGCACTCCCCCCGGGGTTCCACCCTCCCCTATGCTCTCTCCCTCTCTGAAATGTCCCCCTCCAGCCCAGATCTGCCCCCCACACCCCGATGCTTCAAGCTCCCTGAGAAAGGGCTTCCCTCGAATGGGAAGAGCCCCAGCTCACCTTGACTGGGAAACTGGGAGCAGCCACGGCTCCTCCCCCTTCACTTCCTAAAAGTTGGTTCTACCCTCTCCCGTTTCAAAACCCCACCCACCACACTCCACCACCACCACCCAGCGCAGGCCCCCTCTCAGCCCCCAGGCTCACGTCGGACCCCAAATCCCCTTCTGCCCACCAGCCAGCGTGTTCTCTCCAAACACTTAGCATCTCTCATGGACCTTCCCTGCTCCCACTGAAAGCCTCCCCAAGGAGATCCCATCGCTCCTGACAATGGCTGGGGGACCAGCCATGCCTTCCCTCACCTCAGGGCCTTTGCACATTCTGCTCTCTCTGCCTGGAACATCACCACCTCTCCCATCCCCAGCTTCAGCCCCAGGCCTTTTTACCTACTCAGCCTCTGGACCTGAGTTAGCTGAAGCCTGCCCTGCTTCCTGAGTCTGTGGGGCCTGGTGCCCTCCATGGATCCCCTGTCACAGCACTCACCTGACAGATTGCTGTTTCCCTCTTCCCACGACATGGGATGTGTTCTGTTAAATTTCCTTACCCTGCACAGGGCCTGGAGTGAGGCAAGCACCTAACAGACGTTTGCTTAGGGAAGGAGGATGCAGGGGTCTGGAGGTCTGTGGGGTGTGTGCTGGCTCCATAGTGGGAACAAGCCTAGATAAAGCTCCGCCCACAGAGCCTCCCCGCTAAAGTCCATGTTAGCATGGCCCCCAAGAGCGGCCCCAGAGCCAGCCGCAGAAGCAGGCACCCAATGCAGCATTGCTTTAGACGGTGCTGAGCCGGTGTGCAGTGTCTTAGAAACAGGTAAGCATATTTTTGACAAGGAATGAAAAATATTTCACTTTTTACTATCCTAATGCAAGCAGTCATAAAATGAATAAAATAAAATGGAAAAAAATCCAGTTTTGAATCACTACAAGCTGCTCTTAGGTTTTGTAGAACATAATGTCCAGTTTTTTTTTATGGTTAAAAAACAAAGATTTGACAGGCATATTATGCACATAAAGAAAAAACCTGACAGGTCCTCTTCAGCCACTGGGAGAATAAAGTGAGAACAGAAAATGCTGGCCCTGGGCCTCCTGGCGTGTGAGGGCACGGATTTCTTATCGGAGTCCGGCCAGATGTCTATGGGGCCTTGCTCTGGGGTGAGAACCTGGGGAGTGGGGACAGGGTGCCTGCCTGCCCCCAAACCCTCAGGGAGAAGTGAGTCAGCCCACAGGGCGCGGGAAGAGGACTCTCGTGGGAGGTGTGGCTGATGCACCTCCGCCCCAACCGGCACTTTGCCCACAGGTGCAGGACCCTGATCTCAGAGCTGGGGAATGGGGGACCTCCCCCCTCTAACACTCAACCCTCCCTTCAGAGAAGGGTCCCAAGGCCTTGACGCTGGGCCAACTATTAGAAAGCTTGCCTGTGGCCTAAGCTGCATTTTCTCATCTGTTGTTACCAGTGAGAGCGTGGATTTTTAAAAACTTCCACCTTTCTGATTGATTTTGGACTCGATGGAGAAGAGGCATGACTTGTGATCACTTGTAAGTCCCCCTGATGCCCCATGTTCTCTGCTCAGCATGTGTGGTGTGTGTTTGGGTTGAGGCAGCTAGGCGACGTCCCCAATCTTGGACTCCGCTGACCAGAGGCAGGTCTGGAGGGCGCTGAGATGGGCCTGCATGTGTTTCTCTGAACCAGACAGAGCAGGGCTTCCCCAGGTGGTGATGGGAGGAGGGCAAGCGCCCAGGGCAAGATGCCATTTGCAGCAAGAGTGCCAAGGGACATGCAAACTAGTTTGAGTCGCACTTCGCTTATAGGCTACGAAAGGAGCCTTGTGCTCCTAAATAGAAAATTGAAGTGGACCTCAGTACTGCCAGTCAGATACCAGTACTGAATGGCAATTTTTTAAATGAGGTGTAACTTGGTTGAGGGGGCTTGACTGAGGACGTCGCAGGGGCCTCTGAGCCCCACTGCGAGATTTTCTTCAGCACCCATCAGCCCCGGGGTGACCAACTCGTCCCCGTTTGCCTGGAATTGTCCCCGTTTCGGCACTGAAAGTCCCATGCATCCTGGGGAAACCGGACAGTCGGACACCCTGGCTGTCCTGTAGGTGCTCCCAGGGGAGTCCCGTTGACCCACTTTTCTTCCGGGGGTGAACTCAGCACAAAGTTCTCTCCACGGGGGAGACACGGCACTTCCAAAACTCTGGGCCTTCAATCACAGACACGCGGCAGAGCTAGTGTCCCTGAGGATATGAGGCAACACCAGTCTAAGTCCAGTCCCCACAGACTGTTCCAAATGGGGAACTGGGCCCCTCTCACCTGGTCCAGAGTCGGGCCTCTAAAAGCCAGCGCCGGGCACCGCCTCTCCTGCCACCACCCTTGTGGGATTTCGGGAGGAGCTGGCAGGCCAGGGCAGCCGGCACAGCTCTCTGCGTTTAGGGTGCAGAGCGTAGTGCCAGCCAGCCGGCTTGGCAGGGCTCTGTGGTCATTGGCAGACAGGCAGCAGCCGGCGGGGGCTGGTACAGGTGGGCATGGGGTGGGCGACAGGGTGAAAGCAGACAGCAGCCGCATGCCAGGCAGGCCCCGTGTCCTCTGTGTCCAGGGACCCGTGCTGCTAACCTTGCACAGTTGTTGAGAAGAAGAGGAGCCCTGAAAGCCTGAGCTGGGGCCAAGGCCGTGGGTCTGGAACCTGGTGTGGGGAGGAGAGTGTCGGGAAGGGCCCGGAGCGGGAGAACTTGGTAACTGGCAGAGGGCTGGGGATTCCCGCCAGTCTGCCCCCCTCCAGGAGGCTCTGGGGGTAGGAGAGAGGGAGAGCCCCCTCCCCAGGCCCACTGCCCCAGCCCCACCCCGAGTCCCTGGCAGTTCCTGCTCTTTGCTCACTGTCCACAACCATCGATCAAACACCTCTCAGTCCCCAGCCTTGCCCCAGGCGCTTGGCAGCGAGGCTTGGTCCCATTTAAACGTGCCGTGTCCTGGAGTCCTGACACTAACTCTGCAAGGCTCGCGGCTCAGAGGGATGAAGGCGCTGGCCTGCAGCAGCCCCTGCAGTTGGCGGGTTGTCGGGGGGCTAAGAGCCAGCCCAGGAGGGGCCTCCGGGGGATAAGGAAGGAGGCCTGGGTCTGGCATCGTCACGTCCTCCGGGCGTGCTGGACGCTGGGCACTCGGAGGCTCATTCTCAGTGAACGTTGGAGTGAACGAGGAATGAACTGAAAGTGTCTGCTGGGCTCTCTGTGTGACCCCCTGGAGGCTACACTGTCGCATTTGGCTCTCCTGGTGAGAGGGATGTTTACTGAATGCACACTTACCATCACCTGTATCTGAGGGGCCACCAGCCAGCCAGGTATGAGTCATCCTCATCTCCCGGCCCACCTGAGGACACAGACTCAGCCAGGTGACAGTAGCAGTGATGTGGGCGTCGCCACTTAACCACCTGTGTGACCTCAGCAAGGGTTTTGCCATAAGTCTGTTACCAACGTCTAGTGCCCTGTACACGGGGAAGGATGGACAGGTGCTCAGGGAAGAAAACTATATTTTAAATGCCCTTCCAAAGATTCTGGAAGGAATCCTGATGAAGGTCATTAAGACTTCATCATTATAAAAGTAGCACTTTAAAGTTTAACTCATGTGCTTTAAAAGAAAAAGATCTATAGACCAGACTACATTAGCAAGTTGGGTATGCCTAAAACAGCCTAAATTAACGGAAAAGGCAAACCAGGATGTATTTTTAATAAATACGGCAGTAAGTTATTATATTTAGTATGTAAAGCACACAGATAAGTCAGTAAGAAAAACCATAGTTATGACCAAATACGTATTAAATAAGTGAATAGATGAATGCATGATTGAATTAATGTATGAATGAATAAGTAACAAACAAGGGCAATGGAATGTAATTACGATTCACAAGAAAGAAGAAAATGGATAATAGACAAAAATCCATTATCACTAGCACTCAAATAAATGAAAATTAAAATAATGACATCATATAATTTCTGCCTATCCTATCAGCAGAGTTCTTAGTGGTGACATATGCCTTGTTGAACAAGAAACCGGCAGCGGTAACACTCAGGTAGAGGGGAATTGGTACCACTTTTCTGGAAACCATTTGACAGCATGAAAGCTCTTAAAAACTCTCTTACCCATCAGCCCAGTGATTCCACTTCTAGAATCTATCCTGTAGAAGTGTTTTAAAATGTAGATAGAAACTTATGGGTAAAGACGCTCATCGCTGCATGATGGTAAATAGAAAAAAGAGCAGAAATGCCCTCAATATCTTAACAGCGAAAGAATCATTACTGAGGGTGTGGCTATAGGTGGAATGATGCAGGGCCGTTCATTCTCACGGTGGAAGCTTATGAAGCAGGATTAAAAACTCAAGTATGATCCTGACCAACGTTTATAAAAGGGCGTAGGAAAAAACTGGAAGGAAATAGACCAACTGTCGCAGATGGTTTCCTTGGAGGGGGTTTTGATTTCCTTCCACGGTCTCTAAGTTTTCTACCATAAGCATGAGTGATTTTCAATCAGAAAACAAAAAGGCATGCACGTGCGCATGCAGACACAGACGGACCAGAACCATGCTTCCAGAACAAAGCGAGACGCCAATGTACAGTTTCTTGTATGGTGCCGGGAAGCTCAGACAAGGTGTATGGACAGAAATGCCGCTGGGCTCTACCTTTTCACACAGGGCAAGCACAGTTCCAGCCTGGATTATTGCAACCTGTTCTTCATTTCTCAAATTCTAAAACACAAAAATGGGCAAGGGCATTTTACACTGATCTCACATCACGTGCAGACAGTCAGCCCTACACAACTCTGACAGCGGCCTCCCCGGGGTCAGCCCCACTCACTGACGGGACCAGATGTGACATATCTGAGGACCGGCCCTCGGGGTGGGAATGTCTCATGTAGTGGCACTGAGCCTTTTAGAAATAGGGCCTCACTCAAGCTAATCTTTTAAGAAGGCAAAAGTCTCACTTTCTGATTTCAGAAATCTCGAGGGATTCCACTTTCTTTCTGGACACTCATTTTTAGGCTTTCTTTCCCCTCATCACTCACGGGCTATCAGGATGATCTAACTTCAGAACCCCACTTCTGATGGACGTGGACCCAGCCACCCACGCAGGAATGTGGCCATACAAAAGCCTTACATTGTACTTAGTAGATCTCTTAGGAAGAAATTAAAACGAAACGAAACAAAAGCCACACAGAGTACACCCGAATCAAAACAAGAACACAAAACCGGAAACCGATCGCTCATAGTTACCCCATTATCGCCAAGGATATCTAATTTCTTCATAAGTTCAGAAATATTCACATCCTGGAAAAGATGTCCAACGTTCATTTTGTGTGAGCTACAAAGACCATCCACACCAATCTCTAGGGCCTCAGCCCTCAGTCCTTGATAAGACACCTCTCCATTTCTTGTCTCTTAGAGCCTAAGGCCGGGCAGAGAGTTACTCTTAGCAGTTCCTTCAGGGACGGAGGGCGGGCTGGTCACTGCTGCGTACTGGCTGAGTTTTACACCAGCACAAACACCGCTTTCTAGAAAGGTTCACGGAATCCTGTGGGTCAGAAGGACCCCTCTGTGCCCGTGGGCCTAGCAGGACTCCAGGGTCACAGCAAACGCTGAGCTGCTAGAACGACCACAGCTACTGTCTCTAGAATGCTCAGCACACTCTGGGCACTGCACTGAGCCCTTCATGTTCACTATCTAATTTAACTGTCACACCCACTTCACGGTGTGGGTGTTGCCACTCAGCTCTCCTAGATGAAGAGATTGAGGGTCAGAGAGGTTACAGGCCAGAGCTGGGAAGTGGCCAAGCTGGGGTTTGCCTTCAAGGCTGCATCCCAAGGCTCTGCTCTTTTAACATGAGTACAAGTGGGGTAACATTTGGTGACCCGCTGGAATAACGAACTCTGACTTTCAAAATATAGTGGAGGGATGGGGGTATCTTGTTAAAATCATTTCTACCCCTGGCACCGGCACACGATCCCCTTTCCAGCTGAGCCTAGCATTTGAGCAGGCTGTGGCCGTAGTAGAGCGGGGGCACCCCCCAGGCACGCTACCTTAACTCCTTCCTGGTGACAGAACAGCTGGAGGGCGCTGCTGTTGTTCTCGGGGAAGGTGCTGATTTGGAGGTTAAATGCTGGCGACCTCCGCTCTCTCTCCTGGGGAAAAGATTTGGTTTAAAAACAGAACTTTATTGGATTATTTACCACTTGCCATTTTCCCACGTTACTCAGCAAAAACCAACGAATTCCAGTTGGCAAAGGTGTTACTAGAAAGCACGCATTCAGGCTACAATCTTGATGGAGACTGTGTCCTGTCTGCACCACAGTGGATCTCCTGTGGACACGGGGTTACTTCTTAACCTCATCAGCTGGGAAGAAGTGGTTAGCAGAGTGTCATGAGTTAACCTGCTGACGTGCTGATGGAAGCTCAGGAAGCCACACTACCATCATTAAATACTCGGTAAGAACCAGCGCGTGAAATTTCAACAGAAATCATCGTTATCTCATTTCATCCTCACACAACCCCACGAGGCAGCCATGACTGCTTCCGTTTTGTGGACAAAGAGAAGGAGGCTGGGGAGGCAGAGACCCCCCGAGGTCCCACATGAGTGAGTGGCAGGGCCAGGACCCTGACCCTGGCTTCACATCTTTTTCAATATAATCTGCTGACTTTGTTCACAATTTGTTTTTGAACCGCACTAACACTCCGATGATCATTCTACCTCTGCCTTAGATTAATAGTCAAATCTCAACTACTCAGGAAAGAGAGCAAGCATTTCCCCAGAAGCAATACATTAATCATGTGTAAAGTGACAAGTTTTTAAAAAGGACAGGAGAAGCCCAATTACTTACAGAAATAAAGTACAGCAGCAGAACAGTACTCTGGTCTCAAATGTGTTTTCTACACAGAGCTGCCTTTAAACCCTGAGCAATGGACAGGTGAGCCAGCAGAGAAGCCCTTTCCCAAATGATACCTTGAAATCAAACTGCTTTTATTATCTCAAAATTATGGTAAGTAAGCTTGCTTTGGACCATGCCTGCAGAACCTAGCTACAGAACCAATGGGCTTCTTTAGCCATTCAACTAAGAGATGTAGCCAAGATGAGCACCAGATGGCAGGTCTTAAGCAGATGCTCTAAAGGAGAGAGGAAGGGTGGGGCCATTAATTCAATTAATTCCACGAAGCCCCAATCTGCCTAACCTGGTTTGAATCACTTTAGATAGAAAACCTTATTTCTCTTATTAGACCAGAACAACACAATTCACAATGGTTCCGTGCTACAGATGCCTCTTCTACCTGTAATGCTTACTTAAATGGGGTCTCCACAGAAAAGGTGACAAAAGAAAGCTCATGTTTTATATGAACAAAAGTCAAAAGACTGGTTTCCAATGGCTCCAAAGGATGGTGGAGACACTCAAAGAAAGTTCTAGTAAAGTGACCGATGCTTATGGAATTCTCATGAGAAAGACACATAGCAAAGAGCCATGAAAGGTTTTCTAACAGTGGCAGTAGTATTAACCATGACCTTTCCTAACTTCTGCCGCAGGAACGAAGGAAGGACTCAGTTCAGGTTCAAGCAAGAGCTGAGTCGCACGGCAACACTTGGTTCTGAGACATTCAGGCCATGGTCCATGTCAGCACAACAAAGAACAAGATGGGAAGTTCCAGTGCAAGCAGAGTTTTAACTGAGGCCGGGAGGAGAAAACAAAATCAGAGAAACACCAACATTGCCAAGGAGCTCGCTTTTACTGAGGGTTCTGGACATGCAAAGGCTTCAGCGGAGGGAGAGCAGAGCCGTGTCACCACAGATGCTTAGAGAAAACCAGTCACAAACTCAGGTGATGTCTCACAGGTCGATGATTTTTAAATGGAAACAAACAAAAAAGGAGTATGAAGTGGTAGCAAGGCAATACAGTAACACACCCGAGGCAAGGCTCCAGTTGGAAGCAATAATCCCATGAATATCCCTCACACTGGATCCAACTCCATGTATTTGGGAAGTCACTGAAGATTTGGGACACGATTTCTACCTGTGAACAACATTCAACCTCCCTTCATGCTAAAGAGTCGTTCTGAGTTGCCGTTTGAGTTACAAACAACAATTGTGTTAGTCCAATACTGCTTGCAATGTCTGTATTCAGTGCATCAAGGAGTTGGAACGTTACAAGCTTTCTCAACCGCCTATGCAAATACCTCCTTTTACCCTGTTTACTTACCTTGTGTTTACCTTGGCAAATAGAAAATGGGCCAAACTAGCAGTAAACACATCATAAAGTCAGCTGCGGGCCAGGTCAGACCCCGCTCTCTCAAAAGGTGAGATTCATGCATGCAAGGTCACTTAAAAAGGTGTGTTATTAATTGCAACAGTGCTTCTGTCCGGGTTTGCAGAATGCATACCAGGTGACTATGCATGCAAGAAGGAAGTAGTTATGGAAATGAAACACAAATAAAAAAGGCAAAATATTGCAAAAACAAATTATTTTATTAAGTGCAAAAACAAGCCGTAGGCAATAAATATATTAGCTCTGGTACATGTCCAAAGACTTCGGTGAGCATTCTCTCCAGAACATATTAAGGCAGTGAAATTATTCTGAACATACAGATTTAAAAAAAAAAAGAAAAGAAAACAAGTGTCACACGTCCCCTTACACATGCTTGAAAACATCTGGGACTTTACATGAATTTCAGTTTGGGCTCAAAGAGAATGTCTGCTCCGTTTGAGAGTTTACAACAGATAGAGTCTCTTACTTCGAGTTCTAGCACTCTGAATTCTAACAGCTCATTCTGATCCTTTGCGTCTTGCATTTCGTTCTTCAGCTGGTTCTCTTCCATTTCCAGCCTGTAAATCTAGAGCAGAAACACCTGTGGGTTAACGGGTGGGAGAACCACTGTCTCTCACCAGGGGCCATGAGAATGTGTCCCTCGATCACAGACGCCCTTGGTGTTGGCCTGAGGACACAGGGGCTGTCACCAGGGGGAGGGTGGGAAGGGGAGGCTTTCAGCGAGTGGGTGAGGCTGGCCTTTTCTGCTCCGGGAGCTGGGGATGGCACAGACGGAAGCCCCGCCTGCTGCGCCCCTGCGGCCCCGAGCCTGACCCAGCATGGGGGCCAGATGTTTGCTGAATACACGAATGGTGGGGAAACTGAGGCATGGAGCGATTCAGTCCCTTCCCCAAGGTCAGTCGTGGGGGAAGCAAGAGTGATCCCCGAGCTTGTCTGAGTTCCTTCCGATCCAGCCCCCCAGTCAGCCCACCTAGAGTCCGGCCAGTTGCAGCAGGAAGGCACCCTGTACTCCCCAGAGGGCTCCTATGAGGAGCCCGAATGGTAGCAGATCTCCCCAAAGCACAGTCTGGGAAGGGGATGGCCTAGGTCCCAACCCCCCGGGGAGACCCTGGGCCAGCTACGTAGCTGTCGGTACCTTAGAGGCAAACAGCAGCCCCCCCACTAGGCTGCCTGTGGTGAGACTAAGACAATGCATGGAAACGAGGGCCCTGGTGGGTCACGGTCACCTTTCCTCCCTCCTGTCTCTACTGGGGTGGTACCGCCCCACCCCTGGGAGACATTTGGAAACAGTGTGAGAGCTTTCCGTGCCTCCCAGAATATAGAGAGCAGGACCAAGGATACAAAATCTCTCTCAACGCATGGGGCTGCCTCGCAGGACAATGACCAGTCCTGTCCCAATGCCCCAGATGTTGTGGAGAGACACGGGACAATGAATGGCCACACAGCAGGCCAGTGCAGAGCTGGGACAGGGCCGCGGCCCCCCACCCAAGGCGGCAAGGCTGGGCTCATACAGTTGGGGCATTCTAGGATGCTTAGAAGCTACGGCCTAACCCAGGTCCAATTCCACTAGTACGGGAGGTGCAGAACAAGCAAATCTATCGGGACAGAAAGTAGGTTGCCAGGGACTGCAGGGTGAGAGATGGGGAGAGACTACAGATGAGCACGAGGGATCTTTAAGGGAGGCTGAAAATGTTCTAAAAATTGCATGGTGGCGGGACTTCCCTGGTGGTCCAGTGGTTAAGAATCCACACTTCCACTACAGGGGGGCACGGGTTTGATCCTTGGCTGGGGAACTAAGATCCTGCATGCCGTGCAGCACAGCCAAAAATTTTTTAAAAAGATAAAAATGTCGTTGTGGGGATGGTTGCATGACTCAGTAAATTTACTTTAAAAAAAATCACTAATTATTCACAAATAAGAAAAAAATAAAGCTAAAGTCTTATCCCAAAGCTATAGATCTACTCGCCAAGCTGACTCCGTGAGAGAGCTCTGGCAAGTTCCTTGACCAGAAAGTTCCATGACCAGAGAGGGAAGGCCAGGCTCAGCTGTGCCAGTGCCACGGCCTCTGGTCCATGAACTGGACTATGACCGCCGAGGGCCTGCTTGCCAACCAGTGCCTCAGGCCCCTGCACGGGGAGCAGGCAGGGGAGGAGGTCTGGAACCCAAGGCAAAATGGCAGAGGTGGCCTGGAAGCCCAGCATCAGAAGAATGGGCAGCCCCCATCATGTCTGCAGGGTGCTCTAAACCAGCTCTGTGGACCCCGCCCCAGAGGACAGAACCAGGACCAGAGGCCGGTAGCCCCCAGGAGGGGCGTGGGTCAGACTCCCGCGGCCAGAGCAGGCCTCTGAAGTCCATGGGGGGGTCCATGACACCCTGCAGCAGGGGTCAGGGTGTTTGTGGCACATACCTTTTCCAGCAAGTCTTGGTTTGTTCTGATGAGCAGCTGCTTCTCTTCAACCCATTTGGAATCCTAAGGAAAAGTACTAAATATGTTCATACTCATTGAAGCAAACAGACAGTTAAATAACAAATAAAGTGGCAGTGGGAAAGGTCACTTCGTATGAAACTTTCTATGAAAACGTCAGAGAAAAGGACAGCGGTTAGAACGATCGCAACATCCCTCAAAAACCTGAAAAAGAGAACCAGAGGGTCTGTGGCGCATCCCTCCTCCACCTCTCACATTCCTTAAAGCACAGGGAGCGCGTCTGTATCACTGACAGAAAAGCACCTGCACCGTGACTGAACCGGCCCCCACAGACCCTCCCCTGGCTTGTTCTCTGCGGCCCGCAGGCCAACGTCCAGGCCGCACCCCAAGGGCCTGCCCATACTCAACACACCTGGAGTCATTACAGTAACACATTTCTGCTCACCCTAGACCCTCTGCCCGTGACGCCCTAACCAAGTCTCTTTGCCTGGACAAGTCCTGTCCAGGAAAGTTCCAGGAGCACAAGGCGCTAAGTCTGTCTTTACACCAGCATCCTGAGTGCCTAGCATGGTGCTTGGCACCCAGCCGGTGCTCAATAAATGCCAGGGGATGGATGAAGGAGTACACGAGGGAATTTTCTTCCTCCCTTCCTTCTACCCAACATTATCACCCTGCGCCATCCCTGGGTTGACACACGTGTAGGTCCCAAGAGGCTGAGTCCCTGTGAGGACAGAGCGGTTCCATTCATCTTTTTTCCTGTGGGAGGTTGTTGGCAACGTCCCTCCCATCTCTGTGCCCCTTTGCAACGTGACTCTGCAGCTCCTTCCATGGAGAGATGCATCTCCTCCTGCAACCTCAAGGCTGAGCGTGCCTGCAGCGTGCTTTGGTGACTGGGATATTAGTGAATGTGATGCAGGCAGAGGCGTGGCATGTACTTGTGCTTTGGGGCCTGCCTTTTCTTCCTGCCCCCAGACCACCAGGTAAAGGAGCCAGGGTAGCTTCCTTAAGGATGAGAGACCATAAGAATCTGGCCAACAGCTGGCACCAATGCAAAGACAGGACAGAGAGGCCACTTGGGGCCATCTATCTCCAATCGATCTACCAACAATGAAGCCTCTAGAATGACCCCAGGTGAGACCAGCAGCAGAACCACCAGCTGAGCCCAACCCAAACTGCTGACCCATAAAACTGTAGCCAAATAAAATTTTTGTTATTGTAAACAACTAAGTTTTGGGGTGATTTGTTAGGCGGCGATAGCTAACTGATACATTATCCCACACACCAAGCACAGAGCCTGGCGCAGGGCAAGGGCTCTGGTAAGTGCTCACCAAATGAATGTCCATGTGCTCTTCATTTAGCAGGAACTGAGGGCAGAGCGGGCCCACAAACAGGGCCTAGCACCCTCAGGTAGGAGGTTAACTTATTCGTAGACTGTGGTCAGGTAAGTTACAACCTGTGAGCTCAGTCTGGAAGAGGGAAGCTGAGGTCAACGGCAGGTTAGGACAGGAGTCTGAAAACAGCTTCATCTCTCACCTGGACTCCACCCGGCTGCTGCTGAGTCTCCCTACCCCCCTTCCCCTATGTGTTAAGTACTATTATTAGCCCCATTTTAAAGATGAGGAACCTGAGGCACAAGAGACCACATAACTTGCCCAAGGCTGTGCAACAGGTCAGTGGTGGGGCTGGAATGTGGCAGGTTTGCTGCAGCTTGTGCCCTGCACTGCACTCCTGCCTCCGCAGAGGATTCTGGACCATGGTTACGTGACCAGCTCCCAAGGGCTGGCTGCTACCCTGTGCCCAGTCTCAGTCCTGCATAAATGCTGCTGTGGTGAACTGCTCTGTGCAGGCTTGAGTTCTGGTTACTAGCCAGCTGCCTCCACTTGAATCAGTCACAACCTGAGCCCTCATCCCACTGACTGGACACCAGAGTTAGTTCTAAGCCATCTGCTCTGTAGCTCTTCCTGAGCCCCCGTTAACCCTCCTGGAGCCTCTTACTACCCCTTCCCTTACACCCACCTCCCCACTCCCTGTGTCCCACCATAGGGCCTCTAGTAGCCCGTGCCAGACCTCCTCAGGTCACCCCCTGCCCTGGGGTTGGGGCAGTGGTGCCACCACACACTCCACCTGCCCACACACTCCTTGGCACCCTCACAAGAGGCAGGAAATGTGCCTGTTTAGGCTGAGGCATTGAACAGCCTCTCCTGGCCCCTGTCGAGGAGGATGTGCTGTGGATAGGCCAGTACAAGATGGCGCTGCCTCCAATGCTGGATCCCTGAGTGACCACATGGAGCGGAGACCCTCTGCCTACAGGAGGACATGCAGTGCGTCTAACAGGACAGAAACCTTGTGGTAAGCCACTGAGAAAGAAGTCCCAGTTATCTCTTTCCACAGAGAGTTCTGACTTGGAGAGCATGGCCCACCCGTACTGACCCCTGGGTTCGTGTTGCTTTTAGATGCTACCCTCTGAGAGGCCGGACCTCCACCCAGAGCCCCTCAGGGTCCCCCCCACCCAGGGGACAGGTCTGGGCCCAGGTTTTGCCTCTCTACTGTGTCCTGCTGTCAACATATGCAATGAATTCAAATTCAGAGAATTCCGGCCTAACCAAATTCAGAGAAAGCGCAAACGGAGGTGACTCTAATCTGAGAAGCTCGGGGCCCAGATCTTTATGTGGCAGTCACAGCATGGAATCCCGAGGCCGCCTCTGCCTGCCATCACTCAGAGCTAGCTGCAGGTACCAGTTCTTTTCCACAACTGAATCCTCATAGGCAATGGCAGCTTTTCTTCCAGATTCAAGTCAGAAAAGATTTTGGTGACCACTTTACTTTTGGAATTGTCTCCTATTCTTGTGCATTTGACAAACAAACGAAGAAAAAGCCAAGTCAGGATCTCATAACGTGTCTGATTTTTAAAAACTCGGTAAAGAGGCACGTGAGCTGGGATATTCCTGCCTGGTCTCTGCTAGTGTTTTTTTCTCTTGTCTCTGCAGTGAACGATGCAGATCCAAAGAATATTCCCCTTGGCACCAAGGCCCCGGGGACACCACCAAGGGAACAGAAATGTAAACAGTCACAGAGCACGTGACCGTTTCTGCTCACCTGTCCCTTCTCAACCAGTAACTTCTCCAGATCTTCGATTTTGGCCTGACACCTCAGCAGATCAGCTTGGAGCTGTTCCCGAGTCTGAAATGAAAAAGACCAGGAAGTGAGCACGTCACCCTGGATGGTGACAGGAGAGTGGAAAGGACCAGGCTGCAGGATCCAGTCGTAAGAAACGGGTCCTTTTTTAGGAGCACACGTGCCAACTGGTCTGCCTGGTTCCTCTGTCACCTACAGGTGTGACGTGTTTAAGAACTGCAAGGCCTTGAGAGGCCGTCAGTGCTACCCCCTCAGTTTAGAAATAAGTCTGCAGACTGGAGAAGGGGCCAGTTTCTTCACTCACGTCAGGTCCCAGCCCAGCTGACCAAGTGCAGTGGCTGCATCACGAATGCCAGCAACACTTTCATGCTTGCTTAGCCCATCTCGTGGGCCTTTGCCACCTAGAACAAGGGCTGAATTCCAAAATACCCCAAGGACCAGGCAGGTACTATAAAGAAGGGAGCCAACTGGGTGTGGGGTAATAGGGAGTGGTGGGGACTGTGGCAAACCAGAGGCACATGTCCCATGTCAGGGGGACTGCCACTCAGCGGTTGCAGCCAAATGGGACTATGTGGAACGGGAAGCCCCGTTCTGCCAGGTGTTCTGAGCCCTTGAGAGAAGCCAGGAATCGGGATTTCTATGTGAAATCTCCTGACTTTTAAATGCTGCAAGTAGATGAAATTTTTAATGAAAACCACGATTCAGCCCAAACCACTTCCAGCAGTATACCTCCTCCAATCTATCGGTTATAGGCGGAATGCTCTTGTAGCACTAGAAGCTTCCTTCCCCCAGCCTCACTCACCACCTCCCACCTCACGGGGCTGTTGTGGGAATGAAAGGGGGACATGCTGGGGTGAAACGTTGGCCCCCGTGGGTGTGCTCCCTGGGAGTCCCCCTCGCCTTCAGAAGGAAGGGCCAGCAGACCCTGGTCTGTGTGACTCCTGAAGGTGGGGTGATGGCCCGTGAGTGGACGGTACTACAAGGCAGAGCTCAGCCCAGCACGAGGGCTGGCGTGGCCCAGACCTGGGTGTCCAGCAGAGCACCGTGTGGGCTGGGACACCCCGACCGTCTCTGCCTGGGCTCCTTACGACATTCTTGAGGGCTCCTCAGCCAGGAGAGAGGGAAGTCTGTTTAACAGTGAGCCTGATTTCATCACTGAGTCTTAAATTCTGAAACCATTCTTGCCAATGGACGGCGCATACAACACGTGTGAGACGGCAGCGTTTCTTCTGCGAGTTCCACTGTCCCACTGAGGATGGGCAGATAGTTCCCGTCCGGTTTGCTAAACACTGGAATGTTGCCATGACGGGGGCTGTTAGGCGTCCCCATCCCCGCTCAGCACCCCTACGGAATCCCGATGCCAGAAAGGGCACGAGCCACCCGGCCTCTGCCCAGATGCTCGCCACCCCGCCCGCCGCACCTACCCGGGCCTCTCGCTCGGCGTCCAGCGTCCCCCCAACCTGCTCCTGAAGCAGGGCGTAGGCTCGCTGCAGGGCCTGGTACTCCCTGGTCAGCTGGCAGAACCTCAGGTCAGCCTCTTCTCGGGTTGTAGTCTTAACGTCATGGAAAAGAAAAGCACGAGGAAGTGCGTGACTTGATGTGAACTGTGGTGCCAGGGTCAAGTCAGGCAAAGCGCATGTCCAGATCTCATGACTGCTGCCAACAGTTACATGATGACCCGGTCACTGCCAGGACCTAACTGGAACTCTTGAGCGAAGGGCTCGGGGAGAAGTTGCCTTCTCTGCTGTCAGCGCCCTTCCCAGGAGCTCCCTGAACCCCGGGAATCACTCAGTCACGTGCAGGTGAGCAAGGGTGAGCCTGCCCTGATTGCACGGGTGAGCATCTACGTTGTCAAGGGCGCCTCTCCCACCCAGCACGAGGAGCCCTCCTCATTCTGGGAGTTTCTCCTAAGGAAACAACCACTCAAAGAACATCGCTGCAGTTGTGAAAAACTGGAATCCATGTAACACCTCTCATCGGGGCCTGTTAGGTTAGATGCACGTGCAGATCCATGAGGATCTGCTCGTGACAGAGGGTGATGTGCAACGCAGTGTTTGCTGCCAAAAGATGCCTGTTACACATTCTTGGTGAAAAGAGTAAATCAAAAAGCATGTTTCTGACGTGATCATGTTTCATGGGGTTTCCTGAGTGAATCCCACCAGGTGGGGGAGGTGGGGGAGAGTGAAGCTGCTCTTCCCTCTTTTGTGGCTCCAGCTCACCAGAGCCACGGTCACGGACGCGGGTGTGCACAGATGGAAAGTCAGGAAAGCGTGAGGGCGCTGAGCCACGATGAGAGGCTCCAGGTGGCTTTCACTCTGCTCTTTACCCTTCTCAGTGCTGCTTGGATCCTCTCCTACAACGATATGCCATCTTCATATGCACGGGTGGTGTGTGTGCCCGTGTGAGTGCGCACGCATGTGCGTGTGTGAGCACAGGGGGATGAGGAACAGACCGCCACTCAGCGGTTTTAATGACAAAGGGTAAGCAACAACGCAGCGGCCACAGATCTCCTGTGTGAAAGCAGTGCTGGGGAAGGAAGGGGTCCCCACGTGCTGCCAGCACCCCCATCACCATTCTCAGAACCTGTGAAAGTGGGGACCACCTTTCGTGGACGCTGGACTGTGATCACACAGGTCCTGCAGGGTTCCTGGCTCACAGTGAGGGAGCAATGCCTGCAGCGGCCAGAGGCGGGAGGCGCCCTACAAGCATCCCCAGGGTGAGGTCCGCTTACGTCGTCCAGGTCCTCCTCGGGCGTGGCCGGAGCCCTGTCCGTCCTGTCTGTGTTGCAGGACGTCTCTGACAATGTTTCCGAGTCCACAGACTCTTCGTCAAATCCAAAAAATGTCTCCACAACATGCTTCTGTAAAAGGCAATTTGCAAGACATGAGGAGGGGACTCAGAATCACCTGGATCCTCCATCCCGTCTTCCCCGGGGCAGAGGGGGCTACGATGGGCATCTGGGCCAACAGGGCATCCCAGGAGGTGGGTGGTAGGGTCTGTCTGTGATTGCTGGGGGAGAAAGGGGGCGCCAACTGTGGTCAGAGGGTGGAGGGTTGCCGCAGAGCGTGCTGGCCCAACCCTGGCTCCAGGCTCACGAGCTGATGACCTTTTGCAAGTCAGCCCCTTGGCCCGGCTGAGCGCCAGCTACTTTCTCCATCGGACAGTCATGGAACCCCCCACCTCACCTGTGGGCACAAAGTGAGGTCACCAAGCACCATGCCCAGGGCAGTAAGAGTGAACAGCATCCTTGCTGCACTGAGGAGGGGGAGGGGAGGGGGAACCACGTGAGACGTGGTGTTCTAGACCAGGCACAGGGGAAGGTGGTGAGGCAGAGTGTCCACGGGTGGACCCTGGGACTCCGGCTGGACAAGTGTGGGTCCCAGGTCCTCACCAGACGTTCCCCGTAAGGCAATTTTAGTTTAAATGTTTGTCATGGAAAACTTGGAACACTTACAAAATGAGAAGGAAGAGTGTAACAGACCCACATACACCCAATATTCAGATTCAGAGGCAATTTTAAATGCTCTGTGTGCTGGCCTCCTGGTTACCCTGCCCAGTACTTCTCCCACCTCAAATATCACAGGAGATGGGGCTTCATTCACTCATTCATTCATTCATTCAGCAAACACCTGACTGAGCGCCTTCTATGGGTCAGACACTAGGTTGGGCCTGGGGGCTACAACTAGACCAAAACCAGGCCTGGTCCCTACCACAAAGAGCTTCTGTCCCCTGGGGCTGCAGATGTCAACTCACAATCACCAGATCAACATTCCTTGTCTGAGAAACACTGGCGCTTTTTTCCCCAAAATAGCCCCAGAGAAGGATTTTTATTTGTTTTTACAATCAATGAATGCTCTTGACCATGAAGAAAGAACTATAACTAAATCCAGAGCCAAGCCCAGGCTCCTACCCGCTCATTTGAACCGGCTCCTCCCAGATCCCCCTCCCCCCCGCCCCCCCCGCCCGCAACACACAGAGGGAGGGCTCAGGGCGCTCCCCACATGCGCAGGGCGCCTCCCACTCTGTTGGAGCTAATGCTTGTGTACAATCTCATGTGCCCAGATGTAAGAAAAATGTGGCTGGTACCACAATCAATAACATGATTAGGAAATAATTCAGAATCAGGAAGGGAGAAGAAGGGGGGGCTCCTTTGTCATCTTGTACAGTTAGTGTCTCTCATGAGGCTTTGCTGGAGGCACCTGACCACCGCTGTCACCCATAATGGCTTTGCATTTGGCATTCGTGTTTCTGTAATCTGCTTTCACCCTGTGCTCCTTTTTGTTTATTTAATACAGGAGGGGCAGGTACTGCCCCCTGAACTCCCAAATAATCTCCTCAACAGCTCCATGGGTGGCTAGTGGACACCCCCAAACCAACAGTTCCCACAGTCTAACGTGCTTGTCACCAGCAGCTCCATACTTTTAGTTCCTCAGGCCAAAAACCTAGGTTCCCCCCCACCCCGCCCCCCATGTTCCACGCCTCTGGGAGAAATCCTGTTGGCTCCATCTTCAGCCCAGAATCCTATCCTCCAGGAACCAGTGCCTCTCTCCTGGCTCAAGCCACCAATATCTCGCACTGAAATTTAAAAAACTGGCTCCTACTGTCCTTCCGGCTCCTGCCCTTGTCCCATAACCTGGTGGTCAGATGAACTATTTTGAAACAACAGTCTGGTCGTGTTGGTCCTTTGCTCAAAGCCCACTGGCTCCGCACCATACCTCAGTAAAAGTCAATCCACGCTGCAGTCCACAGGCCCTGCAGGACCTGCCTCCTACTCTGCTCTGGCCTCATCCCCTTCACCACTGGGCTCCAGCCACACTGCCAAGCACACCCCTGCACCTTCCACATGCCTGCTACGGGGCCTTTGCACTGCCTAGATGCTCTTCGCCAGAATGCACAAGGCTCTCTCCCTCCCTTCCCTCAAGTCTTTGCACAAATGTAACATTAAAAAAGACCTCCCTGACCTCCCACCACATCAAAGTCCTAACCTATCCCCACCTCAACCTCTGTTCTCCTTCCTTTATTTTTCTCCATAGTGCTCATCACTACCCAACATAAGACATATTTTGCTTATGTGTCTATTAGCTGTCTTTCTCCTCTAGAATATAAGCCCTATGAAGACAGGGATTTTGTTCCATGAGAGCAAGGATTTGGGCTCTTCTGTTCCCCACTGTAGCCCAGGACCTGACACACTCAAGAAATATCAGTTGTTCAATGAGTATTTGCAATGAACTCAATGCCCAACCAACCTGTTTACCCACAAATAGTGTCAGGTTTGCACGTGACCTCCCTTCCCTCATTCATACAGCCAGAATCAGCTGGGCCTCCACCTGACTGTGCACCCCAGGTGAGTCCACCAGGTAGGAAAGTGAGGCCCTATTAGGCTCCTTTCTGAGTGGAGGTTGGAGGAGACAATCCTACACTCAAATCCCCCCTGCCCCTGGGTTGAGAAACCCCACTTGAGTTCAAGTGTCAACGATGTTCCAGATGTTCCATCTCCAGGGAGCTGTGGCTGTGACACCTGACGGCGGATGCATTTACAGCGCTCAGCTCCTCTGTGCACACGCAGTTCACCTGAGCCTCAGGCTCCTTATTTTTCTGGGCAGCCACTAGCTGACCTCATTTCTTGTAAACACTGCTAATTGCTAGGCCTCTGGGGACAGGCCTGTCGTGCTGAGTGGCAGTGAGCGGTGATGCGGGGAGGGCCCCGCCTGGCACACCAATGGAGCCCCAGGAAACATCAAGCCTCACAGTCTCCGCACGACCAGGACACTATGCTGAATGGTGGTCACTCACTACAGGCGTCATGGGCCATTCTGGGAGGTGATGACTCAGTGTTCCATTACCTAGGACAACCCGCTTTTTGAAAACTTGCAGGACTGCGAGTTAAGTACTCAATTACTGAGCGCTAATACAGTGTATTAACTACAGGCGCCACAGCCGCGCATTTAAAGCAGACCTGCCCAGACCCAAGTGGAGCCCCCTGAAGTATCATGTGGCCCCAGAGACCAAGAACTCTAGGAAGCATGCTGCAGTGAGGGAAGGAGGAAGCAGCTCTGAGGGTGGGGATCAAACACAAAAGGACATTCAAATTACACCCCTATAATCAGAAAGGAGATGAATCCACAAATACACAGCACATACAATTTCCAGGGCAGCAGTGAGCTGACTATGACCTGCCCCCCACCTTGTATAACTTATGGGTGAGGTTAGTTTGTTTCCTCTGAGGGTTAGTTTTTTTAAGTGACTGTATTATATGGGAAGCCAGAATGTACTATGTATATTTATGCCTTTATTAATAAAAAAACAAGATAGAAAAAGACATTTGAACGTTTCAAGTGAAAATCTGGTGGCTGTCTTCTTGGAGACTAAGCAACCCTGCCTTCCACTGCATTTTCATATACACAAAAGAACATACCAGCCTCCAAGGAATGAGAGGAAAATCACCTGCAAATACTGTTTCCTCAAATGCTCGGCTCATAATGGGCTTTTAAAAAAGTCAAGCATGAAAGAAACCGTCGATTTTTTGGAGGCTCCATTGTTCAAAAATTCTCTGGGAATTTCTTAAGAAAAGAGACTTCAGGAGCATAAAATTTCCATCTTTGCCCATTCCAAGTGCATTTTCTATATAAAAGGGGCACACTCCTCCAGACTTCTATTTTCTTTATCACCAAAGTTTTGCCTTGCTGATACCTTTTTACTAACTAATCCAAATGCTTGAAATGCAGTTTGGGCAAAAAATGACAGAAAAATAAACATTTCTTCTCCATTTACATGCTGAATAGACGCTCATTCTTAGCAGATCACATGGGATGGAGAGGAAAAGGGGAGGCACCCCCCAAATAAACAACCCCTCAACTGACTCCAGCCTCTCTCAGCCTCCTCTCTCCTCAGCTGTGTCATTCCCAACAATCGTGGTCACAGGAAGGAGCTCCCCAATCATAGCCACTTACTTTCACGTGGCCACAACCAATCCCCCAAAGCTGGCCACTTACCGTCATGCTTATAGGTCATCTCCTGGCAGCCAGAAAAGTACAGGCACACCAGGGCGCAGAGACAGAGGAAAAAGGAGAAGTACAGCACAAAGAGGATATACTCCATGGCGGGGAGGGGCTGCAGGACCCGCTAGCCGTGTGTGTCGAGGGAGCCGAAAGCCATGTCATTGCCATCAATTTCCAGGCCTCTCTCAAGTCCTAGGAGGAAGCATCGATTCTTCCCCAGAGAATTCTCCTTCCCTCGACCACACAAGCTCACTGTCTTCCTTCTCTGCTGCAGAGTTCTGAGAATGAAGATACTCTGGAAGATGCACCTTTATTAAAAGGGATGCCAGCTCTGGGGCAGATCCGTGGGCTGAGAGGAGCCAGTTTCCAGGAGCCGGGCCTGGGCGTGTCAGTCACAGAGGACGGCCTCCAGGGTGGCTTATTCTCTGGGGGCTTTCCTCCCAGACCCCAGGTTCCCTGAGCCGCCCTGCTGTCGGGGCCATTCCATGGGCCCGGGTCCCTGGATGATTGCAAGGGCCCCCGGGAACAGCGCTAGCAACCATGAAGCTGAGAGAGGCTTCTTCACGACCAGAGCCCAAAACGGGGAGGCTTGGGAAATTTCTCTATTGATCCCCGTCCACCCTGTACACGCCCCGGACTAGCTAAACTCATGGGTTCTCAGCAATTCTTCTGTAAGTATTTGTTTTGATCATTTATATGAACCAAAACAAACCATCATCCAACAGAAAAACTGCAGCTAGAGAGGTCTTCAGTTTCCCACCCATGTGGCACCTACGAGGGCCTTGTGTTTCTTGCAGAAGCTTCTCTAAGCATAAGATCAAAAGAAAAAAACCCCTCCTAATGGAGGGTTTAAAAAAGGGCATATTTTACCATTAAAAAGTAAAACTTCTGTAATTTGAAAGGTAGTAAAGCAACATTAAAAGGTAGTAAAGCAACATTAAGTCATAAAAGAAAAAATATACATAGCCAAGTTCATATATATTTTAACTTCAATAATGTTTGATACTCTGCTCTTTTCAAAGTAGCCATGATATGAGCTATGTAACCATGTCATACTATGCAACTTAGTGCTAAGTCTTTAAGTCATCTTTCCAAATGAGCTGCCACCCAGGCAGAGTTGGGACTGGTTCAGGCATGGGCCTGTGACCAGGCTGAGCTAAGGAGCACCAGCTCTGGGACTTTTGTTGGAACCACTAAGGAGAGACACCCTCTGACCACAAAGGTTGCTAGACAGGTATAATGCCAGCCTGAAGCTGCTAAAGCTGTTTAGGCCACCACATGGGAGAGCCTGCTTGAGAAAGAGGCCAGCCCAGAGGAAAGTACATTTGAAAGATGGAGATAGACAGGTACCTGGCAATATCGTGTGAGCATCTGGATCCAGCCGTGCCTGAAACCAGTCTAAACTTCTCAGTTATATAATTTTTTTTCTTTGTTTAAATGACTTTGAGTTTTTGACGCTAGCAACAGAAAAGATCTTGGCTAATGGGGAAGAGGGAGATAATCCTAGAAATCAAGTCATCTGCAAACTTGAGTTCTGCGATAAGCCTAAAGACTGATTTCTCTCTGAGCTGCTCTACACCTGAACCCTCAAGAAAAATGAAAAACAACCTTTGCCTTGCAAGCAGATTCCTGGCTCTGTGGACACCATGACACATGTCCAGTGGGGCTGCCTCCTGGACCTACTTAGACCCACCTTTGCTGGAAGCTCCTCAAGAGTGGAGGCACCCCTCTGCACCCATCACTTGACACTGTGCTGTGCCCAAGGCAGATGCTCCGCAGATGATGGAGCAATGGCGAGAGAGATGGGGGGATGGGAAGGGCTGAGAGCTGCACCACCTTGGCCTTCAACACCTAGCCCACTGAGGACACGAGCCACCACAGGCCTTGGGCAGGAGGCAAGCGGGACCAGGTCCCAGAAGAAATGGGGAACCAGTGGAGGGTTTCTAAGAAGAAGGTGGCAGGGTCAGACTTGTGCCGTAAAAAGATCGTTCTGAACAGCTCTCGGGGGAGGAAGATGCTGGAAGCAGGGGAGCAGCCAGGGAGCTGTGGCAATAGCCCCAGGACAGCTGATGAGGGCCCAAAGGAAGATGGTGGAGACAGATGAGGAAGCAGAGGCCTAGAAGGGGAGGGTCTGGAATCAGGGAGCTTTGCCTCAAGCCCCTCAGCACTGGGTCTGGGATCCCCTCCTAACACCAGGCAGGAGGCCAGGAGCTGCAGACCCGCCTTTCAGCTGGCTCCTCTCCGAAGACTGAGGCTCACCCCCATGCTCACTCCCAGTGTTGGGGTTCCCTGCCCTGCTAGAATACATTGCCTAGAACCACCATCACTTCCTGTCTGTTCCAAAGTCTTCGGGTATGGCCTGGATGTCCCCATGGGCGTTGCTATGTGGGATGAGGTGCCCTGGACAGTCTCTGCAGCCAGGTCAGGCCCCCAGCTCTGCTTTCTCTCCTCCTTCCATTGCCCAGCGACCTGCAATGCTGCCCCAGGTCGGGACGGTGCAGACTGCGTGTGCGGCTAGCTACTCAGCTGCCCTGCAACTTCAAAATCGTCCCCATGTTTTATCTCCAGGACCCAAATCTTTTCCCGAGTCCTTTACCAAATAGCCCCCAAAACCCAGCAGGCGGCACCTGGAGCAGCTCCTGGGGGCCTCATGTACTACTGATGTAGAGCTCAGCCACCTGCCTGACCAGGTTATGGAGGAGGGAACAAGCGACAGGGGTGCTGCCCAGCCTGGAAGGGACAAGCCTTTGTCCCGTCCAGGGAATGAAACACCCAGAGAAAGCCCTCGGCTGCACGTTGCCACGCGGGGAGCCTCACAGACCAGCAGGACTGAAAGGAAGAATAGCTCCCTTAGTCAATGTGATCAAGCCCCACTGTGTGGGCCGGGTGCTGTGCTGGGAGCTGCTTATAACTGGATGAATGAGGCAGGATCCAGCCCTCTCCACACTCAAAGGCTGATGACAGAGCCACGGGGAAGGGTTGTACAGGAACAAAGTCAAGTGGAAACAACCGGAAAGGGGAAAAAAGGTTCCTTTGGCTACTTAAAAATGGGAAATGTACTCCCATGATGGAAAGTGCCTGGCATCCAGCTAGGCTAAGGTATGGCACCCTGGCTTCTGTGCCAGAGCAGCTGCTGGCACCCTGTCCTTCCCTCCACAAGGCCGCAGGCTTGGCCTTGGAGGCACAAGGTCAAGTTTGCATAGGCCCTAGGTGTCCTATCAGAATGGATGCAGGAGCCACTGACCAGGAGTGACCTATCAGAAGCTCCCCAGGTGTGACCTGCGTCCTGGTGACAGCAGAACCCTGGTCCATTTGGGAGAGGGGACCACAGAACAGATGCTTGAACCCAAGGAAGGGCCTATTCTCCGGTGGTGCTTTGATGTTTCCCAACCTCCCCTCAAAGGATGGCTGCTGTCTACAGGGCATCGAGATGTCACCTCCCTGCTACCTGAGACTGTCTCTATCTAAAAGATGGTGACGTGAATTAGAGTGGGGGGAGGGGAGGGGCAGGGCCTGGGAACCTGAATCTAAAAGGCCCTCCAAAAGAAAACTACTGATTTAAGATGAAGGGAGAAAGAGAAATTATAATTTATTGATCCCTGACGACACAACAGGCATGGAGCCAGAAGCTTCATTTAATTTCATGGGTGTGATGTTCATTGTAAGAACCAGGAAACCGAGGTTCCCAGAGTTCAAGGCCACACAGCTAGGAGCCGGTGTGACCCCCACGCTGTTCCAGGCTACGGTTTCTGAGCCTCATCCAAGATCCCAGCCCCACTTTCAAGGTGCGTGAGCAAACTGTACTAATTTTAGCCATTCTTCACGCGCCCAGCTCTCTCCTAAGACACAGCTCTCCGCTGCCAGGCCGCACGGGCTGACCCCCTACCACCCGCCACTCCATGGCGGGGCTCTGATTCCAGTTATGCCCTGATCAGACCTTCCGCAGAGCAAGTCCCCCTCCCTGGTCAGGGCCCGAGGAACCGCTCAGGGTCCTTCACCTGCAACCTCCACCCGGGGCTGAACTAGCAGGGTCCCCGGGCAGGGACAGCCAACACCAGTCTTGTCCGCAGAAGCCCCATGAGACAGGTCAGCAGCCCTCGGGGACAGGATGGCCCCCTGGAAGATGAGGGCTGGCATCACTGCTCTGCCCTCAGTACTTCTGCAGCAACTGGGCTGTGGGTGTGGAATTAGAGGAGCCCCTTCAGGGGAACTGCAGAGTCCAGGGAGGCTTGCAACAGCCAGAGAGCAGGGATGGCTGTCAGACTTCCAGAAAATTCTGGAAACTTCAATGCATTCACCGTGACACTGTGTCATGCAAGGACCCGGACAAAGTGGTAAAGTGCGTGGATGCATAAGGGACGGAGTGCGATGGAGGCATTTAAGGGGAGAAAAGAAAGTACTGAATCCCTGCGGCCTGTGGAGAGGAGGAAGGGAAGTTGCCCAGCTTGAGAGGCAGCCCTGCGGAATTAAAAACCTAACCGGGTCCCCGATGGACCCAGATATACATCCCATCCAGCCCCGGACAAGCTGGAATTGAGTAGTAGCATAAGGGAAACAGCTGTACACTGAACCTTGAGAAAAAGAAAGATGCTGGTGGGTCATAGTAAGTGGGAAAGACCCTGAATCAGGTCAGGAAATTTCCCACAGAAGTTCCCAAACTCCGCCTTCCAGTGGCATAAAACTATCGCAATTACAGTGACCAAACATCCCCATCCTGAGAAGATCCAGTGTCAGACAAATGTATCATTCCAGTAAAAGCAATTTGTTTATTGAGTCAACAACTATTTAGGGTCACCCACTCTGTGCCAGGCAGCGACCAGGACATGGTGAGCAGGACACAGATGCTGCCCTCCTTGCCTGCTGTACATGCAAGCCTAGCAAAACCCAGGCCCATTCTAGGCCTTTGTAAAGTTCCTTCCCATAGACACATCCAGAAACAGGAAAAGGGGAAACGTAATCTCTTATTCCTGGCATTCTGATAAGGTTTGAAAAATATAGTTACAGCCCCAAAGTGGGTTTCCTGAAAACCTTTCTGGGGTATATGAGGCCACAGCACACCCAGTTCATGCAACAAACTGAACATCTTTAGATTGTTGCTTTTTAAACATATGTCCTGTGGTGAAAATGGCATTGGTGTACATCACTGGCAACTGTGCAAAATGATGCAACCCTTCTATAAAGCAGGGGTGGGGGGCTGGGGGCGAATGTTCTTGACTGAAGCCTTCACGCCCTCTGACCCACATTTCGACTTCTGGGAATCTACCCACGGGAACGATCCAGACTATGGACACAATTTTCTGGACAAAAAGAGTTCGCTGTGGCGACACTTACAGAAGCAGGAAGTCCAGGAAGACGGAAAGGGTGGTCACCCAATGAGATGTTCAACACTCAGGGAATCCAGCAGAACTGGCCCGTGAAGAGTGGTCTTCTAAGCATAGATACATTTATTGCAGCATTACTCACAACCGTGAGGGGCTGGAAGCAAACATGCCCGGCAGACACAGGCCAGTAAACAAATCTATAGCCCATCCACTCCATGGATTATGTAGCCATGAACATTCATATTTATGATGACAGCAACATAACATGGATAAATGCTTTATAGTATAG
This sequence comes from Mesoplodon bidens, assembly GCF_964165515.1. Taxonomy (NCBI): domain Eukaryota; kingdom Metazoa; phylum Chordata; class Mammalia; order Artiodactyla; family Ziphiidae; genus Mesoplodon; species Mesoplodon bidens. Next base: position 70,701,159 of record NC_138176.1, read on the forward strand.
TAGTAAGTAAAAACCCAGGGTGCAAAAGTGTATTCTACAATTACAGTTACATTATTTAAAAAAATGGAAGCAGAATGAGGATGGGGGAGCGGAGATTGCGTTAAAATGCCAACATTGATTGCACTGGGGAGGTACTGCTGTGATGGACCACTTGTCTCCCAGATAGTCTACAATGTGGTTATACTACTTTCATAATAAAATATATATATTCAAAAATAACCAAGTTCAGCTGAACCACTTCCCTTTTCTGAGTTTCTAATGTCAGTGCATAGAGATTTGCACCTCGTTCAACTTCACTTGGTGGCATGAGCTTGGGCCTTGGAGCCCAAGACTTGAGTCTGAAGGTCAGCCTTGTCAATCCCTATACCTCTGACTCATTTCTAAATTTTATATCTATATACTTCCTGTAACTTTAAAATGAAAAAAAATAACACCAATCTCACAGGGTTGCTATGAAGATTAAATGAGATGGTATAAATAACCACTTACCCATGTGTCCAAATTTGGTCCACAGATATATTTTATTTGGCCCACAGAGTATACTATAAACAATTTGCACCAATATTTACAACCCTTAGATTTTACATAAAGGTGTTATGGGTTGAACTGAGTCCCCCCCAAAAAGATATGTTAAAGTCCTAACCCCCCAGTATTTCAGAATGTGACTTCACTTGGAAATAAGGTCATTGCAATAATATGAGGGCACACTGTAGTGGCGTGGACCCCTATGTGACTGGTGTCCTTATAAGAAGATAGCCACGTGATACAGAGACATACAGGGAAAATGGCACATGACAACAAAAGTAGAGATTGTGGTTATGCAGCTTTAAGACAAGGAAAGCCAAAGATTGCCAGTAAATCACCAGAAGCTAAGACAAGGCAAGGAAGGATTCCCCGACAGGTTTCAGAAGGAGCATGGCACTACTAACACCTTGATTTTAGACTTTTAGACTCCAAAACCTTGAGATAACACATTTATATTGTTCTAAGCTACCCAGTTTGTGGTACTTTGTTACAAAAGTCCTAGGAAACTAATGCATAAGAAGTCCCACTTCTCTTGAATGACTGGAATATCTGATACCACCTGGTTCACTTTCTTATAGCAGCTGATATTCTGGGCCCAGTTTTCCACAGTCCCCACCACTCCCTATTGTCACCCTGACACCAAAGCCATATGTCTGTGATCATTCAGTAAGACATCTGCACTGCTGTTTTCTTTATAGGAGAGAAATATTTCTCTACAACCATATCTCTACCAAAAGATAAACCATGAGGGGCATCTGGTTCAATAAAAAGGAGAACAGGCCCACATCTTCATGGAAGTGAAAAATGTTTACGGGTATTAATGCAAACTAAGTCCTTTTTAAATACCAATTTGCTCTTTTACTTTCCAGCTTGGTCCCTGTGGGCATCTGAGTTTTCCAAACCCAGCTCTGCTCTCCTCACTGGACATTTGGACACCATCTCTATAAAATGGGCAAAACCACATTCTCCAAAAAGAACACATTCTGTATCATTCCAAAAAAAGCCCAAAGCTCCTGATTTTTCAAAACAGGATATAGATGTTATAAACCAAGACTAAGTATCTTTTAAATCCTTCAAAAGGTCTAAGTATTTAAGTTTTTAATTTTGGGTGAGCATCCCCTGAGGCCTAAATACAGAATTCATCTGTAAATTTTCCATGAATAAATTACAGTAAGCAGCCCCACGTTGCTTTGAGAGGTAGTTATAACTGGTTTTTCACCATCGAATATGCAGAGATGTGAGTGTGTCTGCTTTTAGGGCTCCTCTATGGATTGCTCGTTTCTCCCCCTATGCCTGGACCATCCGCCCTGCAGACCCTGGCATGGAGCCAAAGCAGGGCAGCTGCGCCATCGCACGCTCACCTTGGGTGGCTTCAGGCCCTTCCCACGATGTCTTCTGGAGCGCAAGAGCCGTTCTCTCTCCTAGAAGGAAACACAACTGTTGGGATTTTCAGCCAGCCTCACATCACATCCACCAACCCAGCTGACTTCAGAGGGCATAACTTACAATGCTGCTGTACCTACCTGTCTGCACCAGGCCTGGGTCAGTCCAGGTTCTGAGCACCCAAGGCATGGCTGCTTCTCAGAACTGACAGCTATAGAGCCATGTCATTAACTGGACTTGGACCATCCCAGAAAAAATGCCAAGATTTGCCAGTCCTGTAAAACTCCAGCCTGTCTGTCTCTGGGCCTGTAAGCTATAAAACTTTAGGCAGTGTTGACTAGACATCAGCTGTCAGTGATCCCAGCAGAAAATAAAAAAAGCTTGCAGCTTTGATCTCAGAGCTGGGGCCAAATCCCCATGCGGCCTCCTCCTGGTCGGGTGACACACCTCATTTCTCTGTTTCTCAGGTTCTTCCTTTGCTATATGGGCTGGAACCTGCCCTTCAGAGACTGTGGGTACCTGTGGTTCTTGTCAGTAGAAATGGCACCCATCGAGTAGTAGCAGGAGTAGCAGATAAAACCAGTAAAAATTCTCTCCTTCCTAATCAAATGTTCCTATTCTCTTTGGCTGCCAGGAAACACAGAGACAAATCTGGTGCTTGACTACAGCCCATATGGTCCACCCATGTGTCCCTCCTGGTCTTAACTGATGCTGCTATCTTCATTTTCTCTAGTCTTATCTGTTAACCTTCCTCTTTCAACTCTATCATTGTTTTGTTGAGTGTGTTTTTTTCATCTTATGTGGCATAAAGACTTTCGTGTAATGAAGCAAAGGTGAATGGAAGGGTAAATGATTAGATGATGGTTGGAATGAAGGTGGGATGGAGGGAAGAAGGGGAGGATGGGAAGATGGATGGAGGGATGGGAGGGAGGATGGATGGGTGAGTGGAAGGAAAGAAGGAAGGAGTAGAGATAGAGAGATAGGAAAGCAAAATGAATTGGACAATTACAGTCAAAGCCTTTTCTAGAATTTTGATCGCTGGCTTTTCTACTTTTTGTTTGTTTGTTTTTTGCGGTACGCGGGCCTCTCACTGTTGTGGCCTCTCCCGTTGCAGAGCACAGGCTCCGGATGCGCAGGTTCAGCGGCCATGGCTCACAGGCCCAGCTGTTCCGTGGCCTGTGGGATCTTCCCAGACTGGGGCATGAACCCATGTCCCCTGCATCGGCAGGCGGACTCTCAACCACTGCGCCACCAGGGAAGCCCAGGCTTTTCTACTTTTTGAAGATCCACTAATGGAAGCATCACATACCCCCTTGGGCAAGCAGAACACACTTTGCTTCTAAGATGCAACTAAAGCTCACTATAGCTGCTTCCTTCCTGGTTCCTAAGCTCCTTCCACAAAGAGATGCAGAATTCTCTGGATGTAACACTCCACCTACTTAAGACATACAACCCCCTTAATGATCCCCCCCCCACAACACACACACAGTCTTAACAAGTCCTTCAAATTCTGCTCTGATCATAAGGTTCCAGTTTTTAAGTTCACAGTCTGCAACAACTAGGCTAAAAGAAAAGAGAATAGATTTCTTGGGGACAGATCATGCCCACTCTGTAAAGGCCAGAGGCTCGTTTTTAAAAACTGATGCTGCTTCTCAATGGCAGCAAACTAGGGATAAGATTTGAGAAAAAGAGTAGCCATGAAAACCGCTCCCAGATACCAGTGATGTCGTAAAAATGAAGTGGAGGCTGCTTTCTGGAAGAACAAAGCGGGAAGGTGCCCATCACCAGGAGGAGCTCTGTGAGATCCCACCCCGCCAGCAGCATCGCCCTGCAGCCCTGATGCCATTCCCGGGGCCTGGGTCTCATGGCGCCCCACGGAGGGCTGTCACTCATGCTCATGCAGACATACCAGCGAGAGATCGTCGATGACATGCTGCTGCTCCAGCACCTGCAGCCGCAGGAACTCGATTTCCTGCTCGTCCCTTGTCAAACTGAGGTCATTCAAGGATGTGTGCCTCTTCAGGGACGCCTGTGCGGACAGCTTCTCTTTCTGCAGCCAAGGGAAGAGAGGGCACTGCAGGGCCACTCATCCACAACACTTGATAGGAACCCACCATGCGCGTCAGGGCATGGAGCGTGGGCTTGGGGATATGGGATGGAAGAATGGAGGGAGGGATGAGAGCCCCCTGGTCGTCAAGCTGGAGGAGTGGACAGCTGCAGACCGGAGCCAGGCCCGAGGTGTGGCTGACCGTGCCCGATGCTGACAGGACGGGCTGGGTGGGCACTGGGCCGGGGAGAGGTGGATATCTGCACCAAGCCTGGAAAGCTTGGTCACTGGGGAAAGAGAGCACGGAACACATGGTAACGACACACACTCACACCTGGACCTGCCAGGGCGTGGGAGAAGGGTGTTCTGTCTCCCGGAGCCTCAGTCTTCTCAAGCTGTAAAATGGGCATGACTGACACTAGTTTAGACAATGAACTGCAGAGTATTCCTTAAACCATCAACTGCAAGACACCACACTGACCACAAAGACCAATCATTCTTGTTGGAGCAAATAAAAGGCCCAAATTCAAAGCACTTAGAGCAAAACTGTCATCATTCACATACTGAGCTTCCTCAGTGCACCAGGTTTTCTGTGAGAATGCTTTATGCCATCACTCCATCCTCTCCTTAAACCCACAGCACTGATATTTTCCTTCCCATTTCACAGATGAGGAAGCTGAGAGAATGAGGGCTGGGCCTAAGGACCCTGGGTGGAGACCCACTGTCTGACTGCCCCGGGCTCTCCGTCAGGCACAGACGCCCACGGTGCTGTGAACTGTGGAGAACAGAGGCAGGAGGGATGGGTGCAGACTGAGACTGCTTGGCAGGCTTCCTGGGGGAGGTGGGTAGGAGGTGGCCCCAGAGAATGTGTACGGTGAGGGCCAGGAGCTGGAGGAGCCCGGGCAGAGACGAGGACTCCGAGACGATCACTTACCATCTCCACATTTTCCCGCGTGAGATTCTTTATCTTCTCCTCCATCCTCTGGATGCTCTGCAGCAAGTCCTCATTCTTCTTGTTCATTCGCTTGTTCTTCTCCACCAAGGGCTTCAGCTGGACCTCCGTCTCACGGGAGCGTTTCAGCTGTGGTCAGACAGAGAGGGCAGCAGCCGTAAGACCCAACTTCAGAGGCCAGTGGAGATCCCCCCTGGCCTGGAGCTGCCACTGCTTGGGACCACATCTCCTGGGTGGTGCAAACACCACGAAGAGCCCACAGACACCTGGCTTCCAAATGCAGGCTCCCACCTGAGCCTCAGAGGGCCTCGGGCAGGGCAACAGGAGGGGGTGCAGCCCAACACGAGGCCCAGAGACCTCCCTCAGGTCGCCCCCTCCGGCAAGTGGCCTGAGCCTCTTCCACACTTCCTTTACCTCCGGGCATAACCCCCAGAGGTCATGGGTCACATGCATAAAGGTCATTCCAGCTACCTAGCTCCTCCTGGCCACCATTCCTCCCCAGGTAGAGACCTAGCCGAAAGCTCAACACTTTTCAGACAACAGACGATCCCTTGGCCTTGCTCCATGCCAGCCTCAATGCTCAGGGCTCCATCCAGCCCTGGAGCCATGCCCTGAGTCCTCTGAGCACAGTCCCTATGCCTGACGGGGTGTCCTTCCAGTCTCTCTCAGCCCATCAGCATCTGGGGAGCCCCTCTTGGGCCCAGGCCCTGTGCTGGGAGCTGGGTCAAAGGGATGACACGATGGGGTGACCGTCCAACAGACGGGAGAAGAGGACAAAGACGGTAACAGAGGTAAGAACACAGTGAGACAGGCGCCGGTGGACACGCCAGGCCGGGGAACCACGCATCCAGGGGTTCAGAACGGACAAGAAGACGGCGCGTCACTGAGTGCAGCGGGAGCACGGAGTCTGGGGGGATGGGCAGAGAAGGGGCGGGCATGGTGAGGTCTGATTTAGGGAGCTGAGAGCTCTGCCATTTGTTTCCACCTGCAGCCACACTCCTGCCGCACCCAGGGCTTTGAGGCAGGAGCACTCTGTGGTCAGGACTGCCTTCTAGAATGATCCATCACTCTGACTGCTGTGTGGAGGCCAGTCCAGCGAGACAGAGACATGAGAAATGACAGGGGAGGGGGAGGGGGAGCTGGGACTGGGAGGCTGCTCCAGTAGAGGCACCCACTCTTTTTCCTTCTGAGTACAGTGTCCTCCGTGACACACACACTAGCTGCATGACCATGGCCGAGTTTTCAGCCTCAGGTCCCTCTTCTATAAGATGGGAATAATGGTAGTATCTGCCTCAGAGACTTGTTATGAGAACTAAATGCATAGTGATAGTCTTCGCAGGGTTATTTTAATGGATGAAAATTATAAACAATTTAAAATATTTATCAATATCACGACAATCATAAGAACCACTGCATCTATCAAGTACTCGCCATGTGTCCAAAATGATGTTCGGCCCTTCCAGGCATCCCCTCTCATTTAGCCCTCACCCCCACCCTAGGAGGGGGCCCATCCCCAACCCTATTTCACAGACAAAGAACCTGGCTACAAAGAGGTGGGGTGATGTACCACACAGAAAGTGCCAGAACCAGGAACCAAACACAAGGGACTGACTGCAGACCCCTGCTTTTGGTTACCAGGCTGTGAAAGTTAAGATAAAACACTGATGGCAGCCATTAAAGTATAACATGTACCTTGTCTCATACATTGTACCTCTAGAAATCTATCCTTCAGAAATAAAGGTTCAAGTCGGTAAAGCAAGAAATGTATCTTCTGTGAGGCATTGTTTACAACAGCAAAGAAACGTGAAACAGCCTAAATCTTCCCCAGTAGAGGAATGGTTGAATAAACCATGGTTTGTCTACACAACAGAGTATGATGCAGCTGTTACAAAGACAAAGGTGGATCTTCACGCATTGCTGGGGAGCACTGTAATTGATACAGCAAGTGAAAAAAGCAAGTTGCAGAACAATATTACATAGGGAAAATATCCCATTTGTAACCACAAAACAATAAAAAAAAAAGGCTCTTCGTGGGTGTCAAAATATTTGCATAAGCATAAACATGTAAGAATCACCTCAAACTGTTAACAGAAGTTACCTCATGATTTTAAGATCCCAGTGCTGGCCAGCTTATTGATTCTTACTTTAAACACTTCAGAAGGTCTGAATTGTTTCAAGCAAGCTATTTTTTTTTTTCTAATCCACTTAGTAAACTACTTTGCCTCTCATGAGGGATTTTTTTTTAAGCTCATGAATATGTAAGTGAAAAGTGGAGACATAATATTAGATGTACAGTCTGATGAAAACTACATAAAAATATGCCTTTAAAAATAGTGGAAGGAAATGAATTTATTCTGATCCTGTTAAAATTATGAAGAGGTGACACTTATTAACACTTTTCATCTCCCATGTTTTTCAAATATATTGATACACTTACTTTCATAATAAAATTTAGAATAAAGAGAAATACTATGAGACATTTGTCAAGACATTTGTACGTGTTGACTACCACTACATAAAAATTAGGTTAATTGTTTATCCAGCAAATTTAAACATATTCAAGAAATTGCTATTTTTACTAGAGATTTATTTTTTTTAACCAGAAGTTCACGTTCACTACTTTAAAAATTAGAAATATGTGAACTTTTATGCAAAAGAAAGTAAATAGATAAGCAAAAGATAAAAATTATCCATAATCACACCACCTAAAACAACTTCCAATATCCAGGATGATGACAATGTATTTTTGTTCTGTAGACTGCTTTTATCATTTAATTCATTGTGAACAAATTTCTATGGCAAATAAATGTGACCTATAACATCATTCTTAATGACTGCACGCAATTCATTGCATAAATGTTCCATAATTATTTTGATCAATACTTAGGTGGGGCTTGGTTTTGTTTTGGTTCGGTTTTGGTTGCTACTATAAACAACACTGCAGTGAACACCCTCTCCATACCCTTCACTGAACTTCTTTGATTGTTAGCTCAGGATAAATTCCTACAGAATCAAGGGCACTAACAGGTTTCTTCAACAAGCGTGTGTTAGATTTTTAATCAGGAAGAAATTAGAAGGAAAGTAGAGAAAACCAGATGGCCCGTCGTGCATTAACTTCCTGTTTAGGGCGTGGTTTGTGGCCCCGGGGCTGCTTTCCTGCATCCCAAGGCACCATCTGCCTCTTGGGGGCTGATTACCAGTTCATTCCTCTCGTCTGCCAAGAGGGTATTTCTGTCTTCCAGCTTCCGTATCACCGAATTCAGTTCAGCAATTTTTAGCTGAAATCGCCGCACATCTCGCTCGTCCATATGCTGATCCTAAAAAGGAAGCAAGATACAAATATACTTTGAAAAAGCTTAACTGAGTCAAAGCGCTCTGTGGACCCTTTGTGGAAAACCCTGAGGGCAAAGGTGAGCTCCACACTAGGAGGACCATGCGCCATGCTGGGGCTCCCCCAAGTCAAGCAACATGTGGAAAGACTTCATCTCAAAGGCGACAAGACCTCAAACCCTCCAGAGGCTCCCTGACATCTGAACATGGTATCTGGGGACCTTCCCGTCCGAGCCCCTGCCCGCCAAGCATCTCGGACAAAGGCACAATCACAGAGTTCCAGGACGCTCCTCAAGGGCAGGCGCCGTGCCCACCTCACTCACCACTGCGACGCCAGCACCTCATGTGGTGTCCGCACACAGCACGCTCAACAGACACTTGAGTATTTATTGAATGAATGAATGAGTGAATGAATGAATGTAGCTTTGGCCTCCCCTGTGCCTGTTAAGTACCAAGCTGTGGCCCCAGGTGCCCTCTCTGCTGGCTGAGCTCTCCTCATGGGCAGAGCTCTGCCTTTAAGTCCTGTCCTGTCCTGACTGGGTCCCTTTCTGAGCTCTCACTGTATATATACTCGGCACTCATGTTTTCATTTCTTTTCAACTGAGCTCCACGTTTGGGGAGGAAGGGGTAAGGGAGGGAAGGAAGGATGCACAGATGGATGGGAGGGAAGGGGGAGGGGTGGGGGACAGGCAGGCAGGCAAGTTCGCCAGAAGAATGACCAGTAGGAGGAAGGACAGGTAGGTGGTCAGCTCTGAGGCCCCAGTGCTTGCATGAGTCCCTCACCTGGACACCCATGAGCTCGGCCATGTCCCCTATGCCAGGTGGGAGCTCTCTCTTTGGACTACCGTGGTACCGCTCAGCCTCTCTGACCTGAACCAACTGCTCATCCAAAGCCTCTTTCTGAAGAAGCAGCTTCTGGGTCTGCCCAGTCTGCACGCCGAGTTCCTTCTCCAAGGCCAGAATCACACGATCTTTTCCCTTGATCTCATCCATCTGGAAAGAGAAAGAATAAGCATTCAATTGCAGGGGCTCGTGACCAGGGAAAGCTCTCTCTTGCTGGCCTCAGGCCCAGGGAAAGTTTCAGCAGGTCCATGGACCTGGGGCAGCTGAACTCAGCAACACAGGACAGAGAGACACTGTAGTGCACAGCCCAGGCCCTGCTCCGCCGTCACCGTCCCCAGCACAGAGGAGCACAGAGCTGTGGGTTCGACGACCCTATATGGTCAACCAGACACTTGCCCTCGAAACGGATCAGTGCTCGTGTCTCTCTCACCTTAATGAAATAAAGTCAAGTCCTGACCCGCCAGGGCCCTCCAGCCATCACCCCCTTGCCCTCCAGCAGCTCAGCTTCTTCACAGAGTTGGTCATCCTCTCTCCCACTCCTGTCTGGCCACGTCCCCACCCCTCCAGTAAACGGCTCTTGCTAACGTCTCCAACGCTCTCCTGGCCCGCAAACTCGCTGAACAATTTTCCATCCTCTCTCTTTCTCACCCCGTCTGACACTGCCGCCCACTCCAGCTATGGGAACTGCTCCCACCCTCCCGCCCTCTGTGGGACTTCACTGTCTCCATCTTCTTCTCGCCCTGCCCTGGTCACCATCGAAATCTGTAGTTTCCAAGGCTTGGCTCTCTTCCCAGTCTGTATCCTCCCCTCGGCCAGCCGCATCCTCACCCAAGATGTTAACTCCCCGTGTGCAGCTGACACTCCAACCTCCTCCCTCTGCCCTGACGTCTCTCAGGATCCCACAGTCAGAGAGCCGACTGGATGCTTCTGGGGCCTCCAAAGCACCTCAGCCTCCCCACATTCGAGCCTCAGTGTGAGCCCCAGCTCCCCCAGCCCAGCCTCGTCCCACATTCCCTAGAGGAAACCAAGCAGAAAGAAGCTTACTGAGGAGGGAGCTTCTGCCACGGGCCATACACATCGATTGTTTCTGGACACAAAGCCAACAGCTGGGAAACTGCCCCAGTAAGAGTGCTATACTGGGGTGCCCCTCCCCTAAATCCATGTCCTTCCTACAACCTGAGAATGTGACCTCATGTAGAAATAGGGTCTTTGCGGATATAATTAGTTAAGATGAGGTCACAGTGGAGTTGGGTGGGCCCTAACGACTGGTGTCCTCATAAGAGGAGAGACACACAGACACACAGGGAGAAGATGGAGGCAGAGACTGGAGTGATGCGGTCACAAGCCAAGGAACGCCTGGAGCCTCCAGAAGCTGGAAGAAGCAGGGAGGATCCTCCCCTATAGCCTTCAGAAAACGTGGTCCTCCGACACCTTGATTTCAGACCTCTAGCTTCCAAAACTGTGAGTGAATAAATTTCTGTTGTTTAAGCCACCCAGTTCATGGTACTTTGTAACAGCAGCCCTAGGAAACTAATACAGGTGTTAAAAGAGAAAATTTCCCAAGTACTAGTGTTTCATTAATTGACAAAAATCATAAGAGTTTCAGCTACAGGGATTACTATCATCATGGGATTTAGGAATAAATTCTATTTGAGATACGGTACAATTAAAAAGTTCTGAAAAGAATACTAATGCTTTAGTAAGGATGGTTTCAACGAAATCTGGATGAAGTCTATACGATGTGGCTTTATTTAACACATACCTGTGAGTGCCCGCCACGAGCGGGCCTGTATGTAAGGCAATGTAACGTGGATACTACCTTGATTACCCAACGTAAAGGTTAAAGCCAACTGATATAAAACAACTTGGCACAGAGGAGAAAGCACTGTGTGTGCATGGAGTACAAAAGTATGGACTGGAGACTAATCCCCCACTGGCAAGCTGTGTGACCTCTGGCAAGTCACTCAACCTCTCTAAGCTTCAGGCTCCTCACCTGTAAAATGGGGATGTAGGAACATCCACCTGGAAGGGGAGCTGTGAGGGCTGCAGGGGACAGCAGAGACAGGCAGGCTGCTTAGGAGCAAGGCCACTGGGCCCAGACTGCCTGGTTCTAGCCCTGATGCCACCACTTATTGGCCCTGTACCTTGGTTTAGTTACTTGATTTCTTCCTAAGCCTCAGTTTTCCATCTGTGAAATGGGGATAATAATAGGGATGTTTTGGGGATGAAATACATTAACACATAAAAACTGCCTGGCACGCAGTAGGCATAAAATAAACATTAGCTCTAATTATAATTGTTGCATGCACACAGTAGGTCTCAATAAATAGTAGTTCCTGTCTTTCCTAGACTTTTGTTTCCATTAGGTGTGCAAATATTGAGGAAATGAATGAATGAATACTGCAGTGGTTTGAATTGTGGTTCCTAAAAAGACATGTCCACATCCTAACTTCAGATACCTGTGAATGGGACCTTGTTTGGGAAAACAGTCTTTGCAGGTGTAATTAAGGATCTTAAGATGAGGAAAGCGTCCTGGATTAACTGGGTGGGTCCTAAATCCAATGACAAGTGTCTTCATAGGACAAAGAGAAGACGCAGACCGAAGAAGAAAAACATAGAGGGGAGGCCATTGCTGACTTAAAAAAAAAAAAAAAGCACAGTGTGAGAATTGCGAGTTAAGTTTTATTGGGGGCAAAATGAGGACCACAGCCCAGGAGATAGCACTTCAGGTAACTCTGAGAAACTGCTCGGAGGAGGCGAGGGGAGGAGCCAGGATATAGAGGAGTTTTTGCGACAAAGTCAAAGTAGTAGGGAACGTCAAAAGATGATTGTTAATTAAAGAAAACGAGATATCTCAAGTTAAGGAATATAGTGCTTTCCTATATATGGGCAGATGCAAGAGTCTGGGCTCACTGTAATCATTCCTTTGATATGCACCTCAGCTATCTGGGGCCAGTATCCTGTATTTTCACACCCTGAGTTTCCTAAGGGCTCACGGCTGCAGGGAGTGGCTGCAGTCTGAGGGCTGCTAGATGGCAGGTATTCTTTTCAGCCCTGAGTTTCCTCAGGGCTCACTGGCTCACGTTGAAGGGCTGCAGTCTTTGATGACTGTGACATCCTTTGTTTATTGGTATGGCAGGAGATATTCCATTTATAAATATTCCACTTATCACCATGTAAGAGGGAGGCAGAGATTGGAGTGGTGCAGCCACAAGCCCAGGAACTGTTGGAGCCATCAGAAGCTGGAAGAGCAAGGAAGGGCCTTCCCTGAGAGCCTTCAGTGGGGCATGGCCCTGCTGACACCTTGATTTTGGACTTCTGGAGTCCATAGCAGTGAGAGAGTAAACTTCCGTTGTTTTAAGCCACTGAGTTTGTGGCCATTTGTTAAGGCAGCACCAGGAAACGAATACAAATGCCCTTCTCACTCATCACACTCTCAGAGGGTAACAAACTAAAGCTGATTGTAACCTGAAACTCTTATTTCTGAATCGTACACCTCGTATTCAGACACAGATCGCTACAGCAGAGAATGCTAGTTAGGAGCGCTGCCCTGAGGGCGGACAGAAGCTAGCTCAAATCCCCGCCCCTACCTGCTGTGTGACTCTGGGCAGACTGAGCCACCCCTCTTAGCCTCAGCCTCGGTAATGTGGGGAGACTGAGAACACCCCGTCCAACTGGGGGGAGACTTCAACCACGGGAAGAATTTAGCACAGAGCCTGGCATCTTACAAGCACACAATCAGTGTTAGCGGCCACCATTAATCTACTTTAGCTCCTGCGTAACAGAAGGCTATCTGATTTAAACAGCAGACCATGAAAAACTTATAAAATACAGTTTACAGAAGGCAGCAAATGGTACCCCCAACCTCCAGACTGAGGTTTTCAAGCAAAGTTCCAGAGCTCTGGCAAGCTCTTTGAGTGGCCTTTCTTTAGAAGAAAAAAAGGATACTCCCCTTCCTTCTGTATCCCCAGCCACCTCCCCATGACAGTTTCCTGGAACTCCAGACAAGGGTGTGCCCGGTGCAGCTTCTCCTGCAGCAGCTGCAGAACGTGCCTGCTGCTCCCCCTGGTGGCGGTCACCTGCAGCTCCCTGCTCTTCAGAGCCAGAGGTGGGAGCACCTCCCCGCTGTAGGGAAGAACACTTGATGCAGAAAACACTGTTGCCACTGCAGAGTTCAATCCAGAAGCAACGTGAAGCAACGTGAACCACGTGAAAGTTCATTAATTGAAACCACTTAAACATGCTTTCATTAATTCAACAAATACTGAATTGAGTGCCATCAGCAGGTGCTGGGAAACACTGATGAGCAAAACAGATCAGAGTCCCCGCCCTCAGAGCTTCCATTTCAGAGGGGAGGGTAGCTGAAAACAGAATAAAAAAGTCAACATGGAGTAGATCAGAGCATGATTAATGCTAGGAGAGAAAGATAAATCGAGGGGAATCAGTGGTGCCAGTTGGGGAGGTGTTACAAGTTAACAGGTAGGGCTCCAGTCCATCCCCCTCAGCATCCCAGCTGCACACTCCTGACTTTGCACTGGAGCCCAGAAGCGCTGCCTCCACCACCGCATTACACTAGTTCCTCCCACAAGAAAGAACAGCATCTTAAGCAAGACATCTCTGGAAATCCAAATTCTCAGCCTGGAACAGCATCGATTCCCAATTTATCCTAGAAAATGAGCAGAGGGCTTACACCCCATCATGTGGGAAAGGTTCCCAGGAAACAGTCTCCACTAGTGGAGATGGCATCCAGGAATGGATGGACAATATGGAATAGATTCTGGAGCCAACATTTTCTAGGTTGTCACATTTCCCCAGCCAGAGTCCTGAGGCTCCAGAGGTCAGGAGACCTGCCAGCTCACACAGCTACACAGGCACTCTCACTATTTGTCGACTCTGGTCTGGCCCCCAGGCTGGGCCCTTAGTGATCTTGCCCCCTGCCCTGAGGACCTGAGGAAGTGTAAACCTCTGACAGTGAGCTTCTCAGGCTTCCCCAAACCCCAACATCTGAGTGTGCTGGACATTCCTGGGTTGCCTCCTGTCATCTGTTTCCCCTTCTCCCACACTCCCACTCTCACCATGTGGTTCAGGAGAGGGGTGGGGCTGAAATCACTCCAAGTTCCTAGGGCAGGCCCTGATTGGCTCACATCACGTGCATGGCTCTGCCGCCTAACAGTAGCTGGTTCAGGGATGGATACATGACCCAATCAGAGCCAACAGCCCCAAAGAGGGTGTTGCTAGGACCCTCCTGTTTCTCCTTAGGAGCTAAGAAAGAGCTTCTCTCACACCCCAGTGTTCATTGCAGCACTATTTACAATACCTAGGACATGCAAGCAACCTAAATGTCCTTTGACAGAGGTATGGATAAAGAAGATGTGGTACATATATACAATGGAATATTACTCAGCCATTAAAAGGAATGAAGTAATGCCATTTGCAGTGACAGGGATGGATCTACAGATTGTCATACTGAGTGAAGTAAGTCAGACAGAGAAAGACAAATATATGATATCACTTATATGTGGAATCTAAAAAAAATGGTACAAATGATCTTATTTACAAAACAGAAATAGAGTCACAGATGTAGAAAACAAACATGGTTACCAAGGGGGAAAGGGGGGGAGGGATAAACTGGGAGATTGGGATTGACATATACACACTAATATATATAAAATAGATAACTAATAACAACCTACTGTATAGCACAGAGAACTCTACTCAATACTCTGTAATGACCTATATAGGAAAAGAATTTTAAAAAGAGTGGATATATGTATATGTATAACAGCTTCACTTTGCTGTAGACCAGAAACTAATACAACATTGTAAATCAACTGGGCTGTTTCCTGTGAGGATGTGGGATCTGGCACAGTGGTGGCATCTCACCAGCACATTGAGAGCTCAGAGCCTGAGAATGATGCATCAGGGGACACAGCAGAGCCTGAGAAACCTGGGTCTGGGGTAACATCATTAGTGCCACTGGAGCTATGCCTGAGTCTAGTCCTGCTACTTCAGTCATGAGAGCCGACAGACTCATGGTTTAAGCTAGTCTGAGGTGGAATTTCTGTCACTTGCAACCATAAGATTCTAGTTGACATACAGTTAGGGAAAGAGCAACAGTCTGGATGATGGCTCTCACTTTTTACTTACATGCTAGTGTGAGCTCGGGACTACATTTGTACTTAAGAGACACTCTCTCTCTCAGTCTTCAAAAGACCCTCAAAGTAGACATTATTTACTCCATCTTACAGATAAGCTTGAGGCCCTGAGAGGTGAATGTGCCCACACACTAGTCAGAAGCAGATCCATGATTCAGACTCAGGTCAGCCCCTGCAAAGCCCTCACTATGTCCTCTCTCAGCCCCAGAGGCACAGAATCTAATCATTTCTCAGCAGTCACATCCATCAGGACACTCGTCTCAGTGAAAACCTCAGTTTAGCCAGCTCCCAACAAACCCACCAATTTGTGAATAATTCTGTTAGTTCCACTTCATTTGCAAAGTTTGGAGCATCAAAGAATGAAAAAGAAGCTGCTACCCCAAGATCCATTCTCGTCTCCTCCTTGGTACCTGTAGTTGGGTGAATGGTGTCCCCCTCAAATTTCATGTCTATTAGGAAAATCAGAATGTGATCCTATTAGAAATAGGGTCTTTACAGATCTAACTAAGATGAAATCATAACAGATTGGGGTGGGCCCGAGATCCAGTAACTGGTGTCCTTATAAGAAGATGACAAGACACAGTCACGTGGGGAAGAGAAGGCCATGTGGAGGCAGAGGCTGGAGTAATGCAGCTGCAAGCCGAGGAATACCAAGGATTCCCGGCAACCCCCCAAGCCTGGAAGAGGCAAACAAAAGATTCTTCCCTGGAGCCTTCAGAGGGGCACAGCCCTGCTGACACCTTGTTTTCAGACTTCTAGACTCCAGAACTGTGAGAGAAAAAATTCCTGTTGTTTTAAGCCATGGAGTTTGTTATAGCAGCCCTAGGAAATGAACAGAGTGCCATACCAGGATTTATTAGGAGCTGCCATGCATTTCCCAGCTCCCCTTGCAGCTGGGTGAGGCTGAGCAAGTAACTTCCAGCCAAAGAGATGGAAGTGGAGGTAATAGAACCTCCAGAAAGAAAAGTGCTTTTAAATGAAGACCATACCCTCCTTCATCTGCCCTCCTATTGCCAACCTGGGATGCAGATGTGATGGCTGGCACTCCATAGCATGAGGGGCCATGAGGACCATGGCCACATCCCGGAGCCCCATCTGAGGGGAGAGGTAAGAGGCCCTGTGGCCTACACTACTCTGTGGAGCACTTTACAGACTTTGTGTGTGAAAGAGAAATAACTCCAGATTTTAAGCCCCTGTGTACTGGGGGGAGTCTTCTCAGACCTAATCCTAACTGGTCTAAAGAATGTGTCCAATAGCCCCACATTGACCATAATTGCCTTTTCTTCTTGACTGTTTCTTAAGAGGCATGTTAAATGTGTAAGTGGAAGCCTGGAAGCCTTCCTACATTTCTAATCCAATCCAACTAACAAAGAAACAAAACGCAGGCCACTTTCTGAACACGTTGCCAAGAGGCCTGTCTGGCGAGGGACATTTATCAAATGCGTGGAGAACTGGACATTTATTCTTTTCACTCTGTTCTCCTAAGTGGCCCTCACACACTGAGACTACCTGAGCTGGGGATATTTCTGTTTGGCACTGAAATGGAAACAGACACCAAGTCCTTGGTTCGTTTTAAATTAAGCTCAGTCTGTCTCTTGTGCAAATACTTGTTTTTTCCTGATTTTATTTACCTTAAATATACATTTCCTGTAACAGAGGAACATATTTTACATGTCTCCTATTACACAAACTATAAGCTGTTGATAGATGCTTTAGTTAACTTAATTCTCATAATGCTGTAACAGATACATGATTATTCCTCCTTTTGTAGGTGAGGCACCAGAAGCTTAGAGACGGTAAGCAACTTGATTGGGCTCACACAGCTAACAAGTGAGGGAGTCTGGATTCACACCCAGAAGAGACTTTCTCCAAAGCCTTCTCTTTCTATTAGGAGATAACACCGCCCCTACACACACAAAGGGAAAAGGGGCTGGGGAATACTTCTGAGAACTTAGTATCGGTATGTGCTTAGATTTTCTATACATTAGACACTTAAAATCAGTGCATCTCTTCTGCCATTCTTGTTACTGGCTTGTTAAGCTGTGAACTGATGCTCTGTCACTGACTGGTGACCAGTCTAGGGATGGACAGCTGGACCAGGCCTCCAAAAAGGACACCTGGTCCTTCTGCCTCCAGTCCTTAAATTTCTTAGGTGTCTTCCACAGACAGGAGAGACCTGCCAAAGCTTCCATTCCACACCCAGGATGGCAGGGGCTTTGTTGGAACCCCAGGGCCTAGAACCATGCCTGGAGCACAGTGGGTCCCCAGTACTCAGCATTTACTGCTCCGTGAGGGAGGACTGGGGCACTTGCTTGTGGAGAGGACACGGCGCATGCATCACGGAAGGATGGGTTGCGTGTGTGCAGAAGGAGGGCTTGCATGTGTGCAGGGAGAACAAGGTGCTTGTGCGTAAGAGCAGGGTGCGTGTGCGGAAGGTCAGGTATGCACTCGAGCCGGTGGGGGGGAGAGGGCAGCGCACTTACCAGCCGGCGGATGTCGCGCTCGCACTCGCGCTTGATGCGGTGCACCTCGTCCTGGTGCGCCTGGTAGGCAGCGCGCAGGTCGGCCGCCTTGGCCTTGTCGGCCTGCATGCAGTTGCTGAGCGCCTCCTCCGCCTGCTTGCGTGCCGCCTTGAGCTCCAGGATCTCCTGCTGCAGCCGCAGGCGCTCGCCGTCGAAGGCCCTGCGCGCCTCTTCGCGCGCCTCGGCCAGCAGCGCCGTCTTGACCTTGTCGGCCGCACCGTCGCGCAGCACGTTCAGCGTGGCCTGCAGCCGCTGCAGCTCGCTCTCCTTGATCTTGGCCGTGCGCGCTGCCTCCTGCTCGTGCTGGCGGATGAGCACCTCGCGCAGCGCCTGCAGCTCCTTGGTCTTCTCCTCGTGCAGCTTGGCCCTGAGCTCCGAGATGTAGGCCGTGTGTCGCCGCTGCTCCTGCTCGCGCTCCAGCTTGGCCTCCTGCAGCCGTTCGCGCAGCTTGCCCACCTGCAGCCGTGGAGGGAGAGTCAGTCAGGGTCAGGGCTGGGGGAGCCGGCCAGGCCCGCTGCCACCTCCCCGTGTCCCTTCGTGTGCGACAGGAGAACTGAGACCCTCCCCCGGTCCCCGCACTCCAGTTCCCCCTCCCGCCACCTCCATCAGTCCCAGGCAGAATCTCCCCTACTATTTTGCTGAGATGTTCCCAGCCGTGGAAAAACATCTGAGGGTGCTGGAGAGGAGAGTAAGGCTTTGACATCCCTTCCGATTTGGAGATTTACGAGGAAAGACAATTTATCAGTCACAAAATATGCCGTGCAGAAATCATCTGTCTCATCAGAGCAGAACAGATTGTAAACCAGAAACACATTTCCAGTGCCCGTGCCCTGAACTCTGGAGTTAGAGAAGGCCGAGCAGGTGGACGTAGAGAGGGGCAGGGGTGGAGGTGCCCTCACTGCTGAGTGGCTCTCCTGCCCGGGCTGGGGGCTTCTGTGCCCCTCCCCCCACATGAAGCTCTCACAGCGCCAGGAAGGAGGTAACTACTTTGCCACAAGGCAGCCAAGCATCAGAGATGCGCCGCTGGTGACCTGCCTGGGATGAGGGGCTGCCAAGGGGCAGAGCCAGGCTTCACCCCCAGGCGCCTGGCCCCAGGGCCAGTGCTCTGCAGGTGCCAGGCTGCTAACCCCACCAGAAGGTATTTGTCTGTTCAGCAAACAAAATATTATTTGTAAAATATGCCAAGGGAGTGTCTTCTTCAAACACTCCAAAAGGCTTTATTCGATCTTTTTTTTTTTTTTTTTGCGGTACACAGGCCTCTCACTGTTGTGGCCTCTCCCGTTGCGGAGCACAGGCTCCAGACATGCAGGCTCAGTGCCCATGGCTCACCGGCCCAGCCACTCCGCGGCATGTAGGATCTTCCTAGACCGGGGCACGAACCTGTGTCCCCTGCATCGGCAGGCGGACTCTCAACCACTACGCCACCAAGGGAAGCCCATCGATCTTTTTATTTCAAATATCACACAATTACACACATTCCACAGGAACCCATTCGTTTTCTACATTACAGCAATCTCCGAAGAACAGAAACAAATGTGTCTCTCACGGATGAATTGCTTCCAAGGTGGCAACATTTCCCCCAGACCACAGTCTATAGAACACCAACATGCTGAAATTAATTTTAGGTGAGGAGTTTTACGATGTCACTCGGGTTGATAAATCCTTACTCATAACAGCAGGGAAAGGAGCAAATAAACCTGGCCAGGCAAAGATACAAGATCAATGTCTCCTTACATCAAACACGCATAATGACAGAAATAGAACAAGGACCGGACCTGTCAGAGGGTTCATCTCACCCAAGAGCTAGAATTGGCCTCTTCCTAAGGGATTGAGTGCCAGGAAGCCAGAACTTTAAATATTTAACATGATCTCCCCAGGGAGGAACTAAATGCTTCTGGCATTCTCCTTCTAAGGAGGCAACACTCTTCTAACTTTCTGGGATGCTGACGGTGATTTGAAGTCAAAGGGATGGGATCTTGTCGGAATCTGAATCTGCACTGACGAGTGCATTTCCCTCTGCAAATTACTTAACCTCGAGATGGTTAATGTTACGTGTCAACTGGGCAGGGCTGTGGTACCAGGTCATTCGGCCAAACACCAGTCTAGATGTTGCTGTGAAGGAATTTTTAAGGATGTGATTAACATTTAAATCAGTAGACCTGGAGTAAAGCAGATGACCCTCTATAATGTGGGTGGGCCTCACCAAGTCAGTTGAAGG
Source organism: Mesoplodon bidens (assembly GCF_964165515.1). Lineage (NCBI taxonomy): Eukaryota > Metazoa > Chordata > Mammalia > Artiodactyla > Ziphiidae > Mesoplodon > Mesoplodon bidens. The sequence continues at coordinate 70,721,134 of NC_138176.1, forward strand.
CCTTCAGAGAAAAGACTGAGGTCCCCCAATGAGGAAGGAATTCTGCCTCATTACTGTGAGATCAATGCTCCCTCAAATTTCCAGCCTATCTGCCCTGCAGATTTCAGATTTGTTAGCCTCCATGACCATGTGAGACACCTTCCTGAAAAAAAACCAAATCCCTCTCCATCTCTCTCTCTCCTACTGGTTCTTTTTCTCTCTGAAGAACCCTGACTATACAAACCTCCCAGAGCTTCCTGATCCTTCCCTGTGAAACAAGGCTATCAACGGCTGCCCCTTAAAGACTGTTGGGAGGAGGAAAGCTGAAAGCAGATGAGCGGATAAAGGGAAGTTTGGTCCCAGGCAGTAAAGGAAGGAGGAATGTGGCCAGCGTGAGCAGAGGTGTGTGCAGGGCAGCCTGGAGGAGGCCGGGCCTGCCCCTGGGAGGGGCAGAGGGGGCCAGCTGAGATGGGCCAGGTGACACCCGTGTGTAGGGCAGGGAGGCTAACAGTGGATGGGCTGCGGGAGAAGGCCCTGCTGGGTCCCACCAGCTCTGCCTAGAAAAGCTGAGGGCCAAGCCCAGGCGCCATGACCCAGGTGTGGCACGGTGAGGCGGGGTGGCCCCTGGTGGGCACAAAGCACCCCCTCCTTACTCCATTGAGTGGAGCAGGTCTACGAAAGTCATGTGCCACTTGACTCGCCAGATGCCTCCAAGCTGTGCCCCGCCCCCAAGTCCAGAGGTGCAGCAGGAGAGAGGGGCCCTTACCAGCCTTGCCTCAGCACCTGGGCTCTAAATGTGGCAAGAGCAAAGTGACCAAGAAAGGGCAGGCATCTAGGTGGGAGGGGCTGGCCTGGAGAACTCGGAGCCGGCACCGCCAGCGCCCCAGGGGCACAGTGAAGTCAGCCTCCACTTGGCTGCTTCCCCCACTCCTCAGCCCATCTGTCAGCGCTGGGTCTCCACTTCCAGGCCTAGACCACTTTTCCCCATTCCCTGCGACCACCCTGGTCCAAGCCAGCGGCAGCAGCCCTCTGCCAGACCGTGGCAGTCACCTTCTCACCCATCGCCCTGCCTCTGACCCCGCACACTCGCCCCTTTAGTCCTTCCCAGTGGCCAGCACAGGCCTCTGAACACACACGTTAGAAGGTTTCCCTCTACTGCCCTCTGAATCCACGGGGTGCAGGTTAACCGTTCTGAAACCACTAGAGTGCTGAATAACTAAGTAAATGGGTGGTGGGGTCAGGCCCTCCCTGCTGGAGGGAGGACAGATGAGCAAGGGGAGGAGGCCAGAGGATCCAGGTGGTAGTGGATTAGACTGGGGACATCAGTAAGAACTCATGTTTAACTTAATGTACATATAGATGTTACATTTAGAAATAGTTTAGATATGTATACATACACGGTTAGTATATACGCATACACGGTTAGTATATACGCATACACGGTTAGTATATACACATACACGGTTAGTATATACGCATACACGGTTAGTATATACGCATACACGTTAGTATATACACATACACGGTTAGTATATACGCATACACGGTTAGTATATACGCATACACGTTAGTATATACACATACACGGTTAGTATATACGCATACACGGTTAGTATATACGCATACACGGTTAGTATATACGCATACACGTTAGTATATACGCATACACGGTTAGTATATACGCATACACTTCCTTGCTCTGTCAGCTAAGCCTAGAAGCAATGACATGCCAGCAGCGGTGGGCACACCCAGTGCCCAGATCCTGGTTTCTCATGCCATATTCTCTAATAAGTGGGACCAGGGCTCCTTGGAGAAATGAGTGGCTCTAGGACTGGGGCAGGGAATATACAAGATGAACCTGGAGCACCTTACAGGACTGGAAAGTAAGGGTGTACCCAAGAATAAATTAAAAAATAAATGCCACAATGATGGGGTGCAAAGGAACACAGGGGTCCACTGAAAGAGATCCCCGTGGCCAAAGCTAGAACAGTTTGAGCAACAAAATAAAGTAGTATTGGATTATAAGCCAAAGTGTAAAATAGTGTTCATAGTGATATAAACGACTGAATTTATACATGTAAAAATATGAAAGAAAACAAAAAAAAAAACCCTCGAGGGCTCTGTGGCATCCAGCATACAAGCCCAAGTCCTCCCCGGCCCACAGGACTGACCCCAGCTGATGGCTCTTCGGTCCTCCTCCCTGACCACCCAGCTCCAGCCACGTCCCTGGCTGGTGCACCTCAGACATCCAGGCACCTTCCCGCCTGCGGCCTTTCCCCAAGCCAGCCCTTCTGCCTGGAATGCTCCCAGCCAGGCCTCTGCAGGACCTGCCCTCCCACCCCCTGCAGCACCCCTTTGCTGACCACCTCCCAAAAGAGCCACCCCCGCTGCAACCCCATGACTCTCCACCTGCTTCTGCTGCTTTACTTTCTTGGCACTTTTCACTATGGAAGAAATATTACATGTTAATCTCCTGGCCTTCATTCCCTACCTCCCCCATTAGATACTAGCTCCAGGAGAGGATCTCCAGGGCAACCCAGTTTCTGGGACAGAGCATAGCACACAGTAGGTGCTCAATAACTAGCCACGGACTGAGCAAAGGAAAGAATGAAAGGATGATGGGCCTGGCCATTTTGTAAATAATGAATGACAGCGTGCACTCCCTGGGGCATGAGGGTGGCCGCGGTTCTGGGGCACCGGACTTTCCCCACATGGGTGCTGGCTCCTAGGCTAGCTGGTCCCTCTGCCTGGTCCCTGTGCCTTCACCTTCCCTCCATTCTCCAGAAGAGCCAGAAGGCTTCCCCGACTGGGTCAGGGCCTCCCCTGGGCTCCCAGAGCCCTGCATTATTCCCTCCATCACCACACAAGTCACACCCAAATTCCAACTCTCCCGGCCTACCCACTGCAGCCGGCAGCCCCTGGAGGGCAAGATGAAGGCCGATTCACTTCTGTAGCTGGACTAGTCCCTGGCCCAGTGTAGATCCAGACCAGGGTGGGCTGCTCACTGCAAGAACGAATGAATCACCAGCTGGTGAGCGGTGGGCAGCAGCCAGAATCTTCATGGCCTGACTTGGGCCCATGTGCTGACCACTGCCCTCTCTGCCCCCACCCACTCCAGGCCATGGGCCTCAACAAGTCAGGGACTCTGCCCCAGGGGCCTTGGCACCCTGATTGGTGCTGAGGATGCTCCCAGGTGACGCCGGACACTTGGGATGGTGTGAGCCCTGCTCCCTTTTGTGCCAGCCAGCAAAATCCTTCAGAGCCAGCTCCAGATCACCTCTGCAAAGCTTTCTCGGGCCACCCTGACCATTGCATGGCTTCCTAAAATCTCTGGTATGACATGCCAAGTACTGTCATCTAGCTAGCTCCCTGAGTATCTGAGCACCCAGCCTGCCTGAGGGCGGGCCGTTTCTGAGTCACTTCCAAACGCCCAGCCCAGGCCCAGAGCACAGGCACGGGGTGGGGGGCTGGGGGCTCGATGAATGTGTGGATGAACCAACAGGTACGTTCCGCACATGCCCTCGCCCTGCGGTGTTCAATGGGGACTCCTCTGCTAAAGTAACAACTGTAAAGTAACACTGTAACTGCTAAAGTAACACTGTAAATACAACGTCAGCAACAGTTACCATGAGATCATATAGAAACAGCAGTTAAACTCAATCACAAAGTTTATACTTATGTTTCTCATAGCAGCCAGTAAGCACAGTGCTGAGTTCTCTGAGAACAGAAACTCTCCCAGTGGCGGCCTGGATAAGCCCCCCGGCAGGGCCACGGGGTGGCTGGACTGAGCAAACGGGCAGCCGGGGCACGTAGAGGCAGGAGGTACCTGGGGAGACACAGACTGGGTTTCTTGTAGGCCTAGCTTCCAGCCCAGTGCCAACATCTGTGTGACCTGTGACTGTGCGGACCTGCTGTGATGGGCTGAACTGTGTCCTCCCAGATTCCTGAGTGGCCGTCCTAACCCCCAGACCCTCAGAATGTGACTGTATTTGGAGACAGTCTTAAAAGAGTTTACTAAGTTAAATGAGGTCATGGGGGGTGGGTCCTGATTCAACACAACTGGTGCCCTGACAAGAAGAGATTGGGACACAGACGCACACAGAGAAGAGCATGTGAGGACACAAAGAGAGGGCGGCCGTCTACAAGCCAAGGAAAGAGGCCTCAGGAAAAACCAACCCTGCCCACACCTTGATCTCAGACTCCCAGCCTCCAAGACTATGAGGACATAAGTCTCTGTTGTTGAACCCCTACCCCGGTCTGTGGTACTTTGTTACGGCAGCCCAGCCACCTCTCCTCTCCAACCCTCAGTTTGCCCACCTATAAAGTGGGGAAAGCCACATCTGACCTCACAGGTTACTATGAGTGTCAGGAGGCCCTCTAAGGTACCTGGTGTGGCCTGTGTAGCAGACGCATAAGTGTCTGCCAACCACTGAGTAACTACATGCGACAGGCAGTGCCCAGGCCCCGGACATGACTCTCTCATTCATTCCTTAAACAACCCAGGGAAGCAGACACATCAGATGTCCCCATTTAACAGATAGGGAAACTGAGGCATAAGGCAGCTACCTGGCTTGCCCCAAGGCCTCAAGGCAAGTTAGGTGGTGGAGGTGGGACGGAGACCTGGCCGAATGACATTGGCTGTGCGGCTTTCCCCATAACCACAGCTGCTGCTGCTGCTACTGCCTGGTTAGCCCCTCCAGGCCCAGCTGTGCAGCTGACAACCCAGGGGATCCTGGCAGGCAAATCCTTCCTGAGCTGGACAGGATGTGGACAGGCTGGCACCACCAGCAACTGTGCTGAAAGACCTTGGCTGCACTGGCCCTGGAACTCTGAGTGTCTGGGGATGGGAGGCAGCACGTGTGTCCCCAAGCTCCAGGAGCCCGGTCTTCATCGCCCCAGGTTGGGGACTCTGCCTCTGCTCTCCATGTAGCTGTCTTGAGCTGGGGTCAGAGCCAAGGACCAAGCCCCAGCCCCCTCCCCACCCAGGAGCTGGACCCCGCTCAGCACTGCAGCTGTTGCCAGAGTCCCAGCTCTCAACCAGACACCGGCTGCCATCCCCCAAGCAGTCCCTCCCCTCCCTCAGGTGCTATGGGCGGGGCCGGAGGGTACCTTCACGGCTTGGGGTATAAGGCCAGCCAGCCCCTCAGTCGGGCCCCCCAGGAGCAAGCCCAAACCCCGTCCTCCTTCTCTTCTCACACGAATGGCGGCTCCACCCTGCTAGGAGAGCACCTCCACCCCACCTGCTTTTGCCCTCAAACCACCCAGGTCAGAACCACACCAACAAAGAGGACTGGGGCAGCGCCCAGGCACCGGATGGGCTTTTCTTGCTTACATTACCTAAGATCTTTAAGACAACCTTAAACTGGGTGGTTATCATGATGCCACGTTACACATGAGAAAACGGAGGTTCAGAGGCTTTATGTCACTTGTCTAAGATCGTGAAGCCAGTCAGTGGTCAAGGTGAGGTCTGAAGCCAGGTCTGCATGATTAGAAAGGCTGGGTTCCTCCCACAGTGACTGGCTGCCCATCACGCCAACACTTTGATTGGCACCCAACAGGGCATCGTCCTGACTGGCTCCAAAGCTCATACCTGCCTCACGAGAGCAAAACAGCTCCCATCACAGAGCCAGGCTCCAAATCAAGCCCTTTATGTCAGGGGTCCCCAACCCCCAGGCCATGGACCGGTACCGGTCTGCAGCCTGTTAGGAACCGGGCCGCACAGCAGGAGGTGAGCGGCGGGCGTGCGAGCGAAGCTTCACCTGGCGCTCCCCGTGGCTCCCCACCGCTCACGTTACCGCCTGTACCCTCCCCCCGACCCTGTCCATGCAAAAACCGTCTTCCACGAAACCAGTCCCTGGTGCCAGAAAGGTTGGGGACCACTGCTTTACGTATTGATATACATATTTACATCCTTACTCTTGCCCACCGGCCCATCAGGTGGTACTGTTATAATCCCGTCTTGCAGGTGAGGGAAATTACGGTGTGGAGAGTGAAGTAACTTGTCCGAGATCAGCGCCAAATGTCGGGGAGGGTCGGGGCCGGGGTAGCGGACAGGATTCGCATCCAGGTGGTCTCTGTACCACCACTGATGTTATACCCATTTTAAAGAGAGGCAAGCTGAGGCTCAGAGAGGTGGAGTGCCCAACCCCACCCCAGCCCTGGGACACACCCTTCACACTTACCTCAGGGGCAATTTGTCCACTGGGAATTCACAGCCCACCCCTCACTTGAGCCAGGAGGCCCTTGTCCCTCCCACCTTGCTCTTTTCCTGCTGGAACTCGATCTGAATGCTGGTCAACTTGGCCCGCAGCTCCTCGTTGGCCATCTGCACCGCGTCCATCTCCATCTCAGGCTTCTCGCCCTTGCTCCGGCCTTTCTTAGACATGCTTCCTCTCAGGTTGAGATGCCGAGATCCTGTGTTCACTCCCGCCAGCCAGCAGGCGCCGCTCGCAGCTCCGCCGTGCTAATCAGTCTCACAGGGCTCAGCTCCCCCTCTGCGTAAACCACCATCACTTGGGATCCTGGGGGAGGAAGGAAGCCAGGTCAGCAGAGAGAGAGAGGGGCTGGTGCCCCCTTGCCTGGGGCACTCAAACAGGATGGCAGGCAGCGTTTGCCGATGCCTCCCTCCCTGATCCGGGCACCTGCTCACCCCGAAGATGCCCCACCATTCACAACACTGACCTAGGGCTTCTCCAACAGGGGCTGCATCAGAATCACTTGGAAGCTTGTTAAGACGGAGTCCTGGGCCCACCCCCAGGAATCTGATTTGCATGTCTCCCAAGCTCCCAGGTGAGGCTCCCAGGTGACCACCCCTCATTGAGTAGCTCTGTCTGGTCCAGTCCTGGCCTCATCAAGACGAGACTATGACATCTAAGCCACTATAGACCTCGATCTGCAAGTGTGACTGAGCCTCAGTCACCCTGGTGCTTGATTCAAAAGCAGGATTCTGGGGGAGCACAGAGCTCAAAGCTTGAGGCCTGTGGGGAGGGGGCCAGGGGACCCGGATGTCTCATGCACACACCCAGGTGATTGAGGAGCACAGTCTAAGGACTGCACTTTGAGAACTGGGCTTTTAGACTCCCTACAGGTTAGTGGTTCCCTCCCCACCCCAAGGACTAGCACAGCACAGGTTGCCCAGAACTGCTATAGCTCTGGGCCCAGTTTTGGTGTCGAAGCCAGCCTGGGGGAGTAGCACAGCCCCTGGGGGAGATGACAGCCAAGCATGGTGCCCTGCGGTCCTCCAGGCCTCTGTGCCTGCCTGGCCAGGTCTGAGCTGGTCAGGTGGCCAACGGGATGCCCTGATAAGCTAACGGCCCCTCCAGCACTCACATTTCCCCGGGGGACCCCAGACCTTCCATTTGGTAGGGCTGCCCTCACAGCCCACACGGTGTCAAAGCCAAAGCCATTAAAATCAGGCCCTAGTGACAGCTAGTAGCACTGTGCATTGGATGCTACACCCCTGTCACCCCACAGAACATGGCACAGCACAGTGTCGACAAAGAAGCCCAAGAGTCTCAGCAAGGAGATGTGGCTGCTCATTGCCACACCACGGGGAGAGAAGAGCGGACAAGGTGCATTCCAGAAGTCACACTCAGCACTGGCCCTGCGCTAGCCCTGGGATGCGATGGCGGACCAGACAGGGTCCCAGCCATCATAGAACTTTCTAGCCAGGGAGACAACAATGGAAATGAATACATAAAATAACTCTGGATTGTGATTGGCATTGGAAAGAAATAGTAAACAGGGTATTTGAGACCTCTATCAAATATTACCCAAGTCACTGGCAGAGGGAGACGAGGGGAGTAAACTGCCAGACCACATGGGGCCTAGAGACCATGGACAGAGTCAAGGCCAGGTACAGAATGTGCAGCCCAGTGCAAAATGGAAATGCAAGGGTCTTGTTTCAAAAACTATTCAGCTTTTCATGACCATGACACTGAGCATTAAACCAAGAGTGAAGCCCTCTGACCCCCTCTACAACCACACCATGCACCGGTGATGCTGGCCCTGGACAGAATTTAAATGCAACCCTGAGGATGCTTGGCTGGGCAGCGGGTCCCAAGCAACAGGGGTCAGCTTTTGGCTGATGAGGACTACAGTGGGCTGAATGATGGTCCCCAAAAGACACGTTCACATCCTATTCCCCGGAACCTGGGAATATGCCCTTATTTGGAAAAAGGGTCTTTGCAGATGTCATCAAGTTAAAGATCCCAAGATGAGATCATCCACGATGAGGGTGAGTCTTAAATTCAATGACATGTGCCCTTGAAAGAGACACAGAGCAGAGAACACGCAGAAGGGAAGGCCGTGTGAAGAGAGAGGTGGGAGTGGAGTGATGCAGCTGGAGGAGGTCGGGGGGGGGTCCTCTCCTAGAGCCTCCAGAGTGAGCAGCACCCCGCCGACACCACTGACACCGCCAGATTTTGGACTCTGGCCTCCAAAACTGCAAGAAAGTAAATTTCTGTTGTTTTAAGCTACTCCATTTGTGGAAATTCTTTATGGCAGACACCGGAAAGGAATACACTGGGCATGAAGGGAAAAACGCTCGTGGGACACATCCAGCACTTTGTTTAATGACTTAAGATAGCCAGCTTCTCAGCACTGAGCCCTGCGTCTTTCCCTGCTTCCTTTCACGTCAGTAATAAGCCAGCTCACACCACACCACAGGCAAATCCCCTGTCCCTCACTCAGAGCCTACTATCTCATGATTTACACACAGTGTTAGCAAGCTGCGCTGTCTGTTCTCCCAGCCCAGAGCAGAAGGGAAACTAAAAAGTGGCAGACGGTGTTCTGCAAAAGGCAAACATGCAGATAGGAGAATGAAAAGAGAGAGCAAAGATTTTTCTACCATACCTTCCCCCCCAAAAAAATAAGAGAGTAAAATAATAATTACTTTTATTACCTTCAGTATTACCTTTAATACTTAAAAAGCCTGCAAGGCCTAAAATCTTAACATTCTAAGGACACCTCGTTCTCCAATTACAGCAAATTAATAAGGTGCTCACTGTCCAGACTCTTCTTATACAGTGTTGGTGCAAGATAGTCAGCGGGAGTTAAAAAAAAAAGTTCATGAGATGTAATAAATAAAGTCAACTGAGTTGGGTTTTCCTAACACACATTCTGGGCTCCGGGGCTCAGGGCTATAGAGGACCCAGAAGGAGCAGCAGGGCTCAGTCGCTCAGCCCAGCTCCACCACCAACCTCTGTACTCTCCTCACTCAGGACTTTTGAGCCATGAAGTGGAGCGGGCCGCGCAGGGGTGGTGTGGGCGCCAGGGCTGGCAGCACAGCTAACCCCAGAGCAGGCTGCCTGCAGCCACGGTGCCGGGGCCTCTGCATCCCGCGACAGACCCCAAAAGCCCGGAGCTGGCACCTCTTAGAAATGATGACAGAACGGCACATCTGGCAGCGCTCAGCTCCCTGGGCCCTGTTCCAAGCTCTCTGTGTGGCGGTTTGGTCCTCACCTTGACCCCGGGGCTCCTGGCCATCAGTGTCCAGCCACCAAGCCTTGTTCCCACCAGTTCTCAGAGGCGTCCCCTCCTCTCAAAGCTCCGGCCGTCCCGCTGGCCTGACTGTGGCCTCCCCTGTCTCCTGGACTGCACACTGTCTGCCCCCACCCCAGGCTGCAGGGGACAGTGTCCATGGCCACAGAAAGCGGCCCTCTGTGCTGGGCCTGAGCCAGTGGTGGCCCCCGTGGGCCACACCTGCCGTCCCCTGAAGTCCTCAGCCCGTGCCCCTCCCTGCCTGACAGGGCCACCTCCTAACTGTGCCCAGCCCTCGACTCCGGCCACACCTCCCCCGGCAGCCCTCTCTGCCCCACAGGCAGGGTCAGGATATCCTTGCAGCCCGAGCCTCACCAGATTGACTCTCAGCCACCATCCAGGACCACGAGTCCAACAGGGGTGGGGCCGCCACAGGAGACAGAATCATTTTATCGATGGGGAAACTGAGGCCCAGACATATCAGAGGCCTGCCTGGGGTCACAGGGAGGGGGGGCCCAGTGGGGAGAGGAGAACTCACCTCCCCCCCTGAGCCCACCTGGCAGTCGGCAGAGCTTGCCTTGAGCTGCAGAGGCTGTGGGGTGAGCACCACCCCACACGGACCCCACGGGCCCGGCCCCAGCTCACTGGGGTGCCCTCGGCTCCCGTGGCCCCCACTGCCGGGCCAATGATGTCATTCATTACAGCAGCTGGGCTCCCCCGCCTGGGCTGGCTGACCCCTCACCTTAGGACCCTCTCATCCTAGGGGCCACCAGAGCCAAGACCCTGCCAAGCTCCTCCCTACACCGAGGGCCACCTGTTCCCACTGAGCTGGGACTCGAGCCCCTTGCTGCCAAGTCTCCCAGCCGCAGACTCTGCAACCATGGGCCCTGCACTGTGCTGACCTCCTTTTCTAGTTCAGGTTATACATTTTGCACCCAACAAACATCTGCGGGTCCCTCTAGTGACAGGGAGGGGTGGCTCCTGTTAATGTTCTACATACACCACACACCACACAAACGCACACACACCACAACGCACACATCATACAGAAGCACACCACAATGCACACATCACACAGAAGCACACACACAATGCACACACCACACATATACACCACAGAGAAGCGAGCACACATACGCACTGCTAAGGACTGAATGTCTCTCTCCAAAATTCATGTTGAAATTCTAATGTCCGATGCGATGGTATTAGGAGGTTTGCCTTTGGGAAAAAGTTAGATCGTGAAGGTGGAGTCCTCGTGAATGGGATTAGTGCCTTTATAGTCCCTGCCTTGTGAGGACTCAGCAAGAAGGCAGCTGTCTACAAGCCAGGAAGAGGGCTCTCATAAGAACCTGAGCATCCTGGCACCGTGATCTTGGACTCTAGCCTCTACAACTGTGAGAAATAAATGCCTGTTGTTTAAGCCATGCCGTCTATGGAGTTCAGTTACAGCAGCCCAAGCTGACGAAGACACATACACACCATACCACAGGCATCAAACACCACACACTCACACCACACGCACAGATGCACACCAAACACCACAAACTCACCACACACATACCCTCCAAACACAACACACATCCCATACACACCACACGCACTAGTTCAGCATTTCCAACGAGGATGGGGAGACCCCGAATGTCCAAGGAAAGCATTTCTGAGATGTGCCGACCTGCCTCTCCAGCCTCCATGTCGGAATTACCAAAAAGGGGTCCTGAGCATCTTGTGAAGTCTCCTTGGAGCCTCCGATGACTCGGGAAGGCCTGGGTGCTTCAGAATTCCTGTTATCAACAACAAGGGAAGCACGGAATTGGCAGGCTGTGAGCAGATGCGCTCACAGCAGGCCCACAGGCTGATGGGATCATCATTCCCATCATTCCACCGAGGGAAGTGGGCTCAGAGGGGTTCAGAACCTCCCAAGTCACTGCACGTGAGCCCCATCTGAGTCTGGTTTACCAGCTGCCCACCATGGCCCACCTCACTGCAGCCAAACCACAGAGTGACCCCAGGGGCAGGCAGCGCAAAGGTTGTCCTCCCGATTAAGAGATGAGGAAATTGAGGCTCACACACACACACACAGACACACACACACTAAAAAGCCACACATCTGGGTTTGCTGAAGAGCTGGTTGTTCTGGAAGGAAGGGGGTAAGCAGAGGAGAAAGGGGGTGTGGGCTATGCCCTGGGGGTGGCAGGGCAGAGACCGCGGGCCCTGGCAGGGGAAGCTCGGCGGCCAGCCTCAGACTCCCACCAGTCAGGTCACTAGCACGACCCCACCGGCACACTGGTCAGGGCCAACTGGGACAATGGCTATGACAGTACTTGGAAGGCCATGAAGTGGCCCAGAAACAGGGCTTTTTACTGTGTGATGAAAAACTAACGCAAACAAATACAAGGTCAGTGAGCAGGGACCCTGGGACCCAGAGGCCCCACAGGTCACCTCCTCCTGGCCGTTCCCCTGCGGGAGCTGCCACACGTGGCCTTCCAGCCTCTCTTGAAAGTCCTTCCAGGGACAGGAAGATGCCACCACAATGGGAACGTCTGCTCTGCAGGGCATCCCTACTTTAGAAAGCACTTCCTAGTTCAAGCCAAAAACACGCAGACACACAAATAAAAAGGGCCTCGTTAGGACTTCGGCTGTTAGTGCCTTCCAGCACCTGGAAGCTGCCCCAAACAAGCCCACTCCCCCGCCACACAGAAGGCCCTTTAGAGACTGAAGATGCCCATCACACTCCCCCACCTTCCTCTCCTCCAGGGGACGAGGCATAAGAAGAGCGAGGCACATGCCCCTCATCAGGCACCATGGTCAGCCTTTTACAGGACAAAGCCATCTAAGCCTCCCAATGACTATGATGCAACTGCTACTGTTACCCCCATCTTGTGGATGGAAGAATCGAGGCCCAAAACAGTAAGTAAGTTGCCTGCGGTCATGCAGTTAGAAAAGAGGCAGGAAGACATGGATGCAAATCCCAGTCAGTCATTCTGGTCTGCGGTCTGTGATCTGAGTTCCCTGGGCCTCGGTCTTCCCATCTGTGAAGTGGAGCTGTCACTGTTGAGAAGGTCCTAGACAGTAGGTACTCAGCAAGGGACATCTCTCCATGTGGACAGGGCTGGCCAGCGCCGGTTTCCTGTGGGTGTGTTTTTCCAAACGTGTGGACATAGCACTCTACACCCCGGAGCCAGGCACTGCGGCTGGTGTGGTGGATGGAGCTCAGAGGGACAGAGAAAGAGGAGGGGGTGAAGGGAAGCCTGGGGCCTGGGAGTTCGTCCCCACAGTGGGGAGCCCGGCTGGGGGCAAACTTGCTTCTTCAAGTGGAGAGAAAAGAATGGACTCATCTACTGGACAAACCCCAGCTCAGGGGGACACACAGGCATGGGCCGCTCCTCCCACCATTGACTTTGCTGCCTGCCCCTCACGGGCAACACCCAAACCCACGGTGCCACCTGTCAGATTCCCGCTAGCGTCCTTCCCTTTCCCCGCACCTGCCACCTGCAGCCTGGCGGACTACCAAGCAGTCTCCCTGGCCCCCCTACTCCAGTCACCCACCTACAGCCACCAAGAGGACGCCTCCTGAAGCAGAAGTCAGCCCACATTGCACCCCTGCCTAGACAATAATCAAAACAACAACAGTAATAATCAAACAACATGTCAACCTGCTGTGGTCCCACTGCCTCAGGGGAAAGCCCGCACATCACCGAGGATGCCTTGCGAGGCCCCTGCCATCTCGCCCCATTGCCGCGTCTCCTTGTCTGCTTGCCCTGCCGGATTCTCAGCTACTTTGAAACCATCTTACTCGCTTGACTCTCCAGTATCAAGCAGAGTGCCTGCCCAGAGCAGGTGCTTGGTGACATCAGGACCCCTCCCGGACGTCTGCTGATCTGTAAGAACATCACATACACTTCTTTCATACCCAGCCCGTGGGTGTCTTTCCAATTACAAAGTTCAGGCAGAAGGACACAAGAGATCCTTCAAGGGATGCAGGATGCCTGAGTCCTTGGTAAAAATAATCCCCCAACCAGGAAGCCGAGCATCACTACGTAAGAACTGACTTCTGTGTGGACAGAGATGCAAGTGCCCGGGATAGTGGGTCTGGCTCACTTGCAAGCTGGCCCCCTTGCTGTGCCCAGATGAGTACCCCCCATAGTCAAATATGGCCCTCAGCAAAATGACAAGATATGAACATCAAAGACTTTGGCCTTGCCCTTGGGTAGCTGGTTGCAGAGAGGAGCTCAGCCGAATGAACACATCATTCCCTCATTTGTTCAGCGCAAGCGCACCGCTCACTTCCTGTATGCAGGCACTGCGCTGGGCACGGGACCACGGCACCACAGCACCGAGTAGCCCCGCCCCACCCCGCCCCCACCTCGGGATGCTGACGGCCTCTCCAGCCCAACTCTCCCTCCTCTCAGACACCTGCTCCCTTGCTCTTTTCAGTATCTCCACACGCAGCTGCGGAGGAGACCTGCCCTTTGCACCTTAAAACTGCTGTAAGAAGGGTGTAGTGAGATTTCTCCAAGGACCACCACCCTTCAATCCCTAGAAAAGTATTAGGAGGTCAGAACACCCCCTCCTTTTGATGGCAGCATCACCTGCCATCGTCCCCTGCCATTGTCACCCCAGTCACAGAATCAGCATGGTCACCTCTGAGGTCAAGACCATGTGAATGGCTGGAGCTGACATAAGCAACAGCTGGACACTGAGGACACCCCTTCAACAGGAGCAGGAGAGCCCAGGGATCTTTGGACAGCCTCCATCACCTGGTCCTAGCATGTCCATCTTGATATGTCCCAAAGAAGTAGCCAAGTTCAGGGACAGGAGGCCTCTCTGAATTTGCAGACCCTGAAACACCAGGACTCATGGTCAAGGACCCACAGAGGCCACACCTGAACTCATGGATGCCAGCTCCCCTCCCCTGCCAAAAAAAAACCCAGAGAAACCCAAATAGGGCAATACTGTGCAGTTACCTGCCCTGTGGCTGCTTTGGCAAAGTTCCGCCCAGTGAAAAGGAGGGGACCCCTACACAGGAGGAAGGAAGGGAGGAAAAATGGAAGAAAAAAACAAGGGAGGGAGGGAAGGAAACAGGGAAGGAAGGAGGGAGGGAGGGAGAACACAGAAAGAATGGAATCAAACTTCTAGTTTCTGGTCTGGTGTATAAGGAACTTGGGAGTCATCACTCTCATTCATACAAGACAAGAGCTGAACAAACTGAAAATCAGTAACTTTTCTTATATCCGTCAGAGAACCGAGGTCATGAGGCAAACCACTGCAGACAGGCAGATACAGAGAACAACATACCACAGCAGAAACCCAGGAGTAGAAACCTCTGTAGGAACTGGCTCAGATTCCTTTTACCAAATACTTCCTGGCCAGCTTTCAACAACAACAACAAGTTACAAGGTATACTAAAAGGCAAAAAGAAACAAACAAACAAAAAACAACCAAACAGAAAAAGTTTTAAAAGACAGAACAAGCATCAGAACCAGACTAAGATATAGCAGTGATACTGGAATTATAAGACTGAAACCTTAAATAACTCTGATCAATACGCTAAGGGCACTAATGGAAAAAGTAGACGACATGCAAGAATAGATGGCTAATGTCAGCAGACATGGAAATTCTAAGAAAGGAGCAAAAAAGGCTGGAGATCAAAAACACTGTAACAGAAATGAAGAATGCCTTTGATGGGCTCATTAGTAGACTGGACATGGCTGAAGAATCAGTGAGTTTGAAGATACATCAGTACAAACTTTCCAAAGTAAACAGCAAATTAAGAAAAAAAAACAACTCTGAGATAAACAGAATAGAATATCCCAGAACTGTGGGATAATTACAAAAGCTGTAACATATGCATAATGAGAGGAGAAGAGAGAAGAAACAGAGAAAGGAATGCAAGAAATATTTGAAGCAATAATTGAGTGTTTGAAGTCCCACCCCGGCCTGGACTTGAACCCAAAACTTTGAAAGCCCAGTCCAGTGGTTCCTTCCCAAAGCACTGCCCAGTAGAACTTCTAGCTCTCACAGAAATTCTTACAAACGTTTTCAAATCATCACCTAACACCGCGATGGAGACTGGTGTCCTGGGAATTAAGAAATAGTGGGAGGAGGAAAATTACACAGTGAATGGACCATTCCTTCAGTGCTTATGGAAGTGCTCTGGTTTCCTGCAGGCATCTATGAATCCATATTTTGGTCTGTTTAAACCCAAATAACCGTGAGAATATTTAAGCACTTTTGGAAAGATCCTATTTCAGCACCCCAGTGATAATATCTCCCTCCAGGAGCAGGAATGAGGGAAGCACCAATTAGGGGCCTATTAGAACGTGCTAAGTGTCTGCATAGAGTCATCTCGCTAACCCTCTCGAGCTCCTGACGGGGAGGCTCATCTGGCACACTGCACATTAGACAACTGAGGCACAGAGAGGCTGAGCCACTGCCCATGCTCACACAGCCAGAAAGGGCCCCTGCCGTCCCCACCCCACCCCTACTCTTAGCCCTTTCTTGCTTGCTTTTCTTACTTTTGATGAACCTTAGTAGTAGTTAAGAGCCAAACTAAGGTAAAGAATCTAGATTTCTAAGAAATGGCTGGCCTGGGAAAAAACTAACAAATCAGGTCTGCTCCCCCTCCACTCTGGTCAGCTGACCAGAACCCACATGGCAGCAGGTCCTCTGCACCCAGAAAGCTCTGCTCTGTGAACAGCCTGCAGAAACCAAACAACAGCGACAAACCATGTAGCCACTCAGCATTTAAACAGTTGTGTATTGAAACTCCATAACAAGCTCATGGAATTCAGTTGACTACCCATTTTACAGCCGTGGAAACTGAGGCTCAAGGAGGCGAAATGGGAGCCTCGATCCCACCGGGCCTGCCTCTGCAGCCTGCCCCCTCCGGCTTCCTCTGCTCCACTCTGTGGACCTTCTCCTCTCCCAAGGGAGGGATAACTGCTTCTCCCCCCACCTCCCACCCGACTCCACACTTTCAGAGAAAGGGGCTGCTTGTCACCTTGCCTGGTGGCACTCCCCATTTTATGCCCCAGAACACAGCCTGTGCAGCCCCGCCTCTTCCATGCTCCTCCACGTGAACAGACAGGTGCTTTGCATGTGTTCTCAGTGCCCGTCCCGCGGGTTCACCCATCTCTGCTGAGAGACAGCGTGTTGTCGCGGTTCTCCTAACAGGGCCCAGAGCAGCTTTAGGCTGCACTTCTTGTGTCTTCGCTGGGATTCAGGAGATACACAAGGCTCTGCCCTGTGGAGCCATCACTGCCACACACCTGCTCCAGTTCCTGCAAAGTTGACTCACACTCCGGGAAACAGCACATGCTGCATGTCAAGTACGAACCCTTCAAGTCCTTTGCTCCAGGACATCAGTGATTCATTCAAAGATTAGAGGCAGGAGCTCTTCAAAAGTCTCTTTAGAGGTCTGGCCATACTCTCTCATGCCCTGAAGAAATGACCCCATAGGGGGACAAACGTGCCACCGTGGACTGAGGAGGCTGGCAAGCTGAAATCTACACTTCTCAGCTCCATCGGGGCTAGCGTTTCACATGGGACTCACACTCCATCCTTCATTCAATTCATTCAATCATTCATAAACACAAGGTTTGACTCCAGGATAAATGGGCAACCAGGTGCTGGTGCCACGTGCCCATCTGCTGGTGTGGGCCTGGAGGACATGGGATGCTCTGGTGCTCCTGGGGTCTGGCCACCTCTCTGCTTGCAGCTGTAGCCCTGGGACAGTGGCTTCCAACCCCCCAGCTCCCCAGAGGGCAACTCTGGGGTGGTACCCTGAGGCCCAGCCCAAACCCCACTCCTCCACCTTCCAAGCATGCTGTCAGCACCTGCTTCCCTGTGCGACACCCCTCTGTTTAAAGGAACCCACGAGAGTGGCTTCTGTTGTCTGCAACTGAACACAGCTTAAAATGGGGGTGCCCCAGAAACCTGAGTTGAAATGAAAGGGGGACACACAATGTTAAATCACACAGCACAAAACCCAATACTTTGTTCATGCTCAGCACAAACAGACCCTACCTCACCTACACTCCACTGATGGAATTTCTCATTCCAGAAGCTCAGAAATGGCAGTGGAGTGGAGGGTTCTCAGGGGCTGACTCTGGCATCAGACTGAGCTAGCTACCTCTCATTAGCTGTGTGTCTCTGGGCAGGTTACCTGTCCTCTCTGGCCTTCAGTTTCTCCACCTGGGAAAATGACGAAAGTAATAACACCTACCTCACAGGGCTGGGCTGTTGTGAGTACAGCATGAGTTGCATTAACTTGTTAAGTCATAATTTAATTATTAATTAATGTTATTAATATTAATGAGTACATATAATTAACTAATAAGTATTACATGTTCATTATGGAAAATGTGAACAAGACAGATAAAGATGAAATTAAAAATCACTTATTTCCCCACCCCTCTGGGAACAGTGGGGATAATTATTAACTATTAACCATCCCATTAGTTAATATTAATAATTAATATTCATTGACACATACCCACACATACATGCACATGCAGGCACACACACACACAACAGCAGAGGCCAGCCCTGCTCTCCTCTGGACTCCTCTAAAGCCTGGGCACCACTCTCCCTCCCCAACTTTAACCTGCACTTGAGGGTTTCACATGGACTTCAAGATTTCATTTGTTAAAAGGATTCCACGCCAGCTGAAAAACATTTGAAAGCCACAATGTCAGAAGAAAATTTCAATGATATTGAAAAATGTTCTTGATATATGTTATAGGTTAAACTCCTCACCCTCCTATAAAAACCTACATGTTGAAGTCTTAACCCCCAGTACCTCAGAATGTGACCTTATTTGGAGATAAGGTCTTTACCAAAGTAATAAGGTTAAAGTCAGGCCATCAGGATGGGCCCTAATCCAACATGACTGGTGTCCTTATAAAAAGGGGACATTTGGAGACAGACATGCGCACAGGGAGAACACTGTGTGAAGATGAAGGCAGAGATCAGAGGGATGCAGCTAGAAGCCAAGGAACCCTAAGGAGGGCCAGCAAACCCCCAGGAGCTGGGGGAGAGGCCTCAAACAGATCCCCCTTCCCAGCCTTAGAAGGAACCAACCCTGCCTCAGACTTCCACCCTCCAGAACTGGGAGAGAATAAGTTTCTGTCATTTCAGCCCCCCAGTCTGTGGTCCCTTCATCCAGCAGCCATAGAAAATTAATGCAGTATATTTACTAAGTAATGGGAACGGCATAAAAAATATTGTCTCAATTTTTTTTGTGTGTGTGTGGTACGCGGGCCTCTCACTGTTGTGGGCTTTCCCATTGCAGAGCACAGGCTCCAGACGCACAGGCTCAGAGGCCATGGCTCACGGGCCCAGCCGCTCCGTGGCATGTGGGATCTTCCCGGACCGGGGCACGAACCCGTGTCCCCTGCATTGGCAGGCGGACTCTCAACCACTGTGCCACCAGGGAAGCCCTGTGAGTTTTACAAGTCCTCCAGCTGATCCTAATGCATGCTGCTCTGGAGCACAGTTTTTTATTTAAATGGAGAAGAAAAAGAATAGTCTCACAGTGACTCTCTCTGGTCATCAGGGGACAATGGAAGGTCTGCGGGGCCTGGGGCCAGGCTAGCCCACTCCCCCGCTACTTACTGGCTAATGGCTCTGGGTGAGCACCTTCCCTTCTCCCCAGTCTCCTCATCTGGAACAGGGGACCACAGCATCACCTCACAGCATCCATGAGATGAAAGGGGAGATGTTGACCCAGGCTCAGCACAAAGGCTGGTGTGGGTAGACAGGTTAGAAAGGAAGGAGTTTTGTTATGATGCCGCCAAAGGTCTGATTTTGGGGAGAAAAAAAAATCTACCATTCCTGCCTATGCATCCTTATATCAAAAGGGTGCAGGGGCTTCCCTGGTGGCGCAGTGGTTGAGAGTCCACCTGCCAACGCAGGGGACACGGGTTCATGCCCCGGTCCGGGAAGATCCCACATGCTGCGGAGCGGCTGGGCCCGTGAGCCATGGTCACTGAGCCTGCGCGTCCGGAGCCTGTGCTCTGCAACGGGAGAGGCCACAACAGTGAGAGGCCCGCGTACTGCAAAAAAAAAAAAAAAAAAAAAAAAAAAAAGGGTGCAAATCTGATGTAAATTTATCCTTTAAAAGCCCTGGCTCTGTTAGCCATTCCTTTCCAATTCAGGTAAAAGTGTAATGCCATAACAGAGATGAAAACTGTTATGTATTAAACAAACTTTACAGCTAGATGCAAAGAAAGCCCAGGCCTAGATGGCTTCATGGGTGAATTTTACCCAACTTTAAAGAAGAATCAATGCTAAACTCTTCCAAAAAAGTAGAAGAGGAGTGAATACTTCCCAGTTCATTATATGAGGACAGCATTACCCTGATACCAAAACCAGGCAAAGACATTATAAGAAAACTACAAACTAATATCCTTTATGAATATAGATGCAAAAATCCTCAACAAAATGCTAGAAAAACAAACAAGCAACATATAAGAAGAACTGTACACCGTGACCAAGTGGGATTAATCCTAGGAATGCAAAGTTGATTTAACATCTAAAATGGGGGCTTCCCTGGTGGCGCAGTGGTTGGGAGTCCGCCTGCCGATGCAGGGGACACGGGTTCGTGCCCCGGTCTGGGAGGATCCCACATGCCGCAGAGCGGCTAGGCCCGTGAGCCATGGCTGCTGAGCCTGCGCATCCGGAGCCTGTGCTCTGCAAGGGGAGAGGCCACAACAGTGAGAGGCCCGCCTACCGCAAAAAAAAAAAAAAAAAAAAAAAAAAACATCTAAAATGAATTTGTTTAATATACTATATTAATAGAACAAAGTACAAAATCCTCAGGACCATCTCAGTGCAGAAAAGACATGTTACAAAATATATCATCCTACCATGGTTAAAACACTCAACAAACCAGGAACAGAAGGGAACTTCCTCAACCAAATAAAAAGCACCTACCAAAACCCCACAGCTAAATCACACTCAATGGTAAAAGACTGAAAGCTTTCCCTCTAAGTTCAGGAACAAGTCAAGGATGTCTATTCTCATCACTTGTACTCAACATTATACTATAGATTTATCCAGGGCAATAAGGCCAGAAGAAAGAAATAAAAGGCATCCATATTGGAAAAGAAGAGGTAAAACTACCCCTACTTGCAGATGACATGAACTTTTGTATAGAAAACCCTAAGGAATCAACGCCCCCCCCCCAAAAAAAACCCCACAGAACTATTAGAACTAATAAACAAGTTCAGCAAGGTGGCAGGTTACAAGATTCATATACAACAATTGATTGCATTTCTATCCACTAGGAATGAACAATGAGAAAACACAATTAAGAAAACACCCAGCTACGGTCCAGAAGACACAGGTGTATTTGTGCATCTCACTGGACTGGCATGATTGCTAACAATGTGGGTTCTGCCTCCTTGCCTCCCTCTGACCAGAGGCCCTGTTCTCAGTCTGGACACAGTCTTCTTCTCAGCTCACAAGTCTCCTCCCCCAGAAGCTTCCATAATCTGCTTCAGGGTACCCACAACTCCCATACTTCCTCCTGACAGGGCTACCCTGGCTATGCTGGGCTGGCATCGCCTACTGACTTGTTCCCACACAATCATTCATCCCGTTGACAAAGGCTTATTGAGCCTCCACTCTGAAGAACACAGCTCTCAGCACTGGGACCACCCAACAGACAGAAGTCCTTGCCCTCCCAGAGCTGACCTCCTCTGAACATTCACGCCTTAGGTGCCAGGACCTGGTCAGGTCAGCTTTGTGCTCCGGAATCTACCACGGTGCCTGGGGCTGAGTAGGTGCTCAGAGAACAGTGAGTGACAGAATGAAAATCAAGCAGGATTTCCATCACAGAATGGCTTTCTGGAACTGTTGTGGGTTGGGTAACAGTACATGCTAACTGAACTCTGGCATATTCCAAGTTGAATGCCAGCTGGAGTGCAATGACGTGATGGCTACGGTGCATCAATTTCAGACCAAGAGCAAGGCAGGTGCATTTCCTGATGAGATGCTCCATGCAGCTGATTGACTTACAGTCCCCAATGCTGGCTCACACCTAGCAGATTTTCTGCAGCAGAGGACTGGTGACATTTGTTTCTTCCTAAGCAAATGAGGATTTCAAGCTTCAGCTTCTGGACTGCAGGAAATGCATATGAGCATGTAAGCAAATGGTTTTACAAATGCACCAGGGTCCAAGTATCTCCCTTTCTCTGGCTGCCTGGGAAGTTTCAAAGCTTTGGAGCAGCACATTGGCATCCACCCACCATGGGCATGGGGCTCCTGAGTCCCACACCTGCCGCCAGTGGGCACAAGGCCAGTCTGCAGAGGCAAAGACCCAACTGAGCAGGTTGCTTGTTGGGGCTTTTCTTTATAAGTCATATTCTTAATTATAAAAGTAAAATCATGCTAAGCAAAGAAAAAATTTGAGGGGTTCAGAAAAGAAAACAAAATTAATTTACAATCCCACACCCCACACCCAACACATGGCGTCTTTGCAACCTTTCTTCCCAGAAGGAAAGGCCCAGCAGTGAGCAGGCACTTAGTCCAGGCCCAGCTCCGTGAGACCATCCCAGTCGACCCTCAAGTCTTATGTTTGAAGAAGGACTCTCACACTTTATAGACACAAAAAGAGAGTTTCTGTGAAATCAAGTGACATGGCCCAAGGCCACCCAGGTAAGAAATACTGAGTCCAGGATCTGAAACCAGATCTGACTGCAAATCACAGTTTGTGCCATATGTGCTCAAGATGGAAGGAAAGTCATTTCATCTCTCCTCCAAAGATTAAAAAAATAAGGCAAAAAATTACCTAACTTAAAATTCAATATTTTTTAAATATCTTTATTGGAGTATAATAGCTTTACAATGCTGTGTTAGTTTCTGCTGTACATCAATATTTATATCTGCTCACAAAGTCCAAATTATATCAAGTTCTCATTCCACCTGCAGCGTCTTTTTCTCTTGAGCAGGCTGTAAGCTCCAAGAGCAGGGAGGGCTATACCTCTCAGCTCCCGAACAGCACAGAGCAGGCCTCCATTTGCCACCAGGCTGGAGAAGACAAGGCCAAACATCTCTTACCCACACCCAGAAGACAGCCTCAGAACCTCAGTGACAGCACCTGGCTGGTGGTCAGGATCTGCAGCGCAGCCCTGCTGACCTCGCCCATCCCACTGCCAACTCTTCCTACAGAAACCCATCCTCCAGCCGGGCCGTTCTCCTCACCCCTGCCCAGGCCTCTGACCTCCCCACCTCTGCTCCTTCTGTGCCCCTTGCTTGCCCAGAGCACTGACCCGCCTTCCCAGGTCGCCACTTGCCTAAACTCCAAATTCTCCAAGGCCATTGTCACATTCATTCTTCCAACAAACATGCCATGAAGTTTGCTGTATGCCAAGCTCTGTGGGTGAAAGGTGAATGAGACAGGTAGTGTCCCCACCCTGCTCCTACAGCACAGAACATTCTAGACAGAGAGAGAGGATCAGCTCTCAAGAGCAGACTCATGCTATGTGCTCGGTGATCGTCATGATTCTTTGAAAGAGTTACTGTCACCCTCCCCACTCCACCCCCATTTCAGAGAAGGGGAAACCATGACCCAGAGAAATTAAGTGACCTACCCAAGATCATGGGCTGGGAAGCGGCACCCACCCATCAGGGTTCAATCTACCTAAACCTTGACTATTGTGCCCTGAACTTCAAGGGCAGTGTCTGCAGCTCAGCCACCTCTGCATGCCCAGGGCCCTGTCCCCGGCCTGACACAGCAGGGACACGGCCCCGCTTGCTGAACTGAGTGGTTTCCGCGTCCAGGAATAGACTCATGCTTCCACTCTCGGCTTCTGAGCAGTGTTCTCCGAAACGGCCTCTCCATCGTGATGAATAGCCCAGGGAGCCAGCAGCATCTGCATCAGTGTCTGCCTGGCTTCCTCCCTGAAACCTGACAGACTCCATCTGGGCCCCCAAAAATGGCCCTGATGCTGCTGATAGGAAGCAAAATCTTTGAAAAGCACCTTTGAAAATGCAGGTCTCTAAAATCACTTTCCTAGACCATGACGGTTAAAGAACGGGTATGATTCATCTACACCCCTGTCTGGGGTTCCTCTGTTTTAGCAGGACAGTCACGTCTCCAGACAGAAGACACCCACTTCTACACCTGAAGCAGGTGGTCCGCTAGCGAGCTCAGGGGACACACAACTGGAAAATGGGATTATTAAATAACCATACCTAACTCACAGTGTTGTTGCGAGAAGTAAATGAGATAATATAAGTAAAAGCTTAACGTGGTGCTGGGCACCTGATATACGCTCACTAAACATTAGCTGATGTTCCTGTGTTGGCTCGGTAGCGACTACAGTCCTCACCACTCTTCCTGATACACTGTAAGCCACTTAAGGGAGGGAGGAAGGGAAGGAGGAAGAAAGAAAAAGGCCAATGAATCTACCTGGAATAAAACTGCATAACCGACAGACAATGCCCTAAATGGGAGCAAAAAAGCCAAATTTCTTCGAATTCTGGCCATGACCCCCCACAGTGGCTTTGACGAACTGTCCTAACTTACCCAAGCCTGACTTTCATCTTTGGCGGAAGCTGCATTACCTGAGCCTGGAGCCTCTGCTCCCAGCGCCCCACCCCCCGACCCCCACCAACCTGCTGAGGAATCTTGCAGCTTCTCTGCATGCCGTGAACATAAAGGCAAGACCAGGCATCAGAGGAGCTGGGTCAGCCCTCAAAACGCAGGCAGTCAACAAGAGAGAACCATAACATCTGATACCTAGGAGTGTTTACACAATGCTTTAACCCCTAAATTAACCTAAATTCTCCTTCTTTGATCCTGAAACTTCTAAACCCTCACTCTTGCCATGGGGATGTCTTCAGAATATTCTCCCAGGAGTAGGTATTCCTTAGCAACTCTAATAACCCACACCACCGACCTGCTAATCTGAGGACCATCTGTTTTGCTGTAACAAGCCACAACCAGGCACGTCCACCACTCCCACCTTCCTTGACAACTCAGCAGGCAAATCCAGCCACAAGGTCTCAAAATCAAGCCCCGGGCTTCCCTGGTGGCGCAGTGGTTGAGAGTCCGCCTGCCGATGCAGGGGACATGGGTTCATGCCGCAGGCCGGGAACATCCCACATGCTGCGGAGTGGCTGGGCCCGTGAGCCATGGCTGCTGAGCCTGTGCGTCCGGAGCCTGTGCTCCGCCACGGGAGAGGCCACAACAGTGAGAGGCCCGCGTACCGCAAAAAAACAAACAAAAAAATCAAGCCCCACCCAGACCTTCGTGCACCCGGCCCGAACACCTGTTGCACGTCACCAGCACTCAGATTCCCCCGCCACGGCCGCCTCAGCTCCAGACCTTGCAGCACCCCGGCCTCCTGTTAACACAGGCCTTGGTTGCAGGGTGGATCTGGGGTGCATCTTGAGCTGAGCGCCGCCAGCCCTGGGTTGTGATCCCCATTCTTCCCTCAGTGCACTGTGTGACCTCGGGCCACGTCTCGCCTCTCTCTGGGCCTCGGTTTCATCCTTTGAAAAATGCACATTTGGGCTGGACAGTGTTTCAGTCGTCCGGTTGCAGCTGCTGTAATTTCTGCGTAAAATACATATAACAAGTACTACTTTTTAAAAATCAACTTTAAGTGGAAGCTCAAAGGGTTTCGGCAATTGAGATAGAAAACATTTTGGGGAACCCCCAGAAGTTCCCTCACACCCCTTTGCAACTTACCTTTATTTGCTTAATATTTTTCTTTAAAATGACTGACTTTTTAAAAACATACACTGCTTCAGCTTTATTCTAAGCAATGATATCCACAAAATGACAGCCTTAATGGGCTAGGTATACTTTCTCCAATACACGTGAAAATAATTCCTATTAAAATAAAATGTCCAAGTGCCACCCAAAATCTTCTCACATACCTACAAAGCCATGCATGCTCCATGGAGAAATACTCAGTGAAATGACCACTCCCTCCCGAGGCCCCTTTAGCTCTGAAAGTCTGGATTCCACATCTTACTTGTCACTGAGTCTAGCCTCGTGCCCTGTATACAGCAAGCACTTACTACATACTGGCTGCTGAACACAAGGGACAATCCACGGCCCATCTCCTTTCCATCTCTGACCAAACTGACTGAGTTCCACCACCTGCAGCGGGAAGCAGCCAGCTTATGTTCCTCGGAGCTGATAAATGCTGCATTCAGAGAAACGGCCACCCCAGAGGGAGAGGGGACCAGAAGCAGAACCAAGCAGGAAACCAGGTGGATGCAGAAGAGAAGCAAAGCGGTGAAAGTGCAAAGGCTACGTTTGGGAGAGCTACTCCTAATTCTCCATCCTCTGTCTGCATTTTTTTAGCCCACTAAGTTATTTTAATAACTCGGTCGCTTTCACATCAAAATCTTTTGCAAGAAAAGCCCTCCAAGATGTCGCATCTGCATTCCCAGAAGGGATTTACCACAAAGAGTGCAAAGAGGGACTGGTAGCCTTCCAAGTCCCAGTATTGCGACGAGCTAAATAATTGAAGGGAAGCCTTCTGTGCCCTTAGCAACTAGGCAAGGAGTTTGTCAGATGTTTACAGTCCTCTAACAAATAGAAATGGAAAATGAATGGGGAGGTGGATTGCAGCCTAGAAGAAGGCACTATTGAAAAGGTAGACGGGGAACCTTAGCATGACTTCAAGAGCCCTGCCATGCCGGGTCCATAGCGTGCAGGAACCACTGCCTGACTCTGCAGCCCGGCAACTGGAGCCCCTTCCAACCCAGCCCCCAGCTGCCTCTTTCTCAATTTAGATTATGAGCCCCATCCCAACACCCCATACCCAGCCGCAATGATCAACTGACATCACCCCAAACATTCAGCTACACCTTTGCATGTGCCGGTTCATCAGCCAGGACAGCCCTTCCTTCCTTCTCCACCTGGAAAACTCCTATTCATTCCTCAAAGGCCCAGGAATGATGGCTAAGTTCAACCATCACCTCCCACAAGAAGTCTCCCCTCATAGAATATCTCCCTCCACGGAGCAGCACAGAGCACATGGGGCAGGGCAGGGTGGGGGGCTGTTCCATGGGGCTGGGGCCAAGTTCTAAAGGGCCTTCCTTCCTTGTCCAGTGTGTAAGGAATTTACAGTTCATCCTCAGGCAGTGTGGGAAGTCAGGGAGGAGACACGAGCAGAGAAACACTTCCAGACGAGCGTGGTAGAAAATTTCTGGTGACAATGTGGGAGACAGGCTGAAACTGGATCTGTGATGACGAAGTGAGTCTCCAGCATCAAATCGTATATGCTTGACTGCTTGTATCCAGAGCTTCCTCCCAGAGTCACTGCTGTGCCCAGACACCGTGCAGAGAAAGCAGGGCCCCTCCTCTACCTGCCAGGCAGTATCACAACCAGCACCGCAGCTAATATGCACATAACACAGCCTGGTCACCATTTATCAGTCCCGCTCTAAGCACCTACATCGAATCCCTACAATAGCCCTAAAATGTAGGTACTATTATTGCCCCGTTTTAGGGATGAGAAAATATGGCAAGGTTCAGGGAGTTGCTCAAAAGCGCCCAGCTAACAAGCGGCAAAGGAACCCAGGTGGGCAGGCTGGGAGAACTACAGCAGACCCATACCTCACCCTTAGAAAGTCAGTCCAAGTACCACTGCCCAATTTACCCTAAAGAAACCACGGGAGAGTTACGCAAGGATTTAGCTGCCGGGATATTCATGGATGTGTTGTTTATAACAGGAAAACAAGAAATGACTAAGTATTTGCTAAACATCCAAATATTAGCAAACATCCTGAACTACTGTGGAGCATTTATGCAGTGGGATGCTATGAAGTCATTAACATGCTAATAGAGTCGTAAACTCTATTTCTCGCATTTCGGTTTGAAGTCCTCCTGCCCCTGGAGCTCCCAGGGTGTGTGTGAAAATGTGGATTACTGGGTCCCTCCTAGACCTCATGAAAGACAATGTCTGGAAGTGGGACCTGGCAATCAGAATCTTTACATGTAGAGTTTTCTGCACGGTAATGCTTGAGAACCACTACTGGGGATGAATATTTATGCCATGGAAAGGGTCAGCTCCATGAGTAGTTCTGTTTGCCACAGGGTCCCCAGTGCCTAGAACAGTGCCTGGCACATGGCAGGTGCTCAAGAAATATTTGGTGACTGAATGAACACATCAATCAACAAACTATTCTGCAATGCTCTGTTGGCAGGTCTAAATAACTGACCAATCTGTGTGCCTCTGAGGAGCAGGGCCTGTGAACATCTTGTTACCCTGTTGTACCCAGCACAGAACCGGCCCTCGGACACGGTCCACCAGCACATGAACACATAAACACAAGAACACTGCCATTTGCATTGATTCTGAGCTGCACGTTCTTTCACTTTTTAACATTTCTGAAATCAGAATGTGTCTTACAACCTAACCTTGTCATGGTTTAGCTGGCAGCTAAAGTTGTTTCTTCCCTTTCCTTAGTGGTACAAAGATAATGATGCCATCTCTCAATTGCTGTCATCTTAGATTTCTTAAAATACGGGAACTGAGTACATAATTCTGATTTTAAAAAATTAAAATCAGATGCCAACACAGCTAACAGATTGCTGTGCATCCCCTTTCTCATGATTTGCAAAAATTAATCCAATACCATCTGTCCTAAGCTTTGGGTTGCAGCCCCCACTACTCCTGGTCAACCAACCCTTTGCTGCTGAGAGGCAAAACCAAGATCTGATGCAAATGACAGGCTTTTTCACCTGTCTTCACCTGGGAAACTTCTGACAGCATCGGCTGGAGGGTTTCTCTACATTCTTGGAGGACGCAGGATGTGCCAGAGGGTGCTTCTGGCCCAGACTCGGGTTCATCCCAGCCCCATTGCCCCTGGATGTTCGGCCTGGCACGTGGTCTGTCCACAACAGCTGTTGGTCCTCTTGTGACTTCTCAGCACTCAGAGGACCGGCACCCTTTGGCCAATGCTCTACAGCCCTGCATTTCCTTTAACAGGTCCCATGGCTAGGTGAAAGTCGGACACCCTAGGCAGGTTACTCTCATCTGCAAGAAGGGCTTGGGGATGGGAATCTGGTCCACTACACAGGGTTGTTCTGAGAACCAAATGAGATTCATTTGAAAATTCTCTGAATAGCAGCAACTTCTATACAAGGTAATTCGTGACATTTAGGAGACACAAATGAGTAGAAATCCTCAAACTTTCAGGAAAACTTCAACACCTACTTTCCATCGTAACACTTGCCTTTTTTTTTTAATTAAAATCCATCATTGCCCAGACCTTTTCATGAGTCAGTAGCACAAACCATCACAGCAGCTAAGAGCCAGGAACTGGGGCCAGAATCCCAGCACCATCTCCCTGTGCTGCCTTGGACGCGTCACCTAAGCTCTCTGAGCCTCCATCTCCTCGTGTGTAAACTGGGGCTAATTGTCTAGTTTTCCCATTCCCTGTACAGTTAGATCCACCTCTCTGTAAAGCACCAGGCACAGAGCCTCCTCCTGCAGTGCCTCTGGTGAGGAGAGCTACTCCCATGACGTCTTCATTTAGGGCAACAGCACTGGGTTAGCTCAGCTTTCCTTCTATAGAGCATTTTATTCCCCCAAAAGAGCAAGAGCTAACTAAGCTTCCACAACTTCAGAAGAGTTATTTGGGCCACATTTCCAGGGCTAGAGGAATGGAGAACAGTGCAACACGGCAGAGCCCCAGCTGTAGGCTGGCTCCGCCCCTTCCCCTGTGTGGGACCCTGGCCAGGTTATTCTGCCCTCTTCTCACTGTCTCCAAGCCTCAACAGAGTGAGGATGATGAGAATGGACCACCTCACAGGGATGCTGTCAGAACTGCAGATAGATAAAGGCCAGCACAGAGCGAGTGCTCCAGACATCCCAGCTCTCCCCATGCACGTTCTAGCTTCCCACAGGCTCGAACACGAAGCACTTGAAGGCCAAGAGCCTTCCAGCATAGGGACAGCAGCTGGGTGGTGGTGTCTGCCTGCCCGCCTGCTTCCAAGTAGGAATGTCAGAGATGCCGCGAATGAACACAGGTCCACAAAGGCTTCGTGGTGGGTGAAGAAAGCCACCAGGGGTCATGGTTTCTGAAGCCCCTGCTTAACTCGAGTGGCTGCCCCGGCACAGGGCCTGGCAGAGGAGGTGGCAAGCAGATGTCTGTAGGTTAAGTAAAGGTTTAGTGTTGGAGCCCCGGGTGAGATATGGTTAGGGAGAAAGAAGGTGTAAGAACATTCCAGAGGGGCTGGGGTATACGGGTGATCACCCACAGAGGATCTTTTGGGCTCCTTCAGGTAATAGTCGTCATTCTCAGACAGGAAGTCCATCTTTTTCAGTTAGCAAAGAAAAATCTGGTTTGAAAACTTCAAGCTGGGAGTTTGTGTCTCTCTCCTTAGGGGTAAAATGCGGGCTGCTCAACAGATCAGTGAGATGGGAGAGACAGTCCAAAAACAGATCCAAGGACGGACACAGGAACTTAACACACAAAAATGGGGACAGAGAACAGCTCATGCACAACAATTGGATTGGCATAAAGGACTAGCTATTTGGGAACAAATAAAACTAGATATCTACCTAGATCCTTACAGTAAAATAACTTTCAAGTGGATTACAAATTGAAATAAAGACAAAGATCCGTTGACAGATGAATGATAAAGAAGTTGTGGTATATATATATATATATACATATATATATATATATATATACATACACACACAATGAAATACTACTCAACCTTAAAAAAGAATGAAATAATGTCACTTGCAGCAAGATGGACCTAGAGATTATCATACTAAGTGAAGTAAGTTGGACAAAGAAAGACAAATACATATGATATCACTTATATGTGGAATCTAAAACAATAATACAAACGAGCTTATTTACAAAACAGGAACAGACTTAGAAAACAAACTTATGGTTACCAAAGGGGAAAGGGGGGTATAAATTAGGAATTTTGGATTCACAGATACACACTACTAAATATAAAACAGATAAACAGCAAGGTCCTACTGTACAGCACAGGAAACTATATTCAGTATCTTGTAATAACCTATAATGTAAAGAATCTGAAAGAATAGGTATGTGTGTGTGTATATATATATATATATATATATATATATATATATATATATATATACACACACACATATATATATACATATACATATGTAACTGAATCACTTTGCTGTACACCTGAAACATTGTAAATCAACTATACTTCAATTTAAAAATACATTTGTTTAAAAATACATTTGTTTAAAAAAAACAAAGAAACACAAAACAAAGAAATCTCCTAAAAACAAGTATTAAAGGAGGCAAACAGTCTAAGCATCCACAGAAGGCACCAATGTTAAACTTCTGGAGGGGAAAAGCATCACAGAGTGAAAACATCGGACCAAAAGTTGGGAAAAAATATTTGTAACATATTAAAGACCACAGGTTAATATCCCTTTTAGTGAAGAGACTTTACAAATCAAAAAATTTACAAATCAAAATTGCTTTAAGCAACATATCAATAGAAAAATTAGTATAAATAATGAAGAAGCAATTCTCCAGAGAAGAAAAGCACGTGGCCAGTACACAGACCGCAAGATGCTCAGCCTCACTGTAATCAGAGGAATGAGAATAGGGGTGAGAACTCTCATTTATCACGCTGGCAAAGACTTGCAATATCCATTGTTGGCAAGGTTCTGGGAAACTGCTATTCTCATTCATTCCTGGTGGGTGCAAATTGACGCAACTCTTCTGGAGTGCCATTTGGCAATTTCTGTCAAAATTTTAAGTATGGATTGCTTTCACTCAGTAGCTTCACTTCTAGAATCTTTCCTAAGGGAACAATCAGACAAGGGGATAATCCATAAAGATGGGAATAATAAGGGATTTGTTAAATAAATCATAATACGTCCAAGCCGCAGAGGCCATGGCAAGATTTCTGTATACCCGTGTATGTGTGAAAAGCTGGTCACAAACGGAGTGATCCCGTTTCTCAGGGGAAAAACCCCACAATGAGACACTCGCTGACATCACAGCCCTAACGAGTAGGATAAGCCAAGAAAGTATTTCCATTTAGGGGCAGGGGAAGGAGGCTGTGTGAACAAAGAGGATTCTTAGAAAGAGAAGGTGGAAGGCTCCTATCAGTGGCGGGGAGGGAGAAAAGAACCAGGAAACGGAGTGGGGGTGGGCTAGGTTTAAGCCAAGAAAAAGAGAGGAAGAAGAAATTAGGCTGGAGAGAAGCCACAATGGCACTGAGAAGATGAAAGTCAAACGTCCAGTCTGAAATATACTAATGGGACTTCTAGAATCCCCCAAAGCAGTTGGATAGGGCTAAGTGACCAAAAAAATAGCCTTCTTTCCTATATACCAGCAATAACCAATTCGTGGGTAAAACTGGAAGATGATTCCATTTATAACCGAAACAAAAGGAGTTAGGAATGAACAGCACAGACTGTTCAGGAGAGAGAAGAAAACGCTATTTTTCTATAAAGGAGAGGGCAAGCTGAACTGAGAATCAGACAGGGTCACCCTCAAGCCCACGCCCCCAAATCAACACCCCCTTCTTCTCTGGCCCTGGACACTTTATCATCCCCATCTTTTCCCAAACCTCCCTCCTTTCTCCCAGCTGCTGCAGTATCACCTCCCTCCAGGGCACCTCACTGTCAGCTTTATATACTTGGGTCATTCCCATTAAAATAAACAGACTTCCCTCTGTCCCCAACACCCCTAACCTCTGCCTCTCTCTGCTTTGCCACAGTCATTGAGGCTGTCATCTGGATTGCCTCCTCACTTCCTGCAGACTGTCAGCTTCTTGAGGGCAGGGACTGGGTCTAAGTCATCTTAGTCTCTACCCCTCAGCACAGGGTGCACATGGGATACCCCGGTGGCGGGGTTAAAGGGGTGGGAGAGTGGATGGATGCATGGATGCATGCATGCATGGATGCATGGATAAACAGAGGGATAAAGAAAAACTGCTCAGTTCAACTCAGAACTTCAACAGAGGATTTAGAGCCCAAGCAGAGTTTGGTCCAGGGGGTCCATAAGATTCCTTCCAACCTGAGCTTCTAGGACTTTATGCAACAGTCCCCTGGTGCCTGGGGCTGGCCTCAATTCTTGGGCTCGGCTTAGAAGGAAAATTCTCAGAAGAAACACCACCCAAAGGAGGGAAACAATCATTTCTCAAACTGGAGGAGTCTTTTCCACTGAGGAATTTTGCTTTTAGGACAACTTTTAAAAATAAACAAGATGTAAAAGAATAAAATGCTCAGGAATAAACTTAGCAAAAGAAGTAAAAAACTGAAAAATACAAAATATTGTTGAAAGAAATTAAAGATGACCTTACTAAATGGAAAGGCATCCTATGTTCATGGATCAGAAGACTTAATATGGTTAAGACCAAATTTACCTACTGATACGACACAACTCTTAACAAAATCCCAGCTGACTTCTTTAAGAAGCTGATCCTAAAATTCATATTGAAATTCACATTTCAACATGAACAACCCTGAAAACAAACAAACAAAAAGTTTGAGGACACAGACTTCCTGATTTCAAAACTCACCACAAAGCCGCAGTGATTAAGATAATATGATACTGGCATAGGGACAGACGTATAAATAAATGGAATAGCACTGAGAATTCAAAAATAAATGTTTACATTGTGGTCATTTGATTTTTAACACGAGTACCAAGACAAGTTGATAAAGAAAGAAAGAATAGTCTTTTCAGCTAATTGTTCTTGGGCAATTAGATATCCACAAGCAAAAGAATGAAGCTGGACACCTACTTCACACCATATACAAAAATTAACTCAAAATGGATCAAAAACCTAAATGCAATAACTAAAACTATAAAACTCTTAGAAGAAAACATAGGAATAAATCTTCATGACCTTGGATCAGGCAATGGTTTCTTAGATAAGATACCCAAAGCATAAATGGCAAAGAAAAAATAGATAAATTGGAGTTGACCAAAAATTTTAAATTCGAAGGATACTGTAGTGGTTTGAATAGTGTCCTTCAAAAATTCATGTCCACCAGAACCTCAGAGTGTGCCCTTATTTGGTAATAGGGCATGTGCAGACATAATTAGTTAAGGATCTCGAGATGAGATCATTCTGGATCTGGTGTCTTTATAAGAAGAGAAGAGGACACCAGAAAGGCACGCAGGGAAAAAGGCCATGTGAAAACAGTGGTAGAGATTGGATTGATGTGGCCACAAGCCAAGGAATGCCTGGGGCCACCAGAAGCTGGAAAAGCCAGGGCGAGATTTCAGAGGGAACATGACCCTGCTGACACCTTGATTTCAGACTTCTGGTCTCCAGAACTGTGAGAGGATAGATTTCTGTTGTTTTAAGAAAATACCACCCAGTTTGTGGTTATACAGCAGCCCCAGGAAACTAATACAGATAGCACGAAGAAAATGAAAAGAAAACCCACAGTAGAAAATATTTGCAAGTCATACATCCAATAAGGGGCCTATATCCAGAATATATAAAGAACTCTTATAATTCAACAATGAAAAGACAAACAACCTCATTTTTAAATAGGCAAAAGTTTTAAATAGATATTTTTCCAAAGAAAATATATACAAATCGCCAATAGGCAGATGAAAAGATGCACAACATCACTAGTCATTAAGGAAAATCAAAACCACAATGAGACAGCACTTTAAACCCACTAGAGAATAAATATCTGTTTTAAGCTACCCAGCTTGTGGTACTTTGTTACAGCAGCCCTGGTAAACTCTGTGTATGTGTGCATACATACATACATGATGTTTTCCTTTCTTTTTTTAATTGAAGTATAGTTGATTTACAATATTGTGTTAGTTTCAGGTGTACAGAAAAGTGATTCAGTTATATATATATATATATATATATATATATATATATATATATATTTCAGATTCTTTTCCATTACAGGTTATTACAAAATATTGAACATAGTTCCCTGTGCTATAGAGTAAATCCTGCTGTTTTATATATAGTAGTGTGTATCTATTAATTCCATACTCCTAACTTATCCCTCCCTGTTTTCTCCTTTGGTAACCATAAATTTGTATTCTATGTCTGTGAGTCTATTTCTGTTTTGTAAGTAAATTCATTTGTATTCTTTTTTAGAGTCCACATACAAGTGATACCATGATATCTGCCTTTCTTGGTCTGACTTACTTCATTCAGTATGACAATCTCTAGGTCCTTCCACATTGCTGCAAATGGCAATATTCATTCTTTTTTATGGCTGAGTAATATTCCATTGTATATATGTACCACATCTTCTTTATCCATTCATCTGCTGATGGACATTTAGATTGCTTCCATGTCTTGCCTACTGTAAATAGTGCTGCAATAAACATTGGGGTGCATGTGTCTTTTTGAATTATGGTTTTCTCCGGATATATGCTCAGGAGTGGGATTGCTGGATCATATGGTAACTCTATTTTCAGTTTTTTAAGGAACCTCCATACTGTTCTCCATAGTGGTAGCACCAATTTACATTCCCACCAACAGTGTAGGAGGGTCTCCTTTTCTCCATACCTTCTCCAGCATTTATTTGTAGATTTTTTTTTTTTTTTTGGCCATGCCGCACAGCATATGGGATCTTAATTCCCTGACCAGGGATTGAACCCACGCCCCCTACATTGGAAGCTTGGAGTCTTAACCACTGGACCACCAGGGAAGTCCCTATTTGTAGACTTTTTGATGATGGCCATTCTGACCAGTGTGAGGTGGTACCTCATTGTAGTTTTGATTTGCACTTCTCTAACAATTAGCATTGTTGAGCATATAAGATTTATTTTTAAACTGACTTTTAACCATTAGGCAAGTGAACCAAACAAAACTCTCAAGGCTGAGAGGAGCCATGTCGATGCCCAGAGCATACAAAAGACAGCTGTGACCAGATCTGACCAGAGACATTAAACCATTAACCATGGCCTCAGAGAGGCAGCCTCAGAGGGGGTGTCAGGGGAGGAATGGCAAAGAAAGTGAGGCCAGGGGTTGACAAAGCACATGGGAGGCAGTGGCCAGAGTGCTGAGAGCCACAGCCTGAGGGACAAAGCAGACAGTGAGCGAGACCCAGAGCCAGTTCAAGGCATACAGCATCCCCATAGATCCCGCAAATGGATCTCGCTTGTATGGCCAACTACTAATGTCACAGTGCAATACAAGAAGCTCTAGGTCCTAAGGAAACAGAGCCTTTCCTCACAGATGGTAGGAATACAGCATAGGACTGTCTCATGCGTTTCAGACCCATGTCCCCAACTGCCATCTGTACCTCCCCTGGCTGACCCCCAGATGCCTCATACTAAGCAGCCCAGAACTGGGCTCTGCATCTCCCTCCTTCACATCTGTGCTTCTACCATGTTCCTCAGCCCAGAGAAGACCCCACCAGCCTCCCAGGCCAGAAATCTGGGTGTGCTTCTTAGCTACTAGCTAATAATAGCCACCAGATGATTATAACATCAGTGGTTTTCAAACTGCTGTGCACCAAAAGCCCTGGAGGGCTAATGAAGGTCACAGAGGCCCAGCTCCTAAAGTCCCCCTGTGATTCTCCTGCCCCCACGCTGGAGAGCTGCTGTACTTGATAAACAGTACTACCCACATATATGCAGCTACTGATTTTGAGGGGGACTCCCGGGTGTCGGGTGCTGTGCAAGCTGCTTATAAACATTATTTCTCAGGCAACTCTTTGGAGCAAATAATTTATTTCCCCCATTTTATAGAGGAAGACAGAGTTCAAGAGAGGTTAAGTAAGTTCCCGGAGGTCACACAGCCCAGCGGGGAGCAGGAGAAGCAGAGTCTCTGCGTTGGTCTCTTACTTCAAGGTGCTTCACCTCACCAAGGTCAGGAATTAGAGGCTAGGAACGCAAGGCTGGCCCTCAGGACCTATTGCCGGCAGCACAGGAGCCTCGAGGGGCCAGGCACAAGCTCTAGGTCTGGGGCAGCTGTTCTCAGCCACACTGCCCACCGGAATAGTCCGGAGAATTTATTGTTCATGCCCCTGCCTGGCTCCACCTGGCCACAGAATCAGAACTCTCCAGGGGCAAGATGGTATTATATTCTCACCTCCCCAGGCAACTAGGGTAAAAAAACCCAAAAAAACAAAAAAGGCTTGAGCAGTGGTTCTCAACATTGGCTGAGAATTCCCAGAGCCCAGGCCCCTCTCAGTCCCAGTGACTCAGCGTCTTGGAGTGGGGTTTCTTAAGTCCTCAGTGGTTTTTTTAAGGTCCTCAGGTAATTCCAACGTGCAGTCCAAGTTGAAGTCGCTGGCTTCGGGCCCTGCCTGCTCCAGGTGTGGCTTCCAGGTCCAGAGCACTGGCTCTACCAGGTAGCTTGTTAGAAATGCAAGATTTCAGGCCCACCCCAGACCTGCTGAATCTGAAACTTGGGGGTGAGTTTAGCTAGTCCTCCAGGTGCCGTTGATGCTAGTTCAAGTGTGAGAATCTCTTGCCTAGGGCCTTGCAACTCAAAGTCGGTCCACAGGCTGGCACTGTCACCATCACTGGATCTTGCGAGATACAGTCTCAGCTCTCCCTGCCCTCCGCCAGACCCACTGAATCAGAACCTGCATTTTAACAAGATGCCCAGGTGATTTAAGCACATGGTAAAGAGTGAGAAGACCCTCCCTTCTTCTCCGCTCCCTGCCCCTCCCCCCACTTTGGACTAGAAGCTCTCATCTCGCCAGGGGTGAGGCCCAGGTCCTGTTTAAGTTGATACTGCACTGCACGCAGGCTACTCTAAGTAACAAGGTCAGAGTCACATGAGCCTGGTTACAAGCTGACTCAGCCACTGAGAGCAGGACTGGGTGACAGTTTATTGCAGTGCTTCTCAAACTGTAACGTGCATGAGAATGACAAGCTCCTTGAATGTCCCTTAGCTGGCCCCTCCCCAGAGATGCTGATCCCATGAGTTGGGGCCCATGAGTCAGCATTTCCACAGAGCTCCCGGGTGATGTGATGCTGGAGATCCAGGATCATACTTGGGTAACCCTGATCTAGTGTGGGCTCTGAAGCCAATCTATCAGGGTTTGAATCCAACTTTAGCATGCACTAACTGAGTGGCCCTGTGCCTCAATTGTCTCACTGGCAAATGGGCCTAGCAATGGTTACAACCTCATAGATTGTCATGAGCAGGCAACAGATTCAGACAACTAAAGTGCTTACAAGAGTGCGTAGTATGGACAGGCCCATAATTTTAAGTTTTACTACACCAACACCACAGCCACTACCATCCCTGCCATCGGCCCCTCCACCACCATCCCCACTGCCACATCAGCTTCACCACCACCATCACCTTCCCTACCACCACCATCCTCACCACCACCACCATCAATACCATCACCACTGCCGCCACCACCATCACCATCACAATCGTTCACACCACCAACACAACACCACCATCACCCTCAACACCACCACCATCACCAATACCATCACCATCACCACCCTCCCCACCGCCAATACCGTCACCATTGCCACCACCAGCACCATCATCACTGTTACCATCCTCACCACCACCACCTCCATCACCATCACCACAATTACCACCAACACCATTATCAGTACCACCACTGCCACCGCCACCACCAATACTGTCACCATCACCACCCTCCCCCCCACCAATACCATCACCATCGCCACCACCAGCACCATCATCACTGTTACCATCCTCACCACCACCACCTCCATCACCATCACAATTACCACCAACACCATTATCAGTACCACCACTGCCACCGCCACCACCAATACCATCACCATCGCCACCCTCCCCACCGCCATTACCGTCACCATCGCCACCACCAGCACCATCATCACTGTCACCACCCTCCCCACCACCCCACCAGCACCACCACTGGGTATTCACAGTACAGTCCCAGCCATCAAAGAATGTCAGCCTATGTGGACGGGCAGACAAGAAACTGAGAGAGAGAGAAGGATATAGAACCTGCTGTCATGTAGACCAACTCAATTCACTTCAGCACTTGTTCAGAACTAAATGCCATGGGAATGAATACAAAATAGTGACGGGTGTGGGAAGACAGAAGAGGACGTTGGTGGATAAACCTAAAAAACCACCTAGACTAGGTGAGGTTAGGACGGTGCTTCTTTCATCTCCAACTGTTGACTCTCGGTCCGGGGCCTGGCATGGCATCAGGAATGAGTCCACAAGACCTGACTTTCCAAAGTCACTTTCCCACTCAGCTTATGCCTCCATTAAACAGGAAAAATGCTAATTTCAAAGCTGCTGAAGTATATATTCCTACAAAGCTATGAAGACATTTAATAGTCAAGCACTATTAATATTGAATAACTATTTAATAATTTAATAATCAAAACTAACAGAAAAGCCGAATTTCTCATTTCTAACAGGCTCCCCAATTGACACTGACCATGACCACTCTTCCCAGGACACACCCCCACACCATTCCACGAGGGAATTCACAGCGCACTCTCTTCCAGTAACCTAAATCGTCTAAAATCTTGGTCCAGTGCTCTAATGTCTACAGTCCCACCATCAGATGAGCCAGGGCCCCTCCAGCCTGAACTGGCGGGCAAGCTTGGGACAGCTGCCCAGAGCAAGGGATGCTCTTCTCTGCACTGCCCAAGCACACTGGCTGAGAAGCCAGCCCCTCAGCTTTACATCCTGCTGAAATTTTTAACTTCCTCCAGCTTGCAGTGACCTGGTCCCTTGGCACCAATCGGACGATCTGCAGATAAGATTAATAAATCCCAGCTGCAGAAAGCAGTGCCTCTAATGAGGAAGCAGTCGGGATCATGGCAAGATAACAAGACGAGGCCAGGTTCACGTCTAAATCCTGTGCTGCTCCAGCCCTGGCCTGGGCTTCTTCCTGTCGCCCCTGAGACTCCCAGTGGGCCAAGCCTGTACGGGGTTTGGGATGGAAGAGAGGAACCCAGCCCTGGTCCCGCCCTTGGTTGCTCATGGCCATCTCACCAGCCTGGCCCACATAGGGCATTAGTGACAGGACAGAATCAGCCAGGGCATGGGAGCCTCAGGGCGACGGTGACCATGTTCCCCAAAGTGACTTTCCAACCCCAGATGCCCAGGGGCCTGGGACTCTCTTCCCAGGGGCTAGGAGTGTTTGAACGAGAAGGCTTCTCTTACCTGCAAGGCTCTGCTCATGTGACTTCCTTGCCCAGGATGCCTGCCCTGCCCATCTGTTCACTGTACAAACACTGACTGTACATCTCCTGGGCTCCTGGCTTGAGTGCAGACGATGAAATGGAAACAGCTGCTGCCTTTGCATTACCCACGATCTGGCAGGGGAGGCGGCATGTAATCAGTTGACTGCAATGAAGTAAGGTCAGTGTTCAGCGTCTGGGGGGCTTTCTGGAGGAGGTGGCCCCTAAGTCATGTCTTCAAGGAGAGGCAGGAAGCCCAGGTTAACAAAGGATAAAAAATGAAAAGAAGGCACCAAGCCCTACTAGATGTGTGTGCGCGTTTCTATGTGCTCCCACGAGCACGGGAGAAAGTTCTGGGGGCTCCACCTACCACTGGTTACCCCACACTGGATGGAGAAAAATAGAGTCTATTCATTTCTTTATTCTCTTCTCTGTTTGAATAATTAAAATAACAAATACTACTTTAGTAATTTTGGAAGGCAACACAACTTTTTAAAAAATGTAAGGGAAGGAGGGAAATGAAAATTTTAGGGGAAGTTGACCCCAAAGCAAAGAATCTAAAAATCTAACAAATTCTCTGTAGAGGGAAGAATGAATTTTGTCAAAAGGCTGTGCCTCTATTTCAAGACTGGCCCCCAAGGGGTTGATCAGACTCGAACTGTGGAGTGAGCAGTTCTCTCCAGCTAGAGGCAACTGAGACACAGAAGAGGCCAGAGACACCAGGGTGGACAGGTGGACACAGCTGAGCCTCACCACACCTCTTCCACTAGGAGTATTTTTCACAAACTTTTCAATCTGCAAAGTTTCGAAACTACAGAAAAGTCCCAAGAATAGTATAATGAACTCCTTATACCTTCACCTAGACTCATCAATTGTTCACATTTTCCCACAGCTACTTTATAAAGATACATTTCTATATATAAATGTTTATTTTTATGAATCATTTGAAAGTATATTGCAGACATCATGACATCTCACGCTCAATGCTGTGGCTTTCATCCCTTACTGCCAAAGATATCATGAAATCATAACACAATTATCAAAACCAGGAAATTTTATCATTGATACATTTCATATTCCAATGTCACCAACTGTTGCAATGATGCCCTATGTAGCAAAATGATTACTTTTCTTCACCCAGCACTTATTAAAGAGCAGTTGTTTGCAGGATGCAGCTGTGTCTCTGTCAGAGGTACTCCAACCACAAACAAACTTTCCCAAATAATCAAGTGGAAAAGTTAAACATAACAATCAAGAATAATAAACATCATTAGGTACAGAATAATCTTTGACAACAGGGCAGGGCAGCTGGAAGGGGTTCTGAGCACAGCGATAAACGAGGATCAGTCTCAAATCACCCCTCAGCTGATGCCAGCCCTGGTCTTTAGCTCTGTGTCTAAGAAAACACAAAGCACATGCTCTCAGGCAGGACAGTGGGGTCCTTCTGTCCTTGGGCTCTGGCAGTGTGGGCCAGGTGGGCCACGGCGCAGAAAAGCAGGGGACCTGGGCTCCTACCTCTCAACTGCTGAGTCACTCTGGAGAAGTCACACAGCCACTGTGGGCCTCAGTTTCCCCATCTGTAGGGATGGGATCTGGCCACTTCTGCACCCCCTGCCCCACTCCATGCAGCCTCAACTGCCCCCACGTCCATGGCCACCCTGAGTGCCGCAGAGTTCTGATCCAGGGCCTCTCGATTCGGGTGTCTACCACTACTTTTCTGAGAGTCAGAAATAGTAAAATATATTCGTAGACTGCCCTTGGCTCTCCACTGGCCTCAGGAGGAAAACCAAACTCCTTGGCTTGGATAAAGTCCTTCCTCATCTGTTCCTCACCTCCCCCTTACCACAGATCCCCTCAGACTCCCCTCACCCGCCATCCCAACCAACGTCAGAAAGCAGCAGCCCTGACCAGCAATGGCATTCTCTAGGGGATGGACTGCTAAGGCCATGGAGTCCCAGAGAGGTTGACAAACTTGCCCGAGTTCAACAGCTCAGGAGTGATAGAACCAAGGCACAAAGAAGTGAGCTCCAGGCCAGATCCCTTCATCTCACATTAAAGGCAAAATGTTTCATCGATACAGGTCTCTGTATCGATGCAGATATACATGCACGCTGCCTCTGGACAATGCTGGAAAGGACATTAAAACAGTGGTTCAGAGGGTGCTAGAAATATAGGTGGATGCTGGTGTATTTTTTCTTTATGCAATACTTCCATGAATTTTGTATAGTTTAAAATTTTCACAGTGGAAAAATAAAAGTGACTAGAAATTGGCAGGCACTAAGTGATGAAGAATTCTACAAGCATCTCACTGTCACTATCGCTGATATGCTATGCACGAGAGATAAAACTGGTGGCCTGATTTCAGCTGGGAACTCACCCCAGTGTGGCTGGCACAGGTAGGATTTCCCCCTGAGCTCTGCCCAGGCAGGTGGACACTGCCCTGGCCCATGACCCTACCCACATCTGCAGCATGCCTGCCTATCCTGGGCTCTCCCTGCACCTGGAAAAGACTTCAGGTTTCTTTTTTTTTCCCCAATTGAAGTAATAGATGCCTCATGGCACCCTTGAAAGAGCTTAAGAGAGTAACCATGTATTTATTTAATGATCATTTTGAATCCCATCAAGACCCATTATCCTCTCTGAACTTCAGCTTCTTCATCCATGTAAGAGATAATAATA
Source organism: Mesoplodon bidens (assembly GCF_964165515.1). Taxonomy (NCBI): domain Eukaryota; kingdom Metazoa; phylum Chordata; class Mammalia; order Artiodactyla; family Ziphiidae; genus Mesoplodon; species Mesoplodon bidens. The sequence goes on from NC_138176.1 coordinate 70,763,374, forward strand.
CTGGCATCCACAGGGCTGTAACAGTGGAGGAGGTACCCTGCTCAGTAGACAGGCAGCATCATTACCACTTACTGAGAATCTACTAAGTGCCAGATACTTTCCCAGGCACTAAAGGTATAGAGATGAACAAGACACAGTGCTGCCCTGGAGTGATAACAGGCCTTTCGTGTAGGAGGGAGCACTATAAATCCCTAAAGGGCTAGTACTTGACCTTGAGCACAGCAGGGAGCCACTGGTTAAGGTTTATGGCTGGGAGGACAAGGTCAGACACCCATGCACTTCAGACCACTTGCTCAGGGTCAACACGGAGGGCTGCCTGGAGGGGGCCCCCAGAGGCACAGAGCTGAGGCTGTGTCCTCACCTGGTCGGGGATGAAGAAGCCTGAGGTGAGCCACGAATGTGAATATTTCAGGAGGCAAAACCGAAACGACTTACAGTCCAAGTGAATGGGGACAAAGTAGACTCCCTAAAGCTTGAATTAAGCTGTATTTTATATTTTAATCTATTTTTAAATCTCTTCAAACGTTTACCAAGCTCCTTGTCATTCCTACCACAGGGCTGCTTTTCTGCAGAAATGTGAAGCAGCCCTGCTTCATCTCACCCTTGGCTCCCCACTGCCCTCAGGGTGAAAACCAAGGGTGGGGGAATGGGGGAGGGAGGTCAGGAGACTAAGGGAGATAATACCTCCATGTTTACAAATAGGGAAATGGAGGCTCTCAGAAGCAGAGGGACTGGCCTAAGGTTCTACCGAATATGCAAGAAGACTGGGATTTGAACACAGGTCTGTCAGGCCCCAGGGCCTACTTCATGGCATCACCCAGCAGATGAACGTCCTAGCAGCGCAGATAGCTTAGGTGGCCAGAAAGAGTTGGAGTCTTTCAAAATGGTGGGCAGGGCACAGCCCTTGTTGTCGTGAACAGGGACACCTCTACCTGGACACCCACTGGCATCCTGGAACCAGGAAGGGAGCTCAGGAAGAGAGACAGTGTTGGTAGTCAGATGTCAGGCTTCCCCAAGAGAAAAATATTTAGCAAACGTTGTTGTAGAGAAGGAGTGAGCCCGAGACTCAGAAGGGATGTTGAGAAAGGCCATCTGGTCCCACCTCCCCATTGTACAGATGGGACATGGAGCCCAGAGATGCTGTGTCTAATGCACATGTACACAGGGAGGCAGGATTTGAACCCAATCCTCTGCTCTCCTTACCCTGACCTCATACTTAGCCTGGTAAAGGTGTATAAGCCACATCACCACCTGCTCCAGGAAGTCCTCCATGACTGCCAAGGCTCCTGCCCCTGAAAACCTGGGCCTCCCAAAAAAGCCTGGACTTCACTGTCAGACCCAGAGTCGAATCCTGGCTCCATCCCTTATTTCCTGCCTCCTGAGAAAACCCTGAAAACCTTGCCTCCTGAGAATGTTGTAAGGATTACATGAATTAAGAAGACCCCTGCAGAGTCTAGACTTCCATGGATGGGCCCAGAGAACAGCCATACAATAACAGCTGCGTTCCCTTTAACGTCAGCGCCACAGGCTCTGACTACTCTGCCACTACCTATGTCAGAGCCACCATCTTCTCCCTCCTACCTTCTTACATGGTGGTTGAGGGGCCCAGAGAGAAGCAGAAAGCACCTGCCCAGGGGGCACTCAGTAAATACTACTGCTGAGAGGCAGACTGGATAGAGCTGCACAGGAAGGCAGAAGCCAAGGGGGAGGGGGGTGGTCGCTGGCCGTGCTCTCCTGGGAGACCCTGCCCCATCTACCACCACTTGCCTCCTCCACCTTCCAGAAACCCTCAGGTGCCATCAATGGGATAATGCTGCAAACCCACAGGAAACCAGGCCTCTCACCCACACACACAGACACCTCCTCTGCAAAAGGTGACCCTACCCATTCTGCCAGCCAGAGAACAAGAGAAAGGAAGTGGCCCAGGGTGGCCCCGAGTCAGGCTGCATGGGACTCTTGGGGCAGGACTCCTTCCTCTGGGCCCTAAAAGCAGCAGTTAAACCAAGAGCTGCCACTCATAAGAGCCTACTCTATGCCAGGCAATGTGCTGGGCCTACCCATCTCAATCCATCCTCAGTCCATCTGTCCTTGTGAAACAAGCAACAGTATTATCCCCATTTGACAGATAAGGAAACTGAGGCTCAAAAAGGTGAAGTCACCTGCCCAAGGTCCGTGGTTTGTAAGTGTCAAAGCCAGGACTGAACCCAGGTATGTCTGACTCTAAGGCCACTTCCCAGGTGCCCAAAGAACTGTCAATTTTGTTTTCTATCCTCAGGACCCAGCACCATGCCTGGAATGCTCTTAGAAGGCACCCAAGAACATTTTTAGGAATGAACAGCCAGGCTCCTTCCTGCACATCATGCCATCACCTTCCAAGAACTAGGCATATTGACAGCAAATCAAATTTCACTGAATGAGTGGCATATATAAAACAGTAAAACAGGGCTTCCCTGGTGGCGCAGTGGCTGAGAATCTGCCTGCTAATGTAGGGGACACTGGTTCGAGCCCTGGTCTGGGAGGATCCCACATGCCACGGAGCAACTAGGCCCGTGAGCCACAACTACTGAGCCTGCACGTCTGGAGCCTGTGCTCTGCAACAAGAGAGGCCTCCATAGTGAGAGGCCCGCGCACCGTGATGAAGAGTGGCCCCCGCTTGCCACAACTGGAGAAAGCCCTCGCACAGAAATGAAGACACAACACAGCAAAAATAAATAAATTAATTAATAAACTCCTACCCCCAACATCTTCTTTAAAAAAAAAAAAACAGTAAAACTTTTATAAAACAGTAAGACATATAAAACAGTAAAACTTTTTCAATCATGAAAAACTTCCAATATCATCAGAAAACCACCTACTTCAATTCCCCACCAAACATACCCACAAACACAATCTGATAAAATTGCTACTCGTATGCAGGACCCACATAACAAAATTCTCATCAAATAGAGGAATGACAGTTGTTTATCAACAGTTACAAGAACATGATGAAACTTCCTTTGGAATATTCTGTGCATGTGAAGTCTTCTTTTTTCTTTAGCTTTTCACTGTAAAATCTTACCAGGTACTGAACAGGAGAGAAACTTTGAGGTGGGGATGAGCAATGGGAACAATAACTGTGCTGCAAGAAAAACAAAGCATCGTGGCAGCACCCATACTCCTCTTCCATCAGACAGAATTCAACACAATCCAACAAACATGCACCAAGTTAACAGTAATAACAGTCCCTGCTTATATAGCAGTCTCTCTGTACTAGAAACTGTTCCAAACCTTTCAGATTCTCCACTATTCCACAGCCCTATGACATGGGTATCATTAGTGCCCCATTTTAGTGTTCAGGCAGGAAAGAGTACCTTGGCCAAGGTGACCCAGATAGCAAGTAGGGGTGGGAGGTTGTCTGGCTCCCACCAGGTGGTCTGGCTTCAATGTCCATGTTCTTACCTGCTCTGCTATGTAGCTTCCAGGTGCCAGCTATTACGCTAGGATGTGAAGATAGAGCCACTAGGGTGGCCCAGGCACTGCCTCATCCACAAAATGCCAAAGTAAATACATTTATAAGACTAACTAAGCCTCAGCCATTCTTCATACCTGGGGGTAGATGGCTGCTACCCCTTAGGCAGCCAAAACGCATCAGGTCCTTACACACATAATCCTGGTGCTCACGAGGTCCTGGAGAGGCACGTTATTTTCCTCATTTTATAGGGACAAAATTTCAGCTGAAAGTAAGTAAAGGACTTGCTCGAGTCCCCACCTGCATACAAAGCCGTTGTTTTCTGCTACTACGTGCTAACTCTTCGCAAACCCCCTGTAGCATTTTGTAATCTCCCCTTTATTGATGTGCAAGGGCCCCTTTAAGAAGTCCCAGAAAAGGTCTCAGCCATTAGGTTGTTTCTGGCCCACCTCTCCTGAAATGAGTCACATAATCACACCACTGAGAACAAGCAGTGTGACTCGTGACTTTCAAGCCAAGAGCAACTTCTTTTGTGGTTTCCACATCCTTTCTACACCAGCCACTCAATGTCGTCCGATATGCCTAGGGCACTCCTCAACAGACACTTACAAATGACTCCAGAACTGGAGGACAGGGGAAAGGGTGGCAAGGCTGAAGCAAGCAGGGAGAGACAAGGGGCTCAAATCGGAACACTGATTACAGGGCTCAGGTGCTCGGACCAAGATGAACTTACTGCCAGGCTATTTACTACCAGGTTACTACCACCATCGGGAAGGAAGATGGTTAAGGATGACTTCATCAGGTGCAGACATTTGCCAAATCCCTCGAATGTGCTGGACCAGGGCTGGGTGTCCCAATGGTTCCCCCACATGCGTAAGGAGTTCCCGTCAAGTCAGGGAGGCAGGCAAGGAAACAGAGTGCAGCAAACCCAGGTGATAAGTGCAGACCAGGGCTGTGGGTCCCAGTAGGGTGTGAAAAAAGAGACATCTGAAGTGGGCCCTGGCAAGGGTGAAATGTGGACATGCAGACAAGGGAATAGGGGTCTAAGGAAGTTTGAATGGCATTTAGGCAGGGAGAGCAGTAGAGAACCACATTCAATCAACATCCCAGTGCCTGCCCATACCAGGCCCTGTGCTGTGCACAGGGGCTTCAGACACGAATCCCAGCCAGGCCCTGAGCTCCAGCCAGTGGGGAAGAAAAACTGTGAAAGACAACAGCCCCACAGTATGGCCGAAGCTGGGACAGAAAGATGTGCAAGGCCTGGGGAGTCAGGGAGGTACCCGAGGATATGAGCCTAAGCCACCTCTAGAGGCGGCAGAAAGGGTGTGCTAGAGAGAGGGTACAGATGTGCAAAGACAGGCGGAGCGGAGGGCAAGTTCAAGGAAGGCAGACTCTTCCATACGGTAGGGGACAGTGTTATGGACTGAATGTCTGTGTCCACCCCACCCCCCAAATTCATATGTTGAAACCCCAATCCCCAATGTGATGGTATCTGGAGATGAAGCTTTCGGGAGGTGATTACGCCCTCATGACGGGGTTAGCATCCTTATAAGAAGACACACAAGACAGCTTACTTCCTCTCTCTGTCCACCGCATGAGCACACGGTGAGAAGGCAGCCATCTGCAAGCCAGGAAGAGAACTCTCACCAGAAACAGAATCAGCCACCACCTTGATTTTATACTTCCCAGCTCTAGAACTGTGAGAAATAAATTTCTGTTATGTAAGCTGCCCAGTCTATGGTATTTTTTTGTTATGGCAGCCAAAGCAGACTAAGATAATTGGTAAAAGCAAGAGCATCGAGAGATGAGGTCACAGATGTGGTGACAAGGAGTGTGTGCTTCATCCCAGGACAGGCGGAGCCCATCGAGCAGAGGGGTGACACAGCCAGGTGTGGTTTCTGAAAGATATCAGCCTTTCTTGGTATGACTGTTTGTCTTCCCAAATACTCCCTATAACTCAAGAGCCATTCTGAGGAAGGAGTGGGTGGGCAGAAACTTCAGACTGTCCTCGGAGAGCACTGAACCCTCAAGGTCTGTTCACAGAGACCTGGGGTGAAGCAAGTGCTGGTCCTAATGCAGCTCTTTCTCCAGCCCAGCTCAGCTCAGTCAGTGACAGTCCTGGAGGCTCCTCCTTCCCAGGGCCCAGTCTTAGGAACATGAGGACACCTGGAGGTTGAGACAGAACCAATGTGATACTGATGGGCAGATGACAACACAGAGACACAGGTGTCTGCGAAGGGATGGTGGCCAGTACCTCAAACAGAGCAGAACCATCAGAACTTTGGGGCACTGGGAGATGGTGACCAGTCCTGGATTTCAAACCACATTCCATGGAGCCCTGGTCCTCCCTGAAGATGCTCAGGGGTATCAGAGATCAGGGCTCTGGAGCAACAAATGTTTCGTTCTATTTTTTATAGGTAGAATCATTTTAAACTACAAACACGGCATACAAGCTCAAATGAGCTGCACATGAAATGTCAACCCTCTGTAGACACCACCACATGCAAATGAGCTGCACATGAAATGTCACCCCTCTGTAGACACCACCACATGGACCTGGGTTGCCAGGTGAATACTCAGCTTTATACAGGTCTTGGGGTTGAGGCTCTCCTGTCATCTCCAGCAAAATGGATCCTGAAACTAGAAGACAAGTTGTTGACAAAAATTTTACCGATTGCAAATGTGGTAGGTAAAGCTTCTCAGAACGGAATATTTTCACAACCACAACAAAGCCCAATTAACACTCAGGGTGCCATGGCTGTTAAGAAATACTACCGTCACCCCAAACTTTTCATTTTGAAAGTTACATTCATCAGGGCAACCTCACTGTTCTCATGGAATGACATGACATGAAGCATTATAAGTTTAGAGTCATAAAATAAATGTGACAATAAACTATTGCCAGACTGCTACACCCTGACCCAGTATTTCTGACTCAGCAGCTCAGGGTGGGGCCTGAGAATGTGCACTACTAAAATGTTCCCAGGTGATGTTGATGCTGCTGGTCCAGGACCCTACTTGGAGAACCACTGCTCTAATCTGCTCGTTACAAACTCTGCTTATTGTGACTCGTTAGGGCAGGTGGTCCCATAAGCCCAGATAGGTAGGTCCTCCTAAGACAGAAAGGATGGGGAAGGCAGAGGAACAGGCATTCCAGGGAGAGGGGCAGCATACGCAAACACACGGAATCTGGAAACAGTGGGTAAGGAAGTCAGTAGTTCACTGGGGTCAAAGGGGTGGCTAGGAGTAATGAGGTGCAGGATGAGGTGGGAGGAAAAAGTGGGGGCTGTAGATATCAGGCTTACAAGGGTGGAACTGAACATCAGCTATGGACCAGGCCCTGTCTTTGCTGCTATTGATTTCTCATGTCATTGCATTGTGGTCAGAGAACATACTTTGTATTATTTCTATCCTTTCAAGTTTATCGAGGTTGTTTTATGGCTGTGCATATGGTCTATCCTGGAGAACGATCCACGTGCCCTTGAGAAGAACATATATTCTTGGTGAGGACATGGAGAAAAGGGAACCTCTGTGCACTGTTGGGTGGGAATGTGAATTGGTGTAGCCACTCTGGAAAATAGTATGGAGGTTCCTCAAAAAATTAAAAATAGAACTACCACATGATCCAGCACTTCTGGGTATTTACCCAGAGAAAATGAAAACACTAACTTGAAAAGATAAACACACCCCTGTGATCACTGCAGCATTATTTACAATGGCCAAGAAATTAAAAGAACCTAAGTGTCCATCAGTGATGAATGGATAAAAAAATATGAAATAGATAAATATAAAATGGAGTATTATTCAGCCACAAAAAGGGAATGAAATCTTGCTATTCGTGAGACATGGATGGACCTTGAGGGCATTATGCCAAGTGAAATAAATCAGAGAAAGAAAAATACCACATGATCTCACTTATATGTGGAATCCTAAAAAACAACAACAAAAACCAAACTCATAGATACAGAGAACAGATTGGTGGCTGTCAGAGGTGAGGGACAGGAGAGTGGGCAAAATGGGTTAAGGAGGTCATCAAGCGCAAACTTCCAGTTATAAAATACACAATTCATGGGGATGCAATATACAGCATGGTGACTAGAGTTAATAATACCATATTGTATAGTTGAAACTTGCTAAGAGAGTAGATCTTAAAAGTTTTCATCACAAGAAAAAATTTTTGGTAACTATATGTGGCAATGGATGTTAACTAGACTTATTTTGGTGATCATTTCACAATGTATACAAATATCAAATGATTACATATACACCTGAAACTAATATAATGGTTTATATCAATTATACCTCAATTCTACATATATATATGTATATATATATTCTTATGTTGGTGGAGTATTCTATAGGTGTCTGTTAAGTCTGGTTGGTTTATAGTGTCCTTCAAGTTTTCTATTTCCTTGCTGATCTTCTGTCTAGTTGTTCTATCCATTATTGAAAGTAGGGTATTGAAGTATCCAAATATTATTGCTGAATTATTTACTTCTCCCTTCTTTTAGATCAGTTTTTGCTTCAAATATTGATATTTTGGTGTTCTGTTGTTAGATGTATGTGTGTTTATAATTGTTATATCTTCCTAATGGATTGACCCTTTTATCATTGTAAAATGTTATTAAATGTCATTATAAAATGTCCTTCTTTATCTCTATTTTTTATTTTAAATCTATCTGGTATGATATCAGTATAGTCACTCTAGCTTTCTTATGGATGCTCTTTGCATGATGTATCTTTTTCCATCCTTTTACTTTCAATCTATTTGTATCTTTGAGCCTAAAGAAGTATGTCACCTGTAGACAGCATATAGTTAGATCATTTTTAATATACTCTAACAATCTCTGCCTTTTGATTGGGTTGGGGTTTTTTAAATTATTTATTTATTTATTTTTGGCTGCATTGTGCCTTAGTTGCGGTATGCGGGATCTTCGTTGCGGCACGCAGGCTTCTCTTTAGTTGTAGCACACGGGCTCCAGAGCACGTGGGCTCTGTAGTTGCGGTGTGCAGGCTCAGTAGTTGCAGCATGCAGGTTTAGTTGCCCGGCGGCATGTGGGATCTCAGTTCCCCGTCCAGGGGTCGAACCTGCATCCCCTGCATTGGAAGGCAGGTTCTTAACCACTGGACGACCAGGGAAGTCCCTGATTGGGTTGTTTAATCCATTCACATTTAATGTTATTATTTATATAGTTGAGTTTACATCTGCCATTTTACTTTTTGTTTTCTACATGTCTCATGTCAGTTTACTTCCTCTATTCCTCCTTTACTGTGTTCTTTTGCATTAAATGAATCAGGCGTATGTCACAGCAAGAACTTCAAAGAGCTTATTCTTTTTAATTCAGATAACAAAATCACCTCTCCAGCAATTTTTAGTTTCTTAAATGGTTCATTTTCTAATCAACCATGATTTTTTTCTCTCTGGTTCCAGTAAACAGGAGCAAATGAATTATTCACCCAACAGTCATAGAACATCATCTATAATAATGTCCATTACCAGATCCCTGGGTTGGAGAATTTGAGGCTAGAATTTGACCTCCCCACAAAGAGGAGGCATGGGGCCACTCATGGTGTTTTTAGGATCACCTTCATGACATGTGATGATACGAAGTGTCATAACAGTTCAGTGCTTCAGACCAAGGTGGGAAAGGATGGTTGGAATTCACAACAGAGTCCATAGCATGGATATTTTCAAGTGCTGTGGCACTGCTTTCACATACACCTGGCACAGATGCTAACAAAGATCTGGTGAGCGGAGGGCCTTTCTATACCAGCTATGATGAACAGGTGAGACACCACAAACTGATCAGCCCACATCCCTTCCAGGGAGTGATTTAATACCCGCCCCCAATCTCCTTGTCACTTGACCTCTTAGTTTACCTACAAAGCCCTCTGTTCATCAACGAATATGAAGGGAAACTACAATCCGGGAGCTTGTGAATTGTGAAATCCCAAATTCACAATTTATGCTGTGAAGACCTGAGGTTTGGGGCACCCAGCACCGCCCCCCCAACTTTTGACTGGAGCACTCCCAATTTCCGATATCCTATCCAGCAAGAGGACTTGTTTGCATATTTGGTATGAAGTGTCTTGCATTCACCTTTAGCCATGCCTATAGAAAACTCAGGGGATCTGTAACACCCAGGTGCTCATAAACTGGGCTCATCCTGGGTATCTGGTACACTTCCAGGGAGAGGTAGATACTAAAAGTAAAGTGCCCAATTGCCCAATTGTTTAAACAGATTAGGCACAATTTGGGGGCATCCGGACCCTTGTTTAAAATAAGGTGTCTGGTTGGCAAAAGAACCTCTTCCAGCCCTGATCCTGAAAGGCTCCAAGACTTGCCGCAGAAAGTCAATTACCGCCAGGCTTAATGGACTCATTCACCCAGCTGCCCTGGCCCACAAAGCAGCCCCGCCAACCTCCAAAAAGAAGATGTGTCTTCCAAAGCATATTCTGAGGTGCGGCTTGGGAGAAATGGAAACATCAGACGACTTTAACAAGAAAATATGACCTGTGAACACAAGAACATGGCTTGGATTCTGAAGAACAGCTGTCTAACATATATATATATATATATATTTTTTTTTTTTCCCCTTAATTAAAAGCAGGCTGCACTGCAAGGCCGTGAAATCCCCGTGTGCAGGGGAAGGGTATCTTTACTGAGTTCTACAGAAACTTCACAAATGTCATCTCTGGCCTGACAGAACCACCAGGGGAGTTTCAACCACGAGTACTGAGGGGTCGGAGGTTTGGAGAATTGATGTCCCTAGAGGAGGCTGCTACAGAGAAAGGCGTGGGGCTTATTGAGGGCAGAGTGGACCTGATGCAAACAACAGAGAGAAGAACCTATGGCACCCGGTTATGGCCCCTCCCAACACTAACATTATAGGAATATGAAACATATTCATTTTTCCTTTCTTGGCCCAGAAGTGAAAACAGTTCGGTCCTAATACTACAAACAGCAAATCTTAAGGCTAAAGGCCAAAAGCGATTGACCACCTACTGTGCCCCTCACCCTGTGCTGGGTTCTGGGAATCCCACTGTGAACCAGGCAGCATCCCTACTTTCCCGCAACCTTCTGTCTAGTGGAAGAGTCGGACAAGTCACTGGCAGCTGGAATACAGAATCCAGGGCAGTGACAGAGGGATGCTCAGAGCAATGGGAAAACCTGGGGACATAGCTGACCTGGCCTGCGGATGCGGAAGGACTGTCAAGGAAGGTTTTCTGGAGGAAATAAGGCTGATGATGGATCTTAAGCACACGTGGAGGATGTTCAGCTGGGTGAATGGGGGCAGGAAAGGCTAATGGGCAGATCTGCCAGAGGGAACAGCATGTGCAAAGGCCTGGCTCAGTCAGGAATGGCAGGCAGATGGTACAGCTGGAAGCATGCTCTGCCGAAGGCCTGGGAGGAGAGAGTCAGGGGCAGGCCACGCCACCCTGGCCAGATCAGGAGAGCACCGGAAGCCTCTTTAGTCCGCCTCTCTGCCTCCAGGCTGTTCCTATCTGAATCCAGCCCTGGTGACTTCATCCACTGTATCTTCACTTGTAGAGTAAGCAAACAGGTCTCTCCTAGGGCTCCACCATCCAAGCCGGGCCATGGAACCTGCAGGGTTTCACAGGTGGGGGGTGAGGGAGGGAGGTATTCCAGGCAGAGGGAGCTGGCAAGCAAGGGTCTGGAAGAAGGGACAGTGCTTAGGAGGGGGGTACAGTTCACCAAGGGAAACATGGGAATTGAGTTGGGAGCAGGCCATGGGGGCCCTGAACACAGGCGAAGCTGGCTGAACTCTTTTCATAAGTAATCAGCAACTGGAGTAGCCAGAGGTCTGACCCCCATCACTGCCATTTCTACCTGGGCAATCTCAGGTAAGTCACTCATTCTTCACCAGTGAGGTGGTACGGGCCCAACAGGGGCTGGAGAGGAAGACTTGCTGTTGCCCTCAATAACCCATTTCCACTTACATGTCAGCACGATCCACTCCTCAGTCCCCACCTGAGCAGCAGCAGAAGGCCAGCAACTCGCAGGCAGGTGTGCATGGGGAAGATGAGGAGGACAACATTCGCTGACCCCTGCAAAACCTGGACAAAGCCCTTCACGGGCATCTCTCCACGTGGAACACACGGCACCCTGGGTTGGGGAGAGGCGTGTGACCGCCCCCCCAGGACACCAGAACTCCCAGGGGTGATGTGCTTTGTCTCCCTCGAGGCTCCTGGCTGGGTGGGGAGTGGAGTTCAACCCAGACTCCCTCCCAGGTCTGGCAGAAAGCAGTGGGGATATGGTCTAGAGCAGAGGAGATGCGCAAAACAGGGAGGTGGCCTTGCCACGCCCTGAGAATCAGCTTCCCTCGACCAATCAGCTCTGGCCATTGGGCAGCCCTGCCCACTGCTCTGAGAAGCATGGAGAGATCTCCGGCTTCAGAGACCATGGGAAATGAACATGCAAACTCTTCAGAGGACAGAAAAATTCTGGTGCGGTTATTAGAATAACCGCAGAGGGAGTAAAAAGGCTAGAGCCACTGAGTGGAGGCGACTCAGAAGAGTGTCCCATCGCTCTTCATCCTAATCATGTTGCCGCCAGAGAGCCTACCACGCACCAGGCTGTATGTGGATCCACGCCTGTTCCCCTCACAAGGTCTGCCCTCAGGGCTCCCAGCTAGAGACCCAGCTCTCATCGCCCTGTGATTGTTTACCAAGTCTCTTTACTCATATTCTCCAGGTAACAGTCACAGTCTTAGTGATGGGGTTTGTGTTTTATTTGTGGGTCTCCCCTCTCTCAGAATGAAAGCTGCCATGGGCAGGGACCTTGCCACGTCTGGTCTTCCTGGGGCTCTAGTTCCTTCCGGGGGCACACAGGAGGTCCTCAAATGTGCACTGTCACTCTTTGTTATCAGACTGAGCACCTTGTTTACAGAGGAGGAAACTGAAGCATGGAAAAATGTAACTCACTTGCCCAGGGCCACATACTTCACAGAAGGCAGAGCCACCATCCTCTGGGCCTGGTCCCTGCCCCTGAGGAGCATAGTATCTAGAGCAGCACTGCCCCCCCAAATAAAATGTGAATCCCAGGTAAAATTTTAAATTTTCTAGCAGCCACATTAAAAAAAAGTAAAAAGAAACCAGCGAAACTAATTTCAATGATAAATTTCATTTAGCCCGACATATCCAAAACAGTTTTGTTTCAACAAGTCATCAATGTTAAAGTTATTACTGAGATCTTTCTCATTCTCTTTTTCCTACAAAGTCTTTGAAATCCAGTGCGTGTTTTCCATTCCCCAGGGCAAGTGAGCATATGACTTAGGAGGCCCATTCACAATCATTATGACCAGTACTTCTGGAACCACTAGTGTCAGCAGCACCAGCTGACAAATACCTACTGTACACCAACATGCTCTGGGACATCTGCACAGTTATTTCTGACCTTCACACCAACCCCAAGAGCTAGGGACACTGAACTTTCTCCATACTGAACGGTAGAAAAAAGTGAAGCTTGGAAAGATTAAGTAACACGCTCCAGATCACCGAGCTATCGAGGTGGAGTTAGGAAATTAACTCACATCTGACTCTAAGCAATAACAATTATTTCTTGGGCACCTACTGCATGCCAACATCTTGTGCTGAGAGATAGGAAACATGCCAGTCGAGGTTCCTGCCCTCACGGTGCTTTCATTCTAGCTCAGGAGGACCAGGGGAATGATCACAAATGGGGAAACAAAACGCATTGCAGATCATGATGATTTCAGAAGAAACGGGGTGCCAAAGGGGAGAATAATAGTGGAGGGGGAAGGCGGGCATCTACCTGAGAAGGGCAGGGAAGACCTCTCTAAAGAGGGGAAATTTAAGCTGAGACACGAAGGGTGAGAAGAAGCCAGTTCTGGCGAGGGCAGGAGATGAACAGGCCAGGCAGCAAGCAGCAGACACAACACTCTGGGCAGGAGAGTCCAGTACATTCCAGGAACCATCAGAAAGGCTCCCTATGCTGTGCCAGCTGCCTCTCTGGGCCACTGGGTTGGTCCCTGGCCACACCCCCTGCCTCAAGGTGCTCCCACACTCTGGCTTGGAAAACGAGAAATCTACAAACCATTCTCCGGATGTCAAGAGCAAGTCAAGGCTGGAGGTTCCCAGCACAGAGCCTGGCATGGAGGGCACATTCATAGCTATCTGATGAGTGGCTGAACGGATGAATCAGTGAGCAGTGGTAGGAGAGAGTGGAAGCACCACAACAGAAGCCTGGTGGCCAAGGCCCCAAGAAGAGAGCTTTAACACTTTAAGCTATGCTTCAAACACTCTGTACAATAGCCAAAAGGCAGAAACCACCCAAGAGTCCATCAACAAATGAATGGATAACAAAATGTGGTCCATCCTTACAATGGAATATTATTCAGCCTCAAAAAGGACTGAAGGGGCTCCCCTGGTGGCACAGTGGTTGAGAGTCCCCCTGCCGATGCAGGGGACACGGGTTCGTGCCCTGGTCCAGGAAGATCCCACATGCCGCGGAGCGGCTGGGCCCGTGAGCCATGGCCGCTGAGCCTGTGCTTCCGGAGCCTGTGCTCCGCAGCGGGAGAGGCCACAACAGTGAGAGGCTCACGTACTGCAAAAAAAAAAAAAAAAAAAGGACTGAAGTACGGATACATGCTACTACCTGGATGACCCTTGAGGATATTATGCTGAATGAAAGAAGCCAGACACAAAAGGCCACATATTATATAAGCCCATGTATATGAAATTCCAGAATAGGGAAATCATAGAGACAGAAGGCAGATGGGTGGTTGCCAGGGGCTGAGGGAGGGGGAGGGGGAGTGAGTGCTCCACGAGGAGGGAGTTTTCCTTGGGGATGATGAAAGTGTTTTAAAGCTAGACAGAGGTGTTGGCTGTACAACACTGTGCATGTACTAAATGCCACTGAATTGTATACTTTAAAATGGTTAATCTTACGTTGTGTGAATTTCACCTCATTTTTAAAAAAAAGGGGAAGGGGAGGAAAAAAGAATTGTTTCAACAGAAGGGTCAGGTCATGATCCTGTTGAATAAAATAAAACCCCATGTCTCAGAAAGCAGATAGGAGTGATCAGCCTCCAGAAGTACCAGAATAGAAAAGGAAAAGAGAGAAGACGGACTTTCCAATGTTAAAAGCAGCAGAAAGCTATTGATACTTTACCAGATCACTCTCCCCTCCACCATCGACGCCTGTGACACTCACGGTCTTCCTGTCCTCCATAGGAAGCAGGACTCTCCTCAGTGGTGTGTCCCACCCCTACCAGCCCTAAGGAAGGGACGAGGGGCCAGTCCAGGGCTCCTGAATCAAAATGCAGCCGAGATGGAGGCTTGGGGGCCAGCAGGCTGAGCCAGCGCATCCCCTGACCTGGCACACACAAGGGCATTACTGCCACAATGGGCAGCCCTTGGCAGCCCCGGGATGGCCACAACAGAACCTCCTTTCATTCCCTAAAGTGGCCCTTCAGCCAACTCTGGGCCACAGGGGAGAAAGTACAGCAGGAAACCTGCCTCCATACAGCACATGGGTCCTCTGAGGTCCAGTTGGGGGCTTTAGGACACATGACGGGTCCTGAGGATGATTCCAAGACCTGGAAAGGATAAAGGGGACACCACGAGCCACAAAGAGAGGACAGACTGACCTAATGACTGATTAAGGGTGTGGCTGTTCCAGGGAACAGCATCACAGCGACTGTCCACCGCACAAGGCTGGGCCTTCACCTCTGTCCTTTATTTCATCCTTACACCCACGTGGACGGCAAGGATGGGGATTGGGGTTATTCCCATGTCACAAATGAGAACACTGAGCTGTGGAGGGTTCAAAGGGTACAGACGATCACCCACGGTCAGCATATGGCAGAGCTGGCGTTCAAATCCAAGGCTGCCATCATCGCCTTCTGTGCTAAATTATGATGCTGCTGATGTTTGCTCTTTTCTACAAAATCCCCACAAGGCAGGATGGAGTCATGGTTAAGAACATGGGCCGCCAGTTTGGGATGACGGAAAAGTTCTGGAGATGGATAGTGGTGATGGTTGCACAACAATGCAAATGTACTTAATGCCGCTGAACTATACCCTTAGAAATGGTTGACATTAAATATTATATATATTTGAAACAAAGATATTTTAAGAATTGGTCAGGTACTAGGACATAAAGAAACTGTCAACAAATTTTAAAAAATAGATATCATACAGACCACATTCTCTGAACATGGTAAGATTCTGTTAGAAGCTAATAAAAAATATAAATTCTTCCCCTGCTGGAAAAAATCCCTGCTTCCCCAGTTACCAGTTCTGTGACCCTGGGTAGGCTTCACAGCCTCTCTGTGTCCACCTGTAAAATGGGAAATGCAGGGCTTCTCCCTCTGGGGTTGTGTTCAGGATTGAATGAACTCAAACCAGGGAGAGAGCACAGACCAGAGGGTGGCAAACTTCTGTAAAGGGCCAGGTAGTAAATGTTTCTGGCTTTACTGGTGTCTTCTCCAACTGCCCAACTCTGCCAATACAGGGCCGAAGCAGCCATAGACAGTAGGTACACAAATGGACATGGCCGTGTACCACTAAGACTTTCTTTACAAAATCAAGCAGCGGGCGGATGAGCAGTAGCTTGCAGACACCCTGGCACTTGGTAAGTGCTCAGCCAATGTTAACTGTTACAATTAAGAAAAACAGCATTTATCTCAATTCATTTCTGTAGACCAATGAAAGGCACAGTACTCCTTGTTGCGGTTCTGAAAATAAATACTATCACCAAAGACAAGAACAGAGCCACTGTCCCCACTGGGGAGCTGGCCCCTCCCTCACTCTGAGCACCCCTGCGCCCTCTCTCTACTGCTTTCAGGTTGATTCAGAACCAGCATGTTAATTACCTCCTGGGCTACTCTCTGCAAGCACTCTTGCCCTTCCCACCTCCCACAGGAGGGGCTCCTGACCCCTGCCCTTCACACCATGAGGCCCTCAGGGCCCCCTTCCTTGTCCTTGCCCCTCCCTGCTGGCCCATGGTCGCTGGGCTGTCCCTCTGGCTTTGGAAAGGCATAAGCAAAGAAAACATTTTCAGAAGGTATTCAGGGCTACAGTGGCAAGCCAAGATCCCACTGCTAGCCAGCTTTGGGGTTTTTTTCTGAGCCTCAGGCTACAGCAACACTAATAGCTACTACTGCCTTTAAGGTAACATGTTTCTATTAAAAGCACTGAGAAGGCTCCTCTGATTGATTTCTCACACTAGCCCTGTAGGAAGGTTTTCCTTCCATTACTGGAATCAGCATGCTTCATGGAGCAACATCTAAGTTCCGGAGTGAGAGACCCCCCCCACACACACACACACACTGCTTAATTCCACCTCTGCCTCCACCTCCAGACACGGCCCCTGCTTGTCAGGGCCTCACATAATCCTTACCCTGCCTGGTGCTGTGCAGTTTAAATGAGATAATTCATGGCAGGAGTGGGAGTTTAAGCAACAATAGAGAGCTATTTTCCCTACGTGAACATCACAGGAAAAGGAACTGGGCACAGAGAGGTTAAGTGACTTGACCAAAGTCACACAGCCAGTAGGTGTGAGGTGGTTCTCAATGCAGCTCCTCTAACCCAGCCCTGTTCCCTCCCAGCCCACCTCACCTAGCTGGTGGCCACTGCTCATGACCACTAGTTCCATTAAGAGTTTTCCTTAAAATAGATAACCAACAAGGACCTACTGCATAGCACAGGGAACTACACTCAATAATATGTAATAACCTATAATGGAAAAGAATCTGAAATATATATATAACTGAATCACTTTGCTGTACACCTGAAACTAACACGACATTGTAAATCAACCATCTTTCAATAAAAAAAAATTTTTTAACGAGTTTTCCTAAGAATTGGATGGAAATTTTTTGTAACTGCTGCACCCCAACACTGAGCAGGGAGAAAGCCTAGATGAAAGAGGCATCGAAGGAACTGTTCTGGGACCAGTGGACTCTGAGTTCAGGATTCCTGCATGTAACTCTCAGCACCTTCTCACACAAGTCTGCACAGCTGGGATTAGTCAACATGGCACCCACCCCTTTCATCTTTCAATCCTGCTTATTGAATATTTAGCTTATTGGCGTGACGTTGTTAGCTTGCGAAGGACAAAGAGGGCCTCTAACCAGGCGATTTGCTCTGTGACAAAGCTAAAGGATTAATTTTTTTCAAATCACTTATGACACCCTCTTTCCTTGTCATGACCACTTATTTAAGTGCCTCCAATGCCCAGAGACTACACTTCTGATCTCACACCAACTCAGCCAAAGACAGACCACTGCCCTCATTTGTACAGGATATGGAGGTTCAGAGAGGTTAATCCTCTTGCCCAAGATCACACAGCCGTAAGGAACAGGCACAGGTGAGTCCAGCTTCAGAAGCCCTGCAGGTTGACCCAACCACAGTGGGGAAGGAGGCCGACACAGAAGAACCAGGATACACCGCAGTCACCCCCAATCTTTCTGAGGAAGGCACCCCATTTTAGTTAGAAAGCCCAGGTGGGAAGCACTTGCCCAGTCACAGATGAGTAAGGGGCAGGGCCCGAAGGGGGACCCAGGCAGTTTGGCTCTACAGCCTGGAGAGAGGGAGAGCCCGTCCTCGGGGAGGTAAACAAATAGCCATAGCACACAGCGGCAATCACTGCTGGTTTATGCCTTCCTCAGAAACTGTTCCTTCTGCCGCTCCTCTCCAGCCCCAACTTGCTCTGTGCTAAGACAGTGGGCTCCATCGTGCCTCCTGCTCATGAAGCCTTCAGGTCGGGGGAAGGCAGCTGTCATGCTCTCTCCCTCTGTGCATGTCTCTCTTCCAGCGCTAGCAGTACCGGTGCCAGTGTGAAGGCCTCCCCAGGAAGATGGAGCCCCACCAAAGAGGGGCTGCCTCTCAGACTTCACTGTGCCCCTAGTCTCTAGTGGGCAAGGTCTGCTTAAGGAAAAATGACACAAATACTATACAACGTACAGATATAAGGTTCTGGGAGAGAACTACACAATCTGTTTGGCAGAGTCAAGGAACACCACAGAGAAGTAACATGAGAGCTGGGCCTTGTCATATGAATAGGAGTTCTCCAGACAGACAAAGGAGGGAATCATTTCTGGGAGAAAACACAGCATGTGGGGAAAACCTAAGTGGGAAGATGCATATGGGGACACAGAGTTGGCATGTGTGGCTGAGACTGTGGTGGGGAGAGGAAGAGGTGGGCCAGGGAAGCCGGGATGTGAGGAACTTGTGAGGTAATGGAGGCAGTGGGAGCCATGGATGGTTTGTGAAGGATGAAAATGGCAATGAGCTCATTTGTGGGACCCACACTCTGACCCTTTGAGGGGCTTCTTGCTGTGATAAGACTCAAGGCAAGAGTTGCCCCCAGACTCTGAGCAGAGATGCTCAGCATTACAGACCACATGCAGGCGTCTCAACCACAAAAACTGTGCAACCATCCATAAAACTCCATCAAGTTGTACAAAACGAAAAGTTTGCTCAGACCAGCAGGTCTCTGGGAGTTGACAATGCCCTGCTGGGCAAGCATCCTGGGGGCGAGAAGTGGGGGAGTCCTGACCATCCCACCCCATCCCCAAACCTGTCCCTCTTCTTCGTACATCCGGGCTCATGGAAGAGCCACCCACCTGCCCAAAGCCTTGGAGAAGAAGCCAACTCCTTCCACAGCCTCGCCCCATACCAGGTCACCCTGAGCTGGGGGAAGGCCCCCCCACTTAGGTCGGATATTTACTCTGGGTGGATCCCTCTGCGAGGGGCTTAGGCTCCTCCGCCCTCTGCCAGAACCACTTAGTCTGTTCTGGGAGGCGGAGGCCATCAGATAGGGAAGCAGTATGTCCAGCTCTGCCATACAGGAAAGCTCAGGCGGGGCCCGGGGCTCTCCCTGCCTTGTTCTAGAAGGAGCTGTCCAGTTAAAGGAGGGTTGTTCCCGGAGAGGGAAGAGCACGAGCAAAGGCCAAGGAGAGTGTGCCTGTGAGTGTGCATGGAAGGGGTGTGGGGGGCGGAGGAGGACCAGGGTTAGATACAGTATCTCTGGAGCTTAGAGAGCTGGGCAGAGGCTGGCGGAGAGACCAGGCCGGCCAAGACTTCAGAAGAAGGGTAGACTAGAGTGTGTGGCGACGGGACGTGGTGGTGGTGGTGGGGTATGTGTGTGCGGGGGCGAGAGGTGTGTTTTTAGGCGAAAGGCTCCAGCCTGGGAGGCAGCCTCTATCAGGGATGACGAGGCCGGTTCAGGAGCCCGAAGCCAGGAGGGTGGAGTGATGGAGCGATGGAGTCAGGCGGCTGGGGGCGAAGGCGCGGCAGGCCCGAGCGGCCGCTAGCCTGAAAGCAGGGCGTCCGACAAGGTGCCCGGCCCCGCGGGAGCCAATCTCTGTGCGCCATCTCTGGAGGCAGAGTACGCCCAGGGCGCGCCGGCCAGGCAGGAGGGTGGGTACCAGCCTTTCTTCGCATTTCTCCAGCCTCCTCCCCGGCGCCCACGTGGGCGGAGCAGCGTGGGGGTGTGCGTGGCAGGGGCCGCGGCAGCGTGTGCTGTGCGTGGGGTGGGGCGGCCTCGCCCTCCCGGCCCCCTGCCTCCACGGCGCGGCCCGGGGCTCCATCCTCTGTACCACCTCGGCAGAGATCCGTGGGACCCAGACCTACTCAGTGGGTGGGACCCAGAGAGAACCGGCCGGCCACGCCCCCCGCGCCACTCCCGGGAGGCACCCGGTGGATCCCCCTCCCCCTCCTTAGCTTGGAAACGGAATGGGGAGAGGAGTGGAAATGGGGGTGGCATAAGAAAGAGAGGGCTGGGGGCGGGAGAAGGAGAGGGTGTATGTAGGAAGGCGACGCAGAGTCCTCCGGCTGGGAGACTGCAGGGGGATTTGGAGGGGATTGGGGGATGGGAACGGAAAGGTGCGGGACCTCGGAGGTGAGATGCAAGAGTGGCAGTGGGATCAAATGGGAGCGCGAAGGCTGGAGGAGGGGCGGGGAAGGTGGGAGACGGGGCGGGGCGGCACTGGTCACTGCGTCCCTTGCCAATGGGTCAGCCCATCGGTTGTGGAGTCCGCGGCTCCCCTTTGGCCATCGCGCGCCTCCCGCCCCCCGGCGCACCTGTACCCACCTGCTCGGTGCTCAGGCCCGAGCCGGGCAGCAGCAGCAGCGGGCGTAGCGAGCGCAGCCCCGCACCGCATCCTCTGGCCGCCCCCCTCCCCGCCCAGAGCTTACGCTGCCGCCGCCCCCGCCTTAAAAAGGACAAAACGGAACAGAAAAAGGATGCATGCAAAAAAAAAAAAATCGTAAGAAGCAAATGAGGAAGACGGGCTGATGTGCGCGCGCGGCCCGGCGGGGCGGGGGTTGAGATGCAGCGACGCGGGTGACCGTGCTTAGGGCACCCGGTCGGCGCGTGCCGCACACTCCCGGCTGCAGCTACCGCGGCAGCCCGGCGCCCGGCTCGCAGCGCGGCCCCGCCCCTCACCAGGGGCGCCCTTCCGGTTGGTCCGTCCTACTGCCAGTCAGAGGGGTGGGCCCGGCGTTTGCCCCGCCCCCGCCAGGGGCCGAGGCCGGTAGCTGTTCTGCTGCTGCGAGCGGAGTTTCGGGGAGGCCTGAGCGTGCGCAGTGGGCCCAGCGGCTCGTGCCAGGGAGGGGCCGGGGGACCTACTGCTGAGCTCCACCAGCCTAGCCGCTCGGCCCAGCGCTGGGTCGAAGCTGACTCTGGCGGCTCCATCTAGAGCTAAGGGCCCCAGGAAGCTCGTTCCTGCCCTCATGGTGCTCACACCCAGTTTGGAGAGAGTGTATTGATATTTATAACCTGAGACTGTGGCCATCCTGGGCCATCCGTGGTCCAGAAGACACAACCACCATGGTACTATGTTTCCCCCTTTGTATAGATAACAATCTGAAAGTCAGAGGTTAAAGGAAAACGTTGAAGGTAACACAACCAGCAAGTGGCAGAGCCAGGAGTCTTACTCCTGAGCCCAGAGGCTTCACTACTAAGCAAAACAGCATCACCAAACAATAGTAAAACGAACGATGTGATGTCCAGCTGAGGCTTGAAGGAAGGGTAACATTTAGCTAGGCAAAGATTCATTCATTCAGTTTCGTTTCACAAATATTTATTGTACCAGGTACATATCCTATGTACCGGTATGTGTCCTATGTACCAGATAGCCATTAAAATCTAGAGATACTGCAGTGAAAAAACAGAAAGCAAACAGCTGCCCTCCTGAAGCTTACATTCTAGCAAAGAGAAGGGAGGAAAGAGCATCCACATAAAGGGAACGGCACGTGTAAACCCCTTGACTGGAGGAAAATGTGGCATATTTGAGAATCTAAAAAAAAAAAGTGGGTGTCTCTGTGCCACAAAGATGTTAGCAGGAGAGTGGGGAAAGTTGAGGATGGGAAGGTGGCCAGAGGCCAGCACATGTAAGCTCTCACAGGCTATGGGAAAAAAATTGGAATTTATCCTGAGACTGTCTCACCAGGGAAGGTGGGCTGTAGGAGCACTGTCAGATTCATATTTTTAAAATGTACATGTCAGGATAAGCTATGTAAAGCCCCAGTAACAAACAAACCATCTTGCTCATGCTACACATCCCACCTGGGCCAACAGGGGGCTCTGGTTGCTCTAGTGAATCAGGAGCCCAAGCTGATGGAGGCTCTATATGAAACTGTGTATTGTACCCACAATATTTTTGGCAGTTTGAATGAAAGGTGGCAAATTGTACCGGCTTTTAAAGTTTCCACTTGGAAGAGACACATCACTTCCCCTCATGGCTCATTGGCTAAAGCAAGTCACATGGCCATTCCTGACTTGAATCAGGGTGAGAAGTGCAGACCTCCCGTGTTCCCAGTAGATGGGAAGAACTGGAATATCTGTGAACAGATCTGAGACTCTCATTAACAGATGCACTGGCTGCCTATGGACTGTGGACTGAAGAAGAAGGCAAGTGTGGATCAAAGAGGTGGGTGGGCATGGCTTTGGTGGCAAGGGAAGAGGAGCATCAGAGAGGGTCAAGCATCAGATTGGCAAGACTTGCTCAAGGCTTAGACAGGAGGCACCCAGAGAGAAGAGGCATCAGGGATGGCCCTGGTGTTATGGGTTGACTTGCATTCCAAAAAAACTCAAACCTTGAGGTCTTAACTCCCATATCTCAGAATGTGACCTTTTTTGGAAATAGGGTCATTGCATATTAATTAGTTAAGATGAGGTTGTACTGGAGTGAGGTGGGCCTTAATCTAATATGTCTGGTGTCCTTATAAAAAGGGGAGATTTAGACACAGAGACACACACAGGGAGAATGCTATGTGAACATGAAGGCAGAAATCAGAGTGATCCATCGGTAAGCCAATGAATGCCAAAGATTGTCAGCAAACCCCCAGAAGCTAGGAGAGAGCCCTGGAACAGACCTTTCCCTGGCACCTTCAGAGGGTGCATGGCCATGCTGATACCTTGATCTCAGACTTCTAGCTTCCAGAACTGAAAAACAATAAATTTCTCTTGTTTAAGCCACTCAGTTTGGGGTACGTTGATACATGCATATTTCAATAGTTAGGGATTATATTTGGCTGTGAGTAATCAAAATGTCAACTATACAGTGGCCTAAACAAATTATTTTTTCTCACTCCACAAGAAACCCAAAGGTAAGCCATCCCTTCTTTTATCCGTTTGCACTGCTTCATCCTCAGCATACAATTTTCTTCTTCATTATATCCTCATGGTGGCAAGATGGTCGCCCTTACCCCAGCATCTCATCACGATTCCAGTCAAGAAGAAAGGGAAGGGACTTCCCTGGTGGTCCAGTGGTAAAGAATCCGCCTTCTAATTCAGGGGACATGGACTCGATCCCTGGTCAGGGAACTAAGATCCCACATGCCAGGGGGCAACTAAGCTCGTGTGCCACAACTACTGAGCTCACGCGCCTCAACAAGAGAGCCTGTGTGCCACAAACTACAGAGCACACACACTCTGGAACCCGCGAGCCACAACTACAGAGCCCACCCGCCCTGGAGCCTGCGCGCCACAACTAGAGAAGAGAAAAACCGCATGCCACAATTAGAGAGAAGTCTGCACGCTGCAAGGAAGAGTCCGTGTGCCACAACAAAAGATCCTGCATGCCGCAACAAAGACCTGATACAGCCAAAAATAAATAAATAAATAAATAATCTTTAAGGAAACAAAAGAAAGGGAAGGGCAAAAGGCATAACTCAACTGAGTTGGCTCCCTTTAACCACTTTCCTGGAAACTCTTCCCAGAGACCTCTGTTCTTGAACCAAGTCAGTGTCACATGGCCACCCCTAGCTTCATAGAAATTTAAAAAACAAAAAAGTAAGAAGGGTTCATTTTTGCCTGAAACAAAATCAGGGTTCTGTTGGCGAGGAAGAGGGGAGAATGGATTTTGAGCTGGCAACTAGCAGGGGTGGACCAGGTTTCACAGGACCTGGAGCTTCCGCAATTTGGGAGGTCCTCTTTAAGAAAAAGAAATTTTAAAATTACAATACAAAGCTAAGTACAAAAGTGAATATGTATTTAGAATAATTTTAAACATCACAACAAACGTTTAAACGTTTCAAGTTGTCAGATATCACAAGCATTTAAAAAATCCAGAAAAATAATATAACTTTTAATTAACTGATATCTACCTTTATAATATCTTTCTCTACATTTTTTTGGCTTTTTCATCTTTTTGGATTGTCTCTTCATAGGACAATAATTTCGCAAGATTTTTTTCTATGGAGAAAATAGAAAGTAATTCAGAGTACTCCTCTAATGACAGATTTTTTTTTTTTTTTTTTTTTTTGCAGTACGCGGGCCTCTCACTGTTGTGGCCTCTCCCATTGCGGAGCACAGGCTCCAGACGTGCAGGCTCACGGGCCCAGCTTCTCCACGGCATGTGGGATCTTCCCGGACCGGGGCACGAACCCGTGTCCCCTGCATTGGCAGGCGGACTCTCAACCACTGAGCCACCAGGAAAGAATATTTATTTATCTGGCTGCTCCGGGTCTTATTTGCAGCACATGGGATCTTCGTTGCAGCATGTGAGATCTTTTAGTTGCAGCATGCAGGATCTAGTTCCCTTACCAGGGACTGAACCCAGGCCCCCTGCATTGGCAGCACGGAGTCTTAACCACTGGACCACCAGGGAAGTCCCTAATGATGGATTTTTATAAAACGTTAATTAGAAAACTTTCTTTCAGCTTCATAACTCATTATTAGTAGTCATGTACATTGTTGGGATTGTTGTCAAATTTGGGAAGACCTCTATCATTGTTTCATAAGTGAACACTAGGGTTTGGAAGACTTGCTTTTTTTTCAGTTTCCTCATTGTGATTTTATTAATTTTGGGGACAAAAGGCAATTGTACAGATTCAAATAAGTCTTCTGGAAATTGTACAAATCTTCCAGAAGATGACTCTGCCAGCAGTTCCAAAACCTTGGTGCCCCTCACAAGCACATGAGGAAACATATAAAAAGTGCAGATGCCCAGGCTCCTCTGCATCTCGCTGAAGTGGGGCCTTGGAATAGCAGGGCCCAGGAATAGGTATTTTACTAAGTCCCCCATGATTCCAATGTCTGCTGAGGCCTGAGAGGCCCTGGATTAGGTGATTCCAAGGTTGCTTTCTGACTCTGAAGGTTTGCAAATCCAGGTCTCCCCATTGGAAAAATTACCTTTTAAACCTCGTTCCTCCTCTACCCATTTACTCAGGCATCAGGTGGCCCTGGATTGGCACAGTGTGGAGAAGGGCACACCTGGAAGCCATCGTACCTGCTCAGGGAGCAATAACTCAACCTACACAGATTGGCTGGGGACCATATAAACATAGCCCACTAAACTCACATCAAGACATCCTCCACTCAACTTCCCTTCAGCTACATCCCCAAAATGCCTTCAGCCACGCCAGCACCTCCCAACATGAGGAGTATGATGATGGGAAACCAGTGGGAAAGAGACGGTGGGTATTATGGGCTGAACTGTGTCCCCCAAATTCATATGTTGTAGTCCTAGGCCCCAGCACCTCGAACTCTGGCTGTATTTAAAGACAAAGTCTTTAATGAGCTAATTAAGGTAAATGAGGTCTTTAGGGTGTTTCCTAATCCGACATGACTGGTGTCCTTGTAAGAAGAGGAGATTAAGACACAGACACACACAACAGGAAGGCCACGTGAGGACACAGGGAGGGGGTGGCCATCTGCAAGCCAAGGAGAGAGGCCTCAGAGGAAACCAACCTTGCCCACACCTTGATCATGGACTTATAGCCTCCAGAATCATGAGAAAATAAGTTCTGTGCCATATAGTCTATGGTACTTTGTTATGGCAGCCCTAGCGGTGGGCTTGACCAACTGTGGCTAAAATATCTCACATTTGCAAAATTGTCAAAACTATGTGTCCACCTGAACCCATAGCTCAGGCCCTCCCCAGTCTTGGAGGAGCCTGCAGCTTTACCCTCCTTACTTTGCAGGGAATCCACGCCTACTGCCACTGTGTGCTCACTGCACACCCTCAGGACAAGCCTACAAGTCAGGTACCATCACTACTTCCTCACTAGGGATGAGGGGGCCCCAGGGCCCAGACACAGGAAGCAGTAACGTGGGGGCCAAGAGCCCATCCCTCTGCTCCAAAGCGGCCTGCCTGGCACATGGGACTTGTGGTGTGTGACCCAGGCCTGGACATCACAGGGAGGTAGGTTTCAGCTCAGCATCATGAAGACAAAGGCTCTCATCAGAGATGCTGCTCCAAGAAGTTGTAGCTCCCTTGGCTGTGAAGCCTGTGAACTTATGAGAGCGTTGGAGAGGGGATTCTGCCGGGGTGAACCTGAGGCTCGTGCCCACCACCGCAGGAGCCTGGCTGCCTGCATTGGATCCCGACTCTGTCACTTACTAGCTGGTGACCTTAGGCAAGTTATTGCCCTTTTACTTTCCTCAGTTTCCCCATCTGTAAAGTGGAGCTTATAATGGTAATAACCTCCTAGATTTGGGTGGGGATTAAATGAGTTAATATATATGAATCTCTATTGGTTTCCTAGGGCTGCCATACCGCACACCTGCCAGATGGTCTGGGATGTGAATCCTGGGTCCACCATCTGGTCCCTAGGTTACCTTGAACCTCAGTTCCCTCATCTGAGTAATGGGAACAGAACCTATTTCACAGGCTGCTTTGGCTATTTAAATAGATTCCGACCAAGACACACCTAAAAGAGGGTCGGGGCTATTAAATGTACTCAGCTGGTAACACTGCTGGTAAACATAGCTGAAAAGCTTACCTCCTTCCATCCCTGCAGGGCAGGTGCTGTGATTCCCATTTTCTAGAAGAGACAGTGGAAACTCAGAGAGGCCAAGTCACTCTGACAAAAAGGATCTGGAAATTACAGCCAGGTCTCTATGACCCCAAGGCCATGCTCTCCATCAATTCACTTTCAAATGCAAAGGATGGGGATGACAGGGAGTGAGAACAGTTGTATGATTCCATTTATATAACTTTATCAAAATGACAAAACTCTAGAAATAGAGAACTGATTAGTGGTTGCCAGGAGTCGGGGAGGGGGCTGTGACTATAAAGGGTTAGCAGGAGGGGTCCTTGTCTGGAACTGTTCTGTATCTTGACCGTGGTCGTGGCACACAGAGCTACACACATGTGATAAAGTTGCATAGGACTAAACATGCACACGCACATGCACATGCACACACATGAGTCCATATAAACCCAGGGAAATCTGAATAAGGTGGATGGCTGGTTTGAGATGTTGTGCTATAGTTTGGCAAAGTGTTACCAGTGGGGGTAATTGGGTGATGAGTATAATGAGTTGCTGTGTATTTTTTCTTACAACTGCATGTGAATTTACAATTATCTCAAAATAAAAAGTTTTTTTAAAAGACAGTGGTGACCGTTAAGATAGCTGACTAAGGCTCTTGCACCAGACAGCGTTCTTCCCTGGGACAGGGAGATGGCATGGGGGGGATTGTCCTCCAGAAACAGGGTGGAGCAGCCTTGACACGGGTGGGGCAGGCAGAATGCCCAAGTTCTCTACCACCTCCAGCGTGGAGGCATCCAGCCTTCTCAGCAGCAAGGTCCCTGTGCCAGGACAGGCTTCTTTCATCTCCTGTCCACCTTCCAATGAAAACGGTTTTCTGTGGGCTATTTCTGGTTCTATGAATAATACATGCTCATTGTAAAGAATTCAAACAGTACAGGCAGATATAAAAAGGAAAACAAAGGTCACCTTGAATCTTGCTACACAGGGTAACCCCCATGGGCCCTCGGGTGACCAGGCCTTCATGCATCTCCTCCAGTGCAGATACATACAAATGACTTACATGAATGGACTCCTTTTATGCACCACATTTTTATTATGGATGCTTGAAAGTATATACTATATACATACACACATACAGGCCTACATACACACACACATACAGGGGTTTGGGGCGGTCATTGTTTTACAAAATGAATCCATCCTAATCATATTTATCTGCTTCTTACTTTTCATGCTCATCAACACCTGGCGAAAATCCCTACTAGCATCTAGAGGGAACTAGATTCATCCTTTTGAAAGGTTGAAAGGCTAATGGCTTCCATGATGTAGGCATCCTCTTTGTCCTTGTCAGCTTAGGACAGTGGACAGTAAATACTCTTGCACGCATGTCCTCACATATCATTCTACAAATGGATTCCCAGGCATGGAATTGCTGGTTTGAAGGTTTAAACTTTTATTTTAGTAGAGGTTGAGAGGTCAACTTCCCAAGACTCTGTGACACCTCATGCTTCTACCTCAATGTATTTATTTCCCATCATCAACCAATGCTGATGCTACAGCGTGCTGTAATTGTTGCCATTCTGATGGATGTAAAGTGATATGTCCTTCTTATCCTAGTTTGCGTTTCTCTGTCTATTGGGAAATTTGGCAGAATTTGAATATATACATAACTTTAGATTTGCTGTTTTGATAACTGTTCATACTCTTTGCCCATTTATAGTTGGGGTTTTTTCCTTTGTCAGTTTTTAAGATTGCTCAGTAGAGCAGTTATCTCTCTGTCTGTCATGACTGTTCAGGCACTTTTTCCAGGTCCAGGCTTCCTCTCTCAAGTTCTTCACCTGTGGCATCTTTGCCACACAACAACGAACTTTTTATATAGTCAAACATGTAAACGGCTCTCACTTTCTCTTTCTTTATATAGTTTCTGAGTTTGTTTTGTGGTTAGAAAGTCTCCAAGACACCTAGACTCCATAGGCAGTTTCCTAGATTTTCTTGCATGTACAAAAAACTTGGTTTCACAGACAGAACCTCTATTCCAGAGTATATACCATAGGAACGGAATTGCTAGGTCATGAATATCTTCACCTTAACAAGATAACTGCCAAATAGTTTTCCAAAATGTTCATGCTAATTAATTTTCCAACCAACAGTCTGCAAGAAATCCAGTTCCTCCTCATCTTTGCCAACATGTACTATTGGCTGGATGTTAAGTTGTTGCCAATCTGGTGAGAGTAAAGTGGTGTCTCAGAGTTAATGAATTGTGAATTTCTCTGACAGCAACTCTTTGTGTATTTCTGGCTACTCATATTTTGTATCAATGAACGTGCCTTTCCATGTATCTTGCCTATTTTTCTATTGGGTTGTCTTTTTCATATTATTTTCAGGGATTGTATATATTTTCTATATTCTAATGTTTTGCTGGGCCTGTGTTTTGCACATACTTTCTTTCAGTTAAGGGCTTGTCATTTCTCATTACTTTGGTTTCCTTTGGGTGAATAAAACTATTAATTGTAATATAGTTGTTTTTTCAATATTTTCATTTATGATTTCTGCTTTTTCCATTTTGTTTAAGAAGTTCTTCCATATCTTGAAGCACTTAAAATATTCTCCCATATTCCCTTCTAAATGTTTTAAAGTTTTAATTTTTAGTTTTAAGAATTAATGCCCCTGGAATTGGGTTTTGTGTGCACTGTGAGCTAGAGGTCCTATTTCATTTTCTTCCCTCATGGGAAGAGCCAATTGTCCCATCATCACTTATTTAAAACTCCATCCTTCCTCACAGTGAACTGCAATGCCACCTGTGATATATATCAAGTTTCCATGTATTCATGGTCTGCTTATTTTGTCCCACTTGCCTATCTGTCTAACTTTGTGTCAATATCACACAGTCATAATTACTTTAACTTTATAGTAAGTCTTAATATCTGTCACTTGTTCTGTCTTAATATCTGTCACTTCCCCCCCTCACTTGTTCATCTTTTTCAGGAGCATTTAAGCTATTCTTAGCCCTTTGCTCTTCCATATACATTTTGGAATTAGCTTTGCAAATTTTGCGAAGAACCTTATGGGGATTTTATTCGGAGCTGCATTAAATCTATCACACAATTTGGAGAGATATGACATCTTATATCAAGTCCTTCTGTTGATGAATCCCACTATTTGGGTCTTCTTAAACATCTTTCAATATGGAATTGTAATTTGCTCTGTTAAAGTCTTGCATATCTGTCAATAAATGTATTTCTCATTTTGTTTTGCTATTGTAAATGGTATCTTTTTTTAAAAAAGCATTTATTTATTTATTCATTTTGACTGCTCTTGGTCTTAGTTGCGGCACGTGCGATCTTCGTTGCGGCATGTTTAGTTGTGGCATGCGGGATCCTTTTAGTTGCGGCATGCATGCTCTTAGTTGCAGCATGCTGACTCTTAGTTGCGGCATGCATGTGGGATCTAGTTCCCCACCCAGGGATCGAACCCGGGCCCCCTGCATTGGGAGTGTGCAGTCTTATCCACTGGATAACCAGGCAAGTCCTTGTAAATGGTATCTTAAAATGATAAATGTTCTTTATATGATAAATTGAGGATTCTCTATGTGTTCATTAAATAAAGCTGACTATAGTTGTGTTGTTCAGATCTTCTCTATCCTTATCAGCTTTTAACTCTTTGGCTTATAAATTATTAAGTGGCATGTTGACACTTCACGCTCATTTGGATGGCTACTATAAAAAAACAGAAAATAACAGGTGTTGGAGAAGATGTGAAGAAGCTGGAACCCTTGTGCACTGTTGCTGGGAATGTAAAATGGTGCAGCCATGTGGGAAATGGTATGATGATTCCTCAAAAAATTAAACACAGAATTACCACATAATTCAGTAACTTCACATCTGGGTATATACCAAAAAAAGTGAAAGCAGGACCTTGAACAGATATTTGTACACTCATGTTCATAGCTGCATTAATCACAATAGCCAAATAGTGGAAGCAACCCCAGTATCCATCAACAGATAAATGGTTAAATAATGTGCGATACACACACATCCCAGAATAGTACTGACTCTCAATAAAAGAAGGAAATTTTGACATATGCTACAACGTGGATGACATTATGCTAAGTGAGGTAAGCCAGTCATGAAAGGACAAATACCATGTGATTGCACTTATATGTGGTCCCTACAGTAGTCAAATTCATAGAGATGGAAAGTAGAATGGTGGTTATCAGGGACTGGGGGAGAATGAAAAATGGGAAGTTATTGTTTAATGGGGACAAATCTTCAGTTTGGGGTGACGAAAAAGTTCTGGACGTGGATGGTGGTGATGGCTGCACAATGTCAATGTGAATGTTCTTAATATCACTGAACTGTACTGTTAAAATGGCAAACTTTATGTTATGTGTATTTCACCACAATAAATTAAATTTTTTTAAGTGGTATGTTGAACTGCCCCACTAAGATTGTGGAATTGTCAATATCCCCTTCCAGTTCTCTCTGTCTTTTTTCATGTATTTTTGTTTCTTATACCATGCATGCAATTCTAGATTGTGATCTCTTGCTGGCGAATTCATTATTTGGTAGTAATCCTCTTTATCCTAATGGTGATTTACTCTAATGTTTATTTTGTCCAATAGTAAAAGCTACTGCAACTTTCTTTTACTTCATGGATTTTATTTCATCCTTTGACTTCCAACCTTCCTGTGTCCTTCTCATACTTTAGGTGTGTCTTGTATACTTGGGTTTTGAATTTTTACAACATAACACTCCATCCTTACCCAGCCAGCTTCTTCATCTAGGCAGACCGTGAGTATAGGTCTCTTTGGAACTATTTCTACCCATCTGATTTTGTCTTGCTTTTTTTTTTCTTCTCCCTTTTCTCTCTTTGTTTCTTCTTTAGATTACATGAGCTTTTTACTTATTCCATTTTCTTCTGTTTGAAAGTTATCATTTATTTCCATCTTTTCAGTGATTAACCCGGAAGTTTTACCATATTTATTTTGCGAAGCCTAAATTAATCAAAGTCTTAAATCATCATCTCAAACAATAGTACTTTAACCTGAGTCATTTCTCTCTCAGGTTATACAGTTTTTGTCCAGTATTTTAATTCTGGCTTCTATTTTTTTAACCCTATTAAGTAGATCACTAATTTTATATACACAGTATGTATTATCATCCAGTTTTAAATATTTTCTGTTTCCCCTGGTTTCCAGTCAATCCCTTGATTTCTTTTTTGACCTGTGTATTAATTAGAAATGTATTGCTTAATTTCTTAATATTTGGGGGATTTTATATACATCTTCTTGCTACTGAATTCTGCTTTAATACTACTATTGTCAAAGATGATACTCTGTATGGTTTGGGCCCTTTTAAATTTATTGAGACGTATTTTATGGTCTAGAACAGGATCTATCTTGGTGAATTTTCCATCTGCACTTGGAGAGAGGCAATATCTGTTTTTATTGGGTAGAGGATTCTATGAATGTCAGTGAGGTCAAGTTGGTTGATAAGGCTGTTCAGATCTTCTTATGTATCAACTGATTTTTGTCAATTATCAAGAGAGTGAGTGGGGTCAAAAAAATCTACAACTATAATTGTGAATTTGTCCATTTCTCCTTTCAGTTCTGTCACTTTTTGATCCATTTATTTTTTGAAGCTTTATTATTACATATATCCATAATTAAGGTTGTCGTGTCTTCTTCATGAACTAACCCTTCTATCATTATGAAACCCCTCTGGTAACATTCTTTGCTGTAAAGTCTGTTTTTTTTTTTTGTTATTTATATAGCCTTGTGAAATTCCTTATCCTAAAGAATATTGAATGGTCTATTGTTTTCCAGCCTTTTAGTTTCAGCCCATCTTTCTTCATGTTTAAAGAAGGTTTCTTATAAACAGAATATCATTGGGTCTTCTTATTTATTTAGTTGACAATCTGCCTCTTCTATGGAGTTGTAAATCTATCCATTTTTAATGTAATTGTGAATACGGGTGGGCTGAAGTCTGCCATCTTGGTATTTGCTTTTTATTTTTCCCACTTGTTATTTATTCCCCTTTCCCCTTTTGCTTCTTTATTTTAAATTAAGTGTTTTTAGTATTCCATTTTCTATCCTCTATTAACTTATTAACCATACCTCTATTTTACTTTTTTACTGGCTGATTTTAGTATTTATAATATGCATCTTTATCACAGTCTAGTTCAAATAACACATACCACTTCCCATGTAATGTGTGAACTTTTAACCTTATACTTCAATCTTCTCCCATCCTTTCCTTTGTGCTATTGTCCATTATTTTACTTCTATACTTCTTATAAATTGAAAAGTGTGGTGTAATTATTTTTGCTTAAAACTGTCAATTATAATTTTTCTTTTTGCAACAACTTTATTGAAGGAAAATTAGTACAGAATAAGCTGCATGTATATAAAGTGAAGATAAATCTTGACATGTGTAGACACCTGTGTAGCCATCACCACAAATCAAGACAATGAACCTATCATCCTTCGAAGGCTTCCTGGAGCTGCTTTGTGAGGCCTCCTTCTTGCCTCTGCCCTTCCCCAACACCTACCTCTCATCCCTGGCGCTTTCCTGGTCTTGTTTCACTAGACAGTTACTTTGAGATTCATCCAGGTTGTTGCACCGGTCAATAGTTCACTCCTTTTCTTGGTCAGAAGTATACTATTGGATTGATATACCACCATTTGCTTGTCCGTTCACATGTTAATGGACATTTGGATTGCTTCCAGTTTTCAGCTATTACAAATAAAGCTGCTGTAAACACTTGTATATAAGTCTTTGTGTGGACATATACCCTCATTTCTTTTGGGTATATACCTAAGAGTGTAAAATCCAGGTCAGGTAGCAAATGTACGTTTAACTTTTTAAGAACTGACAAACTTTTCCAAAGTGGTCGTACCATTTTACATTCCCACCAGCAGTACATATGAGAGCTCCAGTTCCTGCACATCCTCACCAAAACCTCGTATGGTCTATCTTTTTAATTTTAGACGTTCTCATAAGTATGTAGTGGTAGGTCATTGTACTTCTAACTTTCATTTTTATTTACATGATTAATGCTCTGACATCTTTTCATGTACCTATTTGCTATCTGTATATCTTCTTAGTAAAGTGTCTATCCAAATCTTTTGACAATTTTAAATGGGTTTGTTTGTTTTATTGTGGGAGTTGATACACACACACACATTCACATTTATTTATATAATCATATAATTTCTCCCAGTCCATAGTTTGCCTTTTCACTGTTTTATCAATGTCCTATGCTTTTGGTACTGTACCTAAGATCTAGGTCCAACCCAAAATCACAACAATTTTCTCCTATGTTTTCTCCTGGAATTTTTATAATTTTTATTTTTATTTAGGTCTATGACCCATTTTGGGATAATTGCCATATATGGTTCAAGGTATGGATCAAAATTTATTTTTATATAGATAGCCAATTGTTCTAGCACCATTTGTTGAAAAGACTGTCCTTTCTCTACAGAATTTTCTTTACACCTTTGTCAAAAATCAATTGACCACAAAATGTGTGGGTCTATCTCTGGAGTCTATTCTGTTCCATTGACCTATTTGTCTATCTTTGATGCCAATACCACAGTTATAAGACTTCATACTGAATCTTGAAAATCCAGGTAGTGTAGGTCTTAGACCTTTGCTCTTCTTTTGATGTACTATTTTCTCTGGCTGCTCTTAAGATTCTCTCTTTTATTACTGTATTTCAGCAATTTCAGACATGCATTGGTGTGTGTGTGTGTGTGTGTGTGTGTGTGTATGCTGCTTGGGATTTGTTGAGATTTTTGCGTTTACAATTTTCATCAAATTTTGATTTTTTGGTCATTATTTCTTTAAATATTAGTTCCTGCTATACTTCTCCCAACACTCTAATTATATAGCCATTTGATATCCCACAAGTCACTGAGGATTATTCATTTTTCAGCTTTTTTTCCTGTACTTTAGTTTGAATCACTTCTATTACTATGTTTCCATATTCACTATTCATTTTCTGTAGGGTATAATCTTCTCTGAAACTTATCCAATGAATTTTTATTTCTGACATTGCATGTTTCAGTTCTAGAAGTTTCATTTGGTTCTCTGTTTTATCTTACTTTATCTCTTAATTGGTTTCATGTTTTTCTCTACATCCTTAAGCATATTAATAATAGCTTCTTGTAAGCCCTTGAAGGCCAGTTCCATCATCTGTCATATCTGGATCTTTTTCTATTGACTTTTCTTTTCTAGTTATGTTCACATCTTCATGGGTCTTCATTGTCTAGTAATTTTTGTCTGGATGCTGAACATTGTGAATGTTATGTTGCTGAGTGTTTAGTTTTTGTTTTCTTCCTTTAAAGAATGTTTGGCTTTCTTCTGTCAGACAGTTAATTTACTTGCAGATCAGTCTGATACTTTTGAAGTTTAGTTTTACTGTCTGTTAGATCGGGTCCCAGGCTTGCTTTCACATTAGCGCTAGATGGGCCCTATTCCTAAGGCATGGCCATTCTGGGGTCTCTACTGAATGCCCTGGGATACTCAACAAAGTCTTTCCACTCTGACTGATTAAACTTCAAATGTCTCCCAGCCCTTTGAGAGATCTAGTAGTTATTTGATTTTTAGCTCAAGAAGTTTCATCTGATATATTCTTGGCTTAGTATTCATCCATAGACACAAGAGAAGCCCTCTGTAGAGTCCTAGATCTTTCTCCCCATAGTCCTCTCATGTCTGGTTCTCTGCCTCTGAAGTCCCAGCTGCCTTGGCTTCCCTCCCTTCTCTCTCTCCTCAACTCAGCAAATGTGTGCTCTGCTTTGATTCCTCTTCCTTGCACTGCACTTGAGGAAGTGCCTCCAGACAGGAAGCCAGGTTATAGAGTTTCCTTATTTGCTTCTTTTCCTTCAGGGATCAGAGTTCTGCTCTGTCTGTTGTCCAAAATCTGAAAACAATTTTTTCTTAGAGTTTGTCCAGTTTTCCCCAAGGACAGAAACAGCAATCTAAATGCTCTGTTTTTATTTTTATTTTCTCTCAGAACCTTGAATTTACCATGCTTCTGTCTTTGGGTTTCCATTGTTGCTGTTGATATGTCTGCAGGCAGTCTACCATATTTTACTCACTCTAAGACATCACTGAGTATATGATCCACCAATATTTTATTATGAGTAAGAAATACTCTGTCAATTTGTCAATTAGAATTGTAATACTCTATCAATAAGATTGGTCCCAAAGTCATGCATGTTAAATGGTGAGAAAATATGCAACTTAGAATTGATGAAATATGGTAACTGTTGAATATCTGTCTTTTACTTCTCTGATTTATCTTTGATGTCTTCTTGTTTCATCTGATATGTTTATTTGTGATTCTTTTTATTTATGCTGCTTACTATACATTGTTTTTCCTAGATCTGAAATTTGGCAACTTCGAACTATTGTGAAAAATTCTCAGTCATCATCTAAGTATTGCTTCTCCTCCACTTTCTCTGTTTTCATCTTGTGGACCTCTAACTAGACAGACGTTAGACTTTCATATTCTATCATGTGTGTCTCCAAAGCTCTCTCTCCTATTTGTTATTTCCTTGTCACTTTGAGTTGCATTTGGGTAATATCCTCAAATCTGTCCTTCAGTTAACTAATTTTCTCTTCAGACAATTGACCTGCTATATGACCCATCAACTGAGGTTTTTATTTCAGTGATTCTATTTCTTATTTCAAGATGTTTCAGTTGATTCTTTTTCAAATGTTCCTGGTTATTTTGTTTGACTTTTGTTCTTTGAACTCTTTTTATTCCATTTTTATCTTTTAACATTTTTTGTTTATACATGATTAATTTTAGTCTGTGGATTATGTGTCTACTATCAGAAATACTTCAGTATTTAAATTAATGTTACTCTTCAGAATCTCACTTATATTGCATTATTTCTTCGTGCCTGTGGTAATTTTTATTATGAGCTCATATATGGTATACGGTGATGGGCCTGGATTGAAGATGCTTTTTCTCCAGAGAGCATTTGCATCTGCTTATTCTGGGCTCCAGGGGGCGATACTAACCTGCAACTATTTTAATTCAGTTTGATGGGTGAGTTTACTTCAGGGGCAGTGCACATTTGAACCTCAGACACACATGGGAGTAGTCCTCTGGGTACAAATTCTCAGGAGAGACTATTTATTTATATTGTTTGTAGTTTTTCCACCCAGAGGCAGCAGGTATAAGCAGGTTTTCTTCATTGGTCCACTGAACCAGCGTGAGTCCCTAAAACTTGAAGTTCATGTTATAGGTGGTTGAATCCTGTGGAGCTCAGATTTCTGTGTTAATACCCACTCTGTTTTGGGCTGATTATTCTTTTTTTTGTGTGGGAGGTGTGATTATTCTTTTTATGTGTGGGATATTCCCCCGTGGGTTCAGCAGGGCATTTTAAGTTTGTTGTAAACAATCCCCCATCTCTGTACTTTCATCTGAGAGGGTGTTCCAGCTGAGCTATCTAGCTGAGCATGATATTGGGATCCCAATGTCTTGTATTATTTTTATTGTTTCCTTTATTAGTTTAGGTGTGTAATCCATCTAGAATTTACTTTTGTATTTGAAATTAGATTGGAGTCCATCCTTTTTCTTCTCAGGTGGCTAGCCAGTTAGCAGTATTGATTAATAATTCATTCTCTTTTTTTTTCTGAATTAAGCTATTATGTTTGTCATAAATTAACTAACATATATTCTGGGATTTAATTTTGGTTCCATCTTCTGTTACACTCACGTATTCATCCATTCCTCTATCACCACCTTACTGATTAGATTCCAGTGGCTTTATGTACAGGCTGATGTATGAAAATACAAGTCTCACTTGAATCTTCTCTTTCACAATTTTCCTAGCTAATCTCAAGGATTTATTTTAAGAGAATATTTTTTACTCAGTTTTGCAAGGAGGAGGAGATCTCCTCCAGTATTTGCTGCATTTAATTAGACTGAATTGAGAAGCTGCATGGGGAGGAAGAAGGAGCTTCATTTGGGCAAGCCACTCTCCCTCTCCAGGACTCAGTTTCCTCCACTGGCCAAAAAAAGGGCTGGGACTCAGGATTCCTGGGCTCCTTTCCTTCTCTGGAGCCCCAGTCCAGGTTGACTCAGCCTTGGGGCTTCCCTGTGGGCATGGACAACACCAGCGGTAAAAGCAGCTATTTATGTCATTAGCCGCGAAATACACACCAGGCACCAGGCGTTGTACTCAACAGTTCTATACATTCACCTCTCACAGCATCTCATTTAATCCTCAAACATCCCTGTGATGCTATTAATACTATCTTTATTCTACAGAGGAAGAAACTGAGGAACAGAGACCTTTAGTGGCTTATTTGTTGAAGCCATTGGTTGGTTAAAAATAAAAACAAGGGAAAGAGTGGGGAGCTGTGGGGAGTATGAAAAGACCAAATTATGTATTTACATAATTATTGCTCATTACCCTTGATACATGCAGAAAACCTCAGAAACAATAACTGACACATTTCTTGACTGCCTCTGATGTACTTTAGGAATATTAGGTCACTGATCCTACAACCGTCCTATCTAATGGGCACTAGTATTATCCTCACTTCTCAGATGAAGAGAGTGAGGCCCAGAGAGGTGAAGTAACCAGCCCAAGGTCACCCAGCAGAGGTAGGCTGGTGGACTCAGACCGTGTGGCTCCAGGGACCGTTCCTTCCTATAGGAAACCTCTAAATTACACACAGAGAGTGTGTGGAGCCCATGACTG
Organism: Mesoplodon bidens; assembly: GCF_964165515.1. Lineage (NCBI taxonomy): Eukaryota > Metazoa > Chordata > Mammalia > Artiodactyla > Ziphiidae > Mesoplodon > Mesoplodon bidens. The sequence continues at coordinate 70,801,755 of NC_138176.1, forward strand.
CCTTCGGGTCACCTGCCACAAATTGGAAGGAGATACGCGAACGTTGAAGTGTTGCCACTGGAAGGCGGGTGGAGTTCGTGGCTATCTCTAAATGTTTAGAATTATCTTTTTTTTTTTTTTTTTTTGCGGTACGCGGGCCTCTCACTGCTGTGGCCCCTCCCGCTGCGGAGCACAGGCTCCGGACACGCAGGCTCAGCGGCCATGGCTCACGGGCCCAGCCGCTCCGCGGCATGTGGGATCCTCCCACACCGGGGCACGAACCCGTATCCCCTGCATCGGCAGGCGGACTCTCAACCACTGCGCCACCAGGGAGGCCCTAGAATTATCTTTTAAAGTGTATTTTGAAGTTTTTTTCAAATAAAGGAGGCTCTACAATGGGTTTACAGGTGGTTGGCTTTGAGGTGCTGGATTCCACGAGAGAGGCTGGCTGCTCTGGATTTTCTAATTTCGCCACAGTGCTAATGTATTATACATTCTTGTGTGCCTTGAAAATATTGAGACGTATAAATCGGGGCACTTACGTAACTGACGGGGCGGGTGGAGGGACCCGCAACCTCAAAGCGGGGTTTCGGCCGCGGGGCGGGGCTGCCCTGTCCCCCTCCCCTCCCGCTCTGGCCCCGCCCAGACCCCGGTTACTCCGAAAGCCTGGAGCCCGGAGCTCCCCCGTGTGGCTGGGACTCTCGACCCACGCGCCCGCCCACGTCTCGGCGGCCAGGCGCGGTCCAAGGCGGACAAAGCCCGCGCCCCTGGGACGGGCAGCAGCGCGGGGAACGACGGCTCCAGAGAGCCCGCCCACGGCGTGCGGGGCGGAGCGGAAACGGAGCCGAGGGGGCGGGGCGGAGCGGCAGTCACTGGGCTGGCGCACCGGGTGGGCCGAGCCCGGAGACGCCGGCACGGGGTGGTGGCCCCGGCGGGCGGGCGACATGCAGCGGGACAGCGGCCAGGCTGCGGGTCAGTGGCTGGACTTGCGGCCCCTCCCCTCTGCCGCGCGCGCCCCGCTCCCCGGGAGTGTGTGTGGGGGGTTGTCCCCGGGACGGGGTGGGCGCGTCCCGGTGCAGCCCAGCTCAGCGGCGCGGGTGTGAATGCCCGGGGCGGTGCCCAGGCCCTGGCACGTGACTGGGGCCTGCGCCGGGCCGGTCCGTTCCCCGCGCGTCCCTCGGCGCAGGGGCCCGTCTGTTCCCCCGCCGCCCCCGTCCCCGCTCTGGTGACCTCTTCCCCGCCCCTGAGACCCCCCCCGCCCGAGAGCGGGTCCGGCGCCGTCCGCGGCCGCCAGTGCTGAAGCAGGGGCGGCCCTGGCTCCGGAACCGGCCTGCGATCCCGGCCCGCCGCCACGGTCACCAGTCGCTGCTGGGGGCGGACGCGTGCGCGTCAGTGGGCGACTCTGGTCAGGAGAGCTGTTGCGTTGTGCGGCGCTCGGGCCGCGCTCGGCTCAGAGAACCTGTACTCACCTGTCCCGTGTAACGCCCTGGCGACCTGGGGGGCGGGGACTGTGCTCCACAGTGAGAAACAGAGGGCTTTCAGTGACTTGAACGAGGCCCTCGGGTCGTTAGGGGAGTAACCAGGATTCGAGTACAGGTCGGTGGGTGTCAGAGCTTCAGCGTCTACCGCGCAAATGTCGAAACTGACGCTGGAAAGATTCAGGTCTCTGTCCAGAACCTTCCCTTTATGCAGAAAATCCCGTTTCCCGACCTTGTATGATAATTTAGTGAAAATCCCGTAATTTGCTCCTGGCTGATGTGTTTCTGTCACCTGCGGGCAGGTGGCATTCGAGCCTAAAGTTGAACTCTGAAGACTGTATTCTCACGTTCCAACGCAGACTCTGACGACGTTAGAATACTACCAGTTCTTGGCTATAGCCTGCTATCTGGGAGCCAGGCACTGTAATAACTATGCCACCTCTCAGTAGTCCCATCTTACAGTTGAGAAAACTGAGGGAACGAGAGATGATGTGCCTAATAGGTGGCAGAGCTGGCTCTGAGGCCAGATGTTTTGGCTGAGGCATAGGGGTGACCACTGCACTGTCCAGTAAGTGGGGAGGCCAGTGCCCCAGGGCAGGCACCGCTTGTCTCTGGATTGAAGAGCTTGAGCAAGTCATAGACTGTTCCACAGTCTCAGCATTAGGCAAAGTAATCACCATGGCTTTTGCCCTCCAAGGAACTAGGACTTGGTATTGACCTAGAGCTCCCTGCACTCTGCATTGTCAGCCACTGCTGTTTCTGCAGCCGCTGCCTGTGGCCTGGCACTGGTCCTAATGTCTGTCCACTGAGTGAATGAATCGACTGAGAGCTGTCCTCCAAATGGGTTCCTTCCTGCTGTTCCTGGATCCTTGGAAAAGGGTGAAGGCAAGGCAGGGGAGATTTGGGGCTGCGCTCAGATGGGATCAGGGCATCAGCAGTCGGGCTGTAGTAGATGGGAGAGAATTTCTGCTTGTTGGTGAGATGGCTGGGGAGATGGGAAGAGCAGGCAACCCAAGGTGGAGGGTCCCATCTGCCCTACCCTGCTGTGGACACTTGGGAAGGTCACTGACCTCTCTGAACTTCTTTCTCCATCTGTGGATATTGCCGTGGTAATCAGTCATGCTGAAGATTAAACGGGATAATATGCATAAAGGGTCTGCTTATCGTACATTTTCATCACCACCTTTTGGAGTCAGTTGTATCAGTTGGATGAGCGTGCAGCTGGATGAGTCATTAGGGCCCAGCCTCCTGGAGCTTCAGATACCAGGCTAGGGGGCCTGGGCTCCATGCTGAAGTCAGGGGGAGCCATAGAGTGATATGAGCAGAGAGGGAGGTGGTGAGATTTTCACCTGTGGACCCAGAGGCAGGGATCCTCAGGAGGAAGCCAGGTCCTACGCTGCTGGTGGGCATGAAGTGGGTCCAGCCTGTGGAGGGGTATGTGCCAGCCAGGGTCCATCTGAATTACAAACACACATGCCCTTTGACCCAGCAACCCGATTTCTAGAGAGCCCACTGCATGCCTGAAATGCTATGTGTGCAAACCAGGAGTAACCTGCATCTGTTACTAGGGGCCGCTAACTGCTCTGCAGCCCGTTCACCAGAAAATGCAGCGGCTGTAAATGGGCTGGTGCAGGAAGAACTCAAAGACATAGTAAGTGAAAGAAGTACATTTAGTGCAGTGCAACTAGTCTGCCATTGTGTGGGGGACAGAAGTGTTTGTAAATGAACAGACTAGCTCTGGAAGGGCATGTGAAGAGCCCCCTAACCGGTAGCCTCTAGGGAGGGGACTTGGTGCTGGAGGCCCAGGGAGGGGCACTGTCTACCCTTTACCATCACCCGTGGGTACCCTCCCCCCATTTCTGAGCCATACCCACGTGTTATGATTCAAAACAGAAATACCATTAAAAAAAACAAGAACAGTCCTAGTGATGGATTACAAGGCCTGGACCAGGCTTGGCCATGTGGATACAAGCCAAAGGAAATTCCAGAATGCTGGGTTTTGTCATCACTATTTGCCACACTTCCCCTTCCCAGGAAGCTGAGAGGGAAGTCAGTGGATTCCTTCCTGTCTTTCCTCACTCTAAGACAAGTCAGCGTCTGGAGCTGTTTGGCAGGGGGCCTGCACTGTGGTTGTTAAGTAGTACTTAATGGGATACTGATGGGGTCACTCTTGAACGTGGTCACTTGAAAGTTATTACCTTCCCCTCCGCACGAGGAACCATAGGGGGTGCAGGTTGGAGGAGGAGGACAGACCGCTGGGCTGGCAACCAGGAGACCTAGGTTCAAGATCTCACCTGACTTTTCCCACCTGTGTGAGTCTAGGCTTCTCTCTGGAATCACTTTGCTTCCAGGCACCTCAGTTTCTCCATCTACAAACAGGTGTGTGTGTGTGTAGGTCATGCATACATTTAATAGATCTGAGCTATGTAGTGTCCCATTCCCACCTCTCTCCCATCTGTAAAATGGGATCATAATTACCATCTGCCTACTTCATAGGGGATCAGGGGATAACTTGACTGCAGATAACCTTCTTGACATTCTCAAAGGATAGTTTTCTGTAAATGCACCAATTTAAAATGCCACTAAAATAACAGTGACATTACTGAGAACCTACTGAGGGCTGTGTGCTGCTCTGAGGACCCTACAAGTTTTAGTTTAATCCCCCACCCTCAGAATGTAAACTCCGGGGGGACTGGATATCTGTCTTCTGTTCTATGCGCTGTTGTCTGCTGTGCCCAGCATATTGCAGGCATCCTGTAAATACCTGGGGTGTGAATAGGCGTTTCAACAACTCCATGAAGTTGGTCTGAAGTTTGCCCTAACACTGTGAAGAGGAAGCCACGGTCCTGGCAGGTGAAGTGTGTTTCTGCTGGCGTGAAGCTGACTCATGGGACCTGGGGGCTGAACCCCAACGGTCTGGGTCCAGAGCCCACACTTCCAACTGTGATGCTCCCCTGGGCGAGGGTCCGTGAGGCAGGTCCAACAGAGCAGGACCTGAGGGCCAGCTCGGTTGTCCTGCTCACAGGGAGTGACTTGTTTCTGTGTAGCACCTCCCCTGTCCTTACCACCTGTGCCCCGGAGAAATGACCACCAACTCAGGTTTTAGGCATTTGCTGTCACTTGTGGGCATTTGAAAACGCAAATGGCATATCGCAGAGTGCCTGTGTTGGATGAACTCCAGGGGTGGTGGTGATTTCAATGTCTCTGACCTTATGTGCCGTTTCTTGTTGTTCTAGTGCCCATAGAATTCCTTCTCCCATCTCCAAGTGGGACAGGCAGCCTACTATCTGGGAGCTCCGTGATCCAGACGCGCTGCCGGGACCTGGTGTCTCTGCCCACTCAGCACATTGTGCTGGCTGAACCGGGGGACCCGAAGGAGCGGGACGCAGAGGAGCGAAAGGCAAGTGTGGTCCAGGGCAGACACAGAGGGCCTCACGTGCTGCATTGGCATCGTGACATGAGTGATAACACCCGCGTGTTTAGTGTGTTCTGTGCTCCGAGCTCTAGGCTGGCACTCCTGGGCATTGTCTCTTCAAACCCTCTCAACCCTGTGAGGCACAGAGAAGTCGAGGAACTTGCCCAGGGTCACACAGTAAATGGCAGAGCAGGATTCGATCTCAAAGAGCTTGGCTCCTGAGCCTAACTGTTCCAGGAAACTTAGGGTTTCTGGTGAAGGTTCTGGGGTGAGGTGAGCAGTTCTCACCTGGGAGATGACCCCCGTTCATTCTCTGTGCAGGAAAAGCAGCTGGTGAGGAGTGGAGTGGAGTGCACAGTGTGGCTAAGTGGGAAAATAACCAGGACCTGGACTTTGCTGGGGGAGTTGATTGTAAAACCACTGGGGCCAGGATCCTTTTCCCAACCATGATTATAATCATCATCTGAGCTTTGATCTGGTTCCCAAATGATTGACGTGATTAGTTGCATAAACTGAAATATTTTTTCTCCTTGAGATCTGCTCAGTTGCCTTGTAGAATCCTGTTCATTGGTATGTTCTTGAGTTTTTTTTACCTTATCAATAAAGAGAAGGAACATACATGCATTGAGCCTTGCTATGTGCTGGGATTGTGCTGGCCCTCTACAAACCCACCCCAGTGCTGTGTTTTGTTGTGTCACAGTTAGGAGCTGCAGAGGTAAGGGGGGCTCAGACTTACAGTGTGTCAGAGCCAGGGAGTGAGCCCATATCTGTCACTCAAGCCCCTCATACCTTCCGCTACACCCTGCTGACTCCCAATGGACATATTCTTTGTAAAAGAAAATTCTGTGTATAAAACCAAATATCCAAAATTCACTGTCTGTTACAGTCTGAACATGAAAGTTCTGTGCTGGTCAAGAATCCAACTGCAATGGATCTTTTCCCCTTGTATTTTGCCGATCCACTGATTTATTTTCTGCTCTCCTGCTGACTGCACTTTTTTGTAATCAGTCTTTCCTTGCTCAATCATGCTCTACTTCTGCTTTTCCTTTTAAACTAATGTTCTCCAGTGTGTGGGAAATGCTTTCCATGTAGTAACACCTTGTGCTAATGATCAGCTCACTGTGTACGTGGCTCTATTTAGGGCAGAGTCAGTTTGGTATAAATCTTGTGTGAGAAATTCAGCGAGAACAAGAAGCTTCAGAGAAAAGTATCCCTGCAGCCTTCCCAAGTGCCTTTGTCTCTGTAACTATGGTTTCCTGGCAAACGAAGAAAACACTCAGGAAGGATTTTCTTTTAATAAAGAAACTGAAACAAAGGACCAAAGATGGCAGTAAAATGATAAGCATTTTTAGTTTTAGTTTTGACTTATGAAACTAGAATATAGAGCAGTACAATAAATATCAATAAATGAAAGTGTTTCCTCCAATTAAAAACAAACAACTTCCCCTGTGTGCTACGGCAGAGGAACTGAGCAGGCAGACAGGAGGTGGCTGCTGTGATGCACGGCTGGGGGAGCTGATCCACATCCCACGTGACTCCAGGCAGCTGTGGGGTCTCCCTCAGAAGGCAGGGCTCTAACAGAAGCCGCCGTCATTCATCTTTCTGAGTGTCTTCCTGTGGCGTGGGATGATTGAAATATTTGCTTCTGGTGGGGAAGTTGAAATATTTGCTTCTGGTGGGGAATGTGAGACTCAAATTCAGGAACATGTGTGTTGGAAAGCTCCCAGTGAACTGGACTGTAGAAACGGTTTGAGTTTTTCTTACATGGAATCAGAGCTGACCTCAGGACCCAGGAGCTGTCCAGGGTCCTGAAAGGCTTGTCCTTCACTTTCAGACTCCAGGGATCAGCAAGGAAGTGAACAAGGGAGAGTGTCATACCTTGTCATTTCTGAGTGTCATTTCTGTCATGCACCTACAGCATGCCCAGCACCTTGCTAGGTGCTCTTCAGCATTCTCTCTCTAACACACGTGGCTACTAGCCTGGCTCTTTGCCTCTGCCTGGCCCGAGCTCTACCCTCCTGTTCCTCAAGTCCCCATGCCAGGTGCTGCCCTGTCCTCCTCTGTCCTTTGGTCCCCAGCACATGTGGCCTGGCTGTGGCAGCACCAGATCCTCACCCAGCCAGCCTACTGGGCCACTGACCAACTTCATGTCTCCTGGTCCTGGAAAGGCCAAAATGGGCATGTCTGGGAGGGAGTTTTGAAAACTGGAAAGCTGAAACAGTTGAAACAGAGGGTTTTAAGGCCACATTTTGATTACTCTCCACCATTAGTGGCATGTGTGTGTGTGTGTGTTTGGTTTAGGAAAATGTGAAACTGAGACGTGAATGGAAGGATGTTCAGGCTGTCATTCTGTAACTGCTATCCCTGTAATGAATTGTTGCCATTATTTACATGCATCAGACCTCCTGCATCAGACTGGGCTGCTTGAGGGCCAGGTCTGCGTCTTACTCAGCCCTCTAGCCTCTGAACATGGCAGAGGGCCTCAGTGGCAGCAAGGGCACAGGCACTGTTGATGACCCAAGAAACACAGTGAACAGAAGAGAGAGGGGCAGCTTGGGTCTCCCTCCTGAGAGCTGGCTGCCACAGGTGGGGTCTGCATTCAATTGTGGCAGCCTGCATTTAGTGAGCACTTACTAGGTGCCTGGCTCTGTTCTAAGAAATACGTGAATATTTCCACATTTAATCCTCACTGCACCCCCCAAGGTTCAGACTTTTGTGATCCCCATTTTACAAGTGGGGAAACGGAGGCACGTGTATGTTACTAATTTACCTGAGGCCGCATAACAGGTAAGTGGCAGAGCTGAGATGGGAGCCCAGGCTGAGCACCAGGCAAGCTCAGATGTTTACGCCCTGTCCCCAGTGCTGAGGCCGGGCCCCACCCACTGTGAACCGAGTTACTGAAACCTCATGTTGCATTCTTGATTGCGCCCAATGTGCGCATGCAGTCATAACACAATGGGAGGGAATGTCCCCGGCTCCCCCGCCTTCTAGGGACACCAGGGCAGTGATGATGTCCTCCAAGCCTCGGTTCTCTCATCTTCAGGGCACGATTATTGCTACGCTGCAGAGCTGCCAGGAGGTCAGAAGCTGCGTGGGTAAAGTGTGACGAGGACACTTTAGTATGTTGCCGTATTGTAGGCTGTGATTCTAATATGGTAAATCATTGTTGACAATCCTGAGGTTTTCCTCTATGTATTACTCTTTCAGAAAAGGAAAGGGGGCTGGCCTAAAGGCAAGAAAAGGAAACCCCCAAGGGATCCTCCTGTTCCCCGCGCTCCTAGGACAGGGTAAGATGGGAAGATTACCTGACAGATGTTAAGGTAACATTTTGGGCTCACCATGTGGCCTCTGCTGTGTGCCAGGCCTGGATGGCCTCTTATCACATCTCAGCCTTTATCTGTTTTTCAGGGCCCTTGATCGTTATGGGATCTCACACCCCAGGGAGTGAGGGAGGGTTGCTTAGTTCTTTAAGCTAGAAGAAGGTTCTGATGCTCAAAGGAGAGCTGGGCTTGGCTCACAGACAGGAAAGGGGTGGCTGTGAGGCCAGCAGGTCTGGTTTCCCTTTCAGGCTTGCAGATGTGGATGCTCCACGGCCTCAGGCGAGCTCGTTAACCTTCATCAAGGCTCAAAATGCATACCCCCACCACCAAGTGCACTGAGACCATCCGTCCCTTGTCCCCTGCCATTGGAGGCTGCAGAAGAGAGGTCCCAGGCCAGTCACTTCCCACTGCTCTGAGGGTCACTTTGCTCCTCTGGAAGTGCGCTTTTCTCTTTTATCCTCAGGGTCCGCACATTTCTAAGGGTGCAGGTCTTTTTTCAGTTTTCCTCTAATTCCTGTGGACGTGGCTTTTGTTCCAAAGACTGGTTTGTCTCACCCCAATGCCCACAGCCTCTCTCCCTCTCCCTCGACTCAAATCTCTGATCAGGAGGGTGGCCTGTACCTGGAGCATTTGGGCCGCACAAGAACCTCATGAGCAGGTGGTGTTATATCCATTACACAGAAGGGAAAACTGAGGCTCAGGTGGGTTGAGTGAGTTGCCCACTCAGTCTTCGTGCCCCTCCCATTGGGGGCGTCCCCCTTAGGTCTTCCATCAGTCTCTGGATAAGCCAGCCATTCAAATATTTTCCCCTTTTTGATTAACCTCCATCTCACTGGTTAGATTGAAAAATATGGGCAAACCCATGACTGTTTATTTTTATGAAAGCCTGAAAGTGGAAGTAGCTGCAGCAGGCCCTGCGGCCTCCCCTCCAGCCGGTAGCTCAGAGCTGTTGTGTTTGTTCCGTTCCTGGTGCAGGTACGTGATATTCCTAAATGAGCAGAGGAGCCCCCTGAGGGCCAGGCACCCAGATCTGCCTTTCACGGAAATCACGAAGATGCTGGCCGCTCAGTGGGCTCGGCTGCCCCAAGAGAAAAAGCAAGTAAGTCCTTTTCTGCGTGGAATGAGCAGAGGAGTGGGCCTAGCTGTCTGCAGCCTTGATTAGGGGCTGTTCCCTCCTGGTCCGTCTTTTCACACTGGAGCCAGAGGGAACTTGGCAGAAGGCAGGCGGGAGGTGCCTCTCACCCCACCCCTTAAAAGCAATTACTGGTCTCTGTGGCTTTGGCGTCCACCATCTCCCAAACTGTGTCAGGAGGAAGGGAGAATCCATGAAACGTGGCTAAATGGTCCAATAAGTTTAGGAAATTCTGGAGTAAATCAAGTGAAACAGATCTTTTTTCCCCCTGCAGGAATTTTTTTTGGAGCATTTTAATATCATTTTATTCACTTAAAAATATTTCAGGGCTTCCCTGGTGGCGCAGTTGTTGAGAGTCCGCCTGCTGATGCAGCGGACGCGGGTTTGTGCCCCGGTCCGGGAGGATCCCACGTGCCGCGGAGCGGCTGGGCCCGTGAGCCATGGCCGCTGAGCCTGCGCGTCGGGAGCCTGTGCTCCGCAACGGGAGAGGCCACAGCAGTGAGAGGCCCACATACCGCCAAAAAAAAAAAAAAAAAAAAAATTTCAATATTTTTATTGAAGGTTATTTATTTATTTATTACTTAGTTAATAATTTATATATTTTAATTTATTTTATTTAATTATTAATAATTAACATTTGTTTTAATAAATATTTTAGTTTATTATAAATAAATATTTAATATAATATATATTATAATATAAATATAATATATAATATATATAATATAATATAAATAAATATTTAAAATAAACAAATATTTATTTTATAAACATTTTAATATTATTATTATTTAATATTGAAATTAACATTCAATATTCAATTATTTAATTAAAATCTTTTAATTATATATTAATATGTTAATTTATAATTTATATATTTAATGATAAATATTATTTATTTTAATATTAAACTAATTTAATTATTGATTGATTGATTGAAAACATAATTCAATATCAAAAACCCTCTCTCCTGGAGTGAGATGTGGCAGGAGAGACGGAGCAGAGCCCTCCAGGGGGTGAGAACCTCTGTCATCTGTCCTGTGAGGCTTTCTCAAACTAACTCCACCATGGAACCCCTTATACACAGAGCACCTGTTAGCCTCCTAGGGAAGTATGTTCTGGGGTCCCAGGGGAAGAATCACTAACATAGGGGATACAGTCATGCCTTTATCGTGGCATTCATGTCCAATGTCAACTTCTGCCACCACCCCACCCCACATTCTCATCACACTGATCAAGACACGCCGGCTTCAGCATCACTTCCTACAAAATTCCTCCCAAATTCCTTCTAAGTATGTCTGACCCCAGAGCCCATACTTTTCCCAGAACTGCCCGCTGCCTCTAGGAGTGTCACTTCTTTGGGTTAAATGCAAAGACTCTGAGATGAGCTTCTTTAAACCCCTGCACTTGCAACTTTTTTGCTGTAGAAAACCCTTGCTTCAAATTAACTATTGGCTTGGCCAAAAAGTTCATTTCGGTTTTTCCATAACATCTTATGGAAAAACACGAACGAACTTTTTGACCAACCCCGTGTTTCAGAGAAATCGTAATTTGGGGAGGTGGTATCAACTAATAACATTCCTCTCCTTGCTACTCAGGTTTGCAACCACTCAGGAAGTAGATCCAGTAGCCAGTCAGACAACTGGAAGAGCCCTGGCTGTCCCAGTCCAGGCTCTGGCTAAGAGCAGACTGGGGCCCTGGCTCTCTGCTGGAGGCAGGTCTCAGGGGAGGAGAGAGGCGGGGCTCCACCAAGCATCTCTGGTTCTGGCTCCCAATTTACCCTTAGATAAACCCCTCCTCCCACATGGAGGAGAGGGCGGTGCAGGAGAGGCCAGAAGGATTACGCTCCCGCCTTACAGAAGGAAACATTGGGAGTGGGGAAGAAATGTTCCCACCACACATACCTGCTGAAATGTAAAAGAGATCAAAGCAAAACTACCTTGGTTTAGTTGGGTGAGGATGGTTAGGTTTAGTCCCCGCCTGCTACAACGGCTTAAACCGCTAACATGCCAGTCTGAGGGGCTGAGCAAAAATTACAATTGGCTTTGAAATAAGCATAGTGATTGCAAAGCATAGGGTAGCTCTTATGGGGCAGCGAGGGGCAGAACCTCCAATCCAAGGTTTTAGGGAGTCTCTAAGCTATTTTCATAATTTCAGAAATCCTTTACTCTCTCTGCACTCCAGCTGCCATGCTTGGAGCTCCTTCAAATCTTTTAAAAGACCTGCCTAACAGCGTTGTCAGTTGTCCCCTCAGTGAGACTCAAGTCCCTGCAGGAATGAGACAGAGGCCGTGCACCACATGCCAGGTGGAAAGAGGGTCCAGAAACCTGAGGAAAGAGGCCATCTAAGAGACTGTCAGTTCCATACTTTATTAGGACCAGTTCAACACATCAATGCTTTAAAAGATTTTTACTTAATGTGATCATTTATTTCAGATTACCAAGTGCATAAAGTAAATAATCACTGTGAATAATAATTACTTGATGAGTATTCTTAGAGTGACCTTTGGCTACACAGACACACACACACACACAGACACACACACACACACACACACACACACACTAGTTGTCCCTGGGTTACACCAGCTGGTGCCAGCCTGTGGCTGGAGATGAATCCAAGTCCCTGCCTTCAAGGAACCCACAGTCTAGGCTGTCGGGACCTCCGAAGTGGACGCATACAATCCATGGTGAGGGGTGCCTGGGACAGAGGTCTGTACCAGGGGCAGGGGGTCTCCAGGAGGCACTAAACCAGTGTGGAGTGCCCTGAGTCAACCTGGGGGCATCAGAGAAAGATGCTCAAGGAGGTAAATGTTCTGTGATAGATCTTGAAGGGTTAGTAAGATTTGGTCAGAGGAGGAATGTTGAGACAAGTGTTACTGATGGAGGGAAAACAGTAGCAGATGGGGTAGCTTGGGGCTGGGTCTGATTCGTCTCTATCACTAGTGTCCCACCCAGGACCCTGCACAGAGTTAAGCACTGATGTTTGCTTGTGTGATAATTGAATAGAAGTGTAAGGTCCCTCAAGGCGGGGAGGGGAGCTGAGGGCTACCCTCCTCTGCAGTCATCAGACCACACCTAGAAGAATGGTAAAAGCCACAGGGAGGCAGATTCCAACTGATTGGAAGGGAAACTTTCTGTGGTCTGTATCATTCAAGTAAGGAATGAACTTGCTGTTAGGTAGTGAGGCTCCCATCCCAGCAGGTGTGCAAGTAGAAGATGAGCAATAGCTTCTTGGGACCATCCTAGAAAGACTGAGGCAAGTTGGACAAGAGGACATCTCCAGCTGCCCCCCCTCCCCCGGATTAGGAGAGTCTCAGAATCTCTGTGCTCCTTCTTCCAGAGGTATGTTTATGAGGCAGTTGAGGACAAGCAGCGCTACATCCGAGAGCTGCAGGCCTACCAGAGCTCCAAGGCCTACCGAGCCTTCCTGCAGAGGCGGGCAGCACACAAAGTGCAGGCACTGTGCGGTGAGTGGGGCCTGGCTGGGGTGGGCTGCAGCTTCTGCCTCCCAGGCCTGAGGCTATGGGATGTTTTGCAGCAGAAGGCACATTTGAAAAATGCTCTGTGTTAGTCTCAGCCTTGGTAAGCATTCACATCCTTATATATTATGGATATTAACCCCTTGTCAGATATACTGTGTGCAGGTATCTCCTCCCGTTTTGTAGGTTGCCTTTTCATTTTGCTGACTGCTACGCAGAAGCTTTTGAGTTTGACGTAGTCCCACTTGTTTATTTTTGCTTTTGTTGCTGTGCTTTTGGTGTCATATCCAAAGCACTATGGCCAAAACTGGTATCTAGGAGCTTTTTCCTTATATTTTCTTCTAGGAGTTTTTTTCAGTTTCAGGTCTTATATTTAAGTCTTTAATCCATTTCAAGTTCATTTTTGTGTATGGTGTAAAATAAGTGTTCAACTTCATTCTTTTGCATGTGATTATCCAGTTTTCCCAACATCATCTATTGAAGAGACTATCCTTTCGCCATTGAATTCACTGAGTAGATCCTCTTTGAACACTTTAAGTATGTACATTTTTAAACGTGTCGAATATACCTCTGCAAAGCTGGGGGAGGGGGACGAGCCGCGCCCCGAACAAAGCCGCTGCCATCACGGTCTCCCTTTGCAGCTCTTCTGGCCAGGTTGAGACACATCTTGTACCTGATTAAAGAGGAGGCATCTCATTCCCTCCTTCTCAGGAACGTCAGAGAACGGTCAGGTAGTGCTGGGCCAGTGATTACATTTTAGTCCTTAGAAAGAGGAAAGGAACCCGCAGTTATGGAACTCACTGCTTCTCAAACTCGAAAGTACCCTGTATCACCGGGAGTCTTGTTAAAATGCAGGTTCTGACGCAGCAGGTCTGGGGTCTGCTTTTCCAACACGCCCCTGGTGCTGCCGAGGCTGCTGGTGCAGGGACCACACTCTGATTACGCTGGGGGTCCACATCCCCATAGCATCTACCGTCCCCACGTGCCAACACCATCCTACTGCAGGCCCCGGCATTGCCCAACTGGAGTCAGGCCTAATGTGTCAGGAATCAACACACTGAGCATCCCTAAACCAGTGCGCACAGGAATGGCAAGAATGGCAGGTAAACACCCCAACTCCCGCAACCTGCCATGCTGAGATGTGTCCCATGCGCCCCCTCGAGGCTCCTGGTGGGACTGCGCCCTATTGACTGCAGTGGCCTCTGCTCAGCAAGGCCCCCCATACTGGCTTTCTCCCCTTCCCAACCCACTTCCCCACTCCTCTACCAGCATTTCCTGAGATCACTGTCCAAAAAAACCCCCGCTTGCACCAAAATCCTTGTCTCAGAGTGTGCCTCTGGGGGTGCAGGCCTAAGGCAGAGACGCGAACTCCATTTATTATCTGCTGACCCTGCCTTCACCATGGAGGTCGCTTCTCGTTCACCGTCTTTACCATCCTTACTGGAAGCTGTATCAACTGCAGTGCCCACCAGAGGCCCAGTTTACATTCAGACTTAGGGCTGCCACCCCACCCATGGCACGTTCCCCTCCAATGGGCACATGGCCTCAGGGCAGTGTGGGTTGTCCTCACCAGTGGTGCGGGGTCCGTCACTGTCCATCCCGAGGGTTCTTCCTGTACTCTCCATGCTGGGGGCTGACTAGCATCCCGGCAGAGCCCATCAGCTCTCCACTTTGCCACTTCTCACTCCCGCCTGGGCCTGGCTGAGCGCTGCCTCCATAGTGGTCAGGTGTGGGCTCAGCGGTCCAAATGCCTGGGTCCAAATCCTGGCTCTGCCACCTTGCACAAATCACTAAAGCATTTAGTGCCTCAGTTTACTCATATAGAAAGTCGGGCTGTAATAGGACCTCCTGCACAGGGCCTGGTGCTGATCAAACGAGTTAAACCATAGGAGCTTGGTGCTCAGTGCCTGGCACACAGCAAGTTCAGTAAGTATTCGTGCTTCATACCCTTTGCACTGGGGCATGAGCCTCCCCCCTCCACCACAGCTTCATCCAGAGAGAGTATCTGCAAACTTCTGTAAAGGACTAGATAATACTTTACTCTCTGTGGACCCTGTAGTCTATGTTGCAACCACTCAACTCTATGGTTTTAGCAGGAAAGCAGCCATAGACGATATGTTAATGAATGGGTGAGGCTGTATGCCAGTAAAACTTAATTACAAAAACAAGCAGAGGGGGGCTTCCCTGGTGGCGCAGTGGTTGAGAGTCCGCCTGCCAATGCAGGGGACACGGGTTCGTGCCCCGGTCCGGGAAGATCCCACATGCCGCGGAGCGGCTGGGCCCGTGAGCCATGGCCGCTGAGCCTGCGCGTCCGGAGCCTGTGCTCCACAACGGGAGAGGCCACAACAGTGAGAGGCCCGCGTACCACAAAAAAACAAAAAACAAAACAAAAAAACAAGCAGAGGGCTGAGTTGGTCCACAGGCAGCTCCACTCCGGCCCATTGTATTTCTTGGGTTTCCACTTAACATTTGTTTTCAGTCAAGCACCTGCAGATAAAAATAATCCATTGAAAACCACTGGTCTAGCATATAATTAGTATTAGCAGAGTGGGGTGTCGGATGGTTCTGAGGGAGCTGTGAGGGCTCTGGTCCTGATGTGAATGTCAAAGCTAAGCCGATTGTGCCCTGAGACCTCTGGCTAAGGGTCTCCCCACGAGCAGCTGTCATTCCCTGTTCATATTTTTCTCCCTAAGAATGCTGTGTCAGACTTCGCAGAGAACACTGCATCGTGCTTAATCCTTCAGCCATGCTGGAGTTCTGCTGCCTTCTTATTTTTGTGATTATTTGTAGATCGTCATCACATGACAAGCTGGCGTGTTACAAAGAAAGGCCACTCCAAGAGAGCTTGGTTTTTAAATAAGATGTATTTCTGTCTTATTTAAAACACAGTAAATTTTAAAAGTTTACTATATAAAAATATAATAATTTAAAAAATACCACTAGATTCTGCCATGCTAATAAAAAATGAATTGTTTATGTTTTTCCTTGTTTCTCTCTCATCTTCATTCCGTACCTGGCCAGAGGTTTAAACTGAAGTCAGAGGTATCTGCTTTTTCCTCTTGGTTTATAATAAGGGATTTTCAGACCTCTATTGAAATTGAGCAGCTGAACTCAAGCACTGATCCTCCAGCAGGAAGCATGGAGACCTCTTAGGATAAATCTTTCCAGCCTCAGAAGGCGCTTCTGACCCTTGAGTTGATGCTTCTGCAATAAGGCTGAGGCCTTTTCTGAGATAGATGTTTTGCAAAATGACGCTGTTTTTTTCTCCATCAGGAACAGGTACACTAGGATGTGAATTTGAGAGCGAGGGCCTTGACTTCTCAGCAGTTGATGTAAGTATTCGCTGGGGGGGGCGGGCAGGGGGATGTGGTTTTAAAATAATCACCCTCATTTGGTGTGGGCGGCTGAGAAATGGTCCCTCCCAAAGGATATCTGGGTCCTAATCCTCGGGGCCTGTGAATGCTACCTTATATGGCAAAAAAACGGGTCGGTCTTTGAAGTTGTGATCTAAGTTAAGATCTTGAGGGAGGGGAATTATGCAGTCACAAGTGTCCCTACAAGAGGGAGGGAGAGGGACACTTGACACAGAAGAGGAGGAAGCCGTGTGACCACTGGCAGAGATTGGAGTGCTGCTGCCGCGAGCTAAGGAAGCCATCAGCCACCAGAAGAGGCTGGAAGAGGCAAGAACAGATTGTCCCCAGAACCTCCAGAGGGAACGAAGCCCTGCCCACACCTTAATTTTGGTCTAGTAAGGCTGATTTCAGACTTCTGGCCTCCGGAACTATGAGAGAATAAACCTCTGTTGTTTTAAGCCATCCAGTTAGTGGTAGTTGGTTGTGGCAGCCCCAGGAAACCACAGCATCCGGGCACAGGATTTCATGCATTGCTGAAGTGTGGCTCACACATCAGTCCCTTATGGAGGCCTTTCTTTGTGTGTTCCTTGGACAAGTATGTACTGAGCCCAGCTCAGTGGGAGGTGGGAGACCAGGCTGAGGATGCAGAGGTGGGTGAAGCACAGCCTCCCGGTTCCTGTGCAGGGGAAACTGGCAAGTGTGCAACACTTCACACCAGGATCTGCTGTGATGGAGACACGTGCACGGTGAGAGCGGCCCCTGACTCTGGGCGAGTCAGTCTCAAGGCAGGTGATTCTGAGATGATGCTCGTGAAGAAGAAATGGGAAATTCCTAGAGGAAATGCTGGCCGGATGGAAATGAAGCACAGAGGGAGCTCTAGGCTGGGGAAAAAAGAATTGCAAAGGCCCGGGGATGGGAAGCAGCCCAGTGTGTGAGTGGGGCTCTGAGCAGTTCAGGAGGCCTGGAGCAGACAGTATGCATATGGGATCGAGGACAGGGCAGTGGGGACCAGGGTGGTCAGGTGGTCTGAGCTAAGGTGTAATTTGTAGGTGTTTCCCCTTTGAATTTAATTGATGATGAAATATATATATTTAACAAATGAAGAACAATTGAAAGTGAATCTTAAGGGGCAGATGTGTTTACATTGAAACGTTCTGGAAGGCTACACAAGGAGTTCTTGTAGTACAGTGAGTAGAAATGGGAGTTGGGTACCTTTTACTTTTCACTTTACACCCCCCCTTTTCTGTTACTTTCAACATGCATTTATAACAGCTTTAAACATTGTTTGATGTACACCACCTTTTATCATTAGAAAATGATTTGAGACAGAGGGCAAAGGACTTCCTGAATCCATTGTCCACATGAAAGGTCAGCCCTCTGTGGCCCAGGCTGGAGCCGCTATGAAAGGAGCCACATAAGTGGAGTTCCTGCCGGCAGCCCCTCCCCCTGAAGGGGTCTGCTCTGCGCAGCCAGCTACTCTCCCACCAACCCAGCCATCCTCTCCCTGGAGCCTGCGCTGGCTCCCCATTGCCTTCCATGACCTGGCGTCCATCTCCCTACCCACCATGTCCCCCACCCACCATGGAGGGCTGCCAGCAGGCACCATGCTTTTTTAGATCCTTGCCTTTCTTCCTCACCCATTCTGTGACCTTAGTCAAGTACCTTTAAGTCTGAGGCTGGCCTTCCTCATAACAAAATATAGCTCAGAACATGACTGTGAATGATGTAAGAGCCGACAGTCATGCAGTGTCCATGCCTGGACTGAAAATATTAGTCACTGGTATTGTTTCATGTCTCATATCTCTGTCCACCAGTGTAGGTGGGACCGTCTGTCACACTCTTTATGGGGCTGCCCTGTTAATACCTGGTAATGCAGGGGCATGAAGCCAAGAGGCCAAGGGCCAGTAGCTCAGTGCCTGGTACCCAATGAAAGTGCAGTTGCTCTAGTTGAATTTGAAGGGAGACATGCACTGATTTCTCATAGATGAAGACCTCACACTTTAATGGAGAAATAGGGTAAATGGTTCCTGGCTATCGTTTTTCTTGGACACTTTTTCTTGGGTGCCTTGTGATTCATTTTCTCTTGACCGTGGTTGCTAGTCTTGGCTTCAGGTTGTGAAAGGATTTGTACTAGGGATTACCTGAATGAGTTTTGGGTCCCTCCCATAATTGTTCAAAAGGTCACCAAACCTAAAAGGCTCAGCCCCACCACCCTGGGCTATGTGCGATTAATTTTACAATAATGATATATTTCTGTATGCAAAAGTGAGAGGATGGAATTTTTTGTTGAGGTGTACGTGCAGCTTGGATGTTTGCTCTGATGTCTTGGCACCGGCCTTGACGAGCATTTGGGGCCCTTTCTCGGCAGTGGCCTCTCTCTCCTCCGTGAAGTTCCCTCCTGATGAGCCCCCTCCTTCTGCCAGCCCTCCCCATCTTCCCGCTGTGGAGCTCCCTGGGGCCCCCTCGCTCCCGGCCTCTCTTAGCTGGTCTTTCTGCTCATTTAGTGAGAGGCAGAGGCAAGCCTCACAGAGGGTGCAGAAGACACCCTACAGACACTCTTCCAGTTGGGGGCACATCTTTGGGCTGAAGGAGTGCCCCTCTGATGTGGGAGAGGATTCCTGAGAAGCAGAGTGAGTGGCAGAGCGTCCTGAGCATGGTCAGTTCCCCGCCAGCTCTCGGGGCAGCAGGGGACCCTTCAAGTCTGTGACAGGAACCATCTCTTGTCAGAGCTTGGGGAGTTTTTACGTCTCTGAACTAAATGTAAGCAAATACATACATCTCTATGTTTTTTTTTAATTAACTGTTTTTCTTTTTAAAATAATACAAGTGCATGGTAAAAAAAAAAATAAATGCGAACAGTGCACAAAAGTGTACAATGAGAGGTGGGTTCTGTGCCCAGAACCCCAGTCCCTCACTCCCCCGCCCTATCCCTGCATCCCAAGGCATCCACTATGACCAGTTTCTAGTGCATCTTCCAGAATAGTCCATGGATATATGAGCACCTACAGGTTAGTACATATGTATTTTGATAAAAGGACACATCTTTGTCATTTAGTCACAGAGTTCATTTTGTTCATGTTTTCAAAGCAAACTCTTTGAAAATGTGAAAAACTCAGAATTGACTGTGGACTCAGACAAGACCGCCAATTCTCAAAACCTCCCTGTCGTACCCTCTTTGCCACACTCGTAACACTTTCTCTCTCACTCGGTGACAGCGGCCTTGGGATGAGTTGAAATTCTCAGCTGTGCTCAGAAAAGCCTCAACCCGGCCAGCGATCTCACAGGTGAAAAAAGGACCAGCAAGACCCAGCCTGGCCCACCTGAAGCCCATCTGCCGTTTTAAGCTAATTTTATGCTCAGAGAAGGCGGGACCCCGCCTCCTCCCTGCTCACCAGAAACCGTCTCCGTCCACAGGGGGATGAGAATGATGACCTGTACTGTCGGACCTGCAGGCAGTTCTTCAGTTCCCTGCATAACAAGCGGGAGCACCTGCTGGGGAAGCAGCACCTGCAGAACCTCACAGGTAACCAGCCTCTGGTCAGTGCAGCCCCTTCTCAGCACCGTGCTTGCTGAGCGGTCTGGGGCCAGTTACTTAACCTCTCTGTGCTTCCACTACCTCATCTGTAAAGTAAGGTTGAAATCGCCCGCCTCACAGGGCTCTTCTGAAGACGGAGATCAGAGCCGTGTGCAGGCCTGGTTCAGCTGAGATGTCACCTCCCCCAGGAAGTCTTTCCTGGTTTCAGACATGGGGTGGGGGGCTCCTGAGGGTGTGACATGTACCCTCTGCTTAGTAATGATCATCCCCTGCTGTTGTCACCATCACCCTGCAGCATGTGTGTGTGCACATCCACGCAGAGACACGACACACTCACACACAGTCATGACTGCGTGCGTGCACACGCGCGTGCGCGCGCGCACACACACACACACACACACACACGTCTGCTCTCCTGGAAGGAAGGAGCCATGTGGTTTAGGACATATCTCTTGCCCATAGTAGAGTCGCAATAAACATTTGATGAGGGAATTTACAAATGTACAGGAGGCTCACCTTTGTCTGGGGTTTGTAAGGAAATAAACTGTCTTCAGTAATGTCTTGTTGAAGGTGAATAATGGCAATGAAAGTAAAAATGAATCTCATTACCTGAAATCGAGTATAATGTGTGCACTCCATATGCCTAGACTTACACTGTGTAAATTACCCGCTGGAGAGGATTACAGCTCATTTCAAAATCTATAAAATCATGTACTAGGGGACCATGAGGCTGTAGATACATGTGGCTCTGATTCCATGTAACTCTCTGAGGGCCTTTGCAGTTATTTAAAGGGAAACAGACACGGGCACACCTTGCTTCGTCTTCTCCCTAAACCGCCTACCAGTTTTATGTTAATAGTCAGGCTCTCAAGAGCGTTTCCATGTCTGCCTTAATTGCTGTGATATTATTGGAAAGCAGGGCTTTGAGCAGCTGCGGTATCTGAATCTCTGGGTCTCTGAGTCTCGGTCCCGATGGGAGGGGGCATTAGCCACTCATCCTTTCAGAGCAGGATCTCATGGGGCTCTCGTTGCCCGGGATCCCCCCAACCCCTCGAGATGAGAGTGAGCCCCGGGATCGCCTGCTTCTGCTGTCACCGCCCCAGAAGAACCTGAGCGGTCCCCTCCCCAGCTCTCCACTCCCTCTCAGCAAAACCAGGGTGCGGAGCAGGTATGGGGCAAGGTCCCAGAGCTCTTTGTTTTTACAGTGTTATTGGGATCTAATTCACACACCATAAAACTCACCCATGGAAAGTAGTTTTCAGTATATTCACAGATATGTGCAACCACCACTGCAGTTAAGTTTAGAGCACTTTCATCACCGCAACGGAACCCATCCCCGTGAGCAGTCACTCCCCATTCCTGGGCAGCCACTAGGGTGCCTTCTGCCTCCATAGGAGGCTCTGGCAGTTTAATACTTGATGTCTCCTTTCTGTGGTGACAACAGTCATCCCCGCCTTGGTGACAGCGTAGGTGGGCAGCAGCCTGTCACCATTAAGGCCCTGAGTTTGAATCCCTGCTCTGCCACTTACTGCCTTTATCACCTTGGGTGAACTGTCTGCCCACTGTCTTCATTTTTTCAAGTGCAAAATTGGGAATAATGATAATAATACTGACCTCACAGGGCGGTCGTAAGGAAATGAGTTAATCCTGTGATGCCTGGCACACTCTGGGTGTCCACTGTGTTATTATTATGAGCTTGGGGGCTGTAGTGGATAAGCAACTCCCTACCTCCCCCCTTACTTTCCAGGAATCTCAAACTGCTAATGGTTCCCTGTAGCTCCCTGCTCTGCAATTTCTTTTCATCTCCCCTCAAGCTGCCCTTCTCCAGGAATGGCCTTCCCACCTCTGTGTACTGGGTCTCACTCCTATTCATCCTTCAAAACCCTATCAAAAAGGTGAATAATAGCAAGTGCTGGGGAGGATATGGAGGAATCACAACCTGATTTACTGCTGGTGGGAATGTCAAATAGGGCAGCCACTTTGGAAAACAGTCTGGCAGTTCCTCAAAAATTTAAAGTTACTATATGACCCAGCAATTCCACTCCTAGGTATTTACCCAAGAGAACGAAATCTATATGTTCACACAATATTATGAATGTACATGACAACATTATTCATAGTAGCCCCAAAGTGGAAACAACCCAAACATCCATCAACTGATAAATAGATAAACAAAATACGGCCCATTCGTGCAGTGGAATATTATTCAGCCTGAAGAGGAGTGAGGTACTGATATGCACTATAATGTAGGTGAACCTTGAAAACAAACATGGTAAGTTAAAAGTCCAGTCACAAAGGACCACAGATTGTATGATTTCCTGGATATGAAATGTCCAGAATAGGGAAATCTGGAGAGACAGAAAGCAGGTTAGTGGTTGCCTAAGGCTGAGGGAGGGTGGGGGATGGGGGGTGATGGCTAAATGGAACCAGGGTTTTCTTGGAGAGGTGTTGAATATGTTCTAAAAATGATTGTGGTGGTGACTGCACATATCTGAATATACTAGAAACCACTTAATTATATACTTTTAATGGGTAAATTGTATGGTATGTGATTTAGATCTCAACGAAGTGGTTTGGAAAAAAGATACCCATCTCAGTCAAGGACCCCCTCTTCCAGGAAGCCTCCCTTGCTGCCCTCCATCTGGCACTGGTCCCAGTACATTCTTCTTGTACATCTGGGGGCCTGGCGCAGGGACTGGGGTTCGGAAGGGACGGGCTTGCCCATATCTGGACAGAGGGCCAGACCCAGAGGAGCCACTCATCTTATGCTCAAGGGGCTGACCTTTGACACGGGATTTCTTTGCTTTTTAGGGGAATTTGAAAAAGATTCTGCTGAGTGCTTGAAGCATCTGGAGCCTCTGGAGGGAGAGGTAGGTCAGAATTTGAACAAAGGGTACTCAGAGGAGGAAGCTGAGTGCCCTGATCCACTTCCACTCAGAGGCCTGATTCCAGAGACAAGTTTTGCTTCACTTGACTTACGTTTCTTGCAAGAGTTCATCTTTAAACTTCTGAAAAGTGAGTAGTCAAGTTCTACAACTCCCTAATAACTTTGGTGACTATGGGGTTTTATAATCCTAGTAAGAGCAACCTACATAATAGGTTATATTAAGTGGAACAAAAAAGGAAAGGTTGCAACTACGAGAATAACAATAAGTAAAGATAATAAACAGATGGGAAATAACTGAGGGCTTCCGGTAAGCCAGGCACAAGTCTAAGAAGTTTATACAAATTACCTTTTAATTGTGAGGTCGGTTATAGTATCACCTCCTTTTAAAGATGAGAAAAGTGCAGCACGGAGAGGTTAAGTAACTTGCCCATGGTTGTATAGATAGTGAGCTGAGATGGGATGGGTTCCAAGACCCATGTTCTTCATCACTTCCCTACGATCTCAACTATATTTATAAAATTATACATATGTGAATCTGTGCAAATGTTAACAGTGGTTACCACTGGCAGGCAAGAGGAAGGTGCTGTTTTTCTCTATTCCTTTCTTTATTCCTTTCTTTATTCCTTTCTTATTTCCCCCAATGGATAGGTGTCCTTTATATTATCAGAGAATGAAATAGGCAATATTAAAAAGGGTTTTGAGGACGCCCTGTACACGTCAGGGTCCCAGCTGTTGCCTGTGTGAGGTGCAGTGCAAACAGAAGGGGAGGTTTTTGATGGAAAGAACAGATAAAGATGCCTTCTCTCCCCTTTCCTCCCAGTCAAAGAATTTGAGTTCAGAGAGCTGAGGAAGACTTTAGAAAGAGCTCAAGCAGAGCAGGAGGCCCTGCAGAGGCAGCTGCTGGAGTTCCAGGTGAGGCTCTCGGGAGGGAAGCGCCCAGTCCCACTTCTGTAGCCCCATTACTCAGCTCAGGGCCCTACCTGGGGGGGTCGGGAAGCAGGGGAAGAAGACCATGTGGTCCGATTGAAATAACGCATCACAAACCAAGGTGCCACTCGCCTCCCCACCATTCCTGCTAGAGCATACTTGTTATATATTCTTTTATTTATTTATTTATTTATTTATTTATTTTTTGTGGTACGCGGGCCTCTCACTGTTGTGGCCTCTCCCGTTGCGGAGCACAGGCTCCGGACGCACAGGCTCAGCAGCCATGGCTCACGGGCCCAGCCTCTCCACGGCATGTGGGATCTTCCCAGACTGGGGCACGAACCCGTGTCCCCTGCATTGGCAGGTGGATTCTCAACCACTGCACCACCAGGGAAGCCCGTATATTCTTGTAAAATACAGAGTGTTTGTGTTTTCAATGTAGAGAAATTGTGCTGTGAGCCTTCTTGTGCTGTGTGCTTGCTTCACTCAAGGCTCTGTGTTCATCCACGCTGCCCCGTGGCATTTGGCCTGTTACTTCTCTACCCACTGCATGTCCCTGGCCCACTCCCCCCGTTGGGGGCCCCAGTTTGCACCAGCTTCCGTGACCACAGCTTAGGGTGTGACGAGCATCCCTGCTCGCATGAGAGGTGGTCTGGACCACATACCACAAGGAGGGTTGCCTGGTGTGGATTGTGAATAATTTTCAGTTGGCAAGTGTGTGCACATTTATGCATTGATGGGTGGTACCTGTTTTGATGAAAGCAAAGAGAAGATGAGGTGAAACCGTGCAAAAAGTCACAATTTTTGAATGTGTTATTTTATTCTGATTATGAAATTAAGTTATATTCCTTGAAGAAAATTTTGAAATTTCAAAAGAAATTTTGAAATTTTTCAGAAAAATGAAATCCAATCATTAGAGAAGCATCATTAACATTTGTGTAGCATCTTCTAGTCTTGTTTTCCACAAATATCTAAATCTGTTTACATAGATAAATATATTTGTATATTATCTATGTATTTATGTATCTCTGTATTTATCTAAATAGGTAGAGATAGGTAGGTAGGTAGGAAGAGAGACAGAGACAAAGGAAAAATTGGAATAAAAACCACACAATTTGATTCCTCCAGTTGCCATTTCATTCCATGGTAAGTAAGCATTTTCACGTCTCCTCCGATGTCCTTGTATGAATTGCCTCTCATGGCTGCAAAATACGTCATTATGTGGATGAACCATAATGGATTCCCGTTTCCCAGTTGGTGGGCATTTTGGCTACATCCAATCATTATATTATAATAACACTGTGAACACTCTTGTCAGTCTTTACACTCATCCTTGAGCTCCCTGGGGAGGGATTCCTAGAAGTCTGATGCTTACTTAACAAGCACAAGCCTTAAAGAGGTCCAGAAAGGATGTGGCATCCGCTGTGGTTCCGAGCACAGGCTCTCGGGGTTGGAATCCAGGCTCTGCCCCCAGCTGTGTGCCTCGGGCTCCCCTCTTCATTTCTTCACCTCCCCGGTTGTCAGCCTCTCCATGCACCACTGGGGGGAACAGTAGGTCTGCCCCATGGGGTGGTTATGAGCGATTAAATGAGCTGATCCACCTGGCAGGGTACCAGTGGGCGTCACGGCATCGCCCTCTGGGGCTGTCCCCTCCAATGCCTCCAGCAGACTCTTCATCCCACACTTCTGTGCACTCCAAAGTTCCACTGCAATTCCTGTTTCCTTTGAGTGTAGTTTTGTTAAAGAACTTTGAAGAACAGTGAATGTTAAAAAAAAAAAAAAAAAAAAAAGGAAATACCCCAGTTATCTGAAGCCATCGTGTAATGACCCCCCTGATATAGGTCCCTGGAAATCAGCCCTGCCAGGGCTCCTCGCTTAGCAGCCTGGGCGGCAGGGAGAGTGTGTGCTGGGGTGGGGAGGGGTGTCCCTTACTGTCCGGGACCTTCTTAGCAAGGCATCTCACCGAGCTCCCAGCCCACATCTTAGAGGAAGACAACCACGCCTGCCTCCCAGGGATGCTGGGAGGGGCCGAGGGCGGGGCACACAGTCAAGCCTTCTCCAGGGTGGGAGCCCACCCACTGCACACCCAGCCCTTGCCCTGGGGCTGCCCCATGTCATCCTGGCCCCCAGGGCCCTGCAGCTGGCAGCATGAGAAGGGCTGGCTCAGAAATCAGGCCCAGTTCTGGGTCTGGGCTCCCCTCTGTGGTCATGGGGCTGGGGCAGGCCACTGACACCCCAGAACCTCGCTTCCCAGGAGGGGACACATCCTCAGCAGGAGGGTGAGATACTGAGTGATATAAAGGGTCCAGCACGAAGTAATAGGATTTTTAACAAGTGGGGGTTGTGTCAGTGGGGTATCTCTTTTACTTATTGGAGGTGGGAAAGGGAGGTTGACTATGTTCTTGGATTCTGTGTGTGCCCTACAAGAGCAGCTGCAAGACCCTCTTTGTTTAATTATTTATTTGATTACTTATCTACTTGGGGTCTATTTATTTATATACTTATTTACTTTTATTTATTTATTTATTTATTTATTATTAGTTTCTGCTTTATAACAAAGTGAATCAGTCATACATATACATCTGTTCCCACATCCCTTCCCTCTTGCGTCTCCTTCCCTCCCACTCTCCCTATCCCACCCCTCTAGGTGGTCACAAAGCACCGAGCTGACCTCCCTGTGCTGTGCGGCTGCTTCCCACTAGCTATCTGTTTTACGTTTGGTAGTGTATATATGTCCATGCCTCTCTCTCGCTTTGTCACAGCTTACCCTTCCCCCTCCCCATATCCTCAAGTCCATTCTCAAGTAGGTCTGTGTCTTTATTCCTGTTTTACCCCTAGGTTCTTCATGACATTTTTTTTTAAATTCCATATATATGTGTTAGCATCCGGTATTTGTCTTTCTCTTTCTGACTTACTTCACTCTGTATGACAGACTCGAGGTCTATCCACCTCATTACAAATAGCTCAGTTTCGTTTCTTTTTATGGCTGAGTAATATTCCATTGTATATATGTGCCACATCTTCTTTATCCATTCATCCGATGTTGGACACTTAGGTTGTTTCCATCTCCGGGCTATTGTGAATAGAGCTGCAATGAACATTTTGGTGCATGTCTCTTTTTGAATTATGGTTTTCTCAGGGTATATGCCTAGTAGTGGGATTGCTGGGTCATATGGTAGTTCTATTCTTATTTACTTTTAATTATTTATTTACTTGTTCATTTACTATTTACTTTCTCATTTACTTATATACATATTTATATACTTATTTATTCACTTCATTCATTCCATTGGAAAGTCTTGGAGCTAGCTGCCTGAACACTTTGGTGTTCTTTTAGAACCGGCAGCAGAGGCTGGAGGTGGAGCTGGCCGGCCTGAAGACCTACGGGGTCGTCCTGGAGAAGGAGTTTGAGAACCTGAACATGGTCCTGATGCTGTCCCACTTCGGCCTGCGAGTAATAGACACGAGTGAGCCTGCCGTCCGGGGCAGTCCCTTTCCCCCTCTCCCCAGGCCCTACGCATGCTCCCTCCAGGTCCTCGCTGGTCTATAAAACCGAGGCCCAGAGGTTCCTATCCATTCACTTATCCATGCCTGTGTCCCTCACTTCTCAGCATGCTTCCCACATGGCCAGTGCATCCAGGTTTGGTGCTGGGTGCTGGGGGATGTACAGAGATGAACGATGATACTGTGATCCTAAATCCAGCACCCACTGGGTGCCAGGCCCTGAGCTGGGCACCGCCAGGGGCTGAAGAGGTGGAGAAGCCCCTGGCCTCAAGCTCTAATCAGGTGGACAGATCCTCAGTCACTAGACTGTCGGGGTGCAGTGTCCCAGCGGAGAGCTGCCCTCCATGGACAAGATGCTGTGGGCGCTCAGTTGGGAGGCAGTTCTCTGTCTATGGGAGGTGGGCTTCTAGAAGGACTTGACAGAGGAAGGACCCAAGAGGACAGTCCCAAACTCCTGAGGCAAAGAAGGGGCCAGAGGCACAGCAGGCAGGGAGCCCCGCATGTGCCAAGGAGGTGAGGGAGGGCATAGAGCGCATACGTGGCTGCGTCCTGTGCAGGCCTGGTGCAAACACTCCTCTTTGAAGAAAAAGCCATGAATACCATTTCCTTGTAAAATATTTAAACGTGACCTTTTGGGGAAACATAAAATGTGAGCATTCCCCTTCACTCCCCACTCCCCTGCCCGATCCCTTCCCTGCCCTCCCTAGAAGCTTTTACTGTTCGCATCTTCCTGCATCTACTTCCTTCCAGCCATTTTCTATCTGTTTATGAATGGGGTAGTGTCAAAAGTCATTAACAACGGGAATTTCTTGAGACATGGCTGACCATGAGCTGAGAGCAGGGTCCCTGGGGCCCCTGCTGGACCAGGCCTTAACCCCCTTGGTTGCTGGATTTGGCAGCTCCTGGGCAGTTAGGGGCCCTTGGGCAGTGGCTGTTTACCAATCAGTCTGGCAGGTGCCAGTACTTTCAGACCTGGTGTAGCCTCACTGGTGCGTTACTGGCTGGCCACCAGCACTGTGCAGGCGAGAATCAGATGGATTTGTTCACTGACAGCTTGTCTGTTTGCTACGAATGGGATAGCACCCCAGTCGCCTGCTGATTCACGCTGGGTGGGATACCTGGGGTTTCACATCACAGTGAAGCAGTGACTCCAGAACACATCACATCTGGGCACAGGGTGGAGCATCCCTGCTCTATAAATAGCGAAGCCTCAAGGCCAAGGGCCCTGGCAGTGAGACGGATGGAGCAGGTCCTGCTGCTTTGGAAATTTGGAGACTTGGCCTCTTTCCATCCCGTGCCCTCTCCTCACCATCCTCGCTTGAGAGCATTTGCCCTGGCAGATTCCATGTGAATTTTTATCCTTACATAGTGTTAAGTGAGATTAGGGAGAGGTGGCCAGGCTTGAGCGCTCCTAAGAAAGGAGGATTACACAGGCTCAGGTTCCTACTGGATGTGGGAAGCAGGTAGGAGGTGTGTTCTCCAGTGTTGAGTAGCCTATGGGCCCCAACTCTCTCTCCCTCCCTGTGGCCTTTTTCTTTTCTTGTGAATTGGATCCATTTACCGCAGTCATGACAGCGGCAGCTCTGGGGAGCAGACGAAGGATGCTATGGGGGTTGGTTAATGTCCACGTGTTTTCACGTGGGTGTCCTTCCCGGGGAAGGCATGATGGAAGGCATTGGATGTGGTGCCTGGACAGTATAATGTAAAGGAAACCCGGCTTTTAGAAAACATTTACTGATCACTGGCTCCAAATTTATCAATGCATCTGGTGGCAAGTATTGTCCAGAAAGTGGTTTGGCGGGTTCAGCTCCTTCTCTGCTCCCACCACCCTCTGTTTCCTGTGGTTCCCCTCAGCCCACTCACTTGGTTCACTCCATCCAAAGACATCCTCTGAGTCCTGGGCTCGGTGCTGGGAAGCCAGAAATTCCAGGAGACATTTTTATGACCTCACAGAGCTCCAAGTCTCAGATGGTGACACTGGGGAATAAATTGGGGCTGATGATGTGACCCAGCCATCCTGCCTAAGCCTGAGTTGTGTGCAGTGGAGCACCAGGTGGGCCCTCCTCTCAGACCCCCTTCTCCAGGACCCTCTCCGAATTCTCTGTCCAGGACCAGTGTACAGTTGTCTCTGCAGGAGTGTCTGAGATGAGCAGAGCAAGCATGGATCATGCTTCATCTGAAGGAGCCCTTGGGCTCCATAGCTTTTTTCCTGGCAGTAAACTGTCTGCTCTCCCTTTCCAACTCTGCAGCATAAAGCAGTGCCCACCCCTGCACCGACGGAAACCCAGGACGCATTCTGGACACACGGGAGTCAGCTTCCAAAGATTCATTTCCCTCAGTGGAGGAAGAGTGGAAGATCCTGGGGTCCTGTGGATGGGACAGCCAGGACGGCTCTACTGACCCAGGAAAAAATAAATTGTGCATGTGTGTTTGCACAACAGACTCAATCTGTCTTTTGTCTGGGGCTTGGCAGTGTCTGCCCTGTAAGTGTTCCTTCTACGGACTAAAAGTTGAGCAGCTTTAATCTGGGAAAATGTTGGTGGAGTGTGTCTGCCTCTGCAAGCACAGAGAGTGAGTGCAGTGCATACCTGCTCGCAGAGCACACTGTGCCCGGCAGCCCTGAGTCTCTGGCACACTTTGAGCTGTCCCTCTCCTGCTCAGTCTCTTGGACACTTTGGTTTCCTCTACTGAATTATAAAGACAGTACTGCTGCCCATCAGCCTCAAGGGATGGGATGAAGATGGAGTAACACCATCAACTTGTATGAATTTAGGTCCCCTGGAAGCTGACCTTGAGAGCAGGACCTGCATGAAGCAGGTAGTTTGGGAGGTGATCCCAAGTAGGGGAGTGGGGAAATGAAACAGGGAGGGGAGGACAGACATGAGAGGGTATCAGCAAGAAACTGTGGCTGAACCCCCAGGGAAATTCTGGGAGCCAGGGTAGGACCCATACCTGAAAGCATCCCACCCAGTGGCCTGGCAGGTGGGGTATTTATCCACCAACTCCCTTCCATCAGTGCTGGAGGATGGCTTCCAGGAAGGGTCAATTCCTTTTCCTTCCAGCCTGCTGTGCAGATGACAAGGGGGGTGGGGCACAGGAGCCCAGAAGAGCCTTGAGCAGGGAAATGTACGCTGCAGTTGGAAGGCTGGCCAGTGTGCCCCTGGGGTAGCAAGGACAAGGGATGTGGGTAGGGCACCAGCTGTGTCTGTTACGGGGCTGTTGTAGGGTTTTATAGGCTATTAATTGATATACAGCTAAAAATGGGGGCAGGGGTCATGGTGGGTCCTGTACACACATGGGTGTAGACATCAGGGACAAGGTCTCCCTGCCTGAAGCAAAGACCCGACCACAGTGGCTTCACCACATAACAAAAGGTCCAGCAGTGAGTAGCAGGGACAGGGACAGCAGCTGCCCAGAGGGGCCCAAGCACCTCTTTCTACTCAGTTCCCTCCAGCACTGGCTCTTGTGCGTATATCCATTGCCCCCAGGGTAGCTCTCCAACCTCCAGCATTGCTTCTGCACTCCAGGCATGGTGGGGGCAAAGGGAAGGGCAAAAGGGAGGCTCCAGCTGGTCAGCCTCCTTTTACAAAGAGCTTCCAGAAAGCCCCACTTTCTAGAAGAGTTTTCAGAAAGGAACTTTCACTTGTATCTCAGGGACCAAGATGGTGGCATTTGGCCAAGACAGCTGCAAGGGAGGCTGGGAAATGTATTTTAGGTGAAAACAGGACCACCCAGAGCAAAGTTGGTTTGGGTTAGTGAGGAAAAAGGAGTTAGAGAAGAAATGGGAGGGCAGAGGGCAAGCCCCAGTGGACACCATTTCTAGAGGAGGAAGCCAGCTTGTTGTGACCCTGTGGAGGTTTGTGTGCAGTCTGGCTGGTGTCCTTGTGGAGGAGCCCAGCGTCTCTCTGCTCAGCAGATCATGATGGAGTGTCTTCGAGACTGTTTATGGCAGCATTCAGCTGGGGTGATAGCCGCTACTCTAGCCTGCTCTGTACCTGGCGCTTTATACACATTTCACTTAATGCACCCAATGCCCTTGCAAGGCAGCTCTGCTTGAGCCACTTACTTATTTATGGAAAGACAGGAGCCCAGTAATTGGCCCGAGATGAGATGCTGTTGGCAAGGGGGCCAGATTTGGTTTCCATCACAACTGTATCCTATGGAAATTCAGCTCTTTGCTTTAACCGCATTGGCCTACAGGACTGGTAGCTGCTTTGCAGGAGGATGGTCATCTGCCTCTTTCCAAACAACTCAGTCCCTCCCTCCCTAGTTACCCTGTCCCACATTTACCTACAGCTCAGAGTCACACTCCCTGAATCTTGCTGAATAAGAACACCCAGATTATCCAAATTAGACCACGAAGAGGACTGACAGATTTAGCAAATAAAAATACAGGACACTAGTTAAATTTGAATTCAGATAAACAATGACTTTTAGTATAAGTATGTCCCATGCAATATTGAGGACATACTGAAAAATCGTTCAAAAAATTTTAACTGGACACATATTTTATCTGACAGCCCTAACACGCATGCCTCACTGGCTGTGTAACTCACCAAGCTCCGCCCCTTCATTTTATCAGCAGGAAAACGTGGATTTCTCCCAGGAGGCTGCACAGCACATTGATGGTGGCCCCTGAACTATATCCAGGTCCCAGGATCTGAGGCCCTGACTTTTTCACCAAACCAAGAGAAGCAGGCAATGGCGGGTCCTAAGAGAGGCAGGGTGGGCCTCCTCGGGTGCAGTTGGAAACTTTACCCATGGATGGTGGGCAAGGTTGATTCTAGCCTCAGCTCTGCTTCCAAAACCCTGCGGGGCCTGGAGCCCATCCTTTCATTTCTGTTTCCCCACTTGCTGCAAGGGAGCTGGACTAGCCCGGGTCTAACACTTCAAGTCTGAATGCCCAAACACACCCTGACGTATATTATCTCCACTTAGCAGCTGTGGGATTCTGAGCAAGGCGTTTCCTCCTTGAGCCTCAGTTTTCTGCTCTGTAAAATGGGGATGTCAACACCTGGTGGGGTCACTGCCAGGACCAAGGAGCTGTGCCTTATAAGGCACCCTGCACAGGGCCTGCAAGCTGCAGGGGATCTGGATGTGGATGTGCCTGTTGTCCCTGACAACCGCTCTGCCAGGATCCGTCCTGGGACTCATGGTGGCAATAAGACCTTGATCGACCACCTGACAGGTGCTGAGTGTGTCGTCTGTCTCATGCTCATCCCCACGGCCGAGCCTCTTTGCTGAAGTGACTCCATTCACCAGGCACCATGGGTTCTGGCTTGGGTTTAGGTTTCTCACGCCCCTCCAGGGCGCTGGCAGTGCAGGACCCCATGCCACTGTCCTAGGTGGGATATGGGGCTGCGGTGGGGGATGATGCTATTGGGGTAGTCCAGATGCAGAGAGGTCCAGATGCAGGAGCTCAGTGGTGTCTCCTTCTAGTTGCCCCACCCTCCTCAACCCAAGTCTTGGCCCAGAAATCTGACTCCCTCCAGATCCAGTCACTGAGGCCCTCCAGGAGGGGTACCTCCACAGCTCCAGGCCCAGCCTCTGCATGAAGTACCCCGGGGAAACCAAATCACTGGGGGTGATGGGGCTCACAACGAGACCACGGTGCCCTCGGACTGCAGGAGTGACAACTGTACTGCGTATGCCCCCTGGCCAGCAGAGCTGAAACGTAATTAACTGAGCTGGACTTGTGTTCAAGGAGGCACAGAAAGAAATAGAATTGATGTGTGACCCAGCACATACAAATAGAGTTAAAACCGAACCCATGCAAAACAATAGTCACGCTACTTCAGGGGTACACTCTGACACTTTGTCTTCTTTTCTATTTCATATTTTAAAACTGTTGGGCACAGCCCACCAAATTGATTTCAGAACTTCCTAATAGGTCATGGCTACAGTTAAATAAATCTTTCTTGGGCATCCTCACTGCAGGCCCCTTAGGTATGATTACCGGAATCTATGACTGAGCAGGTTGGAGTTCTGGCCTGAACTCTTTCCTCTGTTCACTCTGGGAGGCAAGAAACCTGGGCTGGGCATCTAGCTCTGCCTGCCTGCAGGGATGGGCTGTGGTGGGTGAGACACTGAGAACTCTGAGAGTAGAGGTGGTTGATAATCCTCCTGCTGTAGAATGAAGTAGAATGTACAACTGAGCTGTTAGGAGCACTGGCTCTGGAGCCAGACTGGGTGTGCAGACACTGCCACTTGCTAGCTGTGTGACCCTGGGTAAGTCATTTTACCTTCAGGATGCTCAGTTTCCCCATCTGTAAAATGGGGATGATAGCAGGACCTCATCGGATTGTTGTGAGGATTACATGGGTTCCTACACCAGGTCTGGCATGTGGGGAGTTCAGTAAATATTAGCCAGGATGGTCATCATGGCTGGCTTCACAGGTGTGCAACCTCTCAAATCTCACAGAATCCCACTCTCAGAAGGAGTTCGTTTAATGCTTTGCTGTCGCCATCTTGAAAGTCAGTACTTTTTTCTTTGAACTTGTGCTTTGTAATTGACGTCTGACAGGACAACAGAGTATGCACATGGGATGTGCCAGGTTGCAGTGCACACAGGCACAGTGGGCAGTGCTCCAAGCAGTTAGCTTGGTTGCTGGGCTACACACATACACATATGCCTGGGGTGGCCTGGGGCACTGTGGGGTCCTGGATAGGAGGTGGCTGTGGCTGGGACCTAGGCCTGGGTTGCTGGTGGTGATGGTGGCAGCAGTGAGAGACACTAGGAGAGATGAGGAACTCTATCCCTGGAGCCTGTCCTGGGGGACCTACATAAACATTAACTCTCAAGCCTGAGGGCCGGGGTAGGAACTGCAGGGGCTCAGGCAGTAAACTTTGTCAGTAAATTATTACAGAATTGAAGTGCACACATGGACATTGCAATACAGCATGCCAGGAGTTATTAGAACTCTTCAGTGAACTTAGAATCTCTGGTTTTGAAAGCTATTGTAATGCTACAAATATCCAAAGGCTTATAAATAGAAATTAAATGTAAAGGTTGTCACATTTGATGGTAAAAAACACTATATCCTTATCAAGCTTTGATGAACCAATGATTAAAGAGGAAGACAATTTCAAAATAAATTTCCCTTGTAATTCAAGGTATAGTGAAAGAATGCATAAATAGGTGATTGAACTATATACAAGTCGTGAAGCCACTTTTGGTTTCTGGTATAACCTCCACAAGTTACAGGAAATGTCAGACAGTAAACATTAAAATATCATTGTATACACTGATACATTTACAATGTATCAGTGTATACATTTACATTTAAAACTAAATTCAGGCTTACATGAAACTGATTTGTATGAAGAGTTAAATCTTTTTAGAAAAAAGCGTTCTGAGAGAATCATCAGCCCTAGATGTACTAGAATTTGTATTTCAAAATAATTTATCAGATTATTGTGACCTGATGTGATCACAGCTTGTAAAATACTCTTAACAGCTCCAATAATGGTTGTATCAGCAGAAAGTTCCTTCTCAAAATGATAAATTATCAAAAATGTGATCGTGCATTTGTCAAGAGCAACTGATGTCACTTTCCATTATATCGATTGAAAATGAGTTGCTAAAAGTATAAATTTTGATGAACCTAATACACAAATTTGCACAGGAGCAGCCAGGAAAATCTTATCGCCAAGCTATCATGTTAATAAGGTATTATTTGTTGTATTATATAAATCATGACACCAAAAGTTTATTTTTACAATTTGTAAGTGTATGTTGTTACTCATGTGTCACTATTGTTCTTATGATATTGTGTGCATAATAAAATAGTCTAAAGGGAAACACTTTAATTCTTTTAACTGCACTTTTTTCCTGTTTTTGAAACAAGGGGCCCCACATTTTTATTTTCCACTGGGCCCCACAAATTATGTAGCCAAGTGATGGGAATGCAGGTGAAAAGCACTGTATAAACTGTAGTAAAACCAGAATTTAAAATGCATTTAGTTGACCCACTTAAATTTGGTGTGTTTTATTCTTGTCATTTTTTTTCTTTTTTCTGGTAATCTTTTTAACTGAATTACTAGCCTGATGGAGAGTTCTCCTCCTATTTAGAGACTTATACTATCTTATCTTTCTGTCATTAGGTTCATTTAATTTTTTATTAGACTTAGTTTGCATTATGACAGTAAATCCAACCTGATAGAGTTCTTTAAACTTTCCTAGGGTATTTATAAATTTACTTTGTTCTTGAAATACATAAATACTAACAAGACATTCTATTTTATATTATTTTTATTAAATTAACTTTGGAATAAAAAGTCATAGGAAACATCTGTAGTGAAATCATATATTTATTAACTCCTTGGTTCTGTGTAGTCTCCACATATTTGTACTTAAAAATTTTTCTCTCATGTAAGAGAATTCATTCAGAGAAGCAGGCAGGTGCTGGCAAATCAACTTTTTAATGAAGTTCTAATCCTGCTAATTCCACATTCATTTTGTTTGGATCATGACGAGTAAGTACTTTAGGTCCCAGAATGCCAGTAATTAGAGCTCCATTTGGAGCTGTGATCAAGATGGCTAGAAAAGCTATTGTCATCACATCCTTCGAATATAGTTCCAAATGGGGGGCACTGATTCTTGCTCTTTCTAGAGCCAGGGGACCTAAAACAGCCTACATTTAGAGGAGAAAAAGATGAGGCATAAAGACAAATGTTAAATGGAGTTAACATACAGTAAAAGTAAATAGCCCTGTTAAAACAAATAACACCTAGCACTAGACTCCTAGAAAAAAGACAAGACAAAGTGTTGAAGAATTTTCATAAATGACTCATCAATCCTATGCTCTTCCTAGCAAATATATCTGGAAAGAGAGTGAAAAGGTGACAAACCAGTGTGCAGACATTTGGGGGCTGTTTTTGTTTTCTTGTCATCTCAGCTTTCTCCTGTTTAAATATATTTTTTGAGTGCTCACATTATTTTCAAAACCTTAGGAGTTCACCTAAAACCAGAGCTTTGCATATTTGCCTTTACCATGTACCACTAGGTTCCTGGCTACAATGAGACAACACAAAATGCTAAGGTTTTTTATGGTTCTTTAGGATTTTGTTGTCTGTCTTCTTGTTCTTACTACTGGGAGGCAGTGTGATACAGTAAAACTGACAAGAGGTTTGGAATCTATTCGCTGGGCACTGAGACGTTACAAAGTAACTTGCCTAAGGTTATAGGCAAGTAACATGGTATTCAAAATAGGCAGCCTGGTCCCAAGGACCTGCTTTTCTAACCATGACATATAGAGAGTTTTGTTGCAGGGAAACTCACAAGCTTCTGTTTTGGAATAACAATGGAGAAAATCTCAGGAAATCAAGACATTATGTTGCCAGGTTAAACAGTCTGACAATAAGTAGCAATACCTTATCACTGAACCAGAGAGCAAAACTACAAGGTCTCGCTTTTCTCTCTCTCTTTCATTCATTCATCATTCATTCTTGTAGGCAAGCAATGCTTATTTATTGTGTACCTCCTGCATGTTAGGCACTGTGTTAAGTGTAGGGGAAAAGAATAACAGAAAAAACAAGCACTGTTCCTATCCTTCCTATATAATCTAGTGGGGAGATTCAGTCATCAACCAAATAGTCATACAAATTAAATATATAATTAAAAATAATATATGTGCATTCATGTATGGTAGAGTGGGTGGCAGGCATAGGAAAGATATATTTTAAAAAGAATCAACGTGTCTCTAGTTTAAAATCATAACACTTAGCTCTACAATATTCAGCAAAATGTAAAAATTCCAATTTTCAGATATACTCTTTTTTTATAATGAAAAAAAGGTGTTTTTTTTTTTTAAGATTTAAACAATGTTTTAAATATAATGCAAATCTGCCACCTCACACTCTGATACCTAAAGGAAAAGTGCTCCTCAGAGCATCCTGCAGCTCCACAACCAGCCCCTCCCCATGCAAAAAGTTGCTGCTCCCTCCCCCCCACCCCCAAGTTCATTCACCTTCAGGGGCTTCTCATGTGATTTTGGACTCACAAATAAGTTGTAAAAGAAATACAAAGACTTTCTATATACCCTTCATCCAGATTTCCCAAATGTTAACTCTTGTATGACCACAGTACAGTAACCAAAAATCAGAAAATTAACACTGATATAATATATATTATATATATACACACACACATATACTAATCTAGAGACCTCATTCAAATTTCAACAACTGTCCAACTAATGTCCTTTTTTTTGGACCAGGAGCCAATGCCTGAACTAAATCCACTGCATTTAGTAAGTGTTTCCTTGGTCTCCTTTTATGGGAGACAGATCCTTAGTCTGTCTTTGTCTTACATGACCTTGACACTTTTGAAGAGTACTGGTCAATTATTTTGCACACTGTCTCTCGCTTTGCTTTTGTCTAATGTTTGTTCATGATAAGATTGACGTTATGTGTATTTGGCAGGAACACCCAGAAGTAATGATGTGCCCTTTTCAGCACATTCAGATATACTCTTATTTTATATCTTGGGAAAATAGAAAAATGTTTTTGTAAGTTTAGGAAGTATTTGTCATTAAAAGCACAGTTTTCAATTTCAGAAAAATTGCTTTTAAAACTGAGTTTCTTAAAGATTACATTAATTTTAATGAGTAGTTACGATCAATCAAACATTTTAAAAGTAAGATTAATGGCCCGTATTTTGTGGCTGGATGCTTTTTCATTTAGAATTTTTTTAAAAAAATCAACATTAAAATAATTAGAATGACTTAATATGTTCTTACTTGGACTGTAGCTTTGGGCATCCACGATAAAGCAATAAATATTTTCTCCTTAAAATTAAAACCAGCAAAAGACATCAATACAAATGTAAAAGAAATTCGAACCAATAATGCCAAACTCAGTGTAGCAACACAAATGCCTACAACAGATAAAAACAAACATAAATAACACAATATTTGGGAAGTAGTGGTTCTTTATGCCTAGAGATATGATTTGTACATGGGTTGAAAGCATTTTAGGGCTAGTGTCTCTGTATATCTTAATTTTTTAAAGTAAAAACAATAATCATAAAAATACAAATATGATTGAGGCTTCTATGTAAAGTGCAAGAGATAATATGATGGAGGAGGTATGATGAAAAATAATATAAATTACATTTATTTAATTCTGAGCTAACAGACGTTGAACTTTTACTATAAATGAAAATATTCAAAAGGTGCTAATGGTATCCAATATTTCCCCTCAGAAAAATTTCTAATCTCCATTTCCTCAGATCACTCAGGGAAGTTATTCAGGGTTGTCTTTGGTTACAAAGAGCGTACAGGATAAAGGAAGAACAAATGTATGTTACAACATGTGCTTCTGAAGAAGGTCCTTGTAGCATTCAAAGACATGTTGTAAATAAAAATTATTCAAAGTTTTCTTAAGTATTTTCAAATCATATATATATATATACATATACATATATATATATATACATATACATATACATATACATATATATATACATATACATATACATATATATATATATACATATATATATATATACATATATATATGTATATATATATATATATATATATATATATATATTTTGGCGGTACGCGGGCCTCTTACTGTTGTGGCCTCTCCCGTCGCGGAGCACAGGCTCCGGACGCGCAGGCTCAGCGGCCATGGCTCACGGGCCCAGCCGCTCCGCGGCATGTGGGATCCTCCCGAACCGGGGCACAAACTCGTGTCCCCTGCATCGGCAGGCGGACTCTCAACCACTGCGCCACCAGGGAGGCCCCAAATCTTATATTTTTGTGCCTCTAATCATTCTTACCAATAGCATTTGATTTAAGAGATGTCACAGATACTCCCGCTCCAACCAAACCGAAAAGAAGAGGTTGAAAAATATTCCATGCAGTTCCAATAATTTTTTGGACTCTAATCTGTAGAAGAGGGTAATAAATTTTCAGTTATTGTGACACATATAAGTATTTGCATTTCAGAAGTTTAAAGTCTCTCTTAATATTTAATAAACTTAAGATATTTTATTTGTAGAAGAAATGTTAAAACAATAAAAATTAAATGAGTAGGTTTTTTATACAAACACTTAGGTAGAATTTGATTAAAAGAAATCTACAAAGCAATAAAATAAAAATATTATTTGGTAATTCTGTCATGGAACAAGTAAGGTCTTTGAAGTTCCACACATGTTTTGATGGTACAGTAAGAGTTCTACCTTTTGTTTGTAAGGCAACTGAACAGAGATAGAACTACAGCATGCCTGATGAGAACATACTCAAGATCATTCAGACATTTCAGCTCTCAAAAATGAGTTGGGAAGACCTCCACTAAAAATTATCCTGGGACCAAATCCCATGAAAGTGTATCCTGATAGGTCCTAAACAGCTAGGAAAAAAATTCTGGTAATCTGTTAGGCCTGCTTCCAAAGGAGCCACATTGAAAACATCAAAGTTATTTTCTCCTTAAAACCAAACCAAAACATTTAATAGATTCTAACTTGATTGCCTGCCTGGCTTCCCTTTCTGGGAATGAATCCCCCCAGTGCTGCTTCCACAATTACATGGTTATAGGAAATGCCCCTAGTGACATAACAGTACTCTGGCTCTTTTCCAGGAATTTGGATGAAGAGATTTTAGTCTCAGTCTGGGTTTATCTTTTTTTACAGGTGGAGATACATAAAACTTTAATATCCTTTGTTTGAGGCATAAACTATCTTCATAACTACTCCCCCTATGACTAGGTTTTCTGGTTGCCGTTTATAAAAGTAAGTTTAAAAAAGGAAGTAACAAAGGAAAACCAATATTACTCTTTCTTCTCTGTAGCACATTATCTTAGTTGTTACTTTTAATCTTTAACATCTATTTATTCTTTACTTTTTGATTTCCTTTATCATGTAAAAAAACTAGTTTTCATTTATTTGTAATTTATTATTAGTGATTTAATTTCTCTTATAATTATGAATTTATCAGAATACTAAACAAAATGCCCATATGATTTTTGGATAGGGAAGTTCTCAAGCTGATTCTAAAATTTATCTAAGAAAGAATATGGGCAGGAACAGCCAAGAAATAATTTAAAAATAGGTATAACAAGAGGGAATCTTCTATATAGATTTTGAGACATAAAACTACAGTGATTTAAAATAGAGTGGTATTGGGCTTCCCTGGTGGTGCAGTGGTTGAGAGTCCGCCTGCCAATGCAGGGGACACGGGTTTGTGCCCCGGTCTGGGAAGATCCCACATGCCGCAGAGCGGCTGGGCCCGTGAGCCATGGCCACTGAGCCTGAACGTCCGGAGCCTGTGCTCCGCAACGGGAGAGGCCACAACAGTGAGAGGCCCGAGTACTGCAAAAAAAAAAAATAGAGTGGTATTGGCATAGAAATAGATAAGTTTAAATAGACTCCAGAAGTAAATTTATATATATATATGTATATATATATATATATATAGGAGTTTAGCACATGTTAAAAGAGACACTTAAAAAGTCATTGAATAATTAATGGATTAATCAATAAATACTTTGGCAAAAATAGACTATACAATTCATATGCATATATATATTATATGTATGTATATATATGTATGTCTATGAATACATATATATAAACACACACATGTATATCCTTACCTCACATCATTCACAAAAATAGATTCCAGATGGATTAAATAACTAAATGCAAAACAAAACAAACTACCAAAGTATTAGATGATAATATATAAGATGTTATAATGTTCATAATCTCATAATCTTGGGTGAAAAAACTTTCTTAAACAAGATGCAGAACCCAAAACCAAAAAGGAAAAACTGACAGATTTGACTATAGGAAATTTTACTGCCATACAAAAGACATCATAAAAAAAGTTGAAGATAAGCAAAAATTACATGCAACATGTAGATAACAAAGAATTAGTAGCCCTAGCATATAAAGAAACTCTATAAATTAGGAACAAAAAGGCTAATAAACCAATTAAAAAATGGGCAAAGAATATGAATAAGCAGTTATAAAAGAATATACGAATAGAAGCTTACTCCACTACTAGTCAGAGAAATATAAATAAAGAATAACAATGTAATATAGTTTCTTACACATCAGATTGTTTAAAAAAAAACAATTGATAATACCCAAGATTGTTGATGGGTTTAGGTATTAGAGACTCTCCTACACCGCTGGTAGTAAACAGTGTAAATAAAATCCTTTTAAGGGATAATTTAGCAGTACCCATCAAAATAGAAATGTACAATTTCTAAATCCAGCCATTCCACTTCTAGAAATCTATTCCTTCAGAAGTACTCATACATTTGCAAAACCACACATGAATAGGATTGTTCATGGAAGTACTGTTTGTAATAACAAAACATGGAAGTGATCTAAATGTCTACAGATAGAGGAGTGATTAGAGGAAATGATCTGGGAAGGGGATTTGATATTTGGCAATGGTGGGGGAAAGGGAGTCTTTTACATTGTATTCCATATGTGGGCCTTCTTACTGGTTTATTTATTTATTTATTATTATTGTTAAAATTTATTTATTTATTTATATTTGGCTGCATTGGGTCTTCCTTGTTGCGTGCGGGCTTTCTTTTAGTTGAGGTGAGCGGGGGCTACTCTTCATTGCAGTGAGCAGGCTTCTCATTGCGGTGGCTTCTCCTGTTGTGGAGCACAGACTCTAGGTGTGCGGGCTTCAGTAGTTGTGGCAAGCAAGCTCAGTAGTTGTGACTCGCGGGCTCTAGAGCGCAGGCTCAGTAGTTGTGGTGCATGGGCTTTGTTGCTCCGCGGCATGTGGGATCTTCCAGGACCAGGGCTTGAATCCATGTCCCCTGCATTAGCAGACAGATTCTTAACCACTGCGCCACCAGGGAAGTCCCCTTCTTACTGTTTTAATATTTTATGAGCATATTTGCATGTATTAATTGTATAACTAAAATTTTAATAAATAAAATAATTAAATCAATAAAAGTTATATAATCATATTGCATTAAACTTGGGAAAAATAGAGAGGCCTGATGTGATAACTCAACTTCTGATTGCGTGTTAGTCCTTCTTCTAAATATTTTATTTCCTTGACTGATTCATTCACTTCCTTGAAGATACAAACTTATGGAACATCTTCCAACTGGAGTGCAATTTCCTAAAACGTCCATTATAGATGTAAAAAAAATGCAGTTATTTTATCTTTTAAAAAATGGTGTATTAAAACTATTCACCTTTTCTTTGGACCAACTTGTCCCTGCAATGAAACTCAATACTAGTGTGCATAATCCTCCAGCTGCATGCAAACCAATTCGATGGCTGCCTAAGACAGCAGAAACACACATACTCGAAATAAGAAATGCTCTCTTCACTGCAAGTTGTCCCTAGAATTTGATAGATATTTGGAAATTAATATATGTTAAATATATAATACAATTATCATATTACCTATAATTTATTATTGACTCTTTGATACCATGTCTTCATATGTTGTATAAAATGATGTCTAAAATTTTGACTTTCTCACCACATATTTTAGCAAACTTGGTATCAAGTGACAAAATTTGCAATTACTGAGTTTCATCTTCTGCCATATCTCTGATACTAACGTCAGTAAAATGGTTATAATACTTTAACTGTAAGAGAAGAAGGAAAGAAAAGAGACCCATAAAACCTGTAGTTCCATATAACATATACAAAGAATTCTTAAAAATAAATGTCTGAATATCTTTTTAGCTAAGACAATAATTGCAGGGAAATTAAGATGGAAGTTACAGAAATCTAAGAGTAATGGCATATCCTTTAGGGCAGGAAAGGGTTGAGTTTGATAGTGTTTCCTTGGTCAAAGGGAGAGGGAGTGAATTTAAGTCAGAAAATATGCAGAGATAAATGGGAATATATTTCTCCAAAAACGTTCAACATAAAGTTTGAGGGAAAAAGATTTTTTAAAAAATGTCAGGAGTCAACAGGCAATTTAATGAAGAAAGGAGTGGGATGGAATGGAGAAGGTACTCTGAATTAAGTACATTTTTCTGATATTCCTTATTTGCCTAATCAGGAAGCATGGACTTCAGTTAGGGCCACTGACCTGGATCAATCACAACTGTGCTCAGTTTTAAGCAGAGTAGGCATTGGAGGCCTCTTTTGGAGAAAGAGAACTAAATATTAAATTTGTTATTTCATGGATCTTCTAAAAGTTCAAAGTTTTGAAAGAAATGTCTTTTGAAAGAAATACTGTACTTCCAAACAATAGATTATTTTTTATTTACCTGATCTCTACTTGGAAAATATCGAGTAAACATTCCCAAAACAATTCCTACCAGCACACCAACAAGTACATCCCGAAAAGCAGACAAGAGGTTGCTAAGTACACAACCTGTAAGGGCACACAATAAGGAAAACATTTCATAGAGAAGTATTTTCACATACCCAACACATCAGAAAATCAAATGTAGGTGATTCATAAAGAAAGGTATGTATCATAGAATAAATATACAAAAATGGACCTTTAGTGTTCAAACACATGAAAACATATGCACATCTACTTGATAAATTGAATATGTACTCTCCAACGATTTAATACATATACACAACTCAGAAATGTTCATTGAATAAATAGGCCAGAAAACAAAGCAGTAATAAGCCATAATGTGCTCCCTTTACACACCCAACCTAAAAGACCAGGTGAGGTAGAAGAATGCACAGAGACTGGCAAAGGAGAACCTCTGGCACCTAGCACATGGTTGGTAATGTTTTCCTCTGATATTCTATTATGATAAACGAATGATGTAAACATAAAAAGGACAATTTAATAACAACAACAACATAAAAAAAAAGATTTAACCCAGGGTCAATCCTAGGAATATTCAAGGATCAACTGATTTTTCAATATAATGTCTCATGGATACATGTAGTTTATTGTAATACGTTTTAAAAAATATCCAGAGTCACACAAAAAAGTTCAGCTATGCTCTGTGTATTCAACTCAATAAGGTATGTAAATATACAGATTTTAGAACTATTTTCCCATTCAAAATAATAGAAGTGGAGGGTGACAACAGTAAGAAGGTAGAATGGGAACCCCAGAACCTTGATCCCCTACAGAGACACCCATTTAACAACAATATACAGTCCAAAAGGCTTTCTGCTCATTTAAAAAATTACAGCAAGAGAAAAGCAGCACATCATGTATAAGAGAGCGCCCATAAAATTATCAGAGGCTTACACAGCAGGAACCTTATAAGATGGTAGTATGATATACTCAAAATGTTGAAAGAAAAAAAATGCCACCCAAGAATACTATCCCACAAAATTGTCCTTCAAAGTGAAGGCAAAATTAAGACTTCCTCAGATAAACAAAGGCTGATGGAGTTCATCACCACTAGACCTGCCTAACAAGAAATGTTAAAGGGACTCCTTAAAGTGGAAATAAAAGGATGTTAGACAGCAACACAAAAGCATTAAATATAAACCTCCAGTAAAGGTAAATTGATGAATTCAGAATCCTGTAATACCTTAATGGTGGTAAGGAAATCACTTTTAATTCTGTTTTGGAATTTAAGATAAAAGCACAAAAGATAACTGTAAAACTATGTTAATGGATACATAATATAAAAAATGTAATTTGTGACACTGATAAAATAAAGTGAGGAGGCTGAGAGGTAAAGGAGTAGAGAAGTAGAGCTTTTGTATGCAATTGAAGTTGT
This sequence comes from Mesoplodon bidens, assembly GCF_964165515.1. NCBI lineage: Eukaryota > Metazoa > Chordata > Mammalia > Artiodactyla > Ziphiidae > Mesoplodon > Mesoplodon bidens. The sequence continues at coordinate 70,846,415 of NC_138176.1, forward strand.
TATCATTTTAAAACAGATTGCCGTAAACTTTAAGGATGGAAAAAGATATTCCATGCAAATGGTACCCCAAAGAGAGCAGGGGTGGTCATACTTATATCAGACAAATAGACTTTAGGTCAAATACTGTCACAAGAGGTAAGGAAGGACATTACATAATGGTAAAAGGGCCAATTGACCTGGAAGGTAAGGTTAGATCTCAACATCTACTATATTCCAAAATATAGATGCTTTGAAGATCTAATGTGTAAAATAAAACTTTAAAGTCCTTAAAATCTTAAGAGACAGTTTACATAGTTATGTGGTAGAAGAGGATTTTTAAACATGTACCTGCTTGGTTTCCACTTTTTCGGTCCTCCTCAAATTAGGTTTGGTCTCCTGTAGCATGTTCCCCTAGCATCTTATGCTATGTAATATTTATTACATCTGTAATTATTTGTTTAATATAAACCCCTTGAGACCATTGGCCACGTGGCCTTCTCTGTCTGCTGTGTCGGGAGGCAGGATAGAATAGTAGTTAAAAGTGTGGGTCTGGGGTCAGACTGCTAGGTTTGCATCTTGGTTCCCCTACTTATTAGATCTGTGACTTTGAGCACATTACTTAACCTCTGTTCCTTAGTTTCCGTATCTGCAAAATGAGCATAGCACTATTGTGACTCTTGAGTCAAAACATCTACAGAACTTACAGCAAGTACAAAGCAATTACTCAATAAAAACTAACATTGTTGTTCACTGTTGATCCATTGTAGCTGGTACAATGGAAGAGGAGCACAAAAAATATTTTTTGAAAGAATGACTGATACCAGTCATGAAGGAAAAGATGGCCAGATCTGACAATAAAAAATTTAGGACTTCTGAATGGCAGCAAAGAGATAAAGTTAAAAGTTAAATTACAAAAACCATAGCATATAAAACAAATGGTTATCATTTTTAATTTTGTGCAGAATCTTAACAAATCAAAAGAACAAATGATGAACACACCTATAGGATATAGGCAAAATATTTCAAGAAAAGCAATCTATTAAACATTCCAAAATGCTAATGGCCAATAAACACGAATATTTGTTTAACATCACTAGTATTCAAAGTACTTCATTTAAAGAGACCTCATTCTTCGCCTGTCAAATTAGCTAAGCTAAAAAGGACTAGTAAATACCTAATTTTGAAGAAGGTGAAGAGAAAGTGGCACGCTTGTGCGCCCTGGTAGGACAAGATATTGTGGCAATATATTTCAAAAATCTTAGAATGTTATATACTTTTTAACTCAATAATTTCTCTTTTAAGATTAAGAAAATATTGGGACTTCACTGGTGGTGCAGTGGTTAAGAATCTGCCTGCTAATGCAGGGGACACACGTTCAGTCCCTGGTCCGGGAAGATCCCACATGCCGCGGAGCAACTAAGCCTGTGTGCCACAACTACTGGGCCTGCGAGCCACAACTACTGAAGCCCAGGTGCCTAGAGCCCATGCTCTGCAACAAGAGAAGGCACCTCAATGAGAAGCCCACGCACCGCAATGAAGAGTAGCCCCCGCTTGCCACAACTAGAGAAAAGCTTGTGCACAAAAACGACCCAACACGGCAAAAAATAAAAATTTTTTAAAAAGTATTAAAAAAGATTAAGAAAATATTAAGATTAGGTACAACTATTTAGCTGTAAGATGTTCAACCAAGTATTATTTTAATAGTAAATATTGGTGTCAACTTCAATTTTCAACATATTAAGTAATCATGATGCAGCCAATCGAATACTATGCAACCGTTACAAACGTCATAGAAATATTTACTGAAAAAGACCATGTTTGCAATACACAGGTAAATGCAAAACAACTCAGGTTATAAGAAAGCATGGTTACCATTCAATAATTTTATAAGAATATTGGGAGGGAGAGAAAGAGCTAGAGATAGATGGGGATGGGGGAGAAAAGGAGAAGTCTGGGTGAATTTACATCAAAAGATTCACAATTATTATTCCTGGGGGTATAACTATTACAGACTTTATTTCTATATTTTCCCTTTTTTCTTTCTTATTCATTTATATCTTATGATTTTAAGAGAAACTATATATATATATAACTTTTCAACTTTAAAATGTTTTGGTGCTTTAATAATACAGAATATTGAACTTCGAACACTGGCAGATAATTAATGCATTATTAAATGTTGAATGTTTACTTTCACAATTTCTGCCAAGTGACATTCAAGACCAAATATCACCTTGGGATTTAGAATTGTTGCAGAATCTTGTCCCATCACTACCAAAAAGACACACACTTGTCCACACTCTATATATTTAAGTTGGCTTAGTAACAGAGCAACCAGTTATTTATTATGATGGCCAGAAAGGTACATCTCCAAAATATCTATTCGATATATTAGTAGTACTAATAATATTGCTGCCTAAATTTTTCTATTGAAATCTGTGATAAAATTCCAAAGCAATAAGAGCAGATAAATGGTAATAATATGGGTTATCAAATTAATTGGAATATTTAGTTATTAAAAGGAAACCATTTGTGTTAAGTAGTGGTATCTTAACCCATTGAAATTCCTTCTCTGGTCTAGAATGAGCTGTCTATGAAGAATAAAAAGATGTTACATAGAAAAGTCTTCATTAATAAATGCAGTGGCAAAGCCACAAACCTTGTTTAAAGAACAAAAAAAGCAATAAATTATATGGTAGCTGTTGTACTTTTTTGTTTACCTGAGGAGAAGACTATGCTCAAGCATGTATTGAATCCAGTGATAGCCACGATGTCATCCAAACTGCTGGCAGCTATTAATAAGGTTGGAATGCCTTTCTCAAAACCATACCCCTTTTCTTGCGAATGTAGCATGGAAGGGACAACAACAGCACGAGAGACTGCACCAACTACAGAACTGAGAGAAAAATCTTTGAAAACCAACTTAAAAACATCCTTTTAACAAAAGTGTTTTATAGTAAATTGTACAACAAATATATTAAAATTTACAATGACTTTTTATTGGAGTATAATTGCTTTACAATGTTGTGTTAGTTTCTGCTGTACAGCGAAGTGAATCAGCTATATGTATACATATATTCCCTCCCTCTTGGACCTCCCTCACCCCCCTTCCCACCCATCTAGGTCATCACAGAGCACCAAGCTGAGCTCCCTGTGCTACACAGCAGGTTCTCACTAGCTATCTATATTACACATGGTAGTGTATATATGTCAATCCTAATCTCCCAATTTGTCCCACCCTCACTTTCCCCCTCTATGTCCACACGTCTGTTCTCTATACCTGTGTCTCTATTCCTACCCTGGAAATAGGTTCATCTGTACTATTTTTCTAGATCCCGCATATATGTGTTAATATACGATATTTTTCTCTTTCTGACTTACTTCACTCTGTATGACAGATTCTAGGTCCATCCACATCTCTACAAATGACCCAATTTCATTCCTTTTTATGGCTGAGTAATATTCCATTATATATATGTACCACATCTTCTCTTTACAATGACTTTGAATGTAAAAATTCTGCTTTTGAGTGAATGTCATTTAATGGTGGTAAAAATGTTCACACATTCTTTAGTGCTGGTTAAAATTCTATAGAAATTTCATTCAAGATGTTGGGTCAAGCACAAATTGCAGCCTTTACCTCCATCTCAAAACCATTTGAAATGAAGACATGAAAATAATGGGAGAGGGAGGAACCAAGATGATGGAGTAGAAGGACATGCTCTCACGCCCTCTTGTGAGAACACCAGAATCACAACTAGCTGCTGGACAATCATCGACAGGAAACACTGGAACTCACCAAAAAAGGTACCCCACATCCAAATACAAAGGAGAAGCCACAATGAGATGGTAGCAGGGGTGCAATCACAGTAAAATCAAATCCCATAACTGCTGGGTGGGTGACTCACAGACTGGAGAACACTTATACCACAGAAGTCCACCCACTGGAGTGAAGGTTCTGAGCCCCACATCAGGCTTCCCAACCTGGGGGTCTGGCAACAGGAGGAGGAATTCCTAGAGAATCAGATTTTGAAGCCTAGTGGGATTTGATTGCAGGACTTAGACAGGACTGGGGGAAACAGAGACTCCACTCTTGGAGGGCACACACAAAGTAGTGTGTGCATCGGGACCCAGGGGAAGGAGCAGTGACCCCAGGGGAGACTGAATCAAACCTACCTGCTAGTGTTGGAGGGTCTCCTGCAGAGGTGGCCAGTGGCTGTGGCTCACCGTGGGGACAAGGACACTGGCAGCAGAAGTTATGGGAAGTACTCCTTGGTGTGAGCCCTCCCAAACTCTGTTATTAGCACCAGCAAAGAGCCCAGGTAGGCTCCAGTGTTGGGTTGCCTCAGGCCAAACAACCAACAGGGAGGGAACCCAGCCCCACCAATCAGCAATCAAGCAGATTAATGTTTCACTAAGCTCTGCCCACCACAGTAACAGTCAGCTCTACCCACCACCAGTCCCTTCCATCAGGAAGCTTATACAAGCCTCTTAGATAGCCTCATCCACCAGAGGGCAGAGAGCAGAAGCAAGAAGAACTACAATCCTGCAGCCTGTGGAACAAAAACCACATTCACAGAAAGATAGACAAGATGAAAAGGCAGAGGGCTATGTACCAGATGAAGGAACAAGATAAAACCCCAGAAAAACAACTAAATGGAGTGGAGATAGGCAACCTTCCAGAAAAAGAATTCAGAATAATGATAGCGAAGATGATCCAGGACCTCGGAAAAAGAATGGAGGCAAAGATCGAGAAGATGCAAGAAATGTTTAACAAAGACCTAGAAGAATTAAAGAACAAACAAACAGAGATGAACAATACAATAACTGAAATGAAAACTACATTAGAAGGAATCAATAGCAGAATAACTGAGGCAGAACGGATAAGTGACCTAGAAGGCAGAATGGTGGAATTCACTGCTGTGGAACAGAATCAAGAAAAAAGAATGAAAAGAAATGAAGACAGACTAAGAGACATCTGGGACAACTTTAAACACAACAACATTTGCATTATAGGGGTCCCAGAAGGAGAAGTGACAGAGAAAGGACCAGAGAAAATATTTGAAGAGATTATATTAGAAAACTTCAGTAACATGGGAAAGGAAATAGCCACCCAAGTCCAGGAAGCACGGTGAGTCCCATACAGGACAAACCTAAGGAGAAGCACGCCGAGACACACAGTAATCAAATTGGCAAAAATTAAAGACAAAGAAAAATTATTGAAAGCAGCAAGGGAAAAACGACAAATAACATACAAGGGAACTCCCATAAGGTTAACAGCTGATTTCTCAGCAGAAACTCTACAAGCCAGAAGGGAGTGGCATGATATACTTAAAGTGATGAAAGGGAAGAACCTACAACCAAGATTACTCTACCTGGCAAGGATCTCATTCAGATTCGATGGAGAAATCAAAAGCTTAACAGACAAGCAAAAGTTAAGAGAATTCAGCACCATCAAACCAGCTCTACAACAAATGATAAGGAACTTCTCTAAGTGGGAAACACAAGAAAAGAAAAGGACCTTCAAAAACAAACCCAAAACAATTAAGAAAATGGTCATAGGAACATACATATCAATAATTACCTTTAACGTGAATGGATTAAATGCTCCAACCAAAAGACACAGGCTTGCTGAATGGATACAAAAACAGGACCCATATATATGCTGTCTACAAGAGACCCACTTCAGACCGAGGGACACATACAGACTGAAAGTGAGGGGATGGAAAGATATTCCATGCAAATGGAAATCAAAAGAAAAGCTGGAGTAGCAATACTCATATCAGATAAAATAGACTTTAAAATAAAGAATGTTACAAGAGACAAGGAAGGACACTACATAATGATCAAGGGATCAATCCAAGAAGAAGATATAACAATTATAAATATACATGCACCCAACATAGGAGCACCTCAATACATAAGGCAACTGCTAACAGCTATAAAAGAGGAAATCGACAGTAACAAAATAATAGGGGGGAATTTAACACCTCACTTACACCAATGGACAGATCATCCAAAATGAAAATAAATAAGGAAACACAAGCTTTAAATGACACAATAGACCAGACAGATTTAATTGATGTTTATAGGACATTCCATCCAAAAACAGCAGATTACACTTTCTTCTTAAGTGCACATGAAACATTCTCCAGGATAGATCACATCTTGGGTCACAAATCAAGCCTCAGTAAATTTAAGAAAATTGAAATCATATCAAGCATCTTTTCTGACCACAACGCTATGAGATTAGAAATGAATTACAGGGAAAAAAATGTAAAAAACCACGAACACATGGAGACTAAACAATATGTTACTAAATAACCAAGAGATCACCGAAGAAATCAAAGAGGAAATCAAAAAATACCTAGAGAAAAATGACAATGAAAACACGATGATCCAAAACCTATGGGATGCAGCAAAAGCAGTTCTAAGAGGGAAGTTTATAGCAATACAAGCCTACCTCAAGAAACAAGAAAAATCTCAAATAAACAATCTAACCTTACACCTAAAGGAACTAGAGAAAAAAGAACAAACAAAACCCAAAGTTACCAGAAGGAAAGAAATCATAAAGATCAGAGCAGAAATAAATGAAATAGAAACAAAGAAAACAATAGCAAAGATCAATAAAACTAAAAGCTGGTTCTTTGAGAAGATAAACGAAGTTGATAAATCATTAGCCAGAATCATCAAGAATAAGAGGGAGAGAACCCAAATCAATAAAATTAGAAATGAAAAAGGAGAAGTTACAACAGACACCGCAGAAATACAAAGCATCCTAAGAGACTACTACAAGCAACTCTATGCCAATAAAATGGACAACCTGGAAGAAATGGACAAATTCTTAGAAAGGTATAACATTCCAAGACTGAACCAGGAAGAAATGGAAAATATAAACAGACCAATCACAAGTAATGAAATTGAAACTGATTAAAAATCTTCCAACAAACAGAAGTCCAGGACCAGATGGCTTCACAGGTGAATTCTACCAAACATTTAGAGAAGAGCTAACACCCATCCTTCTCAAACTCTTCCAAAAAATTGCAGAGGAAGGAACACTCCCAAACTCATTCTATGAGGCCACCATCACACTGATACCAAAACCAGACAAAGATACTACAAAGAAAGAAAATTACAGAACAATATCACTGATGAATATAGATGCAAAAATCCTCAACAGAATACTAGCAAACAGAATCCAACAACACATTAAAAGGATCATAAACCATGATCAAGTGGGATTTATCCCAGGGATGCAAGGATTCTTCAATATATGCAAATCAATCAATGTGATACACCATATTAACAAATTGAAGAATAAAAACCATATGATCATCTCAATAGATGCATAAAAAGCTTTTGACAAAATTCAACACCCATTTATGATAAAAACTCTCCAGAAAATGGGCATAGAGGGAACCTACCTCAACATAATAAAGGCCATATATGACAAACCCACAGCAAAGATCATTCTCAATGGCGAAAAACTGAAAGCATTTCCTCTAAGATCAGGAACAAGACAAGGATGTCCACTCTCACCACTATTATTCAACATAGTTTTGGAAGTCCTAGCCATGGCAATCAGAGAAGAAAAAGAAATAAAAGGAATACAAATTGGAAAAGAAGAAGTAAAACTGTCACTGTTTGCAGATGACATGATACTATACGTAGAGAATCCTAAAGATGCCACCAGAAAACTACTAGAGCTAATCAATGAATTTGGTAAAGTTGCAGAATACAAATTAATGCACAGAAATCTCTTGCATTCCTATACACTAATGATGAAAAGTCTGAAAGAGAAATTAAGGAAACACTTCCATTTACCATTGCAACAAATAGAATAAAATACCTAGGAATAGACCTACCTAGGGAGACAAAAGACCTGTATGCAGAAAAGTATAAGACACTGATGAAAGAAATTAAAGATACCAACAGATGGAGAGATACACCATGTTCTTGGATTGGAAGAATCAATATTGTGAAAATGACTATACTTCACAAAGCAATCTACAGATTTAATGCAATCCTTATCAAATTACCAATGGCAGTTTTTACGGAACTAGAGCAAAAAAATCTTAAAATTTGTATGGAGACACAAAAGACCCCGAATAGGCAAAGCAGTCTTGAGGGAAAAAAATGGAGCTGGAGGAATCAGACTCCCTGACTTCAGACTATACTACAAAGCTACAGTAATCAAGACAATATGGTATTGGCACAAAAACAGAAACAGAGATCAATGGAACAAGATAGAAAGTCCAGAGAAAGCCCAGGCAAGGATATACAATGGAGAAAAGACAGCCTCTTCAATAAGTGGTGCTGGGAAAACTGGACAGCTACATGTAAAAGGCTGAAATTAGAACACTCCCTAACACCATACAAAAAAATAAACTCAAAATGGATTAAAGACCTAAATGGAAGGCCAGACACTATCAAAGTCTTAGAGGAAAACATAGGCAGAACACTCTATGACATAAAACACAGCAAAATCCTTTTTGACCCACTTCCTAGAGAAATAGAAATTAAAACAAAAATTAACAAATGGACCTAATGAAACTTAAAAGCTTTTGCACAGCAAAGGAAACCATAAACAAGACGAAAATACAACCCTCAGAATGGGAGAAAATATTTGCAAATGAAGCAACTGACAAAGTATTAATCTCCAAAATTTACAAGCAGCTCATGCAGCTCAATAACAAAAAAACAAACAACCCAATCCAAAAATGGGCAGAAGACCTAAATAGATATTTCTCCAAAGAAGATATACAGATTGCCAACAACCACATGAAAGAATGCTCAACATCATTAATCATTAGAGAAATGCAAATCAAAACTACAATGAGATATCATCTCACACCGGTCAGAATGGCCATCATCAAGAAATCTAGAAAAAATAAATGCTGGAGAGGGTGTGGAGAAAAGTGAACCTTCTTGCACTGTTGGTGGGAATGTAAATTGATACAGCCACTATTGAGAACAGTATGGAGGTTCCTTAAAAAACTACACATAGAAATACCATACGACCCAGCAATCCCACTACTGGGCATATACCCTGGGAAAACCGTAATTAAAAAAGAGTCATGTACCAAAATGTTCATTGCAGCTCTATTTACAATAGCCAGGACATGGAAGTAACCTAGTGTCCATCAACAGATGAATGGATAAAGAAAATGTGACACATATATACAATGGAATATTACTCAGCCATAAAAAGAAATGAAATTGAATTATTTGTAGTGAGGTGGATGGACCTAGAGTCTGTCATACAGACTGAAGTAAGTCAGAAAGAGAAAAACAAATACCGTATGCTAACACATATATATGGAATGTAAGAAAGAGAGAAAAAAAAAGGTCATGAGGAACCTAGGGGAAAGATGGGAATAAAGACACAGACCTACTAGAGTATGGACTTGAGGATATGGGGAGGGAGAAGGGTAAGCTGTGACAAAGTGAGAGAGTGACATGGACATATATACACTACCAAATGTAAAATAGATAGCTAGTGGGAAGTAGCTGCATAGCACAGGGAGATCAGCTAGGTGGTTTATGACCACCTAGAGGGGTGGGATAGGGAGGGTGGGAGGGAGGGAGACCCAAGAGGGAAGAGATATGGGAACATATGTATATGTATAACTGATTCACTTTGTTATAAAGCAGAAACTAACACACCATTGTAAAGCAATTATACTCCAATAAAGACGTTAAAAAAAAAAAGACAACCCTCAGGATGGGAGAAAATATTTGCAAACGAATCAATGGACAAAGGATTAATCTCCAAAATATATAAACAGCTCATGCAGCTCAATATTAAAGAAACAAACAACCCAATCCAAAAATGGGCAGAAGACTTAAATAGACATTTCTCCAAGGAAGACATACAGATGGCCAAGAAGCACATGAAAAGCTGCTCAACATCACTAATTATTAGAGAAATGCAAATCAATACTACAATGAGGTATCACTTCACACCAGTTAGAATAGGCATCATCAGAAAATCTACAAACAACAAATGCTGGAGAGGGTGTGGAGAAAAGGGAACCCTCTTGCACTGTTGGTGGGAATGTAAATTGATACAGCCACTATGGAGAACAGTATGGAGGTTCCTTAAAAAACTAAAAATAGAATTACCATATGATCCAGCAATCCCACTACGGGGCATATACCCAGAGAAAACCATAATTCAAAAAGACACATGCACCCCAATGTTCATTGAAGCACTATTTACAATAGTCAGGTCATGGAAGCAACCTAAATGCCCATCGACAGATAAATGGATAAAGAAGATGTGGTACATATATAAAATGGAATATTACTCAGCCATAAAAAGGAATGAAATTGGGTCATTTGTTGAGACATGGATTGATCTAGAGACTGTCATACAGAGTGAAGTAAGTCAGAAAGAGAAAAACAAATATCGTAGATTAACGTATGTATGTGGAACTTAGAAAAATTGTACAGATGAACCGGTTTGCAGGGCAGAAGTTGAGACACAGATGTAGAGAACAAACGTATGGACACCAAGGGGGGAAAGCTGTGGGGGGGTGGGAAGAAAAATTCAAACTACTTCCTCATCCTCCTCTAAGTAAACGTGGACTACTATTTAAGATTCAAAATTATTTCCTATTTAATTTTGTCATTTTTAATCTTTAATTATTAGAATTGTGATATTTAACATAATTTTGAAATTCAAACAAAAAACCCAGCATGTATGATATAACCCTAATTTTATTAAATATATATTATTTTAAAAAAAGAAAATAATAGGAAAATCCATAACCTAGCTAGAAGACAGAAGGGGAATCCACAATGAACAAGAAACTAAGTTTATACAGGAAGATTAGAGACAGAGAGTTTAGGATTGAGAAAGGAAACCACAAGCCAAAAAGCATATAAGATTGCTACAGAAGATATGGTGTACTTCTAAAAATGTCCCAAGCCCAGAAATGGCAGATGCTGGGAGTAGAAGGTACCTCTGAGGAAATCAAATGGTAATTACTTAGAGTACCGCCATAAGAATGGCCAGTCAGATGTAGTCTCCACACCATTCCTACCTCTTGAACAAGTCAGGAAGGAAGACATCTGCCCAAAAGAAGGAACAATGAGTGTGGGCACCTAAGTCACAAAGGCAAATGAGAAAATTTCTGGGGTGGTTGATGACACCCCTGAGGAATGGGGAAATTCCTGCTCAGAATACCTTCTGTTCGTATATCCCATCCAGAACCTTGTCTTGTCTCTTCCACATTCACCTTCTAAATGCTGCAGTAGTGATGCGCGTGGTCCCCACTAGAACCCATTTGCCAGGCCAGTGTACATGTGCACCAGCTGCTGCTTGTTGCCTGCTAACCACTGACAACTGCAGCTTTCTGGGAGCCTTGCCCTGATAACAAGAGCTTACCTGTGGATGCTAAGGAGGCTCACCACTTCCCCCTTCCAGACAGCTCCTGCCAGTGACTGACTGATGTGAGGGTCTAACAGTTTAGCTTCTTTGCCTCTGGCTGTACAACCTCTCTGGTGCAGTTTACAATCAAGATTTCCCTAGGGACTCAAGAAGAACCTAGAATTCTCTGAAAACACATATTTGCCCAGTTCAGTGGTTCCTGAACTTTACTGCACTTTGGAACCACCTATTTATCTGTTGCTGCTTAACAAATCATGCCCAAACTTAGAAGCTTAAAAAAAAACACATTTATTATCTCACAACTTCTGTGGGTCAGGAGTCTGGATATGGCTTAGCTGTATGCCTCTTCCTATCCAAGGTCTCTCATGAGGTGGATGGGAGAAGATCTGCTTTCAAGTTTACTCACATGGCCGTTGATAGGTTCAGCCTCTTGCCATGAGGGCTTCTCTGCAAGGCTGCTCGCAACATGGCAGCTGTCTTCCCCCAAGACAAGCAATTAAAGAGAGTGCAAGAGAGAACAAGGAAGACAGAAGCCATTGTCTTCTTATGACCTAATCTTCTTAGAAGAAATATCCTATCACTTCTGGGGTATTCTGTCCACTAGAAGCAAGTCAGTAAGTCCAGCCCACATTTAAACAAAAGTTTAAATATCAGAAAGCAGGGATCACTGACACTGATCTTACCATGTACTTGGGATTTTTTAAAAATACTGATGCCTGGATTCACATTCCAAGACATTCTGATGTGATCTAGGATGAAGTTTGACCTGAATACTGGGATACTGTAAAGTTTTTTAATTGTTATAAAAAATACATGATATAAAATTAACTTTCTTTATTTTTAAGTGTACAGTTCAGTAGTGCTAATGATATTCACATTGTTGTGTAACATATACTTAGAACTTTTTCATCTTGCAAAACCGAAACTCTATACTCATTGAACAACACCCTTTTCCCCCTCACCCAAGCCCCTGACAACCACCATTCTACTTTCTGTTAACATGATTTTGACTACTCTAGATATATCAGTGGAATCATACAGTATTTGTCCTGGCTTATTTCACTCGACATAATGTCCTCAAGGTTTATCCATGCTGTAGAATGAGACAGTATTTCCTTCTTTTTTACAGTTGAATAATATTCCTCTGTGTGTGTGTGTGTGTATCCCACATTTTCTTTATCCATTCATCTGTCCATGGATATTTGGGCTGCCTCTACCACTTGGCTATTGTGAATTATGTTGTAATGAACATGGGTGTGCAAATATCTCTTTGAGATCCTACTTTCAGTTGTTTTGGATATATACCCAGAAGTCGCATTATTGGATTAAATGGTAATTTTACTTCCAGTTTTTTGAGGAAACTCCAAACTATTTTCCATAGCAGCTGCCCATTTTATATTCCCAAAAGTAGTGTACGAATGTTCCAATTTCTCCACGTCTGTGTCAACACTTGTTATTTTCTAGCTTTTTAAAAAATAGTAACCGTCCTAATGGGTATGAGGTGTTATCTCATTGTGGTTTTGATTTGCATTTTTCTAATGATTATAAATGTTGAGTACTTTCAGATGCTTGTTGGCCATTTGTATATGTCCTTTATAGAAATGTCTATTCAAATCCTTTGCCCATTATTTAGTTATTTTTTAAAATTTGTTGAGTTGTAGGAGTTCTTTACATACTCTGAATATTAATCTCTTTTCAGATATATGGTTTGCAATTATTTTCTCCCATTCTGTGTGTTGACTTTTCACTTTGTTAATTGTTTCCTTTGCTGTGCAGAAGTTTTAAAGTTTTATGCAATCCCACCTAGTTTTGCTTTTGTTGCCTGTGCTTTTAGTGTCATATCCAAGAAATCATTGTCAAATTCAACATCATGAAGTTTTTAAATGTGGTTTTCTAGATATAGTATTCTTGGTTGGCCATTTGTTTTCCTTTCAGCATTTTGGATGTATCATCCCATTCCTTTCTGGCCTGCAAGGTTTCCACTGAGAAATTCAACTATTATCTTATGGGAGCTCTTGCTTTTCTCTTGTTGTTTTTAAGATTCTCACTTTCTATGACTTTTGATGGCTTGAGTACAATGTGTTTCAGTGTAGGTTTCTTTGGTTTTATCTTAATGGGAGTTTTTTGATCATCTTGAATTTGTATGTCCATTTCCTTCCTCAAATTTGGAGGTTTTGGCTCATTATTTCTTCAAATAGGCTTTCTGACCATTTATTTCTCTCTTCTCTTTCTGAAACTCCCATAATGCATAGGTTGGCCCGTTAAATGGCATCCCACAAGTCCCTTAGGATGTCTTCACTTTCCTTGTTTTTCTTTTTGCCCCACTGGTTCTATTATTTCATATAACCTGTCTTCAAGTTCACTGATTCTTTTTTTTCATCCGATCCAGTCTGCTATTGATCCCCTCTAGTCAATTTTTCAATTTATCATATTCTACAGCTCCAGCATTTATTTTTGGTTCTTTTTTTCATAGTTTCTATATCCTTGTTGGTATTCTCACTTTGTTCATGCATCATTTTCCTGGTTTCTTTTAGATGTCTGCAACATCTTTGAGCTCACTGAGCATTTTTATGATGGTTACTTTGAATTCTTTGTTGAGTAATACATTTCCATTTGTTTAGGGTTGGTTTCTGGAATTTTATTTTGTTCCTTTGATTGAGCCCTGAGTCCCTGTTTCTTTGTATGCCTTGTTATCTTTTGTTGGAAATTGGATATTTGAAAAAACAGCCACCTCTCCTGGTCTTTATGAAATTCTTCACTAGGGAAAGACCTTCACCAATCATCCCAGCTAAAGATTCTGGGAGTCTCTCAAACCTTTCTGGAATGTGCCTTCTCCAGGCTTTGGTGCATTATCTCCAGCTGGACTTTGGCTTTTTCCTACTCCAGAGTAACCCCAGGTATCTATCAGCAGTACTGCAATCGATATCTCTGGAGTATAACAATGCACAAGACTCACCTTTGTTCTCAGTGGACCTCGGGCATCTAAAATGTGCCACTCTCTTTTCTGTCAATGTTCCAAGTCAGATGAGACAGAAATCAGTGCCTTGGGCAGCCTCTTTAAAAGCCAGAATATAAGACACATGTTCCAGCTTTTTCTTTTCCTCCTGAGGGAGAACTCAAAAGTTGGGAGTTTCCTCCTGATTGCCCTTGCTCTGTAGGAGGGATGTGGGGTATGGTGGGTAAGTGCAATGGAATGTTCTAATTGCTCCATTGTGCCTCTTCTTGGCATTGTGCCTGCATGGAATGCTATATATAACCTCTCAACTGGTTTCTGGAGTTACCATAAAGGTAATCTTGTCCTCATATTGTTATGAGAGTGTCTTCATGTGGGAAAGTGAGCCTGGAGTTTCCTATTCTGCCATCTTGCTGACATCACTCCTCTAATTTCTGGGATTTTCAAAAACTCCCCAGGTGATTTTAACGGGTAGCAAAGTTTTGGAACCACTGACTTTTCCCACACTCCTATCTGGCTTTCTTCACTCAGAGGTTTCTACTGAGAGCTCCCTTAATAAATCATTTGCATAAGAATCTTAGGGAATTCCCTGGGAGTCCAGTGGTTAGGACTTGGCACTTTCACTGCTGTGGCCCAGGTTCAATCTCTGGGTGGGGAACTAAGATCCCACAAGCCACGAGGTGTGGCCAAAGAAAAATCTTAATCTCAGCCTGAGGTTCTAAGGAAACTTGCTTGGTAGCATGACTGGCCTATTTCCTGCAAGAAGGCAATAGCAAACAGATAAAACAAAACACAGGTTAATAGGAAGTTTCAATTAAAAAAATGAGTATCCATTAAAGTTATCACCAAATATTTGGGGAAAGCCAACACTTTGAATTGAGGCACCATGTTCATTAAATGGAATAATTTATACCCAAGGAAAGAGATATACTAAAAAGAGAACAACAAGAACAAGACTTCAGAATAACTAAATATCCTCAGAATCATGAAAGTATACTCTATCTGTTCATAACATTTAACTATTGTTCTTAGAAATTAACAATTAATTGCCAAAGTTAAATAAATAAATAGGTGATAGGGACATAACTGTAGAGTGAGTTAATAAGCTAGAGAACTGAGCAGAGAAAATTTTCCAGTGTGTACTGCAAAGGCAAGCAGATGAGAAGTATAAAGAAAAACTTAATAGATATGGAGGAGGGAGTTACAAAAGGACATAATAAAAGAAAACTGAGGAGAGATAAAAGATATATTAAAGACCTGGACAAAAAAGGGATACACAATCCTTTGATTGATTCAAAGATTCCACCAAATATTGAGTAGATCAAAATTTTTTAAAAAATCACCTAAGGATAATAAGAAATTATTGTTAATTTAGTTAGAAAATGCCCTTATCTTTTAGAAATGCACATGGCATCCACTGGAATGGATAAGTGGAGGCAAAAGTTAAATGGATTGAAAAATGAAAAGAAGCTCAGGATATAGAGATAATGATTATAGACTATTATTCTGAGGAATTTGGACATGAAGGGAAATGGATGGTGGATAAAAATAGATGGGACATTGGAAGTAGGAAAATAGTGTTTGCTGTTTTTTGTTTTAATATCTATATTTATACAAAATATCTTTCATATATAATACATATATCACATATAATAGATACAGATTTTATATCTATGTACATATGGTATATAAGGAAGAAGTCATTAGATAGGTTAAAAATAAAGATAGATTACAGTATAGGAGGAAAAATAAATTGATGACATGAATTATCTTGGCATTAAGCATTTAGAGACTATGAATATTTGTTAAGGATATAGTAGATTTAGGACATGGCTCTGTTTCTGACCAACTGATTTCCAAGATTTTCTATCATTGTGAAAATAATTCTAATGATAAGCTTGTCTATACAATATTCTGAATATTTCAATAATTTAAAACCAAGAATTTTAACTGAATATTTTCATAGAGAAAAATGAGAAAAAGTTATCCTAATAGAAATCCCCATTGCCAGGGAAAGTTCATAAGGAAGTGGGAAACAACAGCAGTTGAACATGCCTCTATGAGGCATGGACCCATAGACAGTCTTAAACAAACTCCTTTCAAATGCTTCAAAGCCTGAAATATAAACATAGTAACATTTAGACAAACCTATACTGGCCAATAAGAAAATTATTTTAAGCAAATATTGAAATACATTCCAGATGTCCCATTGGGCTTTAAATGCTAATGCAGCTCATTTTATATGTCGCCATATATTGGATTATAAACTATTTCATAGTTTATAAAACACTTGTATTTTAATTATTAAAAAAGACCCATTTCTCTGTGATTAAATAACTATTTCTACCTCCCTTAACCTTCCTAGTAAACAGTATAATGAAAATATCCTGTAGGTTTACCTCCATCAGTTAACTTGTAGGGATGAACTGTTTGATTAGCAGTAGTAATTATGCGAAAAGAGAAAATCACTTAAAAACTGTGTAATTAACTGAAAGGGAAAACTTTTAAATTTTCTTATTGGTTCAAATTTTCTACTGGATAATACAATAAATTATCACTGTCTATAATTATTTATGCTCTTAAGATACTTCCACCAGTCATATATTTGCCACATTTGTTATATCCTGAATAGCTGGTATATTCATGAATATCCATCTTTAAAAACCCCAGTAGATTTATGATCCTTAGACAGTAATATTTTAAGAAATATTTGAAAAGATTAGCTTTTACAAAAATGTAAAGATAATCAGGAACAAGTTCTGTGGGAAAAATTCGTGAAACAATAATATTATTGAAATTCTTAATCATTCTGAGAAAACAAAACAAAAGCAATAACCTTTTATAGGATGAGCTTATCCTTTGTTAACAGAAAAGTAAATAGTTCTCCACAGAAGAGCCACAACTCTCAACTGATACAAATGTTGCATAAGGGACATTTATCTCTATGTAAATAATTAAAGATTACCTCCAATAGAGATCTTATATCACAGAGATTTATTTTCATATCAGTAATATAACCAGAAGTAGAAATTAAGGTGTCAATGTTTCAGCAAAATCTTTGTTCTTTGTCTTAGTTTTGCTCTACCTGGAACAGCTGTAAGAAAAATTCTGCCTCTTTTTCTTTTCCACCAGCCTCTAATATTGAAAATAACTAAACTCAAGGTATAATTGGAAATCTACCTGTGGATCGAGTCCAAGTCCAGCTTGCACTAGAATAATGGTAAGGGCAGTTTTTCTTAAAGTTGAAGACATTGTGTTACTAATATAGACATGATCACTGAGGAATGGAACATTCCTAACAGTAAAACCAGCCAGTAACATCCCTTAGAAGAAAGAAAATAAACCATGTCTGATTCAGTTCATTTTCCCAAGAGAGAAAACAGAAATGTTTAATTTCTCTTCTTCAAACACACTATGTCTCTCGCTACTTTGGTGAAGGGCAGGTTACATGCAAGTAGAGGAAACAGCATAAATGGAGGATTGGATATAAGAAATGATATATGTCAATGGGGTGCAACAAGCAATTCAGTATTGCGGAACATAAAGGACTAGGATGGGAGTGGGGAATGGGCTGGAGGGGCCAGATCATGGAAAGCTACCCCTACCCTCTACCCTCCCCTGTTTTGGCAGAGTAAGGCACCATGGGAAAGTTTTAGGCAGGAAGTGAGATAATGAGTCTTGTATTTTCTATGTGATGGTCTTGACAAATTAGATAGACATAAAACTGAAGGAGAGACCAGATAGAAGGCTCTGCCTTAGTCCATGGAATGGTTAGAAACAAAGAGGCTGAGCTAGGACAAAAGCGGAAATTTTGGAGAGGAGGGAAAAAGATTCAGTAAATACTTAAGAGTTGCTGAATGGGTGTTATGAACACAGAAATGGTGTTAGAGATAAGCGAGAGTGATTACCTCTATTGACAGTAACTAAATATTTGAATGTATTGAATACTTAGAAGATATAATACACCTCTGATAGAAGGTCTTCCACTAATTTTCCTCTACCTGGAGAATTATAATAATGGTGATGAAGAAATAGGGGGTACCATTGTTTAGGCAGATGATGCATCGATGAATATACATAGTGGAGATGCTCAAACAGCTCACCCAAAAACTATAAAACCTTTGGTGCCCTAGTCACTATAACATTTGAATCTTGTAATTGTATTTGAATTAGGTTATCTACAGAAAAATTCAGTTTTTTTCAAAATTTTCCTTCTCTACAATATGTGTAAAGTTAAGTAAAAAATGTCCTATTAAATGATAAAGCAACAAGAATCATATACTGAGTATATTTAAAGTATTTAAAAATATATTTCAGGAAAAATATGTGTGTGTATAGAGAATACATACTTCTATAAACAAGCTATATATACACATATATAACAAGTACACATATAAAAAAGCTATATAGATCATATTACATTGAAATAGTTCTAAATTATATCCACTCTGACTAGAATATAGTCATAATTTATATGTGGTCAATGACAAAAAAATGAGAGCTAATTATTCACTTACCAAGAAGAGGGGGAAGTTGAGGCACTGAAGGTATTCTAATGATTTCCAAAAGTTTCCCACCAATAACAGCACCATAAAAGATAATTAACAGTCCAAATAAACTTCCATCAGGAAGAACTTCAGGGCCTGAGAATGACCAGGTTACACACCATATCATAAAAAGTATAGCTCCTGAAATATAAAAAGGTGCATGTCTATATATCTACATAGACATAGATATATACATATAAGACAGGAATTTGATTTCATTGAATATATTAATAGCCAATCCTATATAATGATACATAATGTACACTAATGTTGCTTGCTAGTGTGGTTAAAGAAATGTCTGTTTAACATATATTCCAAAGTCCTTGTCAACCTAAAAAAAAGTATTTTATTAAAAAATAGTTTTAAACTATATGTGAATCCTTTAAAGTGCTAAGCTTTCTCATAATATATGACATTTTTTAAATGTCATGGCAATATGAAGAGATTTACTTCATTTTATATTTTAAAGTAGTTTTTCACCAGGAATAAGATGATTTGTTGTGATAAGAGTTCTCAAACTTATTGAAGTTCATAGTGGCAGTGTACCACATTTTTTTTAACATCTTTATTGGAGTATAATTGCTTTACAATGGTGTGTTAGTTTCTGCTTTATAACAAAGTGAATCAGTTATACATATACATATGTCCCCATATCTCTTCCCTCTTGCATCTCCCTCCCTCCTACCCTCCCTATCCCACCCCTCTAGGTGGTCACAAACAGTGTGCCACATTTTTTAATGGCAGCAGACTAAGTATTTGTATTGAAAGGATAACTCAGTTGATGTTTGGGTGTAAGTTATTAAAGGGGACAAAGGCTGAGAAAAAAGTAAACCTGGTCTTTGGGAGAATGTAAAGTATCTTAGATTATGTATAGGAAGTAAAGGTGGACAGGATGAGTAATGATAAGGTAGTATACATATTATTTCTGTCAACTACATACTAAGGAAAGTCCCTACTCACAGAGGGAATTCATAGATTTCTGTAAAGGACAGAAGGTGATACTGCAAACTGCCATCTGCAAATTAAATAGCTACCTTCATTTACTATGAATCATAATTTCTAATTTTTTTTTCAGGTCCTTGAAACAGCTTAAGTGTATTCTTTAGCTGTGACTCCTTTTTGGTGGCACCAATCTGTCAAGGGTAAAAGAGGAGAATTTTGACAAACTCAAGGCAGGAAGTTAGAAATAAGATTCTTGTCCCCTCCTCTCTGACTAAAACCACTCCACAAAATTGGAGTACTTAAAGGACTGAACTCTTACTAAAAGAATGAACCAGAAATTATCATTCTACTGACAAAGAGAGAAGACAAACCAGATTGTTTGCCTTAGGTAGTCTCTGGGTGGCAAAATCACTTCTGAGAATTCATACAGGCCTCAACTAACTTATGTTTTGGGCTCAAATTTACATGATTTGTATGGTTTAGGAACCCCCAAACCCTGAATTTGGCATAAACTGTATCTTCCCATAGAACTATCCCTAGGGCACTTGGCAGATGCTAGTTCAAAATATCCCTAATAGACACTACTGATTCCAGACTGCATAAAGTCTCAAAGACAAAACCCCACTGAATCTGAATTTATAATAAAAACTTACAAAATAAGAAGTAATCCCCATGAACAAAAGTTGATAGATACAACAAAGAATGGGCTTAGATATCCAAAAACTTTAGCTAAAAGAACCAGTAGATAGACAATATAAAATATGTATTTTCAAAGAAACTCAAGACAATTAAAAAAATACTTAAGACATAAGAAAAGAAATACCTGAAAGCATTGTAAAAGACTCAAATACAACATTTAGAAAGAAACCATAAATAATTACTGAAATTTAAAAAATCATTAGATACCTTAAACAGCAGGCTAGATACAGCTGAAAAGAGAAATATGGTAAACTGGTAGATATGAGGAAATTACCTAGAGTGTAGCATAACAAGAAAAATGAGATGGAAAATATGAGATATTTAGATTTTGGAAAAGATATAAAATATATCTAATAGTAATTTCAGAAACAGAATAGAAAGAGTGAAAAAGATACAATATTTGAGAAGAAAATTGGCTTAACAAATTTATAGAATTGATTAAAACCATAATCAATTCTGTATTGATTTGGACACAGGAAGTAAAATAAATTCTCACCAGGATTAAATAAAAATAGATACTTAGACACAATGTTGAGAAACTACAGATCACCAAAAACAAAAATAATGTCTTAAAGAATCTAGAGGGAAAAATACAGATTAGTCATAAAGAAATAAACATTAGAGCAGATTCTCAATTCTCAACAGCAACAACAGAAGCTGGAAGATAATGAAATAAGGTCTTCAAAGTACAGAAGTAAAATATCCAATGTTGAATTCTGCAGCAAGTTAAACTATCATTCAAGAAAAGGACAAATGAAAGATATTGTCAAGCAAACATACCTAAGAATATATTCCATTTTTACTGGCAGAAAAACTATTAGAAGATATGCTTTAAGAATAAGGACATAGTACTATTAAGGAAGGAAAAGTGAACAAAAAAAATTGTAAACATGTAGGTTGGTCTAAACAAGTGTTTGATTATATAACAAATACCCAATAAAAATTGCTACATCAGGGGATATAAAAATAAGTTGGATATGGGATTTCCAACAATGATAACATGAAGAAGTTGACAGTTTATTTCAATAAAAAAGTCTACATATAAAACTGTATAAAATAATAAAAGCACCCATTTCAGGACCTTGAAAACTGACCAAAGGCAGTTATCAAATTGAGAAGCATTTATTCTTGAAAAAAATGCTAGAGTTTTGGGTAGGATCACTGAGAGTCTGAGGCCTTCCTGCTTGGTATTGCTACCATTCCTCTCACCCTTCTCCCCAGCTTCAGCTCAGTTGGGAAAAACTAGTTATACCAGAACGGAGTTGGAAGTAAAAACCAGCAGCTTTCCTGCCAGAGGAGGTGGAGTGGATTTGATATGGAGTGGAGGCAGAAAACGCATGACCTTGCTGGCTAGAAGTGGCAGACTGGTTTGGGAATGGACAGAGAAAACATGCAGTTTTGCTAGTTTGAGTTTGAAGTCCAAGTTGAGGCAAGTGGCAGACCAGCCAAAAATGTGACTGGGAGATATTGGATATGAAAAGGTATCAAATGGTTGAAATAAGTTCTCTACATATCCATGGCTAGTTGGGCAAGTATGCAAATGCAGGGAAGACTCAAGGAGTATGGCAAAAAGTGAAAAACGATGTGAGATCTGAGTACTAGCAGCAACTTTAAATGCATTCTTCAACCCACCTACAGATCACCTGGCAGAGGGTGGAAGACTTATTGGCCTGAACACAATGTCTCTCCCAAATCATTAGGTGATTACTAAGCTATGCAGACAAAAGGGAAACCACTAGGAAGATAGGCTAACAACAAAAAAATAAACAAAGAAAAAACTGATAAGAACCATTGGCTGCTGCAAACCATGGGGCAGGTTAAAATCCACAGTTTAAGTACATGTGAATTACCAAAACAACAATAATAATAACAACAAAAACCCTAAAAAATAAAACTGAATTCAAAGTTGCAATAATGTGTAATTAAAATGTTTAATTTTCAACCAAACTTACTAGATGTGCAAAGAAACATGAAAGTATGATACATACTCAGGAAAAAAGCAAGGGACATTGAGTGAGTCCAGGTGTTGGATTTACAAAGTGTTCAAAACAGCTATTATAAATATGTAAAAATAATTAAAATATGATAAAATGTGCCATTTAATAGAGAATATCAATAAAGAGATAAAATTTACTTTAAAATGAAAATGGGCATGGGAGAAATGGGTGAACTGTTTTTGTTTTTAGTTTAAATAAATTAAATTTAAAAAATTATAAGAGATTATCTAATGCAGATCCATAACTTTAGGCAGGCCAACTTCCATTTTTTTAATAAAAGAAAATCTAGAATTGAAACATACAACAACTGAAATGAAAAATTCACTGGAGAGGTTCAACAGCATATTTGAGCTTGTGAAAGAAAATATCAACAAACTTGAAAATAGATCAATAGAGATTAATCAATCTGAAGAACAACAAGAAAAAAGGAATGAAGAAAAACATAAACAGAGCCTCAGATAGCAATGGAATACCATCAAGAGTATTAACATATGCATAAGGGGAGTCCCAGGAGGAGAAGAGAGAGAGATAAAGGGGGAGAAAATATTTGAAAATATAATGTCCAAATTTCCAAATTTAATGAAACCAAAGACAGCCAAAGACAAAGCAAAAATCTCGGGAGTGGCAAGAGAGAAATGACTCGTTACATATGGGGACAATAATACAATTAATAGCAACATTTTCATCAGAAAAAAAGGAGGCCAGAAGGCAGTGAAGTGACATTTCAGAAGTACAAAAAAAAAAAAAAAAAAAAAAACACCTGTCAATCCTAGGGCTTCCCTGGTGGCGCAGTAGTTGAGAGTCCGCCTGCCGATGCAGGGGACATGGGTTCATACCCCGATCTGGGAAGATCCCACATGCCGTCGAGCGGCTAGGCCCGTGAGCCATGGCCGCTGAGCCTGCGTGTCCGGAGTCTGTGCTCCGCAATGGGAGAGAGGCCACAACAGTGAGAGGCCCGCGTACCGCAAAAAAAACAAAAAAAACCAAAACCCAATGAGATAACACCTCACACTTGTTAGAAAGGCTATAGTCAAAAAGACCACAAGTAATAAATGTTGGCAAGGATGTGGAGAAAAAGGAACCCTCATGCTCTGTCAGTGGGAATGTATATGGATGTAGCCACTATGGAAAACAGAATGGAGGTTCCTTAAAAAATTAAAACTAGAACTACCATATGATCCAGTAATTCTACTTCTGGGTATTTTTCCAAAGAAAACACTAATTCAAAAAGATGTAAGCATCCCCATGTTCATAGCAACATTATTTACAACAGCCAAGATATGGAAACACCTTAAATGTTCATCAGTGAATAAATGGATTACAAATGGTAGATACATATACATATATATAGTACTATATATAGTATATATATGTATATATAATGAAATATTATTCAGCCATAGAAAAGGAGGAAAATCTTGACATTTGCTACAACATAGATGGACCGACCTTGAGGGCACTATGCTAAGAGAAATAAGTCAGACAGAGAAAGACAAATACCATATAATCTCTCTTATATGTGGAATTAAAAAAAAATACAATCAAGTTCATGGATGTAGAGAACAGACTGACAGTTGCCAGAGGCAGAGGGTAAGAGGGTGGGTAAATGGGTGAAGGGAGTCAAAAGGTTCAAACTTCCAGTTACAAAATAAGTCATGAGGAGGTAATATACAGCATGGTGACTATAGTTAGGAACACTGTATTGCATATTTGAAAATAGGCTAAGAGTAGATCTTAAAAGCTCTCAATTAAAAAAAAAATTTTTTAACCATGAATGATAGACTTACTGTGGTGATCATTTTGCAATATTTACAAATATCAAATCATTATGTTATGCACTTGAAACTGTTATATGTCAAATGTACTTCAATTTTTAAAAAGGCCAAATTAGACATTTTCAGACAAATAAAAGCTGAGAGAATTAATTACTAGCACAATTACACAACAAGAAACATTTAAGGAAGTTTTTTAGGCTGAAGGGAAAGAATCCCACATGGAAGCCCAGATTGCCAGAAAGAAATGTAGAGAACTAGAGAATGTAAACATGTGAACAAATATAAGGGAATTTTTTTTAAGCTTAAAGACTTTTGGTTTTTTAAAACAAAAATAATAAGAATGTAGAAGTAAAATATATGATAAATCTAGCACAAGGGCAGAAGAGGGATAAATAAAGTCATACTGTTGCAAGACTTTTCTATGTTACCTTGATATGAGCGATGGCTTTCAACAAATGTATACATTTGTCTACATTCATTGAGCTGTGTACACTTAAGATCTGTGCACTTTGTGGTATGTTGACTATAATTCAATAAAGTACTGTTAACAACAAAAATTTTAGGAGATGATGGAGAGTTTGGAAGAAAAACAGGAGTATGATACAACAAACAGTGTAAGCACCTCCTGCCCCCAAATTTTGGCAGTGGACAAAGCTGCTATAAACATTTGTGTGCAGGTTTTTGTGGGCACAAATTTTTAGCCCATTTGTGTAAATAATACCAAGGAGAGTGACTACTGAATCATATGGTTAGAGTACACTTAGTTTTGTAAGAAACTGCCAAACTGTCTTCCAAATTGGCTGTACTATTTTGTATTCTTAGCAGCAATGAATGAGTTCCTGTTGCTCCATATCCTCACCAGCATCTGGTGTCAGTGTTTGGGACTTCTGGCCATTCTAATGGATATGCAGTGGTACTTTGTTGTTTTAATTTGCAATTCCCTAATGACATATGATGTTGAGAACATTTTTATATGCTTATTTGCCATCTGTATATTTTCTTCAGTGAGGTGCCTTTTAAGGTCTTTTGCCCATTTTTAATCAGGTTGCCTGTTTTCTTATTGTTGAGTTCTAAAAGTTCTTGGTATATTTTGTATAGTTCTTTATCAATTGTGTGTTTTGTAAATAGTTTCTCCCAGTTTGTGGCTTGTGTGCTCATTCTCTTGACACTGTCTTTCACAGAGTGGAAGTTTTTAATGTTAAATAAGTTCAGCTAATCAATTATTTCTTTCATGGATTGTGCCTTTCCTGTTTTGTTTTGTTTTTAAGTAATCACCATAACTAAGGTCATCTAGATTTTCTCCTATGTTAACTTCTATGAGTTTCACAGTTTTGCATTTTACACTTAGGTCTATGTCCCACTTTGAGTTAATTTTTATGAAGGGCATAAGGTCTGATCTAGATTAATTTGTTTTGCATGTGTATATCCGGTAGATCTAGCACCAGACTACCTTTCTTCCATTGGGTTGCCTTTGCTCCTTTGTCAAAGGTCAGCTGACTATGTTTATGTGTATCTATTTCTGAGCTCTCTATTCTGTTCCACTAATATATTTACATCCTGTTCACCAAATTATACTCTCTTGATTATTATAGGTTTATAGTTAGTCTTGTAGGGGAGTAGTGTCAGTTCTTCAAGTTTTAATTTTTCTCCTTCAATATTGTGTTAGTTATTCTTTTTCTTTTGTGATATCTATATAAACTTTAGAATGAATTTGTCAACACCATGAAACAACATGTGGGGATTTTATTTGGAGTTGCATTGAATCTATAGATCAAGTTGAGATGAACTAATTTCTTGACAATATTGAGTCTTCCATGAACGTGTAAAATCTATACATTTATTTAGTTTTTAAATTTCTTTCTTCAGAATTTTGCAGTTTTCCTCATGTAGATATTGTACATATTTTGTTAGATTTATATGAAGGTATTTCATTTTGGGAGTACTAGTGTAAATGGTGATACATTTTTCATTTCAAATTCCATTTGTTCATTGTTGGTAAAAAGGAAAGAAAACCTGACTTTTGTATACTAACCTTGTATCCTGCAACCTTATTATACTCACTTTTTAGTTATTGCAGGAGATTTTTTTCCCCTAGATTCTTTGGATTTTTTACATAGACAATCATGTCATCTGTGAACAAAGGCAGTTTTATTTCTTCTTTCCCAGTCTGTATGCCTTTTATACCCTTTTCTTGTCTTACTATATTAGCTAGGACTTCCAGTACAATATTGAAAAGGAATGGTGAGAGAGGGCATCATTTTCTTGTTCCTGATCTTACTGGGAAAGCTATTTCCTCACAATTAAGTATGATGGCAACTATAGATTTTTAATTGATGTTCTTTGTCAAGTTGACAAAGAACTTGTAATTTGCTGAAGTTTTTATCATGAATGAGTATTGGATTTTGTCAAATGCTTTTCCTGCATCTATTGATATAATCATGTGATTTTTCTTCTTTAGCTTGTTGATGTGATGGATTACATTAATTCATTTTCAAATGTGAACCAACCAAGGATAAATCCCACAAGGTTGTAAAGTATACTTCTTTTTATATGTTGTTGAGTTCTATTTGCTAATATAGAGAATTACAACAAATTGAGAATTTCTGCATCTATGTTCATCAGAGATATTGGTTTTTTTCCCCTTCTAATGTCTTTAGTTTTGGTATGAGAGTAATACTAGACTCATAAAATGAGTTGGCAAGCTTACCTCTGCTTCTATCTTCTGGAAGAGATTGTAGAAAATTGGTATAATTTCTTTCTTAAATAGTTAGTAGAATTCATAAGTGAAATCATCTGAGTCTGATACTTTCTGTTTTGGAAGGTTATTAATGGTTGATTCAATCTGTTTTACTGGTATAGTCTTATTCAGGTTATCTATTTCTTCTTGTGTGCCTTTTGGTAGATTGGGTCTTTCAAGGAATTGGTCCACTTCGTCTAAATTATCAGATTTGTGGAACTAGAGTTGTTTATGATGTTCCTTTATTATCATTTTAATGCCCATGGAATCTGTAGTGATGTTCCCTCTCTCATTTCTGATATTAGTGATTTATGTTTTCTTTTTTCTTAGTTAGCCTAGCTGGAGGCAATCAATTTTACTGATCTTTTCAAAGAACAAGCTTTGGTTTCATTGATTTTCTCTATTTCTTGTTTTCAATTTTATTGATATCTGCTCTAATTTTTATTATTTCTTTTCCTTTGCTTACTTTGAATTTATTTTACTTCTTTTTCTAGTTTCCTAAGGTGGAAGCTTAGATAACTGATTTTATACCTTTCTTCTTTTCTAAAATATGTATTCAATGTTATAATTTTCCCTCTAAGTGCTGCTTTCAGTGTATCTCACAAACTTTGATAGCTTGTATTTTCATTTTCATTTGATTCAAAATGTTTAAAAGTGTCTCTTGAGGTTTCTTTTTTGACCCATGTGTTATTTACAAGTATATTGTTTAATCTCCAAGTATTTTTTGGTTTTCTAGCTGCCTTTCTGTTAATAAATTATACTTTTAAGTCCATTGTGGTCTGAAAGTTTATGTTGACAAATCCCCAAGATCAGATTCTTTCCTCAGCTGTGCATAGTCTCCTAATGAACCCATTGAAGGCATTCATTTCTGTTACAGTGTTTTTGATTTCTAGCATTTCCATCTCTCTGTTTACATTACCCATCTGTTCTTACATGTTGTCTACCTTTCCACTGGAGTCTTTAGTATATTAGCCAGAGCTGTTTTAAATTCATGGTCTGATAATTCCAACTCCCTTGCCATATCTGGGTCTGGTTCTGATGCTTTCTCTGTCTCTTCAAAATGTGTTTTGTGCCTTTTAATACATTTTATATATTTTTGTTTAAAGGGGAACATGATGTTCTGGTAAAAGGACCTATGGTAGTGTGACGGTAAGTTGTAGGGGGAGAAGAAGAGTTCTATAGTCCTATGGTTAGGCCTCAGTCTTTTAGTGAGCCTGTGTGCCCTGGGCTGTAAATTTCACAACTTCTTTTCAGGGTTTCTTTTTCTTTTTTCTTTTTTCACCCCCTTAGGTTGTATGGTATGGCTAGAGAGGGCTGGAGTTGGGTATTTCTCTTCTCCTTAGTTGGTTAGGCTAATAAAGTCCTCAAAGGTTATATTCTGATAAAACAGTTTCTCTTGAGGGCAGGTTTTATTAAGAACAGGATCTCTGGTGTATTTCACAGTGGTTACCATTTCTCTCTCCCTGACAGATGGCTCTTGGAGGTACAACTCACAGAAGGATGTCCCCCAACACCATGACTGGGCTCTTCCTATAGTTTTTAACTCTCAGACTTGCCCACACTGAGCTTCCAGCTAATTGACAAATCTTCTACCCTCACTACTGGTTCCCACAGAGGTTTCTGCTCTAACTTATGATCCTTTGTATCAACCTGTCTCTAATTTGGGGGGTGGTAATTTGCCCTGTGACCTCACTTCTTTGATGGAACTAAGGAGAGTTGGTGATTTTTCAGTTTGTTCAGCTCTTTATTTGTTGTAAGGATGGAGTGATGATGCTGGACCAGAAACTGGAATTGCCTGGGATATAATTTTTGAGCTCTAACCTTCCAAGACTGCTTACTTTATGAAACTAGTGGTAAGACTTTAATGCAGAAATTTGCTTCCAAGATTATTTGAAAATCTTAGTTGGATGTATAATAAAGCTTCCCTTTCATTTATTTAAAGGAAAAATAACTTAATGGAAATAAGTTAGTACCTTTATTCAAAGTAAACTAAAAAGAAACAAAAAAGGAGTAATAGCCTAAAACCTAAACTTATTGCCCTAGAGTATCCATTTCTTTGCATTTAGGGAAGCCAACCTCCAAGTAAGATATAAACAGTGTGATTAAAAGTGATGAGACTGGGCTTCCCTGGTGGCGCAGTGGTTGAGAGTCCGCCTGCCGATGCAGGGGACACGGGTTCGTGCCCCGGTCTGGGAGGATCCCACATGCCACGGAGCAGCTTGGCCCATGAGCCATGGCCGTTGAGCCTGCGTGTCCGGAGCCTGTGCTCCGCAACGGGAGAGGCCACAACAGTGAGAGGCCCACATACCACAAAAAAAAAAAAAAAAAAAAAAAAAAAAAAGTGATGAGACTGATTTCTACATGTGGTTGAAAGTTTAGATTTCTTATTTAATTTAACCTGTGTACACTGCAGGATTGCTGAATTAAACATGACTTGTTGACAAACTGCAGCTCTATTTCTTTGTATTATCCAGAGTATGCACTCTTTTAAGAGTTTGTTTATTTTGAAAATAGGGTGTGTATGTGAGAGGGAGAGAGACAGAGAGATAGATTGAAAAAGAGAGTACAAGAATATAGACCCTCAAGATAGAAACATGAAGCTCCTTTTCCTATGAATTTCTCTAAATTCGCAAAATCAAAAATGAAGGAAAACAAAGGGGGAAACCAGTTACAAGTATCAAAGTTTGTTGTTATAAAACTCCTCAAATAGTTCCTGAGCAAACCACAGTCCTCAACCTCAATGGATAATCTTTGGTGACCAATACATTTCCCTCTCTTCCACATGCACCGGCCCTACTTCTAACAACTGCTGTATAGAAACTGCCCCCTAAATAAGGTCATGGGGATGTGTATGTGAGACCTATGTGCAGAAGTTATATTTACAAAGGAGTCCAGTCACTTACATTGGCAGATGTTCAAGTTTACTTTAGATTCAGGGCCTTAAAAATACTGATTTTAATTAAAAAGCAACTTTTGCTAAATGAATTTACTACATCAATTAATAAAATTTTCAGTTTAAAGTTAGCAAGCAGCAAAGAAAAACAATGTAAACTTTAAATACTAATCCTTCATCATGTTTTAATCTAATTTTTGTTCTCTGTGAGATCTGTACTTCTAGAGGTCATTCTCACTCTCAAGTTTAATCATATAGAAATCTAGGGGAAAAAAACCTTCTATAAATATTTGGTGACAATGAGATGCTTTAAAATTTTAGTGGGAAAGCAAGTTCTACACAACTCTTTAAGACAGCATAAAATTTGGGGCTTAATTTAAATAAGAACCTTAATATTGGCAGAAGTATAATGTTCCTTCTAGCTACTTAAAACTAAATGTCAAAAGTAGGTTTTAAATAAAAATCTTTCTATCACTTCTGTTTCTAATTTCCAAAATTTAACATAAAAAGTCATGAAAAACATTAAAATATAGATCTGTTAAGCAATTATTATTTTTGACAGATTTAAGGAACTATTTCTTCTTTGTCCACATATTGCTTGTAAATAGGGCTGCTCATCTGATCTAGAGTGTATAGATTAAGCAGTGTTTTTGTTGGCTTGTATTTTAATACTTATCAAATATATTTCTCATTTTCTATCCATTTACATATCTTATTTCACATACCATTTGTAATAGTTTTATTCAGCACTCCTTGTGGAGGACAAGAACACTTCTTTTCCATCTGTGGTTTTGTTTCCTCTGTTTTTGACAAGACAGTTTCCTTAGTTTCTTCATGTTCATTAGTATCACTAGCTTTGAGGATCTGAAGGAAAAACAAGAGTCTTTTAAGAAATATACTTGTACAATTTTATGAATGTAAAAGACAATAAAATTTCATAATTAAATTCATATTATTACTGTGAACATGGAGAATTATACATACCAAATAATATTCATGCTCTATATCAATAGGTATTTGGGGAGGTAACAACAGTGTATTTTGTAGGGCACCTTGATTTAGCCTTTTGTAGACCTGCCTCCCTGCCATATTCAGTTGTGATTTATGTATACTGAATAAGTGCGCCTATAGTGCAGGCAGAATAATTAAAACTGTCCCTACTTAGTCTAACTCCCAAAGATCATTCAACAAAACTTTTGTAGAATTAAAATGGAACTAAATTGGAAAGGAGGTGAAATATAATTTAACTTGGATTCATTTCATTTGAAAAATTATATAACAAAGAAAAATGAGAAAAAAACAGATCAAGCTTTCAGAAATTCAAGGTTCATGCTTTTTCCACTACTATTTATAGATAACATATTTAGATGGTTTATGGGTATACCTCAATCTTCCAGTATTTAATGGTAGTTAGTCTAATAATGAAACTGCTGATTTAGGGGGAAAAAAGACACCCTTAGTTTGTGAGAATATTGAAAGGCTTCTCCCAAGGTAAAAACCAAACCAAAGGGCTTCCCTGGTGGCGCAGTGGTTGAGAGTCTGCCTGCCAATGCAGGGGACACGGGTTCAAGCCCTGGTCTGGGAAGATCCCACATGCCGCAGAGCAACTGGGCCCGTGAGCCACAACTACTGAGCCTGCGCATCTGGAGCCTGTGCTCCGCAACAAGAGAGGCCGTGACAGTGAGAGGCCCGCGCACTGCGATGAAGAGTGGCCCCCGCTTGCCGCAACTGGAGAGAGCCCTCGCACAGAAACGAAGACCCAACACAGCCAAAAATAAAATAAATAAATAAATAAATTTATTAAAAAAAAAAAAAAAACAAAAAAACAAAAGATTAAAAAGAAACAGAACAGAATAGTTAACCATGGAATAGCGATATTCAAACATCCTTGCTGTTATCATGATGTATGTGTGTGTGCGCACATGCATGTACGTGTGTGGACATGCAGGCCAACGCTTTGAGTGTATTGATAATATTTTTGAGTGCAGTGGAGAGAGAACATCCCATTGTCACAAGAAATGGTAACAAAGGCTAGAGAGCTTGGATAGATTAAGGAAAGGAAGAGGAAGCATTTAATGACTAGGGAGACAGAGGCGCCATAGCAGCTGGTGTAAACGAATTATGTAGCTCTTTAAAATCAAAGTTCTGTAAACTGGATCATGATTAATCTTTTGGAGTTCTGATATAGAGACCTTTTTCTGGAAAGTCTGTCACTATACAAAAGGTCCAGGGTAAAGACACAAAGGTGAGTTTTGATTAGGGTGGGTGAAAGGTCATATACAATAAAACCATATTATTTTAAGTTTTATTATTTCAGAATTTATAATAAATTTACATAGAGTAAGATGAAGTCTTTACAGATAAAGTAATTAGAATCAATGGTGAATATTTTAAACATTTTTTAAAAAGGACTTTTTTGGACCCTAAGAACTGTAGAAACCTCTATTTAAAAAATAAACAATTTAGGGGCTTCCCTGGTGGCGCAGTGCTTGGGAGTCCACCTGCCGATGCAGGGGGCGCGGGTTCGTGCCTCGGTCCGGAAGGATCCCGCATGCCGCGGAGCGGCTGGGTCCGTGAACCGTGGCCACTGGGCCTGCGCGTCCGGAGCCTGTGCTCCGCAGCGGGAGAGGCCGCAGCGGGAGAGGCCACAGCAGTGAGAGGCCCGCGTACCGCAAAAAAAAAAAAAAAAAAAAAAAAAGAGAGGAACAAAATAAAAATAAACAATTTATAATTCTAATTATGAGCGATTAATATTTAGTAAAACTAGGTCAACAAAAGGTCTAATGACTTACTCTACATACTTGCAAAAATAAAAACCTGGGTCTCCTTTGAATGTACAGCACAACATTTTAATTAATTTAGATTTTTCTTTACCTCTTATACTCTAAACTACTAACTTTATTCTGGACATGGCAAGAAATAGTAAGCCAAATTTTCATTATTCCTAAAATCTGCCTCTTTGGTTCCAAAATAATCTATAGTCGCCCCTTCCATGTTTTCATTCCTTTTGCCCATTTCTTGGGCCATATTAAAACTAGCTATTTTAAAATAATCACTTTTTTTTTTAGCATGAATCATTTATTTTTTAAATACCCAGATAACACATGATCATGTTAGAAAAACAAAAAATATAGATAAGCAGGAAAAAATAAAGTCATTCCAAATCCCACTATTCAGAGTTAACCATTGCTAACATATTGATATATATTTATCTAGAAATGTGTGCATGTATGTAAAAGAGAGAGGCAGACTGAGAAAGGGAGAGAGAGTATGTGTGTTATTTATTAATAAAAATGTAAATATACTAGTGTTCCATAACCTGCTTTTTTACTTAACAATATGTTATGGATATCTTTCACATTCAATAAGTATAGGGCTATGAATTCATTATCTATGGTTTCATAGTATAAAATGACCACTTCTCACTTTTAAACCAAACATATAAAAAAATCTATTAAGTAAACTTTAAAAACAAATTTTAGCATCTGATTGTTTTCATGTCATATGTTACAATATAGTTTTAATTTTTTACCTGAGGAGTTGTAGATGATTGGATGTTTTTATCCTCCAAATGTTCATTTTTTGGATCTGTGGTGTACATACTAATGTTTAAAAGTAATTTGAAAGAAAGAAACAAAAAAGGACTATAAGTCCATCTGAAAACAAACACGGTTAGGTGGGATTAATTTTTAAATAATTTTTTAGCATAAAGTTTCACCACAGTCAAGTCAGATATCTTTATAGTAAAAACAGTCCAAATATTCATTTTAAAGTTATTAACCAAAGTCATGTGCATAAATTTTAAAAATCATTATCACAAAACAATTTAATACTTCTCAGTAGTTCATACTCCTGGGCCATATCCCAAAAGCATATATCAGAAAACTTCGTTCTTTATTTCATGCACTGAATTAATATGTTTGAGCTAATTTCCATCATTGATTTACTCTAGTCAGTCAACTCCTGCATAAGAGACTTCAAAAAAATTTTAAATGAAATGCGATCAACTACATTAAAACTACATCTATAAGCATGCTGTCTTTATACATGGTCCATTAGAAAGGTCTGTGGGTTCAACACTTAAGTAAAATAAAATAGGTTTTATTTTGAATAAGAATGAACTAGGAAAAAACAGTGAACTAGAACCATATCAAGAGGAGAATTAGTTCTGGAAACATTTATTTTAAAATATCTGTTGTTTCTACCTTCTCTGTGATCTTTGCTGCCTTTGAGTAGAGGGAGAGTATCTTTGCCTTAAAAATATCTTTCAATTCTTGAGTTACTGTTGAGGACAAAATTAAAGATTTCAAGTTTTAATTTTTAAGTACTTGATAATAATGTGCTTCAAGTATCTATATTTTTTTAAAAGACAAGCAATTTTAATAATGAAAGTTTTTAATGAAAAGGTACATTAACAGCTGAGTACCTACCATATGCTGGGTGCTTACATATATTGTCTCACTTTATGAAGTAAAATATTAGTGTGTAAAATCCTATAAGGAATCATAACTGAATTTATGATATTAAAACAGAAAATAACATTTATTTTTTTTTAATTTGATGAAAAAATTAGACCTCTAAGTCCTTTTAAAGTAAAACTCCATTTTTGTTAAAGGAAATATCAGAATTATTAGAATGACTACCTGTTAGCTGTTAGACCAGAAGCTAAGTGTTAGTAAGCCCTATGAACAAGGAATGTGGGTGAATCACGTAAGCTGTGTCAGGTTCTGAAGGGATAGGCTGAGGGTTAGCACCATGAAAACATCTGAACTCCAGTACACAAGAGTCAGGGCACAAAGTTCACCCACTCAGTAAGTTCTGAATGCCTACTCTTCTGGACTCTGAAGATAAAAGCAGCAAAACAAAACGGGAATATACGTTTCTACTCTCATGGAGCTTATATTCTTGTAGGGGGGAAGGGAAAGACAATAAACAATATTTTCAGACTGCAATTAAATACTGAAGAAAATAAACCAGCATGATGTCACAGTGGTCAAGGGGACCTTTCAACTGCGACTTGAATGAGGACAAATTGTGAGTCATAACTAGGCAGATGGACTAGGATCATGCAAACATAACATCAAGAATCATACAAGGAGGGCTTCCCTGGTGGCGCAGTGGTTGGGAGTCCGCCTGCCGATGCAGGCGACACGGGTTTGTGTCCCGGTCCGGGAAGATCCCACATGCTGCAGAGCGGCTGGGCCCGTGAGCCATGGCCACTGAGCCTGTGCTTCCGGAGCCTGTGCTCCGCAACGGGAGAGGCCACAACAGTGAGAGGCCCGCGTACCACAAAAAAAAAAAAAAAAAAAAAAAAAAAGAATCATACAAGGAGAGACATCAAGAAACCAGGCAGCATATTTTAAAATCTGCAACTATGTCATGATTAGGATGGCAGGACTTGGGATCCAGGGGAGCAAACAGTGCATTAGAGCTTGAAAACCTAGATAAGGGGTCTGAATAATAAATTTAATAGGTTAGGAGCTATAAGAGAAGCTTGATACTGTGTCAAGCAATATTTGTGCCTGGCAATTACTCAAAACTCTCTTTACATATTTGCCAAAAGTGGAATTGGTAGGTGGTATGCATAGTAACTAAAAGCAAGAACTTTGAAGCTGAGATAGAAGTGATTTATTTCCCTAGGCCTCAATTTCCTTATCTGTAAAATAATGATATAATATTGCTTAATTTATTGGTTATTGTGAGGATTAAATGATATAATAACAGCTGACACAACTTGGACTGTTAAACACTTAACAGGAATTATCTCATTCGATTCTCACACTCTATGAATTATTTACTATTATTATCCTTATTTTACAGATGTTGAAACTGAGACCCAGGAATTTTAAGTAATTTTCCCAAAGTCACATAGCTGGCAAGTAGCATAGTTGGAATTTGAACCAAATACTCTTTAGTATTATTCAAATCCTTATTAACCTTGGCATCATCTGTCTTTTTCCCTTTAGTTATTCTGGTGATACTGCATTATGGATTTAAGTTGCATTTTCTTGATGACTAATATATTTCATATATTTACTGGCCATTTAAATATCCTTTTTAGTAAAGTATCTGTTTAACTCTCTTGCTCATTAAAAAAAATGTATTGCCTGTATTGTTCTAATTGATTTGTTGGGAGTTCTTTATGTATTCTAGAATGGATCTTTTCTTGAATATATAAATAGCCAATATCATCTCCTACTCTGTGGCTTGCATTTTCACTCTGATGATGTCTTTGAATGAACAGAAGTTTTTACTTTAATTTAGTCCAATTTGTTCTCATCTTCCTTTATGGCTGGAGTTTTTATTGTTTTAGAAATCTTTGCCAACCCTGAGATCATAAAGATATCTCTTTACATATTCTTCTGGAAGCATTAGTGTTTTGCCTTTTACATTTAAGTCTATGATCCATCTGGAATTGATTTTTATGTATAGTGTGAGAAAAAGATAAAAATTGATTTTTTTCCCATACGATATCTGATTGACTCAGAACCATTAATTTAAAAAGACCATCCTTTACCCATTGCACTTCAGGGTCACCTTTGTTGTAAATAAGGTGACCACATATATGTGAGTTTATTTTTGGATTCTGTTCTGGTCCACTGGCCTATTTTTCTATCCTTATGCCAACACTACATTAGTGCTTATATAATAGGTGTTGATAGAGTTGGACTGACGCTTTGGCTTTTTGTATTTCCATATGAATTTTAGAATCAAGTTGTCAATTCACAAATACACACACACACACACACACACACAAAACCTGCTGGAATTTTGTATGAAATTGTACTGAATCTACAGATCAATTTGGGGAGAACTTGATATCTTAACAGTATGTCAATCCTTGAACATTGTATATCCTTCCACTTATTTAGATTTTCTTTATTTTAATAATGTTTTGTAGACCTCTAAATTGAAGTTAGAGGTCTTGCACATCTTTCATTAGGCTTATTTCTAGGCATTGATGCTTTTTTGGATGTTACCAAAATAGTATCATTTAAAAAATTCATTATTTGTTTTTGCTGATATACAGAAATACAAGTAAGTTTTGTTTATTTATTTTATATGCAGGCCTTAATAAGTTCACTTTATTCTAATAGTCTGTAGATTCTCTTGGATTTTCTAAGTATACAAGTTTTATTTATGCATTTAATCTCCTTTTCTTTCTTTACTGCACTGGTTGTAACCTGTCTTTATAGTTGCTCAATATCCTTGATGACCTTGGTATTGTCTGTTTTCAGTATTTCTTTTACTATAGATCTGTTGACAATAAACCCTTTCATTATTTATTTGTCTGAAATGTGCTAATTTCACCTTCACTTTTGAAGGGTATTCTCACTGGACACAGAATTCTAGTCTAGAAGTTATTTT
Source organism: Mesoplodon bidens (assembly GCF_964165515.1). Classification (NCBI taxonomy): domain Eukaryota; kingdom Metazoa; phylum Chordata; class Mammalia; order Artiodactyla; family Ziphiidae; genus Mesoplodon; species Mesoplodon bidens. The sequence goes on from NC_138176.1 coordinate 70,883,700, forward strand.
CTGTAAGCATTTAAAAAATGTTCCATTGCATTCTGGCTCCCATAATTTCTGTTAAGAATTTAATTATCATTCTTACCAGGACTCCTTTGAAGATAGTATATTTTCCCTCTCTTTGACTGATATTATAGTTACTAAAAATTTTTTTATTTTGATAAAATATGCATGACATAAAATTCACCACTTTCAAGAGTGCATTTCAGTGGTATTAAGTGCATTCACATTGTTAAGCTACCATCACCACTGTCCATCTCCAGAACTTTTTCATCATCCCAAACTGAAACTCTGTATCCATTAAACAATAACTCCCTATTCTCCCCTCCTGAAACCCCCTGGTAACCACCATTCTACCTTCTGTATCTATGATTTGACTACCCCAGGTACCTCATATAAATGGAATCATACAATATTTGTCTTTTTGCATCTGGTTTATTTCACTTAGTATAATGTCTCCAAAATTCATCCATTTTGTAACATGTATCAGAATTTCCTTCCTTTTTAAGGCTGAATAATATATTCCATTGTATGTGTATACCATATTTTGTTTACCCCTTCATTTGTCTTTTTTTTAGTGGTTCACTATTAATAATTTAATGATTAAGTGAGATAATCCAAATGAAATATTCAGCATAGTCCCAAGCATATGGTAAGCACTCCATAATGGTAACATACTCAGAAAGGAAAACAGAATTGCTTAGCTAGTTAAAGGTAGAGAAGTCAGGAGGTCTAACCCATGGTTGAGTGGCTTCCTTATGATTTAGATTCCCATCCAATATGTGGCATGGAGAATTCAAATGGAGAAAAGCGGTCAGTTGCAGGAAAGAATGCTGATTCTTTTATTTTTTATTTTGCTTAGAACAAGTTAGAGATTGTAAGATTATAAGCTGGTAACATACTATAGTGTTCATTTACAATTTATTTTATATTCAGAACACATCTTGTTATTTATGTTTTTCAGATAGTTGTTGAAATCCAACAATGCTATGGAGCAATCTGCACGGTAAACATTTCTTTTAGGATTATCGCCTTTCTCTGCGCGCCCTTTCCCTCTTTTGCTTGTAACCTGTGCATTGTCCACTAGATGGCAATACACCAACATAAAATGCAAAGGAAACAGCCATACTGTAGCATCTTATTTACTCGATTTAGTGGGAGATGATCGTTTGCCTGGAAAATTAGCCTGCAAGTAGTGGGTTAGGACTACATCCATGCTTCCTATTGTGGAATTAATTAAAACCAGTGCTGATGAATGAATAGATGCTGAATGAATAAGTACAATCATATATTTAGTGCTTACAATGTACCAGACCCTGAGATAGGTACTACATACATGATATGTGTCTGCTTTCCTCATATCACCACCCCCTCCCCCCATTGAACAGATGAGGACTCCGAGGACTGGAGGGTCAGTAGCTTTCCCAGGGTCATACAACTAGAGAGAGACGAAGCCAGGGCTGCTCAGTGGCAGGGGAAGATGATGAGTTTGAAGCCAGTGGTCACATCCAAGTACCAGAATGCAATGGAAACGTGGAATTCTACCTTAGGACTGGGCAAAAGCTATGAATTTAATCCCTTCGTTTGTTGATGGACATTTGGGTTGTTTTCACCTTTTGGGCTACTGTGAATAATGCTGCTATAAACATGGATGTACAAATAACTGTTCAAAGTCTGCTTTCAATTCTCATGCGTATGTACAAAGGAGAACTGCTAGATCGTATGGTAATTCTACATTTAATTTTTTGAGGAACTGCCATACTGTTTTCCACAGTGACTATACCATTTTATATTCACATCAGCCATATGCAAGGGTTCCAATTTCCCCACACACTTGTTGACACCTGTTTTTTTTTTTTTTTTGTTAATAGCCATCGTAATGGGTATGAAACAGTATCTCAATGTGGTTTTGATTTGCATTTCCCTAATGATTAGTGATGTTGAGAATATTTTCATGTGTTTATTAGCCATTCGTATATCTCCTTTGGAGAAATGCCTATTCAAGTCCTTTGCCCATTTTAAGACTAGATTGTTTTTTGTTGTTGAGTTGTAGGGGTTCTTTAAATACTATGGCTATTAATCACTTATCTGATATCTGGCTTGCAGATACTTTCTTTCATTCTGTGGGTTGCCTTTCCACTCTGTTGATAGTGTCCTTCAATGTGCAAAAGTTTTTAATTTTGATGTTGTCCAATTCATCTATTTTTTCTTTTTGCCTGTACTTTGGGTGTAACGTTCAAGAAATCATTGCCAAATCCAAAGTCATGAAGCTTTCCCCCTATTTTTTCTTCAAAGACTTTTACAGTTTTAGTTCTTACAATCATAGTCATCTAAACATCTTTGTCTCCTAACTCAAAAATCTGGGTCATCTTTGAACATGTTTCTATTTTCAATTTTCTGTCTTGGTTTGTGGCCATAAAGTATTGCCTAAAAGCTAGCATGGCTAATAATTTTTATTGAAAACTTGACATGTATAAGAAATGATACAGTCTCCAAATGTTATCTTCTTCCAGAAAGAAATGTGTGGTGGGGGGGAGTGCTAATCACTTTAAGGAAATCAGAGACTGAGCTCAGTTGAGATAGATTTGTAACACTCAGTTTTACCTCAATTTGTTCTGGTTCCTAGGGAATAGTTCTCTAGGAATTTTGCCTTAGATGATGCCCCCGACAAATTACGATACCCTCATTGTTTTTCCCAGGTCAGAGATACATTACTTCCCCTTGGTTCACTCCTACTGTCTATGCTTTCCTGTCCTGTAACAACTGGGTAACTTTTCCAAGGTCACAAAGGTATAAATAAAGGAGCTGGGGCCAAAATCAGGCAGTTTGGCTCCAGAGCCCACACTCTTAAAATTAAAGTGCTTATAATATATCAGACACTGTGTCAGACATAGACAAAGCTCTCACAGGGTTTAGATGCTAACGTTTAGAAAATGGCCATTATAACTTAAATCTGTTTTTAAAAAAGAAAAGAAAATCTATCAAGTATCTATCTAACTTTTTGGTTTGTCTATTTTAGAAAAGAAAGTATTAAAAATAAGGGCCTTAGGAAAAACTTGAAAATAGGGTGTAAATAATGAATAAGTCAGAGAAGGCTAAGATTATTTAGAAAGAGCTCATTGGAAATCAATTATAAAGGTGTTAAGATCTCTCTATATGCCTCTTACCTTCCAACCCCTTTCACTGAGCACTCTGGAACTTCTGCTAGAATTATCAAACTCTCAACCTCTTATATTCTCAACCTCTTCAGAGCATTCTCTCAAATTCTGTGTCTTATCTGAAACCAAGCCCTTCCCTTAAGCATACTACTTCCCTTACAGTCCTCTTTCATAATAGCTGTTTATTTGCTTACTTCCTTCTGACAACCGCTATTTATATACATTACTTTTTAAAAACCTTGCCTCTTTGAAGCTTGTATAGTTTGACAATACCGCTTTCTCCCTCTTCTAGTCACTGTTATTTACTGACCTTATCTTGGTCCCATTCCATTATTCACCAAAGACATGAAGAGCTGTCTCCCAAGTTTGTAATCCTTCTGAGTCTTAAACATAGACTTGGGTAATTCATGTACTACCGTGGCTCCACATATAACCCCTTATTCTCAGTAGATAACCTTACCTCCAACTTCCATTACAAATCTTTCTCTCCCTCTTACATTAAAGGAAGTGTCCTTCCTCCTAAGGCAAGCAGAGCACTTGTATTTTGGATTATATTCCTTCTTCTATTCTCAAGAATTTTATATCATCAATGATCCTTCTCTGCCTGTATCAACTATTCCTCCTCTCCCACTTCCTTTCAACTAGATCCTTCCCAACGACGTTTAAATGAGTTCATCTTAATAAAAGTTTCCTAGAAACTCACATCCCCATTCAGCTGCTCCTTCCCTTTACTAATAAACTTTTTGCACAGTTGATGGTTCCCACCACAGTCTTCTTTTCCTCACAAACCACTCACTCATCAATGTTTGCCACTTGAGGTTCTACTCCTTTCACTCCACAAAATAATTCTACTTAAGGGCATAAATAATCCACAAGTGAACATATGACATGATGAAACATTCTTCTTTTCACTCTTATTAAACCACTTTCTTACCCCACCCCCCATCTTTCTTCTTATTCTTTTCCTGTCTTCTTTGCAGACTCATCTTCTCTCATCAACTGCTAAAAGTTGGGGGTCATGAAGGTTCTGCCCTCAATCCTCACTTCAGTTCACTGGTTTAGTGCCCCAATACCCCTTACTGGCTTTAGGATAAAGACAAAAATATTTAACATGGCTGTGTTCACTACTACAACAAAGTACCAAATACTGGGTGGCTTGTAAACAACAGAAATTTATTCCTCACAGTTCTGGAAACTGGATGTCCAAGATCAGCATCCCAGCATGGTTGGGGAAGGCCCTCTTTTGGGTTGCAGACTGTTGACTTCTCGTTGTGTCCTCATATGACAAAGAGACAGCTAGAGAGCTCTCTGGAGTCCCTTTTATAAGGGTACTAATCCCTTTTATAAGGACTCTACCATCATGACCTAATTATCTTCCAAAGGTCCCACCTCCTAATACCATCATTTTGGGGATTAAGATATCTACACATGAATAAACATCCAGTTAATTGCAATGATAATCCTACAGGATTCTGCACAATGTAGTCCATGGGTCCCTGTCAAGCCTAAATTCATACCATTCCCCATTCATTTTTTTCATTCCTAGCCACTCTGATGTTCTTACAGTTCCTTGAAGTTGCTAGATTCCTTCTCAGAGCCTTAATACTTGCTTTTCTCTCCAACTGAAATACTCTCCACCAACCTCCCTTTCATTTGGCTAACTCCTTTTTAATCCCTCAGCTCAAGGACCTCAGAGAAATATTTATGACACCACCACTGTCCATAGACTAAGTAAGGTCCAGTTTTTTATGTTCTTATAGAATGTTGATCATTTTTTTCAGAGCAGTTATCTCAGTTTGTAGTCATGTATTGATTAGAGTGACTGTTTACTGTGTTTGTCTCATTAGGCTGTAGACTCCATAATAGTGTCCCACAGGTCCTTGAGGCTCTGTGCATTTTAGTTTTCAGTCTTTTTTTTCATTCTGTTCTTCAGTGAGAATGATTTCTATTTATCTATCATCAAGTTCATTGATTCTTTCCTAGTTCATTTCCATTCTGCTATTGAGTCCATCCAGTGAATGTTTTATTTCAGATACTTTTTTTTTTTTTGGCGGTACACGGGCCTCTCACTGTTGTGGCCTCTCCTGTTGCGGAGCACAGGCTCCGGACACGCAGGCCCAGCGGCCATGGCTCATGGGCCCAGCTGCTCAGCGGCATGTGGGATCTTCCCGGACCGGGGCACGAACCCATGTCCCCTGCATCGGCAGGCGGACTCTCAACAACTGTGCCACCAGGGAAGCCCCAGATACTGTATTTTTTAGTTCAAAAATTTTTACTTTTTTTACTGTTTCTATTTTTCTGCTGTGAATGAGTATCTTTCCATTTATTATGACTATGCTTATCTTTACCACATGAAACATAGTTGCTTCAACATCTTTGCTGATAATTCTAGCACCCGTGTCATTTTTTGGCTGGCACTGTTGATTTTATTTTCCCTTAAGACAATCATTTCCTGGTTCTTTATATGTCAAGTACTTCTGGAGTATATCATGGATATTTTGCTGCATAGACTCTGGGTCCTACTAAAATCCTCTGAGGAATATTTATTTTTTGTTTGTTTTAGCAGGCAATCAACTTGAGTTGGTGTAGATCATAAGCTCTCTCTTAGTTTCTGTGGCCATTGGTTCCAATTTCAGTTGTTTCCAAAGCCTTTGCTATCCTGCCTTTGGTTTGTCCCATGAAGCCACTGAGGGGTTAGTGACTTGCGCAGTGTTTTGTTTTGTTTCTTAATATTACTTCAGTTTTTAAAGCCATTGTAATGCTGCTTTGGGCTTGTCTCATGCATGCATAGCTGGAGGTGACCCAAGACACTTGGTTGGGTTCATGCACAGAATTAAGGAACCCCATTCTTCAGCTTTCTCCTTTCCTGAATCCACACCTCCTCCCAACTCTATTTCTCTCAAGGTCTCCTTCTGTGGCTTCTCTAGTCAGAAGATGGGGCTTTTCTCTGAGTTTTAGCTGTCCATAATTCCATAAACAGTGCCAGCCCTTGGGAAAAAGCCACAAAAGGAAAACAACAGCAATAACAATGATTCCTCACATTTGCTTTGGACAACAGGGTCCATTTCCCCAGATCTTCAGGCCAGAAAAATAGGTTTTCTATTGTAATTTTTGGCCTCCTGTGTGGGCCTAGCATGGCTGAATGACTGGGGCCTACCTTCAGGTTAAAGCCACAAGAGCAAGAGAAACTCATCCTCATAGTTTTGACTCTCCGTCACAATCTACCTGCTTTTGTTTACTTTTCTGAGTCCTCAGGTAGTTGCTGTTTGCATTTTATCCAGAGTTTTGGGTTGTGAGCAGTGAAAAAGATGCTGTAGTGGGTTTATTCTAACTTGGATGGAACTGGAAGCCTGTGCTCTTCAGGATAGCAGGGACTATATGTGTTTTCTTTGTTGTTTTTTTTTTTTACCCTTGATCTACACAGTACCTCATAAATGGCAGGCACTCAATAAATATTTGTGGAATAAACTGAGAATAAAAAAATGCCAGATACTCAATGACAACAAAAACAAAAACATTCTGCATGGTTAACAAGGGCATCTTTGATAGAAAAGTAAGAGATTCTAACATCTAGCATAAGTGTTTCAAATACGTTAAGAAAAAGGAAACACATTATAAAATGAGTAAGATCCTTAATGATTATGCTGTAAAGACAGATAAGAAATTAACAGGATAACTTAGAAAACAGTTCTGCTCCTATAGAACAAAAACTTAAAGAGTGGAAGTTTTGAAGAACTAGGACTCTGACTAGGATAGATTTTTGGGCATAACTTTAATGGGGGAAGTTGAAGAGGAAAAACCAAATACTTGAGTAATGTAGGTATTAGAAGCAGACTGGGCAGAATATATATTGGCCTTAGCTCTCTCCCCACTGCCCCTTTCCCCCCTTATTAATATTGTGCCTGTCTGCTTTCTTCTTTGCTCTAGATATGTCCTTATCTTTATTTTCCTTTGGACTTCTCGCTCTCCCTGGACACCTCTTTCTCTCCTATCTGACTAATTTTTAAATGCCTATTTCCTTAACATAATATAAATTTTGTAATTTAAAATGTAGATTAAATTAAACTAACAAATTGTATCTTTCTCTTAAGAATTGGTTTTTTGGGGCTTCAATTTCTTGATAGAAAAACATCTTGTTAACAGCTCTATACAATTACTTGAAATATACTTGATATAAGCAAAAGCCTTCCTGTGTAATTCAGGAGTAACTGTGGTAATCCAAGTGTCCAATGGTTACAGTGAATGTATTCTGTTAGAAGTGAAACCAAGCAGGACCCTGTGGGGCCTTCCCAGGGGCAGACCACCCCCTACTTCTTGTTTGTAGAAAAGCTTTAGCCTCCTAGGCCTTCCCCAAGTTCCAAAGAGCATATTTAATCAGAGAAGTGAGAAAATGCAGAAACAGAGGAAAACAGCCAAGCAAGACAAAATAATCATAGTTTAGCCATAAAACAAAGTCAAGGACCCTTAGTTTCTCATCAAAGGCTATAGATAATATTCTGAGCCATATCCTTGAGTTGTTTTGCAGATACTAAAGGCCCCACCAGGTGGAAGAAGTTAATAGCATGCTGCCCACAAGCTCGTAGACCCCAGATTGGTTGGAACCAGAAGGTTGATGATGCTGACTCCCAAAATACCACCGTTACCTCACCACCAACCAATCAGAAGGATGTACATGAGCTGACTATGCACCCGTTGACCCTTCCTTCACCTTGCCTTTAAAAACCCTTCCCTGAAAGCCATCAAGGAATTTGAGTCTCTTGAGCATTAGCTGCCTGTTCTCCTTGCTTGGTGCCTTGCAGTAAACTTTGTACTTTCTTTCACCACAACACTGTATCAATAGATTGGCTTTACTACACGTCAGGTGAGCAGACCCAGGTTTGGTTTGATAACAGGAGTCCTCTCATTATATGTCTAGATAGCTGGCATAATGGAAGGAATGAGGGCTTTGAAATCAGAAATACACTACTTGTATGATCTTGGGTAAATTACAGTCTCCTGTCATCTTTTAATGGGTATAGTACTATCTACTTTTCTTACTTTGTGCTCACAGCTGGAGAAAGCAGAATAGTTATCCAAATTTAAGTTTACTGGACATCATGCTTTCTGTATACTAACAAAAAGAAGACTTCATTGTGATTTTTATTCCAGTATCTTACATTTATGATCACCTCAGTATTGAAATAAAATTTTATGCTGTATTTATTGAAATAAGCTTCTTAAAATCCTTTTTGGAATGAGGCAGAGTATAAATACATACATACTACATATCTTGCTATTAGGGGATCAAGTGAGATGTTTGTACAGTTCATAGCAAAAGCTATGGTATTCAATTGATCATTTTTATTTTATTTTATTTTTTTTCTCAATTGATAATTTTTATTACAAGTATGTACTATCACCATATTGCTAAGCTTTGCTTTTAAAGTCATGGAAAATTTTGATTGATTTAGAGGTTCTGTTTTCACCTGTTTTTATTAGAATGTCTCTTTGTACATATAAATAATGGACACAGTCTGTATTATAGAAGAGCTGGGCAATCTAAGCTCTATGCTTTTAATCTGCTACATAATATTGAGTAAATTTCCTGTCACTTCACCTCCCAGTACCTCAATTCCAAACCTATAAAATGGGGTAGGGAGGATGTTAGATGATCTAATGCCTTTATCAGTTTTAAGGCTCTGCTTCTATTCCCTTACGGACCCACTGTAAAACAAGCAGGGTGACAGAATACCGATACACACTGCTTGGAAATTTCACATTTTACATAAATATCATGTATGTATATATCACTTAATAGAAACAACTTCTTGTCTTTCCCCAGGTGTGTGTTCTTGTAGTGTATACTATAATTTGGATTTACTCTTTTAAAGCAATGTTCAACAATAGTGACATCTAGTGACTACATGTTACATATCATTCAGCAAAAGTTCATGACCAATTCTTAGTCTTCTAAATGTGGACGATTTACTTTGTGATTTAGCTAATATCTGAAATCCTTCCTCATCTCTCCTTCCTATAGATTTAAGAAATATGAATTAAATTTGACAGTTGCATTAACAATTGGATATATAATAGCTGAAAATGTCTTCAAAAAATCATAATGCATACACGATTTAAATATTAACGATTCTAAGGGAGACTGCAACTTTTTTCCTTCCATCGAGAGTGGCAGAACTGGGAGTTGAGTTCGGGTGTGTTTCAATATGTAGTCCATGCCCTTAGCCACTATACATCACTGACATAATACATAATAGCCATTTAACATATATTTGTTAAATGAGAGTTAGGTAAAGCATGTATGTTAATGTCTGGGTTTATGAGTATGTATTCCTTTAGAATCTTTGGAACTATTGCTGCCTTTCAGACAGAAGTCTCGTTGAGTTTACATCAAAAATCATCAAGTAACAACAACAGTATAATTCTTTCTGAACAAATGAATTTGAGAGTTACATCCACTGAGAATACTCTTTATAAAGAGCATTGAATCTAGATCATTTCTTTTAAGACAATGACTAGCTGACATTACTATTTAATTAGGACAATACAAATCTGGACACTACTACTCCAATTCAAATGGACTCTGCCACTATTAAAATTACTATAGTATTTAGTGTTTGTTCTCATTAATCAGATATTATCTTGAATTTTTATTCTTTTCAGGTGCCTCGATTTTGTTTCCACAATAAAATGGTAAGGTGTTCCACGATTCGGAGTATGTTTTATATTCTTGTCTTTTTCTTAGTACCAAACGCAATGGCTTTTCTCACCCACAGAATAAAGTTACTAACAACTTGTCCAGAATCCAAGGTTTTCCACAACATGGCATCAAACCATCTTGTCAGCTTCCTCTGTAGCTCTCTTGACCCTGTATTTCAGTCAAACTAAACTGTTAACTGCTCTCCTATGCATTATTTGTTTTCTCTTATTTGCTTGGAATACCTTCCCACTGCATCTCTTCTTTGCAAATTATATCTGTTGCTTAAGGGTATTTCAGGAAAAGCTTCCTGCAAGGTATACCCAAAAATGGAAGTCCTCTTCCCTTTTGAATTCTCACATCATTCTGTCAAATGCTCTACCTTCCTTCTCCCTCTTTAGTTGTCTATCCTTGGCCTTCTTTACAAGCTTCTTTTCCTTTATCTCTCCCTTAAATGTTGAGGTTCCTTAGGATTCTGCCTTCTGCCCTTTTCTCTTGTCACTCTCTCTCTATATTTTTTAAGACATTTATTTTACTCTCAGTGACCAATAAGCTGATGAGCCTGGCCTAGAGAAGACCTCTTGAGATTCTAACTAGTATATTTACCTAAATATTGAATATCTCTACTTGATCACCTTTATAAGCATCTTAAGCTAAGCTCAATGTATGTACAACTGAACCCAAGACCTTTCCCCACCGAATCTATTCCTTCTTCAGAGAATTTCCTATCTCAGAGAATGAAGCTACCATCTACCTAGTTGCTCAAATTAGAAACTGAGGAGTCATTCCTTCTTCCCCCTTTTCCTTTCCTGCTGACCTCTGGTGAGTTACTAAATCATGATAACACAAGCTCCTAAATATTAAAAAAAATTTGCCCTTTTTTCTCCATATAAATTGCCACTATCCCAGTCCAGGCCATAAGCACCTTTCCCTCTAAACACTATAATGGTCTTTCCAACTGTTTTCCCCACGTCCAGCCTTGGTCCCCCACCCCCTGTAATTTCCATAATGCATCTTCTAAAATGTGCAGTGATTACAGCAAGTCCCTGCTTAATATTCTTCAATGGCATCCCATAGAAGAGAAACGTCCGAACTCCTCCAACTCAGCTTACAGAGCCCTCTGTTATAAGGGCTAACCTTGTCCTTGTGTATCTCCTCATTCTTCACTTGGCATTCTAAACTTCAACCGTACTAAACTGTAGTTCTTCAAACTTGTCATGCCTCACATCCCCAAGACTTTATACATCCTGTATGTTGCCTCCTCACCCAACACCCCTGCTTTTTTCCCAGCTAATTCTACATAGTTTAAGAAGTCATTCTTGTAGAAGCTCCCTTCAGTATGCATTCTTATTGCAGCATCCACCCCAGTATGGTAAGTGCTTGTTTAACTACCATCATTCTTACTTGACAAATATTAGTTGAGAGTGCAGTATGTAACTGGTACTCTATTCTTTATATAGAATTTAGTCAGTATAGGGTATTGTGGAAGCACGTATGGTACATGGGGTCCAAGAAATGCTTCTCAGTGACTCTCATTTCCGTTTATTTTCCTCGTAGATTGAATCAGTGCTGATTTCATAATCATTTCTGGGTTCTTTGAATTACCTAACACAATAGATGGTAGATAAATATCTAATCCCATTAACTGTTGGATTTTAAACACATACAAACGTTTTCACATTGTAAGTGGACTCCAGCCAGCCATTACTTTCTACTTAGCAGAGCTTTTCTTTGTTATCACTTTGGATATAATGGAGTGTAAAAAGTGAAGAGGCAAACTACTATAGTGAAAGATATGGGACTTATTGTCAGAACACCATGGTTAGTAATTCTGCCACTTTCTAGGTATGCGTCCTTAGTCAAGACACTTAACCTCTCTAAGCCTCAGTTTTCTCATCTGAAAAAGGTAGTTACAAAATCACATGAGATAAGAGAAAATAAAAGCATAACATAAAATATAAAGGGGTATCCAAATGCAATTATTATTATTGTTATTAGGGTGACTACAGATCAGGTCTCCCTGTTACTTGTCATCCCAGCTCTATAGGCAACAGGAGTTCCAAATCTCATCCTTCACCTTCCCTTTACTATTTATTTATTTATTTATTTATTTATTTTGCATTACGCGGGTCTCTCACTGTTGTGGCCTCTCCCGTTGTGGAGCACAGGCTCCGGACGCACAGGCTCAGCGGCCATGGCTCACGGGCCCAGCCGCTCCGCGGCATGTGGGATCCTCCCGGACCGGGGCACGAACCCGTGTCCCCTGCATTGGCAGGCGGACTCGCAACCACTGCGCCACCAGGGAAGCCCCCCTTTACTATTTAAAAGGTAGGCTTTTGTACTTTAATAAACACATACTCATGAAAATGTTTAAAAAAACAAAAACAAAAGACAAATATTGTATGATTTCACTTATATGTGGAATCTAAAAAAATAAAACAAGCTAGTGAATATAACAAAAAGGAAACAGACTCACAGATATAGAGAACAAACTAGTGGTTACCAGTGGTGAGAGGGAAGGGGGGCCAATATAGGGGTGAGAGATTAAGAGGTACAAACTACTATGTATAAAATAAATAAGCTACAAAAATATATTGTACTGCACAGGGAATATAGCCCATATTTTACAATAGCTATAAATAGAGTATAACCTTTAAAAATTGTGAATCACTATGTTGTACACCTGAAGCTTATATAATATTGTATATCAACGATACCTCACTTAAAAAAAAAGTCAGATAACAAGTGTTGACAAGGATTTGGAGAAATGGGACCCTCATATACTGCTGGTGATAATGTAACATGGTACAGCCACTTTGGAAAACAGGCTGGCAGTTTCTCAAATGATTTAACATAGTTACCATATGACCCAGCAATTCTACACTTAGGTATATTCTCAAGAAAACATATGTCCACACAGAAATTTGTACACAAATATTTATAGTAGCATTATTCATAATAGCCAAAACGTGGAAACAACCCAAATATTCATCAATGGATGAATGGATAAGCAAAATGTGGTATATCCATACAATGGAATATTATTCAGCCATAAAAAGAATGAAGTACTGATACATGCTATGATAAACCTTGGAAACATAATGCTAAGTGAAAAAAGTCAGTCACAAAAGATCACATACTATATGCTTCCATTTATGTGAAAGTACAGTATAGGGAAATCTATAGAGACAGAAAGTAGATTAGTGGTTGCTTAGGGTAAGGGGTGGGGAGGACATAAGGGTGTTAGCTCCAAGGTATGGGGTTTCTTTTTGAGGTGATGAAAATATTCTAAAACTGTAGTGATGGTTATATATATCTGTAAATACACCGAAAGCACTGAAATGTATACTTTAAATAGGTGAATTTGGTATGTATGGTATGGTATGTGAACTATATCTCAAAAAATCTGAGTTAAAACAAAAACAAAACACACACACACACACACATAGTCAAAATATTTAACAACTAAATATTAAAGGGACAAGAGAGTCAGAAACACCAGCCTATGAAAGTCTAGAATTTAGGTGTATTGGCCAAAAACCATCAGGCCGCATTATTTTAAAAAACGTTAACTGGAAGGGTAGGTGGCACAAAAGAGTAATGATCTGAACCATTTCTCAGTAAAATAGTAACCCATTGAGCTGGAAAGTCAGGGTATCTGGGTTCAAGGACTAGTTTAGCTACTAACTTAACGACTTATACCCAGGTAGTCTATCCACCCACCACTTTGGTCTTTCAGTTCCTTGATCTCCTTGGCTCCTACGATCTTTTTTCCACCCTATCTCAGCCACTCACTCACAAGGCCACAAATATGAAATGGCCACTCAATTCTGCCCAGCTATGCTACTATGTTTCTCTAGTATTGCTACAGACTGAATATTTGTATCTGCTCAGATTCCTTATGTGGAAATCTTAACCCCCAATGTGATGGTATTAGAAGGGGGGCCTTTGGTAGGTGATTAGTTCATGAGGACGGAGCACTTACGAATGGGATTAGTGCCCTTATATGAGACCCAGAGAGCTCTCTTGCCTCTTTTGGCCATCTATAAACCAAGAACTGGGCCCTCACCAGAAACTGAATCTTCTGGCACCTTGATATTGGACTTCCCAGCCTCTAGAACTGTGAGGAAAAAAATCTGTTTATAAGACACCCAGACTATGTTTATTTTTATTGCTTATAGCAGCCTGAATGGACTAAGAAGTATGACTGCCTTCTATCTTCGAAATGACTATTTTATGTCTTTTCTTCACCCCTTAAACCTCTTATCCAAACATTCCACCTCTCTTCTACTGATCCTGCCTCATACTTTCTTTATGCTCATTGAGAAAAAGAGAATTAACTTCAGGCAGAAACTCTCTCATCTTCTGATCACTGAATCTACTCGTGTATCTGCATCTCTACCTATACTCTCTTTCTTCCCATTACTATAAATTTTATGTTCATGTTCCTGAGCCAACATTTCTACATATTCCCTGGATCCCATCCCCTCTCACTTTCTCAAAGACTCCACTCCTAAGATATACGTTTTCTCTCTTATACCATATTTTTCCCCTCTATACTGGGTCATTCACATTAGGCTAAAAACATACTTAAGTATCCCCATCTTTAAGAATCCCACTTCGACCCCATATATTCTTCTATAACCTCCATTTCTCAGTTCTTCTTCATAGTGAAATATCTTGAGATGTCTACAGTGTTATGTCCATTTCTTCACATCACATTTACTCTTCATTATGCTTGTCAAAATTCAAGTCAGATTTCTTTATTTTACCTCACCTCTCATCACATTTCAGTACCATTGGCCATGCTTTGTAGTCTTGGCTTTTTAAGTCACCACACACTTCGGACTTTCTTCCTACTTCACTGGCTACTCTTTCTCCATCTCCTCTGCTTGCTTCTTTTCCTCTGCTTTACCTCTAATCATTGGAATGCTTTCTATGAACACACTATCCCTAGGTAGTTTTATCTACATCCTGATGTCTCTCAACTTTATATCTTTGGTTCCATACACAGAACTCAAGACTCAGAACTTACTTTAGATTTTTAATAAGCAGACCAAACATAAGGTGAGCAAAATAAAAACAGTCCCCCCTCTACACATTTTCTTCTCTAGTCTTTTCCATTTGGTAAATGGCAAAACCATCCACTAGGAGCTACTCTCTTTTTCTCACCCCTATATTTAAAACATCACCAAGTCTGTAGGCTCTGCCACCAAATATATCTCACATCCATCCATGTTTATACCACTTTAGCCAAAACTATGGTCATTCCTTCCTGGATTACCACAAGGGTCTCCTTCTCCTAATGTTGCTTCCCATTCCGTATGACCCATTCACCATGTAACAGGTGGAACAAACCTTTATACAATAAATCAGATTATATTACTCCCTTCCAAAACACCCCCTACTGGTTTCTTATCATACTTTAAATAAGTTCCTAACTTGTCCCGTGGGTAGAGCCCCATGGCCGATTCAAAGCCCTTTGGCCCCTACCTATGCTTTGGCTCCTCCCTATCTCTCCAAGTCCATCTTGTCCCACTTTCTCTACATCCCAGCTACAGCATTCTTTATGATGTTCTTTGAAAGAGTCAAGTTCTTTCCTACCTTGGGCTTCTGTAGTTGAAGTTTCCTTTACCTGCATTGCTCTGGTCCCAAATATTTCCATGGCTGGCTATTTAATTTTTTAATTTTTATTTTTTTGTGATACGCGGGCCTCTCACTGTTGTGGCCTCTCCCGTTGCGGAGCACAGGCTCCAGACGCGCAGGCTCAGCGGCCATGGCTCATGGGCCCAGCCGCTCCGCGGCATATGGGATCCTCCCGGACCGGGGCACAAACCCATGTCCCCTGCATCGGCAGGCGGACTCTCAACCACTGCGCCACCAGGGAAGCCCGCTGGCTATTTTATATCACTGAGGTCTCAGCACAAATGTCAGCTCTTCAGGGAGGCCTTCCCTAACCAATCAATCTCAAGTAACCCCTCCCTGAGGTCCTCTCACCTCACACTGTTTTACTTCTTCACTGCACTCACCATTATCCAAAATTTCTTTGTTCACATATTGTTTACCTGTTTATTTTCTATCTTCATTACAATTTAAGCTCCATGAGAACAGGAATCTTGCCAGTCTTTTTAACCATCGTATTCACAATGTCTGGCAAAATAGTAGATTCCCTAAAAATATGTGATGAATTCCTGTCCCTGAGCGAGTCACTCGACCTCTCTAACTCACATTTGTGGGCCTACTGTTGCTAGACTCACCTCTGGGTCTGGAGAATACAAAAGTGAATAAGACATGGCTTCTTCAAAATCTCATCCATTTATCCCTTTTTTAATATTTACTGAATGTATATTGTACTATGTTCCACATGCTGCTCTATCTCACTGTTTAGTTCCTTCTTCAGTAAAATGGAGTTTTGTTAACCAACTCTATCTCATAGGCTATATAAACAGGATGAGTATGAAAATAATATACAAAATAAGAAGTGCTATAAAAATATTACTTTATATATTGCTATTGTTGCACCTGCCTCTTTCCTTTTGTCTGGTACTGGCCAGGAGTTTATGACAACAGAGAGTCAACTGACAAAACCAGTAGTATAAATTCTAGTACTCACGGAAGGTAATAAATATGAATATCCATTTCATAGGATATTCTGGTGCATGAATGTCTGGTGCATGAATTCTAAAATGTGATAGTAATAAGTGTCACTTTCCCACACTTCCGTTGCAGTAACAGAATAACAATAACAAATAACAATACTATTTACCCCTATGAAAAATTACAGAGTGAGGTGTGACCTCTCTCGGTGCCACCCAAGCCAATCTTCCCTCTCCATCACCCCATCTGATCTTTCATAGACTACAGGACACACACAGAGGGGCATCAGTGACCAGTTATGGGCCTGCAGAGCTCTTACAAGGACTCCTACATGATAAGCCTGACACGTGGTACCTGTGCAACAACTGTCCTTAATCCTTCAAAAGCACTGATCTAAAGGGCTTGTCCACTGTGATAGAACAGGCGGAGTGAGGGGCGTGGGAAGAGGGAGGTGAGCCCTCCCAGGATCAGCAACCAATCCTGGAAGACATCTCCAATCACAGGAGCTTACGAACGTTCATTTGCAGATATGCACCATTTGTACAGTAGTCTGCACTTAATAAAATTAATTTTTCAGTCAGTCCTGACTGACGGACATTTTCTTACTTGCGAGTACCTGTAAAATGAAAGAAACGCAGGAGGAAGGGAGAGAATAAAGAAGAGAGATGTGGGGTGAGGGAGTAAAGACACGAGTCAGGGAGAGGAGAGAAAGAGGTCTGTGACTGCTTCCCCAGTGCCGGGCAAAGAAGCCCCCTAGAACTACGCTCCCTAGAACTGAAGGGGACGAAAAGGCGTTCCTGGGGGCTACCAGAGGGGAAAGACCGCGGGAGACAGGGGACTAGTGTCAAAGGGGAGAGGAAAGACAAATGGGCCGTACATACAATTCCTTTAGCATCCGCCGCTGCCCCGGGAGCGGCCCTGGCGCCCAGCAACCGCCGCAAAGCCCACGCGCAGCTCTGGGGTACAGGTGGCGGAACCTCGGAGAGCGCAACGGGATTCGGGACAGCGGCATCTGGGCGGGGCTGACGACGGCGGGGCGGGGTTAATGGCAACGAGGCGGGGCTCATGGCAACGAGTGGGGGCTGGCTGTGGCGGGGCGGGGCTGGGCTGGCGGCGGCGGGGCGGGGCTGACGCGTTTAAGTGGCGTCATGGTCTCCCCAGGCCCGGGCGCCAGAGGGTTCTGGTGTTCTCCGCGACCGCCCGGTGTGTTTTCAGTCTGTTCAACCCTTTCCTTTCCATGTCTCAGGACACCGACATATTGTGTTGTAAAAGTCAAGGGACGGAGTTGACTTCGGAGGGGCATTAGCCAAAAAGCAGCGCCAGGGGCTGCGCGTGCCAGAAGTAACTTGTCAAAACTCAGATCATATTTCCTCTTACGTCAACTTAAATATAGTGCAGTCTTAAAAGAACATAGTCTCTGGGGTCAGGACTGCGCTCAAATTTCAGCACCGCCACTTTGTAGCTTTGGGAACACAGGCAAATACATAATCTCCCTGAGTTTTGGGTTTTCTTATCTGTAAAGGATGTGGTGGTGTTGTGAGACTAAATGAATTGATGCATGGTAGGTGTCTGCAACAGGGCTTGATACAAAGTAAACAGACGATATTCTGTTATCAGTGTAAAACCTTTGTTTTGTTTTGTCCCCGGCACCATGAAATCTTATGGGGAAATCTTCATATGCAACAAATGAAAGCAGAACTGCTCTGGTTTAAGGTGGGCCCAGAAGCTTTGGGTTCTCAGTGCCAAAGGTGGACTTCAAGTTTCCTCTATGGAACCCCCAAGCTTCCTACAATATAGACGAAAACAACTGTTATTGGAGAAAGTCTAAACTTCTTAGAAAGACAAACTGACCTTTCCTATTTTTTTCCTCCTGATACTCCAAACAACTTTTTCTCCTGCACACGCTGTATTCCTTTTTGACCCCATGTTTTTTGTGAAGTCATTCCGTCTACGCGGAGTGTTCCCTCTCTTCTTTTCTTACTTATCATTTAAGATCTCATTCAAATTACAACTCTTTCTGGGGCGACTGAGTAAAAATTCTCTTTTTATTGTAACCCCTTCCCACTTTCAGCATGGTGTAGACAGCTCAGCAAGGATTTAAAGTCATTGTCTTCCTTGTTTTAGGAGAGTAGACAAGGTCTTTTGTGATTATAGGGTTAAGGAGATGCTTTGTTCTCATGGTAGGGAAGGAAAAAGCAAGGAGATCCCCAAGGATACTGGGATGAAGAACAAATGGTAGAGCTGGGAAGAAGGACCTTTGAGAGGAATCTGCTGGCCTCCAGGACACTGCTCTGTGCCCCAGATGCAATGGACTGCTGGAGGTCAAATGCTTTAGGGTCTATTTAAGGAAGACGGAGGGCACATCAACAGAGTTTCGGAATTTCTCACCAGGTCAGAGGGCTCAGGCCATATTTAATTTGAGTTAGTCAACTAAAGCATGTGATATCACTTGCTCCCAAAATGGCATGAAGCAATTCCCATCTGTTACAGAGAACTAAGTTATTCATATAGAAATAGAATGTTCTGAAACATTTCAAAAATAATGTCCTTCATTTATTTAAAGACAATATAATACAAATTTAATAATAATCACTTAAAAAGCAGCTAAAGAAACATCTGAAGCTTTTTTGGTAAAAAAAAATCAATAGTAAGTTAATAGTAATTAAGTTGGTTATATTTGCAGCAATGCCATTAAAAGCAAAAAAAAAAAAACTTTTGAGGAACAAAGAGAACCTTATTCATTACAGTTTTTACTAAATTTGATATGAAAGTAGTTTCAAAAATATCTTCTGTATAAATGGTCTGTACTTCTGAAAGCACTTCGATAAAAACAGAAATTTGGCCAATGATCTATTTGGTATGATTTAAGTGCCAATTTTCTTTTCCAGTCTTACCTCTCACTAATTCCCTTTATCAACCTTAAGTGTCGGCCATTTACCCCAGGCTTTACTGTTTTCACACTTGGCTAATATGTCAGCCCGGTACCTAGCTATTCCCTTCTTCGCTTTACTCCCTAATGTCAACTCGTCAATCCAAATCATATCCTTTCTTCAAGGTCTGGTTCAAGTATCACCTCCTTTAAGAAGTTTTCCTCACTGAGAACAGTTTTGAATCATTCATTTGGATTACAGCTACTTGTACACATCTTGCTTCCTTGTAAGGTTCTTGAAGGCAAGTATATTATTCACATTTGTATTCCCCTCAGAGTCAATCTCCCACTAGAATTCGAGTTCCATTAAACAGAACCCTTGAATATCTTCTTCATCACTGTATTCCCCAGCACCTAGCAAAACTGGCACATAGTAGCCAAGTTACAAGTGTATTCTGAGTGAGTGAATGAATGGATTTTAGAACATAACTCCATAAAGGCAGGGATTTATCTGTTTTATTCATTGCACAATGAATATTTGAATATTACCAGGTGAATAAATTATTTTTTGGAAGGCTTAGGATTCATTATATACAACAAAAATTCTTCAATCTATATGCCTTCCCAGAGGTCAAATGTATTTATGTTGCCTTTCACCCAACCAATTTGGTGGATGATATATCGTTCTGAAAATAAGACATCCCCCAGAACTGCAAGAGTAAACTTTAAAAGAATCAAAATAAAATGGGTGTTTACATTAGTTTGTTTTCTTTATTGTGCTTTTCTGTGTTCTAAATTTTCTGCAGTGAAAATGTATTATTTTGTAATCAGACAAAAATAATCAGTACTATTTTTAAAGAATGTAATGGATGAGATCACTTGCAAACATAAGACCGAGGACATTTTGAGAACATTAAAGTCCAATCAATGTTTTGGAGTTAATACCAGAGAGAAAAACACTGGACTGTGAAAATAACTTGAAGAGCTGAAGCCTAATCAGTCTGCCTGAAGACAAACAAACAGACAATAAACAAACACTTCTCAAAGGGGAGATTGATGGCAGCAACCCTAGGAAAAATCGGCCTCTTGAAGAACATGAATTTATAGTGTTTGTTTAGCACTGTCCTTGGAAGTATGACACCCTTGCTGTGCACTGAATTGTGTCCCCCCGCCAAATTCATAAGTTGAAGCCATAACCCCCCAATGTGATGGCATTTGGAGATGGGGACTTTGAGAGGTAATTAGATTGGATAAGATCATGAGGGTAGAGCCCTCATGGTGGGATTAGTGACTTTATAAGAAGAGACACCAGAGAGCTTGCACACTCTCTTCCATCCCCATTTTTTCACCCCACCATGTGAGGACCCAGCGAGAAGGAGGTTATTAGCATGCTACGAAGAGAGCCGTCATTAGAGCCTGATCATGCTGGCAACTTTCACATTTGACTTCCAGCCTCCAGAACTGTGAGAAAATAAATACCTGTTGTTTAAGCCACTCAGTCTATGGTATTTTGTTGTAGTAGCCCAAGCAGACTAAGATAGACTAAGCAGACTAACATCTAAACTGTTATGTGGCAGGTAGTTTTCTGACACTGGAAGAGAATCTCCTCACTGACTCAGTTAATAAAAATTTACTAAACGCCCACTGTGCTCCATGCCCTGTGCAAACTGCTGAGGATTCAGAGATGACCAAGATAAGGTTCCCACCCCTCAGGGGTTAATTTAATAGGAGACAAACATATAAACAAACTGAAAAAAGGACTATAAGTACTATGACAGAAGTATGTATAGGGTACATACACCGTTCTTTCAGCCACCCGGAGGTTAGAGTAATGGTTTCTATCTGTGGTTGGGTGGGTGGAGTAAGTTTGGTTGGCTTAACACTCTGTATCAAGTTAACTCCGAGTTCACCAGCCAAGTCAAGAGCTGTGACTTACAATGTGGTGACAAACCTGAGACTCCATGGTGAGCCCTGCAGAGACCAATACTGGACAGAGAGCCATAGAGATTTGGGTGTAAGGTAGAGGTAGGAAGTAGCTGCATGCTCTGCAAATGGCATAGGCTATGGCAGTGGCTTACTGTGCTCTTCAACTGTTTCTACATTCTGTAAATTTCCATTTCTAATTCTTCTTTGGGGCCTTGAATATTTATAACAACATCTCATTTACTTATACTAACTGTATTTTGTATTAGTTAAAAAGTATTCAAAGCCTGTTACATGGAGAAGAGCTACTGGTGAACATGGGAACCAGCACTAACTGCAGCACCCTTGGGTCTCACATGCCTTTTGCTAGGTCCTAATCATCCCCCATGTCCTAACGCTAGTCCTCCTTTCTCTGGAGGCTGTGTCTAAACTGCACGTCCCCCTGGATTGATAAGGCGCTCCTGCTATGAGCTCCCTGGCACCCCTCTACTTCCTGCATCATGGCACGTATCATACTGTTTTGCAATCTCTTGTTTAATGGTTGCTCTCCTCTATCAGACTGTCAGCTCCTTAAAGATGGAAACAATATTAGTCTTCATGATGTGCCTGGGTCACCAAAGGCTTCCAGTAAGTATCTGTTGGATGAATCTAGTTTCAGAGCTTGTGAAAGTAGCGGACCAGGTGAGCATTAAGTTTATGGTGCTACCACCAAGGTGCACCTGGCCAAGGAAGTTCATCCATCTGAACTTTGGTATACATTAATCCAGTCCAAATTGAGAACACAAACACTAAGGGAATACAGTCCCAGAAAGTAACCAGAGTCAGGCTGACATGAAAATGAAGATTCTATGGCTTCGCAGTATGTTAGCTTAATAAAAATTAAGCTAGTTTTTGAACAAAGATGGATGTCATGGTGGAAGGGGCTGGAAGAGTAGTCTAATGATAAGATTATTTCAATATGAGATGTTAGTCTAACAACTAAATGAAGGGTATATGTACCCTATTCGCACTTCTGTCAGAGCACTTATATCCCTTTTTACAGTTTGTTCATATGTTTGTCTGCTATTAAATCAGACCCTTAGGTAGTCTAATGACATGTTTATTTAAACATGATTATTCTAACAACTAGGCAGGAGTTGACCTAGAGTCGAGGAACTTAATGGGTGACATACAAAAGCAGAGACGTTCTGTTGATTAAGTGGGATAAAATGTGACTTTTGCAGATAAGCCTTTCTTCTCATCTTCTCTACTAGCATGTTGCAATCCCTGAAATTTCTGCCACAGAAGTCACTCTTTCGGTTAAAGTTACTAACTTTAGATAGTCCTTGTTAACCTGCAAGAATATGCTATTAGGTGTTGGCAACACCCAACACAATGGTACTTCTGGCTCTCCAATCTGACCTTCCCATCTCCCAGGAATGTGAATGCTTAGTGAGAGACACTTTCTCAGCCTCCTCACAGCGGGGTGTGGGGGTGTGGTCTTCACTAACATTATGTAAGAGGAGAGATGTGTCCAACTCCACATCCCTTCCTTAAAAATAAATTGCTTGCCTTGGACTTTCTTTTTTCCTTCTTCCCGAGGATTAGAAAGGGGACAGACACCTTTAACCTTTGTCCTAAGCTAGGGCATGGCAGAGCCTCAAGACAGGACATGGGTCTCTAAGTAGACTGCATGAGCAGAGTAACCCTGTCAGCTGGTTTCATAAGAGGGAAATAAATTTCTCTATTTAAGTATTTCATTTTTTGTTTCCTCATTATAGCAGCTTACCTTACCCTGATTAATATGATATCCATGAGGCTGGTGTAGAGATTGATAGAAATTGATGAGGGATTGTGTTATGGTATTTTAAAAGAAGAAAAGAGGAGGGCTTCCCTGGTGGCGCAGTGGTTGAGAGTCTGCCTGCCGATGCAGGGGACACGGGTTCGTGACCCGGTCCGGGAAGATCCCACATGCTGCGGAGCTGCTGGGCCCGTGAGCCATGGCCGCTAAGCCTGCACATCCGGAGCCTGTGCTCCACAACAGGAGAGGCCACAACAGTGAGAGGCCCGCGTACTGGAAAAAAAAAAAAAGAATAAAAGAAAAGAGGAGCCCAAAACAATTCAAGGCATGAGAGGCTAGGTGACCATGAATCGTGAAACTGTGATGGTAATAGTAAGTCAGAGCAAGCTGTTGGCTAGCAGAACAGGACACTGAAATTAAATTGTGGTAGTACATTCAAGTGTATATGTCCCTGTAAAAACTAAGATATAATGATGAATAAGTGTGTGGAAAAAAAAAAAGAAGGTAGAGCTCATGTTGGAGATGTAGAACATTACCCCCATCCCCCCCATATGGAAAGGGTAATGGTTAAAATGCTGTTTAAAGAAATAGCCACACTCGATTCTAGTACATTTTAAGCTTAAACATTACATATGTCAATATCCATATGGATAAAAGTAGCCTCTGCTAGTTGATAAAAGTAGCCTCCAAAAGCAGCTTTCTGATGCCTATATTCAGCATTCTCTCTTTTCACCTCTAAACCTGTATAGAAGTCTCTCCTTGATCTTCTTCATCTTTATTTTGATGTTCAGCTTTCTGGAGAAGTCTGGGGCCTAGCAAACCAATAAGTAGACTTCCAATTGGGGCTGTGATGAGGATGGCCAAAAATGCCACTGTCAACACATCCATTCCATATCCTTCTAACTGTTTCTCTCCATGTGATCTTGCTGTGTCCAAAGCCACAGATCCTATTGCAGCCTGTAAAAGTTTAAAGGTAAGGTTGGAAGCATGATAAGACAAGCACATAGAAAAAAAGGTTAATTATTTTATCATTTGCAAAAACAAATTTCTTGTTCTTTTGCTCAACTGACAAAGTTCTATTAGTCTTCTTTCAAAGTGTACTACAGTTGATTTTAATGATTTAAAAGCTCTGCTTGCCCTTGCACAGGGAAAGAATGATGATTCATATATACCTATTTGCATAAGGTAAACTTACAAAAATATCAGGCAAATATATTTCAGAACACAAGGCAAATACAGACTTAGGATATTAATTAACTATAACAAGATTCTATATACTAAATTCCTCCTGAGTAAAGTTGAAAGTTACTGAAGGGTTATCTCATTCTTTTGTCTTTAGGAATTTGGAATTAAGAAAGGACAAGATGAAAAAATGCAGTGATACTTACTGGAAGATGATGAAATTTTACATGAAAAAACATAAGAATATTGCTGTACAGCCTAAGCTAATTGTTAAACATCAAGAAACTTGAAAGTGGCAGGTACCTTTGAAACTTGAAGTTAACCTTATTAGGAATTTGATTAACTCTTTGCCTTAGGAGTTGGTGAAATGTTTTGTTTAAAATTTATCTACTGGGAAGTATTATGAAAACTCTTAGAGACAAAATGCAATATTATCAGTGCACATGGGGAAAATACATTAATCAATCTTGTTATCCTCTTATTGGCACAGAACATAGCAATGAAACAAGAGAAAATATCAGTGTGGATGAGACACAATGGCAGAGACTACTAATTGCCCACAAATATCTGAATTCCTCTTTTCCCTTCTATAATAGAACTCCTGAGTTTAGCTGGTCACATTGCTGTCCAAATACAGACTTTTTTTCCAGTCTTCTTTGCAACTAGTTGAAGCTATGTATCTAAGTTCTGGCCATTAAGTGGTGAGCAGAAGTGATAAACCCTTCTTGTAACTGTTCCTTGAAAAGAAATGGACACTTGTACCTTATTCTTTCCCCCTTCCCATTGGATGACAAACAGTGAAAGTTGGACTCATGGATGAAAGGCATACGCTGAGGACAGCAGTTACCCTGCCAGCTCTGGAATTCCCATGCTGCACTGCTGGTTAGAGAGAAATAAAAATCTATCTCATTTAGTCCTCGTGTTTGAGGGCTCTTTGCTATTTCAGATCACCTCGTGCCATAACTAATTCAACATTTCATGAATTCTCAGCAAGAACTGCACACATTATGAGGTATATTTCTGTTTCAGCTCTCTGTCATTGTGTATATGTGTATGTGTGTGTACGTTTGGGGGTTTGTATGTTTGCTAAGTTGTCATTTAAAATCTATTTCTGGGACTTCCCTGGTGGCCTAGTGGTTAAGAATCCGTCTTGCAACTCAGGGGACGCCAGTTTGATCTCTGGTAGGGGAACTAAGATCCCACATGCCGCGGGGCAACTAAGCCCGCGCACCACAACTAGAGAGAAGCCTGCGAGCCACAACTAGGGAGAAGCCCACGCATGGCAACAAGGAGCCCGCGTTCCACAATGAAAGATCTCATGTGCTGCAACTAAGACCTGACACAGCCAAAAAATAAATAAATAAATATTAAAAAAAATATACATATATATATATATTTCTTATAGTAGGTCATAGACAAAAAGTTTAAAGAACACTAATATGGAAAAAATATATAAGAAAGTCTTGTTTCTTGTGCAGTGGCAAAAGAAGAAAAAAATTGTATACAATACTTGCTTTGAAAACATGCATTACTCAAGACATCCTAGATAATTTTAAAATTTGTTTTCATAGCAGGAAAGTGCCGTCTTTCAGATTTTGATGTTAGAAACAAATCTTTCATACTAAAGCTACTAGAGCGATTATTTTGATGTTTACCTACTAAAGTTACTGAAAGTAGAGTGGAGGCTGGAGAACTGTGAGGGAGAAACTGTTCTACTTACTGTGCTCTATTAACCTCACAGCATTCTTAGCCACTATGCCTCAGACACCTTTGAAAGTCTGATGGAAAGAAAAACTTCTCTGGAATAATGCCCCAATCCCATAGCCACACAAAATCTGGCATATAGTTACGCACACTTCACCCCTCAAGGCTTCCTAAATTAAGAACAACTAATTTTCATTTCATGAAACAGAAATTTACACATTTAAATAATTGCAAGATAATCAAGGATGAAACAGTTCAATCTTATTTGTTGTAATTAGTTGGAGAATACACAATACAATCAGGGATATATTACATTTGCAACAAATGATGATCTATACAGTTCTAATTTAATGAGCAATTATAGGTATGCTACCAAATACCTGGTCAACCCTTTCGAGTACCTATTGGTTACTGCTTTGTTTATTAGAGTGCACAAATTTTGGGTCATGTGATTGAGACATCTGTCAGGAGGTTCAGGTGGTTTGAAAATTTAATATCAACCAATAATCTAGGAAATAAAGCATTTTCTGAGTTATTTCTCAATAAATCTTTCTCTATTAAAGACTGTGGTCAAGCATAACTGATCATCAATCATATAGACATTGAAGTATTTCCAAATACTAAGATGGGCTATGCTATTTCTGTTTCACTCTCTTCTTAGAAGATATTGAAATGAATAGAGTTAATAACTATCTCTTTGGGTTATTTTAGAGAGCTCTGACTGACAAAAATTCCAACTCTTCCCTCCTGCTACTTACTACTGCTTTCTAGTAGTGTAGGGATTTATTGGATTTTGAGTTGCACCCTGGTGATCTAAGGAAATTTAATGAGCTGTCATATTTAATGAATCAATATACCCAAAATAAAACTTTTAAAGAGTAAATTAGTATAAAATCTTATCATAAATCAAACTTCAATTACTTATTTTCACCAAATTTGAACAAGCCCTCTTATTAAAAATTTCAAGGTATCATATAGAAATAGGAATTAAAATCCATCATTACCTGGACTGTGGCCTTTGGAAGCCATGCAAAAGAAATAAATATCTTTTCCTTAAAGTTAAAACCAGCAAAACACACCATCAGATATGTAGCCAAAATTCGTATCACTACTGCAGTGCCCAGGGTGGCAACACAAAGGCCTGTAAGAAATACTCAATTTTTAGACATAATAAAATACTGGGGGAAAAATTGAATCACATGGTTACTGATTCAGAACTCTTTCAACAGAAGTCTAAAAACATTCACAAAATTAAAAAGACAAAAATGGCTAGGCATAATTTATCAAAACATCAATATTAAGGATCAATCAGATCACTTGTTTAAAAGAAGGTATTTCCCCTTGATTTTTTTTTTTTAGTAAAATGCAAAAGATTTATTTGCTCTGAGAGAAACCAGAATATTCCCTTAAACTGAAATCAGAAATTAAACATATTTTAATTTCTACAAAGGAGATTTGAATGTTCTTTTAAGCTTTATAGCAAGAAACACACTTTCTTCCATGCATTTATTTAACAAGGATTTATTCAATAACTATGCATGGCAGGGTCTGGACTAGGTACTAGTATCCAAAAATGTATAATGTACAGACTCTGCCTCTATGAACTTCAAAGACAGAGGAAGACAGAAACATAAAAAACTATTAATATACTCTAAGGTAAGTACAGTATAAACATACTGGTAAGAGGGCATAGAAGAGGAAAAAATTATTATTTTCATCAAAGTGGTTGAGAATTCTTTACAGAGAGTATAAGACCAGAGGCGATATTCAAAATATTTATGAGCCATTATGGAGGCAATCAGCCAATCAGAACAGAGCTCGCTGGGCAGTGACCAATCAGAACAGACAGTGGCAGTCTACGGCTGTTTCATCATACTGGTGTGCACACTGACAGCCCATTAGACCCGGTTTTCAGATACAGCTACTGCATTCAGTCAGCATTTAGAATCCTTTGCTGGTAAAGGTAAGTTCATCCTGAAGTGCAAAGTAAAGGATTGTGACTTGGCCGCTGCAGGCTACTGGAATCTGAGAAAGGCACAGCTAAAGTGACTGCTAAGTTATAGGGTGATTTTTTTTAAAGTAACATTTGTTGAGTATTTACTCTGTGCCAGGTTCTGTACTAAGCTTTAAGTGCATTACTTTACTTAATCCTTACAACCTGTGGGGTAATTCCTGTCATTTTACAGTTGAAAAAAGTGAAGTTCAAAAAGGCTACACAACTTTGTCAAGTTCAAAAGGCTGGGTAAAAGGGATAGACACCGCAGGAGGCTCTACTGTAAATCTGCAATATCTTTTTTTACCGAGAAGTTTTGTGGCTTTTTGTTGGAGGATATTTTTCCCAGGTTGGTAGATTTTCGAAAATATTTGTTGCTGAAGTACAAGATACAAAAGAGATGATCCCATTCCCAGGAGGGGACATTGAAGGTTTGGGGAGAAGATGAAGAGGAGGTTTTAGACACACTGAGTTTTAAGTTTTGTGGGATTTACAAGTGGTGATGTCCAATCAGCCACTGGATTTATAGATTTAGAGATAAGGATTTTGGAATTACATAGTTTATAATCAAAGTCACTGAGTGTAGATGAGCTCAAGGAAGTGATAAAGGAGCGAGAAGCATAGAAGGTTTTGGAAAGAACTTTGAGGAGGAGCAGCACTTAAGCCATACATACTGCAAAGACTCAAAAGGCACTGGAAAATATGAAATTTCAGACTTCAATGTGAAAGTGTTTTAAAGAGGCCAGTAGTATCAAATGCTGCTGAGAGATCAAGTACAATAAAGACTGGTAAGTATTCAGTGAATTTAATAATATAACCTTGGTAAGAGCAGGATTAGTTGTGTGATGGGGCAGAAGCTAAACTGAAATGTACTAAGGAAGGGAATGAGAACTGAAATGGAAAAGGGGAATATAGACACCCTTTTGGAAAAGTTTGAAAAGAGCAATAGATAGAGTGGTAGGTGAGGGGGGAAGTGAAATGGAGGAATGATATATACATATATATATTTCATAAATATATGTGTATTTATTTAAATTTTGATTGTGATAAAATACACATAAAAATTACCACCTTAATCATTTAAAAATGTGCAGTTCAGTAAGCATTAAGTTAAACATTTACATTTTTGTGCAAAAAATATCCAGAACATTTTCATCTTGTAAAACGGAAACTCTGTACCTATTAGACAACAAATCCCCATCTCCCATCTCCCAAAACCACTGGCAACCATCATTCTACTCTCTATTTCTATGAATTTGACTCATATAAGTAGAATCACACAGTAGCTGTCTTTTTTTTTTTTTTGGACCTTGTTAATTTTCTCTATTGTTTTCTACTTTGTTGATTTCTTTTTTTTTTTTTTATTGAAGTAGAGCTGATTTACAATGCTGTGCCAATCTTGGCTATACAGCAAAGTCACTCAGTTATACACATACAGACATTCTTTTTTTAATATTCTTTTCCATTATGGTTTATCACAGGATAACGAATATAGTTCCCTGTGCTATACAGTAGGACCTTGCTGTTTATCTATTCTATTTGCAATAGTTTGCATCTGCCAACCCCAAAGTCCCAGTCCCTCCCTCCCCCTTGGCAACCACAAGTCTGTTCTCTATGTATGAGTCTATTTTTGTTTTGCAGATAGGTTCATTTGTGCCATATTTTAGATTCCACATAGCAGTTGTCTTTCTATGATTGGCTTATTTTACTTAGTGTAATGTCTTCCAGGTTCATCCATGTTATAGCATGTATCAGAATGGAAGGATATTATTTTAAGATAGAGATTAAAGTCTGTTTAACTTCTGAAGAGAAGAACACTGTGACAAGGATATTTGAGGATGTATAAGAAAAAGGGAAGAATCTATGTGTAAGATCCAGAAAGAGGTGGCAGGGGATGGGATCCCTAGTATGGACGGAAGAATATTGTGATGCAAGGAAAGGAGGAAATAATGAGTATATGTGTGTAAATTAATTTTTAAATGAAGTGCTATGAATTAAGAGAGTTTTAACATAATGGCTTTCAAATGTGTGAATGAATAAAAGAATGAATGAACAAGCATTTTTATTCTATGGGTACATATTATAGAACTCACTAGTTATCTTTAAAATTCTGGCTCTTGATCAGGGTAAGGCTAGATGAACATTTTTATCCTTGGAAAAACATTTTAAGGCCTGCATTTTATTGATGGCAGTCAGCAGTGTCACTTTTCTCTACAAGGAACAATATTTAAAGGTATAAAATTTACTGTCTTAGATTGACAAACATTATTTTCTAACGAACTGCTCTAAAAGACTTAGCTCGTTACTTTTTTATATATTTGTGACAGTGGGAACCACAGAACACATACCTACTAAAGATATTTCAACTGAATATAAGAAGAGTTGATTTTAGCAAAATTCTTACCTACAGTTTCTGGTCTGAGAGCTGTAATGGATACCTCTGCTCCAATCAGTCCAAAAAGAAGGGGCTGAAAGATGAACCAGGCAACTGCTATAACCTTTTCAACATCTGCCTAAAAGAAACACACACACACCCAAACACAGACTTTCATTATATGAATTTAGAAGTTCTAAGAATTTTACTAATTTGAAATTTGAGCCAATTTGACCTGAGATAGGCTTTACCTCTGTAGCATCTATAAATAAGAAGTTAGCTAGAAGAGAGCAAAAAATTGCGCAAAGATATTTCTAACACAATTAAGATATATGAGGTACTTTAGTGTTGGTTTACAAGTAAACGTTAATTATAAAGAGTTTTACAAAGTAATCTTAGGACTTCTGCTTCTGAATACACAATCTGTGTGTGTATTATAATGAATAATATTATATTAATTATATTATTATTACATTATTGTATAGTTTAAAATTTTGTTAATTTTCATTCAACAATATGATTTAAAGACCTTATATCAGTGCATATATCTAGATATTCACCTCATAATTGCTGCATAGTAATCTGTGGTATGGAAGTACCATAGTTTATTCAATCACTTCTTTATCAATAGGCCTTTAAGTTGTTTCCAATTTTTTCTTTATAAAAAAATACTGTTTGT
Organism: Mesoplodon bidens; assembly: GCF_964165515.1. Classification (NCBI taxonomy): domain Eukaryota; kingdom Metazoa; phylum Chordata; class Mammalia; order Artiodactyla; family Ziphiidae; genus Mesoplodon; species Mesoplodon bidens. The sequence continues at coordinate 70,914,644 of NC_138176.1, forward strand.
GGATATCTCAAATCATGCACAAAGATAAAATCCAGGTATAACAAAGTGCTCTGCCAGTTATTAATTTATTGTCCTTTGGCTCCATATCTGCCTTTCCTTGTTTCTCTGCAGAAAATGGAGCTGGGCCTTTTAAGCATTTCACCTTTGCCAGCTGGTACCATATTAAATATTGTCAGTAGAAGGTGCTGAAATATATTGCAAGAGAAGGAACTCTTCCTGGTTTCTGTGGCTCTTCCCAGCAAGATCTTCCAGCACAAGGCTCCTGCAGTCCAGGTGGCTTTTCCAGTGCCAGGCTCTTGCAGTGCATGGTGCCAGCAGCTTTCCCCAGCCTACACCTGGGGTGGTTTCGTAGCCACCTCCCTTGGGCCATATACCTCCCCATGCACCCTAGAGGGTGGATTTCCTATGTTTGGAGAGTAGATTTCTAGTAAATTTTGTAGGTAGGGCACCACGGTGATTTCTGTGTCACCCAGTGAACCAAGGCTCTAACAAGGTCTGGATTCTCAGCCCTGGGGGAGGGAGTAGTGAGGTGAGGAGGAGAGGTGGAAGGGTGTGCTTTATCTCAGCCCTAGGAGTTTATAGCTGTTGTTCCTATATTATTTAGGGGTCTCTTTACATCTTACAAGCCAATCCCTTCTTAACTGATCCCCAGGATGGTTAATAATAAACTTCCCTATTCCAGTTACTATGTGATTTCTCTTTCCTTAGAAGACCCTATTTGATATAAGCATAACTTTATAAAACATAATGCAAACATCCTAGGAAAAGACTGACACAATTGACCATGCAAAACTAAAATGTCTGTGGCAAAATAAACCATAACAAAGACAGTGACAAACCAGGAGAAAATAACTGTACTATGTGTAACAGAATAAGGAACAATGTCCAATCCATAAGAAAAAGATAGAGACCCTAGTAGAAAAATGGGCAATGCATATGCACAACTAATTGTACAAGAAGAAACACAAATGGCCAAAAACCCTGAGACACTAAAACTCAGTAATCAGAGAAACACAAATTAAAATGATATACCATATTTTGGGGGGAGGGGGTAATCACACTGAAAAAAACACTAAAAAAGTTTTAACAATGTAAAGTATTTGTAAGATTGTAAGCAAACTGAATGATTGGTAGGAGAGCAAACTGACAACGCTTTTTGGGAGGGCAATTTAGCAGTACCCAGTACAGTACCTAAGAATTTACATTTAACAGATTTTTTCAATCAACATTAAGAATCTTTATTTTGCGGGACTTCCCTGGTGGCACAGGGTTAAGAATCTGCCTGCCAATGCAGGGGACATGGGTTCGAGCTCTGGTCCGGGAAGATCCCACATGCTGCAGAGCAACTAAGCCCGTGTACCACTACTGAGCCCATGAGCCACAACTACTGAGCCCGTGTGCCACAACTACTGAAGCCCACGTGGCTAGAGCCCATGCTCCACGACAAGAGAAGCCACCGCAGTGAGAAGCCTTCACACCGCAACGAAGAGTAGCCCCAGCTCGCTGCAACTAGAGAATAGCCTGCACACAGCGACAAAGACCCAACACAGCCAATAAATAAATAAATACATAAATAAATAAAATGTTTTTAATCTGTATTTTTGGACCACATTTTTACTCTTACAATTACATGTTCTTAAGGATATGCACTTCCATATATGTATGGAACTCTGACAAAGGAGGATTACATTGTTTCTCTGTTTTCTTCAGTTATTATTTCTGATATGTTCATTAGGGTGAAGATTCTATTTCCTCTTAGCTTATAAAGACAGCATCTGTGAGGGGATTCGTTGATTTATTTATATAATTCTATTCCTCTATCATGAAAAAACAGTTATGTTTCTACATCATAAGGAATCAGATGATGAATGAGGTTCAAATTCTGCCACCCACTAACTGCAAGCCACTTGCCCATAGCACCTCATTTTTCTCATCTGTAAAATGAGAGGTTTCTATTAGAAAACATCCAAGATCCTTTATCATTTAATGACAATGACTAGTTCTGCCCCAACAGGTCCAGTTGCCACCCTTGCACGTATCTTTAAATTTTACTTTTGAATTTAATTTTTAGAGTATATCATAGCTAAAACTAGGACTTTGGTACCCACAGTTGTAAAGAACAAAATTCAACTATATTAACTTTAGGTTACTTAGCCTTTTGTTGCCAGGACTAATTGTTTAAGGAAGGTCCTCAAAGATATTTCACGTATTCAGAACTCCAATGAGAGCAGAAGTCCTAAAGAGTTTTCTCTATCAAATTATTTTTACTTCTAAACTGTAAACTAAAGCCATGATTTGTATTTTGACTGTAACGTTTTAGACTAATTGAACATCAGATATAGGCTTACATATTATATAATTTAAGAAAGGGAGAAGAGTCACAATGTATCTTCTTGTGGCTTTTTCATAACTTCAAAAACAAACTGAATTTGTTTATAAAGAAAATGGAGCCATAGAATAAGCTAAGTATAACAGATGAGCCAAGGGGAATGAAGACTGTGTTGTCCATTGAAAGTTAAGGCCACTTTATACATCTCTATGCATCAATGGTAAGAATCTTCAAAAATATAAATCACTTTCAAGGATGGACAAAAAGAGAAAGTTAAGAGAAATGAAGGTTTCATCATGGGTTATATATCTATGTAAGTGGACACTTCTCAGACAGATGAACAATTCAAGATTCAGAGGATCCAAAATATAACAGAAAACAAAATCCCATAACTATAAAGGTCATCTAGAAGCACTGAATTTGAAAATAGATGAAAAAATAGATGACAGGCTTAAAAAAGGTGAGTGCATTTGAATAAAATAAAACAAATGAAAAGATTAATGATTATATGGAAAACCAAGCAAGAAATAACATCAGAAACTACAGGCACAAATGAACTCTATAAAATATTTTAGCTTTTCAAAGTATAACTCAACAACAGTATTACTGTAGCACTATTGAGTTTACAAGTGTTTCATTTCCATTTCCCCAAATAACAGCCACAATTCTTCAGATGTTATTATTAGTCTCTTCATATTACAATTGAGAAAACTGAGTATTAAAGAAGGTAGGTGACATTTTTGGGATTATACAGCTTGAAGCAGGATTGGAATCCCAGTCCCCATAACTTAAATTTTATGTTCTTTTTATAATGTTATGCTGCTCTGGAGACTGCCTGCCACATAATTGATTCAATGAAGATTCTTTTGCTTTCCTTTCTTTAGGGAACCAGTTTGATGTATTCAAATTGTGTGTTCTCATCCTGACTCTGCCACTTACTGGCTTTGCGACTTTAGGCAGTCTATCTAGTATCTCTAAGCCTTGGTGTCCTCATTTGTAAAATGGTCTGCTATCTACCTTTCAAGGTTATTGTAGAGAATACATGAGAGGACGTATGTAAAACTTTACAAGAAAGACATCTTTAAGGAAAAAAAAAAAACTATTGAGGAAAGGTCCTAATAAGAGATTCATAGATCTGATCACATGAAAGTATATGATATTTGAGTGTAAAAAATGAGCAATATAAAAAGGCACAAAAATCTAACTTCATATGTATAGATGTGTGTATACACCACCAGGTGGTTCTGATGCATTCTCAAGTTTGAGAAACACTATTCTAAGCTGATGAGGGTGTAATGAGATAGGTACTTCATATATTACAGTGGAAAAGTAAATGGATACAACTCTAGAAAGCCGTTTGGTAATGCATGTCAAAAACCTCAAAATGTTCATATTATTTGACCCCAAAATTTCACTGTTAGAAATCTGGCCTAAGGAACTGATCAGAAATTGAATTTCAGCATAATTAAAAATAGCAGAGACTAGAAATCACCTAAATATTTAACTATAAGGAAATGGTTTAAAAAAATTGTGGGGCATCCCTATGTGTGTGTGTATGTGTGAGTATGTGTGTTGTGTTTTGTGTGTGTGTGTGTGTAGATAAAGAGATATACACAGGAGAGTAACCAGAGGTAAATATGAAAACAAGGTACCTAGTTCTTTCTCTGGGTTGTGGATTACATTGACCTTCTACGTAATCAACCAGGCTGCAGGTAATTCAGGCAAAGTTATGACAAATGCATTCAAACAGATGCTTTGTTTTGGCTTTAACAATATTTTCTATATAACCCACACTATATTCTGGAGAATAGCGCAACTGAAACTCATCAGAGTTTCCTTTTCCCTCTTTGTCTTTCTATGCCCACAGCTAGTAACCACTTGTCGTAGGGATCAGTCTCCCCTTTGATTTCCCTGTTGCTAAAACTATTTCCCTATTCCAAATGACATGACTCTTTTTTGTTGTTTTTTAAAATCCTATCATTTATGAACTTAATTTTAAATTGCACAGTGTAGAAGTATAACTTTTTTAATATATGTGATATGTGTTATTCAAATAGATGTCAAAATATAGAAATGTGTCCTGTGTAATAATGCTACAGTTGTATTATAAGGGTAGTACCAGTCGCTTTGGAATCAAACCTGAGCTTAAATCCCAGTGCCACATTTTAATTTTGTGACCTTGGACGTGTTTTAGAACATGTTAAGTCCTTCTGATTTACAGTCTCTATGAAATGGAAATGGTAATACTTTTTCAAAGTTTCTTTTGTGAAAATAAGTGAGAATACTCACTTAGTGCCTTGTATAAGGCCTTACAGAGTGGCAATAACATTTATTAGTTCCTTTCCCTCCTTTTACCCATGACAGGATAATATGAGCTGGTTGTTAATTTTTGAAAATTTTTAAGAGGTGACAACAGATAGCATTTTCCACTAAAATTCAATTTGAAGAAACTTACTATAAGTGTATTTGAAATTTTTCTGTTGAATAAATGAATGGAAATAAGCCAAAATATTTAAATAGTTTACAGAGCTGTTGGCTTTAGGTAGAGGAATTGTAAATGATTTTTTCTTTCCTTTGCTTTCTGACTTTTTTTATTTCCCAATATTTTAAAATGAGCGTATAGTACTTTCATACTCAGAAACAAAACTAATTTTATTTAAAAATTATTCTCTTTAGTAATTTATTTCTTTTAATACTGACAAATGTTTACAATTAAGAAGTTAAGGGACAGATTCCAGTCTCAGTCACTATTTGGCTGCAACCTCATGAACAACTCCAAGTAAGAATCACCCGCCTGAGCCAAGTCTATCCACAGAAATGTAAGACAAATTAAAACAAAACAAAATTGTTGTTTTAAGTCATTAAATGTTGAGGTAATTTGTAACCCAGCAACTGACAACTGAAATAAAAAATATTTACAACAGCAAAAAAGAAACCAAACCATATACAAAGAAAAGAAGTTAAGGGACAGTTTGTAGAATGCTAATGGCTGGCAAACTTCCCAGGTGTTGGATAAGGGGTCACAATGCAACTTTAGTTGCATCTCTTTACTGAGTGAAAACTGTGTTCTTGGTCCTGGGGCAAAGGAGTAGATCAGAGTGCTTCAAGGAGCAGGTGTATTAGTCTGCAGCCCAGATTAGGGTGGAAGACAGACAGTGGTGAATCCTCAGAGAGAAGCAAGGCAGGCAGCACAGCCCTTTGTCCCAAGCTGAGATTGGACAGAAGACTGTCCACGATACGGGACAACCTTGCCTCAGCCCTCAAGAAAAGGGAAGCCATGGAAAAACAAATGTTTGATGAGAGCAAATGCTTATGAGAGATGAGGGATGACAGGAGTACCCGATTTATACGAGGAAGTTTGTTTACTTTTTAGCTTTGTTCTTGTTCGATGTTATATGAAATCAGAAAGTAGAACTGAATAATGTAGGTGCTGCTGAAAAGAAAAAAATTAGACCACCTGAAAGCCTTACAGCCAAGCCTCTGACAGGGCAACAAACCTAGGTGCCCATCTAGTGTCTAGAGCAGGGTTTCAAAGGGGCTCTCTCCTTTTCCTCCAAGTCCAATCCATCTCAGCACACTTTCTTGTGCCCTCAGTACCCTTGCTCACACAAGCCTCCAGGAGCCCCTTCCAATCCTTCCCTCCTCTAAAGCAAGATGATTCATACTTATACTTATCCTAACTTTATAATCACACTGTTAGAGAATGGAAGCCTCCTATCTGAATGCTATTTACCCACAAGGAAATTCTATCTCTAGTATACCTCTGCAGAGATTCCCATAAATGAATATGATTATTTATCTAATCTCAAGATTTATAACCTTCACATGTTTCCACATGGCATCTTATTAAGGTTAATTATTTTGAGCAGTTGTCTTTAGGTTTTCCAAAAGGATACATCTTCATTTAGTTTAGGTCACATACATCTAATTTCTTTATTAAACAGAATAGCACATGATCCTGTCAAGTTCAAATCTACAAAAATGTATTTTAAAATTAAAATAAATAAATGGCAATCAGCTAATTTCCATAATACATATTAAGAAAACAGATAACCTTAATGATCTTGAAACTTGGTAAGGAAAACCAAAACAATCTTATGAAAAATAGGCACAAGCTTTTGAATACACTGGCAAGTAAACATATGAAAAGATGATTAGTTTCACTCATAAAGAAATGCCAACAGATCAGCAATGAGATACATTTTTCACCCATCAGATTAGCACAATATCTGAAGGCTGAAAATAGATCAGAGAAGCAGATTCTCTCACATACTGTTGGTAAGAATGTACATTGGTACAGTCTTTTAAAAGAGCAAATTGATATTATCAAAAGTATCAGTGTGCACAGTCTTTCAAAGAGCAATCCTATTTCTAGAAATGTATCCTATAGATAAACTTGATAATATGCTATAACTTATTAAATTTTTTCTCATTTTAATATTTCTGAAATTAAGATATCAGTTTAATTGGCAGCATTCTTTTTCTTTCTTGATAGCATGTAAAATAATAATAAGACTGGATAGTGCCTTAGAGTTTACTGAATATAGTATATGTAAGGGCATTTTATTGAAGCGCTTTTTGTCTTAGCAAACTAGAAACAATCTAATGTCTGTTAGTAGGAGACGGATTAAATAGAGTATAGTACATCTATACAATGCAGTACTCTGCAGCCCTTACAAAGGATAAGGAAGGCAGCATGGAAATAGAACCATGGTATGTTTTAAGTAAGTAAATATGTTTTAAGTAAAGACCTTAAGTTCTAGATTCGTATGTAAGGGGAAAAGGATGTGCACGTGTGAACTTGTACATACATTTACAAATGTATAGAAAATAGCTTTTATGATTAAATAATTTCATTAATTTGATGTTAAGAAAGTATCTGGAAAGAAAAAATTAATCTGATCAGAAAGTGATCATGAGCAGAAGAACTTAAAATGAATTCACCTTTGCGCTGGCCCATCCCTTGCCTGCAAGGAAAGCCAGGACCAGTGTGCACAGTCCTCCTGCCCCAGGGAAACCAAAATACATGCTGCTGAACACAGCCAGCACAGACAGCCCCAAGACCAGGAATGCTCTCTTCCACACGAGCTTGTCCTAGAGGAGAGAGGTTGGTTAGCTCAATTATTTCATATAACTGATTTCTAACTATTGGTTTTTCCATATTCAGGACTTAGTAGAAAATAAAAACGTCTGTGTCTGAGCATATAAATGCATGACATAACATTTACTTTCTTTTCCTTAGTAAAATTAGAGTTAGCACATGTACAAATGTTAGGTTCCTCTCCCAGGAATACCTGTTATCCTTCTCTGCAGTTATCAAAGCAGAATTTCACAGGGCTAAATGCAACAGCAGAAAAAAGCACATAGGCTTTGGGGACAGAGAGACCAGGGATAAAATTTCAGCTTTTACACCACTGACATATGTAGTTGGCCATATGACTTAAACTCTTCAAGTCTTCTTTCCTCATTCCCTAAAGCAGTTACATCACAGGGATTCTGTGAAGGCTAAAGATATGATATCTCTATTATTTTTAGGTTCTCTGTTCACTCTTTAATTTGATACTCTCCTGGTTTTTCTTTCTAAATCCTTGAATACCAAGAAGCTTTAAGAGGCTGTAGACAGAGTAGTTTTTCGTTGTTGATTTTTTTTCAACTTTTTGTTTTATATTGGAGTATAGCTGATTAACAATGTTGTGATAGTTACAGGTGCACAGCAAAGCGACTCAGCCATACATAGACATGTATCCATTCTCCCCCAAACTCTCTTCCCATCCAGGCTGCCACATAACACTGAGCAGAGTTCCCTGTGCTACACAGTAGGTCCTTGTTGTTGATTTTTAAAGTCTCAGAAATGTGTACCTCTTTCCTTTCACTTTTCCCTGTTTGGCCTTTTAAACTTCTTGATTGCTTTAGAAGGCAGGCAGGCTTTTTAGAAGTGCTTGGCTTGGAGGCGTGCAGGCTCTGGCGGTGGGTTACCTGAGTTCATTCCCAGCTCCACTGCTTTCTAGCTATGTGACTTTGTTTAAATCATTTCTCCCTAAGCCTCAATTTCCTCATCAGTAAAATGCTCATATTAACAGTACTCTTTTCATGAGTTATTGTGTGGAGTGCACTAGATCAGCACTTTCCAACAGAACATTCAGTGACGACAGAAATTTCTGTATCTGCATTGTCTACAGTAGCGTTCTATATCTGCGATGGCCACATGTAGCTAGTGGCTGCTATGTTGAACTAGTGGCACTTTATTGTACATACCATATCATTTTATACACGGTGAACAACAAAATGTAAGCTATCATTTTTCTCTTTACTTTTCTGTTTAATTAGAAAATCCTATAACTTTCTATTATGCATTCATAAAATCTACAATCTACAATTGACGCTTTTTGCGCACAGTAAAAATTCAAACCAACATACATTCAAGTAATGTTAATATTAATGTTCTTACATACAGTTCTACTTTAGTTAAGTTTCTAATTCCATTCAAAATGCTCTGAAATCTCAAAATAATGCCAGTTCTTCTAGGAAAAAAAAAGACTTTTATATGTTTATCTAAGAGACGAGGGGGGTAAAAGAAAACAAACAAAACCTTTGTTTATTAAGAAATCACTGTGTACAGTAAAGGACTTTGATATCTTTGGTGAGAAATGTTGAACTATATGATATGAGATGATAAGGTCTGTCTATTTGATAGTATTAGAATCTAAGGTATTTTGGGACTTCCCTGGAGGTCCAGTGCTTAAGACTTTGCCTTCCAATGCCTGGGATGTGGGTTCAATCCCTGGTCGGGCAGCTAAGATCCCACATGCCTCGTGGCCAAAAAACATAAAACAGAAGCAATATTGTAACAAATTCAATAAAGACTTAAAAAAAATGGTCCACATAAAAAAAATCTTTAAAAAAAAGAAAAAAAGAATCTAAGGAATTTTGATACTAAAAAAAGAGGCCCCCAAAGCCATTTTATTTTATTTATTTATTTATTTATTTATTTTATTCTTATTTTTTTATGATTTACTCATTGTTAATTGTTCGTATCAGTTTTTTTGTTTTTTGTTTTGTTTGTTTGTTTGTTTTGTGGTACACGGGCCTCTCACTGTTGTGGCCTCTCCCGTTGCAGAGCACAGGCTCTGGATGCGCAGGCTCAGCAGCCATGGCTCACGGGCCCAGCCGCTCCGCGGCATGTGGGATCTTCCCGGACCGGGGCACGAACCCGTGTCCCCTGCATCGGCAGGCGGACTCTCAACCACTGCGCCACCAGGGAAGCCCCCAAAGCCATTTTATATCTTGATTTAGTTGAGTATTATGAGTAATAATAAAATGAAAATAAATAAAAATATTAAAATTAAGATAAATAAAAAGACATATTGTATAATTTTAGAATTGATGTTATTTGTTTTACAGTGAAGTTTGAAGTATACAGAATATAAATTAGAGAAAAAAATTCCAGGACTGCATTAAAAATCTTATACATCCAGCCCTCTTCATAAATCTCAGGGACAGCACTAATATGGCAATGAGCAGTTTTAAAATGGGGGGCCATTTTCTAAATCACGTAATTCACATCAGCTTTCAGGGGAGTGTTCTAGAATGCTCCTCCAATGACATGTTAGAGCACGACTTACCCACAGATTATTTATTTTACCTGGTCACTGCTTGGAAAATACTGAATAAAAAATCCAAGAAGCAATCCAGTTGCCATACCAACTACCACCTCCAAAACTCCTTTGAGGACATTAAAAACTGTGGAGCCTTAAAAAAAACATAAAAAGAAAAAATTGAGACAGAATTCTAAATCCATAAATGCACAGACGTTAATCATTAACATAAAGAGTCTAATTATATAGAAGGAAAAATGTACAGATCTTTCCTGATTTCCATATTCTTAAAATGTCTAATAAAATGTGCCTACATTAAGAAAGGTATGCATATTATTGGAGATAAATTTAAAAATAGGCATAAGCTATGATTTGTATACTTTTTTCTATGTTTACTTCAGTATAAATTTACATAATTTATTATTTACTAAGAAAATATGAAAGATAAAATTCATAAATCAGGTCTAATTTGTTCTACTGTATTATATGCATAGGCTGGGTGAGCAGACAGATCTAGTATTCAACCTGCCATTTAAGAGCCTGATTTTTTAATAATAAATGCATATTGATTTTAGTAGCTCAAATATATACAGAATACAGCAACTTAAGAATTTGGCAATAAAAGTAAAATCTTTTCTTACTACAATGAATGTAGGGGACTTACTCCTTCTCAAATGTTATTTCTAAGATTAAATCTGAAAATAAATTATTTTTGAAATTGCTCTTGGAAGAGACTTTATTTGTTGCTTAGCTTCTTTGAAATATCACAATATAGAGGTAAGTAAACTATATTTTCCCCCATAGCAAACAGGATTTAGGAAACTTTAATTTAAAAAAATCTTTGCTAGCACATTGTGCAGAAAATTATATTAAAATTGCTCAATATATAAAGCCTTCCTCACAAACTGTTTTAAGAAAATATGTACTAACCAGTTATGTGGTTTCTTGTTATTATAATTTCGGGTACAGCATATGCTACCCCCAAGGTATGCCACTTTGGCATAAGGATTATTTTGAGCTGAAGGCAATTGAGAAGAAACATATACAAGATAAGCTCTCTGTCATCTCCCTATTTGCTTTTAAAAGAAGGACATAAATTTGTAAAGCTGTCCCTCTCCCCTCTCCATCAGGAATGACAGAAGTTAACCACTGAGGCAATGTGGAACCCTAATCAGCCCAGGGACAGCACCAGAGAAATCTACATAACAAAGTGCTGAAACCAGCCCTTATCTAAAAATAGTTTGCTCATATATCTGCCTTTCCACAATTTGTTGCCTCTAAAAGCTCAAAGTCCTTTTCCTTTGTCTTGCACTTCTCTACAAAATTATTGTTCTCCGCTAAGATGCTTTATAAGCCCCAATTCTAACCACCCCTTGAGTTACTCACCACTGCGTACTCCAGTGTGTAAGCACGACGCACGCACATGCTAGTAAACCTTTTCTCTTGTTAAGCTGTCTTTGGTCAGTCTGATTTACAGGGTCCCAGCCAATGAACCTAAGGTGGGTAGAGGGGAAATAGCTTTTCCTCCCCTACGGTTTCCACCATCTCTCTTACCTCTGTAGTAATTTTACTTAGCTAGGATAGCTCTCTGTTAGATAATGGTGGGACTGTCAAAAGCATCTAGCTGTGATAGTAGCCTATGTCTTAGCTAATACGGTAGATAATTTACTATAAATGTGTAGAAAGGAGCCAATTAGTTTCAGTCTCTGATATAGTAAGGTTGTTTAAAAAAAAAAAGACTTCTTGGGCCCTACCTCTGAAAATTCTGATTCAGTAAATCTGGCAGGGCTTGGGATCCACATTTTAAAGAAGCTCCAGGGGCTTCCCTGGTGGCGCAGTGGTTGAGAGTCCGCCTGCCGCTGCAGGGGACACGGGTTCGTGTTGAGAGTCCGCCTGCCACTGCAGGGGACACGGGTTCGTGCCCCGGTCTGGGAAGATCCCACATGCCATGGAGCAGCTGGGCCCGTGAGCCATGGCCGCTGAGCCTGTGCGTCCGGAGCCTGTTCTCCACAACGGGAGAGGCCACAACAGTGAGAGGCCCAGGTACCGCAAAAAAAAAAAAAAAAAAAAAAAAAAAGAAGCTCCAGGTAGTTCCATCCAAAAGGCCTAAGGACCACATTTAGTGGGGCGGGGCAGAGGGAATACAGCACTGCTGACTGGGAAGGGTCTGCAGGCAGTCTACAGCCGGCAGTCCTGCAGACCCTCCTCGTTGCCCTCCCTGCCCTGCTCTTCCTCATCCCCTGTGATTCTAATGCAAACTGTTGCTCTAAAGCCATGGTTTCCATTCCCAGAAGTTCTAATTTAATTGGCCTAAGGCAGTGCCTACAAGAGTATTTTAAAAAACTCCCCACGTAATTCTAGTATGCAGCTGAGGCTGAGAGCTATTGTTTAAAAGGTGTATATCAGGAAAACAGTGCAAACATACTTCTGGATAAGTAGAGCAGTGGTTTTTTTTTTTTTTATCTGCAAATAAGCACTTTATTATCAAACAGTTCAGCATCAGAACAAGGTTTCCAAAAGAGAAAAAAGTGTAGATTTGACTTAATAGGTAAGAGGGAATCCTCACTGGTTCTTGAACAAGAAGGTAACCTTATGAAAGCCATGTTTTTGATAAGATTAATTTAACCAGTGACATATGGCAGGGACTGGATGTAAGGCAACTTTGGGGCAACAGGAAGAGGCGAAGTTCTAGGTACTCAGCAGAAATCATATATAACCCCCCAAAATGGGACAATAACTACAGCAGGGTGGAGAGGCTAAAAGTACATGACTTTCTATGAAGGTGTGTTCCCACTAAATAATCTGAAGCTAAATTTAAGCTACAATTACATTTTCTTTTCTTTTTTTTTTTGCGGTACACGGGCCTCTCACGGTTGTGGCCTCTCCCGTTGCGGAGCACAGGCTCCGGACGCGCAGGCTCAGTGGCCATGGCTCACGGGCCTAGCCGCTCCGCGGCATGTGGGATCTTCCCGGACCAGGGCACGAACCCGTGTCCCCTGCATCGGCAGGCGGACTCTCAACCACTGCGCCACCAGGGAAGCCCTACAATTACATTTTGTCAATAATATGAAATTGCAAATCTTATTTCTAACTCTTGGACATGGATTAAAAAATGAACTTAAATTTATGCTGTGCCAAAGGGGAATAAAGGTACTGAATAATAGTGGGAGAGAAAAAAATGCCTTAAGTTCTTTTTCATTACTACTTAAAACATAATGCATCCATTTCAAACACTTGGTAAGTATGAAAAAGATACCCATTAAAATCATTGCTGCTATTACCCACCAAATGTTAAAACTGTTCCTATTTTAGAACAGTGCTGTTTCTCCCACTTGGCCTGCTGTCATGGTGCTCATTGAAAATCTACTCATCCCTTGTGTGAAGTCTCCAAGATTAAACTTTCCCAGAGGCTCCATGTAGAAGCTGTTTTAGTCCTTCTCTAAATCTTCTTTAAGTCCTTTGAATCTCCCCTTACTGCACTTACCAAACTGCTTGAGCAGTCTATGTCTAGAGGGTGAAGCTACTGGTCCCTTCCTAGTATGGAACTAAATCTTGGGAGGTGACTTTTTCCATTTTAATTTGCCTTAATTAATTATCAAGCAACTATGCCATGCTTGTAACACCATAATCGATGTTTCTAGAGTGCAAGAGAATAGCACGTTGTGAACGGATCCCTGTACCTGTGGAAAAGGCCATGCCCAGGCAGGTGTTGAAGCCAGTGATGGCCAGAATATCATCGAAGCTGCCAGCAGCCATGAGCAAGGTCGGGACTCCTTTTTCAACACCATAGCCTCCTTCCTGCAAAAGGAGCATTGAAGGCACCACGACAGCTGGAGATACAGCACCTAAAACAAAACTAAGCAGGCAGCGCTTTAGGCATTTATGACAGTATCTTAGTCATTATTATTATTGTTGTTGTTGAAAGTATAATAACCTCTACTCTTTTAGAGGTTACACTTTGGACAACTAAAGTCTTTCAGATGGGAGCAAAGCACCAACCCAGAAACACATACATATATGCAAGTTCTATAGAACACTTTTTTCAAAGTATGGCCATGGATAACCTGTGTTAGAACTACTTAGGCTGCCTAAAAAGTTATATTTATGGGTGGTATAGAAGACCTAACGGGCTTAGGCCCCAGGAATCTGCCTTTTTTTAAAAACAAAACATTATGGTATGAGGTTTGAAAAACATGGCCATAGACTTTTTGGATTGGAACCCAGTGACGTTAGGCCTTTTACCAAGATTGAGCATGTAAAATAAGACAACAGATTAGAAGGAAAAGGCCATAATGACATTGACAGTGACACTCATAATGGCAGCAGTAGTAACACCAGAAAGCATTTTATAGTGCTTACTACATGCCAAATACCCTTTTAAGCACTTTACATATATTAATTTAATCCTCACAATAACGCCATGAAAAAGCTACAATCATTATCTTTGTTTTGCAAATGAGTAAACTGAGGCACAGAGAGATTAAATAACTGGCCAAAGATTGCATAATGCAAAGTCATAGAGCTGGCATTTGAATCCAAGCAGTATAGCTCCAGGGTCCTAACCCTGAAAAATAAGAACTTCTTACTTGTTGCATACTCACTAGTACTAAATTCTAAGTACGTTCATATTTAGTTAATTCTCATGGCTTTAACCATTAGAAATAAGAACTGACGGTGGAAGGAAGAGACAGCAGAACCATCTAATCAAACAGTCTGGTGACAAAAGAAGGAGGAAAACACTTCTGGGTGTTGATGACTGTTGATATATTTATTATCCTTTATACCAGACTCTGAGGTGAGATCTGGCATCTCTCTCACCAGTCTGGAATCACGTATAGGTAAAAGATCATTACTTCTTCAATAGTTTAAATTATTATAATCACTGCAAAAGCTAGACATACACTATACACATATACTATAATTTGAAGTTATAATATTTAGATTATGCTGATATCGATGTTGTATTTTTTGATGTCCTTAAGAAAATGCTATTACGTTTTCTCTTGTAAGTAATCAGTGAAAACCCTAAATGTCTGTGCATATTTTCATACAATAAGGAAAAACTCTTACCCCAGCATAAATCCCCATTGCCATGGTAAACCCATGAGGAAGTGGGCAAGAAGAGCAGATGCACACGCCTCCACAAGACAAGGACCCAAGGATAATCTTACACAAACACCCTTCAACTTCTTCAGGGCCTGCAATAGAAAACTAGACATACTAAAATAATTCTCTAAAGACATTCAGAGATTATGACATTAAATGCTTTTGCTTCAATATTCAGCCCACATCTGGATCATCACAAATCTTCCAGGAATGTTCCACTTAGAACATCTAGTGTTCCAAGTGTTTAGAGCTAGCTTATTTATTTCTCATAGCAGCCCTACGATATAGGTAATATTATGCCCATTTTGTAGATGTCCTCATCTAAAAAGGCTCAAGTTAAAGTGACTTGCCTATGATCATGCCATTGGTGAGTTGTGGAGCTAGGTTTGCACCCAGGCAGGCTGCTTCCAGAGTCTGTGCTCATAATCCCCGCGCTAGCTGATTTAACCCTCTCAGTGTTAGCTTTATTTATAATTTATGGTCCCCAAATGAGGCTTGGGTGAAAACCACTGTCCCCCAAAACATGCATTTCTAAATCAAAACATTCCAAAAATTCATTCCTAATGAAAAAAAGCATTTAAAAAAACTCATACTTGAGACTCATTCTATATAGGAGGCAGTTTCCTGAGCCAGTACAGTTAGCCCTAAACTCTTATATAGGGCTTTGCATGCCAAAAATATGATGTCTTCTCTCTCATGACCATAATTTATAACTATGGCCCATATCTCTGTCAGAGAAAAGGCGGGGGGGCTTTATTCTTGGTGCTGTCCCCACATAGTAACTCCACCTTTCTCCAAGAAAGAGTATGGGAACATCGTCTGGGGAGAGTTCTGCATGAAACAGATTCTCTTCTCTTCTTGAGAATGTCATGCACAATGCCCACTTCCACAAAATTCCTAGTCAATAAGTAGAAATTTGTACTTCATACATTTGAATCAAGCCCAAGGCCAGCGCGAACCAATATGACAGCCAGGGCTATGCTTCTCAAAGCAGAAGACCACTTGTGCTTGATCTGTATGTTATCACTGATGACAGGGATATTTCTGATGAGAAACCCAGCAAGCAGCATGCCTAGAATGGAAAAATCAAACAACTCTTTAGTTAGTTTTCAAATACAGGCGATAGGTTTTGGCACTTTAGCTGTGAAGAGACTACCCTATAATCTTAGGAAATACTTCCTTTTTTGCTTATTCGTTAGGTGAAATTAGGTTAAGCTTTTAATTAAAATAATATAATAAATTAGAGGAGCTAAGACAAGGCTTTAATATGAAGATAAAAACAACAGATTAGAGTAATTAATAATTCCTAAATAACTGAACCTGAAAGGGAGAAACAGGATGCAGTATTTGGATAGAAAGTGTGATCAAATTCTAAATGTAAAATGTTTTAATAGAATGTCCAGGGACTTCCCTGGTGGTGCAGTGGTTAAGAATCTGCCTCGCAATGCAGGGGATGTGGGTTCGATCCCTAGTTGGAGAACTAAGATCCCACATGCCACAGGGCAACTAAGTCCACGTGCCGCAACTACTGAGCTCACGTGCTCTGCAGCCCGCGCACCACAATGAAGATCCCGCGTGCCACAACTAAGACCCAATGCAGCCAAAAATAAATAAATAAAATAAATATTAAAAAAATACAATGTCCAATTTAGTCATCCCTTTGTGTGCAACTAGCAAAGAGCTCCTGACATTATTGGCTATGTCAGATTACCTGAAATGTCAATAAATACCTATATGGATTCCATTTTACCTTCAAACAGGATAATTTAAGAAAAAAAAAAAACCCCACATAACCTGCTCTGCAAAGGCTTAAGGTGAGTTATGATGAAATGGACATTGCTCTGTCATGTCAGCTGGTGACTCTTTTTTCATTCAGCCATTCAACATTCACCAAATGCCTTCAGTATTTTAGATGCTATAATAGGCACTAGAGATATAATAATGGACAAAAACTGGGTACTACACCTCAACAAGCTTTCAGCCTCTAGGGGAGCAAGACAAATTGACAATCTGAATTTTATGGAAGCATGAGGAGGCATTGTATGAGTTGAGACGGGAGGGGTGAGTCAGAGGGGTGCAAAGAAGGAGAAAAGGGGTAAAGAGGCCGGGGAGTTGAAAAGGTTCTGAAAGAGAAAGCAGTTTCTTCCAAGGTATGAAAAAGAAGTGTGACATTCTAGGAACTGCAAGTAGTTGAGTGTGACTGAGGAAACTGAGTAGTTTGTGAGGGAATCCTGTCCTCAATGATAATACCACATGCCCATGCAAAGGGAAGGACTTCTCCGGCAGGTACTGTGAGGCTTCTACCCTCCGTTCTCCAGCACTATCCTCTTCTCACCATGTCCTTATAAGCACCACCCCGTTATATGACCGGACAAATTTACTAGTGTTGGGATGTTTTGAATTAAGCTATGAGAATAGAAAAGAATTACCTGTGTGGCTTTTTGTGACTTGCTCCAGACACCATTAGGTAAAGGAGCATCACTCCCAGGCATCTTTCATCACTGCCATTTAATCTGGAAGAAGGTCTCTAAATTCTGAATTCTGCAGTTATGGTCTTTCTAGAATTTGTGAAAATATAAACTAGCCTACAATAACTATTTTTAAAAGAATAATGAGAAGAATAATATATGCTTATGGTAAAATTAAAAATTACTGACAAGTGTAAAGTGACAAGTATATGCCCAACCCCAAGGGCAACTTTTTTTTTTTTTTTTTTTTTGCGGTACGCAGACCTCTCACTGTTGTGGCCTCTCCCATTGCAGAGCACAGGTTCCGGACGCGCAGGCTCAGTGGCCATGGCTCATGGGCCCAGCTGCTCTGCAGCATGTGGGATCTTCCCGGACCGGGGCACGAACCCATGTGCCCTGCATGGGCAAGCGGACTCTCAACCACTGAGCCACCAGGGAAGCCCCCAAGGGCAACTTTTGATCTTCATTCCCCAAAGGTTTTCATTGTTAAGGATTATTTGTGCCCTTCCAGAAAGTTTCTATACCTATTTAAGCATGCCTGTGTGTGTGTGCTTTTGTGTTTGGTGTGTGTGTGTGTGTGTGTATGTGCTGGACACAAATGAAAGCATGTTTATATACCATTGGATAATATTTCCCCATTTAAAAATATAGCCTGGATATATTCCCATTGATATATATATCTGCCTTATTTTATAATAGTTGCAATAGTATCTCATTGTTTGGAAGTACCATAATTTTGGAACCAATTAATGGACTTTAAGATTTTTCATTACAAACAGTGCTGAAATGAGCACAGTTCATACATCAAGTATTTATTAAGTGCCTACTACATGCCAGACCCTTATGATACCCTGCTAATACAGATAGCAGCTAGACCAACATGGTCCTTGTCCATATGGAGCTTACATGTTTGTAGGTTTGTGTAAGTATATCCACAGGATAATCCCTACCAGTGGAAGAGTTAAGCCCTAGGGTACAGGCATATTTCATTTTCATAGATATTGATGAATTACCAAGCCCAAAATGCTGCACTAACCTTATATTTTATTAATACGTCAATAGTTCCTTACTGAAACTTAAAATGTGGATCTAAACCAGTCCTAAATTAATTATAGCATCTAACTACCTGGAATCAAAAAGATTAATAATCTAACAAGAATTCAAAAATATGTTAAGAGGGCTTTTTTTTTTGGAGTTTTAGGGGGGGAAGGGAGCATTTTTTTTGTTCCCCAAATGAATGTGAAAATTTCCCTGGGAACCAGTTTCCTTTGCCAATGGTCTGGGTTGCTCTGGCCACCTGATATGGACTTGGCAGGCATCTTCTTGCCTCTGAGCCCACGCTGGCCTCTCCCTCTCACGTAGGTTGTGGAGGAAAGAACACCTCCTTTGATATAGGACTATTCTTCTTTTTCTCTTAATTTGTATTATGGAAATTTTTTTCAATTATAATGTGCTTCAAAAACACTTGGGAGTAGATGAAATAAGATTGGTCATGTATTGATAAATTTTGCATATTTAAAAAGATTCCCATAACACAAATTAAGAGAAAAAAGAATAATACCCCTCTATTAGGAAAGGTGTTCTTCTCCCCACAATGAAAGGAGAAGACCACGTGGGCTCAGAGGCAAGAAGGGAACATCCAAATCAAAATCAGGTGGCCGCATCAGCTCAGACCATGAGCAAAGGAAAGTGTTCCAGGGCAATTGTTTTCACGTTTACTTTGGGAATAAAAAATTCTCCTTCATCCTCTATCTCTAGCAATTATTTCAATGAGCTTATGAAAATATAGAACAGGCAATCATCGCACATATTCTGTCTTAACAGGTCTTTATGGGTTCAGATAATGTTTCGGTTTTAGTTACTGGCCCTACTACAATAAAAAGTGGTCAACTTTTTTCTATCACAAGTGCAACACTACAAAAACGGGATGCTAAGATATATAACGTATGTGATCTTTCAGAATAATTTCAGTTACCCCAGGAGATTTCATGAGATCTCAAAGCCCAAGTCTGTACCACTTGGCAATGTGGTATACTTAGTTTGTTGTAATAATAAGCATAGAATGGAAAAAAAAAGGATGAGGTATAAAGGGTAATTTTCATGAAGTCTAGAACAGCAGTTTCAACTTAGGTTGCATATTAGAATCACTTGGGGAACTTTTAAACATTCTGGTGCCCAGGACATATGCCACATCAATTAATTCAGAATCTCTGGGCATCAGCTTTTAAAAGACTTCATGAGGTGATTCCTATGCACAACCATGTTTGAAAACTTATGATTAGCTTATTAAAAATGCAGAATCTCAGGTCCCACCCCCAGATCTGTTTAATTAGAATCTGCATTTTAACAAGGTCCCAAGGTCATTTTTCTGCATGATGAAGTTTGACAAGCACTGATTTAGATGCATGAGTCAGCAAACATTTTCTGTCAAGGGTCAGATAAGAGATATTTTAGCCTTTGTGGGCCACAGGGTCTCTTTCACAACTTCTCAACTCTGCCATTGTAGTGTGAAAGCAGCCACAGACAATATGTGAATGAATGAGCATGGGTGTGTTCCAATAATATCTTATTTACAAAAGAGGTGGATTGCCAACCCTTTATCACAGCATACAGGCATATTTAGAAACAACTCATTTTAACAATAATTCAATTCATAACTTTAGAGAACAAAAAGCATTCATGATAAATAATATGAATTAAGCAAAATAACTTTATTTTTACCTAAAATTGAAAAGTATATTGAGAAATAGTACATGGTCAAATGTAAATAACTCTACTTCTTTTTATACTTAGCTTCAACTGCTGACCACAAATTCAAAAGCAAGTAATTTTGGTCTTTGTTAGCCAATATTGATTGTCCTCACTAACATAAAATAACAGGAAAATTTTTACTCAGGAATTGTGTGCAAATATATATGTGTGGAAGATATGTGATTTTTAAATAAAACTTAGTGACTTATAAATCTGTTAGAAATGGACACAAAATGCCTTTTGTGGTATAATGAAAGTGGTAAATTAAAATTTTGTAATATGGAATTCTTTGAAGAAACATTAAAGATATAATGTCCAGTGTTAAGACTAATTTTCATGTGTTTCATGTTTGGACAGTTCTCATGGCCTCTGGAAGAATATTTTTGGTTAAGTTATTTCAATAAGCATGATAATACAATACTGTCAATGGTGTGCTGGTAAATGCTTAATAAGTAGCTGGCCAAAAAAGTGTGTGTGTATTTATATTTATATATTTACATATTTATTATAAATTTTACTGATATAAAGGATGTGCAGAATACAGTTTATAAATATGCAACAGTCATCACTGTAAATTCTATAGAGCCAATTGATTCTCATAGAATGTTTTCATTGTTTTTCAGTGTTGAACTCCATATCCATAACCAACTATGGTTGCAGTTCAACAATGAATTGACAAAATCAGATTACAAATAAATGCTTGACTACTATCTGGCTTAGCAAAGAAGCCATTCACATTATGACGAGCAAGTATAGTGTCACCATGAATATCGGTTGATAATTTTGTTTATGTTAATGAGTAAGATGAAAATGAACCAATGAAAATGCATGTTGGAACTTCACTTGTTTGTCAGTGATGTGAATGACTAACAATATAGTAAGCCCTGATTTGTAGCACTTGCTGAGTTCTGTCTTAAAGATACTTCCACCATGGCTGATGTTAAGCTACCAACATGGTGTCAAAGAATGTGGATTTAGGAAGAGGGCATGAGAGGCACACCATTATATATTATTTCCATAGTATGACTTAAATATGACTTACTCTGAAGAAAACAGGATGTGTTTAGCACTTACCCAGAAGGGGAGGCAGTGGAGGTAATGTAGGTAACTTAATGAGCCCCAAAAGTTTACCTCCAAAGATGGCACAATAGAATAGGATTATAATTCCAAACAGGTTTCCTCCAGGAAGACATTCAGGGCCGGTAATTGACCAAACTACAGCCCACAGAAGAACCACCATGGTAACTGAAATAAACGAGGAAAACTAGTTTCTATCAACGAGTGGTTATCTGCAGGTAAATATAACCTAAACATTAAAAAAAATGAAGACACATACAAATATTTATAATCACGTGTAAGTTTTAAAGAACATCAGTAATATAAAAAACTGGGTAATTTCCAAGCACCTTAAAAAGTAGGATATTACCACAGTGCCTTTGAATCCACCTGTGTGCTCTTTCTAAGCCCATCACCCATCTGCTTTCACACTGCCAGAAGAAACTACTATCTTGGATTTTTTTTAACTATTCCCTTATTTTTCCTTATAATTTTTTTTTTTTTTGCGGTATGCGGGCCTCTCACTGTTGTGGCCTCTCCCGTTGCGGAGCACAGGCTCCGGACGCGCAGGCTCAGCGGCCATGGCTCACGGGCCCCGCCGCTCCACGGCATGTGGGATCTTCCCAGACCGGGACATGAACCCGTGTCCCCTGCATCGGCAGGCGGATTCTCAACCACTGCGCCACCAGGGAAGCCCTCCTTATAATTTTACCATAAATATTCATTAGTTAATAAAAAGAGAAAGAGTCACTATCTATATCCTCTTCTCAGAAACATGAGAACACTTTAACAATCACACTCCAGTATTTTAGTTCTGCCTTCAATTAAGCATTATTGTTTATTGTTTAACTATTGCTTCTTTTCTATTGTTGACATTTGTTTAGAATTACCCACATACTTACCTTTTTTTTTGATCATCATTCATTATGGCATCTCAAACCTTTCATCTCGACAATTACTTTGTTGCCTGAAGTATTTCCTTTAGGAGAGGCATGTCTGTTAGAATGTGAAATATGTTTCCCTGTTTGAAAACCTTGTGTTCTACAAAATTGTACACTGACAATAGAAAGGCACATGGAAAAAAGAGAGTTGGGCAGACTACTCACAACTCAAAACTTGTGACCAAAGAAAGCACTAACTGAAACAACAACGATCCTAATAAAAGTACCAGCACAGTTAAATCTCCACTAATATTTGTATCTCCCATAGTCAACCTCTTCTTGGCAGACTTCAACACTGGAACTACACTTACTATTTCAAGATGCAGAATCTTGAGAGCATTTGCTCTAAACAGAGAGTAGTTCCATCAAATCCTATCCAGACTGCAGCCTTCTCCATCAATAAAATATTTTGTTGTTGTTAATGTTTTGTTTTGTTTTGTTTTTTAACTGAGGTAAGTGTTGGCAGCTTCTTCATCACATGTGGCTTCATTAGACAGCTTAATGTCGTGGAAAGTTTAAATCTTTGACGTTCCTAAGAGAACAACTAACCGCCTCAAAAGAAGGTACTTACCCAGGGTGCTCAGCTTTTTAAAAGGCTTTATCTTTAAAGTTAGTAAGTCTTTATCTTTAGTTGTAATAAAGTATATACCTGATCTTTCTTGGGGGGAGGGTTCAATTCACTTTGTACTTATCTGCTATTGCTCGATGTTAAATATTAATATGCCAGGAAAAATTATGTACAAAAATGCAAACTCCATATTACACTGACACAGTTCCCTATTTACCATCGCATCTAAACTAAATCATGGTACAGAAACACTCTGTAGCAGAGCATGCTATATTTCTCATGAAGATCTGCTGGTAGCAAATTTTTAGTTTTATTTATCTGGAATCATCTTTATTCTCATTCTTAAAAGATAGCTTATCTATGTATACAATTCTAAGTTGAGAGTTATTTTCAGTTTCTTGAAAATATTATTCCTTGGTTTTCTGCCTTTTGTTACTGTTTTGTAAGTCTAATTTCAGCTCTTTTAGGGAATCCTTTTTCTTTGGTTGGTTTTAAGATCTTTCTTTTCCTTTGGCTTTCTGCAAATTCAGTATATGTTTAGGAATGGCTTCCTTTTGGTTTGCTTAGGATTTATGCTTTTTATAAATTCTGAATTTCTTCAAATATTTTATCTCCCCCATTTTTCCTATTCTTTTTTTTTTTTTCTGGAACTATGATTAAACAGTCACACTCTCCTCTCCGCGTTGCTAACCCTAGTTTCATATTTCCCATCTTTGTCTTTGTGTATTGCATTGTACATAATCTCTTCAGATCTATTTGCTAGTTTACCAATTTTCTTTCCACTTACTCTGTTGTCTATTCACTGTTTTAAATTTCAATTACTGTACTTTATTTTTCATCTCTAGAACTTCAGTTTGGTTCTTACTAAAATCTTTTCATTTTTATAAAGAGTTGTTTTGTACTCATACTTGCTATTTCCTCTTTAGCTTCTTTATAGATACCAAAAATGTTTTATATTCTATTTTCTGATAATGGAAAATGTTGAAATGTTTCCTTGTGCATTTATTTGTGATTTTTTGTTTGTTTTCTTGCAACAGTGAGCTCTTCCTTGCAACTGTATCTCTGGGAATTTCTGGAGCCTTAGGTTGAGTCTGAGTTTTTCCAGATAGGATCTAAATTTGCTTCTACCATGTGTTTAGACGCTTACAAACTGGGACCACTTTTAGATATATTTTCAGTTTGAGTTATTTTTCTGTGAATTTGGAGCACAAATCAGAATGAGGTTACCCATTTTTAGTGGAGACTCTCCCCTCCTCCAGCTAGCACCACAGTTTAGACAGACAGGTTTAGTTACTGGGCCCCTCTGCAGGGCAGGTTTACCTCAAATCCACCATCACATTGCGTTCCAACTTTGTGTGGGTGAGGGAGAATGACTTCTCCTATGATACTTCTCCCAACCTGGGCAGCTCTAGCAAAGCCTCCTATACTCTCATGGTTCTCAGAATAAATCTCAAGTTCACTGGTATTTTGCAGAAGCCTCTGGAGAAAAGGCCAGCTTGAGTGTTTATTTCTCTCTCCTACTTACACTTTGTTTTTGGTGTCCGATGACTTCCTGTTTTCTTGACAGATAAAAGGTATATTTAAAAAGTCTTAAACTATTTTCAGATGTTTTCACTGGCATAAGTGAAAGGATTATTCATTGTGTCTCCTCTACATATTGCTAGAGATCACATCCAATGTCCCATTTTTTAAACCCTTACAGAATTGTTCCAGATTTTCTAGGCTTATGATGGTATTACAACAAAATAACAAAGGGGTCTTCAGTATTTCCCAATTGGCTATAGGGGCTGAAATTTCTAACAGGGGCTGAAATATAATGGGAAATCAGGAATTGCCAGCTACTAACTTGTATCTTATCACAGCATAAACCTAGTTTTATACTAATTCAGAAAGGTAGAATTAAGGGTTTTCCACTTCAACATTACTTTTTTAAAAAAATTGTATTTATTTTTTTATACAGTAGGTATCTATTTTATACATATTAGTGTATATATGTCAATCCCAATCTCCCAGTTCATCCCACCCCCACCCCACCCCTGCCACTTTCCCCCCTTGGTGCCCATACATTTATACTACTTTTTTAAAAAAACCTCTAACTTTCCTTTTCCCTTCTCATACTCAAAATGAAATTCTGAATACATAGTGAGTGTACATGTATAAGGTTTCTCTAAATCATGTTTAATTCAATTAATAATTTATTTCTTATCTACAATTTTGAAAAATAATATTTTCACATGTAAGATTTACTTCTTAAGAAGAATACTTTGCATGATGAATGGTCACAGGAAACAGTACAGGGAAAAAAAGCAGTCTTGTAAGCCTCAGAAACGGAAGTATAAGAAAACAAGTGAGAGGTGTTTATGTATCGTGAGTCCCCATTTCTCAGGCAGCTTTAAGGACAATGATTATAGAATTTTATAAAACTAGTCTCCAAATCACATCATTGTTTTATACCCCTTTCCTTAATGCAATCCATATCCACTGTAGTGTACATGTTTTAACGAGAAGTGTGCCATAACTTGAACGGTGAAAGTTTAAAAAAAATAAAAAGAACAGAAAAGGTATTAAATTATCTGTTGCCTTCTCAACTAGTGTATATTCTAGAACCTGGTTTTCTCTACATGTTTTAAGTAAAGTTTGAGATTTTTTTCTCATGCTGGTTTAGAAACTTACCTAATTTCATTCAAAACATATCTAGAGCCTGAAGTATAATGTAACGTATCATACTTGGCTTCCATTGTCCCAGTGGCGAATGATAAAAATGTTTTTCAGAGCTCACAAATGAATTATATGTATAAAGAAGTGAGCCTGATTTTTCAGTAAATATAACTTCTAGATCAAACATGTTACATTCTTCAACATATTTACTGGGGGAGGCCATATATTTAATGATGCTGTCATTCCTCAACACAATTTTTGAAACTGTCTTTAAATTTGCCTTTATAGAGAAGTTTCAACCCCCTTCTCCTTTTTCTTACTGTATTACACATCCTCCAATATACATGCACACACACACTTCCTTTTTGAACAAAAACAACATTACTGAAATTGAACGTCCATTTATTCATCAAATTGATATCAGAATAATGTTGGGATGCCTCCAAAGACCAAATCCATTCCTAAAAGACAAATATATCCCAACCCTAACACATCAAAATAGTGCAGAGATAAATTCCCTCTCCTTAACCCCCCAATTTTAAGTAATAGCAGCAATAAGTTGAATTGGAAACCAGGATCTTTACTTACAAAATGATGGATTTGTTTGGAAGTATAAATTGAGCTGTGTTTGCTCAAACATTAGTGGCATGACTTAACAGTAATAACAACCAACATTTATTTGGTGCTTTTCTGTTTATAAGTAATTTCTCAGTCATTTTTCTCATTGGAGGGCTAACGTAATCCTATGAAATTACTCAGATACAGAAAAGGAAAATGCCCTTGACCTCTGCTCTCTCCCTCTTCCTGCTAGCGGGAATGGTGGTGACAACACTGCTCTTGGTAGCCCTGAGTTGAAAATGGTGGAGCCCTGTCAGCCTGGGACCCTGAATGACTATGGAGCAGAGCTACATACTGTTATGAATTGTTCACCTTGTAGTTTTTATGTGAGAGAGAAGTAAACGTCTTTTTGTCCTTTAAACCATATTACTTAGGAATCTCTCATTATAATAACTTCATCTTTTACCCTCTTGTTCTGAATTCATCCTTATCATTTACATACCATTTGTTATTACTCTATCCAGTAAACCACGTGGAGGGCAAGCAAATGTCTGTCTTAGTCTTTGCAAATGATTTGGTTCAGTTGGTGTTTCTTGCATTTTTTCATTGCTATTCAGTAGGTTACTTCCTTCTGTTGGTTCATTTCCATCTGTACCTCTGGGGTTCATAACTGTTTCCTCCTGTGTTTAAAGCAATTAAAAAATCCTTAAAACTATATATTTGCTGTACATTTTTATAGTTACTGAGCCATCACATCACAAATCAAATTTCTGTTGCTAGAATCAAGGCTAACACTTTACAGAGGAAAAGCACAGCTTTATTACTAGCTAATTGGAGAATGCTCAGAATAAGAATGAACTATGTGAGGAGTATTTACCATTGAGTCACTATTTGTAGCATTATAAATGCTTGAGTCACATAAAATTTCATTATGATTTTCAATACTGGGTTTAAAAATTAGCCTATTTAAAATATGATTCAAGGCCATAGTTGGTAAATATGTCAGAGTGATTCAGAAAGAGATAATCATCTGTGGCAAAAACAAATTCACATTCATTCATTTACTTTAATTTAAGCAATAAAGAGGGAAGAAACCAGAATCATTCTAGGGCTTAGGCTGGGAACACAAAGCACTTCACAGGCTCTCCATGTAGGGCCAGCTGCTAATGACTATCTAGGAAAACTGGCAGTCATACCTACTACACCAGTTTGGGGATTTAAGAATGGGGAGAATTGTTAATTGAGTGATAGAGAATGAAGAGAACACAATTCTGTCATATATTTGGAGATGTAGTCCCCTCCTTAAGGAAATGGTTGGGATGTTCTACATTTGATCATACCTGTATTACTTGACACCTGGAGGCTGTGTGATTCACCTCTGTGGATGGTTCTGAATCTTCATGCTTAATTGTTTTATCTTGATTCTCCATGATTTATAATTAAGAATATGATAGAGGGAAGAACAGGATCTGTTTTGAAGGAGAAAGAGTATAGATATAGAACAGCAATTTGAGATTTAAATGAATGAATTGTACTTATTTTTCCCCTTAGTGGCTAAAATATTTTAAATTAGACTGTTCTTAATTTTCAATTGTTAATCTTTTCTTTGATTACAATATATAATCCTAATTCTTACCTACCTTTTTACCTTTCTTGAAAAAGCCCTCGTTTACCATATTTTTATATGATTTCCTTCCCACCCTGTTTTCTGAGTTATACTGCAAATAATCCCAGCAATATTACTGTTAAATTGTCCTCTCTAATGGGCCAACTTGAAGCAGGAAAGCCCCAGGTAATTTTCCAATGTTGATATGAGGAAATGAGTCACCAAAGAGAAATCTATGGATTCCATCATATTCAGAGAAACCAGAGTCACTAATTCCTGACTAGTTCTTATTTCAAAATTGAAGCTAAAAAAAAAATATAACAACAATGATGGAGCAGCCACAATGTCTTAGCCACTGTGATAAGTGCTGTGAGAGACTCTTGGTAGTCACTGTGGGTAATTCAAAGATTACCAAAGCACATCCTTTGTTCTCTACAGACTTACCATACACCAAGAAAAATACATTTGTATGAAGTAACTAAAAAACCTGCAGGGCAGACCTGTAGGTTGCCTTCCTAAACACCCACTTGAATCTCTTCTCCCTTGGCTTCCCATGCTATATGGGCTGAAAAGCCAAATATTCCAATTCTTAGCTACTTCTGCAGCTAGAGGTGGCCATGTGTCATAGTTCTATGTAATGAGATATAAGTGGGAGTCCCTGGGGAGGGCTTTCACTCCCAAACAATAAGGCAAGACCTTTCAAGGATCACACTGTTTACTCTTTGCCCTCTCACGTTTCTTTCTCCTTCCTAGATTGTAGATATACCTCCTGGAGGGCCAACAGTCATCTTTTAACCATGAAAATAAAAACCCCTATACAAGGACAGTAGACAAGAAAGGAGGAGGAGCTGGTTCCTTGACGACATCATGAGTTGCTGCGTCAGTCTTGGACTGCCAAGCTTTGGAGTAATTGTATAAAACACTATTAGCCAAGTTTTCTTTTTATTAGTAACCAAACTTATTCCTAATGCAACAAGTACGATGAGTATTATAATAGAGGTACAAACTATAAGCGTTGGCAGAACCAAAGAGAAAATTATGTGAGAGAAGGGAAAATCTAATTCAATACACATTTGAGTGCCTAATATGTGCCAGGCACTATGCTAAACCATAAAGACAGGGATAAATTAGCTAGGACCCCTGCCTCAAGGCATCATTTTCTGTTTAACAAAATGCCAAGATGCTTGCATTTAAAATTTCAATGAAAATGATATCCTTTCCACCACCACCATCATCATTTTTCTTCCTTGAAGAATACATTGTTGGCCAGGGTGGCATCTCAAAAAGCCTTTAGTTTGATTTTTATTATATATTATATAAAATAAATACAAGTATATAGAATGATACATTACATATGTATATGTGTTTATGTAATGTATATATAGTTTTTAAAATTTAAATACTTCAAACTTTAGACTCATGAAAAAGAATGCCATTTTGACTGGAAAATGCTGGGTTCAGAGAACCCTTGTCTTAAAGGCATCGAGGCATGAAAGCCAGTGCGGTGCAAGGGAAAACTCTGTTAGAGCCTGTGGTGGGAGGCTATGGATAATGAGAGACGAGGCTGGAGAGTTTGGACATTGTATCCCAAACCATGGCACTTGGCCTTCACCCTCTGTAGAGACTGACCCCCTAATATAGTAGGTGACAAAGTCTATTGGCTCTGGATTTGGACAAACCTGGGTCTAAAGTCCAGCTCCATCATATACCAAATTTCTTAGGCTGTTTGTAAGTAATTCTCCATCTGTACAATGGAGACAAGAGTAGGTCCAACCATGGATATGGTAGGCATTCACTAGTGTTGGTTATTAGCCACTCATACTCCTCCTCCCTAATTATCATAAATCTCTGAGATTCTTTTTGCTTTTCCTCTTAAAGCAGGACAAGTTCTCCCCAGTCTTGAAGAATTTACTACATAATTCTATTCATTTCCTTTGATCATGATTTTAACCTCTTTCTTTCAAGGCAAACTTCTTGATTAGGCGACGTAACACTACTGGCTAAAATGAATTTGAGAATTCATTTTATTAATGTTACTCTAGTCCTTTTTAACATAAAAAATAAAAATTGGGCATGTTGCACAATATATGCTATTTTCGAAAATTCATATAGTTTTGTGTTTAAAAAAATGTCCTTATTCTCCCATAGTCTCCACCATGGATACCAAAGTACTATTTGAGATCAGAGAGGTATTGCAGAGAGAAACGGTAAAATGAAATACCAGTATTTTAATAAGTCCAGTAAAACAACTTACAACTGGTCAGCTCTGTTTGTTTATACTCTGCTATGTTTCCATTTCCAAAAGAATACTTAAACCACCGGTCTCATTTCAAAACCCAACTTAAATTTAGAAAAATCACAAAAATGTAACTTAAAGCAACCATGTTCATAGCATTTATTGTTCATAGTTACTGGGTCTTGAAATGTACAATATTTACAAATTTACAATAGTATATCCCCCATTAAGAAGGCAGAAGAAGGTAAAGAAATCAGAAAATATGGAAAAATGAGCTTTTTAAGGATAAGGACTGTAAGAAACATCATGAAGTCCATTAAAAAAGTAGAAAGTTTATACTCCTTACTCATAGAGAGGCTCTCAAGTTCTCAGAGAGCATAACTCTTATTTTGAAAACAATTCTAATGATTTTGCTCATCTGACTTCCAAACCCTCTTATGATGTTACACATTAAAATGTAGGAAGAGATTGTGATAGAGACAAATTGAGAGCAGCGTGAGTGACAGCTGACAATGAAAGACATGGAAAAGATTGCAATCTAATGCTACAAAATGTGGGAATAAATGTCTTTTTCATAGGGGATATTTATAGTTTTGGCCGGCCAAGCATCATTCTCCCCCTTTTGTTTTGGTGATAGCACACTAATTTTCTTTTGTGGAATCCATGCCTCCTCTATTCCCCATACATATGGCTCATGTGAGACTCTTATCCTTCTCTCTCTAATCCCCATGCTCCACCAATGCTCCAGAGATGAGGACACGCTTGGCCAGCGAGGGAACTCCTTCCCTGGTCACCTTGACCAGTTCAGGCATGAGCATGTGACCCACAGATGCCATGTGACCCACAGCTGGCCAATGAGAGTCAGGTTTAGGGTGTTTACTGGAACCATTAAGAAAGAGTTTTCTTTCTGTCGGGGTTGCTAAGCCCAGACTTGCTGTTGACAATCATTGTAACATACAAGAAAAGCCTTCTAAAGAATGAGGTAACTAACCACAGAACAAGCAGAGTCTTAATATGGAAAGACAGAAAGAGAAAGCTCTAAATTAATAATCACATTGCTGGTACCGCTGAAAGCAGCTCCTTTTCAGTTAGGTGAGCCAATAAATTTCTTACCAGTTTGAGTTGGGTTTCTGTCACTTGCCACCAAATAAATCCTTAGTAAGAATTTTCATACCTGAATTGGTCTTGAAGGAGGCCCTGTATAATAACAGATGTTTAGAAAGGTGATTCTACATCTTTAAGAAAATGAAAAGAAAAAAATTAGGTGGAAATATTTTGTTTTAAAAGGCATTAAAATATACAGTACAGTTTAGAGCTTCTCTTTTTTTTTTCTCTAGAATTTGTTTATTTATATATGCATCAAAATGTGAACTCAAAAACTATACTCTTTAACAAGAGCACTTTAATTCTTTTCAAATTGCCTGGATGGTTCATAAATATTCAAACCTAGCATTCTGTGTTGGCAAATTTTTAGAGCTTTTCTTTAAAGCGAATGTTAAACAAAAATGTTGCATTCAGTAAAATAGGTGTCAGTTACCAATAAAATTAAGTGAAATGCTTTGTTTTTCAACAATGCTAGTTAAATGATATACTATAGTTAATGGACCCTAATTAATTTCTTTATTGTGTTCGTGGAAGTCTTTAAAAGTCTTTGGGTCCAGTAAAGGTTCAACAGAGTTAAGAATCGATGTGAGATGCTAGGTGTCTGAGATGGAAAAGTTAAAAAGTGAGGAAATATGGAGAAACTAGATGGCTTCTAAGCAGCTAAAAGTCACTCATAGTTTAATGGAATAATAAAAGTTGGAAAGGCCTTTAGAAATTACCTTGTCCAATCTCTTTCATATTTAAATAAGAAAACTAAAACTTAGAGAAGCTAAATAACTTTTCTCAGTGAACACAGCCAATATCAGCCAAGCCCCATAGTAAAACTATAAATTTTGTGAAATGGTATAGTTCTTTAACCTATATCTTTGACTTCATGTCCTTTCTATCAAGTCACTGCATTATAATTTTACATTTTTGTTATATTTTGTTTAAAATTCTACTTGTATATACCCATAGTTAATTATAAGTTTGAAAACACATTCCACAAGCAAATATAAATATTAAAATTTTCTATCTTTTGTTCAGCTCTACTTTTTTCCATTGTTATCAATGTTATAGAGTTTATTACAAACAAAAAATTCTTACTAATCCATTTAAGTTGCACAACATTGGTAACAAAATGAATGAAATAAGAACTTTTATTCTATTCTCTTGACAAATATTGTTAACATATTCTGAATTATCAGTTAACTGGCTAGGTGACAACTTGCCACTTAAATATGACTTAAGATTCTAAGAATTAAGAAGCTTTTCATTTAAAAAAATCCAGTTAGGGCCTCCCTGGTGGCGCAGTGGTTGAGAGTCCGCCTGCCGATGCAGGGGATACGGGTTCGTGCCCCGGTCTGGGAGGATCCCATATGCCGCGGAGCGGCTGGGCCCGTGAGCCATGGCCTCTGGGCCTGCGCGTCCGGAGCCTGTGCTCCGCAACGGGAGAGGCCACAACAGTGAGAGGCCCGCATACCACAAAAAGAAAAAAAAAAAAAAAAAAAAAAAAAAAAATCCAGTTAAACTTAGATGGTTTGAGAGATTTTTGTATATCAGAAAATTATACTGAGAACTAGGAAGGCAAGGTACATTTTAAATAAACAGTAAAAGGGCCTATACACAGAACCAAGTTTTTTCAAGTTTTTTTTCCTGCCTCTCAATCAGGATATTGCTTTATTCAGACTGATACCCAACCTGTAAACCATATTAGAAAAAAATGTATTTTTTTCAAATGGTGAAATTTGGTAGACTTCATAAATTCAGTAAATAATGTGAGTTTAATCAAAGTTCTCTGACTCAAGTACAGATTTCAATAGAAGAATGAGGCTTGACATAAGCCCACGGACATGGCTGTTAAGACTGTTGTGACTGCCCACTTGCTTATAAGTTAGTAGGTCAAGTATTTTCTAAAAACAAATGCAAAGGCTATTGGCCAATCATGCCTCTCTTTAGCATTCCCAGTATACGGAATTTCCTACAGGACTGATACACATACTTAGAAACTATCTTGATTTAATTTGAGCTTTATTTTACAGTATTAGGCACATATGCCACCAAAATCATAGAGCTGTGGACTTCAAAGGAACAGTCTGCTTTGTCTTTCCTCTAAACTTGAGAGAAAACTGCAGATCAAGAATAATAGATCAAGAATATGAGCAGTTCTGGTACGTATATATATGTAAATAAAGAGGAAAAAGTCTGTTAACATTAGTTGCCTTTGGGGAGGGAAATGGAGTTGTTGGAATTTTATTTTTATTCTCTCTGTTTCTTTATTGTTAGTATTTTTACAATAAGAAGATTTTCAGGGGCTTCCCTGGTGATGCCGTGGTTAAGAATCCATCTGCCAATGCAGGGGACACAGGTTCGAGCCCTGGTCCAGGAAGATCCCACATGCCGTGGAGCATCTAAGCCCGTGTGTCACAACTACTGAAGCCCGCATGCCTAGAGTCCATGCTCTGCAACAAGAGAAGCCACCGCAATGAGAAGCCCTCACACCGCAACAAAGAGTAACTCACCACAACTACAGAAAGCCTGTGTGCAACAAAGAAGACCCGACGCAGCCAAAAATAAATAAATAAAATAAATAAATTAAAAAAAAGATTTTTAAATGCAATTTAAAATACATTTAAAAAGAATTTACGCAATTCTTAGAGCTTTAGAGAAAAGAAAATGACACAGCTTTCCTTGGTAATAATATTTTTCATAGACTCTGGTAATTTGATTTTAGGTAACTTAATTCCACCTCTCACAATTTAAGTCATTTTTTTGTTTTTGTGGTTTTCAAAGAAGATGGGGGAACTGCCTAGAAGCTCCTAGAGCAATTTTCAAATATTTTTTTAAGCCAGAAATCTTCTGTTAAATGAAACCTTATCCTGAAATCCAACAAATGGGACAGATAAAGGTGGAGCTGCAGAAACCCTGTCCACTCACCCCTGTTCCTCCTGGCAAGTGAAGCACACTTTGAAAACAACTTCCATAAATATGCTTTCATATATAGAAAGAGGTTTGTTAAATCAGCCTTCTCTTTTTCAGGTTATCTTATTAATCTAAGTGTTTAAAAGTGCTTTCTGTAATATTCTAGAGGAAATGAAAGAATTATCAACTTGCAAATGTCCACAGGCTCTTGGGCAAGTAAAATACACTTACTGCTATCAACTGAATTACTGCTGAAAGATCATTACATGGATAAAGACTGGTTGTTCTTGTTATTTTCTGTCTTTGGTAGGACGGGCTGACATTTAATGGGTTGACTGTACTGAGAATTTACATATATTGCTGGAGTACTCTATGCACTGTATTCATGCATTTGAAAAAGCATCTCCATGATTGTTCATTAAGTACTCTATAACAATTATAATAAAAATCTCCTATCTTTGGTGTTCATCCATTTATGTGTTAAAAGTGTAGGGTTTCCATACCATACGGTATTTCTATGTAGAACATATTGAAACTTTCCAATTTCTGGATTCTGCTAATCAACTCTGATCTAATACTCATTTCCCAAAAGAAGCCCTATTCCATCAGTGAGGAATTCAGATTAAGTGAAGAGTAGGGCTTAAAATTTCCTCAATAATTAATTACTGAAATGACTAAGAATGTCTCCTTGAATGAGAACTACCTTATTGGAAAGTATTAAGTGTTCCAACTGCATGCAATCAAATTATCAAAAGAAAACAACCACTATTCTATTTGGTGAATTAATATAGTGATTTGACTGAATCACTCATGAAGTAAAACACTATGCAATAAGATAGGAATAAAAGGAAATTATCCCTAGGTAAGAAGGGACCCAATACTTGCTTCTCTTTGTAAAATATCTCTCCCCCCCACCCAAAAGCAAATATGTTTAATTGAAAGTTTAAAATATTACTTTTAGGCTTACTAAAATCAGAATCTCCAGAGACTGAATCTCCCCAAGTGTGGCAATGTGACTTATTACCTACCTAAGAGCCACTGCTCAGGTATGCCAGTGGGTCCCTTCACCAGCCCTAGGAAT
This sequence comes from Mesoplodon bidens, assembly GCF_964165515.1. Lineage (NCBI taxonomy): Eukaryota > Metazoa > Chordata > Mammalia > Artiodactyla > Ziphiidae > Mesoplodon > Mesoplodon bidens. Next base: position 70,949,602 of record NC_138176.1, read on the forward strand.
AAATCATGACTGGTCTAAGTCAATCTCTGTAACATCATTCCTCTTTGCCAGCTGTTGGTTTAAGGATGAGCATGATTCATTTCTTGCCAATGAAATTTGCGGGCAAGGCTACTGCGGACAACTGGGTAAGATTTTCCTTCCTAATATAAAGAGAGAGAGGCAAGAGGAGAACCCTCTTCTCCTTTTGTCTTTGTGTGTGTGTGTGTGTGCGTGTGTTAGCAGGGGAGGGTGAAGCTGTGGATGGGGACTGTGTTTCTTGGAATTCTAGCAGCCATCATTTATCCATGAAGAAAAAGTCAAGATTAGCTAATGGAAAGCAACCTGGACCTTGATATCAACGTGCTACTGAACAAACCTTGGATCTACTTACCTTAGATATTTCGTCGTATGAGAAAAGAGGCTTGTATTTTTGAAGGCAATTTTGGCTGAATATCCTGTTACTTATAGCCAAAAGCATCCTAACCAATACAACAGGTGACTCTGATGCAGAGCCGTCTTTGAGAAGCTCTGATAAGGAGCAGTGATGAGGAAGCTTTGGCTTACACGTCTCCCTAGCTTCTTGACATGGGGCAAAACCTTCACAGAGGATGAACAGATATTGATAGAACACTGCCTTCGTATCGAAATTTCTCAAAAATGTCCAGAAAAGAACATTTGAGCAGCTAAAAATCAGTGCCAAGGTTTTTAGCACCATTCTTTTAGTCTTTAGAGATTGCATACCTTGTAAGGTTATATATTTTTTCTGCCCTATCCCTGAAGTTTGGTTGTAATATTTGAATATTGAATTTTTAAAAGTTGGGCTTATAAACATATGATTGTTTTGTTACTTTCTACTCATGAAACAAAACTACAAGAACAACAAAACACAACTACCATCACTGCCTGGGATTACATGTTTTACTTCTCTATTTGGTAAAGTTCTACGAGTCATTCAAGATCTAACCCAAATGTCACCATCTCAGTTAGTATTTCCTAACTCCATGTAGACTAACTCTGTCCCTCTTTTTTCTCTCTAAGGACTCATTCATTCAACAAACCTCTATTAAGCTCTTACCATGTTCTAGCCCTTGTGTTAGGGATTTGAATGTGAACAATCTGACACAGTTCCTATAGTCAAAGGTTGCGACCTAGTCAGAGTATGACAGATCATTCCCTAGGTAACCATAATAAAGTGTGGTTAAGTTTCAATTTAAGGCACATGAGATAAGCAACCCCATCTTTTCACAATCATTGAAGTTCATCAGCCTTTTACTGGGTTTCTATGGTGTGTAAACACAAGAGACAGAAAGATGACTGAGATGCAGTCTCTGCTCTTTAAGAAAGGGACAGAGATTGCTATGTGTTCACCAAACCAGTTTCCTCTGCTGCCTAGACACACAGATAGTTGACATTCCCAGCTTCCCTTGCAGGTCAGTGTGGCAAGTCCCTGAGTCTGGCAAAGGGATATAGGCATAAATGATGTGTTGTACTTCCACTGCTGTAAGAAAGCTCCCATGTTTTACATTATGCTCTCTCTTTTCCTGTCCATTGCCCGGAAACTAAGGACTCCAAGGTCTTAGGGGATGGCAAAACCATAATATAAAAAGAGTTAGTGTTCCTGAATCACTGAGGAGAAGGCCACCAGCTGAACACCTGGTTGGACTTTATATGAATGAGAAATAAGGTTCTACTGTTTTAAGTTACTGAGGTTTCAGAGATTATCTGTTACAGCAGCTAGTGCCACCTTAAGGTAATTTAATTATAATGTCAGAAGTGCAGGCATAGAGTTAAACAGGGGAGAGGAGATAATGCCTTACGTGGCTGATACTTGAGTCAAGCCTTGAAAGGTGACTTAGTCTCGAAAAGAAAATAAAGACCATTACAGGCAGAGGAACCACATGATTAAAGGGTAAGGGGTAAAAAGGAAAGTGCAGGTAGGGAATTTTGTGCACATCCATGTCAATGAGATCATAATGAGCATCATATGCAAGCTATGTGGAGCGGTCAGAGGAAAAAGGACATGAAAACCCTGAGTGTAAATCCTTCTCGTGTCATTGCCTCCTAACTGGGCTATTTGGGGCAAGTTACTTAGCCAGTCTGGACAATTTTCTTCAACCGCAAAATGGTGATAATGCCTACATCACAGAAAACCTTAAACTAGTACTAAGTACATCAAGGAGTCCCAAAAAAGTCCCTCAGTGTGGGCTTCCCTAGTGGCGCAGTGGTTGAGAGTCCGCCTGCCGATGCAGGGGACACGGGTTCGTGTCCCGGTCCGGGAAGATCCCACATGCCGCGGAGCGGCTGGGCCCGTGAGCCATGGCCGCTGAGCCTGCGCGTCCGGAGCCTGTGCTCCGCGACAGGAGAGGCCACAACAGTGAGAGGCCCGCATACGGCAAAAAAAAAAAAAAAAAAAAAAAAAAGTCCCTCAGTGCTTTATCTTCCTTTCATGAGATTTTCCTTGAGAAAGAAGCATACATGTACTGTACTGAAGAGCACAGATAAGGGACACTGGTAAGCTCAAATCTTTCATCCCTCCTTATGAACCACAGAAACATAAATACTAGATTCCTAAAAAAAACACATAAAGATCTTTTACTGTATTGGCAAGGTATACTTAATAACTTTATAAGGCCTTCAAAACTCTTTCGAACTTATCATCATTTCACTTTCCTTAGCCTGTATGACCCAAGACTACAAAGAATGCTCCCTCGTTACACAAGTGCATATACAGGGAGCTCCATCTCCCCACATACTAGTTTCCTAGGCTTTGTGTGAAAAAGATGTAAATTCCTTTTCCCCAGAGGAAAAATCTGTTCTATCATTAGGGTCTGTGTGCCAACCAAGAGTCAGTGGCTTCCCAATTATCAACAGGACCCGTGAACAGTTAGTCATGAACCAGACAGTCAACAATCTCTTGTGATATACTCTGAGAATGTTTTAAATGAAGAAATGTTTTACATTATGCTTGTAGAGCAAGAGACTTCAGAGATAATCTAGTGTATGGGTAACAAACTCAAGTACCTTCAGAGGCCAACTCAAATGTAGGAGTCTGTAGCAACTAGAGAGGGCAGAGCCCAAATGAAGGCATTCAAATCACTGCCAGGCCCTGGATCTAATCTCATGGTTTCTTTTCCCATCTAAAGAAACTGAAGAGATTAGGTGACTTTTAGAGGCTATGCAGCAAACATATTACTCAGAGTCAATGCAGAAAACAGACACCATGCCCAATAGTTTAAGCAGAAAGAGATTTTATACAGAGAATTAAGTGAATTGTTGCAAGGCTAGAGGTTGTTGAAAGGGCTACAAGTGCAGGGTTTTGGCTGGGCCTCTAGGAATGACTTCTAGAACACTACTAGACGAGCCACCAGGGAATATACTAGTTTTGCCACAATCAGGAGGCCTACAGGAACCAAGGAGTTCAAGAACATACTGTACCTGTGACCCTGAGAAGCTGGGATCTGGAAGCTGTCTGGACAGGGAACTCAGAGTATGTTGACTACCTCCCTCAGCTGCCTCTTGACAGCCAGAGGGCTGGTGACTCAACATGGCATGCTGAGTCTGGTTGCTGTAAGTCCCTCCCAACACCCACAGTTCTAGAGCCTGGACACTGGCACCTTGTGCACCTTCCATGCTAACAGAAAACAGCCAAAATCATCAGGGAGGAGCAGGGAGGCTTCTGCCTTATCTCTGCCTTTGAAATCTCCGGCAAGTCATCCAGAACTCTTATTTACACCCAGAACTCTAACTGGAAGGGAGTCTGGGAACTGTTTTTAGCTTTCCTGTTCCTCCTGTACAAGAAGGCACACTAGTCACAGGTAGGAATGAGTGTGAGTGCCAAACTTCCATATCCAGCACAGCAACTTTCTGTGTAGGCCCCAGGATTCAGACCTACATCACTGATTTTCCCTACTTATTCTATCATGCCTTCTATGGAAACCCTAAAAAGGCAAAAATCTAGTCAATAGGACTGTAATTCTAAAGACCTTAATATGCTAGAGAATATGTGAACCGGTCATTTTGCTCACATCATTAGTATAGGGTAAATCACACTACCTAATTAATCGTTAGGTATATTCTGATCCATTGGATTTTGAGCTCCTGAATTGTATTCCATTCTTATTTGTAACTCCTGTCCCCAGGTCTGCTTGGCCCACAGAAGATGTACAGGTATTTGCTGAATTGAAATGTTTCACTCTTGACTTAGAGAGAAACAGTAAACCAGAATTTCATGAGATACTGTATAGCAGCAATAATATCAGGTGGAGGGCCCACTATAGACGAATGGGGAAAGGGGGTTTTAGCCTTTCAGAGGTAGATCTGGCAAAGTAAAGCACCTGCTCTGTCTCTAGCCACTGGTGTCCTGGATTTCTTTCTTTTTTAAAATTAATTAATTAATTAACTTTTTGGCTGTGTTGGGTCTTCGTTTCTGTGCGAGGGCTTTCTCTAGTTGCGGCAAGCCGGGGCCACTCTTCATCATGGTGCGCGGGCCTCTCACTATTGCGGCCTCTCTTGTTGTGGAGCACAGGCTCCAGACGCGCAGGCTCAGTAGTTGTGGCTCACGGGCCTAGTTGCTCCGTGGCATGTGGCATGTGATATCTTCTCAGACCAGGGCTCGAACCCGTGTCCCCTGCATGGGCAGGCAGATTCTCAACCACTGCGCCACCAGGGAAGCCCGTCCTGGATATCTTGATGGAAGGCTAAAGTTAGTGGTGTCTTCCTGCTATTGATCTTTTGGGCAACAAAACACACCAGAATCCAGGGTGAGATAACAAGGCTGACATAACAAGCTGATGACTGGTAAGTAAAATAAAGCCACAGACTCAGCGTGCGCTTTGAGCAGGGGCTTATTTATATTCCCCAATCAGGAGGAAGTGATGAGTCTTTGCACATGAGGGGTGCTAACCCAGGCCACAGTAGCAGCAACGTATGATGGATTTGAGAACTAAAACAAAACGAACAAGAAAAACCTACTCCAATAACAACTAACGACAGGAGACACACACACATCCACACCCACCCACCACTCTGCGTACAACCAGAAGGCGCTGGGCGCTAGCTCCCAGCCTCTGGCCCGGCACTAGAGGATTGCCGCCACGGCCGCCGGTTTAATTTACGCTCAGTGCTCTCCAGGGGCTACTCACCTAACGCTCTCGGGCTCAGGCAGCCGGCTCAGCCCCATGGATGCGAAAAGGGGCTCAAAGGCCTGCGGTAGAGCCCGGGGGAACCGGTTTCCGGGTGGCGCATCGCTCCAGGCGGCGGCGGAGGCTGCAATTATTGCAGATAGCGGGGCGTTGGGCGCGCCGCCGGGTGTCCGCGGCCCCGCCTTGCCCGCGGCGTGGGCGGTTCCGGGAAGGCGGCCGGGTGCGGTTTGTGTGGACCGCTCAGGGAGCCCGGGCGCGCTGGGACCCCATAGCGGCCACCCCACGCGCTCTCCGCGGGTTTGGGGCCTCAGAGGGCGGGCGCGCGGCTTGAATTGGGGCCCGGAGAACCGCGGGTCCACTTCCCGGGACCTCGGGGCGGCGCCGCGCGGTGGGCGGCCTCGTCGGCCCCTGGAGACCGGACGAGATTGTCTCCCCGGGAAGCTACCGGGATAGTTGCCCAGCGCGCGCCGACCCTGGCGCCGTCTCAGCCAGCGATGACGAGCTCCTGGGCGAGGACGCGCAGCAGTGCCTCTTGCGAAGCAAGGAGTGCGGCCCGGGCAGCAAATTGCTGGCTTTATCGTTCCCTTCTACATTTTGGTTTTTCACTCCACCTTTTTAGTTGTGCTTTTTAGACGTGTCTTCTCAGGTGGGGCGGGAAGACCTCTCTTCAGGTGACCAATTAAGTGGGATAAAAGACTTGTTCTTCTCCCTTTTATCGCTTAACACTTGCCCTTCTTGCGTTTATGACTTTTTTCCCATCAGCATTCATTTAATTCTGCCTTCCATTTCCGTGTCTTCCTTTCCTCTATATTTCCCTCCCCCTCCTCTTTCAACTAAGTGTGTGTATATGCACGTGTGCCCCTTTCGAGGTAATTTTCATTTCCTACAGAAATAAAATTTTTCTTACCTGTTTTTCACTCCTTTAAGCAAGTGCCAATTTTAATCGCCGTTTTGCAGGCAAGAGGTACAATGTCACGTAAATGTCTCCACCAGGCAGAAACCACTCATTCTTCTCTCATAGGTCGTCCCTTATGGAGAGAATGGATGAACCTAGGTTCCGTCTATTAAGCTTCTTCAGAGCATCTAAAATGAGTATTTTCCTAAACGGAACTCTTCCTCTCCTAAAGCTCGCAAAAGTTTCTAGTGACATCCAGCTTCCTCTTATAACAGGAGTCAAATATATTTTTCCATTTCTTTCAGTCATATGATCATTGATACATCACATGATTTGATCAACACGACTTTGGAGAACATTGAACTTTTTGGCTAGTTTTTACTTTGTTTTTATTGTTTATAATGTTTTATAGTTTATAGTTATCTCTGAGAGAACTAACTCTGAGGGAGCATTTGTTAATATTTAGAGTCCATTTTGCAGTATTCATCATATGTTTATTTATTTACTTGGCTGCGCCAGGTCTTGGTTGCTGCATGAGAGATCTTCCATCTTCCTTGTGACATGTGGGTGCTTTAGTTGCGGCACGCAGGATGTAGTTCCCTGACCAGGAATCAAACCCGGGCCCACTGCATTGGGAACGCCGAGTCTCAGCCACTGGACCACCATGGAAGTCCCATCATGTGTACATTTACAATTCATTTTTTCATAGCTTACATATACATGTATAATGGCTCAGAGCATGAAGTACTTCATAAAAGCTTAAAAGCTTCAGTGTTCCATTACTTCACTTGATAAGAAGTTACAGCATTTTGATAATGATACATCCAAAGAAACCCAAGTCATTTGGCCCAACACCCTAATTTTACAAAGCAAAAAACTAAAATGGAAGAGAAATTGGATGACTTAGGTTCTAGGTAACCAACCAAGCTGTATGTGGTCCAGTAGTGGAATACCTGGTCCAGAACCCTAAAGCAAATCTTAAAATCAATGGACTCTTCAGGAATGTTAGTCAAAATATCCTTTGCTGCCAGATTTTATTTTGTTTTATTTTTTGCTGTCGGTTTTAACTTACCTTCATCAACTGCATGTTCTTTCTCATACATATAATTTTAAACTTTCATTGTCCACTTCAAAATTTTCCTTTTTAATATTACAGTTCTGAGATGAAAGATTAACTGCTCATTTACTGAGTATCTACATGTGCATCATACCATTTGGTCTTTTGAGGTAACAACAAACAAAACACAAACATAAAACCCTGAAACTAAAAGAACAAGAAAAAACTTCTCCCTAGTAATCTGTTATGGAATTATTTTCCATGAATTTAAATTTCTTATTGAAACTTTTATTTTCTTCAATTTTATTTGTTTCCTGTTACATGATTTATTTCTGTTTCTTCATCCAGAGACTATTTCTAAGTTTCATGTTCTCTTGTCTGTTATCTCAGAATTTGGTGAGGAAATCTATACTTAATCTAAAAAATATTCTTCAAACTGACAATACTGTAAGGTAGTTAACTTATGTTTCTTATGTCCATGTCAAATACTGCTTATTTTAATACAGACTTTTTAGTTAGACTAAAAAAAAGTATTTACTTATAAGTGATGACATCCATTAAGTATAAACATCTGATGATTATTTTTCTTTTACATAACAGATCAACAATATATAGTCCTGAACCTAAACCCCTTTAAGTGTAAGTTACTGAAGCCAAACTCCTTTATACCTTTGGTGTTCATTTATAACCCTGTAAAAATTTAAAATTAGTACCCACATACAGACCAATGCAGAATCGTACAAAAATATTTGAATACTGAAAAACAGAAGTAAAACAGAAATGAATAGCTTTTTTCTTAAAAAAAAAACTTCCTTTTTTCTTCATATTCACATTTTAATTTTATATACTTAGAAACTGAGGTTTATTCTTAAAATGTTCTTTTTGCAGTGAGTTCATTATCTCACCTATCTACAATGATTTCAGAAGAGATTAGAAAGAGATGAATATATTTAAAGAATCAGGCTCTTGTGAACAATGACATCATCAAAAAGGTCTTGTTTTCATTAATATGCCATTAATAGGAAAGAGAGGATGGGTGAGTTTTCTTCATATGCAGGTTCACTGTAGACAGGAACGGCCTGCCTTCCCAGCAAGAAGATCCTGAAATCACAAGCTCCAGCCTCCATCGATGATAATAGGATTACCTGTTACATAGGCAGACTGCAGTGATAAACACAAGGAGATAGAACAATTAACCAGGTTGTGTTTCTTCAGTTTTCCAGACTGAGATAGCTAAACAGTTTATCCTCATAGTACCAGGAAACCACACTTTTAACAAATAGAAATTAGGAAAATCTGAATTAAATTTCAGATGATTTAAAACTGCTGAGTGTTCTTGTGATCTGGATCTGACTGGCCTCTGGCTGGTGTCTGAGCACATGTCACATCATTCTAAGAGTGTCTGGACTCAGAATCAGAAAATTAAGAAATTTTGTGATATAGAGCCATTATCCAAATTAGGATAAAGTATAGGCTAAAACAGTACATTTTCATTTTGAAACTCAGAATTATTCTAACTAGCTGAGTTTTATGCCACTAATAAACCTTTGAACATAATCAAGCGTGTAAGTAACAAAGTAGTAATGTCAATTACCAAACAGAATTTTTTAAAAAAGATGATTGATATATTGATTAAATATACATGGGTAATTCTAGGAACTGAAGCACACTAAATGTCTTTTTAAAATTTATATGAGTAATAATTATTATAATCTATTAACCAAAAAAAAATTCTATACTAGTTTCAGACATCCAAATCTGTACAAAACTAAAGGAGTTTAAAAATTACTGATTTTTTTCCCCATAGAATTTTTCATTTTCCAAAGAATTAAAGCTGAAGTGATTCTTGTGGTAGAGGTTTAAAAATGTTTTAACTTAAACATGGATAATAGACTCAAATTTGTGTTCCTAGTTTTAAATTCACCTAAAGCCTGAGACAATGGAAGAGGCTGGAAGGAAAGACATCATAACAGGAGTACAGAGTATTTTAAAGTTCAATATATATTGTATAGCACAGGGAACTCTACTCAATACTCTGTAGTGGCCTATACGGGAAAAGAATCTGAAAAAGAGTGGATATATGTATACGTATAACTGATTCACTTTGCTGTACACCTGAAACTAACATAACATTGTAAATCAACTATACTCCAATAAAAATTAAAAAAAAAGCCAATATATGAAGACTGATCATATAAAGTAGATAAACTAGGGGGTTATTAGACACTCTACCAAGAAACAACCCCAATTTCTCCAAGTTTTTTTTAAAAGGCAAGCTTTCTGTTTTACATATGGACTCTTCTGGATCTTTCCAGAAGAGTCCATATGTTGGACTTTTGTTGAACATTTCAAGCCAGAACATTCCCAAATATTTGGTAACCTAAGCTCTGGCTAAACCAGGGCAATTTAGCTTAACAGCAGTACCCACAAATCAAATGAGCTCTTGTGAAGATACAGATTCAAAGAAATCAGAAAGGTTAATGTACTCAGTCATTCATAATCTGCCTAGTCATTTCCTCAGCTATGAACAACTGTTGTTAATAGCTCTGAGAAGTAGTAACTGCTCTGTCACTAAAACATTTCAACCTCTCTATCTGTCACATTCACCACCACCTGGTGTGCACCAAGTTACACTGAAGAGGGGCTAATTGATCAGTAACACATCTCCTCACTCCCGCCTACTCCTCTTTCCTTCTCTCTTCTCTCTTCCAGTTAGTTCCCTGGTCATGTACTATTCACAGACATAAAACAGAGGGGATGTCCTTGTGCTTTACACCTTATAAGAAATATCTCTTATGAAAGAGTTTCTGCTTTCATAGCTGTTTGCCATTAAAAGATATACAGTAGCCATTAAGGAAAAAACTGATTACTAAATAGGTGCAAAATGGAAAGAGACAGAATTAGGAATTTCCGTACGTGATGATAAATAGGTAAAAATTCATAGGGAAAAAAAAGAGGTACTGGTATTGCTCTAAACAAGTCACCAGTAAAACTGAAAACACCAGATGCTAATTCTGTCTCCTGTGTCAGATGCAAATCTGGTTAACCCTCTCCCCATTTCACCAGAAGCTCTCATAATTTTGGAGGTTCACTGGTTTGATTTACAAATCAAATTTACAAATGGTTTCCCAAATTGTAATTTTTGAAAGTAATTATAAAATTGAGCAATTTAATTTTTTTCAATCCTCCACCACTTCATTTGCTATCAGATTCAGTGACATGTAACGTTGAATGAGGAAGAATTGGTGGTGGCTCAGATCAAAGTGGCCTTTCTATGAGCAACTTAAATCAGAACTTATTCCTATCTTGTAAAAGCAGCATCTTAGCACCTACATGCCATCACTCCCTAAATCATACTATTTTGATGAGCAAATTGTGGCCAAATGTGATTGAGGATAATGAACCCCTGGGAAGAACAGTGCTTACTTCATCAGAGGCCAGGTACACGCAGAGCAGGGCTATTTCTTCTGCAGTTGCAAATCTTCCTGTTTTCTGTCTCTTTAGGAAATCGCTCAGTGCCTGGAACCAGAAACCATACTGGACATCAGTGATGTGAGCTGTCACCTGCAACACCTTCAGAAGGTCAAGGCAAGAGGAATCTACAAAGGTACCACTGGCTTGTTGCCTTGATTAATTATACATGATACAAGATACAGGAGAATATCATTAATATCATTAATTGTGGACCAAACAGGACTATGGTGACTCCCAATCTACTCAAATTATTTGTTTTATACTAAAACCTACAGAGACTGTGACAGATCAGAAGATAATATTAAAGAAGAGGGCATTTTCATATTTTTTGAAGATGTGGTAAAATGCACATAATATAAAATTTACCATCTTAACCAATTTGAAGTGTACAGTTCAGTAGTGTTAAGTCCATTCATATTATTGTGCAACAAATCTCCACAATTCTTTTCATCTCGAAAAACTGAAACTCTATACCCATTAAACAATAACTCCCCACTCCCTCTCCCCTAGCCCCTGGCAACCACCCTTCTACTTTCTGTCTCTATGGATTTGTCTACTCTAGGTAAAGAAGGGGCATTTTTTTTTCTTTTTTTAACCAGAGGATTTAAACACATTTAAAATAGCAGATATACCTCTTCAGGATTTGGTCTGGCTTGTATTCTTTCCTGCAGAGATGGGGTATCAACCGTTCCTAAATCAAAGGAGGGCATTCAGCTTGGTTACTTACTTAGACTGAAAAAGAAATTGATGATTAAATTTTAAACTTCCTTTCCATATGATACAACCATCAGTGAAAGCCTTCTCCATGACTTGGAGTGACAATTTCACCTCTACCTGCCTGCTTTTTATTTAATAGGCTTATAAATTCTTTAATAAATTTCTATGATTTTCAAAAACACAGACTATACTTCTTTGTGAAGTATATTAGGCAAAAAATGACACCCAGCATTCCCAGGACATACTTTAGTCACATCACATTGATATGATACTTTATGGATTTTAAGCACTGTTATAGGTATTATCTCAGTTAATTCTTGCAACAACCCTGAGATGTATTATAGATAAAATCATACAAGGACTATATCAGTATAAGGCCCCAGACTACCTAATGATCTCAAAAACATTCTCTGCTGTCAGGTTCACTCTGGGGGGATTCTCAGGGACAACTCCACACCCATGATAGTCCTCGATAACTTAGGTGGCTCTTAATTTTCCTCATTATCTTGCCTATTTTCATTCGTTTTAAATTCCTGTTTTAACCATTATTTCAGATTTCTCATCGAAAAAATATAACTTTATTTTACTTAAAAACAAGAAAAATAATAATGACACTAAAATTTTTTAAATCCCACTCAGTTCACATTCCTTACAGAGTAAGTTCCCATACATTTCTGTTAACTTCTGTGATCTGCAAATTCTCTTCAGAGGGCTTTCTTCTGCTGACCATACTCCCGGAGACCACATGATCTTTATGGTCACATGATCTTTATGATCTGTAAGGTCATAGCAAGTGATTTTACAGTCATACTCTCAGCTCCATCCTTAGACCATGCTCCTGGGTGTGCCATAGATTTGATGTTTGCTTGGAAATCATTTCTTTCTTTTTTTAAAAAAATTTTTTATGGGGGTATAGTTGATTTACAATGTTGTGTTAGTTTCAGGTGTACAGCAAAGTAAGTCTTTATACATATACATATATCTACTCTTTTTTATATTCTTTTCCCATATAGGCCATTACAGAGTATTGAGTAGAGTTCCCTGTGCTATACAGTAGGTCCTTATTAGTTATCTATTTTATATATAGTAATGTGTATATGTCAGTCCCAATCTCCCAATTTATTATCCTCCCCGCCTCGGAAACCATTTCTTAATTTTATTATCATTTGCCATTTCTCTGGAGAGACTGGGAATCTTCGAAATCTGCAAATACTGGATCCTTTTTGTTTAACAGCCTTTTCCTTAGCTTGTCTCTGTGCTCTCACATTTCACTGTAAGCAGGCGGCACTTTCAATAGGCTGGGTGGGAGTGGCCTTGGCTACATCATCTGGTTCATCAGGAACATTTTCTACCCTCCACAGTTACCACAGGCAATAGTGTTGATGAAATGTCTTAAACCATAAAGCAAAAATCTCTTTGTATCCAATTTCTGGTGATATTTTCCTCACTTGCCTCATCAATAGCCTCCTTAAAGTCCACAATTCTACCAACAGTGTGTTCAAGGCACCTTAAGCATTCACTTAATGCCCTCCTCAAAATCCTTAAATCTTTAACAGCTTCCTCCTGCTGAGGCAAATGCTCAACGACTCTTACATATGGCCGGTATTAACGACTATTACATGAAAACTCTGTAGCAAGCCTATGCCTCGCACTTAATTCCATTGTCACCTGACACTGCTGTGTCCCTGGCACAGACTGACACACCATGCCACTGTCCACACCAGTCTGGTGTTAAAGTGTTGTGACTATATCATCAGCACTAACCCAGACACACTCATTCCTTGTCACATTTTCTTTGTGACTGGCTCAGTGAGTCACAGCTAGTTCCTTGTTCCAGACAGTGGGAGAATATATTTTCCAATCTTCTGAGAAGTCCAGCTTCAAAACAACCACATTTCCAAATCATTTTGCCATTTATTCCACTGGGAAAATGGCACCAAGAATAGCTAGACTCAAGTATCACCAACGTGTATGTTAAAACCCAGTGAAACTCTCTCTCCTGTAACCTCCTCTTTCTTGGTGTTACCTATGTTTACCGTTCTAGTCCAAGAAAAATTAAACAGAACACCTCAATCATGGAAATTCTGTCCCTTGAAGGTTATTTAGTAGTTTCCCCCTTTCATAAGTCAGTGGTTTTCAACCTGAGGGGTGACCGTGATGAATTACATCAGAATTTCCAGTGGCACTTTCCAAACTACACACAGTGTTCCCCATCAAGCCCTTTTCCGAATGCTGGCATGCCCTTCAGGTTTTGAAAGGTCCCACAGGTAACTGTGAATTGCTTCTCCTCCCCAAACCCACAATACCAGTTGTGAACTACTAAGAGAAACCTTGATTCTGGACATGCAGTATTGAATTTCTTTTCAGAGAGGAAATTGATAATTCTTCTTAGGCAGACCTCATGTTACTCTACTTTGCCTTGCTGAGCTTCACAGCTACTACATTTTTTTACAGATTTCAGGGTTGTGCAATGCTTCTTCGAGCAAGTCTATAGGCACCATTTTTCCAACAGCATTTATTTGCTCACTTCATGTCTCTGTGTCACATTTGGTAATTCTTGCAATATTTCAAACTTTTTCATTATTATTATATTTGTTATGGGGATCTGTGATCAGTGATCTTTGATGGTACTACTGCAAAAGGATTATGACCCACTGAAGGCTCAGATCATGGTGAGCATTTTTTAGCAACAAAATTTTTTTTTTTTTTTTTTTTTTGCGGTATGTGGGCCTCTCACTGTTGTGGCCTCTCCCGTTGTGGAGCACAGGCTCCGGACGCGCAGGCTCAGCGGCCATGGCTCACGGGCCCAGCCGCTCTGCAGCATGTGGGATCCTCCTGGACCGGGGAACGAACCCGTGTCCCCTGCATCGGCAGGCGGACTCTCAACCACTGCGCCACCAGGGAAGCCCTAAAATGTTTTTGAATTAAGGTATGTACATTGTTTTTCTAGACACAATGCTATTGCACACTTAATCGACTACAGTACAGTGTAAACATAAATGTCCTTTCTACTCATAATAAGTTCTGCTTTTCTCCTTTCCTTTATATGAGGGGCCAGCATACTTTTTGGTCAAAAGCCAGACAGGAAATATTTTTAGGTTTGAGAACCATTTGGTCTGTTATAACTACTCAATTCTGACTGTAGCGTGAAAGCAAACTTAACCAATATAAAAGCAAACTGGGTGTGGATGTACTCCGATAAAACTGTGTTTACAAAACAGGTGGTAGGCCGGATCTGGCCTGCAGGCCACAGTTTGCTGACCCTCTCTTTACAGCATAAAGGAAGGTATGAATACCTCCTTTTTGTTTATGGGCCACCCCAGGTGACGGACATGACTCAGTGGCTCCCTGTGTCTGAGAGGTTCCTCTTTCTTCCTGCTGTTCTGTGAGCATGGTCTACGTTTCAACTTTCCCCTGACGAGGCCATCCTGGGCTTGCTTCCAAAACACCAAGCCCTGGCCAGTTATGTCTCTCAACCACAGGGTTTGGAATTGTCCCCATCCACACAAGTAGCATTTAAACCTTTTGCATCTGGTAAATCAAAATGGCATCACTCGTGCTAAAGCCCGTGATACAAAACCTATATTTAATGCCTAATCTAATTGCAGTTTCAACCTTTACCAGAAATGTAATCTTAGTCAACCAGTCTGGAATTTTCTTGTTAGCACCAATGAGGTAATTGGGCCCCCCGTGGGCCCTCTCTATCCCCCTAGAGGAAGAAGAGGCAACCTGTAGTATAAAACCTGTGCCATACTCTCCCCCTTAAAAAAGAAGTCCCAGCCCAGAATAACCTTTTCTTTTCTTTTGCCAATGACCTCCTTGCCCCACCCTTCTTTCTATGAAAACCTTCCATTTTTGTATATGGCTCCCTGAAGCATCTTTCTAGTTGCTCGATGGGATGCCACTTGATTCATGAATCGTTGAATAAAGCCAATTAGGTCTTCAAATTACTTGGTTGAATTTTGTCTTTTAACACATCTGTGGGTTATTCCTAATGACTTAGGATCTCTCTCCCAACTTACCATTGGACTGTTATCTTAATAAGCCTGGACTCTTTTTTCTTTGGAGCTTTTTCCCAATGACAATACAACATGTAGTAAACAAGCTTACATAGATACTTTTCATAGTGGCAGCCGGGAGGTCAGAAAGGACAAGTTCATAGTCCCACAGTGCCCAACTCACCTGGACACACACAGTTGCACCGGATACCCTGCTGGATGAAGTCTGCAGCAACAGACTTTGTGAGACCAATCACAGCCGCCTTGGTTGTGCTGTACACACACCTGTTCACAACTCCTGAGAATGAAGGGAAGTTCAACCGTTGAAGGAATAAAAAAACACAGTCAACTTTAGGAAGCAGGAGACCATTGTCATGCTTCCTCACACTCCACCATTTTTAAGATTTTTTTTTTTTTTTTTTTTTTTTGATGTGGACCATTTTAAGAAGTCTTCATTAGCAGCCGCAGAGCACAGGGAGATCAGCTCGGTGCTTTGTGACCGCCTGGAGGGGTGGGATGGGGAGGGTGGGAGGGAGGGAGATGCATGAGGGAAGGGATGTGGGAACAGATGTATATGTATGACTGATTCACTTTGTTATATAGCAGAAACTAATAAAAAAAAAAAAAAGAAGTCTTCATTGAATTTGTTACAATATTGCTTCTGTTTTGTGTTTTGGTTGTTTGGTCTCGAGGTATGTGGGATCTGAACTCCCCGACCAGGGATCGAACCCATACCCCCTGCACTGGAAGGCGAAGTCTTAACCATTGGGCCACCAGGGAAGTCCCTGCACCCTTTATAAAAATCAATATCAGATTTTCTCCTTTAATAGAGCTAGTTTCTGAATCTGGGAAAATAATATCATTATTGGCACAATTCAGTTGAGACTTCAGTGTTGAGATGCTGCACCTAAGTGACAGCAGTGGCTTTAGTTTTTCATCATCAGTTGGTAGAACAAAGAAATTTAGGGTAAAGCAAAGCAAAACAAAACACAACCCAAACAAACCCAGACGCTTAGGCATTTCTTTGCATTCCTCTCCTGTGCAGGCTTACTGTGTACATCCTTGCTAAGAGAAGGAATGTTATCTCAGCAGTAACTACTTCATTTTCAACTCGAAATCCATCTGTGCCAGACTGTGACATTGTCCATCATCTCCACTTTAAAAAAAAATTTTTTTTTGTCACAATCAAAGTAGCTTTATTCTAGTAATGCAAGGTTTGTTTAATGTTCAAACATGAAACTGATCCCAGGAATGAATTAGAGTGGGAAAACAAGTCATTTAAAACAGAGGTCTTGGGAATTCCCTGGTGGTCCAGTGGTTATAACTTGGCGCTTTCACTGCTGGGGCTCTGGGGTCCAATTCCTGGTCAGGGAACTAAGATCCTGCAAGCCATGAGGCAGGGCCCCGAAAAAAAAAAAAAAAGGAAAAAAGGAAAAAAGGAAGTCTTAACCAGGAGAAGCACAAGATCGAATAAACATAACAGATAACGCCTTATGAAAAGTAGGTGAAGATTATGGAATGTTCTAAAATTAAAAAAAAAAAAAGAAACTTTTAAAGATTCAAGAGGACATCATCTCCACTTCTGCACTGCAATCTGGCCCTTCAACTTGACTTCTCATTTAGGGCTGGATCAAATGTCTTTGTGAAGCACTCCCCCAATCCACAGGCAGAGTTATGTCCCTGCTATTGTAACAGCACTTTGTACAATGCTCTGTTATAATCCTATCACACTGTAGAAGATGTGCATTTGCCTGACTCTCTCCCCCTTTTAGACTGTGAATTCTTTGGGGTCAGGGACATCTAGTGGGTGTTTAATACATCTTTTTTGATTAATTAAATGTATAAATGTTTCCTTCTCCCAGTTTGATCTTCATTTCCATATCCATTAGAAGGAATAAAAGGTAGAGCAAAGCAAACCAACTTATATTTAACTTTATGACTGGTTCACATCTAAGGCAAAAGGACTGGTACTTAAGAAACTTTAGAGCAATTTAAAAAAAAGCAGTTTTGAAGTTATGTGTGGGTTTTATGATCTCTGCTATGCTTGTTCCCCAAACCCTTAGCTCTTGAAGGTGTGTGAGGACGTGTGTCATGATGCCCAGAGGAAGACACACCTACCTTTGATGCTCGATGCCACAGAGGACATGTTGATAATGTTGCCAGATTTCTGAGCAAGCATCTGCCAAAACAAAACAAAGACCAAAAAAAGATGCTATTCTGCAGGCTAAAAATACTACCTCTTTAAAAGATGCGCATTTACTTATGGTTTGCAGGACCATCTTATTAGCTATTAACATTAAGCACTGTTAAGCAGTCTTTTTTTTTTTTTTTTTTAAACGGATTTTATTTTTTTTCTTTTTTTGGCCATGCTACACAGCTTGTGAGATCTTAGTTTCTTGACCAGGGATTGAACCTGGGCCCTTGGCAGTAAAATCACGGAGTCCCAACCACTGGAACACCAGGGAATTCCCTGTTAAGCAGTCTTAATGGTCTCACCCAATCATTGCTGGGAATTGACGGCTTGTGTACACATTGGCAGGAACATTTCCCAGGGGTTTACTGCCTTCCTGTGGCACAAAAGCATCAGCAAGACCAAGAAGGAACTCTGAGCTAAATGAAAGGCTAATGAATGTTAATGTTACTGTATGTTCCTGATGGAAAACTCTTTCTCCATTCATCACATATTCAACATATAGTTGAATACCAACTGTGGTCAGGTACAGTGGTAGGTCGAGGAGATTCAAAGAGAAATGACTCAGTCCCTGCCTGCCTATAGAGCTGCCAGTCTGATTGAAGTGGCTGATATAACCTGCATCCAGCAAGTGGAAAGACTGTCATTGGTGAGGGGGCAGGCGTGGAAAGAAGGGACCAGGCTGCAGGGCACTCAGAGGAGGGCTGATTTTTTGAAAGCTAGAGCGTTACTCAGAAAAATAAAAGAGAAGCGTATTTTCTTCCCACGGAAGTGGGAAGAAGGGATGGGTCTGGCTGGAAGACAGAATGTGGGAGGAATAAAGCTGCAGAGGCCAGTGGGGCTAAACTTAGGAATTTTGGCTTTACCCTGAAGGCAATGCAGTGGAGACGATGAGGGGTTTAATGCAGAGGGGGAGTGGCATGTTCAGATTTGAAGATTACAAAGATTACTCTGGCATCTTGTAGAGGAGAGCAGTGGAAGCTGATGCAGGGATTTAGGAAAGGAGTAATGAAAGCAGAGAGCAGAAATGTCTGTGGGTAACAGAGGTGGAGACAGCTGAGGTATCTGAGCAGGACTTGGTATATGGTTACATGCAGTGAGGGCTGCTCCCCATCTAGGGCAGTGTTTCCTAAGAATACGTCCTTCAGAATCCCACACGGAAAGTGTGGAAGTCTTAAGAGGAGGGTCTGTGGCTGTTCTGTCCTCCTAGACAGGGTACACAGCAGCCAGTCAATACGTTTCAGTGAATCAAAATCTCTTGAGGTGCTAGGTTCAAGTGCAGATTTCTGAGCTCTGCCCCAGACCTAAAAAAAATATATCACTGAAAAAAGCTGCTATGAATTAAAAAATGTTTTCAGATGAACTTGTATTTAATTAAAAGATGTATGTATGTTTTCAAGACGATATAGGTATATGCAAGGGCATGGGTGTCCACCCATCAATGTTTGGGGGGAAGAAGCAAGAGTTGGAGAGAATTCCTGCCTCGTGGGCACTAACTTACTGAAATCAGAGGCTGCCGGGACGACCATAAAGAACAAGGAGGAGGTGGTGAAGAGTTAAAATAAGTGCTGGGGGAGATGGAGAAGAGGCAGGAGAACCAGGATATGCTGTCATGAAAGTCAAGTAAAGAGCTTCTAAGAGGGAGGAGTCTCCGTAGGCAGTGTAAAGGGTCAAAGAAAAAAGTCACTTCTGCTGGGATGAGTTTATCCAGCAGCTTTCAAGGAGGTGTAGGAATGGAGAAGGTGAATAACTGGATGATCCAGGGATGAGTTTGCCAAGATTCTATTTTGCCTTATAGTATTCTTACTTTCTGTTTTGATACTTAGCTACTAATCGTACCTAAGAGCAGAAAGTCTAAAACTACCCTAAGGTATTATGTTGAATGGATTAAAAGGATAAAAGGAGAAGCTTAGGTGACCCAGTGAAATCCAGAAGATGGCAGGGAAAGAAAATATTGAACCCAACTTGTTTGTCTATATAATAAAGAGGATCATAATGAAATGGGGTCCTCATAAAAAAAGACCAGGAAAATTAGTAAAATATAACAGTGTTAAGAACTAAGCCTTAAAATTATTCTTTCTTATCCAGTTTAGCAAGTAACATAACCCATTTAAATTAATTTATTTTCCCAGTTTCACTGAGGTATAATTGGTAATATATACAATCCATTTTTAATACATATGGAATACATGTAGCCCAATTTAATATATAAAGATGGGCTATTAAATAAGTTCAGTCTCCGATCTTCTGAAATGCAATAAAATCCTCAGGCAGAACTTTAGAAAACAGTCACCTGGAAGATGCTAGTGCTGCCCCCTAACTCTCGGACTGTCCATTCAGCCCAGGTCTAGCTGCTGATTCTAGAGCCCACAGTCCTTGCGTCCTTCTGTGCTGCCTTCTCAACACCAGCTCAGCACCTGCTGTCATGGTGTCAGTGCTCTTCTTGGCTCTGCATGCAACAGCCCTCTCTGGCAGGTACAACAATAAAGTGAAGTGCCTGGATGTAGTAATGCTGTCTAGGATTGATCTCCCAGAAGCTGAGGCGGATGCTACAAAGAGCTCTGAAGATTCCCTCTAGCTGCATCTAGTTAGTCCTACTGTGACACAGCTCTTCTGCCCCCACTGACCACAGCCCAGCTCCTAAACTTGGCAGACCTTGGCTTCTTGGGTCTTCAGTGATTCCATGCCTGACCTCCACCTGGAATGACAACCTAGATTCATTTCTTCATCCAGCAAATGTTTGCTAAGCAGCTCTATGTGCGAGAGACTCTTCTAAGATACAGCAAAGAAGGAGAACACCCAAATATCCAAGACCTCCCCAATCCCTTGTTGTAATGGATCCTCTCTTCTGGTGGACCTTGGATTCTACACTGACCTCTTTTCACAGTATTTTTAATTTCTTCTCTGCCTTCTGACTGCTCTTCCAGTCTTGGAATGGTTTTCTGTATGCTTATCCATGAACAAAAATTTCCTACAAGTGTTCCTATGTTTTGACCATCTGACCTTTCAAATCTGCCTAGACTCTAAATCCTAGCTTCCCCTAGAAAGTTCTAGCTGGTATATGTGCGTCATGGTTAATGAACCTAATTAGGGCCGGAAAGGACTGTGTAATCTATCACCCTCATTTTAAATAGAAGAAATAGACACGGAGAGAGCACAGGTGCCATCTCCCAGGTCCTGTGGCGAACCTAGGGGCAGAGCTCAGGCTGTTTCTAAGGTCTTCCAATGCCAGATTCCAAAATCCCAGGTGAGGTCGGTTAGGGTCACTTTAACAAGTGGCACCAACTCATTCTGACTCCCCATCCCAGTCATTAATAACTCTTAGGATTTCTTACAGATGAGTTTCATTGGCTCATATGGATTATTTTTAAGATGCTTTAAATCACAGACAAACTCACTGATTTGCAAGTTAACGTTTGATATTTTAAAAGTTAACACTTAACAAGTTTAAATCTCAGCTCCACTGTATCTCACACCTATGTCCTTTCCTGATATTTGTCGAGCATTCAGTACTGCAAATGAGTCTCATATATGTGTAAGTCTTATTCACTTGACCTGAGCTTTCCTCTTTTACCACAGCCTCTGCTTTTCCTCATATCCTATGCTAAGGATTAGTCTTCAAAAAATACATTTAAGTTCCAAATAACAGATTCTCATGAACTGCAAATAAGCAAAAAAAAGGCAATTTATATTTAAAAAAAATGTGCTAGTTCAACATTCCATGAGCCAACCCAAAGATTCCTTCTAGGGGCTAAACAAGTAGATTAAAAAAAATTTAGTTTTTTTTAGTTACTAAGTCAATTTCTCTAATTTTCCTTTTAGCATTCATCTGTATCCTTCTTGACATTAGGCTGAATGTCCAGAGCAAAGTATCTGCCCTGCCTTGCCATCAGAAAACTCTTCTCCTGCCCTGGGTTGGGCAGCATTCAGTATGTCAGTCATCTAATCCAGCTGGAATGGAAGAGAAGCATGGCTCTTCTGCATTTCACTAGGGTTCAACTTACAACCTTGACCTGAGCTGGTCCTGTACAAAGTCAACTTCGTTCATTGTGTGAGCCTGTGTTGTCTGCTACTACTGGCTTATAAGCTCATTTGAAGTCAATGTTTTTCATATTTATACCCGCCCCAGAGAACCTAGTGTGGTGCTTTCCATCAAAAGGCACTTAATGCTTGTTTGTAAAATAAGATGAAAAACAGTCAGGAGTTGTGTGAAGGCTGGCAAATTCAAGGGTAGCAGACTCAGGAGGAATACTGTCTCCTTAGCACACGCTGTCTCTCACCTCTCTGGTACCTCTGTGGCTCAGCTAAAAGCAGGAGTGCAAGGAGAATACTCGGGGTAGAGAAAAGCAATGGGGTACATCCACCTTGAGATGGGGGGCCTAGATGCTGACATTCAAGAAGGGGCCCAACTTCAAGGGTTCAAATCCTGGCTCTAACCACTTGCTAGTTATATGACCTTGGGCGAGTCATCCAACCTCCCAGTTTCACCCTTCTGCACAGTGGCTGTGATAGTACCTACTTCATCGGACTGCTTTGGTCCCACATGCCCCCTTGCTGTTGTTCCAATCCCTGGAACCCTCTTCCCAGGTACCTGAACGGTCAGCTTGCTCACTTCATCGGGACCTCTATGAAAATTTCACCTTATTAATGAGGCCCTCCCGCTAGACCTCACTGATAGCCTAGCTTCTTTTTTTTTTGGCCATGCTGCGCGGCTTGTGAGATCTTAGTTTCCCAACCAGGGATTGAACCTGGGCCACCGCAGTGAAAGTGCTAAGTCCTAACCACTGGACTACCAGGGAATTCCCTAACCTAGCTTCTTTTAAGTTCACTGTACTTATAACCACCACACACATTAGAAAGGACTTTGTTTAGCTCTCTGAGGTTCCTTCTGCACCTGGAAAGCAGCCTGGCATATGGTGCTTAATATTCCTTGAATGAATGAAGTGGAAAGTTAAGTGAGTTAATTTCTATTAAATGCTTTGATATAAATGTTCAATACAGGTTAGTATGTTAGCTATTATCACTCTTCTGAGTAGAGATGCTCTCTGGATGTCCAGTATGGAGACCTACTTATCCAGTGGTACTTATCCTAGCGGTGGTGGTCACCTTACTTTAGGAAGAAATGCCTTGATCATCAGGTACATGCTGCGGATGTTGAGATTCATTGAGAAGTCCCAGTCTTTCTCCCCACAGTCCAGGATGGTTCCATGATGGACGAAACTGGAAGTGTGATGAAACCGTGGGGAAAAAGATGATCATTTAAAAAAATTTCTATTCAATTTCCTGATCCTTTTTATTGTCATTTATGGCCTTAGACCATTGTCCTTTCCCTTAGCAAGATGAACAATTCAAACACAGTATCACTTAGTACATTAGGTGAGGAAGTATCCCAACAACATAAGCTAAAAAAATTTATTTGAAGACAAAATCCTTCTTTTAAAAGAAGGCAGGAGTTAGAAGCCACCAAACATAAGAAACTCTATACCTACTGTGCACGAAACATCACTGCCCTTAAAAACAAACAAATGAGAACAGAGCGCTTGTCTTAACTCCTATTTCAAGAGCAAGAGTGCCCTCAGGTGGCAGAGATTTAACATTCTCAAGGGAAATCAAAACTGCAAGGAAAAAAAAAATCTGCAAGGAAAACAAGTGTCTCAATATCTCAGGGTAGCAAAGTAATACCCCTACTGTACAGTTCTAACATACTGAGTAAACAACGTAGAACAAGACAAAACCTTTAAAATAAACTTCACTCTTTTTGAAGTCACACTTCCTCAAGGAAGCTTTCTAAACACTGGAGTCCTAACTGATTTCACTGTTCCCTAGACCAAAATTACGTAATTAATTATGAAATATTGTCGGTTGTGATCCCTATGCACCACTGTATTTCTAGTTCAACTGAATGACAGCAAGAACCACATCCTCTATTTCTGTATCCCTTACATTGCTGAAAATTTAACAGATGCTCAAAAACTAATTTTGCTAGTTATTTTTTTCATGGCTCTGGGTATATTCTCATATGAGGAATGAGCAGGTTATTTATAAACTAGATCAGCACAATCGTTACTTTAATTTCCAAACATTGTAACATATGATAAACTATGGATAAACTGAGACTTTTTTTTTTTTTTACTCTGAACCATGATTGGGAAGAACCACAGAAATATATTAGAAGGCTTTAGAATTTTTCTACCAATGCAGCAGTACAGATGTAACACGACACAAGAAAAGTGGGATATCGGAGGTATCTACTGATTTCCTGGTTCCTCACATCTACTGTCATGCCTGAGAAGGGACAGTGGGTACCAGTCCTCGCTGTATCTACATGTAGCTGCTCCAGGTCCAGCTTTCCATCATTCATGCAGGGTTCAGCAAGCTTGGTACCACCCTAATAAGTTTAATTAAGCCATTCTCTTTGTGCCGTGTATAAAGGTACAACATGAACCTACTTTTGCTGGGATTGATTGTCCCAGTAAGAAACACTGAGCTTGGGAGGTATAAAAGACTTACTAGAATATGCCAAAGAATTGGCAACATCTTCATTTCAATAAACTGAGTACTTGGCTTCTGGTGTATATACACTTCCTTTTAAAGGCACTCTACTGGAAAACAGTTTTTCTTCTTATTTTATAAGTCCTGGTAGAGCATCAGCAACAAGTCCATTGGCATGAGCCTGTTACCAGCCCTGAGGAGAGCAACAGCGTTAGTACTGGTTGCCTTGCGTGACCTTAACTGCCTTTAGGACCCAAGCCCATGTCAATGTCTATGGCTGTCTTACTTGTAATAAAAATTCTGTCCAAAATCTAGCCATATTCCCCAAGGAATATATTATGGTTCACAGTGAATAATTTTGCCGTATTATCAAAATTCTTTTAGTGAAAGTTGCAGAAAGCTTTCTGTAAGGAGAGTGAAATTAAAAAGTTATGAATTACCCAGCAACATTAAAGAGAACATCAAGTCTCTCAATGTCATTGGCGAACTGATCAATTTGTTTCTTCTTTGTAACATCAAGGACCCGAGTCTGAATACCTGAAAAATAAAACAAAGGACACTATTTGCCTATACTCATAAAGAATGGTTAGCCTTGAAGATTTAGCTGTTTCGAAGTGTGAAGATGGCAATATCTGTCCAGTTGGGCTTTGTAGGATTGCTGATCATGCGTAGGGTCTTCACAGTCTGAAGACTCTCAGTAAAAATCTTGAAGTCCTACCCACTTTGACCACCCAGTAACACGTCTCTTTCTCCCTCTCTCTCTCTCTATTCTCTGAAACGAATGATACAGGTCTTTTCTGAGTAAAGACTTCACAGTGAAGTATGAATGATCTACAGCAGATGCTTCTCAGTAAGCCAGCAGTAATAGCTGAGAGTTGGCTCATTTTAGCCCATTCTTTCCCCCAGAGGTTGAGTCAGTGCTACAGTAGTGCTGAATTCTGTCTGTTGGAGGGGAAGGGCAGGGGCGGTGGATAAGGGATTGTTTCTACTTGTGCACTTTACCTTTACGTTAATTCTATTATTTTTTAGAAATGACTCTGTTGGCCAAGGGTACCATCACTTACTTCTGGACAAAATTACAAGTAGAAGAAATGAGAGGCCAGAAGAGGGGATGAAATACTTGAAAGCCAGACATGAGAGATCCGGCATGGGGTCTGAGAGATACATAATGTGCTACCTACAGAAAACCCCTGAACATTCTCTAATGAAAGCAGCAATCATTATTTTTATGCTTTAAAAAAAATATATATATATATATATAATTTATTATTCTCTTTTGGATATAGAAAGAAAAGTTTATAAACAAAGAAAGACAAGACTGAAATTGAGTTTCAGAAAGACTTCTTTTCTTCTGTGCTTTTCTATTCCAACAGTTTGACTTTGACTTATAAGAATTATAATTCAGTGTACGTCTAATGCAGTTAACTAGGTCAGTGAACTGATTTGTATTTGATCATGGAACCTGTTCTATTTTGCTGGAATAGTCGACTTCCAGGTAAATTCTCTGTTCTGCTTTCTTTCAGAGTAACTCAAACTGAAGTCTTCTGGTGTTGGAGTTAGGTTCAGTGTGGTGCTGTAAGGGGTAATATACACCTAAATAATCTGGGTAATCTCTTAGGGTTTCTGGTCATGATATTGAAACCAATATTCTTAAACTTAATTTTCGCCTGTTTCTTTTAACATTTTAAAGGTCAAGTTTAAATGTAAATTTTACTAGATAATTTAAAATTATGCATATGGCTCACATCATGTTTCTCTTGGACAGCACTGCCCTCAGATGAGGGGGGCACAGTTGTCATCAAAAGTTAACATAACGACTGTTAAATGTTCACATATGATTTTGTAATTAGCTACTGAATCCTTCGACATGTTGGATAAATTAAAATTTTTAAGTATACAGCTTAAATACTTCGTTTACATTTAAGTGTACAGATTTTTGTCTCTAGGTTCACAGTATACAAATTTGATATCAGAGAATCAGGCTCTAAAAAGAAGGCCAGTGGAGCAGAACAGCTAAGGAATTTCCTTTCAACAAGTAAGTACTAATGCTTTATAATCCCTTGTAGACTGAATCCCAGATTCAAGCTGCGGAGTTGCTTACCTGGGTACTTTTCCAGTTCCTGAAGTTTGGACTCATTGATATCTGTGGCTATGACTTTGGCGCCTTCTCTTGCAAAAGCCTGGTAGACACAATGCACAAATACATCCTTTGTTTACATGGTTAAACTGCTCTCATGAACTGAAAGTCATTTAGCCTTTCTCTTTTTTCTTATTTTCACTGTTGTTTTCCCTATAAAATGGGTGGAATTTCAAACTACCTAGTCTCACCTCATTCTTCCCATTGTTACTATTTTTATCATTATTAGAACAACGTGACATACATTGTGCTTGTCAGCTGACTTTGTCCCTTTAATACCAAATAAAATGTTTTTTTTTTTAAAAATAGGATTCTGTTATTAAACGCCTCTCAAAATACTATTATTTTTTTATTTGATAGCATGCATTCTATTTCTGAGCAGGTGAGTAAACTCCAAATAGTAAGAGAAAAATGGGTTATATCAACACTTTTCCTCCTAGTAACAGTGCATTATTAGCTCTGGTGGGGGGTTTCATGTGTGAGAAGTTGATATGAATTAGAAGGCAAAGGTAACTTGATAGTCTCATAACTATGGAGTCCTATATCTGAACTGACATAATTTCAGAAAGCCATGCACTTCTTCTGTAGGGTCCCTGCAGTAAATTTTTTTTTTTTTTTTGTGGTACACGGGCCTCTCACTGTTGTGGCCTCTCCCATTGTGGAGCACAGGCTCCGGACGCGCAGGCTCAGCGGCCATGGCTCATTGGCTCAGCCTCTCCGCGGCATGTGGGATCTTCCCGGACCGGGGCACGAACCCGTGTCCCCTGCATCGGCAGGCGGACTCTCAACCACTGCGCCACCAGGGAAGCCCCCTGCAGTAAATTTATTACGGTGCAGAGGAACTGAGGCAGGGAGAGAAGTTTCTCAGGTCAAAGGTTATCAGTGATGTCACATAATAAGCATGTGAGGTATTCATTCCTTTATCTGCCTGGAGTTAGGAGTAGCCACTTTTCTTTTTGTAACTTAAGACAACAGAAGCACTAAAGAAAAAAAAAAAAAAAGAGCAGAATTAAATACCCATGGAACCCATCCACATAATTCAATACCTCAAAAGTTAGTAAGCAAACAACAAAAGATAATAACTTACTAAGGTAGCTGCCCGGCCAATCCCCTGAGCAGCTGCTGTCAGGACGATGACCTTCCCATCAAGTCGACCCATAATGGAACCTGTGGTTTAATCTAAAGACATGTGTATTTAATGGCTTACACTGTAGCACATGGCCTTGTGCAGTAATGTCTAGAAGGAACGGTTCAATGCAGTCCTTTAAGAACCTGACGACAGCACCTCTGTACAAATACTACTACAACTTGAGAATATTCCCATCATTCTCCAAGAATGATTACTCTAAATACCTAGCTTTGCATATGAAAAACATTTAGCAAAAACCACTGAAGTGATAACTGGTGACAGACAGACATCGGACTTTAACCCATCTTCAGGTTTTTGCAGTACCCGGAGAAGTCAGCCTCTGATGCTGATACAGCAGCATCCCCTCACTACCACCCACCCTCCCCGCTGGCCCTCCCTGCACACACTGCTATGGCACTGGGTGGGTCCTTACTACTTGGGGCTGCTTCTTGCTTCCTCTCTTGTAAACTTTTCTTGGGGTCTGCACTATTAATCATCTGTTTTTTCCATGTCCCTTGGGAAGATTTCACAGTTGGCCTCAGAGAATCACTGAAAAAAAAGAGTTGGAAAATCAGATCATGTCCAATACCCCCATTTTACAGATGAGGGAACTGATTTGACCTGCTCAAGGTCATAGAACTGGTCAACGGCAGAGCCAGAACCAAACTCAGGTCTCCTGACTCTTTTGCTATGTGAACATTCTACCCCACAACGCTGCTGATCCTGTTTTAAAGTTTAAGCATTCAGCAGTAACACTTTAACAGACGCAATCAGTAATTTTTAAAAGGGAGGACTGAGAAATTCCGACTTAGGGGAAATGTGATGTGCAGAAGATATTTGGCCAGTGCTTGGATTGTAGATCTCAGGGTGAGAGTAATGGCTAGTGATGAGGTTGGGGGTAGTGAAGAGTCAAATGATGATTAAATGAGGGTGTCTGCAAGGAACCAAGTCCCTTCTCTTACCCTGCTGTTCTTAGTGTGTGCCTCTGACCACACACCAACCACAAAATGGCTGCTTTCTCCCAAGACATCGTATCTGCATTCCAGGCAGAAAGAAGGAAAGGAGCAAAAGCCTAAAGTCTTTCAGAGGCCTCACCTTTCTATTCAACGAGTAAGCCTTCCTCAGAAATTCCAGCCTGTGTTTTACTGGCCAGCTCTAGCAGTGGAGGCTAAGAATCTGAGTTTGTTTTCCAGGCTTTACAAAGTAAAAAGGTGGGGGTGACGGCGTGAGCTGGGTGGATGTTCAGTGAAATAACTGAAACAGCACATGCACAAAATAACGCCCACAATCAGTCTGCTCAATTACCTGCCTGATAAAGAGTACAGGTAGCTAGCTAGTCTTGCCTGGAGGGCTCACATGATCCAGTCATTGCTTTTTGAACTTATCTCTGCTCTCTTCAGCCAGACTTGGCTTTCTGCTGTACCCAATGTGCACTCCCCGGGATTTCAAGCCTCCACCCTTTGTGCAAGCTCTCCTTTCTGAGGGCTAGTTACTCCTGTGGGCAATGGGCAATGAGGCTTTTAAGAGCATGACATGATCAGATGTGTACTCTAGAAAGCTCACAGTGGAGAACAGACCTGGGGAGGGAGTGAGCAGGCAGTGGGTTTCCTTCGGAGGTGTCGGCAGTGGTACAGAGACAGTGGAGAAACAGCAGGGACGGAGAGCTGGGGTGGATGAGGGAAGTGTTTAAGAGTTGACATAGGGCCTGGTCACCAGTGCACAGACTTCAAAGAGATTACATGGCTTGCCCAGTGTTTCACGGCTATGAATTCAAACCCAGGCCTCCTGATTGCGGGTCCAAGAGAAGACCTTGTGGTTCTGAATCCCCACGCGGCACCAGGGGCCTGCGGCTCTGCGTACAGGTGCCCGGTAACTGACCACGAGGCCGGCGCTGTGCTCTGAAACCCATCGGTGAGTTTGTGCAGAGGCCACCTCCCCCTGGCCTTTCCCAGCAGGTGCCTGAGTGCGGCACGAACGCTAAAGCAGGCCCACTTCTGGGACACATCGAGCTCCTCCCGCCGGCCTTGCGGACCCTCCCGCGCCGTGAAGGATGCACCCACACCGCCCAGCCCAGAGTCCCTCGCTCCCTCCCTTGCAGGCAGACTTCCGTCGTGGTCTGCTGGCTCTCCCAGCCTTACCTAGTTCCCTACTCATTTTCTCTCGCACCAGCATTTCCCCTAATAAATCCCGTGCGTGTTGAACTATCGGAGTCAGCTTCTCGGAGGGCTAGACTAACAGCGCGTTTTTATAAGAGCTGACTCCAGGGACTAGCTTACGACTTCACTGATGGTCTCTGATGGAGAGCTGGGCTTTCACAATGCCTGACCTACTCTGATGCAATGAATTTTCAGCTTTTTTTTTCTTCTTACATGAGTGATACGTTTTTACTTAAAACATGGTTAAGAGTCGAAACTCCAATAATCTTTACCCTCCCCCAATCTTGAGCATGATGTTTTAAAAAGCTGCTATTTTATACTATTGGCATTAGTGACTTCTGGCCCATGGCACTGTGAAAGCACATTGCAAATGTTTCCCTAGGAGGCTTTGACACCCACAGAAGCACTTACTAAACAACTGCTGAAGCACAGGGCAGCTGTTTTGCTCACTATGAAAACCTCCCCCAAGCTGTCCTCCCTATTTTCTGGGACCAGATTTTCGAACCAAAGCCTTACTACTAGACATAACTGCACGATTATATTAAAACGGATTTGTTTGGAAAAATGAGTGCAAACGGGCTGAAATGGTGAAATGAGGCAACTTTCAATAAATTCAACGTGAAAACCAGACATGATGGATTTCTTACTCTAAATATTGGAATCAAAGTGTTAATTTTTTTTTTTTTGCCGCGCCGTAGGCCTTATGTGTTCTTATTTCCCCCACCAGGGATTGAACCCGGGCCCCAGGAGTGAAAGCACCAAGTCCTAACCACTGGACCACCAGGGAATTCCTTCAAAGTGTTAATTTTTGATTAGCAGAGACACAGAGCATTTTCAGGAACTCTTTCTTCATGAGCCAGGAAAACAATGTCGACTTTGACACTGTAAAATCCTCTCCTTTGGCTATTTTGAAAAACCTACCAGAGTTTCAAACTTGTTAAAAACCAATCCTTATCCTGAACTAACTGCTAAGCTTAATCCTGAAAAAAGGTAATGTGCAAAACTAACATCTGAAAAGAAAACCTCTCCTTTTCCCTGGCCAAAGTTTCATTTAAAATGTACTGGGAGGGCTTCCCTGGTGGCGCAGTGGTTAAGAATCCGCCTGCCAATGCACAGAACATGGGTTCGAGCCTTGGTCCAGGAAAATCCCACATGCCGCGGAGCAACTAAGCCCGTGTGCCACAACTACTTAGCTTGAGCTCTAGAGCCCACGAGCCACAACTACTGAGCCCACACGCCACCGCTATTGAAGCCCGCGCGCCTAGAGCCCGTGCTCCGCAACAAGAGAGGCCGCCGCAATGAGAAGCCCGCGCACCACAACGAAGAGCAGCCCCCGCTGGCTGCAACTAAAGAAAGCCCGCGGGCAGCCCAACGCTGCCAAAAATAAATAAATTAATAAAGAAATCTATTAAAAAAAATAAAATATATTGGGAAATCTTACTTTACAGCGGCGTCCTCCAGAACTGCGCGGGCAACAAACTTAAGACCTTTGTGCAAAAGCAGGTCAGATGCCTAATGCATGTTGGGATTTGTAGTTCAGGTTCCTCCAGTTTTTAGAAAATGATTCGCACATCCACATACTTTATATGTAATGTGCTGCCATCTAGTGGAGCTGAGGTAGACCTGTTAACTCCAATTACGTAGAAGGTGAAAGGTAGAAAAGCATCTTACTTAGAATGTTGAAATCATTTCCTTCACTAATTTAACCGAAGTCCTTCTCTTTTATTAGCACCTACTATGTGCTGCTCTGGGAGCACTCAAAGATTGAACGAGCCAGGAATTGCATGTGGAAGTTAGCAACAAAATAGAAGGAATGCAGCTCATTGAAGATACTGGAGCCTTCCTTCCTGGACCCTGACCTAGATAGTTCAGAGGGAGGGAAATAAAAATTCTCTTGTGCTTTTTAAGGTATAGGTACAGTTATTTTGGCACACGCAGTCTATTCTAACACTAATATATACTTAGTGGCAGAATGCAGGCATCCTGAGTACACTGAGGGGGTTGAGTCTGGGGAACTTCAAAGTGCATTGTTGGGTAAGAGCAAAAAATCAGGTTTGGCTGAAGAGAACAGAAATATCAGATCAAAAAGAATGGACTAGATCCTGTGAGCCCTCTCTAGAGGCTTAGTATCTCATCACTTTATCAGGTGTGTAACTGAGCCGAGACTGTTTAGGCTATTTTGTGCATGTGCTATTTAAGTAGGGCTCACTCAACACCCACCCAACTGACTTCCCCTGCCTTTTACTTTGTAAAGGCTGGAAAACAAGTATCAAATTCCTAGCCTTCTTTGCTACTAGAGCTGGCCAATGAAACATAGGCTGCAATTTCTGAGGGCTTCCTTCTTGGATAAAAAGATGATGCCTCTCTGAAAGGCTTTTGACTTTTGCTCCTTCCCTTCTTTTCTCCTGGAATGCATCTATGATGTGTAGGGACATGGCAGCCATGTTGTGACTTGGTGTGAGGTCAGACGCATAAAGACAGCAGGGTGAGAGAAGGGACCTGGTTCCTTGAAGACAGCTTCAAGACAACAGCCCTAGACTAACTCCTCTGGATTTGTTATGTGAGAAAAATAAACTTCTTTCGATCACTTTTTTGCTACGTGTATTTATAATAGTCACAGTGGCTCAGAAAAGACTGTGAAGTCAGAAGGATAAAGGTAAGTCCCACATCTTTCCCTCACTAGCTAAGTCACTTAACTATAAATCTCAGTTTTCTCATCTTTAAAATAGTCATAGCACTTACCTCAGGGATGTTGTAAGGAAGGACTCGGCATGTAAAACGATCAGTACAATGTTACATTTGCACTTAATGATTATTACAAATTCAGTTATAATAGATAGCAAATATTACCCTTTAAAAATTAAAAAAAAAACCCAAAGTACCTTTTGGTGCCTAGACCAATGAGTTCATAGTAGATGGTCTTTTAATATTCACTGAATATGAATGGTAGGCTCTCAGTCATAATTCTCCCAGGCTCAAGAACATGTTTCTTATGAACAGTAAATATATTTTGTCTTCTCTGGTCCTAATTTTGCTTCTCAGATCATTTTAGTATTGTCTGACCATATTACTGCTTTTTAACCTTCTTGCAAGTTTCCATTGTTGATTTTCACTACCATTCCTTCACAGACACTCATCACAATATTGAAACTCAGATCATTAGAGGTTAGCAACATTCCAGCATTGATGGAGGAACAGAAGTGCCAGCTCTCTTTCCCCGACAGACACCGACTTAACAACCATATATGGACCGAAATACTTTTGTGAGAAATTCAGAAGCCCATTAAGAAATTGAAGTACCCTGGGTGAGAGCAAAGCTGAGGACAGCCACACTGAAGCGGGTGAGAAGAGCCGTTTTCTGCTACTACCCCTCTCCCAGGCTAGTACAGCTTAGCCCCTGGCTCAGTTTCCCCATCATGGGGACTAGGGGGAAAGAGGAGAGTGGAAGATTCAGCCAAAGTTCCAGCCTTTTGAGGGCTGCTTGAGTGACTGGTCACGCTCCCCTACTTGGAGTGCTGATGGAACCGGCATGGTTTGGCACCAGAGAGCCTGCCGTGCCATCAGAGGCTGGCGTGGCTCTGCACAATCAGGACAACGTGCCCAGCTCGAAGCTTCATCCTTGAGAGGGAGGAAGAAGAGTAGAGTGTGTGTCTGGTTTTCCAGCTTTTTGGATAGCTGCACAAGGGACTGGTTTGTGTTTCGCCTGACTTGGGGTGCTGATGTACTTTGGCTGCCTGGGGGCCAATGAGAAAAATGGGCAGTGGGGTGGCTTCCTGTTGTAGCAACAAAGAACCTGCAGTACTGCAGACAGACACCAGAAGAAGGAAGAGGTTATGAGCTCCTGAAAAAGGCACTGGCAACCCTCTGGAGTTGGCAAATCACACACACAAGCCCAGAGAAGTTGCAATCCCACCAAAAGGTTTCAGAGGACCCCAGCATCTATAAATGAGCTCACCGATGGTGCTCCCCTGTACGAAGCTAGAAGAGGTGGCTGTTTTTTACAAATGCATAAAACCCAGCAAAAAGTCAGAAGGCATGGGCTTCCCTGGTGGCATGGCGGTTGAGAGTCCGCCTGCCGATGCAGGGGACACGGGTTCGTGCCCCGGTCCACGAAGATCCCACATGCCGCGGAGCGGCTGGGCCCGTGAGCCATGGCCACTGAGCCTGCGCGTCTGGAGCCTGTGCTCCGCAACGGGAGAGGCCACAACAGTGAGAGGCCCGAGTACCGCAAAAAAAAAAAAAAAAAAAAAAGTCAGAAGGCACACAAAGAAACATGGCCCATTCAAAGGAACGAAATAAATCTCCAGAAACCAACTCCAAAAAATGGCAATCTAAGAATTACCTACCAAGGAATTAAAAATAATAGTTTTAAACGAGCTCAGTGATCTACAAGAGAATGCAGAGAACTAAATGAAATCAGGAAAATGATGCATGAGCAAAATGAAAATATTAACAAATAAATAGAAACTATAAAAAAGAACCAAACAAATTCTGGCACTGAAGAATATAATAACCAAATTGAAAAATTCACAAGAGGGGTTCAACAGCAGACTTGATCAAGCAGAAGAATCAACAAAGTGGAAGACAGGTCTTTTGAAATTATGCAGTCAGAGAAACAAAAAGAAAGAAAAAAGTGAAGAGAGCCTAAGGTGCTTATGGGACACCAGCAAGTAGACCAGAAGAAGAGAGACGGGGACAAAGAGCTGATTTGAAGAAATCAATAATGGCCCCAAATTTCCCAAATCCAAGGAAGGAAATTAACATCCAAATTCAGAGAGTTAAGCAACATTCTGCTAGACTGGAAACCTGATGACTGATTATATTTTTAATGGCCTTTAAACTAGTTTTATTATTCAAGTGAACGTACCTACTAGACATCGTCAAGAATCAAACCTGCAGTGCTGTTATAGTGTTCTGTTTGCGTAAGGGTGAAAAGGAGAAACAGGCCCAGGGGAGAAGATTATAGGAGGGGACACTTTCCCCTCAGCCCTAGTGAACCCCTGTGACAGTATGTTAAGGTAAGGGAAAATATCCAATCCAGACTTTAGAATGATGGCTATGATGCAATTCATAATCTCTTCCTTTAAATAAATATTCTTACCAAAGAGCCAAGAATGCCTTGAAATCACTAACTCTGTTCTGAACCTTAAGCATCTTGCTGTTCTATGTGGTTTTTCAAAGTTATATGCTATAAAATATCAAATACTCTCGAAAACGTAGTTCATAACCTCTTGTAGGGTCAGAGACCCCTCTGGGAGTATGATAAAAGCAAGTATGGACCTTAGTACCCTAGAAAAATGAATCCACACACAAAAGTTAACATTAAATTTCAGAGGTTTTACAGCCTACATGAAGTCCACCTTAGAATGCCTTACATATCTGTGGGGACCCCAGGTTTAGAAAACTTTGATGGAAACTCTGGTTGCTGTTTCCCCATGTCTAAAGTGAAAGGGTAAAATAAATCTATGTGGTTCTTCCAGTTGGGAATAAATGTGCAATCGAGTACAAAGTCTAATAACAAACCAACCAATTTAGGGTGCTTGCATAGGGAGTGGGGTAGTTGGTAAAACACTGAAAAGTGAGAAACAACTTTTGTAGCTTGTTACAGCAAAAGGAAGATTAAAACTAGAAAATGAAGAGGTCATATTACTTGCTATTCCTTAATAACAACCTAAGTGTGGAACGCATGTGTGTATTTTTACAGCAGAATTCTGAAAGTCAACAAACAAGAAGAGAGCCAAATATACCCTGAGTACCCCACCGAGAAACCATCAGTTAATAATACATGGTGCTGTCATTCAGAACTAAGCAAACGTTTATTGAATGTCCAAGGTACTAAAAAGCGAGTCTGTAATTTTGTTAATTAAATGATATTTCATATTAATTTATGAATCATGCTTTGGGGTTCTCTACGTCACATGTGGATAACTTTACATTAATGAAAAAGTATACATTTTATGTATACATGGAAAGATTGGAAATTTCCTTCAATAATGTTTATTCTTTACAAAACATATAAATAAATAAAACTATTCAACTTCTAAAGGATTACCACATTCAAGAAGAAGGTATTGCTATCACCATTCTAAATAACGGGAATGAATCCCGTTCCTTCACCTTCCAATTCTACCGGCAAAGTGAAAACTGAACTGAAATTAAGTTGGACTGTGACATCATTGCCAGGGATAAACACAGGCATTTTCAAACATGGAACGCTGGGCCCCCAGAAAAGTGACAGAGAGGAATCTACTGAGTCTTGCACTCGGGCACATCTTTTCCAGAGGAGGCATGCCAAGGACCTGGCTGGGGATCCACAGTCTCTGCTCCAGCAATTTGTTCTTATGATAGGAAAAAAAAAAAAAAAAAAAGGAAAAAAAATCAACAACAAAAGTAATCTTAGTAAAAACATACACAAATCCCAAATACAACTAAAGTGAAAAGGATGTTTGGAGTAGAGATATAAGAAGAGATGTAAGAAGAATGAAACACAGCACTTAAACATGGTTCATTATTTTGCTTGTTAAAAAACTATATTTCACTTCAGCAGAGTTGAAGTTTTTTTTTTTAATAGATCTTTATTGGAGTATGATTGCTTCACAATAGTGTGTTAGTTTCAGAGTTGAAGAAGTTTATTCCCCATTTTCTCATAAGATGAATTGTTAGAAAAACCATATTGTACATAAAACCAAGAAGTAATAAAGTCTTATTTGGAATTCATCAATTTGAGATTCAAAGTGAACCAAACACAGATTAACTCAGATTTTCTCTAGTCCTATTTTTAGGGGAAAAAAAATGGTGAGCTGTACAAATACTATGTATTTTAGAGAATATTTAGCCATCTATAAAAAGTTTTCTTTGAGCCTTTAAAAAGCAATTCAACTGCATCTATTTGTTTATAAACAATATTTATTTTCAAATTATTATATTCATGAAAGTAAATCTAGAATAACTGGTCTTGGAAATTATCTTAGGTGTTGAGATAATATAAATTTCCTTTTATAATTAAAAATTTTTGAGACTGATATTTTACTAATTCAAGCTGAGACTATGTCCTTTAATTCTGAATTGGTCAGTTTTTGATTTATATATCCCTCCAGACTACTCTTTTATTTTACTTAAAAATTGTACCAGGGCTTCCCTGGTGGCGCAGTGGTTGGGAGTCCGCCTGCCGATGCAGGGGACACGGGTTCGTGCCCCGGTCCGGGAAGATCCCACATGCCACGGAGCGGCTGGGCCCGTGAGCCATGGCTGCTGAGCCTGTGCGTCCGGAGCCTGTGCTCCGCAACGGGAGAGGCCGCAGCAGTGAGAGGCCCGCATACAGCAAAAAAAAAAAAAAAAAAAAATTGTACCAGAGAGATCCATGTATTGATAAAAAGACTTAAGCATTTTTATTTGAGGTTGGATTACTTCATATTATGCATGTGCCTTTGGCACTGTCAGATAAAAATCAAAAGGTGATTATAAAACTTTATCAGTGTTTGAATAGACCCTTCTAAAATTGTGTGTGTGTGTGTGTATACAGCAAAAGTTCCACAGAAGTGTTAGCTAATGGAAGGTCCTCAAATGTTTGTTACATACTGTTCAATGAAGTGAATAGTTCAAAATTTTTTCCAAATTGCGTTGCTCCTTCGTATATCTCTAACAGCACTGTCAGAGTGCTGACGTGATCCAATTTTGACATGTAGTTGATGAGAACGGACTGATTCCTTCTTTGTCACAAAGTAGAGTTCTCATAAACCCCGGTAACCTTTGCTCAGAGCTTTAAATGATCTCTGGCAGCTGCCTCTCTTAATGTACAGTTTTGTTGCTTTAGGTTTCTACAAGTGCATAACTACACTGTCACAAAGGGCTGTGGCCATACACACGTGGGCACACGATAAATGCTATGTGGTGAGAAAGACTGAGAAACGCCATATTAACAGAGCTTCTCCTGACATGTTCCCCACCTCTGTGTATAGCACCTCCGCAGAGCTGGGGGCGATCCCTGACTCCATCCCAGTCCATCCGATCAGGCACCTAGCACTGCTCATTTTGCCCCCAAATCTCTCCCATTTGTCCACGTCTCTCCATCCCCATTGCACCTGCCCAGGTGCATGCTGTCACCCTTGCCCAGGCAACTGTCAAACTCTTGCTCCTATGATTTGTTGGTTACCTAACATCTGAGATAATGTTTTCAAAATTTACAAGTCATCACGTTCCCCTGCTATTGTTTAAAGTCTTCCAACGGCTTCCTCTATATGCCTACAGGATCAAGTTTAAATTCCTTTACACTATCTACAAAGTCCTGCATGTCTGGCTCTGAGCTCTCCCTTTGGCTTCACTGACTACATCCACAGAAGCCTGTGTTCCTTGTGCTCTGGCCACAGCATATTTCTTTCAATCCTTCCCCTGACTGTGGTCCCTCCTACCCCGATGGCGGCTGTCACTGTTCCATATGCCTGAAACGCTTTTCCCTCCCCTCTTTGTTAAGCTAACTCACATTAACCTCCTAGATCTCAGTTCCCTTTCTCAAGGAAGACTTCTGTAATATTTAAAAAACAACAACCTATTATAAGTCTCATAGCCTTTTGCACTCTAGAATTTTACTTTTTTTTGTTACTTGATTACTGTCTATACCTGTTAGACTGTAAGCTCTAAGAAGGCAGGGGCCATATCTGGTTTTGCTTATTAATGTACCACTAGGGTCTAATAAGTGACACAGAGTTGAAATTAAAAATCCTGTTGATTAAATGAATAAGTAAATGATACAAGTCTATGATCTGGCTTGTGTAAAATGAATATAATACTATTGGAAATACTGGCCCATTGAATTGATAAGAAAGTCTTTTTCAGTAAAACTGGTTTTGTTTGTAAGGTAGTATCTTTATGGCCTTGGGAGAGTTGCTTGTCCATTCTAGGGAAAAGCTGAGGGTTTAAGAGGCAAACTTCACTTGGGATTGTTTTCCTGCATTTCTAAGGAAATATTTTCAGATTTGATTTGCTAAGCAATGACTCACAAGTAGAATTTTTACATACCAAAGGAAAGAAAAAAAAAAAAGGCTTCACGTGGGGTAAAAAGTGACAACTGCACTTCAGAGCTGTGCTTTGGAGAAACTTTCTCCCACAGAAACAGCAATGAAGTCTGTGCTCTGTGAGCCCGATCAACGACATCCTCTCCTGTCTACACTTGCCCTGTGGGGACCACATATTAAAGAGAGGTTCCAACCGTTATCCGCCCCCCGTCCCCGCCCCATTTCCAAGCAACCAGTATATTTACCTACCTGGGCAAAGGCCTAAATTTGAGTTATCAAAATAGTGAACTGGAGGAGGTACTGGCAAAGACTTTGATCGGCTATCAAAAAACCAAGATTTTGGCGATTCCTTTGGCACAGGATCTTGTAAATTCCGTTCCTTGCACTGAGATGACATATGTTGTCTCTTTTTAGAGGCTGTTCCAGTCACTTTAGGAGACTTTGGAGAATTCTCACAAGTTACTTCTTTGTGAGCCTCTCTTTTAAGGGTTCTCTCCTTCCACGTTTTGACCTCATTGGAAAGATGATGATTATTGCTTAAATGTGAGGGGTCAGGGCGGGGCGGGGGTGGGGGTGGAGGTGGAGAAAAAAGGAGACCATAAGACTGCAATTCCTGCAACGTACTCACGTTTAAGCTAAAAAAAAACTGCTTTAAATTGTGGCAAAATATACATAACCTATAATTTACCATTTTATCATATTTATAGTTAAGTTTCAACCTAATGCTTCCTGTTTGGCCTGTTTCCACAGTGCAGAAAATGAAATGAGGTCAGTATAATTTAAGTAATTGTAATAAACCTCCGTAATCATGGAGTTTTGAAAAGAAAGCTCAGAGCATGACATCAGGTTTTTAAACAAATCAGTGATATCGTCCAGAGGTTTATCTGTTGATAATTTGTGGCCATAATTCGATAAATCAGTCTGGGTAGATGATTCTAATGGACCTTTGTTATTTTAAAAGAAATAATTCACGGTGCTTTTCTGGATTAGTTACAGTCTTGCTTCTCATAGGAAATGCCACCAGCATGTACCCAGTTTCTCCAGAGAGAACCCTGGGCAACCATCCTAGGGGCCCTTCTCTCCTCTGTGAGCCAAGTCTGTTGATACAACCTCATACTTACTTCTCAAATTCTTCTCCTTATTTTTGTCTGCATCGGCACCATTCCAGTCCATATGCCAAAGTTATCTTTTGCTTTGGACAATAAGAAACAGATTCCTAAACTGGGGCCTCCTATATGGTGATGCTATCTGATCTCAGCAGGCCTTGGCGTAAAATCCTCCAGTGGAGTTAATCCTTCCATTACCTTTGGGATACCGCCCAAACGTCCTCCCAATGACCTTTGGGGCCTGTGTAACCTGGACCAGTTACCTCTGGCATCTCATCTTGCACCTCACTGTCTCAGTCTCTATGCCCTGGCCACAGTGGATGTCTTTCAGTTCCACCAGCTGGTCACTCTTCCTGACTCAAAGCCTGTGCACATGCTGTTCCCTCAGCCTAGAAGGCTTACCCACCTCTCCTTTCACCTGGCCTAATTTCTAATCATTTTTCACATCCAGTCTTAAAGATCAGTCTCTTGATCACCACCCCTCCCCATACCTAGATAAGGTTTGATCCCTCTGTGATATACCCTTTCATAATGTCCTATTTTTTGTTGTTGCTGTTTGCTTGATAGCACTCATTACAAAGGATTAGTTATTTGTGGAATTGTTTGTTTAATGCCTATTCTTTTCCTCGTCTCATTGGTAGAGGTTAGCACAAGATTCTAGTCTTTGGTAGAAGCCAAATAATTAAATTTGTCAGAACTGTTTTGAAAGTAAAACTAAGTAGACTACGATAATGGACCTAAGGGGTTCCTCCTTGAGTAAGAGCCTCATTGACTTGGGTATATGGACCTGTGGTATATTTAAGCTGTTCCCTCAAAGATCTTTCTTTACTTCCTAGTTCTTGGCTTAGTTAAAAATAGGTCAGTTGACAGATAGCCAACATCTGGAATGGTGCTACCATATTCTTATGCCTTTTAAAAAAGACATATTTTATGAAACTTAAAAATTACTTTCTCCGTATGTGTGAAGGATTGCCAACTGCAAAAACTATTTATGTATGTGTCTATATCATCCTACCCGACACGTAAGTATAATTTCTATATCGTGTGAGCAGATCTTACCTTAACAGCTCATTCTTTTGCTTTATTAGCTGTTCATTTTGCTGCTTTAATTTGGAAACTTCCTTTTCCAGCCGTATATGCTCACTCTTCAGGATAAGAGCTTTCGTGCTTTGTACAATGCCACTGCCACCTCCACAGGTGAAGGGTTTATTTGAAGGCTGAGGATCAGCATGTTCTGATACCACTGTGGGAGGCAAAAATACAGACAGGTGATAATTTTAGTAGTTCCAAATAAAGAAACAAAGAAAACATTATGAAAGGTAGTAAGTCACTATAAAAACCAGTACACCACCATCTCCCTGGAAGTCATCCTTGCCCACCTCCTTCTCCCTTAACCTCACACGGCTATTTGCTCATCAATTCTAAACAGCTCTCGAATCCTCCTGCTTCTCCCCACCCACCAATTCCACTCTCATAATCCTGCTGAGATCATTCACCATCACTGTACTAGTAACAATCCTCCCCAGAGCTGTCCTCCATTGATCTATCTTTCTATAGCAGTAGAATCACCTGGCGGGCTTCTTCCTACAGTGTGTGTGGGGTTCACCCCCGTCATTCAGTGCATCACAAGTATTCAACACATACCTGTTCACAAGATAAACCTTAGAATGATATTAGAGCATATATTATTAAGTATTCTACACTGTGTGTGTAAAAGTAATGTAAGGAACTGTTCTGTAAATTTTAGATAAAACTGCATACAAATGTGAGGTGCTTATGAAATAGAATAATCCACTGGGTCACTGACGATTTATAAAAGGGGGGTAAGGTGTGTGTGGGGAAGATACTCAATGTCCATTTCCTTTTGAATTATTCTGAATTCAGGGACAATATGTACCTGAAAGTCACTTACAAATCAAGAGTAATTATCCTGACCCTTCTGTAACAACAAGGAATCCTCAGTTCTAATTTTTTTTTTTTTTTGGTATGTGGGCCTCTCACTGTTGTGGCTTCTCCCGTTGCAGAGCACAGCCTCCGGACGTGCAGGCTCAGCGGCCATGGCTCACAGGCCCAGCTGCCCCGCGGCATGTGGGATCTTCCCGGACCGGGGCACGAACCCGTGTCCCCTGCATCGGCAGGCGGACTCTCAACCACTGCGCCACCAGGGAAGCCCCTCAGTTCTATTTTTATCCCTTGAAGTTTTCCAGATAGGAGCTGTGATCATCTTTAACACTATCTCTAATTCTTTTTTTTAAATGAGTGGACAATAATACACACAAATATCATCTTACATTTGCTTGACCTTTAGAATTTTCAGTGTGCATGCACACACCACTTTTAGTTTGATCCTTATTATATACACTGTCTTCAGGATTTCACATAGCCCTTAAGTGAGGGCAATCAGTTCAGAGGCCTGTCCCTGACTGCTAGTTCAATGCTTGTCTTACTATACAAAGCTGCCCCAAGTACTGTTCAGCATTTTCTCTTTTCAAATGAAATATAAGAGATAGAAATACAGAAAAAGGTATAGTTTGAGAGATATATATGCAGAAATTTGATCATTAAACTTGAAGACTGTTCCTAAGATAAATTTCAAAAAGTTTGCAAGTATGCATCAACTCTATGTTTTCAGTATTAAGAACAAGTAGGATAATATCTAGTTATTTTTACTGTGAACTGATAATATTTTTACTGTGCACATGGTTACAATCTATTAAGACATGTGCTTGTATTTTTATTGGGAAGTGTACTTCTACCCTGATAGTTAAGTCATTCTTTTACAGTGCTGAAGATATCTTCACTAATAGGTGAAGATCTGATTAGGCAAAAGTAAAATTTGTATTTTCTAAAAATCTATAATGGATAGACAGTTAAGATTACAGTAAACTAAAGAGATGTCACAGGATAAAAATGAGCCCAATGAATTCATTTTAAAAATAGTCTTTTCTTGGGGCTTCCCTGGTGGCACAGTGGTTAAGAATCCACCTGCCAATGCAGGGGACATGGGTTCGAGACCTGGTCTGGGAAGATCCCACATGCCACAGAGCAACTAAGCCTGTGCACCACAACTACTGAGCCTGCGCTCTAGAGCCTGTTAACCACAGCTACTGAGCCCACGTGTCACAACTACTGAAGCCCGTGCGCCTAGAGCCCATGCTCCACAACAACAGAAACCACCGCAATGAGTAGCCCACGCACTGCAACCAGAGAAAAACCGGCATGCAGCAACGAAGACCCAACACAGCCAAAAAAATAAAAAATTCTTTCTAAATCAGTGATTAACTTAGCTTTATTTTTGACTATTATACCTATAATAGCAGTCTTCAAAATATGTAAGTGTATTGAAGTAAAATGGAAAGATCGGGAAATATCAGCATTTTCTACTTACTTGAGGTATCTTGGGCCTGTTGATTTCTTCTAAGATTTTCTCTCAACAGCCTTATAACTTCTTTTTGATATTCCACAGTGGCTTTTGTCGAAGCGATTCTATTAAGAACAAGAGAAATATGTAAAAGCCCAGAAACTAATTTTTAAAGAAGGAATAAACACAACTGCTGTCAAGAATTTTCTAAGACGACACATCACGTAAACACAATGTCCTGGTAGCAGTAGATGAGCCCTCATGATACCCTCCTGGTATCATGCACCTCACAGCTATAACACCACTAAATTGGAAGTATTCTGTTTGGTTGCAGCAGCAATTTTTTTTTAACATTGAGAAACCAATTCTTTTTAAATTTCTGGAAGCCCAATAGCTATTAACCGGATATTGTGTAAAATTATATCTGGGGGCACCATAAAATAAATAATTGGTCTGTTACCATGAGGTCCTAGAAATACCTTGAAGGTACAACAATTACCAGAGCATGAAAGCAAAAAGCAGCTTCCTTTCTACATTGTCAGGAAAGCAAACCCTGGCTGCAGCTCTGGTCTAAGGTGATACAGTCAAAGGTCAAATTCTACTCATTGTTCCCTGGTAGAGACATTTTGTGAACTGTTTGCTTAAGCATTAATCAGCAATGATAAATCAGCAATGATACTCTGCTTTTCTTAGAGGCTGACAGTATCTGCTGATTCAATTCTATAAGTAAAATTGCTTTTTATAATGAAGATCTTAATAGACCTAAGTTTCACTTCTTATCACCGGAGGCCTGGTTAGAATGAATGAAGATTCAGAGTGCTACATTTTAGGCAAAATTAGATATCATCATTAAATATTTATTAAAGATTTATAGGAAGAATTAAAAGTGTTAGGAGCCAGAAGGGATCTTAAGAAATCCTTTAATATAAACCTATCCTTTTATTGATTATGAATGAGAGGCCCAGAGAGATTAAACAGCTTGCGTAAGGTGATATATTCATTAGAGGCAACATATTTCTAATTTAGTTTCCCTGACACTGGCTAATGTTCTTTTCATTATGCTATACCACAAAGAACTTGAGGCATGCTATTACGTATATAGTACTATATATAAATAAATCAGTAAAAAGAGGATATGCTCTTGGGTATTAGGTATTATAATTTAAAAGGAATTACAACTTTTTCATAAAAACACAATGGGAAGAACAAATAAAATTAAGAGAACCAACAGAGACCTTAGTCAAACTGCTAAATACACCACAGGTTCTTAACATTTACTTTCAAGCATAAAAAGGATATTTTAAAGCTATTTAAATATGATTGAGCAAGAAGCTTCCAAAGACATAGTGTGTTAGTAATCAGAATTGTGCTTATTTAAAAAATTTTGCATATGTAATGAGAATTTAATAGATTTAAAATCTGTGAATGTTTGTATTTATTTTTTTAAAAAGCAATAACAATATTTTCATATATTTAAAAAAGTTAACTAATGCAAAGAAATTTATATAGTTTTGAAAGGAAATTTAAGCTTTTAAAGTAATGTTCAATTAAGGCAAAGACATACTCCTTTTCAAAATCCTTGGCATTTTTCATCTTCTCTAGGTCTATTT
Organism: Mesoplodon bidens; assembly: GCF_964165515.1. Taxonomy (NCBI): domain Eukaryota; kingdom Metazoa; phylum Chordata; class Mammalia; order Artiodactyla; family Ziphiidae; genus Mesoplodon; species Mesoplodon bidens. The sequence goes on from NC_138176.1 coordinate 70,994,056, forward strand.
TCACCAGCTTTGTTTTGAGCTCTTCAATTTCTTCTTTATAGGGCTTAGCTCCTAAAGCAACTTTGTCCTAAATTTTTTAGAGAAAAGAAAAATAAAATAATTTTAGAGCAGTTCTGAAGAGTTGTTAACTGCCTTGATCTGGTAGAAACATTTTAAAACAGCAATCTTCAAATATATAAAAAAGCAAGGAAGGCACAGATTTTAACACTGAAATGAATAACAAATAGATATATGACGTGAAGTATAATTTGAAGCTCTTGGAAGCTAATACGTACTTAGAGAACATATAACTTTAGTTTCTTAGAACAATTTTTTTCCCAATTAAAAAATCTACCTAAACAAATGAAACAAAGGTTGAAAACAATGAAATGGGCAGATGAAGGTTAATCAGGAAAATGAAAGAAAAAGATGTCAGAACAGCAATATAAATATCAAACTAGAACTGAATTTAAGGCACAAAGTATTATGTAGCATTGTTGAGGATATTTTGTAGTCAGATGGTTCAATCCAGTGATATATCTACTTTCTACTCAGAGAAAAAAAATCCATATATAAATCTTTTTTTTTAATGAATAGATTTCATTTTCAAAGTAATTTTAGGCTTATGGAAAAATTGAGCAGAGAGTACACAGAGTTCCCATAAACTGTACCCTCCCTCTGCCCCAACTCTCCTGTTATAACATAACATATTAATGTGGTATATTTTTTACAAATGATGAGACAATATTGATACGTTACTATTAACTAAAGTTCATAGTTTACATTAGGGTTTATTGTTTGTATTGTATATTCTATGGGTTTTAACACTTGTATAATGACGTGTGTTCATCATTACTCTACCATACAGAATAGTTTCACTGCCTTAAAAACCCCCTGCACTCCACCTATCCATCCTTCCCTCCCTCCCCTTAAACTGTTAGCAATTACTGAACTTTTTACTGTTTCCCTAGTTTTGCCTTTTCCAGAATGTCATATGGCTGGAATCATCCAGTATGTAGCCTTTACGGATTGGTTTATTTTAATTAACAATACACATTTAAGATTCCTCCATGTCTTTCTGTGGCTTGAGAGCTCACTTCTTATTACTGCTGAATAAATTGCTCTTTTTATTGCTGTACCACAGCCACACAGTGGAATACTATTAGATATTGAATACAAAAATAAACCCATCTAAATAGGAACCCAGAGAGCTCTCTACTCCTCTAGGCTTTCCCACTCCAACACCTATAAAAACATCTGTACACACACAATGACTAGCAAAGACTAAAAAGATGCAAAGCTTCTAAAAATGACAGATGCTCAGCTTAAGGAGGTTGATGCCTGGGTCAGATGAACCCACTGTTTGCTCAGTCAGAGCACCAGTTCAATACCCAGGCCTTCTGGACCAGACACTGATATCAGGGACTCCCTGGGCATGTGTCTGGCTGAAATGGTGTCAGTTTCCTAAGAAACTGCCAAACTTTCCTCTGAAGTAGCTGTACTATTTGCATTCTGCCATGATGACTGAGTGTTCCTGTTGTTCCACATCCTCACCAGCATTAAGTGTTGTCAGTGTTTTGAATTTTGGCTGTTACGGTATTTTGAGATACCATAGGTATGTAGTGTTATTCTTGTCATTTTGATTTTCAATTCTGTAATAACATGATATTGAGCATCTTTTCTTATGTTTATTTGCCATGTGTCTGTCTTCTTTGGTGGGGTGTCTATTCAGATTTGTGGCCTGTTTTTTAATCGGGTTGTTTGTTCTCTTATTATATTTAGTTTTAAGAGTTCTTTGTATATTCTGGATAACAGTCCCTTATCAGATATGTTTTACAAACATTTTTCTCCCAATCTATGGTTTGCCTTTCACAGGGCTAATGTTTTTAATTTAAATGAAGTCCAACTTATCAATTTTTTCTTTCACGGATCGTGTTCTTGGTGTTGTGTCTAAAATAGTCATTGCCAAACCCAAGGTCAGCTAGTTTTTCTCCTATCTTATCTTCTAGGAGTTTCCTAGTTCTGTGTTTTATAATTAGGTTTATGATCAATTGAGTTAATTTTTGTGAAATGTGTAAGGTCTGTGTCAAGCCTTGTTTTTTCGCTTGTGAATGTGCAATTGGTCCAGCACCATTAGTTGATAAGATTATCCTTTTCCACTGAACCACTGAATTGCCTTTGCTCTTTTGTCAAAGATCAGTTGACTATATTTGTGTGGGTCTATTTCTGTGCCCTCTATTCTATTCCATTGATCTATTTGTCTATATAGTGTTTTAAAAATTCAAAGAACTCCAAAAACAATTATCCATTTATGATATCAAAAAATTTTTTAAATATATTCTACAAGTGCAGAAGTTACAGTAACTTTTTACCACAATATAATGAAATAAATTAGTCATACATAACATTGTTTAAAATAATTCTTACGTAAAAAAAAATCAAAATTGGAAATACTGCCTTAGAAATGAAAGACAATAAGAATTCCATATTTCAGACGTTTGGCATGTGATGGAAGCTGAACTCAAGACATACCGATCACCTTAAATAGTTTTTCTAATAAACTGAAAGTATAATTTTTAGTTAACATGATCTATTTATCATCTATATTTTAGATGGATTCTGTTAAGAAACTTTCCTTGTTCTACCAGAAGAAGAATTCCTTTGGGAGTATGAATTAAATTACATCAAATTTAGCAATTAATTTGGGAAAAACTGATGGATGTACAGTATTTAGGTTCCAAAACAGGAAATGGCAAGTTTCAAATCTTAAACCACACGTTCTCCTATATTACTCTTTGAAGTTCTGTTGTTCCTTTCATATATGTTTTCCTCATCTTTTGTTTACTCTTCAAACACTTTATTTTAGATTCTGTGGCCATTATAAGATTTTTTTCCTATTGTGTAGGATGTCCATAAAGTTCTAGTGCAGTTGAAATTTTTAACAAATTCACTGCTATTTGACATAAACAATTTGTAAAGGTACAACAGAGGAAAAATATAAAGATTTAAATGAAATTGTTAATGATTCATTTGTTCAAACTACTTTCTTCCATATTCCATTAATAAACCCTACATTATATTGGATAGGTATTTTCAAATAGTGGTAAATAGTTTTTTATATTTTTATTATGCCAACTCTTGAGTTACATGCAAAAGATTGTATTTCATAGAATATTTATAATACACAGAAACAAATTTTTCAAAAATTCAAACTGTACAAAGATTTTTATGGATACCCTGTATTTTGCTTTCTTTCCCCAAGGGTGCTGTACAAGCCCCCCCAGACCCCGCTATATTATCTAAATGGTTACTTCTGGTATGCAGTAAAGATACTTGTCTCTCCATAATATAGGTATCAATCTATACTGAATGTGAAGTTTGCTGCTCACTCCCTCTTTCTTTATGCCCTTTCTTCACTTATATGAGGAAATTAGAACCACTCTCTCTTGCCCCCCACCTGCCCCTCTTTCTCTCTTACTCACGCCTGCTCCATCTCAGTATCTTTTAGTTACTCCACATCTCTTCTCCATATGTTCATGCTCCCATCTAGTCTCATGACTTTTATATGCTGACAATTCCCCAAACTTACACCTCAAGTTTAGATCTCTCTCTCTCTCTCTCTCAGACTCACATATCCAACTGCCTAAGACATATCTCATATCTCAGCTTGGGTGTCCCCAGTAGGCATTTCAAATTCAACGTGCTCAACACTGAACTCTGAGTCTGCTCCCATGTTTTCAAACTTGCTCTTCTGGCAGTCTTTTCTATCTCCATAAACGGCAAGTCCTTTTTCCAGTTGCTCAGGCCAAAAACTAGGGAAATCATCTCCGACTCCAAGAAATGTGAGAGGAAGAGATGTGTGCCACTTCTGGGCTAGAGCCTTTGAGAGTAGAGATTTTAAGATATTTTAGCTTCTCCATCTTGTCCCTTTCTCGTTAGCCCAAGCATGGACAGCTTACAACCTGGCTTTAACCACTAAGATGAAAACAGCACCCAAGGGCGTGGCAGAGAAACAAGATGGGAGAAATGTGGGCCTCTGATTGATCATGTGGAATGAAGCCATCCTCCAACCTGGAATTCATGCTTTTATATGAGTTAGAGAAATAACCTTCCATCTTATTTGAGCCATTGCATTTTTGGTTCCCTTTGCTGTAGCAGCTAGCATGTCACACTAAAGCACCCTTCTGTATTCTATCTTCAAAGAGCAATTTTTAAAAAATTAAGTAAGACCATAATATCCTTTAGCCAAAATCCTCTGATGATTTCCCATCTCACCCAGAATAAAAACCAAAGTAGTCTGCAAGACCCTTTATGAGTTGATTCTCTGCTACTTCTCACCTTATTTCCCACCTCTATTCTCTTGCTCACTCTGCTCAGGAGACAATGGCTTTCTTGTGGTTTCTTAAATATGTCTAGACTGTTTCTGTGTTGAAGCCTTTGTGTTTGCTATGTCCTTTGCCTAGAAGGCCCTTTCCCTACCACATCACTCACCCCATCACTTCATGTCACCTTAAAGGTGTGGCTCTCCTCAATGCCTTTTTATAAAGTCACATCTCTTTCCCTTATACCCCAACTCTCACTCAGTATCCATGTACCCTTGTCTGGATTAATTTTTTTCCATTGCACTTTTCACCATTTGATACACATATATACTTCATTATTTTCTGTCTTCCTGAACAAGAACATAAACTCCTTGAAGGAAGGGAGAAACTTCTATTTTTTTTCCCATTGCTGTATACATGGCATCTAGAACAATGACCAATACACAGCAGGTACCCAAAAATATTTGTTGGAAGAATAAAAATGTGGTCATTTAATTATTTGAAATATTAAAAAATTACTATCAAAAATTCTAACGCCTCACAGTTGATTTTCTTGGTTTTTAGCTATACCAACAATTGTTGAAAAACAAAACTGAGATTATTTTCTCTTGCCTCTCTGTTTCATGTCTCACTGAATGAATCAGAATTTTTAGAACAATGTTAAATAATGGAAAGAACAGACATCCTTGACTTCTTCCTAATTTTAACTGCAATGAAGAGACATTGGAGCAGGAATAGCACAAACACTTATTAGGGCTGGACTCGAGTAGCAGAAGTGTGAGAAGTGGCTGGGCTAAAACAAAAGGGAGTGGTAAGGATATGATGAATGAGGGTGCAAACTGTGTAATGGCATTCATGGTCAAAAAGATTTATACTACTGCTCTTTATAAAGAAAATAGGTCAGAGTCAGCCGAAAGGCTGGGACTCAATAACAAGGGATTAAGCAGAAGAAAAGAGAATTTTAAAATGCACTTATCTAATAAAGAATGTTAAATATTTAGATAGCAAGCCTTTTTTTTTAAAAATAAAAATATATACGTTTTAAACTATAAAGAATAATATTTATATCTCTTAAAAATAATTTTTCTGGGAAGATAAAAATCATTACATTGAATGAAAATATACTCGTGCATTTCATTTCTAAGTTGTCACTTGCTTTTTAAAAGTTTGAGTCCTGAACTTCAGATATTCATAGATAATAGGAAGTTGAAGTAAAAGTTGAGTCCTAGATTATCTGTCAAATTCAACAGTAAAAGAAAAAAACAACAACAACCAAACAAACCCTTTTATTTATAAAATGAGTTTGTTAAATTACCTGAAGTACTTGGATCATTTCTTTTGTTTTTTCAAGGCAATCATTTGATTCATTAACTTGCCCTTGAAGTTTTTTTATTATGTCATTAGTCATCTCAAGTTCTTTCTGCATCTTTATAATCTTGCCTTCCTCATGCATAGCGCTTTCTTTAGCTTCATGGAGTGACGTTTCCAGCTCTTGAGTTTTCTATTAGAAAAAGTACACGTTTAAGGTCTGCCATATAGACAGAGTCACAGTATATAAGTTTAAGACAAAAATAATCATATATAGGAATTAATTTTCACAGATTTCACTAACAAAGGATAGAAAAGAAGAGAAGCCAATGTCACTCAGTTTACACATGTATTTCTTTTTATTTATAAGCTGATGTCTTTTGGATTAAAAAATGCCCACATTTTACATTATAAGGTTTAGTGTTTATTTACTAGTTAGCATGGTGCCAAGCATATTAAATAGGTACTCACATTTTAAATTAACACCACTTAGAGAAAGTACACTTGATAATTAGCTCTTTAAAGTAATACATGTCTTTTCCTTTATTTTTATTACCTACTTTTTAACTTGAAAAATACAAGCATATGGAAAAATTCAGAGGCATTTGATGAAGAGTAAGTTTCCCCACCTCAGAACCCTAGCTGACCCTGAATGAAGCAATGACTAAACTCTTTCAGGTGTATCCTTCCAGAAGTTTCCTATGTGTATCTAAGCGTAAGTGAATATTCAGTTCATGAAAACAGTCATACACACAGTAGGAAATAAATATATAGTTACTAAATATATAGTATACTAAATATATAGTTCTGCATTTTAAAAAAAATCTAATAATATATTTTTCAGATCTTTCCATTATCGATACATATAGATCTCTCACATCTGTTTTCATGGATACATACATCCTGTTTCACGGAGATCATCCACTAATGAACACTTAGGTTATTTCCAGTTTTTTCCAAGTACAAAAATACTGGAATTTAAATACCTGAATTTGTTCATATTTATAAGATTATTCACATACATATATATGCAGGTTTTCCTGGAAAATGTGTTTTTTGACCTACTCATATTTTTGTTTCATGAGTGGGGTAGAAATCCAGACTCTTCCCCCAGATAGCTAGGTCGTTGCTCTGAAACAAACATTAAGTAAATCGTCTTTTCCCCACTGAGCTGACTGTTACCATTATCATATACTAAATTCTCATACTTACCTGAGTATGCTGCTGAACTCTGTTCTGTTCCAATGCTCTGTTTACCTATTTCTGCATCATTACCAAACTACTCTAGTTATCTATTCCTGTATCATTACCAAATTACTCTAATTTGGCATAGTTACCAAACTAATGGCATATTATTTCTTATCTGATAGGGCACTTCCTGGGTCACTAAAGACGTAATCTCCCTCTGCTTCTTTATCTTATTGCTTTGGTAGATGGGTTTCAAATTTCTGCTATTTTATCTCTGCCAGCTGACTGAGGTAGTGTAGTGCGGCAAATCAATCAATTGTATACTAGTGACCTTCTAGTTTCCACTGGTAATGATTAAACTAGTGGTTGATATTTTATTATAAGTATTTATTTTGGTAAAAATGATAAGTTATAAGTTATATAAGTGTATAAGTTATATACACTCTTGGGTGCCCTACTAAGTCATTTTGTGTGCTAACAAAATAAAATAGCATGTTTGCTTTACAGAGTCCCACGTAAGGGTAGTTAATAAAGTAACTGAATTATTCAAATAACATACTGATTCTTGGACACAGGTTAATCTGCTTAAGAAATCTGTTATATTTTTGGCCTCTTCCATTTTGATCTTGATTATAACACTAACCAGTATGAAAGACACTGATGATAATTAGAGAAAAACTAAATTGCTCTTTCCCCCTAAAGTAGTTCTGTATACAGACACAGATTATATTTTAATAGAAAGTCACATGATTTAGGAAACTTACACTGTATGGTAATAATACTTTAAGGGTCTGTATCTAGTAATCAAATTAAGCTATGAGTTACTTCTGTTTTATAATCCAAAGGGAAGTTCTTATATAATGTCTAGCTTCATAATTAGTTGAGTGATAGCCACGATAGAACTATATTTAAAAACAAACCTGGGCTTCCCTGGTGGCGCAGTGGTTGAGAGTCCGCCTGCCGATGCAGGGGACACGGGTTCGTGCCCTGGTCTGGGAAGATACCACATGCTGCGGAGCGGCTGGGACCGTGAGCCTGCGCATCCAGAGCCTGTGCTCCGCGACAGGAGAGGCCGCTACAGTGAGAGGCCCGCGTACCGCAAAAAAAACCCCAAAACAAGCCCATCACACGGACACAAAGATGGTCCATGTTCCTTAACACATTCAATACTATAATTTTACTCTGAAGTGTTATAGAAGACATGTTATATATAAATGTTATATAAGACGTTAAATGCATTTTTAAGTCTTTGATGAAGTTGCAAATTGAAAAACATAAGAAAGTACATACCTCTGTGGCTTGTTGTGTAGTTCTTGATGTAACACGAAGATTCTTATTGTCTTGTGTAGTAGGATTAACAAGGGCACCAGAGGTCAGGGAGATCTTCAAAGTTTGGTAGATTTTAAACAGTTTTTCATTGTTCTCTCTCATTGATTTCAGATCATGTTCCCATTCTTTGGCTATGGTGGCATTTCTTTCTTCGAATTCTGTTGATTCATTCATTATAGCCTATTGGATAGTAAAAACACCATTATAGCTCTAAGATGAATTACATTAAAAAAAAACCCACTATGAAAATAATAGATTTCTAGGACAAGGCATATGCCAAAATTATTCAGGATATTCCAGAACAGCACTTTAATAGAATGTGAACATTCTTTGTGGTTTGCGTCAGGTCCTGAAATTTCAAACGATGTTGGATGTTGGTGATGAGAATAAAAGAATAAAGGCTGGAGAGCATTCGTGTTGATTTGCAAGATGATAATCTTACCTTATTAGATCAGTACTAATGTATGAAGAAGAATCTGAAGAATTGTGCAGGTTAAAGTTATTATGTATGTTATGACACATATCATGTCATATATAAACATTAACTGACATCTAATAGCAGAGCATAACCAATAAACTTAACAACAAGCTATTTTCATTCCAAACCTCAGTGGTTCCAGGGAAAATCATTCACTGACTTTTGGTAATTAATCTGAAAACCTTGTATTTCTGTGTAGGGAATAATGATCAACCAATGTCTTCTTTTACATCAAAGCCTAACTAACTCTGAAATTAGTCATATCATCTTTTTACTTCCTAATTCCTAAGGGATGTACTTTTTTTGCTCTCATCATGGATGCCTTATTGGTCTTACCTATAAATTTCTTTGCGGTTTTATGGCAATTCTGTCAGACTTGGATCCTAAATTAGCTGTGTTCTTGCCGGCATCCTGGACCCTCCATGGCTCTAGACTATGGACCTCTCACCATACAGAATTACCAGTTCCTTCTTTCAGGGTGCTGGAAGAAGCCACATATCCATGCTGATCCATGCTGATACCCACAGCAGGAATCCCTACTTTCTTTTCCTTTTTATTGAAGTATAATTGATTTACAATGTTGTGTTAGTTTCAGGTGTACAGCAAAGTGATTCAGTTATACATACGTATGTATCTTCTTTTTCATATTCTTTTCCCTTATAGGTTATTACAAAATATTGAGTATAGTTCCCTGTGCTAAACAGTAGGACCTTGTTGAAGGAATCTCTACTTTCTAATCACAACTGGGCCCTCAACATTACAGAAAAACATGGAATTATATGGAAATGATCTTATCCAAACATCAGTTATGCTTATCTCCATTGACTGTGGACTTTTTTTTTTTTTTTAAACAGCTCATTTACTATTTTGCTTGGGGTATTCAACAAATGGATGAACAATCTAGCCACAGGAAAACATTTTTTTTTAAACATTATCTATATTTCAATGTGATTTTAGTTTCCAGATGAAGTTAAAGTCTTTGTCTGGAAATAACTACCCAAACATAGGAATATAAAACCAATATTAAAAGCTGTAATATTAATCCAGGTCTCTTTGTTCCAATTACATATAATAACAAGCAACTTTCTGATTACTGCATATTTTACTAGGTATATGAGATAGGGATGACTTCAGAAAGTAGAATGAATATTCTGATCAGTGGAAAGTAAAACAAATTAATAAACTGGTCGTAAGCAATGTTGGTTCTTATGAATCTGTCCACTAGGGCTGATCACCTTGGGAACAATGATTACAAACCACATTTTTGAACATCAAAGTTGAAGGATCAGGGCATGTGACAGTGACACCGCTGAGACAAAAAGCATGTGAGTGAGGCCTTATTAATAACGCAGCTGGCTAGGCTTGTCCAGGGCTTTCCTACAGTTGCTGCCTGTAGCCCTGAAACAGGCTCATGTCTCACCTTGTCTGAGCCTACTTGGGGAAAAGGCTCAATTCCTACAGAAGCAGTGAGAAGTGAGAAAAGAAAGAGGAGAATCGCAAGAGGATTCCGGATTCCACAGATTCCAAATCTGTGTGTAACAAACTGATTACTACACACCAAGATTTTGTTATCTTCTTTACAAGTATAAATATATATTTAATTATCCTAAGGAAGCATAATACATTAGAGGCAGAAGATGTTTTACATAGTCAATTTTTTTTCACAAAGCATATACAAATAAATTTTAAGAAAATACTTAAAATTAAGTTGCTCTAAGTATTTTTACAAATGAAGTATAAAAATTAAAGCAGACAACAACAAAAAAAATGAGGTAGCACAAGAAAATTACTACTTACAATTATTTTGTTATTATAGAAGTTATTCACTTGAAAAATACTATCAGTTTCTTTCTGGATGCCATTTTTAAGCTTTTCTATATCAAAACGAGCATTCAACCACTCTTCCAAAAACCGGGTCATTTCTTTTCTATTACTTAGTACTTGCTGAAATTCAGTCTCTATGCTATGGCAATCACTTTCTGAAAAATCCTTGAGAATTTCCTGAGAAAAATAAGCATTGAATCACATGAACATTAGAAAAGTTTTAATCTAAATATCATAAAAAGGGGAAAACACCTTATTGAACTCTTATTCTTAATATTTTGAAGTACTGTAAATATAATTCCAATTTAAAACTTTAGTTATTTGACAAAAAAATTTTAGTGTATAGCCTAATGGAGGCACGTCTACAAATCTGCATGTTAGAATTAAAATCCCTCAAAACTATAAAACTGTGACTAATAATCACAAAATATGAATTGTTTCTGGATGTAGTTTTTCTGTGCATAAAACAGGCTGTACATGGTTTTGGGAATTGAATGCCAGCCTCATACTGCTGAGAGGGAGCAGGACACTTCATGCAGAGTTGTTGTAAGAAAAATGTTTCTGACTCCCAGTCACAGATCTAGGAAGTTTTAGAAGGCATTCGGAAACTTATTCTGGGGTTCCATGAATTCCCACTTGATGATATTACATCTATTTTCTGTATCTTTGGGGCTCTGAAAGGAGGTTAGACTATTACTTGGCACTCTTTACATCTGACCAGCTGTCATTCTGCAACTGACTTTTAATTTTTGGTAAATAAAAATGACTCTAAACATATGAAAAGGTACTTTTCTACTTGATAAAAAGGCTTGAAATCTAATTAAACCCATTTTAAACAAATTGTACCTTAATATGCAGATCCATACTCTGGCTCAATTTGAGGTCCCTTAATTCTTTGGGCGGTACATCATAATCTTGTTGAAGGTGCTGTATTTTAATTAGCAGTTCATTTTGCTTTTCCACTTCATCAATAAAAGCCACTTCAAGTTTATTGATGGAGTCATGTTGTTCTTCCTTTATCTTTGTAACATGGCTTAACACATACTTGCAGAAAAACATTAAACAAATTGGGAAATGAAACTTGTACCACATTTAGATGAAGTTTTAAACCCCTGAGACTATGAGGCAGGATGGCATCTCTTATTATCTATATCCTCTGGTAAGTGAGGGAGAAGGAAAGAGCCTCTCTCTATCCCCAATTTTCTCTTCTCAGCAACTTGGGAGAATAACTTCCAGGCCTCCATCTAGTTCCATATTTCTGACTTGCCCCTGGATATACCTCATGGATGTCCTACAGTTACCTCAAATTCAATAGATTTAAAATGAAAAAAAATAAAAAATAAATAAAATGCACATGATTCCTTTCCCTAGAAACCCACCTTTGCCTGTTTACCCCCCTTTTGGTTAATTATGTCATCAATCACCCAGGTCCCAGCTAGATACCTGAGATTCATTTTCAACATCTTCTGCCTACCTTGACTGGGTAACCAAAATGGGTATGACATGTCCCCAGATTTACTTGTCAAGCATATTTAGATGTGTGGCTTTAAGGTGACAGTAATTTGAATGCCATATGCTTCACGGATCTCCTCAATAAGTTCTGGATGTCTGATTGCCAGGGTTTGTGGAAGAATATCAGGGCGTAAGGGGCAATTTACCTAGGAAGGGCAGATACCAGCTCCCTACTTCCTTAACACCCACCATTCCTTAACTCTTATGATTTGGCCTTTTCCTTAACTACTCAACTAAAACTGCTCTGACAGATGTCACCAGTGAGTTCTATGATCAACAAATTGAGGAGATCTCTTCAGTCCACATTCTAGCTGACTGAAGCATCTGCCACTCTTGACTACTTCATCTTTGACGTACTCTCCTCCACTGACTTAAGTAATAGCACTGTTGCTTGATCTTTTCTGTCACTTTCACTTTTCTAACCTTGAACCCATGAGTTGCTCTTTTCTGCTACTGTCTCTCGGAGAACTATCTTTTCTGGAGTTCGGATCTTATCCGAACTTATCCCCAAACTCTTATTCCTCTATTATGTTTTCTGGGCAACCTTACACGTTGTGCAATCTATCATCTATATGAATACCAAATCTTTATCTTTAGTCCTGACTTTTCTCCTGACAAGCCTCAGACTCTTGACTAAATGCCTGCTTGGTCTCCCTTCTTAGACGTTCTGTCTTAGGTATCTCTCTCTACCTCAAAACATCTCAAACTAAACACCTAATCTCTTTTCCCTCTCTATCTCAGTTAATGGTACCACTCTCCACAAACCTGGCTAAGCCCAAATCCTGGGACTCAGTCTAAACTTCTCTCCCATACCTCCACCACCAATCACACGAACTACTATGTTAAGCTGCCAAATGTTTCTTTAATCTCGTCTGTCCTCTCCATTCCTATGAATCCTTCCTTAGCAGTAGAGTCGCTCATCATAGATCATCTGGACCACTGCAACTGTCTCTTATCTCTTCTCTCTGCCACTAGGCTTATCCTCCACAAACTCATTTCTTCTTTGTCTGCAGTGAAGTATCTAAAATGATAATCTGATCATGCTACAGCCACCACCTTAAAATAACTGTCCAATGGCTCTGCCTCATTTACAAAATGAACTCCAAGCTTTATCGTTTGAGTCTGTCTTCTACTACAGTCTTATCTTCTTTAACTTTTTATCTGGTATGTCATATAATCTAAACGTACTTCTTTCGCTACACTTATTACCTGTTTATATGTCTGCCTAACTCACTATGAGATCCTTGAGATGTTATTCATACTTGTCTCCTGAACACCTGGACAGTGTTTAGGCCCATAGGCAAAGCTCAGGTTTTGTTGAATAAACAGGTCCTAGGTGCACTGAGGACCTTGCACACACTGTTCTTAGACCCAAATAATCTTTAATTCAGTTGTAATTATACTAAATAACAAATATGTCAACTCTCAAAGCAGGTCTTAAACACTAAAGTTTGTAATGGAAATTTATAGTGATATTTACAAAGATATTACTAAAAAAGATGGTACCTGAAGTTTCTTCATGACTCTATGAAATTCCATGGAACATCTTTGGTTTGCAGTGAGAAGTTTTTGAATTTGCTTGCTTTGTGGACATGGAAGTGAGAGGTTTGCTTTTACTCTAATTGAAAGCTCTTTTTGTGTTTCGATTTCCTTCTTCAAGTCAAGAGACAATCTATTTAGGCACTCATAATGATTATCCATCTCTGAGTATCTCTTAAGAAGCTCCTAAAGAAAATTAGAATTTATTCAATTTACCAATTCACTCTAATTTAATAAGAAATAGCCTCAGCCCTAGAATTGCAACAAAACTTAATTCTGTAATACTTTTTGTAGGAGAAAAATAAATTACGACCTTCATGTTTATAAACAAAAGCGAACTCTTATTGTTGATTTTGGATTATAGAAATTATTGTGGAAATTTAAAAGAATTTAAACAAATGTAACAAAGAAAACCAGAAGCAACCATTGTTATCATTTTGCTGCATTTTCTTTTGGTCTCTTGAACATCCATGATTTGAAGGAGCATTTATTTACAAAGTCTGAAGAGAAATGTGAGTGAATTCAATCTAGTATGTATTGTAGCTCAAGGCTGAATGCTGGCTTCTATGTACAGAAGGCAGTGTAAGTGAGCAGATAGGTGACTAAGAATCAAACTAGTTATATGTCAACTTGGTGGAGCCTCTTCACATATTTCTATTATCTGCCTAGAATCCAAGTTTTCTAACCTTTGATCAGAGTTTGTGTTCAGGTTCTAGCTCTGCCAGTTGCTGACTGGGGAAACGTTGAGTCATTTTCACCACTACAAAATGAAGACCACAATAATTGCCACAAAGTTTTCTAGGGGATCAAATATTAAATAATATCTATATCTATGCAATCTATAAAATATATAGACATTATAGTTTAAAGGAAATAAAATTATATTTGTAAAAATGCTTCTATGCCCAAGTTTTACTTTGTCAGACCTGGTTTCAAATCCTGAGTCTACTAATTTACTACCTATGTGACCTTGGGTAACCACTAAACTTCCTCTCTGAGCCTCAGTTTGTTTGTTTATAAATGGAACAATAAAACCCATCTCATGAGGTAAAGCACCTAGTACAGTGCCTGCATGTGGAAGACACTCAATGAGCCTAGGCCCATCAACACAAATGACGAGAGGCTAGGCAAGTGACCCCTTGGTCAGAGTACAGGTGGAAGAACCGATTAAGTTCAAGTTGTTACAGTCATGTAATAAATAACATGTTTAGTTCAGGGTGTTAAATTATAGAAGGGGCTTCTGACAACAACAAGCTCTCTTTTTTATAATTTAAGGAAAAGCTAGATAGATGTTCATTAATGTGGGATGTTGGAGGGGGGATTCTTCCTTTAGTCTTGGAATGAATCACATTATGGCATGGAACAGCACTGTATGGTCATTCATTTATACTTTTAAGAAATACGTACTGAATGCTGATACCTGTCAGGAATTTTTCTAAGTGATATAGCCATAACCAACACAAAAAATTTTTAGGGACTTTGCATTCTAATAGGGGTGAGAGTAAATCCTGTTGGCTTTACCCTCAATATGTATTCAGAATCCGAACACTTCTCACCAGTTCCGCTGCTACCTCTTTGGGCTGAGCCACCATTACCTTTGCCTGGGTTACTGAAATTAGTCTTTCAAATGGTCCTCCTGCTTCCACACATTTTCAAAAACATTCCTTTAAAATGTAACTCAGATCATGTCTCTCTGTACTCAAAATTGTCCAAGGGATTCTCCATCTTACTCACAGTAAAACCCAAAGTCCGCTTAAGGCCCCACAGCCTGCCTCTTCCCCATTAACTCCTGACCTCACTTCTAACTGGCTATCCTCCTTCTTGATGTTCCTGGAACCCACCAGGCAGGCTTCTGTCTCAGAAGCTTTCTACCTGCTGTTCCCTCTGCATATACTACTCTTCCCCTGTATACCTGTGTGGCTTGATCCTTTACTTTTTTCAGGTGTTTGCTCAAACATCACCTTTCCAGTGAGGCCTGAAAATCACAAACTCCTTTGTTTTCTGTGTGTGGTGTATGCACGTATATATGTACACATATACATATTTGTACTAGATTATAAAGTTTAGAAAAATATTGAGCATTATCTATTCATTCCACATTAGGCCTTTGGAAGGGTATTACAAATAATCATTTGTAATATTAACAGGAGAGCACTTACTTTTATCCTGAAGCACTTTTCTCTCAGGCTGTCTATAAGGTGTTGGTTTCCATCACACAGTAATTTTTTTTCATATTTTACTACCTCTTCGTGGTTCTGTTGATTCTGCTTTGATACAAAGAAATAAACAAGGCTTCAGCTATAACTATATTAACATATAATGTCTAATCATATACTTTGATTACATTTTTATCTTTTCAATAATGGAATTAAATATCACACATGTAACTCAAAAGCAATGTTAAAAATGCCCAGAAAATGAATAACAGTAACACTAAGTCTTATGCTGAGTGACCTCAATTCATTGGAAAAAGTGGGAAAACCACATATTTTTTGAAGATAGGATTTGTTGCTTTACTATCTATAGTGGCGAATTGGATTTTAGATATATCTCTGGTTCCTACTCTTACAAATCTCTGTCTTAGAATCACTGCTGCCAACTCATATATGCTAGCAAAATCAAGTATACTACCTATGGTGTTCCAAGCCCTGTTCATATATTCTTTCCAGCACCTTGGAACAGAAAATTCATATCCTGTTTATATTTTGTATTTCTGATTAAAAGTGCAAAATAAAACATTATTCAATAAATATTTGTTGAATGAATTAAGCCTATAAATTTAGTTAGAGCCCACATAAAGATGATTTCTAACTGTCTGAAATTTCTACTGAGATTACAAATGGTATTGCTTTCCATTTTATTATTTCTTTACTATGAGATAATGATGAACATGAGAATGAAATATGAAAATAAGATTTTTATAGATTTCATACATTTATTTGTCTGAATTTTATAGAGGGATTCAGTTCAGTTCTTTAAGATATGTGATTCTGAATATCTATAAATATTAGTAGAACTTCCTTTTTTATACTCATCTTGCTTTTCTTCCTTCTAACTTCACTAACAAGAGCCTATGTTTAAAACTCTATCGTGTAGAGGTAGAGAAATGAGATATTTAATCTTTTACAAATATTTCTCCACTGAGAATAATGTTATTTCCTGGTTTAAAAACCCTTTTAAAAATTACACTGAAGAAAATAGTCTGCTTTATTTAACAATTTTTTTCTTAAAACTAAAGAATTGGGAGGGGAGTTTGGGGGAGAATGGATACATGCACATGTATGGCTGAGTCCCTTTGCTGTGCACCTGAAAGTATCACAACATTGTTAATCGGCTATACCCCAATAGAAAATAAAAAGTTTAAAAAAAAAAGGTATTTTCTGAAAAACAAAAACATTAATTCGAAAAGATAAATGTACCCTAATGTTTATAGCAGCATTATTTACAATTGCCCAGATATCGAAGCAACCCAAGTGTCCATCAACAGATGAACATATAAAGAAGATGTGGTATATATATATATATATATATATATATATATATATATATATATATATATATATATATAATGTATATGTATATATATATATATATATACACACACACACACACACATACACATACACAGTGGAATACTACTCAGCCATAGAAAAGAATGAAAATTTCCCATTTGCAACAACATGGATGGACTTCTAGGGTAATACGCTAAGTGAAATAAGTCAGACAGAGAAAGATAAATACTGTATGATATCACTTACATGTGGAATCTAAAAAATATAACAAACTAATGAATATAACAAAAAAGAAGCAGACTCACAGATATAGAGAACAAGCCAGTGGTTACCAGTGGGGAGACGGAAGGGGGAAAGGACAATAAAGGGGTAGGGGATTAAGAGGTACAAACTATTATGTATTAAATAAGCTACCCGGATATACTGCACAACATGGGGAATAGACAATATTTTATAATAACTATAAATGGAGTATAACCTTTAAAAATCGTGGATCACTATATTGTACACCTGTAACATATAATATTGTACATCAACTATACTTCAATTAAAAAAAATGTTCTTACGAAAAAAAAAAAAGTGGTAATATCTGAATAACATCATTTTGGCTTCTTTTAAAACTATTTTCTATTTGTGTGAAAAATTATAATTAATAGTTTCCCTCGGGCTTCCCTGGTGGCGCAGTGGTTGAGAGTCTGCCTGCCGATGCAGGGGATATGGGTTCGTTCCCCGGTCCGGGAAGATCCCACATGTCGCAGAGCGGCTGGGCCCATGAGCCATGGCCGCGGAGCCTGTGCGTCCGGAGCCTGTGCTCCACAACGGGAGAGGCCACAACAGTGAGAGGCCCGCGTACCGCAAAAAAAAAAAAAAAAAAAAAAGTTTCCCTCATTATCCTTTACTGTCTGTAGACGTTTCCAGGAAATATAAAACAAAACACTATTACCCTTTCCAAGAAAGCTTGATTCTTATAGTTACTAGATAGGGGAAGATTCTGAACTCACTCTAGCTATCATTTCTCTCAATGTTTCTCTGAATTGGTCTCTTTCCATTTTGAGAGACTCTTTTATTCTCTTTAGCTCATCTCTTTCCTTAGCTACAATTCTTATTTCTTCAAGGCTTTCATAGTTTCTTGGTCAAGTATAAGTTATCCATTGTCACATTTTGCACAGATAAATTTTGGGCCTCAAATTGCTTCTTCAACTGTTCCATTTCACTCACTTTTTTATGAGTTTTATTGACATCTTCCATTCTAAGAAGTTGAAGCTCTTTTCTCTGAAGTTCTGGTATCTTGACATAATTATAAAGCAAGTTAGAATGCAAACAGAATTCCTTAAAGAAAGGAAAATAGTGTCTATGTACATGTACATATAGTATAGTACATGTACATATATATCTATATTGACATATCTGTATCTATGTCCTTTCTCATTCCATAAGTAATTTTGGGCACAGTCATTCCCCCAAAGAACAGAACAACACATACCTTTCTCAGTAATTTGTCTTTTGATTTATTTAAATCCTTCTGAATATTTGAAATCTGAGATGTCTTTTCTGAAACTCTCTCTCTGAATTTATCAATAGTTTCTTGGTGTTCTTTCAAATGCATATGGGCAATTTTTAGTTGCTCTTGTGTTTCCAGATCCTTTGTTATTAGAAGAAATTGAGAAATATGATATAAAGGCACATTACCTTTCCTTAACAATGAACTAGTTAAACAAAATCTTAAAAAACACATGTTCATAGTTAAAAACAACCTCCATGCCACCCCCAAATTAGAACAGAAGGACATAAAGTCCAAGTCCCTGTCCCTAGCCTCACCCATCGCAGTCCTATCACACGCTGAACTCTGCCACTTATTTTTCAAATTTCATACCACTTGGACATCTTTCTAAATCAGTATCACATAAAGAGTGTCCCATTTTTATGCTTAGTTTTCCACTATACAGACAAACACCACTTAGCCAGTGCCTTACTGGTAGATACTTGGATTGTTTCTGATTTTGTTCACCACAAACAATGTTGTAGTGAATGCTGCTGTATTTCTGTCCAGATATGTGAATATACTGGTAGGATGAATTTCTACAAAACTGCTGTAGCAAATGTATATGTTGATAATTTTTAAAATGCTATTGTCAAACTGCTTCCCTAAAAGGTTATAACATTCAAATTTTCACCAACAGTATCACTTATTTTCAAACTTCTTGCAGTAAAAACATGTTTACTTGACAGGAAGAAAGAGCACAACTCACTCTAGCTATGGCTTCTTGCAGGTCTGCCTTGAGTAGGTCCCTCTCCAGTTTCAGAGTCTCTTCTACTCTCCTTAGGTTATCTCTTTCTTTCATTACAGATTTCATTTCTTCAAGGTTTTCATGAAGTTTCTGAGCCAAATTTAAGTTCTCCATTTCTATTTTATCCAGAGTTAAACTTTGGGCCTTGAATTCTTTCTTCAGTCGCTCTATGCCACACATTTTTTTCTGTGTCTCACTAACCTCTTCTTTTAACTTAAAAAGTTGATGTTCATTTGCTTTAAGTTCTTGGACCTTAAGATAATCGTAACGTTAGGATTAGATGGTTTCTTAGGGAAGGATAAAGAATAGTTTCTAAGCTGATTAAGACAGTTTTCCCATGTCACTCATTAATATTCTGTGTAATTCCATACAGGATTTACTTCTTTTTGTGGTATAATTTATATAACTACACACTAATCTTAGGTGTATATGGTTCAACTATTCTTGACATATGTATACAGCTATGTAACTACAACTCAGATTAAAATACAACTCAGAATTAATACAGAACATTTACTTACCTTACCATAAGGTTCCTATGTGCCCCTCCTAGAACAAACCACTATTCTGACCTTTTTCATCCCAGATCAGTTTGCCTGCTTTTAAACTTATAAATCACAATGTATTTATCCATTCTCCTGTTGATAGGCATTTGGGTTGTTTTCAGTTTTTTGCAATTATGACTGAAGTTGCTGTGAACACTCTTGTATGTCTTTATGTGGAAGTGTGCACTTTCTTCTCTTAGGTACATAGCCAAGGAGTGGAAATGCTGGGCCACAGGCAGGTATATGGTTCAGTACTAGTAAAAGCTACCAATCTGTTTTCTAATGTGGCTAAAGCATTTTACATCCCTCAGGGATTTAAGGCATTATTTTTTATTCTAGGAATAAATCAGGTATCCAAACATATAAGCGCCACGACCCCCTCAATACCTTTTCTTGTAATTTAGCATTTGAATTTTCTAAATTCAATTGCATATTTGATATTTCTTCTGTCTTCTCACAAACAACCCTTCTGAGTTTATCAATAATTTCCTGGTGCTCTTTCAGATGCATGTGAGCAATTCTTAGTTCCTCTTGTTTTCCAAGGTCCTTTATTATTAGAAAAAGTTAAAAAAATGACACAGCTTAATGTTAACTAGTATTTTCTTTTTTATGAAAGTGACACATTTTCTTAGTAAAAATAATACATTTCTTATTTCTTACTCCACATCTTTGATGTTGTTAGAAAGTTGTTGGCTTCCCCTTCCCCTGTCCTCACCTTCCCACAATGTACTCATATTTTTCAGAGGTAAACATGCTATACACATACTATTCTACAACTTGCTTTTCCCCCTAAGAGTTATTTTGAGCTTCCAAATTAGAACATTCAAATCTATTTCATTTTTTTAAGGGTTGCACGTATCCTGATATATTGCTTATATCTACCCAGTTTCCTTGTGATAGGCATTTAGGTTATTTCCTATTTTTTATCACAAATTGTTATAATGAACAACCTTATGGTATATGTGTGTGTTATGAATATACACACACATATATATTTTTCTTTACCTTAAAAATTGAGTAAGTGTACATGTAGGGTAAAGTCCATGAAGAAAATGCTGGTTACAGAATTTAAAATTTTCAAAAATAATACCAACTTACCTGCCTAAAAGGTTGTATCCTGTTACTTCTCACCAAAAGTACCACTCATTTCAAAGAAGGGTTCATTGATGTAAGGAAAACATCACATTAACTCGCTGGGAAGAGGAACGAGTGTAACTTACTTTAGCTTTTGTTCCTCTGAGGATTTCACTGAGCTGGTCTTGCTCCATTTTGAGGGTCCCCTCCACTCTTCTTAGGTCATCTCTTTCCTTAGTAACAGATTTTATTTCTTCAAGGTTTTCTTGAAGTTTCTGAGTCAACCTTAACTTCTCTGTTTCTATGCTTTCCAGGGTTGAATTCTGGGCCTCTAATTGCTTCTTCAACTGCTCTGTTTGATATGTATTTTCCCTGAGATCATTTTTTACCTTAAGAAGTTGATGTTCCTTCTCCTGAAGTTCTTGGATCTTGAGATAATCATACAATAAGTTAGGATATAGATAGATATAGAGAAAAAGCTAATAGTTTCTGAATTGAATAGGTAAGTCTCTATGTATATTAGGCTAACTGATATCCTGTTTCATAACACAAAAGACTTGATTCAAACACTCAGTTACTTAGATATTAGTAGAAATACCTGTGCTTTTAAGGCAGTATTTGTGTTTTCTAAAGCCTTTTGAATATTTGATATTTCATCTGTCTTCTCTGAAACAATTCCTCTGAGTTTATCGATAGTTTCTTGGTGCTCTTTCAGATTCATTTGGGCAATTCTTAGTTCCTCTTGTTTTTCCAAGTCCTTTATTATTAGAGAAAGAAAAATAATACGTTCAGAATAATACAATTCAACTGTGTGTAGAAAGGTACAGGGTAAGAAGTAAAAGTTCCCCTCTCTCCTTAGGCCTCCCAGTTCTCATCCTCTAAATGACTTTTAGATGTCAATATATTCTAGATACACTACTCTGTAACGTAACCCTTTTCTCTATCAGGATACTTCCAAATCAGCTCTATCTTGTTCTTTACCTATGGGTTGGTATTCCATGGTCTGAATGTGCTGTATTGATTCAACCAGTCTCTACTAACGGACAGTTAGAATTTGTCCTGTTTTGGGGTTTGCTTTATTTTGTTATTGCAACTTGTACAAATATCTTTGCACAGTTGTGCTAATGTGTGCAGGATAAACAGCAATAACTGGACTTTTTGGGTCAATGCATACACTTACTGAAAACTTTGGAAGATATCATATATCCATCCCTCCAGCCTTCCCCAAGATTGGACCAATTTTACAACCTCACCAACTCTATCAACCATGGCTCTTTTAGGACATGATGTCATATTTACTAGTTGGGGGAAAGATGGTAACTCACTCTACTTGTGGTTTCTCTTAGGTTTTCCTTGAGCTGGTCTATCTCTACTTTGAGAGTCTCCTCCACACTCCTAAGGTCATCTCTTTCTTTTGTAACAGATCTTATTTCTTCAAGATTTTCATGGAGTCTCTGAGTTAACCTTATATTCTCCAATTCTGTATTTTCCAGGGTTGACTTTTGGGCCTCAAGTTGCTTCTTCAAGTTTCCCATTTCACATATTTTTTCCTGAGTCTCACTGACATCTTTCATCTGAAGAAGTTGATGTTCTTCTTGTTGAAGTTCTTGAATCTGAGAAAATCATAAAACAAGTTATGACATAGACAGAAAATTTTAGGAAAAAGAACTGTCTCTAAAATTAAGGTAATCATCTTTACATTTTAGTCTAATGTATGTATTATTTTCTTCCATAAGGGATATGACGAACACAATAACCAGATGTCATTTTCCAACTTAACAAGACCTACCTTTGCCTGTAATTCAGCATCTGAAATTTCTAAGTCTCTCTGAATATTTGCTCCTTGATCTGTCTTCTCTGAACTTTTCCTTGTATTAATGGTTTCTTGATACTCCTTCAGAAGAATGTGAGTAGCTTTTAGTTCCTCTTTGATTTTCTGTCCCTTTATGATTGGAGGAAAATTAATCAAACTTAGCAGTGAACATCATCTTTATCACTTTAACACTATTTTTATATCCAAAAACATTATAAGAGGGAAACCTACTTCAGCTACAATTTCTTTAATGTTTTCTTTGAGTTGGTCTCTTTCCTTTTGAAGGATTTCCTGCACCCTTTCCAGATCATCTCTTTCCTTAATTATGGTTTTTATTTCTTCTTGACTTGCCTGAAGTTTCTCAGTCAACTTGAGCCTCTCGCTTTCTATTCTTTGTAGTGATGAATCTTTGGCTTTGAGATGTTCCTTTAACTGTTCCAGTTCACTCATTTTTTCCTGAGTTTCACTGATTTCTTTTATGGTAATAAATTGTTTCTGTTTCTCATGAAGCTCTTGGGTCTTAAAAAAAATAATAAAATAATAGCCAAAAATATACTTATGTGCGCACACACATAAAAATGTGTGTTTATATATGTATATATATATATATGTGTATGTATATTTTTTAAGGAAAAAAATCCAGTATGCTTTCTAAAACAATTTAGGAGGTAAACAGTAGTCTTTGTAATCCAGTTAGCTACCTCCCTTAAGTTTTCTCCCACTGTTCCTTTACTCCCAATTTACCTTTTTCTGTAATTCATCATTTGTTGTTTCTAATTCTTGTTGAATGCTTGATATTTCAGTTTCCCTCTGTGAAAGATCCACTCTCAATTTACCAATAGTTTCCTCCTGCTCTTTTAGGTGACAATGAGCAACTTCAAGTTCCTCTTTGGTTTCTAGGTGCTTCATTATTAAAGGAAATTGCAAGAAATTTATGAAAACGTTATAACCATTACACTGTAACTAATTCTTTTCCCCAAAGGTTTAGTTTTTACCAAGATATCTGCTTACAGAATACTAAGCACACACACATGAAAAAGGATGAAACCTACTTTAGCTACCATTTCTTTTATGTTTTCTTGGAGTTGGTTCCTTTCAGATTGAAGAACTTCTTGTAGCCTCTGTAGGTCATCTCTCTCCTTAGCTATAGATTTCACTTCATCATGACTTTCTTGAAGTCTCTCAGACCACTCAAGCTTTTCCATTTCTAGTCTTAGTAGTGCTGAGTCTTTGACTTTGAATTGCTCCTTCAATTGCTCCATCTCACTCATTATTTTCTTAGTCTCATTGTCTTTTTCTTTCATATGGAAGGACTGTTCCTCTTGAGATGCTTGAATCTTAAGAGGATCATAAAACAATACGGTTGGTATCCAGAGATACTTTATTTTATTTTAGGGGAAAAGAAACAAGGATACTTTCTAAAACAATTAAGTCAGGGATTTAACAGCTCATTTACAGAACAATATTTCCACTCACCCACTTTTCCATTA
The DNA here is from genome assembly GCF_964165515.1 of Mesoplodon bidens. Taxonomy (NCBI): domain Eukaryota; kingdom Metazoa; phylum Chordata; class Mammalia; order Artiodactyla; family Ziphiidae; genus Mesoplodon; species Mesoplodon bidens. The sequence continues at coordinate 71,018,257 of NC_138176.1, forward strand.
TTCAGATATTTAACACATTTACTGAGTACTCATTGTGTTGTCAGTATCCTATTAGAGACTGGAGATGAAACGGGAAATGACACTTTACATGATCTGCCTTTTTGAGACTTATGTACTTTAGAAGGAAAGATACATATTATACCAGATCTTACCAAACAGAGGTGCTGGGTTCTTTCAGGCTACCAGTGGCAAACCTAACCTATTGTGAGTGCTTAGGAAGGGCTTCCTAGGGGATGGAAAGCTTCAGTGGAGATCTAAAAGATGAGAGCACTTGTTAGGCAAAGAGGACTATGGAAATACTACAGGAAGGGAGACCAGAACATCTGAAAGCCATGAGATGCAGAAGAGCAACAGACTAGAGTTGCTGGAGCACAATAAGCAGGAGGAAGAGTGAGATGAAACAGGGCTAGAAACCCGCAAGTTCTGGGATCTAGGGTCTCAAAGGTCATGTGAAGAAGCATGCTGGTATGTATTTCAAGAACAATGAGAAGTTATTCAAAGGTTTTAAGAAGGAAAGATCACTTGGGCTCAGAAAGAGGAATGAATTAGAGAAGTATGATAATGAATGGGGAGACCAGGTAGGACGCTACTGCACAAAGTCAGAGAGAAGTAATTGTGACTTGGATTAGGGTATCAGCAATGTGGAGAGAAGAGTGGGAGGATTTCACACACAGGCACACACCTTAAAATCAACAAGGTTTGGTTCTTGGATTATAGAGTGAGTGGGGAGGAAGGGATAGTAGTAGGAATGATTCCCAGATTTCTGACTGGATCAGTGAGGAAGATGGTAACGCGCGCGTTATGGGATGCTGGGGAAATAGGTTTAAACAAGGGAAGAAAACAGTGTTTTTGACTTTATCCTTTCCTGTAATTTAACACTGCTTTTTCTAAATCATTTTGAATATTTAAGAAAACTCATTTTCCATAGTTTCTTAGTATATATGCACAATTTTTAGTGGTTCTGTTTCCAATCACTTCATAATTAAGAGACATTTAAAGAAAATTGGTAGGAACATTATAAATGCCACTTTTCCCAAAGACTTATTTGTGAAACACTTATTAAAATGGGAGGAAAGGATGAAACTTACTTTAGTCAAAGTTTCTCTAATTTCTTCTTTCAGTTGGTCACATTCAACCTGAAGTGCTTCTTTTGTCATTTTAAGATCGTTTCTTTCCTTAGTGAGAGATTTTATTTCTTCGTGACTTCCTTGCAGTTTTTCAGTCAACCTGAGACTTTCCATTTCTACACTTGCCAGTGTTTTTGAATCCTTGGTTTTGGACTGTTCTTTCAATAGCTCTGGTTCATCCATTGTTTCCTGAATATCACTGACTTCTTTCACATTAGGAAGTAGCTCCTGTTCCTCATGAAGCACTGGGATCTTGTGATATTCATGAAATACCAAGGTTACTATCTAGAGAGTGTTATCATAATTTTTTAAAGGGAAAAGATGAGGCTACTTTCCATAGCAATGAAAGTGATTTTGTACCTTCATGGCCTATCATGAACCACAAACTCCTATTTATTCATTTTCTCTTGATTCCTACTCAAGCTATTCATGACTTTTCTGCTAGTAATAGTGTGTCATAATTGTTTTTTTTCTCCAGCTTACATCCAAAGCACACTTTACCAACAAATTATCAATCTAGTCAGTTGCATGCTTCATTTCTATACCAGTTCCCAAATGCAACAGGAGAAAAATCACAATTGAGCAGATTATAACTCAATAAATGAATGGCCCCCATTCTCAGATGAGTTCTAATGCTACTTCACAAATTTGTTATGCGTACAGATTGATTCCCCCTTTCCATGATCACTAGTGGTACCATGTAGCTTTGCACAGCAGATTTCTGCATTTATCATACTGGAATTGAGAGATTTTTTTACATGCCTATCCTGGGGAAAAAGAACAATGTCTTATTCATATCCACAGTCTCAATGCTTGGCACATAGTAGGCTTTCAACATAGGTTGGTCCAGTTACTCCAATGTTTCATTTTCTCCATAGCATTTGCTATTATCTAAAATTATCCTGTTCATTTGACTGCTTATTTATTGAGAACCTCTTTCCACTACAAAGTAAGTTCTATGATCACAGAGATTTTGTTCACCTTGTTCCCATTTTATTTCTATAATCCAGGACTGTACCTGCTACATTAGACACTCAACAAATACTACCCAATAAATGAATGAACCATAACTCAGTCACTACCTACTGCTTATTTTTCTTTCAGAGAAAGAAAGGAAGAGGGGACAAGGAGCAAAGGAAGAAAAGACAAACCTTTTCTTGCAATTCAGTATTGGATTTTTCTAAGTTCTTCTGAATATTTATTATTTGAGCTGTCTTCTCACAAATGTTTCTTCTTAGTTCTTCAACAGTTTCTTGGTGCTCTTTTAGAAGCATGTGGGCAACTTTTAGTTCTTCTTTTGTTTCTAGACCCTTTATTAACAAGTTAAATTTAAAGAATAATTTTAATAACATCATCCCAACATTGCCTCCCCCTTTCCAACTGACTCAGTTTTTAAAGAAACATTTAATAGATGAAAGAAAAGGGTATGACTTACTGTAGCTTCGATTTCTCTTATGTGTCCTTTAAGCTTATTTCTTTCTATTTCAAATGACTCCTGTAATTCCTTTAGATCATTTCTTTCTTTGGTTATGAATTTCATTTCCTCATAATTTTCATCAAGTTTCTGAACCAACTCTAGCCTCTCAATTTTTATACGTTCCAATGTTAATTCTTGGTTCTTTAGTTCATTCTTTAAATTTTCCATTTCATTCATCTTTTTCTGAATCTCGGTCATCTCTCCTTGTACACTAAGAAGTTGTTGCTGTTTTTCTTGGAGTTGTTGGCTCTTAAGAAATATAGTTTTTATAATTACCATTTTGTCTATATCCTCTTAAAATTCTTATGTAAAATGTACTTTGCCAAACTGAAATAATCATTATCATAGCCCTGCCTACTACTCCAGTATAAACAGACAAGTAACACTAAAATTAAAGTAACCTTATAGACAGTGCCTACAGTGGGTCAAATAGTGTCCCATCCCAAATTCAAGTCTGCCCATATTGAGAATGTGATCTTCTTTGAAAATAGGGTTTTTGCAGATGTAATTACTTAAGGACTGAGAAGAAATATTCCTGGGTTAAGGTGGGCCCTAAATCCAATGAGAGGGTCCTTATAAGAGACAGAAAAGGACACACAGAGACACAGAGAAGGTCATAGGTAGACGGAGGCAGAGATTGGAGAGATGCAGCTACAAGCCAAGGGTACCAAGGACAGCTGGGAATCAAGGACAGGAAGAGGCAAGAAAGGATTCTTCCTTAGAGCCTTCAGAGGGAGCTTGGTCACCAGCATCTTGATTTTGAACTTCTAAGAGCCAGAATTGTGAAAAAATAAATTTCTGTTGTTTAAAGCCATCAAATATATGGTAATTTGATACAGAAGCCCTAGGAAACTAATAGAGTGCCACTAGGTAAGTAAAGTAAAAATGAGAAAAATTTAAAAAGAGACTAAATATGCAGCTATAACTGCCAAATAACTATAATTCCACTTCTCCTAAAAACTTGGATAATTTACTTTCATTCCCAATGAGGTCCATATGGGGTGGCCCAAACAAACAATGAGGCATTAACTTTTACATAAACTTACTGATTTCACTTATTTAGGAGGAATATGAAATAGATGTAAGGTTTTAATATATTCAGTTAAGTTATAGTAAAAAGGATGAGAATTAAGAGAACCCATATTAGGAAAAAAAAATACAGAAGCACAATGGAAATCACAATATATTATCTATAATGCATGTGGCACTACTCCTAGAATATACAGAAAGATCTTGGTGGGTGCATTTTAGAATTACTTGAGGAGTACAATTGTTACAAGGGTCTTAGCTCTTCTATAAATTTTACAATAGCACCTTATTGTAAATATCTAAGAGATGGTAATACAGTTATCCCCTGGTATCCATGGATCCCTGTGGATATCAAAATCGGTGGATGTTCAAGTCCCTTATATAAAATGACATAGTATTTGCATATAGCCTAAGCATACTCTCCAGTATACTTTAACTCATCTCTAGATTACTTATAATACTGAATACAATATAAATCTACATAAATAGTTGTAAATACTATGTAAATAGTTGTCTGTGTGTGGTAAAATTCAAGTTTCACATTTTGGAATTTTCTGGAATTTTTTTCCCCTGAATATTTTTGATCAGTGGTTGGTTGAATCCATGGATGCAGAATGTGCAGATATGGAGGGCCAACTGTAGAGATAAATTTTACATTTTAGAGAATAACTAATACATCTTTATAAGGGCAGAATCTTTGTTTTGTTGACTAATGTATCTCAAGAGCCCAGAACAGTGCCTGGCCCATGGTGGTACTGTATGAATGTACAGTACTTGATGAATGAATATATCAAATGATTCATTTAGATGAAGGCCCCCTCTCTCATTTAAAGACTAAAAAAATATAATCCTCACAAAGGATGTTAGTTAACATCTCAGTAGGAGTTGAAATTGTCCAAAATATTAGCATTAAGATCTGTTCATTGGCAAGGTATATATTATTTCTGGAATTTAGGTCTGCTGGAATCAAATTTATTACAGAAAAAAAAAAAAAAAAAAGAAAAAGTTTAGTCAGAAAAAATGACCAGGAAGATAACTTAAAAAAGTCACCTTTTCCTTCAGCTTTTCTTCAACTTCTGCCAGTTTTTCACAGGTCCTAGAAAGCTCTTCTTCTTTCTTTATGGCGTGGCTCTTTTCTTGTGCAACTATCTCTTGTTGCTTTTTAAGTTCATTCCTAAGAATTCTTAATTCTTCCTGGTTTTCAATGGTCTAGAATTAAAAAAAAAGCTGAGATTAAAATACTAGCTTACATTTATGAAATCAGGTAAAAATCAGCATTTGCCTTAGCCTGAAAATGAAGAAATCATGGCAAACTACATTGGAAAAGACTAATTAAAAAAAGAGTCTTAATCATATAAAGGTCAAGCATCTGCTTTTTAAATACTGTTTCTTTATTGCTCATCTTACATTCTTATCATGAGAATTAGAAATGGATTTTGTATTCTGTCACGAAAGGTTTGCTCATTTTCTACCCCTAAGCCAAAAGAGACTTTCTAAGTTTTTGTTGACAACAGATGATATATGAGACATATATATATATATATATATATGGTTATGGGCTTTTCATATGCTGGAATGACTTTGGTTTTATACATTGCTTAATAGCAAGCTCAAAATGGCAGCATCCTTTGCTAGCATAAAGTGGGTTAATCCTAGTTATTAAGCTTAAACAGTAACTTTCTCAAGTATCAATATCACAAAAACATCACAAGCCAGAGACTGAGAAACAAATATGACTTTTTTCTGTATTCTTATTTACATTCAGCAATTTTAACCAAACAGACAATCCCAAGAAACATGGAAAACTACACAAAAGGTCAGGTTCTACTGTGATCCATAGCAAACTTCTCAAAATATTAATTTCAATCTAGACACATTATATTGTCCCTAAATTTAGAAAAAAAAATAAAGTAGGTTTGAAAATATTGGCAAACATTAACTACAAATAATTAAAAGTGAAATAAAAAAATTACAACAGCGTTAATAGAAGAGAAACATTTAGGAACAACTTTAACAAAATATGGAAAAGACCTGTACACTGAAATCTATAACACATCACTGAGACAACAGATAATTTATAGAAAGATACACAATGGCAAATAAGCCATTTCATGCTAATAAGCATGAAAAGATGCTCAATATCTTTAGTCATTAGGGAAAGACAAGTGAAAACAATGAGGTACACACCCAATAGAATGGCCAAAATTAAAAACACTGATACTATGAAGTGTTGGTGAGGATGAGCCCTCAGTATTCTCTTAATTTGCTGATGGGAATGTAAAATGGTACCAACTACTTTGGAAATCAGTCTAGGAAATTTTCATCAAGTTAAATATACATCTACCTATGAGCCAGCTATTCCATTTAGATAGTTACCCTAGAGAAATAAAAAAAATATGTTCATAGATCTATATATGAATGTTTATAGCACCTTTATTCAAAATAGCCAGAGAGTGGAGATAACTTAAATTTCTACCAATAGGTTAAAGTCTAAACGAATTGTGGCCTGTTCATACGGTGGAACACTACCCAGCGATAAGCAGGAAAGTAGAAGAAGACACAAAAGAGTGTATGCTATGTGATTCTATTTGTATGACGTTCTAGAAGGGAAAGGCAAGTGAAAACAATGTGATTAAGTGATTAAGGTAAAAAACAAATAAGGACAGTGACTATATGGGGCAGAGGGTAAGATTAGGATCAAATAGATCAGAACTCAAAGGAACTTTTTGGGGTGATGGAAATATTCCATATCTTGACTGAGGTGGAGGGTACACAAGTAGAGACATTTGTCAAAAGTCATCAGACTGTGCTCTTTCATCAGATACATTTATTGCATGTAAATTATACCTCAATAAAGTTGGAAAAATCTAAAATGTACAAAGACAAAACTGTATTGCTAAGTATACAGTGCTAAATCCTACCATTTCAATGCTTTCCCTTAGGTCAGTCTTCAGTTGTTCCTTTTCTGCTGTAATACTCTCTAACATTTGTTGCAGTTCATTTTTCTCCTGTGTTAAAGAAAATATCTTTCTCTGTTGCTCAATTAGCTCATTATCCTCAACATCTGCAATCAATGCTTGGGTGTTTTTGGCTTCCAAATTTTGTTTTTTATCTATGCCAACCATCTAAAAGATAAATACATTAAAGAAGAATTTCTTAGTTAATAATAATTTTGATAATAATAAAAATGGCCAACATATATTACTTATTATGTACTAGGCACTATTTTCATATATTGACACGTTTAATCATCACTATAACCTTATGAGGTAGGTACTAGTATTATCTCCATTTGACAGATGAGGAAACAATACCAGGGAGGATAGGTCACTTGCCCAAGGTCACCCAGGGAAGAATAACCAGGTTTTGAATCCAATGGTCTGGCTCCAGACTGTGTGCTCTTGTGCCTGTTCACTGATAAGAACTACCTGGACAGCTCTAGATAATTAACAATTATCTTCATGTATGATGGGTTAACCTGACTTTACGAAAAAGTAAGCTGCCTTGAACTCTGTCACTTTATTTTTTTCCTTAAAAGCTGGAAATCATTCCCAGCTATAGCCCCTATTCCCAATTAATCTTTTTTTCAGAGGTAGTCATACTCACCAAAGCTGGAGTTTTATTACATGTAGAGGGCACAATAATTTTGGTAGAAATATATCTCACATTATAATAGCATAATTCGTCTTTTCTTAATATACAGTTTTCATTTACTGCTTAAGAAAAGCATGTTATATAAATTCATTTATCCATAAATAAGTCTTAACCAAAGGTAACTTAAAATGTGAACTCCTTGGTAAAAGGAGATAAAGACTGACATTACAATTGTTGGCATGAAATTAGAGTGTCACTATATAACCTTATACTAGCCCAACAAATACATTCAGTTCCATACTGGCCACATATGTTTTAAAAAGTTTTTATAGTAATCTATAATTAACATTAGAAAAAAATTTGAAAAATAAAGAGAAAAAAATGTCATCCAGTGTCACCAACACAACCACTATTAGAGTTCTAAAATATTTCATTCCAGTTTTTTCCATTAACTTTTTTAAAACATAGCCATCATAATTAATTTACATACAAAGGATTCATTTTAGCTTTTCTTTTTCACTTAGATCATACGCAGTTTCCCATACTGCTACGTAATCTTCAAATTAGTATTTTTAGTAGTTGCTCTATTCTCTAAAGTGGATATGGACAAACCATACTTTGTTTAGTTAACCTCTTAGTGTTGGCAATATTCATGAGCTTCTGACATTGGTGTGCACAGAGCTAACTAATGGGTTGGCCAAAAAGTTCGTTTGGTCAATGAATACGTTGTTCAATACATTTCTTGGTGAAAATGAAAAATGTGTCTTTTATTTTTACTTTAAATCAAACGAACTTTTTGGTCAACCCAATACACCAGGTGGGGAACATATAGTTTTGGGGAGCAGTTTGTCAGATATTATAATTCAGAAGCCTGCATCTTTACTCCTAAACAAAGGAATATACACAAAGACAAAGCAGACGGAGAGGAAGTATTCTATAATGATACCCAAGGTACATTTCAATACTGAACTCAGCCTAGGAAGTATTTCAGCTACCATGGTTATGAGTAAAATCTAATTTCTGTTGAGACACACTAGAGAAATTGCATTTCCAAAGAGACACATCAAGCAGGACTGAAAACGGGTACTCCAAGGAATTCCCGATAGACCTACTTAATGGAGTTCTGTGGTACCCAGATGAACAGAGGGGCCCCTGGAAATTCCCAGACCCACTCACATGGGTGATTCCAGCATGAACAAGGTTATCACAAGAACAAGGTGATCTCAGACTTCCAGCCCAGGTTTCAAGATCTCTAATGAACAGAATGGCCCCTGAGAATCCCATCAGACTCTTTTATCACCATGGACGCTTCTAGCATGAACATAATACTACAGGAGCCAGTTGGTCCCAGTGAGTATAACTCTTCCTTTCCCTCACTTCTCCTCTACTGCTTCCTTCTCATGGGGCCCTATGATTGCATTGTTCATTTGTTTAAAAGCAGCTATACAGGGCCTCCCTGGTGGCGCAGTGGTTGAGAGTCCGCCTGCCGATGCAGGGGATACGGGTTCGTGCCCCGGTCTGGGAGGATCCCATATGCCGCGGAGCGGCTGGGCCCGTGAGCCATGGCCTCTGGGCCTGCGCGTCTGGAGCCTGTGCTCCGCAACGGGAGAGGCCACAACAGTGAGAGGCCCGCATACCGCAAAAAGAAAAAAAAAAAAAAAAAAAAAAAAAAGCAGCTATACATTGTTGTATCTTATTCTAAAAAAACTGTTCAAAAAACCTTCCCCCTGTGAAAGTAGAAGTTATAAATTTCAAATCAAGGTCAAGAACCTTTGGCCTATGGTTGATCCAATTATAGATAAGCTGAGAACACAAGATAATAGTGGAAGTGAAAATGCTTTTCTAGGAGAGAAGGACTCAAGAATAGGGAGAGAGAAGAGAAAGTTCATTTTTCAAGGCAGGAATATTGTGTGCCAGGGGTAAAGGGGGAAAAAAGAAGCTAATCAGACTATATCAAAATTTAAAGCTTCTGTGCAAAAAGGATAAAATCAACAGAGTGAAAAGGCAACCTATGAAATGGGAGAAAATACTGGCAAATCGTATAACTGATAAAGGGTTAATAACCAGAAAAATACAAAGAACTCTTACAACTCAACAACAACAACAAAAAATTTAAAAATGGGAAAAACTTGAACAGACATTTCTGCAAAGAAGATAAACATATAGCTTACAAGCAGTCTGTGATATTTTCTTATGGCAGCCCTAGCAGGCTAATATACCTCCCTTTAAAAAGTCACCATTAGCATCCTAGTTTTTCTTATATATAATCGAATAACTAGTTAAGCAGTTATTCTCCTAAGGTCTCAGGACAAAATGAATCATTTTACCTAGAATGAATTATTGAGGTAAGATTTAAGCACCTAATAGTAAAATTATGGTCCAAACCCTAAAAGTAGACACAAATACGATACATACATTGATTCTATAGCAAACTCTAAACAAATACAGTATACAAAATCCAACATAAACCAAATATTTTAGCCATAATTAATAATAAGCACTGAATCTTTCTTACATTCTTAGAATTCAGAGGGGCTTTTAAAGATGTGTAAATTACAATAGGCCTCAGAAAAATATCAGCTCAAAGTCCGAACTAGTATTTTTTTGTCTTTTCCTTTTCAAAATGATTGCAAGCAGTTATATTTGAAGTTATTTCAAAGACATTAGACTTAAGCATGTAAATTATTCTGAGTTATTACCACTGTGAATAATAAATAAGATTGAGATTACTGTTCTGCACTTAAGTGGTTGAGGTTAAGAGAAAGCTCATATACAAGCATATAAAAACTTTGAACAGAAACACCCCTTACCTTCTCCTGAAATTCATCCTTAGTTTCTCCTAAGTTTTCCTCTATATGCAAATTCTTGGAAGCTTCTTCAGAAATTTTCATTTTTAGTGAGTTAATTGTTTCTTGGTGTTGTTTCAAAGACTCAAGAGCATTTCGTAGTTGTTCCTGGGTGTCTATATTCTTTGTCAGAGAAATAGAAAATAATTTCCATTAGAATGTGAAACAAGGAAAATAATTTTATAGCTATTGCTTGATCATAAATAATAAATGATGGCTCCTGTAATGTTTTTAAAGAGGCTCTGAGATTTCAAAGTTTAATCAGTCAAAACCTTACCATGTTTATAGTATCCTGAATGTCATTTTTGAGTTGGTCCCTCTCAGTTTGCAGGCTCTCTTGGAGTTGTTTTTGATCATCCTTTTCTTGGGTTAAGGTTTTTACTTCTACTAAGGTTTGTTGAAGTTTCTCGGTAAGCAGTGTTTTCTCCTTTTCTACAGTGTGCAGCCTAGAATCTCTACTTTCTAATTGTTCCTTCAGCTCTTCCACTTCTTTTAACCTTTTTTGATTCTCAGTTGTTTTCTGCTGAAGTTCTTGGGTTTTGTGAGAGAGCTTTAAGATAAGAAAAAGTAAATGTGAAAAGCAGAGCATTCTGTGATGTACACATGGAAGCCAAACCCCATTAAGACTAAAGATCATTTCCCTAGAGGGTGTCTTGTACCAACCTCTGTCTTCAAAGCATCCAAATTTAAACCAAGTTCTGGAGTTTCTTTAGAGAGATTTTCTATTTCCTGTTTCAATTTTGCATTCTCTTCAAGGACCATCTTATACTTTTGCTCAAATTCAATATGATGATTTTTAACATCTTGGAATTCTTGATCAGTGCTTTCATAATTCAACTGGGAAGTTGCTAGGTCATTTTTAGTTTTCCCAATTTCTTCAGGTAAATCTTGAATTCTACTTTCCTTATGAGCTACTTCAGAAAACAATTTATCTTTTTCTGATGTTATTATACAGAGCTCTTCAGATTTATCATGTATCTACGGAAAAGAAAGCAAACTTAGTTATGTTAGCAATATATGATCTACTTAAGCAATTTTCAGGAAAAAAGCTTTCTCTGCCTCACCTCAGTTTCAAGACATTGAAATTAAGCAAAGGTTTGACTGAGGAAAGGCAATATTTTTATTGTGACATCTCTTTAACAATATATTATCCTGTTTAACTTTACCTTCAAAGTTTTGATTTCTAATCTCTGGTTCTAGTAAGGATTGCATGGAGAAAGACAATCAGTAGAAACACAATCAGCATGTGCCTTTAATTCCTCATCTATCATTTTAAAGTGTTTTCTAACTTTCTGGTGTAGCAGGCATTTCATGGCATTTCTTAGAATTTGACTTATATTTCTATTGCTAACAAACTGAGTCAGACATTTACAGTCTCTTGGCTGGTACTTTAAAATAGAATATGGCAAAATATTTAAGGCACTATTGCAAAGGTTTTTATTTCAAGGTAAGAGTAGTTTACTTAAAAAGTGTTTACCTCCTTCCTTAGCATTTCTACTTCTGAAGGTAAAGATTTCAATTCTGAGAGCAAATTAACTTCTTTGCGCAAAGCTTCATTTTCTTTGACTTCCTTATTCAGTTCTTTCTGGAGATGGGTAATTTTCCTTTCCAATTCCATATTAGAGAGCAAATCTAGGAAATTTTTAGTAAGTTAAATAAAACAGCTTGTAGTTGTTGGGTAAATCTAAATTACATACATAGTTAGATTATTTAACTAGATTATATAAAATTTATTAAAGAAAGAGCCAGTGTTGGTAAACAACACATCCAATTGTTAATCACCTTGTCCAAGATTGGGTTCAATTTATTTGAAAAAAAACTTTTAAACCCTTATGGTTTGAGGTCCAAGGAAACATTTATAAATACTGATACCAAATGACATTAAAACTTCACATTAGGCAATTAAAAACACCAGAGAATAATGGATTTTTAATTACTGCAATATAGTTGCAAAATCTTTTAGGTACATTTCTGTATAAAGTCAGATTTGCAAAGAAATAAGTCTGAAATGATAAAATACCTTTTGGAACTTTGCCATCTATAAGGGAGGTGAGTTTTGTTATTTCATTAAAAGAAGATTGTAATTCTTTCTCCAGATCAACTTGCATTTTCTTTTTCGCCACCAACTGGCTTTGATATAACTCAATATCATTTTCCATGTGCTTGCACGTACTTGCAAGTTCTTTCTATTGAGAGAAACACTGCAGATTCACAGAAATGTACTGATCATTGTACCTGTTTTTACAAAATATTACAAAAATAACTTACCATTTTTTCTTTCAGCTTTAGATTTTCACTTCTAAGAAAGGCTGATTCTCTCTTGGCATCAAGAGCTACAGTTTCAGCATCAAGCAGAGTCTGTTTCATTTGTTTTAAGTCTTCAGTATTTTCCTATACACATGACAAAAAGGATTTAGTGAAATCTAACTTTATTAGAGTTGGAAAAGACTTAACACGTACATGTATGTTATTCCTAACAAATCAAAAATGGATAAAGTATGCGAATTGCCAAATGTATTTTTAGAAAAGATTAAAAAATTAACATTTCAAATAGTAAAAATATTCTAGGGAATTCCCTGAATTCTAGTGGTTAGGACTCAGTGCTTTCACTGCTGGGGCCTGCGTTCAATCCCTGGTTGGGGAACTAAGATCCTGCAAGTGGCACAGCGTGGCCAAAAAAAAAAATATTTAAAAAATTCTGGCTATATTTTCAAAAGGATAAAAGCATTGTATAGAAGTACTATAATAATTCTGTTATTGTTTAAAAAGGTTAACACAATTGTTGCTCAGCTAGCCTGTTAAAGTTTCCTATGTATTTTTATTTTGTTACTCTGCAAAACATGACAGGTGACTAGCTAATAGTTAAAATTAAGGATGTTAAATCACAAATTAAAAAGAAAAATATAAATAATCCAATAGAAAAATAGAGAAAAGATATGAACAGGCAACTCACAGAGGAGAAAATGCAAATGACTGATAAATACATGAAAAAAAATCCACAGGCTCATTTTTAGAAAGAAGTGGCATTTCAACATGACTTGCACTTACATGAATTCAACCATATGTACTTGGCAAAATATTAATGCAAACATGCATGCATGAATGAATAAATAAACTGGATGAATAAAGAGAAAGAAATAAACAACAATTTTAAAAAATGGGCAATTCTATTTGCCATTCATTCTATCAACAGATACCCCAGGCTGATATGAAAATGCCTTTCTTCCCAGGGCCTCAGAACAATGAGAACACTTTTAAAAAGAATCACTTGTCATTAATAGAAGGTAGCAAAAGAGTACTAATAGAAGGTAACAAAAAGTACTCTGAAAAACTCAAATGAAAACAAAAGAAGAACAATAGAAACTAATATTCTAAACTTTCCAGCTAGTAACGGTTGCCTTTTTAAAAAAGTGTTAAAAACTAGAATCCAACTGAGAGGTTCTTGAAGTAATCAGGTGGATTGAAAGCAAATAGAAAAAAAAAGTGAATTTCACCATGAGATTCAATACTATTTAATGCCATGATCTTATACCAACTAAAATCACCTACAGCTATAGCCCTGAAAAATATCAAACGGTTAAAATAGTTACATAATTATAACGAGAATGCATTAATATCTATTAATGAAATTTATGAAATCATACTCAGTTACATGTTTTACAGTTCTAGTTACTAATCAATGTTAAGTGCTTACCTGAAGATATTGACTATACACTTCTGCATTTGTATAAAACAATTGAAAAACATTAAAATTTTTTGAATTACTGATTTTTAATGGAAGCTCATCTCTAACTTACTTACATTCAATCAAAGGATAATATCCTTAACTCTCTATGATTCTTTATCCATAAAATGGCAATGATACTAATAGTGCCTCTTTCATAGGGTTACTGACAGGATTAAATAAAATACTATATTTAGAACAATTAGAACAATGCCTGGCACACAGTAGGCTCAATATAAACATTTGAGATGATGATGATGACAGTATACTACAAATGCCAAAATGATGACACAACAAAATAAATCTGATTTTTACCGATGAGTATGACAAGTCCATATCCATACTTTCTGACTTCTGAGAGTCTATGTATTTCTGTAGCTTCTTAATCTGGTCTTCCTTTTCTCTAAGCAGCTCTACTTTTGAACTTAGTTCATCCTAAAACAAGTAAAGGAGAATGAAACAATTTAATTGGGTTTGAATTCTAAGGAATTAAAAATAAATTACATTTAACAGTTTAAACTGGTAGATAGGAAAATTCAAAAACTTGATATTTAAAGAATATAATTCCTTCTATTTTCTGAAATCATGCTCAATTACATATGATGTATGTTTTATAGTTTTTGTTCCTTATCAACAGAAATACCAACATAAATGCTCACCTCAAGATCTTGATTATACACTTCTGCATGCTTAACTAAATTCTTTAAGTTGGAAATTTCATGAATTAGTTGCATCTGTAAGAGCATGTGAACAGGCAACAGAGCAAACCAATAGTTAATAAAGCAAAAAAAAAAAAAAAAAAAGATAGCATTCATTCACCGCTTTAGAATCACCCAACACAATAAGAAAGACTGGGAGATCAGTCTAGTTCAACTACCAGAGATCAACTGTTCAAGCTACTGCAGTGAAGCACCTCGTTATTTAAAAATAAATAAATAAATAAAACCCTAACTGAACCAACCAAAACAAAAAATTCCCCAAACCCCACAAAACCAGCAAATAAGAAAAAAGCCTAAGCATGACCCCCAAAACAGTTATGTCATGTTAATAAAGCTACAATAACGTCAATAGCAAATTAGTACCCACCACTGTATAAGATAGAGTGGTAATCAAACCTTTATAAATAGATTTTTGTTTTGGGTAAGTTAAGTGCAGAAATGTATTTATTCTATAAGATTTTTTTCTCTTCCCATGAATTATCCACCTAGCTTTATACTGGCATACTTTTTAATGAGTTGTGACTTGGAATTTAGGTTTGAATTATGACAGTTTCATGCGGTACCTTTATAATATTATTACTGTTCACCAAAGCTAAAGAGATATGTATGGCATTATCAACTATTACCTTGCTGGTTTATTCTACAGGAAATATTGGAAAGATGATGTTATTGCTTTATATTGTTCAACTGTCTAAAAGTATAAAGAATACTTAAAGATACAAGTATTTCTATTAAAGTTTCCTTTTTATCGAAATATCTGTAGCATTAAATATTTGAGTACCAGAAGCTTCTGTGTTCAAACGAAGTAAACTACAGTTTAACAAAGCTAAACATAATTTCCCTGAGAATTATTTAATCATAATCAGATGAGTCCTTAGAGTAAAAGCAAATTCTAGTCAAATGTAAGGGACTTACAAAAATAGCACCTTGTTTAAATAATATTTTCTGGATGTCTAATTCAGTCCTGACTAGTTTTAGATTTTAGACTACTGCTGGTTTGACATTCATATTTTAGGTCAGCATGAGTCAACAGAAATATAATGTGAACCAAATTTATAATTAAAATTTTTCTAGTAGCCACCTTTAAAAAAAGTAAAAAGAAGCAGGCAGAATTAATTTTAATATAATTTATCTAACCTAATATATGCAAAATATTATTTCTTCATCAGTATTAAAAAATTAATGTAATATTGTATATTCTGTTTTTCATACTTAAGTCACTTAAGACTGGCCCCATTCCAAGTGCTCAATTGTCATATGTGATGAGTGGTTACCATTGTTCAGCAAAGTTTTAGACATCTGTATTGATTATAATTTAAATTGGCTCTATCTTTTACCTTTTCTCCTGTTTCTAACTTTTGTGCAAGAATACCACATGTCAGAAATGAAGAACTAAATAATCAAACTTAATCTTTGAAAACATCTAGAAAGGAAAGTTCCCCCACTTCTCATTTGCAATCACTCTTCATTTTAAGTACTGGTTCACATAAACAGAAAAAGATTAAGTAACTTTTGAAAAGAGCTGAGTACACTCTCCCAATGATGTATTGTTTAAGATGCAGAGCATAGAGAAAGTACACGATATGATCAAGTTAATCCACTGTTACAAAGAAAATATTGCATATTTCAACTGTAATTTTCAGCAGGTGAAATGAAATAATTAACTTCTTAAACATCTCCAAGTTGTGAAAATTATAAAATTAAATCAAGTTAAAATAGGTAGAGAGATGAAATTTCTCTTGTTCCCTGATCGTGATAATACTTGACCTTGTTTATTCCTTTCTCTAAAATTACTATTTAAACATCTTATATTACTGTATCCCCACTTGAAATTTATCCACAGCTTTAGTGATTTTTGACAAAACCCTTAGGAAACTAGGGCAATGGCCACATGTCCTAATGCTGTAATTTGACCTTTACTCCGTTTTGGTTAAACTTTTCCCCAAAATGTAGGTTTCAGAACATATTTTGTTGCATACACCTACACTTGTATTTGTAGTTTAACATGAAATGGCTATTGTAAAACTGTCTTTGAACAGAGTAAGTTTATATTACTTAAACTTTTAGGTTACCTCGCAGAACCTAGAATTTCAATGTGTGTCCAAGTAAAAGTAAAGAGAATAGGATTATTTTCCCCCTTAACTGTATAAAGGAAAAAAAAAATCGAGATGTGAGATTCAAGGCATATACCCTGTGTTATTTTGTAATCTTTTCGTGTGTGAGTCAATTCAGTGAGCTTTGCTTTTAATAATTAATTGAATGTATAAGTGATGTAAGAAAAATTAGAGAAATTACTGCTACACATATGCCCAAAGGTAATTTTATACCGTATTATTTACAAGATATACGCAAAAAATTAGGTGAGATTTTGGAGTTAGAAGGGGACTTGGCAAGCTCCCGATCTAACTTCAAGGAGGAAGATACACAAAAAAGTAAGCCCTGAGAGATGTGATGACTTGCTCAAAGCCTTGCCAATAATTCGTGACAGGCTCAAATCTGTGGTGAGCTAATAAACAGCAGAACTAGGGCTTCATTCCAGGTAGTTTGCTTCAGAGACCGTGCTCTTAACCACAACACTAGAGCACCCCCTCTCAATAAAACCATTTATGAAGTCTACTGTTCTTTTCATGAAATTCACATTCTGTGAATTCACAAATTTTAAAACAAATTAAATGAAAGTCTGTAGAGAAGTTATAGACTTTTGCATCTCAGGATATAATACCAATGAAATGTAGGAGTAAATGTAATTTGTAGGTAGAACAGAAATAATAGTTTTGGCACATAATTTTTTTTTTAAAAATTTTCTTTTTAAAAAAGAAAAGTAGGCGAGAAACTATGATACTGAGGAAAAGGAACTGTGTCCCTTTGGGTTCTCCATATAGAAATAAGTAGCTGCAAATTAACTCATGTTTTACCTACATCAAAACACCAGCTCTTATTTTTGAGGGGATTCGTGGATCATGTCACAAGTCTGATAACAGATATGGATTCTTACTCCACAAAACTGAATATGCACTCCAAAATTCTACAGAATAATTTCACAGGGTCTATGAACTCTAGGTTAAAGACTCTCCACACTAAGAAGTTGCTTAAATCTTCTGGACAGTTACCAAGTCCCCAAAGTCTGATGGTTTATGGATTACGTTCTCTTAACATGTAGCCTAATACTACACACTTGAAAAATTTAAGTGATCCATCTCATTTCTAAAAATTCCATTAAAACTATTTAGTATTAATTATACTAATTTTCACAGTAACTTTCTTATATGGAAAAAGAAATGCACAAAATTAGCTTCCCTAGCTATTCTAATGTTCTAGCTATTTAGGAAAGTATTTTCTAAAGAAAACAAAATCCATTAATAGGTAGTATCCATATATAAAACATTCAGCAAGATATTAAAATTCATGTCGGTCTCAGTAGGAAATGGCTACATTCTCGGCGGGACTTCTGATATGCTAATAAATTAAATATTTTAATATACAAATTATAAGGAAATAACTTCTTCAAGACAAATCCATCAATAGGCACATTCACCAAACCTTCCTAAAGATGTTCTTAATTTCTTCTTCTTGTGCATAAGCACAAGTGAAACAAATATGATTCAACTCTTTTAAAAATAGAAATAAATTATTTCTCAAATTCTCTAAATTGTCTATACATATGGAAAATGGTTGGATCCCCAATATCTCAACCTTAGAAATACCTTTAAGAGAACGATACTTCATTTAAACGTGTGGTTTTAGTTTAGTTTCATATTTCCATATCCTTTACCTCTTGATCTTTCTCTGCTTTTCTTTCTAGAGCCTCAAATTCATCCAAATCATTCTTTTCTTTTAATTTCAATTCCATTTCTTCATTTTCTCTTCTTAGTTGTTCATAGTCTAACACCAGATTATCATAGTTAGCACGAAGTGAACTCAATTCACTTTCTAAGTTTTCCTATTGCAAACAAAACCAAATTTTCAAGTCAGAGAGAATTCCAATCATATATTGTTCGTTTCTATAACAAAATTTGGATTAACCAAATAATTAATTTAACCTTGAATCATTTGGTGGTTTAGGCCATTTCCTTCTTCAATAACTTTTTAATGGTCTAGCTTGATCCAGAGTAAGATAAAGGATCTGCATTTTGGTAAACTAGCTAACTTAGAATAGAAGACAACTGTTTTGAAAGGGTTAAAATTAAAAAAAAAATCACATAAACAAATGCTCTCTCTGTGTCTGACTGGAAAAGTTGAGTCAGAAGTAGGAGGTAGGGCTCATAATGGGATACAGATCCTTAAGCTCCTTAGTAATAAGGCTGATAATTTAACTCTCCACTTGTCTTACTATCTTATTTCTCAGGTAGCTCTGAATTTAGGAAGTGAAACTGAGGGATTATTTATTGATCTTTAAAACTCTAGTGGCCTTAATTAGAACCAAAACTGTTACTGAAATTAAGTCAGAGCTAGAAATGTGTTATGACAACAACAATAAACCCTGATAACAAATGAATTTTAAAAAGAGTAAAAGGATAATGCTCTGTAAAATACATTTAAGTTACCTGACTTAGTAGCTTTGTTGCTGGATTCCACTCTATCTCAGTTAATGTATCAAGAGTGTTACTGAAAATATCAGACTCTGAACAGAGAGCTATAATTAGAGGGAAAAGAAATTTATCCATAAACTTGTTATTAAGTTTCTTAAAATTCAAAGATAAAAAAAAATCTGATCAGAGGTAATAAACTCAAATTAGCTAAATTGTGCTCACAGTATGATCATAGCCAGAATACATTAACAACAGATGTGATCATTTATATTATTGTCAATTAAGAGCACTGGTTAGAAAGAGTGATAACATATAGCGGTCCTTAATACAATATAGGTAAAAAGGACAAATTCTAAATTTGAGATTTGATTATATTAAGTAGATTTAAAAATGCCCCTACAAAATATTTATAACTATGTTGGAGACATAATTTTGAAACGGATTCCTGTGTAAATGCCATCCTTTCAAGGTTAGCAGAGTTGAAGGCTGATGTTTGTTATATGGATACTAATTTAACTGGATAATGATTAGAATAAAAACATGTGTTTCAACTATAATGCATTATTTTTAAGAAATCTAGAAATCGAGAACTTCATGAACGTTCACTTTCTTAAAATTACTTATTTTTATCATTATCTCCATTGTAATTACACCTAAAATATATAATTTTATTTAAATGTGTTTATCATATTAACTGAATTATAAATAAAGTCTCTCTTCATAGGGATGTTTTTATATTTAAAAGTAATTGAAAAAGTACTCACATTCATCAATTTCTCCTAAAGTTACAGCAGCCTTATGTGTTTTTGTTGTTACATTCACTGGCATATTAAATTCATTTACATAGTTTGAGTCCTTCATTTTGTTAATTTTGCCAAGGCACCAAGTGACTCTTCGTTTTTTTTTAGCCTGAAGAGAAAGAAATAAAAATTACCTCACACAGATCTGGGCTCAAACATCATAAAACAAGGGAACTCGTTTCCATTTTAAAAAAACATTGGGACTTCCCTGGTGGTCCAGTGGTAAAGAATCCAGCTTCCAATGCAGGGGACGCAGGTTCGATCGCTGGTCGGGAAACTAAGATCCCACATGCTGCAGGGCAACTAAGCCTGTGCCACAACTACTGAGCTCCTGCACCTCAACTAGAGAGCTTCCATGCTGCAAACTACAGATCCCATGTGCTCTGGAGCCCACATGCCACAATTAGAGAGAGAAAACCTGTGGCCACTAGACAGAAGCCTGCACACCGCAACAAAGAGCCCAAGCGCAGCAACAAAAGATCCTGCATGCCTCCGTGAAGATCCTGTGTGCCGCAACTAAGACCCAATGCAGCCAAAATAAACAAATAAAAACACCCCCCCCCAAAACAAACAAAAAAACTCCACTGACTTGGCAGAATTTTTACTAAGTCTACTTTAATATCTTACCAGTTTAAGGATAACCTGAGATAAGAAAACATATTCAAACTTTTCAAATCAGTATTTAACCCCATAATGAATTCGATGAAACTACTATTTAAATTACATATTTTATTAGAAGGTTTACTTATAAGCTTTTCTGGAATGTAACTGAAAGGAATCGGTTGACTCTCAACTCTTCAAGTAACCTGGTGGTATACGGAAGCCAGTTAATCCCATTATAGTTATTTAGCTTACAAGATACCTTACTTTATTCCTGTTTTTCTCTTCCTATCATTTTAGATTCCATAGATCATCACTTCAACCATGTTTCTGGGTCAACAGCCTCAAATTATTTGACCCAATCTCTGTTCCCCAAACCTATCCCAACACAGTGTACACTCCGATGAATTACAGTGTCTTTTAAGACTTTATCAGCCTCCTGAACACTGCCAGGGCATACAGTCAGAAGACTGGCTGCCACCATCATCTGGGTCCTTAATGCTTCCTGGTAAGACTCCTTTCCTCCTTGTTGGCTTTCTTTTCTATTCTTTATGAAGGTTACACTATTCCAAACTCTTAGCACTGTCTATGATCTTGTGTCTCCACCATCTCCTGCTATCACAGCAGAAAAATTAAACTTCCTACTTCAGAAAGACAATATAAGCCTAAACTTACAAAAGCATTACTTGAACTGACGCCTATCCTTTCCTCTGTCCTTGTTATAATGAATAGATGTTTCTCTTTCTATCTAAGGCCAGACCCTTCTACTGTATTCAAGATCCCATCCCTTTGGGTCATCTCAACCCACTGCAAGGTGGCTTTCACTACCAACACATAACTCAAAATGGCTTTTGCAAATGAGCTTCTTATTTCTAAATCCAAAGCATTTTTGTCTATGTGTATCTTATTTAACTTCTCAGCAGAATGTGACACTGCTGACCACTACCTCTCTGAAATACTCTGTTCCCTTGGTTACCCCATTCAGCTGGTTTCCTTCTAAATTCTGAGCTAAACATGGGTTCCTTCAGGGATTCTTCTTTACTGCCTTTACCTAAAAAGTTGTTGTTTCTTGGGGTTTTGTGTTTGACCCTCTGTTTTTTTCCATTTTCAACATGCTTCCAGAGCAAGCTCATCCATTCCCAGGACTCTAAATTGGACCTGCAGTAGTTAATGCCAAATTGATACCTCCATCTCAGACCTTTCACATTTTCGACTGCCTGACATCTTAAAATGGAGATGTCCTGAATCAAACACTGAGCAGCTCCACTGTTCTTCATTCAGTGTTCCTCAACTCAGTGAATATGCTACCAGCTACCCAGAAAGCCTAGTAATGCCAGCAAGTCATTTTGGATACCTCCTTCTCCCTTTCCCTGCCTCTGTGTCTACATAATCACAAAATCCTGTTGAGTCTACCTCCCAAATAGCTCTCCAATTTATCCAATTTCTTCCATCTCCAGAGCCAAAATCTTTGCAGAGGCCCAATCTATCTGATGCACATAGCAGCCTCACCTTTCCAAAATGCAATTCCGATTATGTTCCATACAAGGCTTTTCCTTGTCCTTAGCATAATGCAACATTCAAATCCTTCACTGAGGTTTTAAAATGCCCCTGCCACCGGAAAGTCCAAGAAATATACTGTTTTTCCACAATTTTAAGCTTCTGTACATTTAAGTGTCTTCCTGAAACACTATTCCTTACACCTTCCACTGGGCAATTTCCTACTCATCACTCAGTCAACAAATTGATCTAGAGCATCTTCTAAATACTTAGAATGGTGACCTGAACATAATGTCTATTAATAATTATCTTAATAGTATATATTTATTGAGGACTTGCTGAGCAGAAAGTATAGTGTTAAGCATGTACTGTATGTTACTTCACTAAATTCTCACAACAATCCTGTGAGGTGGGGATCAAGCTATATATCACAGATAAGGAAACTGCAGCAAAGTCTATTTGAGAAATTGCCCAAGGTCAAGTGTTAGGAATTGATAGAACAGGGATTCAAACCCAGGTAGTTCAAATCCAGAGGCTGTCCTCTTAAGAAAATATCTGTTGGATAAATAAATCCCTACTCTACTAAAAACAAAAACCACAAAAACTGGAAGCCAGAATTTTGATCAGTATGTTGATCTATATTCTGGGTCAATTTCCTGATATTAATATTTCTGTTTCTTTAAACAGAAAATATTCCCACATACTCGAGACATCTGTGGTTTCCAATCCCTAATTAATTTTATTTGAATTTCTTAAGAAGCATATTGCAAATAGATTCCTTGAATATACTCTAGACTCTAAACCATGAAAGACTCCAAATAGCCAAAACAATCTTGAGAAAGAAGAGCAAAGCTGGAGGCATCATGCTTCCTGATTTCAAACTGTATTACAAAGCTATAGCAATCAAAACAATATGTATGATAGTGCCATAAAAACAGACACATAGACAAATGGAACAGAATAGAGAGCCCAGAAATAAACCCTACACATATATGATCAATTAATTTACAACAAAGGAACCAGGAAGATACAATAGGGAAAGGACAGTCTGTTCAGTAAATGATGTTGGAAAAACTGGACAGCCATATGCAAAAGAATGAAACTGGGCTTCTGTCTTACACTATACACAAAAATCAACTCAAACTGATTAAAGACTTGAATGTTAACACCTGAAACCATAAAACTCCTACAAGAAAACATAGGTGGTAAGCTTGAATCTTGAATTAGGACCTCTACATTAGGGATCAATATTTTTTAATGAACCTCTTCTCTTAGGTGTTTTGTTGCTATATAGGTAAATAGCAACACAAAAGTTCTGGGTTTCTTGAATACACTGTATCAAAAGATAAGAAATGCATAACTATGTAATGAACACGTAGGAATACCCGTTCTATTCTCTGTATACGAAGTTTAAGTTGTCATCTTTTAAATTTTACCTTTAATTCCTGTTGTAATGTGAGGGAAGAAGAGGTCACCAGCATCCGTGTTAAGTTTTGAATTTTCTCAATCTGCACTTTTTGAAGTAGATCTTTTTCTTCCAAAAGTTGTGCCATTTGGTCTTTTTCCATTGCCTGGGCCCGAGTCTCTAAAGAAACCTACAGAATGTAATATTGGGTTATGTTAATAACAAATGTAGCTAGATTTTAAAACCTCGAAAGTAGCTTAAAAGAACAGAATAGAAATTTGTATGTGAACTAAGAGAATTTTAATTTTATTGAAATACAATATACCCTACCTGCAGAACACCAATACACAGTTACCATAATCAGTAATTTCTCAAACTAAAAATAAAGTCAAATATACGTTTCTTCTCATGTCACTATTCTATATGCCATTACAATGCTGTTAAAGCAATTCTATTAGTTGCCTAAAAATATATAAATAGTAGGCAGAGAAGTCACAAAAGCAGATATTTGAATACCTACAGCAAAGGAAGAGATGTTTTCATAGGACTACCATTGATATTTTAGCTTATTCCTAAAAAGATCACTAAAATGCAAGATTTATATAAAATAGAGGACCATAATAGTTAAAACAAACAATGACAAGTGATTACGCTATATTATTAGATTGCTATCTCAGGGTTGGAAGAAAAATTCAAGTTAACGTGAAACTAGACAAAGTAGTTTTAGGTACCTATACATGGTCTCTCTTTTTTAACCTAATTCCCTATGTATAATTTGTGACAATTAAAAAAAAATATCTCCACTTGGCCCATTTGAAAATATCAAATTTCCCCCCTTGAAAATGAAAAACAAAATCTAAAATAACTTCAAGAAACAAAATCTTTCAGTTTATAGTAAATTAAACTAAAATTTTTATGAGTTGATTTCTTCTTAGTTGAAAGCTGTTTTAAATTTAGGTTGAAAAACTCAGATATTGATGACTTAAGAATCTCTGGGCAATTAGGCAGATCTCAATTCTAAATCTGTCCCTACTCTTTACTGAAATACATGGTTCACACATACCTCCTCTAATTGCTTTTTGAGATCCATTATTTCTTTTCTGTATCTTTTCAGGAGAGCTTCATCACTTGATACCTCATTAACATAAGGAGTATTCTTCATATATTTAGCAGTGCTGGCAAACTGGGAAAAAATACAAGAGTGTTATGTGCTCTACACACAAAAATTAAGTAAATAATATTTGGTCTTCTTGTAATTAAGCTTTGTAAAGAAAAATCAGTACTCTTCCAAGGTAGTTTAATACTTTTGAGTACAGAGTGCATTTTATGCCCCTGTAACAATGCCTGTAATGCTGCAGTCAAAAGCCTCTCTCCTTCCTTTGAACGCTATCCTACTTACTAGCTACTTAAGTATTAATCCAAGGCAATCATGTTGGAAGACAGGTCTTATCTTCCCTATGAGACTATACATTCTGTGAAGCCAGGGACTCTATTTTCTATCTTTTTTCTCTGACAGTACCTCGACCCAGTGCTCAGTAGCTATTTAAAGCAATGTTTCTTAGAGTATGAGTATCAGAAGTTACTTTAAGTGGGTACATGAAGGTATCCATTATATCAAACATTGAATCTTTCATTGAAACAGCTATTCTACTGACAATTCAATTCCCCCCTACTCGTCCTTCTCCTTTTTTTAAACATAAAATGGAGGCCTTAGGCTCAGTGCAAAGGCAGGCAACAATTAGCTAGCAGGAATTTAGGAATTATTTTATTATAAGCACATACACGTTTTTTGGGTCACCTATTTGTTGCAAGTAATACGATTTTTTCATTTATGGAACTGATATAACGTTTCCTTTCATAATCAATTAAGTAAAAAAGTGAGTTTGTAAAAGAAAAATATCAAGTCAATTTCAGTAAAATAGTGTTGGATGTGGCAAAAATTGTGGAGATGGGATATGAATGACTGAATTTTGGGAAAATTAAGAAATGCTATTTAGTAGACAACACATAATTTTATTTTAACAGGTAGTTATGTGAATTTAAAAAACTCTACCTATTTTTAGTAGGTAATTTTTCCTTCTTAAAGATGATATCCCCTCCTATTAAGTTGAGATAAAAATCACACTCACCTGGAGAGTAGTAAGAGTTTCATCAAAAGACACCGGAGTAATTGTGCAGATAATACGTGTTTTTGCATTTCCTCCCAAGGAATTCTGGAGAATTCGTGTTAATTTGCTATCTCGATAATTTATGAAACCACTTAGTGAGAAATGAGTTTGGGAAGAAAAAGAGTAAGAATTTTTATATAACAAAAGTGGTTGGTTCTTAATGTAGAACCTTAAAATAGCTACAGTTAAAAAAATTAATTATTTACAGGTTACATGAGGCAGATCAAAAATACTAACTAAAAAATATTTAAAATATAGAGAGTAAATTTAGTAGGACCCAATCATATGTATAAGAAGCCACGCATGATCAGAGTCATGAAAACTTTTGAATATATGAAATAAGAACATTTATTTGAGTGTCACTAAAATATTACCATTTTTAACCTAATGAAATATAAGCATTAACAGGTAGAGTACAGTAGGATAAACATACCCAACTTGTCCATCACTAAGTTTCTTGATCACTTGTCCCAAAATAAATAAGCTTCGATTTATATTACAGCCTTCTTTGAGTCGCAAACCTGCATTTATTAAACAAATATAAAAACTAAAATCGAGCCCTGTACTGGATGATTAACTTATCAGTAAACTATGAGAGAAAGTAGAAATTAAAGGGACAGATGTTGAAGTCTATGCTTTGGACTAGATCTGAGCCCACCTTTAATACCACTGGTGGAGGAGCTCTCTCCCTAACCCTCCCCTAATTAGGTGAATCGGAAAGGTTATCACCTGAGAGAATTGGCAAAATGAAAAAGATGACTAAGAAAAGAATAAGAGGGAGGGAAAGCCCATTGCCTAAAAGAGCTCCTCTAATTCCTCCATTCAAATCTATTTTTTCCAAACCTTCAAATATAGGCAACTATAGGCTCAAAACCAAAAAAAAGTTCTCATTTTAATATTGTGAGTATGCTTACATGACTCTAACATTAAAAAAAAGTACCTGGAAAAAGCTCTACTCCAGTTTTATGCCCCAACCAGTTCCTGTTCCCTCTACCAGTAAACCATGTTTATTATTTATTCTTCTAGATTTTTAGAAATACAAGTTCATATATATTCATTTCTCCCCTTTCTTTTTCAGACATATAGTAGCATACTATACATACTATTTTGCACTTTGCTTTTTTCACTTGGCAGTATATTGTGCATCATATCAGTAAACACTGGCCTTTTTCATAGCATAGACTTCCATTGTATGGATGTATCAGAAATTATTTACCTAGAACCCTGTTGAGGGATATGTAGGTCTTCAATCTACCATGTATACAAAAAATACTGCAACAAATAACTCTGAATAGCTATTATTTCACAGGTGCATTATTCAGCTATTGCTGTAATATTGCTGCTTAACAAGCCACCTTAAAACAACAAGCATTTATTTCCTGTTTATGGGTCTGGCTTGGTGGATACAGGCCATGCTCAGCTGGGTGTCTTTATGTCAGGCTGCAGGAAATGAACACACAGAGAGGCCTGACATCTTTATGATTTTGCACCTTCCCATCTAAGTATGCTTTTCCATTTGTTTAAGTATTTGGTTATGTCCTTCAGGTCTGTTTTGAAGTTTTCTTTATTTTGGCCCTGTGCAATTTTTGTTGAGTTTCTTCCTAGGTATTACACCTTTTAAGCCATCATTGTAAACTGAGTCTTTTTGTACACTAAATATTCTAACTGGTTATTTGTATTATAGAATTATTAATGTCTGTATATTAATTTTGTGCCCAACGTCCCTTCTGAATTTTCTTACTGATATGGAAATTTAGATGGTTTTCATGGTACTCTCATGAGCTTTTCAGCTATACAATCCTATCAATTGTACAGTTCTAGTTTTTTAATTGATGCTATAGTAGCC
Organism: Mesoplodon bidens; assembly: GCF_964165515.1. Classification (NCBI taxonomy): domain Eukaryota; kingdom Metazoa; phylum Chordata; class Mammalia; order Artiodactyla; family Ziphiidae; genus Mesoplodon; species Mesoplodon bidens. Next base: position 71,045,618 of record NC_138176.1, read on the forward strand.
CAAATTAGATAATTAGGCAGATACATAAGCTGCTTTTTACATGAAGGACTTTTATCACAAAATTATTATTGTCATTATTTCTAAAATGCATGGTAGCACTTTTATTCTGTGAAAGAACAGGAAGACACTCAGACCAACATATTTCATAAGTTTTCATTACCTTCAGCACCTGTTTGAGCAGCTCTTTCACTGCCAGCAAGATCAACCAAATTCTGTAAGATAGATGATAATAAACCTTTAGGAAGCATAATGAGATAAAACCCAAACTACTGAAAGAATATTTAAAACACATAGTTTACTTGAATACCCCATCTGTACCCTCATCTTTCACCCACTGTTCAGGCCTTCCCTTGTCAAACCAATCTGTAACCCTTGTTCCTTCTTTGTAATACATCCTCCATAATGCCGCCAGAATAGGTTTTCTATTTCCTACACAAAGTTCAAAACCTTATCATATGAATCTGATTCTTTGCAATCTGGCACTTGTGTGGCCCCAGCGTTATATCTATTCATTACTTACTCCTAACTCTAGCTGAACTACTCACGACACCCTAAACGCCTCATGTACTTCTACACACCCAAGTGCTACCTTTTGCCATTCTCTTTGTCAATTCTAAAGTTCTAGACTGCCCCTAGTCTATTCAGGACCAAAGGCAAATGTTACCTGCTCAATGTAGCTTTGCTGATTTTATCCTTCCTCCTCCCATACCTTGAATGAATTGCTCTTTTAACTGTACCCAGAGGTCATTATAGATATGACTTATTCTTACAGCACTTATTGTGTGGAGCTAGTCATTTGTCTCTGACTCTACTGTAGCATTTTAAAAAGCACAGACCTCTTTCATTTCACAAATATTGTTGGAAAAAAGTGACTGCCATGCTTCAGGCAGTATGTTAGGTGCTAGGGATGCGGCAATGAATTCAACAAGTAAGGTCCCTGTCCTGATAAGAGCTTATATTCTATATGGAGTGGTAAGAGGAGAGGAGGAAGTTGGTAAGAAGACAGATAGGTAACATAACCTGGTAAATGTAATACAGATAATTTAAAGAGAGTCCTGTAAGAGGAAAGAAGGGACAGAGTAGGTTCTCTGGACTGAGTGGTAGGGGTAGGCTTCCCATTAAGCTAAGATCTGGAATGACAGAGGGAGGCAGCCATGTAAAACCAAGGGAAGCACAGTGCAGATTAAAAGAGCAGCCAATACACTCAGTCACAAAACAGAAGTGAGCTTGGTATGCTCAAAAAATAAAAAGGGCAACATGGCAGAGTTGGTGAAGTGGCGATGGGACAACATAGTATAAGAAGTAGGAAGTAGGAGTCAGATTATGCAGAGCTTTGTAAGTAGGGGTAAGAACGTTGGATTTTCCAAGTGCAATGGGAAGCCAAGAGAGGGCTTTAATCAAAAGAGGGACGTATCTTGATTTAACTTTCTGAAAGATCAACCGTGGCACCCTAGATGGAGAATGAACTGGAGAGGGGCAGAAGTGGCAGCAGTTAGCCCAGTTAGGAGGTTAGTGCAGGAATCTAAGTGAGAGATGATGGTGGCTTGGGCTAGGGACTTCGTAGTGGAGACAGTAAGTACTGGAGGGAGGTCCTCTTTATTTTTTAATCTGAGAGCCCAGTAAATATTATTAATGCATTAAAAGAAAGTCAGAGATTTAAGTTACCTCTCTCTTTGAGGATTAGGCAGGTAATTATGTACTCCTGCTTTACAGTCCTGTCTCAGATACTGCTCTCTCTAAAATACTCAAAGAAGTCTAATCGTTGTTATATAGTATCTAGTACAAGTGACCTAGATACATAATAAAGGGGAAAAGTGGTGATGAAAGCATGAATTAAGGTAAAAAGATGAGAACAAGCATTAGTGTTCAAAGGCACTAAAAAGCTTAGTCTATCTATAAGAGAGGAGCTTATGTGGAACAGAAGGAAGCAAAGTAAGATTGGCTAAGCCAGATCTTGTCCAAGGAAATGCCACAAAAAAAGTAGTGCTTAGTAACATTAGAAAACTGCATAACAGACCAAAGAAAGTTAGACCAGAGTCCTAGAGGCCAGGTTCAGGAGAATGATAGAGTAATTCAAGACAGATGAGAACCTAAATGAGTATGACACCCAATGGAATGACAGGTAGAATCAGGAATAAATGGTGATGACTGGAGAAAAGGGAAAGCAGGAAAAAATGAGCCAAAATAGACTTGGGTTTCCAGCCTAGGTGACCAGGATAATGCTAGTATTACTGGAAAAAGGAATATTCATTATAATAGGAAGAAATTAATTTGGTTTTAGACCCACTGAAGTTTGAGATAATAGTGGAACAGTCTTTAGAAAGACATGAATTAGAACTCAGAGACTCAATGATGAAAAACTGAAAGCATTTCCACTAAGACCAGGAACAAGACAAGGATGAACACTCTCACCACTATTATGCAACATAGTTTTGGAAGTCCTAGCCATGGCAATCAGAGAAGAAAAAGAAATAAAAGGAATACAAATTGGAAAAGAAGAAGTAAGACGGTCACTGTTTGCAGATGACATGATACTATACACAGAGAATGCTAAAGATGCCACCAGAAAAGTACTAGAGCTAATCAATGAATCTGGTAAAGTTGCAGGATACAAAATTAATGCACAGAAATCTCTTGCATTCCTATACACTAATGATGAAAAATCTGAAGGAGAAATTAAGGAAACACTCCCATTTACCACTGCAACAAAAAGAATAAAATATCTAGGAATAAACCTACCTAGGGAGACAAAAGACCTGTATGCAGAAAACTATAAGATACTGATGAAAGAAATTAAAGATGGTACAAACAGATGGAGAGCTATACCATGTTCTTGGATTGGAAGAATCAATATTGTGAAAATGACTATACTACCCAAAGCAATCTACAGATTCAATGCAATCCCTATGAAATTACCAATGGCATTTTTTTTTTTTACAGAACTAGAAAAAAAAATCTTAAAATTTGTATGGAGACACAAAAGACCCTGAATAGCCAAAGCAGTCTGGAGGGAAAGAAACAGAGCTAGAGGAATCAGACTCCCTGACTTCAGACTATACTACAAAGCTACAGTAATCAAGACAATATGGCACTGGCATTAAAAGAGAAATATAGATCAATGGAACAGGATAGAAAGCCCAGAGATAAACCCATGTACCTATGGTCAACTAATGTATGACAAAGGAGGCAAGGATATACAATGGAGAAAAGATAGCCTCATCAATAAGTGGTGCTGGGAGAACTGGAGAGCTACATGTAAAAAGAATGAAATTAGAACACTCCCTAACACCATACACAAAAATAAACTCAAAGTGGATTACAGACCTAAATATAAGACCGGACACTATAAAACTCTTAGAGGAAAACATAGGAAGAACTCTGACACAAATCACAGCAAGATCTTTTTTGATCCACCCCCTAGAGTAATGGAAATAAAAACAAAAATAAACAAATGGGACTTAATGAAACATAAAAGTTTTTGCACAGCAAAGGAAACTACAAACAAGATGAAAAGACAACCCTCAGAATGGGAGAAAATATTTGTAAACGAATCAACGAACAAAGGATTAATCTCCAAAATATGTAAACAGCTCATGCAGCTCAATATCAAAAAAACAAACAACCCAATCCAAAAATGGGCAGAAGACCTAAACAGACATTTCTCCGAAGAAGACATACAGTTGGCCAAGAAGCACATGAAAAGCTGCTCAACATCACTTATTATTAGAGAAATGCAAATCAAAACTACAATGAGGTATCACCTCACACCAGTTAGAATGGGCATCATCAGAAAATCTACATACAACAAATGCTGGAGAGGGTGTGGAGAAAAGGTAACTCTCTTGCACTGTTGGTGGGAATGTAAATTGATACAGCCACTATGGAGAACAGGATGGAGGTTCCTTAAAAAACTAAAAATAGAATTACCATATGACCCAGCAATCCCACTACTGGGCATATACCCAGAGAAAACCATAATTCAAAGAGACATATGCACCCCGATGTTCATTGCAGCACTATTTACAATAGCCAGGGCATGAAAGAAACCTAAATGCCCATCAACACACGAATGGATAAAGAAGATGTGGTACATATATACAATGGAATATTACTCAGCCATAAAAAGGAATGAAATTGGGTCATTTGTAGAGACATGAATGGATCTAGAGACTGTCATACAGAGTGAAGTTAAGTCAGAAAGAGAAAAACAAATATCGTATATTAACGCATATTTGTGGAACCTAGAAAAATGGTACCGATGAACCAGTTTGCAGGGCAGAAATTGAGACACAGATGTAGAGAACAAACGTATGGACACAAAGGGGGGAAAGTGGTGGTGGGGTGGTGGTGGTGGGATGAATTGAGAGATGGGGATTGACATGTATACACTAATATGTATAAAATGGATAACTAATAAGAACCTGCTGTATAAAAAAACAAATAAAATAGAACTCAGAGACTCCAGAAACAATAAACATTTGACCATCGTCAACACAGAAATGGTAACAAGGGCAAACAAGGGAAGAAAAGCTACAGAACACTCCTGTGCTTTGATTAGGAGTGTAGGAGGAAAGAAGCCACAAAAGGGAATAAAGGAGCAGAGCTAAGAGCACCTGGATGTTACTATTCCAGAAAGGCCCGGAGACACTCATAAAAAGACCACCTCCAAAGAGCCAGAAAAAGACTCTTTGGGGAAGACTTCTTCCAAGAAGATACTTAGAGTAAGTGGGAAGTCTGGAGTGTTGGACCAGATGGTATCTAAGGTCCCTAGATGATGGAGCATCAAATAATATAAGAAAAGACACCAAACAGATCACTGAATATGTCAAGCTAAATTATAATTAAATGTAATTATAATTAAACTTAATTTATAATTAAAGCTAAACTATAAGAGAAAAGTTAAAATTGTAGTGATATATCACAGGCTAGGTTTGGAAAACAAAACAGAAGTTAGGTTTTATGTTTTTTGTTGTTGTTAAAGACTAGTCTACTAAAATAAATGATATACTTGTATAGTAAAATAACTGAGGTGAACTAGAATTAGATACTTAATTAAGACTCTGATTTTTCAAAATCTGAAAAACAAACATATTATAGATTTATTACTTTTTCCCCTGAAGTTTTCAAATCAAATCGAGAAATCTTACATCATATCCCACATCAAACTAAAGAATTTAGGCCTCGAAGGCAGAGAATAAAGCAATAATGGTAAGGAATAGAAAGGAAGCACAAAAAAAGAGAAATGATACAGTGCAGCAAGGAGGAATGTTTGCATAATGCTTATATTTACTTATCAACAAATAGGTATTGAATATAAACTATGTACGATGCGTTGGAGTTACAAAGATGAAGGAGATATCACTCTTCCCTTCAAGGGATTTATAGTCTAAAACACTGTTTATAATACAAAGCTTCTTTTCTTATTGTACTTAGCTATGAACTTGAATAATCTGATTTATTTTTTAACTATCTCACCCAGGTTTTTGTTCATCTCATAAGTCTCAATACCATTGGCAGAGACCAAAAAAACCCTCAAAACCCCAAAACCACAAACACACACACAAAAATCACCAAATCTCAAGATTACTTTAACTCTTAAATGTGCATGGAATCAACCCTTCCTCAATTACTAGTTAGGAAAAGCCTCAACTCCTACAGTTCTTACATCTAAAGTTCAGGAAATGGCAGCTATAAGATCACAGGAAGTAAGATTCTCTGAACTCTTCCTACATTTCCGCTAGTTATCTCATGTTAGTGATGAGACTAAACTACCAATTTATAGACGCTTTTGCCAATTAGTTAACAGTTCTCATGAAACCAAACATACAGCAGCTAAATTAAATTTTGGTTCGGCTCATTTAGTACATTATCACAGTTCATCAATACTCACCAAATGGGACACCTTGACAGATCCTTCAAAATTAGAAGGTTCACCTTTCTCTCTACTTTCCAAAATCTAGAAAGAAAAGGCAACTTGTAGAAAAATTTGTGTATTTTTAATTGGAAAGACCAAATATAGAGAATTACCTACCATCCTAAAAATGGTATGAGAACGACTACTTCTTTGATTCATTTTTGTAATTCCATAATGCCTGTTCTCTGTAAAAGAATCATATTTCAGCTGTGTATATTAAAATCCAAAGAAAAACACTAACTTGTATTTAAGTTTAGAAGTGAAAAGTGTGATTTAAAGCCTAAATATATTCAATTAAATAGTTTTTAGATGTGTTTTGAAGAAATACAGTATAAAGTCTTACTTTCTCCTTTTGTGATCCACTTCAAAGCCATTTCTGATGTATAAACAACTTCTTCTGTGAGATCAGCCACATACACATTCCTCTGAAACAAGTTTAATTATGGGAAAAGTAGAGAACTATAAGTCACTTAAAATTTTGCATTTCAAAAAGAAAGTGCAAACTATTATAGAATTCATTTGTGGAAGTTAAGAGTAGAAAATGGGCAATTTTATTCTGTACAAAAATAAGAACTAAATCTATGCTATTTACAATTTATTTCCTGTACCAAAATACACCGAATTCTAAACTGATACTTTCAGCTTGCTCTTTTTAGGTACTTATGCCACAATATTATAGCTGTCAATATTCAAAAACTATACATGTTACTTGAGATAATCTCTATAAATGTTTAAGAAAGAAAATAAAAAACAAACCATAGTAACAGGAGACACTTTAAAATATATAGAAATTAAAGGCAAATGTTCAAGAAAAATAATCCCAATGAGTAACTCTATTTTTTGAGCCACTCTGTTAACTCTGTTACTTACATTGAAGTCTTCCCGAATTATTAAAGGCTTCATTTTTTCAGTGTGACAGAGTAAGTCTGTAATGGTTTCATTGTATATCTCCATGTAAGACACACGTAAAAGAAATTCCCTATCAGGAAACTAGAAGAAAAAGATATGTGAAAACGTATCAGAAAACATCAGAGATCATCCAATTATGAAAACCTAATAATGAATGCTTATGTGCTAATATTAAATATTAAAATATTCTTTGAGAAACTATCTTTTAAATATTTTTATTGATTGATTGATTGATTGATTGATTGCGGTATATGGGCCTCTCACTGTTGTGGCCTCTCCTGTTGCGGAGCACAGGCTCCTGACACGCAGCCTCAGTGGCCATGGCTCATGGGCCTAGCCGCTCCGTGGCATGTGGGAATTTTCCCAGACCGGGGCACGAACCTGCGTCCCCTGCATCGGCAGGTGGACTCTCAACCACTGCGCCACCAGGGAAGCCCTCAAAATATTTATTTAGTTTTTAGTTGATGTATAGTTGACCTATTCCACTATGTTAGTTCCTGGTGCACAACATAGTGATTCAATATTTCCATACATGTCAAAATGATCACATGATAAGCCTAGTTACCATCTGTCACCATACAAAGATGTTACATTATTGACAATATTCCCCATGCTGCACATTTCATCCCTGTGACACATTTATTTTCTAACTGGACATTTGTACCCTTTAATCTCCCTCACCTATTTCTCTCATTCCTCCAATTTCCCTCCCCTCTGACAACCACCTGTTTGTTCTCTGTATCTATGAGTTTGTTTCTGTTTTGTTTGTCCATTTGTTTTGTTTTTTAGATTCCACATATAAGTGAAGTCATGTGGTATTTGTCTTTCAGGAAATTTGTTTTGTTTTTTAGATTCCACATATAAGTGAAGTCATGTGGTATTTGTCTTTCAGGAAATTATCTTTGTAAAACAAACAAAAAACAAAACTTCCCCTGTGCTTCTATATTGATAATAACAAGCAACAACAACAGCAAAGCATTGTTTCAGAAATAATGAAAAGTATAGTATCATAGAATTATAACAGGAAAATACCCAGTCCAATTCTCTAACCTCAAAATAAAACCTACATATATTCAAGACATTAAAAATAATTAAAATAATGATGAAAAAACTAATTTAAAACCAACTCAACTAATTAGCTTGCCTATTCTGACCTTCTGATTCCCTTGTCTTTTATCTAGTCTACTTTTGACTGCTCCTTAATAATCACTGGTAGCTAAACAAAGGCAATGGCGACCTAATCATTGTGATAAGATTTTCCTGTTCCTTAATGCCCACTTTTTGGTGGGAGTACTGTTTCATGATTCAAAGGAAAGAATGAAAGAACTTTAAGCTTTGTAAGTTAGTAAGTTTGTGGGAAAAAAATGAATCTATGCTATGCCTTCCTTCTTTCCTCATGGATAATCAAGAGATAACTATAAATATACTTCATCATTACAAGAGAACACTAAGGTTGCTATCCTATTATCACCACTTTTACCTGCATGTACTAGAAATTTAGCTAAATTATTTACCTTCTTAATTTTTTGGAAAATGTCATGAATTGCCCTGGGTATTACTCCCAAATAATCTTGTGACCCCAACATAGTATACGTTTTTCCTGATGCAGTCTGCCCATAGGCAAATATAGTACCTGCAAAAACAAAACACACACATGCAAAGATTAAAAATGAATCTACAGTGTATAAAACTATCAATACTTGCTAAACGGACACCCAAGACTGAAATGTTTTTGCAGTGAATACACACCATTGTAGCCTTGTATGGCAGAATCTATGATTGGTACTGCTATTTCTTCATACACATGTTTAGTAGTTTCATTACTATGAAAGACACGATCTAAAAAACAAAACATAAAAGTTAAATCAAACAAATTAACTGTTTTCATTCTGAATTAGTAGTTGCCCACAGAAATAAAATTGTCAGGATATGGTATGATAAAAGATTTAAGACACAATATTTCCTTCAACTTATTGGTCCTCTGAAAATACTCTTCTCTTTAGGTAAAATGTGTTGGTGCTCACACAGAAAAAATACAAGTCTGTTACCCTATATGCTTTCAAGAGGCAGTAGGGCATGGTGGCTGAATATGGGGGTCCAGAATCAGACTGCCTGCAAATCTTGGTTCTGCCATTTACAGTGTGATTTTGGCCAAAGTGGTTGATGTTTCTGTGCCTCAGTTCCCTAATGTGTAAAATGGATATATATTATCTTGCTCATAGAATTACTGTGAACATATGTTAATACTTAGGAAATATAGACTATTACTATTCTTTGAGAAATGTTAATGTTTTTAACATACCTAGCAAGAAGGTCTAGCTCAAACGAAACCAAAAAATGCAGATATTTGGAAGAAAAGTACTGACCAAAGCTGAAGTGCTGCTAAAGGCTGGGTTTAGAGTAGCATTTGCACTGATAAATTCACAAGTCCAGTATGTGGTTCTCTGCTTTTGTTAGTACATTAAAAATAGACCACTCTTTTAGCGGTGCCCTCACATTAAAAAGCTCACAAGAAATGGATTTGTAAATCAGGAGGGAAATTTACTGACCTACAATGAGAAATTCAGTGATCACACTGCTTGCACCATGACCACACATCTGCCCTATGGGCAGAACAATATGGAAAACCGAAGTGCCATCCGAGGGCTGCTTAAGGGTCATGATTTTAGAGCAAGGAGAAATGGCAGGATGATTCAAACTTTAATGTTATCTGTTTCAGACAGCTGGATGAGTCCAAAACCTTCATGGGCGTATATGGCTACTGAGAATCTGTGGTACTTAGGTTTTATAATCTCTGGCACATATTACCTTTTAAAAATTATGTTAATACCACCAAACATTCCTTTACCAGGAATCATTTTCTCTTCTACGTATCTTTGTAGCTTTCTAGTTAACACTAATTTGACAACTTAATCACTTACTCCTGAGGCTGGTGACAGGCTGTCACTGTTGCTCTATGGTGCCTAAGTGGCAGCATGGTAGTGTGGCTGGAACACAGATCTTGAGCCTGACTCTTTCATTTGCTGGCTGTGTGACTCCAGGCCTCTCTGCTTCCTCATTAAAATGGGAAGGTAGCAAATATATAGGCTTGTTAGGAGGATTAAATGAGTTAATATATATGAAGTGCTTAGAAGAGTGCCTGGCACATTGTCAGCACTATATACATGCTAAATCAACACAAAAATCAACCTAGTTAACCGTTAGGTCCTCCAAGTCCCTTTGTCCTAGCTAGCTCTCACTCATCCTGCAGGTCCCAGTGTAAGTGGTACCATTTCAGACACCTAGATTAGTTAGATCCCTGCTATAAACTCCCACAAAGCTTATGTCATCATAAGTGTAAATACTTGTTTAAAGCCTTTCTTTCCACCAAATAAGATCCACAAAAGCAGAGGTAGGTCCCTGCTGTATTCTATCAAAGAAGGAATACCTTCACTATTTATTCTTTAAAAAGTTTTGAAAAAGAACTGAAAAAAAAAAAAAAAAGAAAAGAAACAAATAACAACAAAAAAGGAAACAACAACAACAAAGAAACCAAACTGGAAGATCTTAAAGATGACTTGACACTAAATAACATATTTTGGGCTTACAGAGTTTTACGCCACAAGTACGTTGACGAATAAGAGGAAAAATGTCAATTTCAGTTAAAAGGCACTATGACTATAACTGTGTTTAATTTTTTATTTACTTATTTTTTTTATCATTGCTATGTTTTAAGTGTCAGTTTATTATCTTACTTAGCACACATGAATGGATGAACAATTTTTCAAAGTTTCCACTGAAGCAGTTTACTGAAGGCTTAGTTTGATCTTTAGTGACAAATCCAGTGTTATTCATAAGGCTTTTGTACTCATAATAGAAAAATGATACCAGGTTAACTTTTGATGCTGTTATAAACTTACCAAAATTGAAGGATTTACTCCCATCGACTTGATAAATTGTATTATTGTCAGTTTTCCAGTAAACTTGAGTATCTTTTCCAAGCGCCTCTTCTCTAAAAGAATAAAAAAACTGCATTTTAGAATATCTGGTCACAGAAGTTGTGTTACATGAAAGATAACTGAAAAGACCTCATCTTCTGATGAATATTTTAAAAGATGGTAATGACGTATACCGTAAATAGGATAAATGTGGAAAATCCACCTTTGAGGGGTCAAAGGTGGATTTTAAATGGGGCTTCGTGACCTCCTGCACTTTCATGGGAGTTTCTTTGCGAAGCTCTTCACTTCCACCTTCCAACCCAGTACTGGCTACTGAAAAGATACGTTGAAAATGCAACTCTGGTTATGTCCCTCTTGCTTAAAGCCTTTAAAAACCATCTGAAATCCTTAATTTGGCACATGACACCTGGATCATTGTAATTTCTCTCTTCGACCCATATCTTCCTCTAAATTCCTATATACACCGCAACTCCATACAAATCAACTGCCCGAAGGTCACTCCAAAATAAGATTTGACCCCTCTCTGCCTGGAATACCCTGACTTATGTTTCCATTAACTAACTTAACTTTTCTTTCATTCATGAAAAGTATCAGGAGTTTCCTACACAGCCCTGTCCCTCCCCTAAACTATCTCACTTAAGGACTAGACTCCTCTAGCAAACATTCTCCACCTGTCTATCATAACACCTGTCATGATGTATTATAATGCTTTCTTTATGTAGCTTTCTTCTAATGCATTAATGAGCTTCTTAAATATAGGAAATTCCTCATTTTGATATTCTTATTTATTAAACACCCAGTAATGGTTAACAAATGTTTCTCAAACAAAATGTGTCAGCATTCTGGGGCAAGGGCCCGAGACAGGCAAAGCAAACAGACTTCATTTTCATTTCTTCCCCTTCCTGTTTTTTCTCTATAGCATTTATTACTCCAGTATCATCACTTAATACTTCATATTTTTCACTTTATTTTCTGTCTACCCCCTCAGAACGTAAGATCCACTGGACAACGATGGTAGTGTGTGTTTAGTACAGTACACTGTACTAAAAAAAAATCAATTTTGATGAATATCGGTCATTCAACCTTCTGAACGTGGAGTTCAGTCACTGAAGTGTTGAGTGTCTACCGAATACAATGGAAGAAGACTGACTAGTTCTTGCGCTCAAGGAGTATACAGTAAAGGGGGAGAGAGAGTCAGTTAAATGTAAAATGACTAGCTGTGAAGAGTGCCAATAAGGATTTTTCCTATGCGACTTTCCTGGGGGAGGGATGGGGAGCGCAGATGGGGGGACGGCAGAGTAGCGCAGGGAGTAGGGTCTTTAATGTCGGCGAGCCTGAGTTATAGACTTAAGAGAATCCCAGAGCTGGAAAGTATCCTCTAGATCCTCTAATCCTGGCCCGTCACTTTACACATAAGAAACCAAAGCACAAAGCGGGTCAATGGCCGAGTTTCTAGGCAGCGGAGCAGGAAGGAGCAACGAGGACTCACTCCTCCGGCTCAGGCCTGGGCCGGAGGCCGCAACGGGAACCTGGGCAAGGTCTGGCCCACCTACCTGCTGTTGAGCGGCCGAACCCGCACGCAGACGGCGACGGCTCCTTCGTCGGCCATCCTGCCGGGCTGGATCCCAGGAAACTGTACAAAAACCTCCGCGGCCGGCGCTTCTGAGTGTAAGAGCCACCCCGCCTTTAAATTTAAAATTTCCCAAACGCCGCGTCTGATTGAGCCGCGGCCTCGTGACGTCATAGGCCGTTCCATTTGCGTCGCGGCGCGGGGGACGCCAGGCCGGCGGCGCGTCCACGGTTAAGGGTTGGGGGAGCAATTATAAGGGTCTGGAGGAAAAGGAAGCTTGGGGCTCGCAGACAGGGTCCGGGGAGCCCGCGGCCAAAGGCTCTCAAGGTAATAGCAGAGATAACTATTGTTTGCTAAACGCCGTTGAAGTGCTGACAGCCGTTTACAAACGCAGTCCTCCACCCCACCCTTAAAGAGTTTGCAATCTGTGGAAAAACAAAGCCGAGGATTTTTTCTTCACTAACAAAAGAGAATTAGGACCTTTAAAGAATTACACTGTTATTTGGGTTTTTTTAAAAATTTTAAACAAAACAAAACAAAAACACCTCAAATCCCAAGAGTTGAAAGTTACTGCCCAGCCCAGAAACAGAAGAATCTTGTGCTCCTTGGAAACTCTTGAGTTTAAGTTTTTCCTTTCCCTCTCTTTTTTTTTTTTGCGGTACGCGGGCCTCTCACTGTTGTGGCCTCTCCCGTTGCAGAGCACAGGCTCCGGACGCGCAGGCTCAGCGGCCATGGCTCACGGGCCCAGCCGCTCTGCTGCATGTGGGATCTTCCCGGACAGGGGCATGAACCCGTGTCCCCTGCATCGGCAGGCGGACTCTCAACCACTGCGCCACCAGGGAAGCCCCCTCTTCTTTTCTTTAAACTCATTTTTTCCATTTTCTGTGAGTTCCTAAGAAGTTGACTTAGGAAAAGAATTATTGAAGACTGGAAAAACTCATTTAGTAGTGAGGTGAAACTTTTTTTTTAGCAGAAATGGGAAAGTGATTCTAAATAATTATTTCCCAGAAATAGTGCTTGGTTTCCTTTGTTTTAAATGTGTCATAGTAAAGTATTAACATTTTCTTTAGGAGTAGTTTCAGTTTTAGTTGATTTAAGAAGGATAAAGAATTATCCCCTTTCCCTCACCAAAAATATGACCTGCAGTTACTAATAATTGTTCATTATTTAGAGGATTAGAAAACTACTGATTTAGTAAAACTATTTTGGAAGGTAATCTGGCAATATCAATAAAAAACTGAATTGCTGTCCTTTATGCCAGCAATTCTGCTTTTAAGGATTTATTTATAGATATATGAAGAATCTTGCTATATAGCCATATAGCTATTACTGTAGTTGCAGCATCACATATAGTTAGCAAATGACAGGAAGCATATTAAGTGTCAATTAATAGGAAATGGATGACATTTTATCACTACAATGAAACATTATGTGGCGAGTAAAAAGAATGATAAAGCTCTTTATGTGTACTTTAGAAAGTCAGCCAAGATGTTTCATTAGCTGGAAGAAACCCAAGATGCAGAATTGTGTGCACAGTATGGTGCTATTTGATATTTTCAAAGGATATTTATATATCTGCATATGCATACATAATTTCTGGAAAGATACACAGAATATACCTAGTTTCCTTAGAGAGGGAGGACTAAGTTAGATAAAATACCTATTTTTCATTGTATACTATTCTGTAATTATTAATATTTTAAGCATGCAAATATTAAGTAGTTTCATTCAACTTAAAGAAACTAGCTAGTAGAAAAAAAGTAAATAAAAATGAGTTTGTTCATTCAAGATTTGTTTTGGTTAACCAAGAGTAGCCTAACCAAAATACTACCCTTTTTTTGCAGCTGAACTGTGAAAATACTTGGCTGTATCTAATAAGATAATACAGAGTTAAGAAAAGTGTCTTTTAACTGATTTTTAAAAAACGGTGGGCAAATATTACACATTTTTAGCTAAAGGGAAGGAGCCTGTGAAGAGGAGGAAGGGACATATAATTAATGAAAGAAAGTCTCTAACAACAAAAGGGTAATTGATTCAAGAGCACAGAGGAGGATTAGCCTTTCATATTTGTGCTCATGATTGATGCCATGGCTGTTTTTCTTATCATCATAACAGCTGACGTTTATTGAAGATTTACTATTGCCAGGGGCTCTGTTATATGCTCTACATGCATTTTTTTCATTTACTTTTTCAAATATGTCATTAAGAAATTTTCATTGAGTACCTACTATATGGCCAGATGTGGTTCTAGGCTTATGAGGCACAGAGTGAATAGACTAGAAAAGTACCTGCTTTCATAGAGTTATTATTCTCTATGAAACATTCTTGTGGGAAGAAGCAGACAATGCATAATAAATGTGTAAGTAACTTATGAGGAGAGCATGGGCCACTGTAGATAGGGTACTTAAGAAAGACCTAGGGGGGATGGTTGAGGCCTTGTATGATAAGAACTAGCCAGACTTGGGAGGGTGGGAGAGAGGGCTTACCAGATGGAGTGACAAGTAAGTCAAAGGACCCAAGGCTTGTATAAGTTTGTCGTGTGTCTGAGGCACAGAAGGAAGGCCCCCATGGCTTGAGTATTTGGGGCAATGGAGAAAGGTCCTGTGGGATCTTGTCATGTTAAAATGTTATTCTAATGGTGAGGGGAAGCCTCTAGAAGGTTTTATGCAAGGGAGTGAAAAGGGATTCACTAATTCCTTCAAACAAGATTTCCTTTTCTATTTCATTATGAAAATAGAAGCAGCCAGAAGAAACCTTGCACTGATTCCTGCCAACCTGTCTACCCACGTAACGTCTGTGCCCATTTACCTCGTCTTCCAGATTTTAAATAGGTGAAGAACTGTCTGTCCTCCACTCTGAAAATCTCTCCACGTGTGCACTAGATCCTACTACCCCTTCCCTCTTACTCTTGTCTGTCTCGCATAGTCATTTCCCCCGCTTTAATAAACCGGTCTCATCAGCAAACATATGCCTTTATTTCTCCCATCTTGTATATTTAATAAATACTACAAACTTTCTAATATCAAAACCTGCTGATATCAAAACTTTCTATTATCAAATTTTCCCCTCAAAACCTGCTTGCTCCACAGTTTTCTGCAGGTTAGTTTGCGGCAAATCCACTCTTTCAGTTACCCAGGTCATAAACTATGGAATCATCATGCTTGACTTCTTTTCTCTCAGAGTTTACATTCAATGTGTCTGAATGTCTGTTGGGGCTACCTAGAGAATATTCCAGAATATGAGCATTTATCACAACTTCTGCTATCTGCCTGGTCCAAAATACCATCTCTTCCTGGTCTTCACATTCTACGTTTGTGCTGCCCCCTGCTACCCCCCAACCCTACTCTATTCTCAACGTAGCAAGTTGAGTGATCTTTTTAAAATGTAAGTTAGGTCATGTTAATCCTCTCTCAAGACCCCCAGTGCCACCCCACCCGAATTTTTTTCAGAATAAAACCTGTAGTCTCAGCTGTCTCCCAAGCCTTACGTGATCTTGCCCCTTGTTGCCCCTCTGGCCTTCCCTGCTACTACTCTCCCTTTTGCTCTCTCCCCTCTAGCCACAGCAGCCTCTTTATAGTTTATTGGATACTGGACTGGCTCCCTCTTAAGGCCTTTGCACTGGCTACTCTGCCTGGTGGGCTCTTACCCCAGATTTCCATGTTTTCTTCTTCCATTTAATTCTGGCATCTGCTCAGATGTCACCTTCTCAGAACTCTGTCTGTATAAAATAACAACTCTCTTGTCTACTACTTCTGTTTCTTTACTCTTCTTTTAAAATATTACTTATGTCTTTCTGTTATAATATATATGTATTAATTTATGTCTATGTTATCTGTCTTCTCCCACCAGAGTGTCATCTCTGTGAGGTTAGCAACTTAGTTTTTTTTTTTTTAAATAAATTAATTTTATTTATTTATTTTTGGCTGCATTGGGTCTTCATTGCTGTGCACGGGCTTTCTCTAGTTGCGGTGAGCGGGGGGCTACTTCGTTGTGGTGCGCGGGCTTCTCATTGCAGTGGCTTCGGGCTCTAGAGCACAGGCTCGGTAGTTGTGGCGCAAGGGCTTAGTTGCTCCGTGGCATGTGGGATCTTCCCGCACCAGGGCTCGAACCTGTGTTCTCGGCATTGGCAGCTGGATTCTTAACCACTGCGCCACCAGGGAAGCCTAGCAACTTTGTTTTTATTTACTCCTTATACCCTGACCTAGAAAGATACTTGCAGTTTAATAAACATTCAATTTAAAGAATTGCTTATTCAATTACTCAATAAACTGATATATTTATTACTCAATAATATTGCCTATAAATTAAAATATTCAATTGCTCAATAATATTGACATAATTTCTGAAAAGATACGTGGAATACACTTAATTTCCTTTGGAGGGGAGGACTGAGTTAGAAAACAAACCTACCTTTCATTGTATACTATTTCATAATTATTAATATCTTAGTGAATATTGATTACTTTCTCCCAAATTTAAGAAATTATTAGTAGATAAAAACTGTAAATAAAATAGTCTACTCTTTTGTAGTGTATTCAATATTGCTTTGGTTAAGCAAATGTGAGCTAGTATAGACTACTTTTCTCACAGCTAAATTGTGAAGATGCTGGGTATATCTAATAAAATAACACAGAGTTAAAGAAGCTATGTTTTAATTTAAATTAAGTGGTTAGGGAGGGCAAAGAAATTTGTTAACTGTTAAAGATAAACAATTTGTTAAAGATAAATAAGAGTTTATTTGATCAAAAGCTGATTTGAATCAGCCAGCATCCAGTCTAACAGAAAGGAGCTCCAAGGACCAATATAAAATGAAAGACTTTTGTAGGCACAAGGGGACAGAAAGTTATACTGGGCAAAAAAGGGGGTTGGTAATTGAAAAGTTACTTTCCTTTAGGGGATGGCCAGGTTCTATCAGTCAGATTACCTAACTGATTAGTCCATTCCTGAATGACTGGCTTACGATTCCATTTCTGGGTGAGCTAAAATTGTAATTAAGTTCAATCTCAGTTTGTGGATATGGGACTTAGCATAAGTGACTCCATTTTGGGCATGTTGTTTTGTTTTTAACAGATTAAAGAACTTGTCTGAAGTTAAGGAACTTCTGGAAAGAGAGGCTTAAAATTTGGATGCATACCGTTTCTTTAAAAGGTAATCAAAATTTTTATTGATTAACATTTTTTCTTACCTGAAAGATTAATACATGCATGTGATGAAAAATTTAAGTAGTACCAGAAGAGTCGCAGTGAAAAGAAATCTTCCCACGTATGATCCCCAGGGTGCTAGTTTATCTCCCCAAAGGCAACTGTGCCATATTTTAGAGTATTATCCTCAAATTAATCTATATATGTATCTTCTTCTATATTGCACATCTTTTACACAAATAGATACCTGCTATACATGCTGTAGTGCATTTTGCTTAAAATGTGATCTTTACATACATATTTTAATTCAGTTTAAAAGTAAAGTGAATTTCTGAGGCATGTTAATTGCATACACTTCCATGTTGACATTTAAATTACTGGGTTTTTTTTGTTTGTTTTGTTTTGTTTTGTTTTTAAATCAAATTTGTGCTTATTTCTGCTGAAGCTGCAGAGGGCACTGTAATCCTTCCGAAAGCATGACGAAGCCTTGGATAGTGCTTTGCAGTTCTTGAATGTGGTGTAAATTTTAGGATTTGGAGAAGATCCTGCATCATTTCAAATTACTTACTTGTACTCAGTTCTTTTATGCATCTCATATAAAATTAATTGCAGTATATTTGTATTATGCCATCACCTTCAACAGGAGTAATTTTTGTTTAATAGATATTATGTTTAATTTCCAAAGCACAAGTCTTGTTTTAGTTTTGTGACAACTATTTGTGATGATCGCAGGCATAGTATCCTTTTCTTTTTAATCATGGTTACACAGGGTTTGTGTGGCATCTTGGAAACTGCCCTGACCTGGGTCAGTCTAGTTCCACCATTTATAAACTATTGCCTCACTAGAAAATCATTTATCTCTGTGATTCACCATTTTCTCATCCACAAAATAGGGAAATTGCTATTTCTAAGGTTCCTTTCAGCTTCAGTAAGTGTATAATGTGTTCATAAAAAAAGAAACTTGTTAAAATCGAGTATGGATGAGTGTCAGGTAGAATATGGATGTGTGATGGGGTGGGAAAAGTGATCTAGGTTACAGACAAAATCTAAGGTAGTCATAGTGCCCCAGAGACTGATGGCAGTCCACCAAAATCCATTCCCCTCTTCCTGTCCAGAAAGTAAGACTACCCTCCCAGCCTGTTTTACACCTTTCCTGCTACTTCTAGGACTAGATAATAAAAACTTCACAGGTACACTTTTCCTCCCTTGTCCTTGGTGAATATCCCTCCTCTTTCCCTCATTGACTGTTCCAAACCTTGACCACTCTCCTCAACCCTGGGTCCCATCCTCAACCTTACTGAGAAATCACAGCTGTCAGGCAAACCATGTCTCATCTCCCAGCCCTCCCACCCCTGCAGCCTGGACTCCAACTGATCTATATCCCCACCGATTCTTTCCACTTTTCATGCCCTTCCTGAGAATGAGGTGTCTGCCATTTCTGAGATGGATCCTTCCATTTATGGCCTCAATTCTTTCCTCTCAGTCTCCCAGGACTTTGCTTCAGCAATTATTCTTTATTTCAGAAAAATGCTAGAAAACAACAAAAATAAGAATCGTCTGTAATTCCAGTACTCTAAAAAATTATCTAGGGCTGTCAAGTGAATATTCCTTACCACCCGCCCATCAAATTTCATCTTCCCTAAAGTGACTTATGTTAATTAAGTTCCTTTCCAATCTTTTTTTGAATAGATGCAAGAAATCTATATAGAGAAGCAGCCACATTTATATTTTCAAGAATGGAAATACTCTCTCTCTACTTATTGGTGTGCAATTTGCTTTTTACACTAACAAATCAGCATGTAGATCTTCCTTATTTATTCCTTATGTAGATCTTCCTTATTTTTGTCTGCCTAATATTCAATTGTATGGTTACACTGTAGTTTATTTAGCCAATCTTTTATGGAAATTTAGATTGTAGCCAATTTTTTCATTATAGCTTATAATACAAAATCCATCTATGTATTGATACATCTTTACACCTTCATGATTTTATTTTCATAGAATAGATTGCTAGAAGTTGAAATACTGACCCAAATGATATATTTGTTTTGAATTATAAGTACTACCAAATTGCTTCCTAAATAATTTGTATTACAGCCAAGAGTATGTGAGTGTTCATTTCTCCATTCCTTCACCATCACTTGATATTATCAGTATTTCTATTTTTTCAATTTTATGGGGAAAAATGATATTTTATTGTTTTAATTTGCGGTTCCCTGACAGCAAATAGGATTGAATGTTCTTTTATTGCTTATTAGTAATATTTATATCTTATTTTTTGAATTCTCTATTTGGATTAAATAGTCCTTTGCTTCTGTGCCCATTTTTTAAAAATATGGATTGTATATCTGTTCAGATATTTTGCTTACTTTTTAAAATTTGGCTGTTTGTTTTCTTACTTTTGAGTCTTAAGAGTTATTTATATATCCTAGGTACAAGTCCTTTACCAGCTGTTATTTACATATATATGCTCCCAGTTTATGATTTGTCTTCACAATGTCTTTCACACAACAAATGTTTGTAATTTTTATAAAGCCCAATTTATCATTTTTTTCTTTTATGTATTGCACTTTTGGTGCCGTATCTAGGAACTGTTGGCCTAACCCAGGGTCACAAAGGTTTTCTCCTATGTTTACTTTTAAAGTTTTACAGGTTTAGATTTTAAATTATGTCTATGGTCTATTTTGAGTTAATTTTTATATAAGATGTGAGGTATGGATTTATGTTCATTTTTGGCATATGCATAGTCATTTGTGCCAGCACCATTCATTGAAAATATTCTCTATACTACATTGAATTGCCATTGTACCTTTCTAAAAAAGTCATTTGATCTTTTTGTTTATGTCTATTCCTGGACTCCCTATTTCATTCCATTGATATATATGTCTATCTTTAATTGTTATTGTTTTAAGCTACTAAATTTTAAGGCAGTTTGTTATACAGCAATATATACCTGACAGAGTCACTGTCAAGAACGGTGAAATGTCTGAGATTTTACCCTTCTTGTAAGCTAACAAGTTAGCCTGCCACAATTTCATGGATGCTGGTAGAAGACCCAAGACTTCTGGGTCAGGGATGAGGAAAAGTTTATTACCTATAAAAAACAAAAATGTATTACTTATTACTGCAATAACAGTAGCCAGAATATCAGCATTTTTGTACTGTTTTTTTGTTTTTTAAATTTTTATTTATCTTATTTATTTATTTTTGGCTGCATTGGGTCTTCGTTGCTGCGCGTGGGCTTTCTCTAGTTGTGGCGAGCGGGGGCCACTCTCCGTTGCAGTGTGCGGGCTTCTCATTGTGGTGGCTTCTCTTGTTGCGGAGCACGGGCTCTAGGCGCGAGGGCCTCAGTAGTTGTGGTGCACGGGCTCTAAGCACGCAGGCTTCAGTAGTTGTGGCACGCGGGCTCAGTAGTTGTGGCTCACGGGCTTAGTTGCTCCGTGGCATGTGGTATCTTCCTGGACCAGGGCTCGAACCCATATCCCCTGCATTGGCAGGTGGATTCTTTTTTTTTTTTTTTCTTTGCGGTACGCGGGCCTCTCACTGTTGTGGCCTCTCCCGTTGTGGAGCACAGGCTCCAGACGCGCAGGCTCAACGGCCATGGCTCACGGGCCCAGCTGCTCCGTGACACGTGGGATCCTCCCGGACTGGGGCATGAACCCGTGTCCCCTGAATCGGCAGGCAGACTCTCAACCACTGCACCACCAGGGAAGCCCCTGTACTGGTTTTTTAAACCCCAATTCCCACAAGACATTGCAAAGAGGGTCAAGTGACACTTGCACACACAGTGGATTTAATCACAAAAGAGGAACCCTGAGCTTAAGAAATCTATATCTTTTATAATGGGTAGTAAGTAAGTATGCCTTTTCTTTGTTCTGCAATGAGACATCTTCATTTTCCAAGGCTTTTTCTTATACAAATATCCTTGAAAATATATGTTGGAATAAAGGGTACACAGTGCTTTACTTACAAGATCTACAGAAACATGAGATCTATGGAGAATTGTCTCCCTACATTCATGGTTACTTCTTTCCTGAAATATTCTATGTCCAACAGAAATAAAATGAAAGCCATGATACCTACTAGCCACTTTCAAAAGTTAGAAAGAAAATCAAATGAAATTAACTTGAATAACATTTTAATTAACCAAATATATCCAAAATATCGTTTCAACATGTAATCAGTATACAAAAGCTTTAATGAAATATTTTTACACTTTGTTCTTCATACAAAAATCCTCAAAATGAGTGTATTTTATATTCACTGTATGTCAAAATTCTGATGCTAAATTTTGATCAGAACACTTAATCTTGTTGAGAGTTTATAAAATTTATCATTAAAAATAGATTCACATACTCATTATCTTAAACATACTTAAAAGTTTTTTAAAAACTGAATCAATTATCAGTTTTTAAATTAAATTAAAAATTTAATTCCTCAGGTGCACTAGGAACATTTCAAGTCCTCAGTAGCCACATGGGACTGGTGGATACTCTGTTGGACAGTATAGCTCTGATCCCTTCGAGTCTAGCATATGTCCCTTCCCTGGTTCCCTTCTTTCTGGCCATTGACCTTTGGTCTCCTTGGTAAGCTCCTTATCTTTGCCTTACTCTTAGATGTTATGGTTCCCTATGGCTTCATTCAAAGTCCTCTGCTGTTTTTATTCTCTGTCCCCATCATTGTTTTAGTTATCATTTGTAGGCAGATAACTCCCAAATCTATATGTCTAAACCAAAATCTTTTCTAAGCTTTAGAAATATACATCTGACTCTTTACTGGACATCACATGAACATCTCAAA
Source organism: Mesoplodon bidens (assembly GCF_964165515.1). Taxonomy (NCBI): domain Eukaryota; kingdom Metazoa; phylum Chordata; class Mammalia; order Artiodactyla; family Ziphiidae; genus Mesoplodon; species Mesoplodon bidens. The sequence goes on from NC_138176.1 coordinate 71,067,890, forward strand.
ATTTCCTAAGCTAGCCTCATACTTTTCATTAAATTAGCTCTGTCTCCTTTGTTGTAATTTTCAATTGGTTTACAACAACCCAGTTATCTAAGAGAAAAAAATGGAAAGTTACTTTTAACTCCTACTCTTGCTCAGAGCTCACAACTAACAAATCAACAAGTCCTATGGGTTTTTTTCCTAAGTGTTTTTTGAACCCTTGCCTTCTTTTGCATCACTAATACCACTGATATATTTCAGCATCCCCTTCCTTTTGTGACTAACTCCTTTTTTTTTTCCAGAATCAGTTCAAACACCGTTTTCTAAGAAGCTTCTGGTTTCTTATCCTCTGTGTTCCTGTAGTACCATAGGTAGTACTTATAACTTGGAGCATCATATGACTTCCCAACAGGCAGTAAGCTCTTTGAGAGTAGGGCTCAGTCTCATTTTCCTTATATCCTAGTTTTTAAATTATTTAAATGCTTGATGTATATCTTTTTGAAGCATCAGTTGATGACAGTTATTATGCCCTCAACATCTTCATGATATTTTAAGAAGTGGAATACAGATACTTTAATACTTGTAAAAAATGACTGTCCCCAAAGAAGTTATTTCTGTACTGAGAGAAGCATGAAAATACCCATGAAGTAAGTTTCTTCCTAAAAATGTTAATTGTTACACTACAACTAGAATGGACCATAATACATAATTTTTTAAAAGATTTTTTTGATGTGGACCATTTTTAAAACCTTTAATTGAATTTGTTACAATATTGCTTCTGTTTTATGTTTTGTTTTTTTGGCTGCGAGGCATGTGGGATCTTAGCTCCCTGACCAGGGATCGAACCTGCACCTGCTGCATTGGAAGGCAAAATCTCAACCACTGGATCACCAGGGAAGTCCTGTAATACATAATTTTTTAACACTTAGAGCCATCTCTGAAATGCAATCTCTGAAATGAGTATATATCAGTAATATTGAGAACCACATCATTTTATTCCAGAATCTATGAAGGGCATTGCATATGTAATTAGCAGAACAAATTGACAAGTGGGGCACATACATTACATTTGCATGGTGGGTAAACGTGATTGTTTTTTTTTTTTTTTTTTTTTCTTTTTGCGGTATGCGGGCCTCTCACTGTTGTGGCCTCTCCCGTTGCGGAGCACAGGCTCCGGACGCGCAGGCCCAGAGGCCATGGCTCACGGGCCCAGCCGCTCCGCGGCATATGGGATCCTCCCAGACCGGGGCACGAACCCGTATCCCCTGCATCGGCAGGCGGACTCTCAACCACTGCGCCACCAGGGAGGCCCAACGTGATTGTTTTGATTATGATTTCCATGTATCTGTTTTTTTGCTTCTTTGACTTTTACAATCATTAATGTATACATCCTAGTACAAGAGGATACACTGAATTTTTATAATAAAACACTTATTTAATTTGGTGAAGTGTAAGATCTGCTCAACAATAAAACGCCCTGGTTTCACTTTATTGTTCATATGTTTCTCTAAGTATTTTGAGCAAAACTGTTTACTTTGGTTTTTGAAAATTTATTTTTGAAGTTCTTTTGCAAATGTATGTGTGAGAACAGCCTAAATTATCTTAGTGCACAGAATAGTAATGTTTATTTGAAAACCTAATAGTAGTGCTCATTACAGCCAAACACTGACCTCTTTGCTAGAGTGTACCCTTGATTGTTTATTTTTCAATTTCTTCTAAACAAGTTTGTAATTAGAATTTTCTGTTTGTGAGGTAACCTGTCATCTTGTGAGGAACTATTGGAGAGTTAACTGAAAGTGGAAGCAAATCCCAAGAAATCCCTAAAAAAATAACTCACCCCTTTACCTGGCTTCTTCAGACTGAAAAAAACCCCAAATAAACCCACTGATGATAACCCAATCCTGTAGGAATTTATGCATCTATTATTTGGAAACAGAGTTCAATGCCCACATTACCTAGGTAAGGTATTTGAAAGCAGCTGCCTCAGAGGAACAGGAGTGGGTAGTAGATAAGGAGTAGAAACTGCTGTTTCTGTTTTAAGCTTTTTCACACGATTTGATTTGTAAACTCGGTGCACACAGTATTTCAATAAAAATAGAACTTAACGTAGGACAAGAAAACTTATAAAGAGAAATTATCAACCCCAAACCTGGACATTAGTTCCTGTGTTTTCTTATACACTAGATGTACACCCATTGAAAGAAAGCTGGAGTGGTTCTCCTTGAGGGGGGCTTCTCTCAAAGCCCCTCCTGGAGATCAGTGGCTGGGGCAGGAGTCAGTCATGAGCAAACAGCTGGGGGGAGTCATTACTTGTATCAAGGGAACCACAGGTGAGAGATTCCTCAAACACCCACAAAGAGAAAAAGTTCTTCCCAATGTAGTCCTTTCCACTCTGCTTCCAAAAGCCAGTATGATGGACTGATGTTTCCTGTGTAAAAGGGGAATGAAACTAGAAAACCACTATTTCTGGGATTCTCAGACATGTGTATCCTTCATAAAACCCTGGTCTCTACTCTGAGAAACATTAGAGCAGAATCCACTTGCATCATCCATGTCCTTGATCTCCTTTGCTTGATAATTGAAGAAATAGTAAAATAAAATGAAAATAACTCTAGCTGGGTCAAATTACCATTCTTACTAATCTTTGCCCCTTGACTAGATTCTGTCATTCAGCTTAGCATGATTGATGCTGGGGACAAAGTTGCCAGAATGAATTCATGATTTATGACGAGAGCTGGGAAAAATAGGGACAAGGATAAAATTCCCCCTCCTTTGCCTACCTTCTGGGTGTGGCATGCTGTGAGCCCATTGCCTTTGGAGGCATTGAGCTCTGGGTTCTCATCAGTGAGATCCATTTGGGTAGCCAGACAACTCAGAGGAAGTCTCCAGGTAGAGTAAAAAGGAAAAGAAAGATAGAACTTTTGCTGGTTTCTCTGGATTATGTGGAGAGCAAGCTGTTAAGACAGAAGGCAACTCATGGATCTAATGACCCTCTGTTAGAGCAGGTGCCTCTAGATGGGTTATATCACCTTTTCCAGATGATGACTGTGGATAGTATTCTCTGAAATTAGATTGTCTGAAACTATTTTATTTTCATTTTCATTCAGGATGACTTCAACCTACTAATAAGTGAATATTGAGAAAGATCAGTAGCTAATGATTAGTTTACCTAATTGTACTTGTTATTCAGTTTTATTTCTTTACTTGTTCCCAAAGTAACACGAGCCTTGTCAACAGTATTTTTTAAGTGACATTATTCTGTTTTACTGTCAAAGACTATCAAGCTTTAAAAATAAACGTCAAGAGCCTAATCAAATTTAATCAGAAAGTCTTTTTACCAAATGTATAAATATATATTGCACATTGTATACAATGCTCACAAGTGTACATTATATATAATGCTCACATTGACATAAGATTACCAGCTCTATCTCAATACACCATGTCAAAATGGACATTGACTAATTTTCCTCTTCATGAATAGGTACATACATAGTGATCATTTTCTCGAAAGAAGTATCAGTGAATTCTATCTTTGGGCTTCCTTCAGCAAAGAGCTCACAAAGCAAGTATTAGAGCCAAGCTTACCAAGTGTGCTACAAATTCAAACTGGTAAGAAACCATTGTCAGAAAACTTTTCCTTCCTTTTTGCCATTTTAAATGGTTTAGAGTACATACCAGCTGATTCCTGATTGAGCTTTCCTGACACCATTGAATATCCTCACTTCCTCTTTTCATATATAAAACTGAGGGCAATGAAGTTGAGGATCTTTTTCCAAAATGACTCTTCCTGCTTTAATATGCTCCTCCTTTGATTTCCATGAGAATATTTCATTCTCTTCCAAAATTCTTTTTAAAAATGGATTTTAATTTTTATTTTTTAAAGTATAGTTGATTTACAGTGTTGTGTTAATTACTGCTGTACAGCAAAGTGATTCAGTTATACATATATATATATATATATATATTCTTTTTAAAATATTCTTTCCTGTTATGGTTTATTATAGGATATTGAATATTGTTCTCTCTGCTATATAGTAGAACCTCGTTGTTTATCTATTCTATATATAAAAGCTTACATCTGCTAACCCCAACTTTCCACTCCACCCTGCCCCCAACCCCCTCCCCCTTGGCAACCACCAGTCTGTTCTCTATGTCCGTGATTATGTTTCTGTTTCATAGATAGGTTCATTTGTCTCATATTTTAGATTCCACATATAAGTGATATCACATGGTACTTGTCTTTTTCTGACTTACTTCACTTAGTATGATAATTTCTAGTTGCATCCATGTTGCTGCAAATGGCATTATTTCATTCTTTTTTATGGCTGAGTAATATTCCAAGTACCACATCTTCTTTATCCATTCATCTGTCGATGGACATTTAGATTGTTTCCATGTCTTAGAAATTGTGAATAGTGCTGCTATGAACATAGGGGTGCATGTATCTTTTTGAATTATAGTTTTGTCCAGGTGTAGGCCCAGGATTGGGATTGCTGGATCATATGGTATTTCTGTTTTTAGTTTTCTAAGGAACCTCAGTTTTCCACAATGGCTGTACCAACTTACATTCCTGCCAACAGTGCAGGAGGGTTCCCTTTCCTCCACACTCTCTCCAGCATTTGTTATTTGTAGGTTTTTTGTTTTGTTTTGTTTTTTATTTGTAGGTTTTTTAATGACGGCCATTCTGACTGGTGTGAGGTGGTACTGCATTGTAGGTTTGATTTGCATTTCTCTGATGATTAGCGATGTTGTGCATCTTTTCATGTGCTTTTTGGCCATCTGTAGGTCTTCTTTGGAGAAATGTCTATTTAGGTCTTCTACCCATTTTTGGATTGGGTTTTTTTTTGTTATTGTGTTGTATGAGCTGTTTGTATATTTTGGAAATTAAGCCTTTGTCTGCTGCATTGTTTGCAAATATTTTCTCCCATTCTGTAGGCTGTCTTTTTGTTTTGTTTATGGTTTCCTTTGCTGTGCAAAAGCTTGTAAACTTGATTCAGTCCCATTTGTTTATTTTTGTTTTTATTTCTATTGCCTTGGGAGACTGTTTGTCAACTGTACTGATGAGGTCAAGAAACATTATATCAATCACGTATACCAGACTGATCCTTGGTAATTGAGTATCTCTTTATGCCGGGAACTAAGAACTTAGGATACATCTTGATCAAAATAGATAAAAATAGATTTCAAATTCAAGAGATTTGAAATTCCAACTACATTTCCATTCCCTGTAGACCTGTTTTTCTTCTCCCTGCCCCCCCATATGCACACACTATTTAAAATTTAAACTATTTCATGGTAAATGTTGAAATACAAATATATTTTTAATTTGATTGTTTCCTATCACTCCTACTTTTTTCTGGTAAAGGCCATCAAGTATATTCTTTTTGAATTTTTGTTAGGCTTGTTTATCATTTTTATTTGAGCTAAGATGTTATATTCTAGGAGATGTTCTTAGCCACTAGATAGCAAAAGTTAAATGATCATTTATAAGATTTTGATTTTATGTCTCTTAAGCAAGATGTTTTTGCTTTTAAAGCATTATGTACACTCCATTTTATTTCTTTAAGTAGTGATTAATAAAGATGGATTTTGTCTTATATAGTAATGAAGATAGTTCCCTTATTCTATAAGAAGTATTATCTAATAAATATAAACAGAGGGAGCAGGGATTATAAATTCATGCTTTTGGACATTCCCTTACTTCACTCCACTGCATCCAAGCATATTATTCATGATGAATACACCATAAGAGAAAATTAAAATAAAATAAGAATTTCTATAAACCAGAAGTGACACAGCAGTATACACGAATGAAAAGGATGAAGCCAAGGATCTGCTGGGAGTTCAGCTCTTACGAGGTAAAGGGAAGAGAGCAAAAAACCAAGCCAGGTTTGGTTTCAATCCAGGGACTGAAAGAGCAGCAGAAGAGACTGAATATTTACTAGGATCCCTGCCTGAGGTTGTGACTTATGCAAAGCCTGAGTCTGAGGAGGTTTCTGGATACATTTTTTTTGTTTGTTTGTTTGTTTGTAATCTCATGCTAAATTGTTTATTGGCATTGGTATATACAGAATCCTGAAAGAGGTGTTGTTCACTTAAAGGGAATGTATTAAATTGGGAACTCTGCAATCATGTTTTCTATGAAGGAGCCGAGTAAATTTGGAGGCTCCGATATCGTATTCTTTAGGGTTCGCATGATTTGATTTAAAGACTATTGTTTCTAAAAATCTTTTCTGATAGAAAACTAAGAGACTAACAAATATGAGTGAATTTAGTTTCACTCCCTCTAGTGAAACTTTTACTAAAATAACTTAATCAAATTCTGAATTGTTTTGTTATTTGCACCAGGTATATGAGTGGCAGTTAGCTATCTTCCTTCTGTGATGTTTATTAAGGTCTGGAGCCAAGCTTCCCTCTTATGCAGCAAGTTGATTTTCAGTATGCCCAATATTATTGGGTGGCAGGAGCTCTGAGCAGCCAGTATGCTCTTTGGTTCTGGACTGCCAAACTATTGGGCAAAAGAGAGGTGAGCAGAGAAAACAGATAGTCACCAAGAGAAACTAGAGAAAAATCTCCAAAATCCAAATTCCAAAACATGTGGAAAATTAATTTTAGAAAACACATCTATCAAAATCAATAAGTGGAAGATGAATTCATCCTAGATGCATGAAAATAAAAGAATAATCCAAAAAGTCATTCAAAATAAGTATGTTTATGATCCTCAAAGATACGAATAAAGGAATAATGCAGAACAAGAAAAAAGAAAAAAACTACAGGAAGAAATGAAATAAGAACATGTGGATATGAAAAAAAATAGAAATTTTGGAAATGGAAAACACAGTAATTGAATTAAAAAAAATTAGTCTTGGAAAAAAGAAAAGAACTATAGGCACTGGTGGAAGGCCTATATGGTGGAAGTATAGTGGAAATGGGGATAGGCTGGTGATGTAGAAGGAGGAAAGGATTATGTTCGATCCTATGTATGTCAAGTCATATGAGTATATGAAAAATCAAAATAAATGAAATAAAACCCTTATGAGCACATAGGATAAACCCTAGACAGGTCAAAGTCAAAGAGAGAATCATTGAACTGCAGGATCATACTCAGGAATTTTCTCAGAATTCAGTCTAGATAGATAAAGTAATTTAAAAAATATTAATTAAAGGAAGTGGAGGAAATGGAGCTAAAGAGGCTGCAACATTCATACTGAAATCTAACAGGAATTCCAGAAGTGAGTAGAGGAAATAAGAAGAAATCTTCAAAGAGGCAGTGGCTGGGGAGTTTTCAAAAATTGAGAAAGGTGGAATTCATTAGATTGAAAATATACCCCATAAGGTTGGGGGGAGGAATAAACTGGAAGATTGGGATTGATATATACATAATACTATATATAAAATAGATAACTAATTAGGACCTGCTGTATAGCACAGGGAACTCTACTCAATACTCTGTAATGGCCTATATGGGAAAAGAATCTAAAAAAGAGTGGGTATATGTATATATATAACAGATTCACTTTGCTGTACACCTGAAACTAATACAACATTGTAAATCAACTATACTCCAATAAAAATTTTTTAAAAAAGAAAATATACCCCAAAGGGCAAGTAAAGTAATTAAAAGTAACTCTGTACCTAGCCATAAATTGTGAAATGGGGGAATATCATGAATAAAGAGAAAAATCTTAAAATCTTCCAGAAAGGAAAAAGAGGATTAACAATTAGACCGAGAACAAACTTCTCACTAGGAATAGTACACGACAGAAGATAAAAGAGTATCCTCAAAATGCTGGGGTAAAACAGCTACCATGTAGAATTTCATACCTAGTTAATCTATGACAAGATTAAGGGTAAAAATATAGATATCTGCAGATATAGAGATAATAAGAGAATTTATATACCTATAGATATTCACTGAGAAAACTACTAGAGCATGTGTTCTAGAGGGAAGAATTGGAATGGAAGAAATGACAAGTGCGTGAAGGGGCAAATAGTAAAATATTGTTCTGTTCTTCTGAATGAGAAAATATATATCAGGCATATGGTTTACATACAGTAAGTGCTGAATTAACATTAGCCGTTAGCACTTACTGTATGTAAAGAAGCATGTGCTTAATATACATTTTCACTAATTTCAGTACATTGATCCTACTCTTCCTTTGTGGATGATACATTTTTTTTGTCCTCTTTTGTCTTTCTTTCACATGTCAGCCCTTCCGACATGTGAAATATTTAATTATGGCTTCCACAGGTAAATCACTTCTAGTTATTTAGTTCGCATGAACTAATACCTTATGTATAATAGTTTCCATACACTTCATTGTCCTTGTCACTGTTATTTGTCAATATCCTTCCTAAAGTCTGGTGCCCAGAATTAAACCAATCAATGTGGCTGTTCATTGTTAGGTTACAGTGAGTATTGAGTACTGTGACCCTCTTTGATCTGGATGTTAACTTCCTGTCAACGCAAATGAAGAATTGTGTTTTAGATATCATGAATTATTATTTCTTAATGTTGTAGTTTTGGTAATTTAAAACTTTTTTGGTTGTTTTTATGGGAATTACTGTTACTCTTTTTCATCTTGTACCTGAGTTATTAAGGTTTTATTCTTATGTTTCAGACTTTATGTTTTCCTTTCATATTTTTTCATGTTAATTTTTAGCTTACTTAAATTTATGAGGAATAGTTTGAATCCTCATTATGTCACCCATTATGTTAACAATCTCTCTTATAGTCATGTCAAACACAGTTTTGAGAAGCATACTTTTGTGTTTTTATTCAAATGATCAATAAAAATATTGGACAGGGGGCTTCCCTGGTGGCGCAGTGGTTGAGAGTCCGCCTGCCGATGCAGGGGACACGGGTTCGTGCCCCGGTCCGGGAAGATCCCACATGCCGCGGAGCAGCTGGGCCCGTGAGCCATGGCCACTGAGCCTGAGCGTCCGGAGCCTGTGCTCCACAACGGGAGAGGCCACAACAGTGAGAGGCCTGCATACTGCAAAAAAAGAAAAAAATATATATATATTGGACAGGTAGAGCCAATAATAGAGTTCTTCAGCAAATCAATAGACAACACTCTCCGGGTTGACACTAATCAGCAAACTAGTTATTATTCTCAATAAGCAAAGTGTTAACAGTGATTTCCTCTGAAGAGTAGGGTTTGGGAGGAGGTGGAAAATTTTAACTGTCTATATTTGTTGGTTTGATGTTTTTCAGTGGCTGTTTATTTATTTAGAATAAAAAAATAAGAAATTAGAAAAGAACCTAGACACTCTTTTTTTTAACATGTTATGAGGTAAAATTTATATGCAGTGACATGCAAAAATATTAAGTTCAGAATTCCAGGAACCTTGACAAATGTATGTCACTTGCATAAACACAAATCTACCAAGACAGAGCATTTCCATCACTTCAGAAAATTGGCTCCCCTAGGTATGCTTTTACTATCTCCTTTTCTGAGAGGGCTTCAATTCTTTCTTTCTTTCTTTTTTTTTTTTTTTTTTAGTGGGTTCAATTCTTTCTTGATGGTGTTTTACTCTTCTGATTCACGGTAATCTATGTTTCCCTAGTCTACATCAATCTAAGCTAAAAATAGGAATTCTCAAACATAATAAAGAAGTGTTCCAATCATTATAAGGGAAAGCTACCCCAACTCAAATTCATCTGATATTTAGTAAAATAGTAGGTTATGTAATCAACAGGCAAAACCAATAGCATTCATATTTACACATAATAACCTATTAGAGGACATAATAGGAAAGGAAGAAGATCCTGTTTATGATGAAAAATGGAATGAATTTAAATAGAATATCTAGGCATGAACTTAACAAGAAATATTCAGACCTGTATGAGGAAAACTATGAGACATCTCCAAGACGCACAAAATTAGATTTGAACAAATGTAAAGACACACCATATTCTTGTCTAGAAAGACTGAATATCATATATATGACACTTTTTTCCTAAGTTAATTTATAAATTTAATGTTATCCATATGAAAACTGGAGCTATACTAGTTGATTAAAATTTTTATTTGGAAGATCACTAAGCAAAAATAGTCAGGAAAACCCTAAGAAAGAAGAGAAATGACTGGAAAGCTAGTCTCAGCAGATATTATTGCTGCATGAATTCGACAGACTAATGTAATAGACAAAGTAATGTAATTAGACTAATAAAATAGAATAAAAAAATCCAGAAATAGTCCCAAATGCATACAGAAATTGATATAGGATAAAGATAATATATCTAAAGCAGTGATGAAAGGTGGATATTTTAATAAATGATATTTGCATAGCTGAATAGCTATACGGAAAATGATAAAATTTGATCCTTCCTTAAAGCATACACCAGGATGAATTCCAAATGTATCAGAGAAATCATTCTACTAATATGGGAGAATTCCTTTATAATTCGTAAAATGGGAAGACTTTCTTGGTTAAGATTTTAAAAATCTAGAAGAAATAGGGTAATGACAGATAAGTTTGACTGCACCAAAATAAAAAAGAATTTGTGCACGAAAAAAGCTATAAGAATATTAAAATAAAAAACAAACTGGGAAAAGTATTTATGAATTATATTACAGATAAAGGGTTGCTATCTCTAATATAAAAAGAGCTTCTAAACATACAGTAGAAGAAGACCAGTAATCCTAAGAAAACTTGGCAGAAGTTAACTAATAAAAGTAATAATAAATACTAATGGTCCTAAATAAAATTAAAAGATATTCAACCTCACCTATAATGAGAAATGCAAATTAAAATTACACTGACATACAATTTCTCAACCATCAGGAAAACAATAGTAAAAATTTTGGCAATATACTCTATTGGCTGGTAAAATGCAGAAAGATACAAACTCTATGGAGGGGAATTGGCAATATGTAGCAAAGTTGTATTTGCATTTTTTCTTTGACCCAGCAACTCCAGTTCTCGGAATTCATCTCAAATATATGGACACTGCAAAAGTAAAAAAGAACACATAAACAGAGCTTTTCATTGTAGAACTATTTTCAATAGAAAAAGATTCAAACAAGTTAAGTATCCATGAATGAGAAATAGTTGAATAAACTATTATGCATCCACATAATAAAGTACTATGCTCCTGTAAAGAAGAATAAAGAATATATTTATATACTGCTTTGCAATGAGCTCCAGCGTAGATAATTAAGTCAAAAAATCAAGGAGAAAACTGTGTATATTATGCTTACTGTTTATCTAAGGAAGTAAATTTTTTTTGGCTTGTATTAGAAAAATGAAAGAGCAACCCAAAACTAAAAGAAAAAGTTATATAGAGTAGGATTTCTCAATGGCAACACTATTGAGACTTTGGACTTAATAATTCTTTGTTGTAAGATTGTCTGGTGCATTGTAGGATGGTTAGCAGTATCCGTGGCCTCTACCTGCTGATGCCAGCAACTCCTACCTAGTTGTGACAATCAGACATTGCCAAATGTTCCCAAAGGGGCACTATTTTCTCACTTGAGAACTTCACTGATTGTGGAAGAGACAAAGTGGAAGGGTAGAAATAGAAGCTGGACTTCTCAGAATATATCCTTCTTTTTTTTTAAGATTTGACTTTGGTAACATGTAAGTGTTTTATAATAACTATATAGTAAATTAGTCCAAAATAAAAAGCAGTTCCTAAAAATTGGGAGCAAAATGAAACAAATTGAGTTGCTAGGTTAACCACATAGAGAGTAGATATTTCAAGTGACTTTAAAACATAATAATTTTACTGTACAACTCTAATGAATGCACTGTAAGAGAAAAAGAACTGCAAAGAAACATTAATCTTTCTTTTTTTAGTAATCAGTGTTAGCCATAATATTGATACTGTTGTTCAAAGCTAATTAATAACTAATTATGTTAATGCTGTTAGGAACCAAATATTTTTAGCAAAAGAGAAGAGACATATAAAAGTACAAACAAAAAATTAAGTAAAAACATCTTATCCTAAATTTAAGTTGGAGATATTAAGATGAGTTCATGATATATTTTCTCTTAAAACAAGTGTTTCCTAGCCCTGTCTACTGAAAAAGTCCTGAGACATTACTTTATAGTACCCAAGCTGTGGTCTTTAAATAATTCTTTCCTCATAAAAAGGAACCAGAGTTTCTTGCAGAAATGAGTGTTTCCAGGTACAGGGCAGAAAAATGTACAAAGAGAGTCTGAAAGATTTTGCATACCAGAAACCGAGGAAGCACCAAATCCTACTATGAACAATGATAAAAATGACAGAGAAGCCAAATTAAAGAGGCTTCACCAGACAAGGAATAATAACTGTGTTAGATTAAAGCACAACAGATATGTTAAACTTCATGACTTCATAATGATGCTCAGATTAAAAGCTTCATTGATTACTTTTGGAGAATGTTACAGAGCCAACTCATTATCCTGAAACTTGGTAAATAAAGGAAAAAGGTTCAAACATGCATCTGTCTTTGCTTTATGAAGAACCTCAGAGTACTAGCCATATAGTTAATATGGGAAAGTTTTTCTCTATTGAAGCATTCTAAATAATAAATTTAAAAAATCAAATAATTAGAATATTCTCATTTTCTAATCTCTAATGAGAAATAGATCTAGGCAAAGACCAACAGTAGATGCAAAAAATATTTTAATGAACGAATCAGGCCAGCAACACCAAAACTCACAAAAAGAGGAACAAGCAAATATTATATACTTCCTAGTAGACGTACATAACACCAACTATGATGTTTTCTTGAAAACATATCAATCTGAATGTGAACAGACTTCTATATCTGACTACCCATTTACAGGAAATATAGGAGACAGAATGGCATACCACTAACTGACACCATGGGGGTACAATCAGCAAAATCTAGAATATGGAAAACTCTATAGGAGTAGCAGTCTTGTTTCTTCAAAAAAAAAAATTACAAGGAATAAATGAGGGAGAAGGACGTATGAATTAAAGAGATTTAAGAAAGTCAGCCAAATGCAACATTGAACCTAGCTTGGTTCTCGATTGAGACAAATCAACTCTAAATAAAACACTAATGAAGCAATTGGAGGCATTTTAACATTGACTAGACATTTGATAATATTAAAAATATTATTGTTAATTTTTTTGGAGGGGGTATATGGATTATTGTTAATTTTAAAGAGAGTTATAATGGTATTTTTAAAAAATATTTTTAAATTAATTAATTTTTAAAATTTATTTATTTTTGGCTGCATTGGGTCTTCATTGCTGCACGCGGGCTTTCTCTAGTTATGGGGAGCGGGCGCTACTCTTCGTTGTGGTGCACAGGCTTCTCATTACAGTGGCTTCTCCTGTTGCGGAGCACAGGCTCTAGGTGTGCGGGTTCAGCAGTTGTGGCGCTTGGGCTTAGTTGCTCCACGGCATGTGGGTTCTTCCCAGACCAGGGATCAAACCCGTGACCCTGGCATTGGCAGACAGATTCTTAAGCACTGCGCCACCAGGGAAGTCCCAGTGGTATTTTTTAATAAAAAATAATCCTTTTCTTGAAGACACATATATTAAAATATTTATGGGTGAAATGAAATGTCTGATATTTGCTCTCCATTGGAAAGGACTACTTAGTCCTGCCTTATTGGCCCCCCAGAATTTGTTTAGAATTTGTTGTTGGTATCTGAACAGCTCAGGCAAGTTGGGGTAACATATTCATAAAGATTGTACTCCTTGGAGAAGATAAAAATGAAATCATTTAATGGATCTTTCTGCCTTTCCTTTATTATCCATTAACATTCTATTATCTATCTCCAGCAGGGAAATAGACATTCCTTATTTATTGCTCCCCTGGAATTAGGTAAAAACATCCCACTTGTTTTCATGTTTCCCAAAATTTCAGGACATTTTGGGCTTAAACCTTTCTGGAGCTATTTAAAGGTTTTATGTCACTTCTGTAATGTTTGTGTTTAAAACTTTGAGATCCTTTCATTTCTCAATAGATTTTAAAACCTGCAGTTTGACTGTATTTGACTATGTCCAGGATTTCCTTCCTTTGCTATTATTTATTCCAAAATGAAGAGGTCATTTCCTTCCTAAATTTCTATCTTGTATATATCACAAACTAGTTTAAAATAGAATGTTAATAGCAGTTTAGCATATGTTTTCAATTTTGTGCATGAGGATATTATCAGAAAGGCAAGAAATGGGAGAGAGAAAGAGAGAGAGAGAGAGAGAGAGAGAGAGAGAGAGAATTTCTGATGCAGAGTATTTTTTTAAAGAAGGATTTGACATTAGCAGATATCCAGATTATTGAAACACCCTATCACTGCTGTCTTTTGCCTTTCTGCTGGATCTGTAAGCTGTGTTAGGGACGTGTCACTCCTTTCTTCCATGTGAGAATCTGTGATGACATTATTTCTTTTTCTCCCTCATCTAAATGCCCTCAACTAGACTGGCATAGTAGGGCTTATGAATTAGCAAACCCTATTCTTGTATGACATCTGGGTAGCTGCTGTTCAGTTTTCATTTCCAGAATTATGATCTTCAATAGAAGCAGAAGGAGCAGCACCACCTGTGCCCCCAAACCCTCCATTTTCTAAGTAGAGTTTCAAGGTTGCTCAAGCTGAATTCCACTACCTTCTGACCATGTTGTTTTTCACAGTGAATCAGCAGAAATCAGTCTATATCCAACATGGGTTTTATATTTTGCCCTACTTATTTTAGAACTATTTCTTCTCTATTAGATTAAAAAAAAATAATTATTGTATCTCTATCATGAATATTATTCTGTAATAGTTTAGTGATCTAACTAATGGAGGCCCTTTAATTCCTTATGTCAAAAGTTTGAATTGATTTAAAAATTTTAATAGCCTTTATTCCATATACGATTATGGAGAGGCAGCACATTTTAATAGAAAGAACACCAAAAAGAAAAAAAAAAAAAAAAGGAAAGAACACCAAAATGCATGTCAAAAATAAATGCTGACATTCTGGCTCCGGAATTTACCAGCAGCGTGACTTGCTAGTACACCATTAAGCTCCTCTAACACTGTAAAGTAGGAATGATGATATTTGAGAGTTTTATTATATCAAATAAAAAAATAAATGCAGAAGTAATTTGCAGACATTTTATGTACATATGCAACTATAAGTTGGTGTTATTACTATTGACATATCAGTCCTTGAGGCCATGGTTAATTTTTCGTTGTTGTTCTTTTATTGTTTCCTTCGTGCTCACGATTAAGCACCATCTCCATCAGGACCTTTCATTATTGGTCGGACTTCTGCCTTGGGGGCAGGGTGCTGAGACAGTCTCCTAAAGTTGGGTTTTCATTTTGTTCTATAATTTACTGATTATTTCCTCATTTGTCAGATTCTCATAGGGTGTCATGAAGGTTAATAGAAAGGTGATAAAGCAATCTAGATTTTTTGTATTGGAATCTCTCCTGAACCCATGTATTGGCTCTCTATGTCCATGGGCTCCATGTCCACAGATTTAACCAACTGTGGATGGAAATATTAGAAAAAAATTCCAGAAAGTTCCAAAATAGCAAAACTTGAATTTGCCACACATTGACAACTATTTACATAGTATTTACATTGTATTTACAACTATTTACATGACATTTACCTTGTATTAGGTATTATAAGTAATCTAGAGATGACTTAAAGTATATGGGAGGATGTATGTAGGTTTATGCAAATACTACACCATTTTACATAAGGGACTGGAGCATCCTCAGATTTTGGTATCCTCGAGGGACCTGGGGATGACTGTAGTCCCTCTTTGGTTTTCAGTATTTCCTCTAACTCAAGTTCTTTAAAATTGAAGTCATTTTCTTACATAGATGTCCCACTGTGTTCTCTGTCTTTATGAATAACATGTGATGCACCAACTAGCCCAAGCCAAAAATCTAAGCTTCATCTGTATATTTCATCAATGATTAAATCTTATTAGGTTGATTTCCTTAATTTTTTTTAAAGCTTGTGATTCTCTATTCCTCTTATCACTGCCTTGGTTCAGGCACTTTCCCTTTTATTCTTGAATTATTGCAACAGCCTTTTAACTCTTTTTTTTGTCCTATAGAATCCTTTGTCCTGCCACCAATTCATTCTCCTCATTGGTGCCCGTAGGCGCTTTTTGGAATGCATATCTGATCATCTAACTCCCTTGAAATGTTAAATAGTAATGATGATGAGCAAGTGGCCTTATTCCTGACTTGTGCAGAAATTCATCTAATGTTCTCCCATTAAGAATCAGGACAGATTAAAGAAGCATTCAATGAGTCCTGTTTTTTTTTTTTTTCTTGGCTGTGCCGCTCTGCACACGGGATTGGGCCCCTGCTCCTTGCAGTGGAAGCACGGAGTCCTAACCACTGGACTGCCAGGGAAGTCCCGAGTCCTGTTTTATTATTTTCTTCTATTTTAAAATCCCGAATTGCTATTAAATTTTGCTGAATGCCTTTTCAGCACCTATAGAGATATTTGTATGATTTTTCTCTACTCTGAGCTATTATTAGTGGATTTCCTAATAGTGAACGATTTTTGCATTCCGGGAATAAAACTTACTGGTCATCCTGTGTTTTACTTTTAGTGTACTAATAGATTCCATTAACTAATACATTATTTAAAAATTTTTACATTGATAATCATAAATGGGATTAGTCTATAGTTTTTTTTTCCTGTATAAACTTTGTAAATTTAGGTATCAATATTATCCCTAATTTTTAAATTAAAATTTAGTTTTTTTCTCTTTTATATGCTTTGAAACAGTTTAAATAGCATTGGAATTGTATGATCTTAAACTATATAGTAGAATTCTCTTCAGAAACATTTGGGTCTGGTGCTCTTTATTGGGGTAGCTATTTTATATTTTTTTCTTATTTCTGATGGAGATTGACTTATTTAGTTTTACATTTCTTCTTTCTTTTGTCAGTTGTGTTAAATTGTAATTTGCTAGAAAATTTTGCATTTAAATTTTAAGTTTTAAAGTTTATTTATTGTTCAAAGTAGCTTTTTAAGATTTTAAAACATATATGTATTTATTTATATATTATCATTTCTTATTTTGGGTATTTATGTTTTTCCTTTTATATTAAGCTATTTAGTATTTTTAAAAAATACTTAAAATTTTTTTGTCCAGGTATCAGCTTTTTATTTATATAGTGGCTCTACTGCTTTTTGTTTTGGTTTGTTTTTTTGGTTCCTATCTCATCAATTTTGAATTGATACTTAAAGTGCACATGCTGGATGACTATAGATGCTCAAGTTTGGCTATAATATTCATAACATAATGCATAAAAAGGTATATATTCAATAAATTCTTATTGAATGGAATTTTGATCTTTGGTATATTGGAGAATATTTGAATATATTGCATCCTTAGAAAATACACTTGATTTTTCTAGTATATCATCAGGTTTGCCTTTTCTGTTGAGTGGTTAATCTGTCCTTATTTTCATTTAAATATTTCAGATATAATTTTGGGATGTTAATATTTCTGGACTGGAAAGTGGTAGCTTCAGTGAAAAGTGTTCCAAATTTGCAGCCATACTACTTTTGGGATATTTGAAAGAAAGAAACTGGTATTAAAGGCTACTTACAAAAAAAAAAGAGATAATAATAGGACACATTTCCAGATGATATGATTAAAGTTCAATGGTATTGGTGGATTCTCCATAGATATTTTATTTTTATAAATTTATTTGTTTATTTTGGCTGCACTGGGTCTTCGTTGCTGCACGCGGGCTTCTCATTGTGGTGACTTCTCTTGTTGTGGAGCATAGGCTCTAGGCACACGGGCTTCAGTAGTTGTGGCTCATGGGTTCTAGAGCGCAGGCTCAGTAGTTGTGGCGCACTGGGCTTAGTTGCTCTGCGGCACGTGGGATGTTCCTGGACCAGGGCTCGAACCTGTGTCCCCTGCATTCGCAGGCGGATTCTTAACCACTGTACCACCAGGTAAGTCCTCCATAGATATTTTAAATCTTTTGGTTTAATATAGGAAGAATCACTATGAAGTAATTGATCAAGTAATGTTTTATGTGGCTTATAGCAAATGTGCTACTGTACTCAGAAATGATTCTAAGAATAAAGAACCCATGATGAGAGTACACCAAGAGGTATACAGAGAAGCACTGTAGCTAATAGAAAGAGAATTGTAATAAGGGCAACAGGAGTTGGGTATAAGCACTGACTGCTAACTGCTGGCTGTGTGGATGTGCACTAATCACTTGGCATCTTTTATACCTGTAAAATCAATGGATTGTCCTCGTTGATCCCTAAGACTCTGTTTTATGTATTATGATTTTAGGTTTTAAACAATTTTCATGACTAATAAAAATGTTGAAATGATAATCATTCAAATAGCTAGCTAATCAGCTCAGAATGATTGATATCTGAAAGATTAAGTGTAGATAAATGTTGTGTGTGTGTGTGTGTGAGAGAGAGAGAGAGAGAGGGAGGGAGAAGGAAACTTGAAAAGGATGACTATTTCTGTAAAATTCAAAATGAAAGTAAAATTATGCCATAATCTAATTTGAATTTTAGAATTGAGTTACTTTGCAAGTTTCACTGAAATTGAAAAATATTTGGATCAAATCTAAAATAATATGAGCATCTCCAAATTCTTTTTACATATATATATATATATATATATATATATATATATATATATATATATATATATACATTCTTTTTAATATTCTTTTCCATTATGGTTTATCCCAGGACATTGAATATAATTCCCTGTGCTATACAGTAAGACCTTGTTGTCCATCCAGTCTATATGTAATGTTTGCATCTACTACTAGTAGAACTAATAGTACTATCTACTACTGTTTGCATCAAATACTTTTTTATTAGCTTAATTTTTATTGGGTTAAAATTCAGGTGAAATGAGATGGGAAAAGGAGAGTGTGGAAAAAAACACTGGAAGAAAGCTGAAGCTAGAGGACTTAGAAGCACCATTTAATTTGTTAATTCATCTCTCTTGCCTAGTATCTGTCACAATGCCTGGCTCATGACAGGTGCTCAATAAATTTCTGTTGGATTAAATTGTGTTGATAAATGTAAGTAAAAATAAAATACAGAATATGTCAGCCACTGTTTTAATGTGATATCTATTCTCAGATATTTATGTTTCTGTAGTACATGTAGTTAAATTTTGCTTTGCAGTACTAACATTTAAAGTTTTTAAGGTTTTTCTAAAATGAAGCATGTTTTAAGTTGGTGGTTTGTACTTTAGTCTAATTCATTCAGTGTTTTACATAAAATGCAGATTAATTTTTCTTTAAAAATGTAAAACACCATGGTACATAGCAAAATTAAATAGTAAGGGAAATATTTTTACAGTGTTTTTAACAGGATAAACACAAACTTCTATAATATTTGGCACTCTCCTCCCTAATTCTTATTGTTATTCACTTATTCCAACTACAATTTCATCCACAGACTCTAATTGGCCTGCATTTAGTAATACATTTGAAATATTTGGAGTGGTAAGCCCCTCTTGGATGTCTGCAGTCCTCTGGACTGTCAGTCACTCTGGGTAAATGCTTCTGTACGTCTTCCTGGCTACCACCTGCAGGTAGTAATCAAATTAGTCCTCTGACTCTATTTCTATCTTCTGTTGAAGTAATTCCTCACAGATTTCTACTTCTCTTTCTTTCAGAATTCTTTCAGCTTTTGTGTATCATAAACCAAAATTCTCTACTTTTCAAGAAGAGTGGAAGCTAGTAATCTGTTTTGTTCATTGACCTTTGCTTAGAGTCATTAACCCAATATTTACATTTAATGTAATTGCACACCCATATTGCTCACTCATTTTTTATGTTTTTAAAAATTTATCTAAAATTCAAAATTGTTGAGTAGAGAGGTTATGTGTCGCATGAAGTTTTTTGTATCCTCAACAGCATTTATTGAGATTTACTCAATTTATAACTGCTATTTGTTGATTTACAAGTGAAGATGGTTTCAGGTTTTCCTTACTTTTCTTTTGTGAACCTGTTCAGCAGCCTGTAATGAATATTTATTAATGGCTTTCAATACTGCTGATTTGACAGGTTTAGAGATAGTACATAATCTCTCATCCAGTTTCTCTTTGACTGCAGAATGGATGAACAAAGCAAATTCTTTATTGTGCTTGGGTGACTCATTAAAATATTTTATAAACATAATACCAGAAATAATAAAATCATAAAAACATAATCCTGGCTATTATTTTGAAGAGCTTAACATTTTTTTTCTATACTTGGCTATGTCAGAATATCATTCCAGAGAGAAAACTTCTATTTCTTTCTTCATAGTTTATAGAGGATGAGTCTTGTCTACAATAAAAATGTCATTTTCTTTTCTTGTTAAAACTCTATTACTGGCAGAGAGTATCTGGTCTCAGTTATACATATGGAAAAAACTAATCTTTTAGAAAATTTATATTTTACCCAACCTGATTTCTACTTAGTTTTGTGTGTACCACATAGTTTACCCAAATATAGCCACTGGTTTCTCTGAAATGTTTGAAAGGCTCAATATTGTATGTGGTTTGTGGTGTATATTAGTTAAGAAGCTTGCAAGTATAAGAAAGTATATAATACTTATTAATTATATATCCTCTTTACTTGCTCCAGTTTTGCTATGGAAGACATGGAATGTTGAGAGTAATTGGAATACTAATATAACGTATTTTCATATTTTTTGCATATCCATTACAACTTAAGTAATTTTTAGTTGACATTGCCTACAATTCTCCCATTATGGATTGTATTTATCTATAATCATGCATACAAATGACAACTACTGGACACCGATGCTCTCCATATTAGGTGCTAGATCCTTAAAAACTCATGGCCTGCCAAGTTTTGAAATATAGCTGGGAATCTAATTTGAGGATGTCTCGATCACCTCATATAATTACCTTTTTTGGGGGGATGGGGAGGTGAGGACATTTAATATCTACTCTCTTAGCAACTTTCAAGTATATAATAGTATTGTAAACTATAGTCACCATGCTGTACATGGCATCCCTAGGAAGTATTCATTTTGTAACTGGAAGTTTGTACTGTTTGATCAACATCTCAAGTTTCCCCCACTTTCCTAGCCCCTGGTAACCTCTAGGTTGGGTTTAGTTTCTACCCTGCTACTTACTAACTCTGTGACCTTGAGCAAATTACTTAAGCCGTGCCAGTTCTCTGTGTGTGTTTTTTCACTTACAGAATTCTGGAATGGATATTAAGAGAATTTTGGGAAAGTCCTTGCTATACAACAGAAATTGACTAAATGTTATTTGTTTCCTTCCTAGTCTATACTACTTCTTGTAGTCAAACTATTTTTGTTCCTTGGATGATACCACAAATTAATAATTCACCTCAGACACAATGTGTATATGACACTGTGTTAGTGCTGAATGTCTGATGTGAAAATGAAGCCCTTTCTTAGAATCACGGTGGGTTGTTTTCACATATATTAGGCTCTTTGTTTTACCTGTTGACTACTAGACAATTAGGATCATTTACAATTCAGTCTTGAACAAGTTCAAAAGTCACTGAACTTAAGCTGAAAGACTAATGAGCTTAATGAGTCTGTTAAGGATTTGTGAAGTTAGAACATTTTATCCTGTAGAAATTTTATATCCCAATTATTGGGGTTATAATAGAGCTAACATATTAACTTGGATTGGAAAATGAATTGTTTTCAGCCATTTTGAGGACATTGAGTTCCAAAAATGTATCAGACTCTTCAGAACACTTATGTTCATAATAAATTAATGATTGAGAGGGAGTTACGGGAGAAGGTTCACCAAAGAGTAGAAGTCTTTTTCAGTTCTTTTACTCCTCCCCTTACCTAGTTCCTTCTCACCCCGCCTCTCAGCCCACTGTCTTTTATGGACATATATTCTTTTGTTCAGTGAGACATATCTCAATAGATGTTGCCAGGAGCAGAGAAATCACTATAGGGGATAGTACCACTACCAAACAGATACTTACATCCAGATGATTTTCTAATTATTCAGGGTAGATATTTTTGAGTAAAGAGCTCTCTAGTATTTCTAGTCATCTCCAGATTACAATCTCCACACTGTAATAGTCCAGTAGACCAGGTAGTTTTCATTCAGTTCCCCAAAGTGAAGGCACATACCACTTGTAAAAGAGAATTTTAGATAGTATACCTGAGGGACATGGCATTAAGAAAACATCAAAATCACAGATTTTTGAAATTTAACAATTCCTCTAATTAGTGAAGAAAGAACCTCAGTTTGATGGCAGCATATATTTAATAACTAGTACTACATAATGTAGCTTTTTATAAAGGGAGAGCAGGTCTCAAACTCTGGGCTTTGGCAGCTAAAATTTAACAACACAGTTTACTTTTCATTCCTTTCTTTTTTTTTTTTTTTTTTTTTTTCGGTACGCGGGCCTCTCACTGTTGTGGCCTCTCCCGTTGCAGAGCACAGGCTCCGGACGCGCAGGCTCAGCGGCCATGGCTCACGGGCCCAGCCGCTCCGCGGCATGTGGGATCTTCCCGGACCGGGGCACAAACCCGTGTCCCCCGCATAGGCAGGTGGACTCTCAACCACTGCGCCACCAGGGAAGCCCTTTCATTCCTTTTTTATTTTAACGTTTACTTTTTGGTTTGGCGAAGTGATGCTGTACTTCCTTTCATGGCAGTGATATAAAGTTTCTGTTTAAAATACATTTCAGTTAAATGGTGATTTAGTTGATTTAAGCATAAATGTTAAGAAAATAATTGTATAGATCATTTAAAGCACAAACTGTGAAGATACTGTTGACAGCACTTTAGCTTTAACCCGTATTAGTGCTTTCCTTTACAATTAATGTATCTTGTCACCTGAAACCCAGAACTGGACACAATGTTTCTAGTGAAGACTATGACGCTACTGTTAGCGACTCGGTTCTGCAAAATATACTTCTATTAATACCATCTAAGATTGCATTAGCTCTTTTGCAAAGCTCGTTATGCTTTTGTCTCATATGAACTTGAAGTCAACTAAAGTCCTTCAGTACTTTTCATAAGAACTGCTGCCAAGCTGCGTTTTCTCCTCAAGATACCAATACAATTGCTTTTTGAAGTCTAGGATACAAAATATCTCAATTACAGTTAAATTTCTTCTTGATTGCTACATACCAATGATTCAGCCTATTCAGATCCTTTTGTTGATTTCCCTTTTTGATTTATCATCTATTATCTCAGTACTGTCCTTCTGAAAATTTGTTAAGAACGCTTTCTTTGCTTTCATCCAAGTAATTGCTTTTTTTGTTGTTTTCTTTTTTTTCTTTTTATTGAAGTTTAGTTGCTTTACTATGTTGTGTTAGTTTCTACTATACAGCAAAGTGTATATATGTATGCATATATGTATGCATATATACCCTCTTTTTTGGATTTCCTTCCCATTTAGGTCACCACAGAGCACTGAGTAGAGTTCCCTGTGCTATATAGTAGGCTCTCATTAGTTATCATTTTATACATAGTATCGATAGTGTCTATATATCAATCCCCATCTCCATCTCCCAATTCATCTCACCCACCCCTTCCTCCTTGGTATCCATATGTTTGTTCTCTCTGTCTATGTCTCTCTTTCTGCTTTGCAAATAAGATCATCTATATCATTTTTTTAGATTCCACATATATGCTTTTCTCTTTCTGACTTATTGATTTTAAAAAGTTAAGCAGGAAAGAGCCAAGGGTTGAAAACTACTGTATTTCATTAGAGACTCCCTTTAGGTTGATGCCAAACTTTTGGTCATGGGAAAATTCCTTTAAATTTATAGATGAATAAACTAACAATTCAGTGCCTCTATCTTTAGTTGTTCAGGTTGTTTCATGGATAGATAAATGGAGAAAGAAGATGTGAGATACCTAGATTAAGGGAATTAAGGCATACAAACCTTCAGTTATAAAATAAATAAGCCACAGGGCTGTAATATAAAGCAAGTGGAATATAATCAATAATATTGTAATGGTTTTGTTGGGGATGATGGTTACTAGATTTATAGTGGTGATCATTTCATAATGTATATACCAATGTCAAATTACTATTCAGTACCTTTAAAACCAACATAATATTGTACATCAACTATATTTCAATTAAAAACTCCCAAACCTAGATATGCTTGAAACCAATGAGTAATAGAAAGTCTGGGCAAAATGTTGAAATTCTCAGCAAAGTACTAGAAGATATAAAGAAGAACTAAATGGAAATTTAGAACTAAAAAGACCAATAAGCACAATAAAAAAAACTCAAGGAGTAGGTTCAATAGAAGAATGGAGAAGACAAAGGAAAAGAAAAATCAGTGAACTTGAACATAGAACAATAGAAATTATCCAGTCTGAAGAACAAATAGAAAAATAGATGAAAAAATAAATAGAGCCTCAGGTACATATGGGACTACAACAATTCAAGTCACTGTAGTTCCAGAGAGAGATAGGAGAGGGTGTCTGTTGTTATTATACAGAAATACAATTGATTATTTTTTTTTACAATTGATTTTTTAATGTTAATCTTGTATCCTGCCACCTTGGTTAACTTGCTTATTAGTTTTAGGAGGGTTTTTTTTTATTAATAGATTCCTTGGAATTTTCTATGTAGACCATCATGTCATCTGCAAATAAGGACAGTTTTATTTCTTCTTTTCTGATCTGTTTGCCTCTTGTTTCCCTTTCTTGCTTGTTGCACTGACTAAAACTTCCCATACTATGTTGAATAGCAGTGGTGAGAATGGACATCCTTGCCTTGAACCCTCTCTTAGGGGAAAGCTTTCAGTCTTTCACTATTAAGTATGATGTTAGCTATGGGTTTTTGTGGATGTTCTTTAAAGGTGAGGCAGTTTTTCTCTATTCCTAGTTTTCTGAGATTTTTTATCATAAATAAATGTTGAGGCTGAAATAAAAAATACAATGCCATTTACATCACTCAAATACTTAGGTGTAAATTTAGCAAAACATCTGCAGGACTTTATTCTGAAAATGACATAATTTTGATGAAAGAAATTAAAGAAGTTCTAAATAAATGGAGAGACATACCAAGTTCATGGATTAGAAGAATCAACATAGTAAAGATGTCAATTCTTCTGTAATTGATATAAAGTATTCAAAATCCCAAGAAGACTTTGTTATAGAGATACACAAGATTATTCTAAAATTTATATGGAAAGGTAGAGGAACTAGAACAGCTTAAACGATTTTGAAAAAGAAGAATAAAATGGGAGAAATCAGTCAAACTGATTTCAAGACATTATCTAGCTGCAGTAATGATGACTACATGGTATTGGCAGAGGGATAGACATGTAGATCAGTGGAACAGACTGGAGAACCAAGAAATAGACTCACACAAGTATGGCTGGCTGACTTTTGACAGAGTGCAAAAGCAATTCAATGGTGGAAAGATAATTTTTTCAACATAGTGCTGAAGCAATTTTATATTCATATTATCCACCCCCCCCAGAAAAAACAAACAAAAAACCAAAACCAAAGTCAGATTTCAAACTAAATCTCACACCTTATGCAAAAATTAAGCTGGAATGCATCATAAATTTAAGTGTGGAATATAAAATATACAACTTTTAGAAGATAGCATAGGTGTAAACTCTTTGGGATCTAGGGCTTAGTGAAAAGTTCTTGGACATGACACAGAAAGCACAATCCATAAAATATAAAAATCAATAAATTAGATGTCATCAAAATTAAAGACTTTTTCTTCTGTGAAAGATCTTGTTAAGAGGATGAAATGATTAGCTACAAACTGGGAGAAAAGATTTGCAAATCACATATCTGACAAAGGACTCATTTTTAGAATATATAAAGAACTCTGAAAACTCATATTAAAAAACAACAATGTGTATAGAAAATAGGCAAAAGACCTGAAGTGGTATTTCACTGAAGAGGATATATGGGTGGCAGATAAGCACATGAAAAGATGTTCAGCATCACTAGCCATTAGGGAAATGTAAATCAAGACCACAGTGAGGCATCGCTACATACCTATAAGAATAGATACATTTGAAAATATGACAATACCAAATACTAGCAGGGATGCTGAGAAACCGGATCTCTCAAACATTGCTGGGGGGCATGTAAAATGATACAGCCAATTTAGAAAATAGTTTTTCAGTTTTTTAAAACACTTAAATATATGCTTACCCTATGACACAGAAATTGTACTCCAGGGCTCTGAGTCCAGAGAAATGAAGACTATGTCTACACAAGCAGCATTATTTACAACAGCAAAGACATGGAAGCAACCTAAATGTCCATCAACAGATGAATGGATAAGGAAGATGTGAAATTATATATATATATTAGCCATAAAAATACAATGGAATATTAGTCATAAAAGGAATGGAATTCTGCCATTTGCAACAATGTGGATTGACCTAGAGGTTATTGTGCTTAGTGAAATAAGCCAGACAGAGAAAGACAAATACTGTATGTTGTGACTTATATGTGAAATCTAAAAAAACAAACTAGTGAATATAACCAAGAAGAAACAGACTCACAGATATAGAGAACAAACTAGTGGTTACCAATGGGAAGAGGGAAAGGGGGAGGGACAAGGTACAAACTACTATGTATAAAGTAAATAAGCAACAAGGATATATTGTATAGCACAGGAAAATATAGCCCTTAGTTTGTAAAAGCTTTAAATGGAATATAAAGCTGTAAAACTAGTGAATCACTGTGTTGTACACCTGAAACTAATACACCATTATAAATCAACTATACTTCAATAAAAACAAACTAAAAAAAACCCTATGTCTGCAAAAAATTTGTACGTGATCGCTTATAACCGTTTTATTTAGAGTAGCCAAAACTAGAAACAATTCAAATATCCTTCAGTAGGTGAGTGGTTAAGCCGACTCAGGTACATCCATACCATGGAATGTTACCCAACAAAGACCCAAAACTGAAATAACAACAACAATAACAAAAATGAATGAACTATATAGATACATGTAATAATTTGGATGAGCATTACACTGACTGATAAAAAAGTCAGTCTCAAAAGGTTACATATTGTATGGTCCCATTTATATAACATCCTTGAAATGTCAAAATTATAAAGATTAAAAAAAATTAGTGGTTGCTAGGGGATTAGAGGTGTTGGGGTGGGGGGAAAGAAGTGGGTGTGACTGAAGGAGGAGCATATGGGGGAGATCTCTGTGGGTGGAATAGTTCTGTATCTTGTTTGTGTTGGTAGTTACATAGGTCTACATAGACCATAAAATGACACAGAACTACACCTCATATATTGTATCAATGTCAAATTCCTAGTTCTAATATGGGACTATAACTATGTAAGATGCAACCATTGGGGGAAGTTTAGGGAAAGGTAAAGATCTCTGTGCACTATCTTTGCAAATATGTGTTGTGAATCTATAACTATTCCAAAATAAGATGTTAAAAATTTAATTGTCAGAAGGAAGCCATATATTCATGCAGTTTCTATGCTTGTGGGAGAGATGGAAAACAAGTAAGTAAGTAAGTACGTATGTAAACATATAAATACATACACTCTCATCTTTTCCTTGGAATGGATAACCAAGGTTATATATGATTCATAAAGCAAAGCTTTTCTTCTAAAATATGTTTTTAAATTAAGGTACTTAAAAAATCTTCTTTGTAATAAAGTGACATGCATTAGACATATTAGGATTTATAGAAATACAACCACCTATGTATAAATGTAAATCTTTGTCCTTAAACTATCCCTATCACTTTTAATCCTGTTTTTTTAATAGGAATATCTTCTTTAGTAGATGTCAGGTATTTCTCAGAGTACTATATCATTCTAGCTTATTTTTCATATGGCTCAATTTGTAAGAAGGCAAATATTTTGAGTGTAAGTCTCCTGCTCTGATGGCCTCTTTCTAATATGGTGGTGTTTACTCAGAGAGCAAGGCAATCATCACTCAATACTAAGCAAGTCATGGGTGACATATTACCATGGCAATAATTCCCTTAATTGAAGCAATTTTTCTTTAAGTTCTGAAATCCTACTTTAAGTCCTTTGTTTCAAGTTTGTTTTTTCTTAAAAATTTTCCTTCTGAACATATAAAGGCACAACTGAACAAGATTCACAGTATAAATGTTACAAGTAGACAAATTTTGGTTTCGCATAAACAAAAATTCTCTGATAATCAGACATATTCAAAGATGGGGTATGCTGTTTTGGGAAGAAGCAGTTAAACTAGAGAAACTTTCAAGTCCCTTACAACTTCAAGGTGCTATAAATAAAGAAAAGCTAAAATTTATACAGTGATTTCCTCAAGAGAGAAATTTTTTAAATGGCAAGAATTCCTTTTCAAAGAGAAATTATACTAGCTGAAATCACATAGAGAAGATGCCATAAATGATTAAAATTATACCTGTTGTTAATGAATCCATTTATCCATTAATTCAACAGATATTTTTTGAGATGCTGCTATGTTCTAGGCATGATTCTAGGTTCAAGTTTAGAGGATTTAGGATAAAGCAAGTATCTACTTTTATGGGGTTAATATTATAATGGAGGGAGGGAGACATATACATACAAATAATAAGGCATGTGGTGATTAGTGCCTAGAGAAGCAAAAATCAGGATAAAGGGAATAAGAAATACGGGGGGTGGGGTGACTTGCCGTTATTTAAAGGATGTTTATAAAGGCGGCCTCTTTGATTAGTTGATATTTTAATCGAGACTTAAAGGAAGTGAGGATGAGTAAATCATGACAGTATCTGGGGAAATTAAATTGTAGTAGGGACAGCAACTGCTGAAAATGCTCTTGGGTAGCGTGATGGTTAATTTTATGTGTCAACTTGTCTGGGCTAACAAATGCCCAGATAGTTGGTAAAACATTATTTCTGGGTGTGTCTGTGAGGGTATTTTTGGAAGAGATTAGTATTTGAATCAACAGACTGAGCAAAGATGTTTGCCCTCACCAATGCCAGTGGGCATCATCCAATCTGTTGAGGACCTGAATAGGACAGGAAGACAGAGGGAAGGGCAAATTTGTTCTCTTTGCTTGAGTTTGGGTGCCCATCTTCGCCTGACCTTGGACATCAGTGTTCCTGGTTATCAGACCTTCAGACTCTGACAGAGATTTACATCATTGACTCCCCTTCTCAGGCCTTTGAACTCAGACTGAATTATATCACTGACTTTCCTGGTTCTTCAGTCTGCAGACAGCAGATCATGAGACTTCATGACCTCCATCATCACATGAGCCAATTACTATAATAAATCTCTTTTATATATCTGTATATATCCCATTGGTTCTATTTAGAGAATCCTGACTAATACAGGTGGAAAGCAGTTTGATATATTGGGGAAATAGCAAGGAGGCCAGTGTGGCTAGATGGAGTAGGAGAGTAGTATAAGAGGTTGGAGAAGTGTGGTAGAGCAGAGGGTAGAAGAATTATGTAGGAGACTGTGGATCATGGTAAGTCTTGTGGCTGTTACTATGAATGGGATGGGAAGCTGTTAAAGTTATGAACAGAAAGGGATATCATGTCTCCTATGTTTAAAAGGATTGTTCTGATTGCTGGGTTGAGAACAGATTATAGGGTATAAGAGTAGAAGCAGAGAGAGAGTATTTAGGAAGGAGGTTCTTGCAATAATCTAGGATGGAGATGGATAGTGGTGCAGGTAAGAAGTGGATTCAGCATGTAATTTGAAAATGGAGACTGGAGGTTTTACTGGTGAATTGGAAGTGGAGTCCGAGAAAAAGAGATAAATCAAAGATAGAAATCTCAAAATTTTGGGCTGAGCAATTGGAAGATCATAACACTATATTTGATAAAATACATGACTGAAAGGTTCACAGGTGTTGAAGAATTTGTCTTTGTGTTCAGTGAGCTTCAACATATGGCTGTTGCTGCTCTTTGGCTCAGATTTGTAGACTTGATGAATATATTTACCTTTTCCTTCTTGCCAGTTGCCACCGTATATGTGCCTGTGTTTCCCCATAATTTATGGAGGGTGAATATTAGCCACAGCTTGCATAAGTCATACCAGTGACATGAATTTAAATATTATGAGTGCAATCAAAAGCACTCAGGCAGGATAATTTAGAACACCTGTCATTTTGTAATTGGGCTTTATATCATTGTGTGAAAAATCTTATATGACTGATTAACTTGGCCCATTATTCTTTTTGTTCCCTTTTTGTCTCTGTCACATTCCTGCCCACCTCTACCTCCCAGGCTAGGTTATCAAAGATTTTCTTTCCTTAAAATACACCTTCCAAACCAACAGAAAAAGGCTGGAGGCTCCTTTTAGGAAAGCTAGCATATGTCATCTTTCAATGTGTCCAATGGAACGTTATTGTCTAGGGTAAATGACAGTATCCATTTTTTACACAGAAGGACTTTAGCTGTTTTCTCTGAATGATGTTTTTGGGTTTCTCTAGGGCATATTCTGAGTATTCTGATATTTTAATTTTAATTTGCACAAGAGTTTAACAGTTTTTTGTATGCTTGTTTATATGGGTTAGTTCTACTAGAAAATCTGTGTAGGAAAAACGCTTGTTCCTAATCTCATGAGAATTGGAGTATAGTATTGGACTTTAGGATACAGTGAGAAAGAATATGAGTATGGGTCCAGGGGAACAAGAGAAAAAAGAATCCAGAAATAATTAGAAGGAATCAAGTTAAACATACAGTTATATATCAAGACCATAATAATCTATAATGCAGTGTTGAAGTAGATTTTTAGATTGGTCCTCAAGACCATTAGGAATAGGGTTGAAAGCAGAACTCCAACGTAGAAACATATGTAAAGGTTTCAATGAATGAATGAAATAAGATCAAAATATGTACAAAATATTGGATTGGGTCCATGCTAATGATCTCATATTAATTAATTACCTCTCTAAAGACTCCATCTCCAAATACAGTCACTTTCTGAGACATTGGGCATTAGGACTTCAACATATACATTTTTTGGAGGAGGGAGGATGCAATTCAGCCCATAGCAGAGCACTAGTTTGAAAATTAAAAATGAAAAAGTGAAAACTGCATTCAATTTCTTCTAAAACAAATTCCCTAGACGTAATCTACTTGCACAGTTCCTATTAGCCTGCAACTGGACAAAATTTCTTTTTCAAACTGATGGCTTCTGTGTGAGCTCTCTGGACCACTGGAGCCTGAATCAATCAGTCAGCAATATTTATTTAATACCCACTGTGTGCAGAAAGCTGTACCAAGAGTTATAAAGTCTGCAATATTGATTGTGCCTGCCAGCCATGGTCAGTTTATATTGTGAAGTAACTCTAGCATTTGCTTTGTGCTGTGAAAGGGAGCAGAAATATGGAGGTATGAATTGGGCATTTTAGGCCCTGAAATTTAAAGGTCCTTATTGCATGAAGGAAGTCTCCAAAGATGTCTTTCATCCATCTTTTCTTTAAACCTATGGTTTACACACTGATGGTGTCTGTAAGCAAAAAGGGATTAGGAGTTCTTTGTGAAATATGCACATTAAAATCCATTCCATTTACAAAGCATGTTCACAGTATAGTAAAGAGAAAACACTGTATATATTACTTTCTAAGCTAATTCAGAGTGTCTATCTCAAGGAGAGAACTGTCTTTATTTGGGGACCTACATTAGTGGATATGTTTGATTACCAAGATGAAGCCTTCTGGAGTGCAGTAAAACAGAGATTGATAAACTGCTCTGGCTAAGAAGAAAGAAAAGAAACTTGGGGGGTTCGGAGCAGAGGGATCCAGGGAGGAGAGAGGAGGAGAGAAAAGATGGGAGGAAGGTGGAGGATCTGTAGAATGATTGGGAGACTGGAGCCTGGGAAGACGCAAGTATTGAAAATGCCTCTGAGGTGGAAGTGGCAGAAGGGAGGTCTAATCCTTAATTGTAAATTGTTGGCAGTGCTGTACGGTGCTGTGAGACTGATCTGCTCTTTCCAGATTCCTGTGGAGTCTCCTGCAGGCACAGCTTTGAGTCTTTGGTTGCCGAAAGATAAAAGGGTGAGGCCAGATGGAGTGAGAAAAAGGAAAAAAATATAGTAAGCAAATAAACACCTGAATCTACCTAAACTAAGGGATAGTATGACCGATAATGCTGAGGCTGCCTTTGCAACATTTTACTAAAGCAAGCAGCAAATTTCCCCAAATTGAGAAGCCTACTTTATTTTGTTTTTATTATCTGAAGCCTAAACTGTTATTTGGTCTTTGGAGGCTTCCTCTGGGAAAGTGGGCAGCAGGGAGCCAGCAGGGTATGTGGTCGGGGCAGCGGCAGTGGTTGTGGGGTTATATTTCTTAGGCCTGGGTGAGTGAAGATTCCTAATTTGTCTTTAGCTTGGCTTAAGAGTGCAAAGTGAGGGGCTGTTTATCTTATTGAGGTAGTCATTTTCATCCGTCTTTCTGATTATGAATGTGCACACGTGAAGTTAATAATGATGTGGGAAAGGGCAAGCCCCTGTGCCTGCTTCTGCCGATTCTGTTTCCTAAGAGTCCTTATGCAGTCAGACTGGGGTCTTGAATCGCTCATTTTCCATAGGCAAAGACTTGTATTTCAAGGCTTGATAAGAGTCTTCAGCTCAGCGATATGAATATGACACCCCAAAGGGGACTGTATGTGCCAGGGTCTTGCCAGGAAAGAGATGGCACACTCAAAATGGGTAACTGACCAGAGTTCAATAAAAGAACAATTTATAAAGGTGTGGGCAGGGCTTAAGGAAGACCAGAGAGGGTAATGCAGCTCCTCTGGGAGCTACACTATACTACACTAGAGTATTTGCTGGGAACCTTTGTCCTCCTAGGCTGAAAGGGGCAAGGAAAGAGGGTGAACCCTGAACCTGGTGAGAGAGCTGTGTGGAGATGGTCCTAGGACAGGAGCTGGATGTTGCAAAATAGACACAGATAATCTGGGTGGCCAGCAGGGAGGAAGCTGGAGCACGAAAGACTCTGACCTCCTTCTCCTGCCTTCAGCGGTCCTGCTGGTGCCTCAGGTTGACTGAACCCACCTGGAAGCTTGCTGCAGTCGACACAGGCCAGTCTCGCAGGGAAGAGACGAGGGTGGAGAGGGTGGAAGAGGATCTGGAGAGAAAATCAGAAAGATCAACCTATGGCCACATTATTTTTCTGTGTTTTGAGGGTTCAAGTAGTAGGCTGTCTCATATCCAAGGAAAGCCTGGGTTACTAACTTTAGCCCTGCTAAGTGCCATTTCCTCCAAGAAGGCTTCTTCCTAAGCCCAGGCAGAGAGAGCCTTGCTCTCTATTGAACACCTCTAGTACTGTGTTTGTCCTAGTCGTTAAACACAACAGATACTGCTTTGGATTCAATGTGAATGAAAACCTCTCTATTAAATTTTTAGCTCCTAAGGCAGAGTTGGTATCTTGCTCATATTTGTTTCCTCCAAAATGCCTCGCACTATGCCTTGTTTCAACTTTTTTCATTCAAAGTTTTTTGGTTTTGTTTTTGAAGAGGCCAAGCCGACAGCAGCAGGAAGAAAAATTATGCCATTTCAAATATGACCAGTGTTTGCCTCCTGTTTTCACTGTCACTGAGATGGTCCAGTCTCTACCTGGATGGAAATGACAGCATTTTTTTTTTAACATCTTTATCGGAGTATAATTGCTTCACAATGGTGCATTAGTTTCTGCTTTAAAACAAAGTGAATCAGCTATACATATACATATATCCCCGTATCTCCTCCCTCTTGCGTCTCCCTCCCACCCTCCCTATCCCACCCCTCTAGGTGGACACAAAGCACTGAGCTGATCTCCCTGCGCTCTGCGGAATCTAAAAAAAAAAAAAAAAAAAAATGGTTATGAAGAACCTAGGGGCAGGACGGGAATAAAGACATAAAGATGCAGACATAGAGAATGGACTTGAGGACACGGGGAGGGGGAGGGGGAAGGGTAAGCTAGGATGAAGTGAGAGACTAGCATGGACTTATATACTACGAAATGACAGCATTTTTAACATGATTCATGCCACCATCCTTCCATGCAGTCTCTAAAACATACAGCAGCAAGAGGAATCATAAACTTGGAACGGTATTCAGGTGATTATCTCCCTAAATGGTATTGATATGATTGTTTCCCTTGTTCTGAAGTCTCTTGCTGTTTACCTGCTTCCTGCCTTAACAGTTACTCCCAGATTATTCTCATCATTTCTTTCCTCCAGCCAGATTCCTCTTTCCTCATTTCTCATTACCTCAGGCTTTTTGCTCCAGTTCAACAAAGTTGCTTGCTGGCTCCTCAGCATGAAGAGCATAATTTGCTCTGGTCCTTCACATGCATCTTGTTAAAGGTCTAGCGCACTCTCTTTTTACCTCCCTGGGTAAAAAGGAAGTTGGTGTTGCCCTGAGGAGGTGGGCAAGAATCTCAGCAGAATTGTTAAAAATGACTTAGTTTCCCTAATTTTGCACTCATGTTTTTGAATTTTGGAATCTGTAGGTAGTATTTTAGATTTTTCCTTAAAAATTAAAAAAATCTTCCTAACAGGTTTATTAGTTTAGGCTGTTGCATATTTTGGATCTTGACTATGCTCTCAAACATATTACTTCTCCAATTCTGTTTATTTGTAAATTTTATAAACAGATAGTTAAATTTTCCATCCAACTGTTGGTGAAAGCATCAAAATAGACAATTTATTACAGATTGAATTTGATCAATTAAGCAACATTCCGTTATCATTATTTATCTAGCTACTAAATCCACTCACTTGTAATATTATCCATATCACATTTCTCCATGGAATTAGTAAGTACATAATTAAAAGTTTCTAAGGTCTTGCTGCAACCCCAATATAACATTTTATGCTGGCCTGGTAATTAGGAAAGGATATTAGGTTAACTTGCGTGGGTTTTTCTTCCTAAGGCCCAGCTGGCTCCTAGTCATTAACACTTACAAATTTCACACACCCTATTAATGATTTGTTCAAGTTTATTTATTTTTTGCCAGTGATTGAAATAAACCTTCTAAGTCTGTAGTTTCCAGAAAATATATTTGGAAAACAGAACATTGGCTTGATAATCTTCAGTCTTTTGCCATTCTCTTTTATTGACTACAGTGTCTCAAATGCTGATGTGTATCTTGTATTGCACTTGCAAATTCTTTTAGTATTCAGGGATAAAATTCATCCTGGTTAGATCCACTTGAACTGAAAGCAAGCAAGCCCTCCCCGCCCCCTGCCCCCCCCCACACACACCTAAAAAACTAACCTGATGGAAGCTCTTCAACTCTCATATCACCAATTTTTGATTTCAATTCTTTTTCTTTTAATCATGTAAACATTGAACTTACTCTCTGTTAGACTCGACAGTAGTCTTGTCTGTAAGTTAACATGAAAAATTGGATGCTATCTAACATCCACTGTGAGGGAAGAGTAGCTATCAAATTCAGGCACTATGTTTAAGTCTAGCTCTGAATTTGAAATTCGAATTATTTAAAGACCCTTTTACTTACAAGGATACTGAAAACACAGAAATGGATTTGTTTTTAACAGAGGCTCCTTATTAAAACCCATACTTCTATAAAATGATGTCTTAGATTTGTTGAAGAGGTAAAGGAGCTTCATGGTCTTCATGGTGATGTATTCCTACTCTCATCTTAGACCTGAGAAAACAGTGAGTGAAGGGGAGTGCCAGTCTAAACCCCACCTGACACCAGCTCACTCTCTTTGCTACAGTGTGTTTGTGACCTTATGTGAGGAATTAATAAGTGGACAGAAATAATAGCAAGCTAGCTATCACATATCTGTTATATTCCTCAAACAGATTTGAAGTAAACTTTGGAACTCTTGCATTTTTTATTATTTAAAAAATTATTTACTTATTTATCTTACCTTTTGACCCCTTTCACCCATTTCTCTCATCCCATCCCCCCCACTTCGGGCACCCACCAATCTGTTCTCATCTATGAGGTTTTTTTAAAAATGATTTTACATATGAGAGATTGTACCATATTTGTCTTTCTCCGTCTGACTTACTTCACTTACCATAATGCCCTTGAGGTCTCCCCATATTGTCACAAATGACAAGATTTCATTCTTTTTTATGGCTGAATAATGTTTCATATATATACACACACACACACACACACACACACACACACACACACACACACACCACATCTTCATTATTCATCTGTTGATGGACACATAGGTTACTTCCATATCTTGGCTATTGTAAATAATGCTGCAATGAACATAAAGGTGTGCATATCTTTTCCAGTTAGTGTTTTCATTTTCTTCAGATAAATACCCAGAAGTGGAATTGCTAGATTGTACGGCAGCTCTATTTTTAATTTTTTGAGGACACTCCATACTGCTTTCCACAGTGGCTGTACCAATTTACATTTCCAGCAAAATCAAACCAAAAGTGTTCCCTTTTCTCCATATCTCGCCAACGCTTGTTATTTCTTGTCTTTTTGATAATTCTAACTGGTGTGAAATTATATCTCATTGTGTTTTTATTTGCATTTCCCTGATGACTAATGATGTTGAGAGCCTTTTCATGTACCTGTTGGCCATCTGTATGTCTTCTTTGGAGAAATGTCTGTTCAGATCCTCTGACCATTTTTTAATTGGATTGTTTTTTTGTTTTGTTTTGTTTTTTGCTGTTGAGTTGTATGAGTTCTTTATGTATTTTGGATGTTAACCCCTTTTCAGATATATGATTTTCAAATATTTCCTCCTACTCAGTAAGTTGCCTTTTCATTTTTCTGGTGGTTTCCTTTGGTGTGCAGAAGCTTTTTAGTTTGCAGTAGTCCCACTTGTTTATTTTTGCTTTTGTTGTCTTTACTTTTGGTGTCAGATCCAAAAAATCATCACCAAGACCTATGTCAAGGAGGTTACCACCTATATTTTCTTCTAGGTGTTTTATTGGTGTCAGGTGTTACACTGAAGTCTTTAATCCATTTTGGGTTAATTTTTGTTACTGGTGTAATGTAGTGGTCCAGTTTCATTCTTTTGCATGTGGCTGTCCAGTTTTCCCAACACCATTTATTAAAAAGATTGTCCTTTCCCTATTGTATATTCTTGACTCCTTTGTTGTAAATTAATTGATCATATTTGTGTGGGTTTATTTCTGGGCTCTCTATTCTATTCCATTGATCTATGTGTCTGTTTTTATGCCAATACCATACTGTTTTAATTACTATAGCTTTTTAATAGAGTTTAAAATCAGGGAGTATGATGCCTCCAGCTTTCTTTCTCAAAATTCCTTTTTCTATTTTGGGGTCTTTGTGTGGTTTTAAAAAGTTTATCCTATCCATTTTTGTTTAAAGATTATTCTCCTTAAAGCAAAGATGAAAGCAAAACAAGAGACCTAGTTCTCTCTATTCTGTTATTTGTTGGTAATGTATTCTAGTGTAATAAATGGTTCCAAGTAGTGAACTTCTTGCTTTTTTTCTTTGTTGTGTCTATATTGTTTATAATCTCCTGACCCCTCAAACAATGACAACAAACCAAAAATTCCTATAATAAGCCAAGCCAAAATAAAAATTAATTAAAAAAAACAAAGTAAAAACAATCTTCAACTGGAAGGTTTGGTTCTGGGTAGTGAAGGCCCAGAGAACAGGGCTTCTTCTAACCTGACTCTGGAGTTCATGTGACATTCAGCTATTTTTGTAGTGTTTATTCTGCTCTTTTTATGCACCTTTAAAATGTATTTAGATGACCTTTAAGTGTACTAATAATATTCTTCTTTTGTGGGTTAAGAATAAAACTGTAGTTGTCCCAAGAGCCCAGACCTGTAGTAATAATAGCAAGCATTAACAGAGAGGTGTTCTCTTGACTCTATTTACCCAATATCAGTTTGATTAGATAATATCACCATAGCATCATTTACAGGTCATAATATTAGTTACTTCCTTTTTAATTTTACCTCTCAAAATTTGACTCTTTTGCTTTCCTCTCAGTTCAAGACAATAAAATTCCAAGTCCTATTTTATGAGTCTTTCAACTATGACATCTAAGGAATTTAGCATAAAGAAAAAAGTATGTACACAGAAAGGTTATATTATGCTATGCTCCTTCATTTGTGTTATGTTTATTGGTGTGTGTGTTCTAAGTTTGTATCTTTGATCCAATTTGTTGATTTTTGTAAACAATGACCTTGATATGGTAAACCAGTAGAGTTGTGCATTCATTAAAGATACTAAAACACAGCTGCTGAATAGGAGTACTTGGTCTTCTCAATGATTCTACCACCTGATACACAATTACTGGAAATGACGTTTTTTCTTATCAAACTGAACACTGAGGAACAATTTAATAATGTTTTCAACTGTAAGAAAATCTTCTCAGCAGAGTGTGGTGTTTGTTTATCGTCCATTTTCTGCTGAAGAAAGACAGAAGAATTGATGTTGAATTACACCTGAAGGACTGAAATATATTTTAAGGAATAAGCCTCAACAATGAGTGTAATTCAATATTAGAAGGATATTAGAAGGAAATTCTATCTGCTTCTGGGGAAGTCAGGTGAGGAGAGAGAAGGTAGAAGTGGGGTCATTGAGAGATAGTATTTGGGGTGAGAAATTATATCCTATAATTTTCAGAGGGGCTTTCCCAATAGGCTATATTGAAAGAAGTTTAAACTCTCTCTGGGAATTCAAGGAGGATATTAGAGAGAGACTGGATAACAGCATTTTAAGATCTTGGTTAATATTACAATTTTATGATTAACTAATCCTTTTAATAATTCAGTTGCCAGTCTATTTTACAGAAATCACATTTTCTGTTAAACCAAAGCATCGCTTAGGTGTTGAACACTGTTATGCAGGAGGCTCTTTTGGCTTCATATATTGCTAAATGCAGGCATTGGTGTTTAACAAGTGAAACTGGTTTGAATATGATTTTCCAAGGTTGAAGGTGATTCAACTTTTTCTTTTGTTTTTCATATTTGGTGTATCTGTCTTGTATGTTAATTCCATAGATGGCTAGTGGTAAAGATGACTACTTTCAATACTCAGGGTGGGTTTACTTGTGGAACTTCTTCCACTCCACCCAAACTCCCAACTTCCTGTCTATTTTGTAGAAGTTTAAGATTGCTACATGGGGGCTAGTCTCCATGTATAGTGTTTAAGGCAGTCTCACACACAGCAACTATTCTATGTTGATCATGCCCTATCTGAAATCCTCCAGGCTGTATAGTAATATCTAGTACCACCCTTAAACTCAGACAAGAGAGACCCCTTCTTTGGGTTTTGTTATGGGCTGAATTGTGTCTCCCCAACTCCCAAATTCATATGTTGAAATTCTGATCCCCAGTACCTTGAAATGTGACTGTACTTGGAGATAGGGCCTTTAAAGAGGTAATTAAGGTAAAATAGGGCTAGGGCAGGCCTGAATCTAATATGACTGGTGTTCTTATAAGAAGAGATTAGGACACAGAGAACAAAGATAGAGGGACAGTGAAAATGTGTTCATCTGCAAGCTAAGGAGAGAGAACTCAGAAGAAACCAATGCTGTGACACCTTGATTTTGGACTTGTAGCTTCTAGAATTGTGAAAAAAATAAATTTTTGTTGTTTAAGCCACACAGTTTGTGACATTTTGTAAATGAGAGCCCTAGCAGAATAATATCAATATTATGATTCAGACTGCCTCATTCTGGCTCTTTTGCCATTTATCTTTGTAAGGGACTAGAGGTCTGCAGGACCGAGGGGCATGCCCACTTGAGAGATGGGACCACCTTGTACCTATGCCTGCCTTCTAAACTACGTATGTGGACCTAGACCCTGAAATTCTATAAATAAATGGCCTGGGTCCCCTTTCAGGGCTTGAGTGGGCCTCTTACCCTTGTCAGTTCTCATGAAGGCAGATCTGTCCACTAGAAGTTGTAACCTTAGGCCCAGACTACAGCTATGTAAGAGGATTCTGGGGGAGCTTGAACAAGTGGGCTGGGGTATCCACACACAGATGTGCAAGATCCTTTACTCCAAATGTGCAGGAATGGGCTAGGGATAGAAAAAGAAGGGGTGGGGGGAAGCCCTGGATGGGATGGAGGCAGAGAAAAGGGAACAGTTCTCTTAGTGTCTTTGTGTTCTGATGTGGAACTTTGAGGACTGTGAGAATTATAAATCTGAACCTATCTTTCCAGGTTTTGGTAAAGGTATATTTTTCAAGTAGCAGGATATATTTTATTTAGAGGTTTGTAAGCTACGTGTATAATTTTAAATATTTAATTGTATGTTTTGAGGATCTCCATTTGTACTCTTATCCAGCCTCCACAATATGTTAGGCATGGGTCTGGTATCACCAATTCTTCTATTATAATTTTCTTCTCTCCATGTTAGAAACAATGTAAGGAAACTGGATTTGTGGTTGATATGAACAGTCTAATCAAATAATATATTTGAACTTAGTTTATGCCAAGTTTGAGGAGAGATGTGAAGACTTTAGTCACTAAAGTCAGAGATATGGGCAGAAGGAATCCGGAGTGTTAGCACCTGGAGAAAGGAGGCACTGTTTATATGTCCAGACTTCTGGGTTCAGATTACCTTTGATGACTTTTAACTTCAGTATTTTTGGACCATAATTGTGTCAGCTCAGGTCCTCTAGGAAACATATGTTAAGATGAAGTTAGAAGTCTCAGAAATTTATTGGAGAAATAGCCTGGGGAAGAACAGGGGCAGAGTAAGCAGGTGCACGTGGGGAAACACTTCAGAAAATGCTATTGCTCTGAGACTGTGAAGGGAGAATGGGAGGAAAGAGAAGAGGGTAAAAAGAGCTTCAAATTATAGAGCAGTTCTGAGAAACTTCAGCCAGCCCTATGGGGAGCTCCAGTGCACAGGATCCATAAAGGAGTCCTGATTTGGGAAGAAAGGGACAGGCCCTAGTACCCCAACCAGGCCCAGTCATTGGCCGGGAACTGCTGGGGAGGACATTGCTTCAGCTCAAATAATGTAACGATTCCTGAAGGTGTTATAGCTGTTATCAGCAGAATGCATTCCTCACTACAGGTTCTTAGTTGGAACAAGACCTGAGGGGTACACTATATGGCTGTTACATTTATCATTTTTTAATGATTGCAAGTATAATTTCATATTTATCATGAAAAATTTCTAAAACTAAAATAAAACCCAGAAAGTTTCAGAGAAAGTAAAAATGACCCATGATCCCATCCTGCATGGATAACCATGAACATTTTGGTAAATGTATTAGTCAAGGTTTGCCAGAGGAACCAAGAAAACAGGTTTTATATATATATATATGTGTGTGTGTGTGTGTGTGTGTGTGTATGTGTGTATGTACACATGTGCTTTATGTATGTTTATCATAAGGAACTGGTTCATATGGTTGTGTAGGCTGAGGAGTCCCAAGGACTACTATCCACAAGGGAATGCAGGAGAGCTGTCGGTACAGCTCCAGTCCAAGTTGGAATGCCTGGGAACCAGGGGAGCCAATGGTGTCATCCCAGTCTGAAATCTGAGTACAGAAGAATAATGTTGTGGCTCAAGCATTCAGGAAGAGAGAGAATTCCCTCTTTCTCCATCTCTTTGTTTTGTTTGGGCCCTCAACAGATTGGATGATGTCCACCCACATTGGGAAGGGCAATTTACCTTACTCAGTCCACTGATTAAAATGCTAATCTCATCCAGAAACACCACCAGTTTTATAAAGAAATAATGTTTAATCTGGGCATTTCATGTCTCACTAGAGTTGACACATAAAATTAATCATCATGGTAAATATCTTTAATTATAAAGATGCTTAAAAATTAAATTCATATTGTATTCATATTGTATATATTAATTGGCAAACAAGAATTTTCATTTAGGCATTCTATATTTTCCATGTTTCCACATGTCATTAAATATTCTTCTCCAGCACAATTTACTGATTACATAGTAAAACATTTTATGACTATGCCAGAATTTATTAACCAATTTATTTCTTATTTTTGAACATTTAGCTTTCTAGTT
This sequence comes from Mesoplodon bidens, assembly GCF_964165515.1. NCBI lineage: Eukaryota > Metazoa > Chordata > Mammalia > Artiodactyla > Ziphiidae > Mesoplodon > Mesoplodon bidens. Next base: position 71,109,679 of record NC_138176.1, read on the forward strand.
TTTCCCTATTACTATTAAAAATAACATGATGAGTATCCTAGTCTACAGTGATATTAAAATAATTTACAAAGATGGAATTTTTTGGTCAAAGGAAGTTTCATGTTTAAGGACTTTTGTTGAGTGTTGCCTGAATGCCTTCCAGAAAGGTTGCAGCCTTTATGCTTCTTTCTGAGTCATGTGAGAGCTACCTGTTGCCACTCATCCTAGCTCACCTGTGGTATTTTATTTTATTTTTTTACATTATATTTTAACCCAGAAAAATTAAAAACTCCATTTGCATATTCAACTGAAACCTCTTTCTGTGCTTCTCAACACTCTCTATGCCCTTTATACTATTAACCCATTTGCAGTCTGAGAGGATAGTCATGTTAGTGACTGCTCAATCCCAAACAACTGAGTATTGGACTGAGAACAGAAGAGTAGACTGGGACCCACCGCAATGAAGTGATCTGCTCAAGATCACTGAGCTTGTTGGTGACAGCTTGGGTATCAGAACCCAGGTCTCTCAACTCTTGTCTGTGTTTTCTCTGTACTGGAAACTACTGGATAAACTTTAAGGAAAACTTGGAACTTGGACAATGTTTATTTATTGAACACAGTTTTACATAGTATTTCTTATGTCCCAGACACCATTCTAAGTGCCTTAGAAATATTTGACTCATTCAGTCCTTATAACAACCCTATGAGGTGTAGTATTAAGAATTCTGCTTTGTATATGAGAAAACAGGCACAGAGAGGTTCAGTAATTGCTCAAGGTCACACAAGGTAAGTGGTAGAGAATTTGAACCCAGGCAGTATGGCTTCAGAGATTATTCTCTATTCTTTAAATTACAGGATATAGAAAAGAGAGCTAACTTCCTAGCATGTTTTATCTTTTATCTGAAAATGTATGTTTTAAGAATGTCCCATGTGCAATGTTGTTACAGAAAGCGATTTCTATTAGTTTTGTTGGACGGGACTAATGGTGTTTATGTTCTACTCAGACATTGCCTAGTATTTCTTTATTGTGGATCCGTCCCATCATTCATCAGTAAGGGAACTAGTCTGTCTTATTCACTGCTGAGCCCCAGGTACCTGGCCCTCAATACCTGGAACAGGACATAACAGGTGCTCCAAAGCATTATGTGATTTAATGTTCAGGGAAATCTCTCTCATGAAGCTTCGATTGAGACCTAAATGTACAAAGGAACCAGACATACAGTTATGTCAGGATAGAGTCAGCTGGAAGAAGGAAGATCAAGTATAAATACCCTGAGCAGGAACATGCTTCACATGTTTGGTGGACATAAAGATGTTTCTGTGGCTACAGCACAAGAAGTGGTGGCAGATGAGATCAGAGCAGTGAGTGGGGTCCAGTTCTTGTTGTGCCTCATGGGCTGACGCAGTTAGGAGTTTAGATATGTGCTACAAGTGGAATGGGTAAATTTTGTGCGGCTCTGAGCAGGAGGACAGTACCATCTGAGGTGGGTTATCAAGTGATTTCACTGGCTCTGGTGCAGTGAAAGAATTTCCTTCAAGGGTAGCAGTAGGGACATTTCTAATCCAATCTACTTCATTAATGTTAATTAAAAATCTGCCATCAAATCGTGTTGTGATGTTTTATTTACATAAAATCGAGTTCAGAATGATTACTAAACTTATTTTGAAAGCGCAAAATAAAGTGTCCCTAAGAAATTAATTCCCAGTCCCTCCATCTCCTTAGAAATGCAATTGTTTATCAAATCTTTACTGAGATTAGCAAATGATCTTAAAATTCGATTTCACTGATGAACCTAGGGGCAGGACAGGAATAAAAAGACGCAGATGTAGAGAATGGACTTGAGGACACGGAGAGGGGGAAGGGTAAGCTGGGACGAAGTGAGAGAGTAGCATTGACATATATACACTACCAAATGTAAAATAGATAGCTAGTGGCAAGCAGCCGCATCAAGCGGGGAGATCAGCTTGGTGCTTTGTGACCACCTAGAGGGATGGGATAGGGAGGGTGGGAAGGAGATGCAAGAGGGAGGGGATATGGGGATATATGTATACATATAACTGATTCACTTTGTTATACAGCAGAAACTAACACAACATTGTAAAGCAATTATATTCCAATAAAGATGTTAAAAAAATTCTATTTCAGTCTTTACTTTTCCAAGTATACTAGAATCAACAGTTTTATTTGCCCCCCAATACCCTTTTTAATGTTATTTTATTGGAAACATTAGCATTAGTTACTGTGTTTTTATTAATATATAAAGTATAGTGTGTAGCCCTCCTTTAATTTTCTGTAGGTGGCATATCTATTTAAAATATATTGGGAAATTTATTAATACAGTTGAATAATTCTGAATTGAATATATCAAATATGAATACACTTAATAAACAGATTTATTGCCTTAAGTATAAAGATATTGTATGCTAAGGCTTTTCTCATTTTGGAAAAGATGTTTACTTAATAAAGAAATGTGTGTTCATAATCATCACCTCTCAGAATTTAGTGTTCTCGGTAAAAGTCAGATAAACTTATTTAGTCTGGTTGTGCTTCTTTTTTGTCATGTTATTTTACTTTCTTTTTCTATTTTTTCTCATTGGTTATGTAGACAAATATTATATAAATCATATTTTACTTACATTTTCCCAAGCAGCACTTGGTATAAAGTGCCAATAATACTCTTATTTAGCAAGGTATTTCCATGTAATTATAGTGTTAATTATGTGATCAAGAACACAATAAACTGACCTATGGTATTACACACACACACACACACACACACACACACACACACATCTCTTATGCTTTACTTTAAATGGATAATTCCCGTTTGTGGTGTTGAACTTACTTTTGAAGGTCAATTCAAGAAACTGTTTCTCAGACTTCTCTGAGTTAGGGATATTTAGGGATATTTTTGACATTTTGGCAACAATACTTTTATAGAGACGGTAATATAAAAATCAAGATGAAATAATACCAGTCATAAACAAAAATATGTGGAAGTTGTGGCCTTGAGAAATCTATTTGGGGACTGGAACATGCTTTGAAAACAAAACAGGCTACCATACATTTAGATGTTACAAGGGAGAGAAATAGAAAAAACAGTCTGAATCTTTGGGTGTCAAATTGATATGCTGTGTCTAATTGTTTTCTAATTGATTATAAAAGGATTTTTTTTAGAAAGAAATACTGTACAGATTTAAAAAATAAATCTGAGAAAGATTCCCTTTTGTTTTTATTTTTGCTATGAGTTTAGAATAGCTGGAGGTGGCAAAGTGACAAAAGAGTGCCTTAGGATTTACACAAAATTTAATAGATGTTTGACTCATAAGTGCATGGTGTGGTAAACCTGTGCCTAGCTCATAGTATAACAGTATCTGAGCTACCTTTCTAGTGTATATTACACAGAATTATTTCTTGTCTTTTGCTCTCCCTAGGTGGGAGAACGCACACAGTAAGAATTATGATTTCCACTTTTCCAGTGTGGGGGAATTGAGGCTGAGAGAGGTTGATGTAATTTGCTAGGGATCACAAATACCATATGCAGTTATGCCTGGTATATTACCCATCTTCTCATCAATGTTTCTAACTATATTGAGTATGAAAATGTCTTGTTCAAAACAAATCACCATAAAAATATTACATTATGTAAAAAGTCAACCTATATATTAATGTACAGTGTATCATTAATTTAGTTAGCAAATATTTGTTGAGTGCCTCCTATATTTCAGGCACTGTTCTGATTCTGTATATTAATCAGTGAACACAGCCAGCAAAAATTCCTATCTTTGTAAAGCTTACATTGTAATTGGAGGAGATAGAAAATAAACCATAAAATAGTAAATAAATCAATTATATAAGATGTTTGGATGGATAAATATTTTGGAAAAAAATAGAAGAGACTAAGGGGAATTGGGAATCAAATGCATGTTGGTCCAATGTTACCCCATTGATGAAGTGACATGTGAGCCAAGACTTAAAAGAGATACGAGGATGACTCAAGTGTCTATCAGGGAGAAGAGCAGAGATAATGGCTAGGGCAAAACATATGAGGAGGCAGATACTGGTGGGAAATGCAAGAGGAGCTAATGAGAAGAGAGAATGGAAGATAAAGTAGAGGAGTGGAAGTGACAGCAGGAATGAGAGAGGAAGGTGGTGGACAGCCTTGGGGGTCCTTACAGTGACCAGGACTTTTTATTCTGAGAGAAACATGGAGCCGTTGGAGGGTTTGAGCAGGTATGTGCTGTGTTCTGACTTAAGTATTGAAAGGAGTACTCTGGTTGCTTATGTTGAGAACAGAGTGTAGGGAGCACAGGTGGAAGCAGAAGGGGTGGTTAGAATATTACTGCTAAAATCCAGGTGAGAGATGCTAGTGGCCAGAACCAGGGTGGTAACAGTGAGAGTGGTAAGTGTCTGGATTTGGAATATTCCAGTGTTTTGAAGAGATGACCAATAGGATTTCTGGATAGGTTAGATGTGAGATGTGAGAGAAAGTGAGGTGTCAAGCATGACTCTAACATTTTTGGCGGAAGTACAGAGCTGCCATTAACTGCAGTGGGGAAGATGAAAGTCAAACTGGTTTTAGGAGAAATATCAGGAATTTCAGCCGGAGATGCTCATTAGCTATCCAGATGGATATAGTAAGTATTGTTTAAATATAGGAGTCTAAGCCTGGAGATATAAAATTGGGATTGTATTCAAAGCCATGACACTGGCTAAGACCTTCTTAAGGGAGACAACTCCACGATCTTATTCAGCCCCTGCCTCCAGCTTAAAGTTCATAGTCCTCTCCATTGGATCCAAAAGTGGCTTTAACATTTAAGGGATGTTCACTGTTCTATAAACCAAAGGGCAAGTTATCTGACCCCAGTACCCTCACATTATATTGGTGAGAAATAACAAAACCACATAAAATCACTCGTAAAAGGGGAGAATGGGAAATACATGGTAGTCACTGCCTGTAACAGTGACCAAATGACACTGGGCAGGAATATCAAGGACTTCCTGCCTTAGCTGAGGGTTAAGATCCTTGGTTAGGTCCTCTGGCAGACCCCAGTTCAGATAGCTGGGAGAACTTCTCTAGTCCACTATCCTTCCTTACCTTCCAATGGATTTTAACCGTTTTCTTGACTTGTATTATTACAAAGAATATTCAATGAACATTCATGTTTACTAGTTCAAGTGTACATATCTGAAGAATAAGTTCCTAGAAGTGAAAAATCTGAAAGTTAATGCATTGAAACTTTAATAGATATTTCCAAATTTTCCTATAAAATAATTTATATTCAATGTTAGAGACCTCCTGTTTTGAAGGATCTCTTCTTAGTATAAAGAATTTCATGGTCCCATATATGACATGATTATATTTCCAGTTTTTGTTGCTTGTCATGTAGTGATATCACTGCATTTAAAAAGTTTGAATTTTAGTTCTCAAAATAGAAGCATCTCATATTTGAAAAATACATGTTTGTTCATATATGTACAAGATGGATTAGTTGACTCATTATGAGTTAGTTGATTAATTATTAGTTGGCAGATATGAGTTAGTTGACTGCTAAAGATTGATTTATGTACCTCAGTGGTCTCTGCTCATAGTTTGGGAATCATGACACTAGACTGTGAGCTTATCTAGCTTCAGGCTTATGCTTTGGCCTCCTGTAGTATTTGGCACTAAATTTTGCACATAGTTGATCTTCTGGAAATATTAGTTGATTTGAGTACTTTTCATGTTCACTATTATTTGTTTCAAATTAAGATTTTTCTCTTTTCAAATTCACCACGGGGGAGAAAAGCAGATTCTCACAGCTTTCCTCTTACATCCCTTCCTTAAAATGAGACGTTTTGAGGTTTTCTAAGGATTATTTTTGTTCCTTTTGTTTTGGTGTCAACCATTGGGAAATAAAATAGGGAAAAATCCTCCCACTTTCTGGCTGCCTCCAGTTAACTGACGTCGGGATTGGGAGTAGCAGTGAGTCTAAAAGGACTAGGACAGGAAGTGTTGGAGACTGGAGTGAATTGCATGCCAATTGTCATGTGAAAATGTAAACCTGTTTTTTTTGCCATATTTTGCAGTTATTTATGAGTAGCCAGAAATCTGGATTTTATGTTCCATTATTTTAAAACTAAGTAAAAATAAAATATGTCATGGACCAAACAAAGCAAGTCTATGGGCTGTATTTGGTGTGTAGCTTACAGATTTATAACTTCTGTGCAAGGAGATCTTTAGGCTCAGGCTTATATTTAATGCCATTTGACTTCTCTTTATTGTAAATAGCAATCCAAATCTCACTACCACTCTTTAATAATATCGTGTCATACACATGAAGGCTTATTTCTGACAGCTATATTCTATATTCTATTAGGGAAGAGACTGAGACCACTTGGCTTATTACTGTGTCTGGTCCTATTATAGTCAGTACTCAATATTTGTTGACTATATTACTGTCAGATAGAAAATTGGATTTCCAAATTTATTGGGTAAATACTGAGATGGGTGGCAATCATAATGTCTAGTAGCAGGTGACATACATAATATAAAATTTTCCCCCAAAGTTGATATTATTTCTTCATTTTATGCATTATTTGAATTTCTTCATTTTTGTTTTTTCCTTTGTATTTTATTGTGTTTGTGTTTCTTTATTTCTTTTAGTTTTTATAGGAGAGAAAAATATTAGATATAGGTTGCTTAGGGCCTTTCAGAATAATTATTTTTTAAAAAAGGTTTTCTTTGTGCTCACAAAATATAGGTGTCTTTAAAAAATATGGACTTAAAATGTTCTGCTCCATTTATTATAAACTAAATGTCTTGGCAATTCTAACATTTTGGTATTCAGGCTGCTTCTTGCTTTCAGAAATCACACAAAAGAAATCTTTGGTCAAAGTATCTTCAATCTTAGTTTTGAAAATGTGGTCACCATTTGTTTTCCCACCAAATCATGCCACTTTCATGCTTTCTTATTTTCCTTTTTCGAAACCCAATTCAACTATTTGGTTGAAGGCACTAATTATACCTTCCTCATTATCATTCATTTTCTTTCCAGGAAACTGGCTCTCAAAGTGTGGTCCACAGACCCTCAAAGGTACCTGAGCCCTGATTCAGGAGGTCTGTGAGATAAATTATTTTCATAATACTAGTAAGCCTTTTTGCCTCTTTTATTGTGTTAACATGTTCACCAATAGTGCAAAAGCAAGGGTAAATGAAACTCTTGGAATTTAGCAGGAATTAAGGCACCACACACTTGCAGTAAGAATTTAAGACAACACTAAAATAGAGAATGTCCTTCCACTACGTATCAAAGTACAATGGTTGTCTAAAGAAAAACACTTTTTTTTGACTCACAAACTGAGGCCTTTCAAAGTGATTTGGAATTGCCTTTTGCTTAGCGGGGAGAGGGAGTTTCCTAGATAAGCAGAGAAGCAGTAGAATGGATAGGCAGTGCTTGGTTCAAGGGCTCACTAAAGATTAGGGTTTAGTGCAAGGAAAACAATGTGCATTTCAATTATTTTTAGTAAATTTATATATTTGTGTAGGCATCACCACAATCCATTTTTAGAACACTTCCATTACTCCACAAATTTCCCTCATCTTTCTTGCAGTTAAGCCTAATTCCAACCCCCTCAGTCACAGGCAATTACTGATCTGCTTTTTGCCTGTTTAAATTTGTCTTTTCAGAATATTTCATATAAATGGAATTATATAACATGTAGTCTTTTATGTCTAGCTTCTATCACTTAGCATGTTTTTGAAGTTCATCTGTGTTGTAGCATATATTTCAGGTATTTCATTCCTTCATTCCTCTTTATTGTGAAATAATAGTCTTTTGTATGTATATGCCACGTTTTATTTATCCATTCATCAATTAATGGGTATTTGGGTTGTTTCCAGATTTTGGTTCTTATGAGTAAGGAGACTATAAATATTCACAAGGTACTATTTTAATTCCTTTGTTGATTTTTAAAGTTCTATTTTAAAATATAATTTTCAGTTATTATACTTTCCATCTCCAGAATTTCCATTTAATTTCTAGTTCTATATAATTTCTTGGTCTTTATTGAGATTCTTTATTCATTGTAATCTCAAACTATCCTGAAGTGGGGTTGGGATACAGGGCCTCTTTCAAGAGAAATACTGTCTTATAAGGGACAGAAAAAGTTAAAGGTTACTTTTTAGATAACTTCTGATTTCCTGATACCCTCTGTCCAAAGACTGTGTAGTTTGGAATAGGTGTTTTTAAAATCTGTACTATTTCAAAGTTATTGTATCATGAATGTTATGTCCTGAATCCATCACAGTTAGGGATTCTGATATCCAAAAGTTTCAATTTTTGAAACTCAAAAACCCTTTGCTCCCCAAACTATTTTTTCTGCATGAGTTTCAGAAAGTTATTTCAAAACTCCAAAGCTATGATTCCATTTCTTTTTATTGTTTTCTGTGATGAAATACTTGCCTTGAAGTAATAGGAATTCTGCTTGAGTGAGGAGGAGGAACATAGGGTAAAATGAATAACCAGGACTGAAAATATAGCAATTAATATAGGAAAACATTATTTCACCATACATATGTTCCAAAACTCCAAAGAGGTCATGGTTGAAATATATGGGAGTCTTCTGTTTTGTGATATGGATCGTGGATGACAATAAAAAATTACAAAGTAGTTGAAATGTTTAAACTATAAGAATAGTTGTTCTTTACCCTATACACCTTCTTATAACTCCCTTTATCCAATTTAGGTCACCAAACCTACTTCTCCCCACCTCTGTCTGACACACCAGGTAGATTTACTGAGTATATTTTCCTTGTTTGACACTTCATATTTTCTTTTCTTTTTTAATTGATGAGCTTACACTGACACAGTATAATCACCCAAAGTTCATAGTTTACATTATGATTCACTCTTAGTGTTGTACATTCTATGGATTTGGACAACTGTATAATGACCTGTATCCATCATTATAATACCATACATAGCATTTTCACTGCCCTAAAAATCCTCTATGCTCTGCTATTCATCCACCCATTCTACTCCTGGTAGCTACTAATATTTTTTACTGTCTCTATAGATTTGCCTTTTCCAGAATGTTATATAGTTGTAATCATGCAGTATATAGCCTTTTCAGATTGGCTTCTTTTGCTTAGGAATATGCACTTAAAGTTCTTTCATGTCTTTTCATGGATTTATAGCTCATTTATTTTTAGCACTCAATAATATTCCATTGGATGGATCATAGTCTATTTATGCATTCACCTACTGAAGGACGTCTTGGTTGGTTCCAAGTTTTGCACTTATGAATAAACCTGCTATAAACATCTGTGTGCAGATTTTTGTATGCACCTAAGTTTTCATCTCATTTGGGTAAATACCAAGGAGTACAATTGCTGGATCAGATGATAAGAGTATATTTAGTTTTATAAGAAACTGCCAGACTGTCTTCCAAAGTGGCTGTACTACTTTACATTCCCACCAGTGATGAATAAGGGTTCTTGTTGCTCCACAGTCTCACCAGTATTTGGTACTGTCAGTGTTCTGGATATTGGCCGTTCTAATAGGTGTGTTGTGGTATCTCATTGCTGTTTTAATTTACATTTCCCTGATGACATATGATGTGGAGCATCTTTTTGTATGCTTATTTGCCACTGCATATCTTCTTTGGCGAGGTTTCTTTAACACTTATGACCCATTTTAAAATCAGGTTGTTTGTTTTCTTATTGTTGAGTTTTAAGGGTTCTTTGTATATGTCGGGTAACAGTCATTTATCAGATGTGTCTTTTGCAAGTATTTTCTTCCAGATTATGGCTTGACACTATCTTTCACAGAGCAGAAGTTTAATATTAATGAAGTCTAGTCTATCAGTTATTTCTTTCATGGATTATGCCTATGACATTATAACAAAGAAATCATCCCCATTCCCAAGATCATCTATGTATACCCCTATTTTATCTTCCAGGAGTTTTGATTTTGCATTTTACATTTAAGTCTGTGATCCATTTTGAGTTAATTTTTGTGAAGGGTGTAATGTCTGTGTTTAGATTTATTTTTTTAATATATTATTTTTAATTGAAGTATGGTTGATTTACAGTGTTGAGTTATCAAAATGATTCAGTTATATATGTGTATGTTTGTGTATATATATATAATATATATATATATATTTCTTTTTCAGATTCTTTTCCATCATAGTTATTACAAGATATTGAATATAGTTCCCTGTGCTATACAGTAGATCCTTGTTGGTTATCTATTTTATGTATAATAGTGTGTATCTGTTAATCCCGAACCCCTAATTTATCCCTCCCCCCCACCTTCCCCTTTGGTAACCATAAATTTGTTTTCTATGTCTGTGAGTCTATTTCTGTTTTATAAGTAAGTTCATTTTGTATCATTTTTTAAATTTTTTATTTTATTAACTTATTTGGTTGTGCCAGGTCTTAGTTGCAGTTATGGCATGTGTGTGGGATCTAGTTCCCCAACCAGGGATTGAACCACGGACCCCTGCATTGGGAGAGTGGAGTCCTATCCACTGTGCTACCAGGGAAGTCCCCCTGTATCATTTTTTTTAGATTCCACATATAAGTGATATAATGTATTTGTCTTTCTCTGTTTGACTTACTTCACTTAGTATGATAATCTCTAGGTTAACCCATGTTGCTGCAAATGGCATTATTTCATTCTTTTTAATGACTAATATTCCATTGTATATATACATAACATCTTCTTTATCCATTCATCTGTCCATGGATATTTAGGTTGCTTCCATGTCTTGGTTGTTGTAAATAGTGCTCTATGAACACTGGGATGCATGTATCTTTTCGAATTAAAGTTTTCACCTTTTCTGGATATATGCCCAGGAGTGGGATTTCAGGATCATATGGTAACTCTATTTTTAGTTTTTTAAGGAACCTCTATACTGTTCTCCATAGTGGCTGCACCAATTTACATTCCCACCAACAGTGGAGGAGAGTTCCCTTTTCTTCACACTTTCCCCAGAATTTATTATTTGTATAGCTTTATTGTTTTTCATGTGGATGTTCAGTTGTTCCAGGACCATTTGTTGAAAAGACTGTCTTTGCTCCATCACATTGACTTTGCTCCTTTATTGTAGATTGGTTAGTTATATTTATTTGGGTCTATTTCTGGGCTGCCTATTCTGTTCCATTGATCTTTTGGTCTGTTCTTTTGTCAGTACCATGCTGTCTTGGTTACTGTAGTTTTATAGTAATTCTTGAAGTTGAGTAGTGTAAGTCCTCCAACTTTGTTCTTCTCCTTCAATAATGTATTGACTACTCTGGGACTTTTGCCTATTGATATAAACTTTAGAATCAGTTTGTCAATATCCACAAAATAATTCGCTGGGATTTTGATTGGGATTGCATTGAATCCATAGATCAAGCTGAGAAAATTGTCTGACATCTTGACAATATTGAGCCTTCCTATCCATGAATATGAAATATCTCACCATTTGTTTAGTTCTTTGATTTTGTTGATCAGAATTTTATCTTTCTTCTCATATAGATCTTATGCACATTTTGTTAGATTTGTACCTAAGATTTTGTATTTTTGAGTGCTAGTGTAAATAGTATTGTGTTTTTTAACTTCAAATTCCACTTGTTTATTGCTGGTATGTAGACCGATGATTAACTTTTGTATATTAATCTTATATCCTCAAACTTTGTTATAATTGCTATTAGTTCCAGGAGTTTTTTGTCAATTACTTCAGATTTTCTACATAGACAATCATGTCTTCTATGAACAAAGATAGTTTTATTACTTACTTCCCAATCTGTATACCTTTTATTTCCTTTTCTTGCCTTATTGCATTAGCAAGGGCTAAGAAGTAGTAAGAGGGGACATCCTTGTCTTGTACCTGATCTTAGTGAGCAAACTTAGTGGAAATGTTTTTCACCATTAAGTGTGATGTAACCTGTAGGATTTTTGCGAATAGTTTTTATCAAGTTGAAAATGTTCTTCTTTATTCCTAATTTACTGAAAGTTTTTATCATAAATGTGAGCTGGATTTTGTCAGATGCTTTTTCTGCATCTACTGATATGGTCGTGTGATTTTTCTTTTTTAGTCTGTTGATGTGATAGATTACAATTAATTGATGATTAATAGATGAACCAGTCTTGCATACTTAGGATAAATTTCACTTTGTCATGGTGTATAATTCTTTTTATACCTTGTTGGACTTGATTTGGTGATTTTGTGATTGTTGTTGAGGAAGTTTACATCTATGTTCACGGGAGATACTGGTCTGTCATTTTCCTCCCTTGCAGTGTTTTTCTCTGGTTTTGGTATTAGGGTAGTAGTGGCCTTATAGAATGAATTAGGAAGTACTCCCTCCACTTCCATCCTCTGAAAGAGATTGTAGAGAATTGTTACCTCATATTTTCAACCTTCATTTTTCTTCTTTTCTTGTTCTTAATTTCCAAGGTATCAAAGAAGTAAATCCATGCTAGTTAATGAATGTTGATAATTAAAAGTGTGCTGTATGTCTATCCCTTCCCAGATAATTTGTACAGATTACAAAAGTCTTTTGTATATAATGCTGACATAAAAGAGGGAATTTCATTCCAGGTTTGGGGTTAAGAGGGATCAGAGAGAGAGGAGGGAAAACTATGGCAGCCAGCAGAAGTTTTGGTGCAGGATTTCTTTTGTGATACCCACATTCTATCCCAGCATGTTACCTGACTCTTATTCTGCTGGCTTAGAGCCTGCTTTATGGACACCTCTGAAGCCTTTTGCATTTGTTATGTTCTGAATGTACTTCTTAATCTGTGTTTCAATGATATTTACTTATTTTTTTTCTTTCTTTACAAACTTCATTTAAAACATCCTCTTTTGCTGTCTTAGACTGTAATCAAGCCTTACAGTGGGAGAGATGGAAAAACTGTCAACCCAAAAGCCATAATTTCCATTTATAGAAACAGACCCAGTTTTTTGAAGGTATGTAATTCCTATGTGGAAGGAAACAGGCTTGTTTCCTCTCTTTTTGGTGTTTAAAAATATTATTTGTATACTTATTATTTTTTACAGGATCAATTATATAACCATTCAGATAATTTAGATCTTTTCAAGCTTGACTTCTGAATATGCTAGTTGACTGAGATAAAGACTTCCCCCATCAGTTTATCTAAACAACATCTTTAGTTCTATTTTGTATGATATGTATGTCTCACATGGAGCAGGTATTCAATAAACACTTGCTGAGTTGATGAATGAATACCTGTTCTTGCCAAATGTTTACAGGGTAGAAATGATAAGTGAACATGAATGTTGTTACTTTCATTGAATGAAATCTCTCCACAGATCCTGTGGTTCGATGTTTTCTTTGACTTAGGAGAGAAATTAAAGAATGACATTTTAAAAGTCTCTGGATTAGAGCACTACCAGTGCAAGATTTGGAATGTCAGCTTCATATGTATCTTACTTCTTACAGGGCAGCTCTGTTCTGTGAGGTAGCCCAGGGATGTTAAGTACCCTTATCTTGTTGCTTCACCGTCCCTTAAAGCAGTGCTTCTTAAACTTCATGTGTATATACACCACATAAAAATATTATTTAAATGTAAATTATGTCATTTATTAACCAACTGTAGGCCTGGTATTCATTGTTTTGTCAGGTACTTTATGCTTTGTCTTAATGCAGAATGAGAGCCTGCTGAAGCTTGTTATTTCAATTTATTTTCTTAAAATATAAATAATCAATAGCATAAATAGCTACATTTATTTCTCCCAGAGGCACAGTTCAATCTTTGGGTTGATTATGAAGCACTAAATCTTCTTGTTTTGATACTGTGGAAATAATTGAATTCCATTAATGATCAGTGAATGTAGTCTGTGTGCTGTCCTTTAGGGCCTGTTAGAATAAGTTGTATACTAGTTCAAATCTCCCTTTGTGATTTATTTATTAAACTGAACTGTATTCTTACATAGTTCAAGGTCTTGGTATTTTGTGGATATCTTTGCCTCCATAATAAGCTTCTTCCATACTCTAACTGCTGCATTCGTTATTCCATTTCTGCTGACTTTAAAGTGTTGATGTCTGCCAAATTTTATAACTTCCCAGAGAAGAAAGGGAAATTAAACATGAACCATAGTGCATTTGAACAAAATACATGCTACTGTTAGAGGTTGGGTGAATAAATATATACTGAGAAGTCTCTAGGTATGGTCTCTTATTAAGGGTCTTTGGTTTATTTGATTCCACATATTCATATTTTAACATATCAGATTCTTTAAAAAGGTGTAATTTTTTACTATCACAGGCATTTTTACCCAGATGAGTATTTTATAGTAGAAAAGTGACCACTTGCACAGAGAGTTTAGCAGTTGGCCATGTAGATAATAGGATGACAATTGCTTCTAGTTAAACAATTGACTATAATACAGTAGACTTACTTGTGAAGGTAAACTTGTAATTGCCCTCAATCGTGGGGAACTCAATTACTACATTTAGGGAGGCGTTCTTTAGTCATCTGTTACATTTCTTCCGCTGTGAAACGGACTCCATGAGAGTTTATTACTGGAATCTCCGACACTAGAACTGAAGTGAGACCGTTCTGGTAATATGATGAAATCCATAGCACTTTTTCAAGAAAAGTGTGCACATATAGATACATTCATATTTCTAAATATAATTTTATGGAATTTGTAGAACTCAAAAGTAAGATTAAAATTAACTGAAGCTAGAAAGAGAAAGGGGTATAAAAATCAGGTTGAGTTAAAAGGGGAAGGTATCCCTGGTGAGATAAAAGAAAACAACAAAAGAAGAAGAAATGATAAATAAGTTTAATTTACAGACTGTGTTCTTCAGATTATTAGCTTCTAGCCGTGCATGCTCTACAGATTAACAGTTCTCTGGCACTTCTAAGAAATTACTTACCTCTTAAAGATCAGTGGCAAAGATGAGAAAATGAAGGGAAATTGCTAATATATGCCAAGATAAATGTCAATATACAAATGCAGCAGTTATATGTTAAAAATTTATCTCAAAGAACTAAAAAGGGGTGGGAGAAAATATGTATGTATATGAATATTAGTTTTACTGTTAACACAGCAAAAATGCAAGCATCCTGTGTTCAACGATAGAGCACAGATCGATTAAATATGGAATGTTTTTGTCAGTACATTACTATGCAACCATGAAAAGTAATGTTGTAGACCAAAGCCTCTCAAATTTTTATGTACATGTGAATCAGTGTTGTGCTGGTAAATGCTTAACAACCGGCTTTCTGATACAAATTTTGGCTTGAGGTGTTTGATGATTTCCCTGATACAAATATTCCACCAAGGCTGATTTCAAGTTACCAAAGTGATGCCACTGAATGCAGAGTTGGGAAGAAATGTGCACAATTGGCTCTCTTAAGATGCAAGCCACCTCCAGCGTACCACTGAATTATGAATCACTTGTGGTCTCATTTTAATGCAGATTTGGATTCACTAGGTCTAGGATAAAGCCTGGGAATTTTCATATCTAAGAAGTTCTTAAGTCATGCTGCAGCTGCTGTTCTGGGCACAGTTGGAGCAGGGAGGTTGTTGAATAATATCTGTTGACAAGGGGAAAATGTTCCCAGTATATTCCTATATGAAATTAAAACAGGAGACAAAATTGTGTAGATTGTTATACTATATTCTAAAGATATATATATATATATATATATATACATATTGTGTCACATAATATATTCACACATGTCTATATAATATGTATATGCCCAATAAGTTGATAAAAGCATAACTTCTAGGAATGGAATCAAAATGAAATTTTATTTTTGTCTCCTTCAGGCCCTTTAAAATTAATTTAGTGGAGAAAGTTTCTCCCCCTGAATGTTAACTTAAAAATGAACTGTCGGGCTTCCCTGGTGGTGCAGTGGTTGAGAGTCCGCCTGCTGATGCAGGGGACACGGGTTCGTGTCCCGGTCTGGGAAGATCCCACATGCCGCAGAGCGGCTGGGCCCATGCGCCATGGCCGCTGAGCCTGCGCGTCCGGAGCCTGTGCTCTGCAATGGGAGAGCCCACAACAGTGAGAGGCCCACGTACCGCAATAAAAAAAAAAAAAAAAAAAAAAAAAAGAACTGTCTAAATTACAAAACACAGTATGGATTTAGAAAATAGGATGTGAAGTTTTAACGATTAAAACTCCAAACTTTAAGATCAAATCTTCTCTCCTCTTTCAGCCAGCACAGTGTTCAGGTGGGCTACCTGCATTTGGGAAGGGTGTATGGTTAGCTTCTCCTCCTCCTGCTCTTGATCTGAAGTTTTCCCACTTGATGTCAGGCCCTTTCGTGACTGGTGCACATAGGAGAAAGGAAAGAAAGGGGGATAAGAAAGTTCTCAGTGGCACCCTTAGTGTTGTAAGCTGGCTTTGGCTCTCTGGACAGGCAGATGGTTGACGTGTGACTCTTCCATGGAGCACTTTGGTGGATTCCTCAGATCCTCGTATCTGGGACTTCTTGATGCCATGCCTCAGCATGCAAATTGCTATCCTGTGTGATCTTCCAAGATGTTTTCTGCAATCCCTAGGAATTCTGAGTCCACCTCCAATTTTTTATTGCTCAATTTTTCATTGAGTCTCTTTACCCCTCTAGAGACCCAAGGCAATTCTAACCCCTGCACTTTTTCACATGGGAAATTTTCACTTATCTTTAAACCTGAGCAACTCAGAAAAGTCGAGACCAAGTCTCATGCAGCAGTGGCTCCTCCATCAGAGCAGTCAGCCTTTTCACCCTCTAGACTTTCCCAGGGGAATGTCAGACTCCAGCCCACCACACCCCCACTTTGGGGTCACATATTAAACTCTCCCATTAGTTCTATTGAAGCTGGGGTTCCCTCCTTCATCATAGAGCTTTAGGTGTGGCACAGGCATTCCCAGTGCTTCCCCCTTGGGTATCAGTAGGATACCCAGCATTTCAGTATCTCTCTCCCCAGATCTTCTCTTGAAAGTCTTCCTCTCTCCTGTTTGGGTTTCATTTTCATCCCTGATTTGGTGAAAAATTCTAAAAGGCTTGAAAGAATCCTCTCCCTTCGACTTTTTAAAAATTAATAAACTATACATTTGAGTCTGGCCCTTCTCTCTGGTATGAAAGATCAATCATGTTTTGGTCTTGATTGAAATTCAGCTTTAGTAAACATAACACAAAACAGAAGGATGTGCCTCAAAATACTAACATTGGCTATGAAGAGGTGGTGAGGTTATGGGTGTTTTCTTTTGAACTTGTATTTACTTTACCATTTTTTTGTGACTATATCACTTTTGTAACTTAAAATATATTATTGAAAAGCAACACATTTTTTACTTTTTGGCTTTTTAAATATAGCAGTACGTTAGTTGTTTTTATAACTAGTTTGGTTCTTATTTCTTAGTTCATTCTCTAAATGCTGCCCTAATTTATGCCACTGTTAGGAATATATGTATAAATGTCATGTTTTTAAAGAGCCAGTTTAATATCTGAAAGAGACAGTGAAAAGCTTAGAATTTTATATTATGCATGTATAAAAATGACTTTTCTTGTTGAAGGCAAACATTGACTGATTTAATGAAAGTTCTAAAAGCTCTGTGTAACCCTAGGTTAGTCTCTGTCTAGAATTCCCTTGTCTTTTTGTGTGCCACCTTCTCTAATTTATAAAAAATGTGAAAGAAATAATAGTTTTCCTCCTAGTTAGTAGCAACACACCAAATTTCCCCATGGTTAGGGGAGATGATGGAGAACAGAGCCAGAGTAGAGTATATACAGAATGAATGAATGAATGAATGATGCCATCTTAGCTGACAGGTGGAGCATAGCTTGGAAATCTGGAAGCAAGTGACACTTGGAAATACAGGCAAGGAGGCATTGGTGTCAAAACTCATTTGGTACCATGTATTCTCTAACCTCTGGGCTAGAGGTTAGGATCAGAACTCTAGTCCATAGGGCCTTGGAAAGAATATAGTATTCAAGGCCTGGTTTTGGAAATGTTGTTGTTCTGGGCATTTTATATAATCAAGATTCTAATTCACTTATATATAGACCTTCAAACAAGAGGAGTCTTTTCAATATTTAGTGCCAGTGAAAAGACTGGTATGAAGCAGTTACGAGGACCAAAAAGGGAGTAAGAGAATACTCTCGTTATTTGACTTCAAATACAAGATCAGAGTTGGACCAGAAGTGAGGATAATAGATGCTGAATCCTGAGAATTAGAATCCTTAGATTCTACCTGCAGGAGGTTAGATTTAGCTTGGAATGAGGATGGTGGTGAGAGGTTTGAGCTTACAGAAAGGAGGAAGTGTGAAGATAGATGCTGAGGCTTAAAGTCAATTAGGTTTTGTTTCTCAGTACGATCCTGAAATTACTTACATTTGAACCATTTTGAAGCCTTCCTGAATGTGGATTTTCAGACTCTCTGAACTCTCTCTCTGAGTGTACGTCTATGCTGCATGGCTGTGAAGCATCTCAAGTGTGATTCTTATGTGCTCTGGAGTCCAAGAACCATTAAAACAGGGCATGCCAGTCACCTCACGATGAGCCTTTGGCTTGGACTATCTTGCTTTCAGCTCTGCTTATACTCCCTGCCTTTAATATTCAGCTCAGATATTATCTTTGGTAAAGCTATTCTTAATTTTTCTAGATGAAATGAATTACATACAAAGCCTGATGCTTTTATGGCACTTTCGCTTATTGTGTTTTGGGGTAATATCTTATAGTATAGTTTGTTATATGTATGGTTCTACCTCTCTTCAGGAAGGGCAGTATGCATTGTGGTCAAAAGTCAGTCAGCCTGGATTTAAGACTCAACTCCACCTCTCATCAGCCGTGTAATTTTAATCAGTTGCTTACCTTTTTTTTTTTAAAGCTTCACTTTCCTTCTCTGTAAAATGGTTGTGAGAATTGGATGAGTTAATGTAAGTAAAGTGCTTAATAGTGTGTGGCATACCCTGTATGCTCCAGGAAGTTTTGCCATTATTATTTTCTGGGGGCAGATAGCATGTCGTATTAATCTCTGTCAGGCACCCAGTGCAGAAGTAGGCACTCAAGAAAACTGTTGAAATTGAATTGAATTCATTTCACAAAGCAGTTATAAGGTTAGACAGGACAATATCCTGTCTAAGTGGGAAGGGCTCACTTGGTTCCCTGGAAAAAATGCCTGAAAACATGCAATGCAGTATTTATGCTTTTGGATTTGAGAGCATGAAGGGATTTAATTAAAGATACCACAAAGAAAGCAGGGCAAAAGAATTGTCAGAGTTTTCAAAACTAATTCTAAAGTGTGTTCAATATGCTTGTAGTGTATGTCTTGTAGACTGCACCTGCTACCTGCTAAATGATCTATGCCTTTCCTGATTTTTCAGAAGGAGAATACTTACTTAGAAGTATACCACATAAGTGAATTCATAACTACTAAGCAATACCCTGTTTCCCATTTGACTTCTAGGATACTTGTGTATGAGACCTCAGTTTTCAAGTAACAGACATTCAGTGAAAAATAATAAAAATACATACAAAAATGTATAAGATGTATGGGCTATGCCTAGTAATCAGATTTAAGAGGAAACAAATACCAAAAGTTTAAAGTTTTATCTTCTATTCATTTGCTTACTTATATTCTTTATTTTTTCTACAAAGGATTTGCAGTCACTAAGTAGATATTTTGATAAAAGGCAGTCTTTTTCCAAAGTCCTAAAATTCAGCTTCAGAAAAACATTCTTATAAATGAATCCATTTATATTTTCCACAATCTAGTTAGTCAAAGCTTAATATGCAAAATTCTTTGCCTTTTAGGTTTATGTTTATTGTGACTTGTCAAAAAGCTGAATACAAAATAAATGTCATGTAATTATATGCATAATTATATAAAATATATAAATATATTATTAAATAAAAGACCAAGGCTATTATTTTCAACAATAAAAATACTTATGGCTTTTTCAATCAAGAATAATTGAGTGATCGGTTTCAGGAGATCAGTGGATAATTTTGTTTGTTGATAAGTGATTCAGTTGGCAGTAACTGTTCCTTTCAAAATTTGTAAAAGATTTTATATTATTTAAAATATTCTCTTTGTGTCATGGATGATATACATTGTTTGACAAGCATTGTGAGTGAAAGCACTTGAATTCTTACAATAAAGTGTTCTTTTCAGATTAAATTTTAAGACTTCAGGACACAAATCTAGTGAAGTGTACTAATGAAACTATATTAACGTTTTAGCCTGTGCTGCAGTATGCAGGTCTAGGTAGTTCTGGCTTGTATCAGAGGATTTGCCTTCTCAGTATTTTTCTTTTTTCCCACAACAATCCTAAAAGAGAATTGATTCTCTCCAGAGAAATATCAAAACCATATCTCAGTGTAAAATACCAGTATTCCCACTTCTAGCTTCCAGTCATAATGGAGTAACAGGGATTTACTCTCCTGCCTCTAACAATTTTAAAAATGGACAAAACATACAGAACAACAATTTTCAAAGTGGCCAATAGTCAGCAAAAGGCTAATCTTTGAATGAAGGAAAAAAAATTAGATAAGCCTTTGATTCCTCATATTATTGCCTAGAGAGAGCTTACAGTCTATGCAGCAGTAAAGGTTAACCTACACAGAACCTGGAGACATCTCTGAGTTGAGAAAACAACGTTGAGAAGTTGCAGAATATCAGCTCAGCTAGAATTCACATGATGGAATACCAGGAAAGAGAGAGTTGCTTAGTTATATATTCCAAAGATTTATTCTCTAGAGGATTTATTCTCCTTGAGTGTTCAGCTGAGTATTGAGTATTACATATGTGTGAGGAAATTACCAACCACTGGAAAGGAGC
Source organism: Mesoplodon bidens (assembly GCF_964165515.1). Taxonomy (NCBI): domain Eukaryota; kingdom Metazoa; phylum Chordata; class Mammalia; order Artiodactyla; family Ziphiidae; genus Mesoplodon; species Mesoplodon bidens. The sequence goes on from NC_138176.1 coordinate 71,130,435, forward strand.
TAGTAGAGCAATCCTTGGATGTCCCAGAGAGATGGGATAGTTTGTGTTTCTACCTGCCAGAGTAGAAAAATACATAGTTAGAGTACTCAAAAGGGTAATGCATCAATAGTGGGGCACAATTAGTCTTGGACTAAAGGCTGTATTATTCTTACCTAATAAAACCTAAAATCAAGCCTCAAAGGGATAAACTTTTCCAAATAACTTTTCTTAGAATAAAACTTAAGAATATTCAGGGGCTTCCCTGGTGGCGCAGTGGTTGAGAATCTGCCTGCTAATGCAGGGGACACGGGTTCGAGCCCTGGTCTGGGAGGATCCCACGTACCGCAGAGCAACCAGGCCTGTGAGCCACAACTACTGAGCCTGCACGTCTGGAGCCTGTGCTCCGCAGCAGGAGAGGCCGCGGTAGTGAGAGGCCTGTGCATTGCGATGAAGAGTGGCCCCCGCTTGCCACAACTAGAGAAAGCCCTCGCGCAGAAATGAAGACCCAACACAGCCAAAAATAAATAAATAAACAAACAAATAAATAAAAAGCCAAGCATTTGAAGCCCTTTAAAAAAAAAAAAAAAGAATATTCAGTACTCAACAAGGTAAAATTCATAATGTCTGGCCTGCAAAAGAAGCAGAAAAATAGGACACACAATGAAGAGAAAAATCAATCAATAGAAACAGACCCAAGTTACCATATGATCCTGCAATTCTACTCCTGGGCATATATCCAGAGAAAACTCTAATTCAAGAAGATACATGTACCCCAGTGTTCATAGCAGCACTATTTACAATAGCCAAGGCCTAAATGTTCATCAAGAGATGAATGGGGGCTTCCCTGGTGGCACAGTGGTTGAGAGTCCGCCTGCAGATGTGGGGGACACGGGTTCATGCCACAGTCCAGGAAGATCCCACATGCTGCAGAGCGGCTAGGCCTGTGAGCCATGGCTGCTGAACCTGCACGTCCAGAGCCTGTGCTCCGCAACAGGAGAGGCCACAACAGTGAGAGGCCCGCATAAAGCAAAAAAAAAAAAAAAAAAAAAAAGGGGATGAATGGATAAAGAAGATGTGGTGTATATATATATATATATATATATATATATATATATATATACACACACACACACAATGGAGTATGACTCAGCCAGAAAAAAGAATGAAATAATGCCATTTGCAGCAACATGGTTGAACCTAGAGATTATCATATTAAGTGAAGTAAGTCAGACAGAGAAAGACAAATATCATATGATATCACTTATATGTGGAATCTAAAATATGACACAAATGAACTTATCTGTGAAACAGAAATAGACACACAGACATAGAAAACAAACTTATGGCTACCAAGGGGATAGCAGGGCGGGGGGTGGAGGGAAGAGATAAATTAGGATTTTTGGATTAACAGATATACACTGCTATATATAAAATAGGTAAACAACAAGGACCTACTGTATAGCACAGGGAAGTATACTCAATATCTTGTAATAACCTATAGTGGAAAAGAATCTGAAAAAGAATATACATATGTGTAACTGAATCACTTTGCTGTACACTTGAAACTAACACAACATTGTAAATTAACTATACTTCAATTTAAAAGATTAAATAAAAAAGAGACCCAGAAATGACTCAGAGATGAAATTAATAGACAAAATCATTAAAACCATATTAAAACTCTGTTCTATATGTTCAAGAAAGTAGGAAAGTGGGAGAAAATGAGCATGTTAAGAAAATAAACATAACATGTAAAAGAGGCCCCAATAACACTTTCTAAAGATGAAAAATACATGGTTTAAGATGTATACATTGGATGGGATTAACAGTAGATTAGACACTACAGAAGAAAAGCTGAATGAACTTGAAGATGTTGCAATAGAAACTATTCAATATTAAACACAGAGAGAAATAAGTCTGAAAGAAAGTGGACAGAATATCAATGAGCTGCAGAACAACTTTAGGTGTCCTAATACATGGGAAATTAGAATCCCAAAAAGAAAGGAGGGTGAGAGGCCAGGACAGCAAAAAAATATTAGTAGGAATAATTGCTGAAAGGTTTATCAAATTTGATAAACACTACAGATCCAAGAATTTTAACAAGCCCCAAGCACAAGAAACAAAGAAAATTACCCTCCAGGCCATATAATCAGAATGTTTAAAAGCAGTGATAAAGTAAAAATCTGAAAAGCAGCCAGAGAGGGTGAGAGAAAACACACTATGTACAGAGAAATGAAGTAAAGAATGATAGTGACTTTTCATCAGAAATAATTCAAGGTAGAAGACAGTGGAGTGACATCTTTAAAGTACTGAAAAAAAAATCTATCAACCTAGATTTATATACTCAGCAAAAATATCTTTTAAAAAAAGGCAAACTAAAAACATCTTCAGACATAAAAATTAAATGAATTTAACATTATCAGAATTTCACTATAAAGAAATGTTTAAGTGTTGTGCTTCACAGACAGAAGGAAAAGATACCAGAGGGAACTCTGAATCTACACAAAGACATGACAAGTATATTCAAAATGGCAAATATGTGGATAAATATAAAAGATGCAAAGGAAACTCAAATACCATTGTTAGAAGTATAAAATGTTTTATTAACTAGTTTGTTGTATTTTTTAGATTCCACATATGTCACATCATACAGTATTTGTCTTTCTCTTTCCGACTTATTTCACTTAGCATAATGCCTTCCAAATCCATACATGTTGCTGCGAATGACAAAATTTCATTCTTTCTATGGCTGAGTAATATTCCATTGTATATATATACCACATCTTCTTTACCTGTTCATCTGTCGATGGACACTTAAGTTGCTTTCATACCTTGGCTGTTGTATATAATGCTGCTATGAACATTGGGGTGCATGTATCTTTTTGAATTAGTGCTGTTTATTTTTGTTTGTTTGTTTGTTTTCAGATATAAATCCAGGAATGAAAAAGAAACAGACTCACAGATATAGAGAACAAATTAGTGGCTTACAAATTAGGGGGAGAGGGAAGGATAGAAGGTCAATGTAAGGATAGGGGGAGAAAAGGGTTATTATGGGATTATATAAAATCATGTCTGAAACACTTGAAAATTGTAAAGCACTATAGAATTTAAAGAATCTTTCATTCAGTAAGCCCCCCAAAATTTTAAAAACAAAGTATAAAATGATACAATAACTTTGGTAAACAGTTTGCCAGTTCTTTTTTTTAAGTTACATATCACTTACTGTCTGAACCAGTCATTCTATTCCTATGTGTTTATTCAAGAGAAAAGAAAGTATCATAGCATTTTTATTAGAAATAAATGAAACCTGGAAACAACCCATATAACTATCAGCAGGTGAAGGAATAAACAAATAGTGATGTATCCATATGATAAATTTCAATAATAGTGAAATATAAGTATCAATAAATATCAAATAGTACTACAGTAATAAAAAGGAATTATTGATAAATGTAAAAAATGGATGAATCTCAAAATTCATTTTTGCCTATCATAGGCTAGAGTATATATTTTATGATTCTATTTATGTAAAATTCTGTAAAATGCCAATTAACCTATAATGAAATAGGATGGGTTGTTGCCTAAGGATTGGGAATGGAGAGAAAGGACTGAATTATAATGGGACAAGAGGAACTTTAAGAATTTGTATATGTTTGTTTTTCTTGATCATGATGATGGTTTACCAGGTGTATGAACATATCAAAATTATGTGGAATGGAGGGTTGGTTGATTTTGTAATAGGAAGATGAGGAAATTCTCTTATGATTACTTCTGTTTTCTCAGGGAATTATAATGCATTACAATCTGCTAAAATTTGAGAGGAAGAGGAGGTTATGGAGGTTTGATAAGAGAGGGAAAGGTGTAAAATAGTCATTTTGAGATAGTGAGAGCTCCTTTGAAATTAGCTGTCATCAGTGGTGAACAGGGTGGGGATAGTGGGAGCTGTCCTCTCTGAGTGCAGGCAATAAGGAATGAATTTTCTGTAGAAAATTTTTAAAATAATAAAAACATTTAAGTTTAAAATTATAATTATTAAACTTTAATCATAAATTTAAATAAAAATTTTAAAATTTAAATTAAAATTGGTTTAAAAACCAATTCAAAGTTGGTCTGCTTTTTATTATCACCTTGTGTAGGCAGTTCTAAAAAATCTCAGTGATAAAGTACTCCTCCCTGGAAAAAAATGTTTTATTGGTCTAAGTTTTAATCTAAACAATTGCTGTGATTACCCTTGAGTTTTAATAGCTTCAATTTCACACATGAAAATATGTTGGATTGCTAATGACTTTATTCTTTGATACATATTCTATTCTATGGGGAAGTTATTTTGGAGAACTCCTATTTAAAAATTACCCCCTGAGCTCCATCACAGAGACTCTACTTCACCTCCTTTAGTAACTTAAAATGGGTTCAAAATCATTTGAGCTTGCTTCAGGCAAGTTTGCTAACATTCTATATATAATGGAGTTGGGACAAATGAGCAAATAAAATCTAAGTTACTACTGTTAGTTTGGTTTTGCTTGCACCCATAGGCTAGTCAAGACTGGATAACTTGGGTTATACCTATTTGTGTTATAACATCTTTATGAGAAGTATATAGAGGCAGATATTTATCCTATTCATCTTTGAGGCATACAAGGGGGTAGGTAAAACACTTAAATATATCCAATCAGTAAAACTGATAAATAGGATTTTAATTCAGGCTTTATTATATTTCTTTTTTAGTGGCTCATATATTAAAATAAGTCAAAGTACATGATATGTAGGAACTATAAGTTAAACTTTTTTACTGAACTCAGTATCGAGAGGCTCAGTCAACTAATACATCTACTTCTGTTTTTTTCACAGCTAGTGACATGTACAAGTCTATTCTGGAGCCTCTAGGGGAGAATCTCTTTGCTGGCCTTTTCCAGTTTCTAGAGGCTGCCTTTGGCTCGTGTCTCCCAGCCAGCAATCACCTCATTTAAAAATCTGCTTACACCTCAAACTAACACATTATAAATGAACTATACTTGAATAAAAATTTAAAAAAAACAAAGTTAAGGAAAAAAATCTGCTTCTATCCTCACATCTCTTTCGACTCTTGGCCTCCTGTCTCCTGTCTTCCTCTTTCACTTAGAAAGACCCTTGTGATTACATTGAGCTCACCTGGACAATCCAGAATCTCCCTATCCCAAAATCCTTAGTGTAATCACATTTGCAAAATCCCTTTTGCCATGTAAGGTAACATGTTCACAGGTAGCAAGGATCAGGATGTGAACATATTTGAGTGGCCATTATTCTGCATATAACACAGCTCAAGATCTCTGACTTATCTGGGGCTCAGGCTTTTGGAAGCCAAAAACCAGAGAGAAAAATCAGGGTTTTTCTATTTTCTTGTAACGTTCCTGCTTGAATGAAAGGAAAGCAAAATACTGAGAGAAAAAAAACCCAACAGTCACAAGTCAGTATGGAAAAAAAATTTTTTTTTATCATAGAAGACGTGTATTAAAAGAACTTGATTAGCTAAATGGAAATGTTTAGTGAAGTATAAATATTTATTATCAAATATCCTGTTATTATTTCAAAGGGCACATTTACTGTTCTTTTTCTCCACTGAAGAAAATATTGAGGATGTGAGCCTCATACAAATAGATTACATGTTAAATAGTGGAATAAGATAGATCCTATAGTTTCCTTCCCTGAATGTAGGAAAAAATCCATTTGGATATTCAAGCATGATTCCCATATGGTAGGGGATTAAAAACTTTTTTGTGATTTATGTAACATTTTGTTGTTAAAATCATGCATGATAGGAATTTCAATTTAAAAATGCGGCTTTAAATATCCTTTAACTTGTCTCCCTCATCCCCTGGAAACCTCTAATCTTCTCTTTGTCTCTGTGGATTCTGGACATTTCATATAAATCAAATCATATGATATGTGACCTTTTGTGTCTGGCTTCTCTCTCTTAATGTTTTCAAGGTTCATCCAATTGTAACATTGTGCCTTTTCATGGCTGAATAATATTGCACTTCATGTATATACCACAATTTATCTATTCATCAGTTGATGGACATGGGGCTGTTTCTACTCTTTCAGCCATTATGAATAATGCTGATATAAGCATTTTTGTATAAGTTTCTGGGTGAACATGTGTTTTCATTTCTCTTGGGTATATGCCTAGGAGTGGAATTGCTTGGTCATATGGTAATTCTGTTTTTAACTTTTGAGGGAACTGCCCAATTGTTTTCTACTGCCATTGCTCCATTTTATATTCCCACCAATGATGTACAGGGGTTCCTATTTCTCCACACCCTCTCAGTACTTGATATCTTCCATTGTTTTGATTATAGCCATTGTAGTGGGTGTGAGGTGGTATTTCACTGTTGTTTTGATTTGCATTTTCTTAGTGATTAATGATGTTGAGCATCTTTGCATGAGCTTGTCGGTCATTTGTATATCTTTATAGCAGTTTTTCTATGGTAGTCTAAAGGTTAGTATGTCATTTATTTGTGTTTTAACATGATTTATATGGGAAAATGAACAAAATATTGTTTTGTAAAGAATGTGATATCTTTGACATGTCATATTTCAGTATAAACAAATATTTAACTCTGTTTATTTTCTGTACTGTCATGTGGGTGCCCTGGATGATACACTAGTTACAAATAAATGAAAGCAAGATTGAATTCATATAATATTGTTTTGTTTGTTCTTTTATCTTTAAATTCTTGATTATGTTAATCATTTTGTTAGGAAGGTTTTAAAAGGCTATATGATCAGTCTCTTATTTATATAGATATTGCTATGTAACAAGTGTGAATATCTAAAATTACCTTCACCAATAAATCATAAATTAAAAAAATTAAATAAAGCAGCTTTAGCTTGTCATAATAAGCTAAACCACTGAAAATATTGGCATTGTTTTGAGTCTATGTTTTCACCTCTGAGTGAATTAGAAAATTACAAAAATGTTAAGATAGTTTAGGAATCTAAACTATGTATGATAATTTATCAACTGTACATTTACCTGAATCAGTCAAAACATTAGAAGTAAAACATTTTCCAGATCTTTTATGAATATGACATTATTTCCAACTAAAACTGCACTGTGTTTTGTGTGATTCTTGGGATATATAAGGTTCTTAAATGCCCTAGAACAGTGGTCCTAATCAATTGTTTACCAGCCAACAGTAGATGAAAGGATCTTCAACTTTATTGCCTCTGCCATGGTTTGTTTTCTTTTCCCTAACATTTGGTTTATCTAGATTCATTAAATTTAGGCAATGATATTCTTTCACAGTTGGACATTTAAGATTTAAAGCTGTGAAAAGGAAAGTTGATTTGCTCAAAAAAAATCAGTTTGTAGCTTTACCTTATACTAATCACCAGAATAAATGTTAGACGTATTGAAGAGTTAAGTATAAAAAATGCTAGAGAAAATATGTGTGAAAATTTATCTCAAAATAAGAAGGATTTTCTAAGATAACATTTGTGAAAGGAATAATAAAGTGATAATTCATAGACAATGCTGGTTACAGATTTGCACACAATTTTTGAGCATTAAAAGACTATAAATTAATTAAATGCAAATTATAGATTTGGAAAATGTATTTGCAGTAAATGCAGTATTTTATGCTAGGGTTTAGCAATATTTTCAATTTTTTCAAAGAACCAACATCTGCCTTTGATACATTTTTGATTGTTTTTAATTTTACTGATTTCTGCTCTTTATTATTTCCTTCTACTTTAAGTTTCATTTGCTCACCTTTTAAAAATAATCTTCTTATGGGGGATATTTATTTTTTATTGGGGTGTTATTGACATCTAACCTTATATTAGTTGTAGGTGTACAACATAATGATTTGATATTTGTATATACAGCCATGTACTGCATGACATTTTCCAGGGAGCATTGCCTCAAATTCATAGATTCTTGGGCTTCCCTGGTGGCCCAGTGGTTGAGAGTCCGCCTGCTGATGCAGGGGACACGGGTTCGTGCCCCTGTCTGGTAAGATCCCACACACCACGGAGCGGCTTGGCCCATGAGCCATGGCCGTTGAGCCCGCGTGTCCGGAGCCTGTGCTCCGCAACGGGAGAGGCTACAACAGTGAGAGGCCCACATACCGCAAAAAAAAAAAAAAAAAAAAAAAAAAAAAAAAAATCATAGATTCTTGATTTGTTTATCACAAGCAATCATAAACCAGGGACATCCACCTGCTAAAATCATTCTATAGATTATAGCTAAACCGTTAAGTCTCTTATCAACATGGTTACAAGGAGATAAGACTAGGTCATCTCCCTTTTTTCTTTCTTTCCTGTTAATGAGAGATAAATCTATTACAGGCCAGTTACTAAACTCATTCCTTCCCAGACATAAACTAAATTAGAAATTGTTAGTCCATCTCCTTGCAAGAAACAAACCTACCAACTAGAATAGGATGAAATATCAAAATACTCTGTTCAAAAATTGTTTTGATTAATTTTTCCTATCCTGCAACTCTTTAGTGTGTTGTGTTAATCATTTAAAATACAGATAGATTCATTTGTTTCTGTTTATATTTGTTTCTGTTTGTAATCCATTTCCCTCTGATCCTTGATGATTTTATTTATTCTATCTATTTATCTATCTCTTGATTTATTTATTGATGGCAGATAATATCCTTTATTATCACAAAATTCTACTCTTAATCTCATTCTTCCCCCTCCCTTCATCTTTCCTTTGGGTTTTTCTTGATAGGTAAATCTTTGTCCATTCTTTTCATGGACAATCTTTTCAAGTCTTTTGCTTTAGATATTTCTTATATTTAGAACATGTAGTTGTGTTTTATTTTTTGATCTAACTCTAAAGGGTCTTTGTATTTAATACATAAATTTAACCAATTTACATTTATTAATATGACAGCTATGTTCAGTCCTAATTATGCCATATTTTCCTTTTGTGGGGATAGTTACTACATTCTTTCTTGATAATTCCTTTTATTTCTGATTTTTTAAATTTCTGTGTTGAATTTGTAGATCAATTTGGGGCATATTATCATCTTAATATTAAGCCTTCCAAGCCATGAACAACAAATTACTTTTAATTCATTTAAATCTTGATCCCAAATAACATTTTTAAAAATGTCCTTTTTTTTTTTAATTGTATCCTTAAGAGAATTTCCCTAATACACACAAGAAACTGGTAATAGTTGTGGTATGGGGGAGAGACCTAGGTGGTGTGAGACAGAAAGGGAAGAGGACTTATATTTCACTTTATACCCTTTTGCATCTTTTGAATTACATACTCTATATATGTAGAAGTTAATTAAAATTAAATTTACTGAAAATTTGCTCCCAGTTTCTTGAGGTGCAATAAGATGTACAAATATGGAATAAGGTATTGGACGGGTCAGGTTTGTGTAATTAGTTTCTGTTCTGCTTTAGACTCTCACCTGAACATTGTCTTATCTTACCTCTGGCTATTCTATTTGTATTTCTAAACACCTTTCAATTTCATCTTCTTTATCCTGACACACATTCTATTCTATTTTGTGGCTCTTATTCTTCCCGATATTTTAGTAAGTTATTGGTTAGTTTGCTTTCTGCTGGCTTCAGTCAGGTACTTGTAACAGGTAGAGACATTCTTTGATCACTTTTCCATTCCCACCTATACCCTGCTCCCCACTTCTCCCTAATACTCTAAGATACTTGCAATTTTATCTTACTTTTGTAGAGTGATGCCCTGTCCTAGAAAGACTGTATTTCAGGTACTGTTTTACTCCTTTTGAGTCATTAATTTGAATTTCATGATTCCTTTGTTCTATGACTTGAATATTGCAATTTTTTTAAAAAAACAAATGAGTGTTTTTTAGTAGGTAGTCAGACCACATACTCTCTCTGTAAAGTGGCTTTTATTTTAAAACATATGCATATTAGAATACCAAATAAAATGACTCATTTATTTAGTTTTTCATTTATTTTTATACAATTTTAAAGGTTACTTTCCATTTACAGTTATTACAAAATATTGGCTATATTTCCCATGTTGTACAGCACAACCTTGAGCCTGTCTTACACCCAATAGTTTGTACCTCCCACTCTTCCACCCCTATATTGCCTCTCCCCACCTTCCCCACTGGTAACCACTAATTTGTTCTCTGTATCTGTGAGTCCACTTCTTTTTTGTTATATTCACTAGTTTATTGTATTTTTTAGATTCCACATATGTGATATCATACAATATTTGAAATTATTAATTTATTAAATAGATATTTATTGATAAGAAAGATGATTGTGAGATTAAGTTATAGTACCTAATAGAGTAAAACATTTAAATGTAAAGAAAATCCAAACAGAATATTCTAAGCAATGTATGAGCTAGATTTAAAGAAATATTTAAAGAAGTTCTATGACTCTGTTCTCCTTTGTAATAAAATTAGTTTTATTATAAAGTAATTTATATTTGTTATAAACAAGTCTGAATGTTACAAGTATAAAGAATATAAGTCCTCCTATTATTCTAGTCTCTAAAGGTAGCTTTATTGATGGATTTTTTTCCTACGTAAGTACTAAAATATATCAGTAGAGAAAGCTTTCTGCTGAAATTGAATACCAGACCTTTCGTGACTTAATCATTTGTGATGTTGAGTTATTTCATATAATCAAGGAGCCTGTAGAGAAGTGATTCTAGGGTTGGTGGGACCGCTCAGGGAAGTAGGCATCTAGCCTCCTTCCCCCTGCTTTTCTCTACCTGATAGCTTTTCCCCCAAAGGGTTTTTGTTTCATGATTATAAGGTGACTGCCACAAGCTCAAGTGTTAACGTCTTCATTCAAGGGCATTACTAGCAGGAGGAAAAGGCTGAGTGAAGAAAGGGGTCTTACTTTCACCAGGGAGAAAAATAATTCCATAAATTTCCCATACTCTCTTGGTCAGAACTATATATTTGGCTCATTTGCTATAAAGAAGGCTGAGAAAATGATTATCTGGCAGAGGGTCATGGAATTGAATGGATATTTTCACCCACTTATGATTTTTCTTGGGTCTAGGAAAGTTGTTTCTACAACAGAATTATAATTCTTTTTTTTTTTAAGAAACAAAAAGAGAAAGGCTACTGAATAGGTACTAGCAGTAGCTTCTCTACACATTGTATCAATGTGTTTATATAGGATTGGTTTGCCTGTAAGTCATACAGACCCCAGATAACTCTGGTTTAAACAAGAGGGAAATTTACTTTTCTCCTGTAGAAGTTCAGAGCAGGTAGTACAAGGAATGAGATTCCTTTCAGACTTTACTCTGCCATCTGTAGAGGATGGGCCTCATTCCCATGGTTTGAAACATTAATTCTATTTCAAGCAGTTGCATGAAAAAAGGATAAAGTCAAAAGGAGCCAAAAGGGCATGCCCTGGCCGTCATTAAGGTTAGGTTCCTTGATGTTGCTCTGAAACTTTTGGCTTCTATTGCGTTGTCCTATTCTTAGTCATCAGACCACACCCAGCTATTAGGGGAGGCTGAGAAATTCACCTTTTATGATGGGTGGCTATGTACGTAGGTAAAAGTTAGTGCCTATTAAAAGAGAAGACTTAAAGAAAGAGTGGAATGAATATAGGAGATTGCTGGTAGCCTCTGTCATGTTTAGGCATAAAGGAATATTCAATATTATCATTGTTGTAAAAATGGCATCATTCTGAACATATTTATTAGTGTTTTCTGTTTATTTAAAGGAATTGTTTTAAGATAAGGCATGTGTAAGCTGTGCAAAGTCATACCTTTAATTTGTTTTATTTATGCCTAAGTTTTTTCCAATTTAGTATTACATTTTGATCAGGACTAAAGAAAACATTTCAGAAAGACACTGAGTTTTCCTAGTGCAGACATTTAATGAAAATTTTTGGAGCTTATATTTTGGCCATGGCTTGAAATATTAATCATTTCCAGAAAGGATATGGGGAGAAGGACTGAAAGATTTCTCAAAGGCCTTAACATTATTCAGGTCTTTTAAATCTATGAAAGCTGTGTGTGTAATCCTGTCACCACAGTGTAAACTGTTGGACAGAGAAAGTCTTCCTTTTTCAAAACTTTCTTTCTTTATTCTTTCTGAATGATTACACTCCATATATTAAGATTTTATTGAACAGTTTTGTCTGTGAAAAGAAAAGCCATGGTAATCTCTTTTATGTGTACTGTTTTTGAAATTGCTTCTGCATAGATTAAATTTTATATCTAAACTTAGAAGTTAAAAGCAAGATAGTAATGTAATTGTCCTTTGTCTAGCCTGGTCACAGCCTACTGCAAAAAGCTCATTCAAATATGGATATTTCAACATTTCTGTCAGAAAATAAAATCTTGTTCACATAAATAATGCCATGCCAGTGAATCTTTATTAACCCTGGCTTTGTGAAATGAAGTTTTAAAATATACTAAGTATCCTCTAGTTCAAAGAATTGCTTTAGAAGAAAGAGATAACTGTTTTATTACTCAAAGACCATGTGTCTATATACAATGTGTTTTCGATCTCTCTGTCATTGCTTCCTTGGTGGAATGCTTGCTTTCAAAAATAAACGAGTTCACTTTTATAACTTGTCCACCAGGCATTCCTCTGAATGATGTTGGTGACCAGCTGTCTGAGAATCTTACTGAGGGTTGGCTTCTGCATGGCACATGACGTCTTCTTCCTAATACTGTGTAAATCTACAATATCCTTTTATGGATTCCCTTAATCACTTCATTTTTCCATGTTGCTAAGCAGTCAGCACCTGCTGGGCTGATTAAAGGAGAATTTGCTTCACATATTTTGTACTACAGTTAGCTAGGCTTAGATTTTTGTAATATCACAGATGTTGTGGAATAAATAAGAAGGTCACATAGACTGTGGTAAAATTTGGACTCTGCTTTCAAATGGGATTTTTGAAGCCCCTCTCAGTGTCATTGTTTGATGTGAGTTTATTTGCTATTTTTTCCTGAAAGTCGGTTACTGTATTAAAATATTAATCATTTACATTCTACTGTATGCAGTACATTGTTCTGGGCACTTTGAGAGGTACCATTGAACAATAAGACAGGATTTTGTCCCCATTCATTCAGGCTAACTCATGAAATAATTGTGTGAGATATAGTAAACATTTCTCTTTTTTGCCCCAGAGCCACCTCCAGTAGTTGAAGCCTCTTCTACCTCATGAGATTGTATGTGTCTCCTACTGGAGAACCTCCCTTCCCAGCCTCTCTCACATCTGGCCCAGATCTGACAAGCAGACACACCTCCCGAGATGTAAGATGGACTAATCAGAATGCATTTTGGTGAGGTGAGGCAGTGGCCACCACTGCATCCTCTTTCCAGAAGCAACTGACAACAGTGATGGAGGGATAGTAGGAGTACCTAATGGCTAGCACTTTTGGGGTTGGTGGAATAACCTAAGATGTCTGCATCCATGGGTAGTAGCTGTGATGTCTTTATGAAAACAGTTTTATGATATTAGTTTGGGAATTTTCTTTGTTAGGAAATCTCCATGACTAGTTGCTGTACTCTCAGATTCTGTGAGTTACTCAAAATATTTAATATAGTGAGAATCACTTTCTGCTTGTAACTCAGGACATTGATTGATATAAGAGGCTAAAAACTATCCACCTTTAATGAATAACAAAAGAATAAACCCCCAAATTTTGGGTTGACATATTAATTTAATATGATGGATATGGACAGAGCTGAAAAAAATAGGAAAGAATCACAGAAAAGGTAGATGTTGAGTTTTGGGGGTCTTAATCCACTCAACAAATATCAATACTATGAGCTGTTGATATAAACCAGATATGGTACTAAGTGCTTGGGATAATAAAGTGAGCAAGAATGACACAGTTCCTGCCTTCATGAAGCTTACGGTCCGATACAAAAAATCAATCATCATTACAACAGCTCTGGCAACAGCTCCATTGGGAGAATAAGAGGATACAGCATGAACTTTTATCAGGAACAGGCAGGTGAGGCTTCCCAAAGGAAAGAGAAACAACCTGAATGATGTTCAAATTAAAATGAACTGTTGGAGGAAGATTTTTGGGTAATTAGTGTCCTGTTAAAGACATTAGCATTTGTAAAAAGATTTACAGTGAGACACAATATAGAACATTTGAAAAATTGAAAAATTTTCTGTGTGGTTGAAATATAGAATATGGAAATGAAAGCAGCTGAGATAATCTGGAGAAGAACCAAATATTTTTCTTCTATATTTAACTGTGATCATTAGAGAGAGTTTACTGATGTTAGTACTTATGAAAGATAAGATCGAGCCTGAGAATAATATGCAATGTTACGGTGTTAGTATTATTCTTCATAAATAAAGATGATTGCTGATTCTTCAATACACCCTATTAAGTCCTGATGTTCTATATAAACTTGAAATACAGCTTTATATGGGTTTATGCCTGGATAAAAATTGATATGATTATCTGAAGATGATGAATCATTCTAAACAACTCTGAGTCAAGCTATTACAGAGTTGTGCAGTCAAGAGATTCTTAACACTTGCTTTTAAAATAGATGCAGAACTGACTTGCAAAGTTTGGGAAGGTAGATTTTCTTATCTTAAAATAGTTGGGTATATATGCAATTTGTGTGATGGTGTACTGGACCAGAATCCAGTATACTGCTTCCAGGCCAGTAGCAGTGTTCAAATGGATGAAGAGAAACAGACATATTTAAGATATATTTAGGAGGATTGGGTCATTGATTAAAAAGATAAGTGAAGAAGGGGATGCAATCAAGATGTGGCTCCTTCAGGGAGGAATTAAGATTCTGTTATTTTAAGTACTTATACTACCTATGAAGTGCTATACTGTTGTTTAAATGTAAATTTGGATTACTTGTAACTGTATATTGAAAACCCTAGAGCAACCACTTAAAGAAGTAAAAAGAAAAGTATAACTAATATCCTAAGAAAGGAAAAAATGTGTCAGTGTAGGTTCACCAATTGTAACAAAGGTACCACTCTGATGGGTGATGTTGATAATAGGGGAGGCTATGCATGTGTAGGTTTAGGGGGGTTTATGGGAAATCTGTGTACCTTCCTCTCAATTTTGCTGTGAAACTAAAACTGGTCTAAAAAATAAAGTCTTAAAAAAAAAAGATGTGGCTTCTTCATTTGAAAGGCACAGACTTCTGGTTCCTAAATGATCTTTCTGTCCACCTGTGATTGATTACCCAGCTGGTATTAAATAAACCTCATAATGTTTATATTTAAACATATTTAAATTTAATTTTAAAAGTTCAACTATCTTTGAAAACATAATAGTAATATGTCTGAATCTGTTCTTCTTCTCTGTTGTCTAGGAAAACTTTAGGAAAAGACCCAGGAAGTATTTATTGTACTCTAGTGTCTGTGGCAAAATTTGACATTTGCTTTAGATAATACTGGATTTGAATAACATTTAGGCATGTATTTGAACAGTTGTATGTGATTTATTCATGGCATATAACAATGGAAAATATTCAATAATAATTTACACTGACATAGCACTTTGTATTTCTTTTCAAAGATTTTTTTCATTCATTATTTAACTTTATGCTCACCAAAACTCTGTGAAAGGCAAAATTATCCCCATTGTGCAGATGAGAACACACTGGCTTTTAAAGATTTAATAACTAAGTTCAACCAGGCTACAGGCAGCAGACTTAGACAGAATCTTGGCTTTTCAAGTCCTCATTCAGGGACAAGGAGAAGTGTTAAGCATTATTTTTACATGGTGATAGCTTTCAGAAGGCCAGGGATACATGTTACATAAATGAAGACTCCAGGATTTAGAAAGGAGATAAGACATATGAACTGCTATCTAGGTATCAAATCACTTAGTTATAGTTTGGTAGGTCATTTCGTTAATGTATGTACAAGCTTTATCTAGTCAAGCAAAGTGAGATAGGTGGTTGATCAATTGTCTTCTGAAGGTTATTAAGTAAGGGGCAATTAAGGTCATCCAGGTAATATTCCTTATGTTATTCCTTAGGGTTATTTTTTGCTCTGTTTTTTATTTGAACCCACATTGCTCCCTTAGGCTAGGCTAGAGTTATTCTTTGTGCTTGAAGATGAAGACATTATTTTCTACTATTCTGCATTTGCCTGAAGAGCTTGTACAATACCTAGTTGACTGCACTCAAAACTATGAGGAGCCCAGGAGCTTAAAGATGTAAATGCATAAGAAATGCCTTTCAAACCCCTGCTAAGCTTCAAAAGGTAACTTGCTGGGAAAATGCTTATAGCAATGGAATGACATTTTTCAGCTCTGTGAGGTGCTCACTGAAAAGCTACAATGTCATTGCTTGAAGGACTGTCTTTTTTTATAGATGAACAATTGCAAGTAGTTTGGAGGGCTGAAATTTTGTGAAAATATCCACTTATGTAGGTTTCCTGGTTTGCCTACTTGTGTACGTACAAACAGCTTTGCTTGGCATATAGGCCAGAGGACTGGTGATAAAGTTGTGACAGTTAGAAAAGATATATGATTACTAATGACCACAGTTGGCTTTTGTCAGGTTTAATCAGTTTGGAAAATAAATGAGAGGACACCTTCAAGATGGTGGAGGAGTAAGATGTGCAGATAACCTTCTTCCCCACAAACACATCAGAAATAAAACTACATGTGGAACAACTACAGAACACCTACTGAACTCTGGCAGAAGACCTCAGACTTCCCAAAAGCTGTATGACTGACAGGATCTTGGGTGCTCCAGCCGGGTGTCAGGCCTGTGCCTCTGAGGTGGGAGAGCCGAGTTCAGGACATTGGACCACCAGAGACCTCCTGGCCCAATGTAATATCAATCGGCAAAAGCTCTCCCAGAGATCTCCATTTCAGTGCTTAGACCCAGCTCCACTCAACAACCAGCAAGCTACAGTGCTGGGCACCCTATGCCAAACAGCTAGCAAGACAGGAACACAACACCACCCATTAACAGAGAGGCTGCCTAAAATCATACTAAGTTCACAGACACCACAAAACCACCACTGGACGTAGTCCTGCACACCACAAAGGCAAGATCCAGGCTTACCCACTAAAACACAGGCATGAGTTCCCTCCACCAGGAAGCCTACACAACCCACTGAACCAACCTTACCCACTGGGGTCAGACACCAAAAACAATAGGAACTACGAACCTGCAGCCTGTGAAAATGAGACCCCAAACACAGCAAGTTAAGCAAAATGAGAAGACAGAGAAACACAGCAGATGAAGGAGCAAGGTAAAAACCCACCAGACCAAAGAAATGAAGAGGAAATAGGCAGTCCACTTGAAAAAGAATTCAAAGTAATGATAGTAAAGATGATCCAAAATCTTGGAAATAGAATGGAGAAAATACAAGAAATGTTTAACAAGGACCTAGAAGAACTAAAGAGCAATGAAACAATGATGAACAACACAATAAATGAAATTAAAAATTCTCTAGAAGGAATAAATAGCAGAATAACTGAGGCAGAAGAATGGATAAGTGACCTGGAAGATAAAATAGTGGAAGTACTTACTGCAGAGCAGAATAAAGAAAAAAGAATTAAAGGAATTAATGACGGTCTCACAGACCTCTGGGACAGCATTAAATACACCAACATTCGAATTATAGGGGTCACAGAAGAAGAGAAAAAGAAAGGACTGAGAAAATATTTGAAGAGATTATAGTTGAAAACTTCCCTAATATGGGAAAGGAAATAGTCAATTAAGTCCAGGAAGCGCAGAGTCACATACAGGATAAATCCAAGGAGAAACACGCCAAGACACATATTAATCAAACTATAAAAAATTAAATACAAAGAAGAAATATTAAAAGCAGCAAGGGAAAAATAACAAATAACATACAGGGGAATCCGCATAATGTTAACAGCTAATCTTTCAACAGAAACTCTGGAAGCCAGAAGGGAGTGGCAGGAAATATTTAAAGTGATGAAAGAGAAAAACTTACAACCAAGATTACTCTACCCAGCAAGGATCTCATTCAGATTTGACAGAGAAATTAAAACCAGACAAGCAAAAGCTAAGAGAATTCAGCACCCCAATCCAGCTTTACAACAAATGCTAAAGGAACTTCTCTAGGCAGGAAACACAAGAGAAGGAAAAGACCTACAATAACAAACGCAAAATAATTAAGAAAATGGTTATAGGAACATAGATATTGATAATTACCTTAAATGTAAAAGGATTAAATGCTCCAACTAAAAGACATAGACTGGCGGAATGGATACAAAAACAAGACCCATATATATGCTGTTTACAAGAGACCCACTTCTGACTTAGGGACACATACAGACTGAAAGTGAGGGGATGGAAAAAGATATTCCATGCAAATGGAAATCAAAAGAAAAAAGAAGTAGCAATTCTTATATCAGACAAAATAGACTTTAAAATAAAGACTATTACAAGGGACAAAGAAGGACACTACATAATGATCAAGGGATCAATTCAAGAAGAAGATATAACAATTGTAAATATTGATGCACCCAACATGGGAGCAGCTCAATACATAAGGCAAATGGTAACAGCCATAAAAGGGGAAATTGACAGTAACACAATCATAGTAGGGGACTTTAACACCCCTTTCCCCAATGGACAGATCATGCAAAATGCAAATAAATAAGGAAACACAAACTTTAAATGACACATTAAACAAGATGGACTTAACTGATATTTATAGGACATTCCATCCAAAAACAACAGAATACACTTTCTTCTCAAGTGCTCATGGAACATTCTCCAGGATAGATCATATCTTGGGTCACAAATCAAGCCTTGGTAAATTTAAGAAAATTGAAATTGTATCAAGTATCTTTTCAGACCATAACACTATGAGACTAGATATCAATTACAGGAAAAAAATCTTTAAAAAATACAAACACATGGAGGCTAAACAATACACTACTTCTTAACAAAGAGATCACTGAAGAAATCTAAGAGGAAATAAAAAAATACCTAGGAACAAATCACAATGAAAACATGACGACCCTAAACCTATGGGATGCAGCAAAGCATTTCTAGGAGGGAAGTTTATAGCAGTACAATCCTACCCCAGGAAACAAGAAACATGTCAAATAAACAACCTAACCTTACACGTAAAGCAATTAGAGAAAGAAGAAGAACAACAACAAAAAAACAAACCCAAAGTTAGCAGAAGGAAAGAAGTCGTAAAGATCAGATCAGAAGTAAATGAAAAAGAAATGAAGGAAATGATAACAAAGATCAATAAATTAAAAGCTGATTCTTTGAGAAGATAAACAAAATTGATAAACCATTAGCCAGACTCATCAAGAACAAAAGGGAGAAGACTCAAATCAATTGAATTAGAAATGAAAAAGGAGAAGTAACAGCTGACACTGCAGAAATACAAAGGATCATGAGAGATTACTACAAGCAACTATGTGCCAATAAAATGGACAACCTGGAAGAAATGGACAAATTCTTAGAAAAGCACAACCTTCCGAGACTGAACCACAAAGAAACAGAAAATATAAACAGGCCAATCACAAACGCTGACACTGAGACTGTGATTAAAAATCTTCCAACAAACAAAAGCCCAGGACCAGATGGCTTCACAGGCGAATTCTATCAAACATTTAGAGAAGAGCTAACACCTATCCTTCTTAAACTCTTCCAAAGTATAGCAGAGGGAGGAACACTCCCAAACTCATTCTATGAGGCCACCATCACCCTGATACCAAAAGGAGACAAAGATGTCACAAAGAAAGAAAACTACAGGCCAATATCACTGATGAACATAGATGCAAAAATCCTCAACAAAATACTAGTAAACAGAATCAAAGAGCACATTAACAGGATCATACACCATGATCAAGTGGGGTTTTATACCAGGAATGCAAGGATTCTTCAATATACACAAATCAGTCAATGTGATAAACCATATTAACAAATAGAAGGAGAAAAACCATATGATCATCTCAATAGATGCAGAAAAAGCTTTTGACAAAATTCAACAATTTATGATAAAAACCCTCCAGAAAGTAGGCATAGAGGGAACTTACCTCAACATAATAAAGACCATATGTGACAAACCCACAGCCAACATCATTCTCAATGGTGAAAAACTGAAACCATTTCCACTAAGATCAGGAACAAGACAAGGTTGTCCATGCTTACCACCATTATTCAACATAGTTTTGGAAGTTTTAGCCACAGCAATCAGAGAAGAAAAAGAAATAAAAGGAATCCAAATTGGAAAGGAAGAAGTAAAGCTGTCACTGTTTGCAGATGACATGATACTACATAGAGAATCCTAAAGATGCTACTGGTAAACTACTAGAGCTAATCAATGATTTTGGTAAAGTAGCAGGATACAAAATTAATGCACAGAAATCTCTTGCATTCCTATACACTAATGATGAAAAATCTGAAAGAGAAATTAAGGAAGCACTCCCATTTACCATTGCAACAAAAAGAATAAAATACCTAGGAATAAACCTACCTAAGGACACAAAATACCTGTATGCAGAAAACTGTAAGACACTGATGAAAGCAACATATACCATGTTCTTGGATTGGTAGAATCAACATTGGGAAAATGAATATATTACTCAAGCAATCTACAGATTCAGTGCAATCCCTATCAAACTACCAATAACATTTTTCATAGAACTAGAACAAAAAATTTCACAACTGTATGGAAACACAAAAGACCCCGAGTAGCCAAAGCAATCTTGAGAAAAAAAATGGGTGTAGAGGAATCAGGCTCCTGGACTTCAGACTACACTACAAAGCTACAGTATTCAAGACAGGATGGTACTGGCACAAAAACAGAAATATAGATCAATGGAACAAGAAAGAAAGTCCAGAGATAAACCCAAGCACATATGGTCACCTTATCTTTGATAAAGGAGGCTAGGATATACAATGGAGAAAAGACAGCCTCTTCAATAAGTGGTGCTGGGAAAACTGGACAGCTACATATAAAAGAATGAAATTAGAACACTCCTTAACACCATACTCAAAAATAAACTCAAAATGGATTAAAGACCTAAATGTAAGTCCAGACACTGTAAAACTCTTAGAGGAAAACATATGCAGAACACTCTGACATAAATCACAGCAAGTTCCTTTTTGACCCACCTCCTAGAGTAATGGAAATAAAAACAAAAATAAACAAATGGGACCCAGTGAAACTTAAAAGCTTTTGCACAACAAAGGAAACCATAAACAAGACGAAAAGACAGCCCTCAGAATCGGAGAAAATATTTGTAAAGGAAGCAACTGACAAAGAATTAACCTCCAAAATTTACAAGCTGCTCATGCAACTCAATACCAAATAAACCCAAACAACCCAATCCAAAAATGGGCAGAAGACCTAAATAGACATTTCTCCAAAGAAGATATACAGATTGCCAACAAACACATGAAAGAATGCTCAACATCAGTAATCATTAGAGAAATGCAAATCAAAACTATAATGAGGTATTACCTCATAACATTCAGAATGACCATTATCAAAAAATCTACAAACAATAAATGCTGGAGAGGGTGTGGAGAAGAGAGAACCCTCTTTCACTGTTGGTGGGAATGTAAATTGATACAGCCACTGTGGAGAACAGTATGGAGATTCCTTAAAAAACTACAAATAGAACGACCATATGACCCAGCTATCCCACTACTGGGCATATACCCTGAGAAAACCATAATTCAAAAAGAGTCATGTACTACAATATTCATTGCAGCTCTATTTACAATAGTCAGGACATGGAAGCAACCTAAGTGTCCATTGACAGTTGAATGGATGAAGAAGATGTGACACATATATACAATGGAATATTACTCAGCCATAAAAATAAATGAAATTGAGTTATTTGTAGTGAGGTGGATGGACCTAGAGTCTGTCATACAGAGTGAAGTAAGTCAGAAAAAGAAAAACAAATATCGTTTGCTAACACGTATATATGGAATGTAAAAAAAAAATCGTTCTGAAGAACCTAGGGGCAGGAGAGGAATAAATGTGCTTGAGGACATGAAGTGGGGGAAAGGGTAAGCCGGGACAAAGTGAGAGAGTGGCATGAACTTTTATATACTACCAAATGTAATATAGATAACTATATATCTAACTATATAGTTAGATATATATCTATATAGTTATCTATATAGTTATCTAACTATAGATAACTAGTGGGAAGAAGCCGCATAGCACAGGGAGATCAGTTCGGTGCTTTGTGACCCCTAGAGGGGTAGGATAGGGAGGGTAGGAAGGAGACGCAAGAGGGATGAGATATGGGAGCATATATATATGTATAGCTGATTTACTTTGTTATAAAGCAGAAACTAACACACCATTGTAAAGCAATTATACTCCAATAAGTATGTTAAAAAAGAAAAATAAATTAGAGGTGCTTTGAAAATCTTATGACATATAATTTCTTGTATAGATGCCAATTAATTTTTATTGTTTAAAGAACAGAATTAAATGATAGCCAATCAAATACAGAATTTAAATATCATTATGTGTTAAAAAACACAACCATACACATATACACAAGCAGATAGCATCCATGTGTATATGTTTATTATGTAGTGTTTAAATGATCTCTAGGGAGCCAAAGCCTGTTCTACATATGTCAACAAGATGAGAACCCTAACTTGATCGGTAGTCTCTTTGTAAATTTGAAAAATGGGTTTAGAAGGATGTGATGGTGGGAAGAAAAATGAAGTGCCTGACCTTAATGTGTAAGAACATCTTGCTATATTTTTTAATTAGATTAGGGATGTTGAAGACTTTGAGACAGAATTTATTTAGGAGAAGCAAGTCTTGTTTTCCTGAATAGGAAATTTTAGAAACAGTGTGTGTTATGACTGTGTTAATAAAAGTGTCATATTAAGTACTGTAGGCTTTCTTGCATCACTGAGATTCAAGGAAAAATTCCGTAACTAGTGAGTCAGAAAGCTTGGCTTTTACTGAAAAATGATTAAATAAGAGGGAGAAGACTGCCAGCTAATTAGTTGGCTGGACTTATATGGACATTATCTTGAAAGGCCATGATAGGAAACCTGAACTGCATGGTCAGACCTTAAAACTGTTTTGATCTAAAACTAATTTCCTAGAGTGAATAGTAAGAAATTGCTTTCTTGTAACAATTTCAAAAGGAATGAAGTAAAGAAGTGGGTTCATCAAATGAAGGGCAAATGGTCTGATTTAAAAAAAAAGCCACACACACACACAAGGCATTAGTCCCTCCATAGAGGTTAGGAGAGGTTAAGGGAAGAGAATAAGAAAGAAAAACATTAGTGATCTTCATTTTTGCTTTTCAATATTTATTTTTAAATTACCCCAGAAAAATTGTTATCTTTATTCATCTTTAAATGGAGTAAATTGATATTTAGTGGTATGTGAGCTATTTTAAAAACATTATAGAATAATCACCAATGAAGACATAGTTTGGAGACTTTTGTTTATTCATGAGGCATTTTCTTTCTAATAAAAAATGTTGGTCCTTCTTTCGTCCATTCAAGAAGCTCTGATATGATTGCACCATCCAACCTAAGATTTAAAAAATGCGTTTTAACTGCGTATCTATTGAGCAACATAAGGTAACTCAAAGGAGTTAGAATGTCAAGACTTATTTGCAGTGATAACCATCATTACTATTTATTAAAAAACTTTTTTTGATGTTGGACCATTTTTAAAGTCTTTATTGAATTTGTTACAATATTGCTTCTGTTTTAATGTGGGATCTTAGCTCCCCAACCAGGGATTGAACACACACTCCCTGCATTCAAAGGCAAGTCTTAACCACTGGGCCGCCAGGGAAGTCCCCTATCATTACTATTTAGAGCCTTTGTTGAGAAGATGAAGCTGCCATCCTTTTTTTTGAGAGAAAATTGACTTAGTTTAAGTGCCCTCTGAATATTCTGTAGAGCCTCCTGTTTCTGTCCTATTTCCTTACTCTGTTCCCTGCAGTGGTGACAGTTGTATTGAAATTCAGTGCCCAGGATTTCAATAGCTGTATCCAGATTCTTGAACAGTCTCTTAATTGCCTGCTCTGCTTGAGTACTTTGTTAAGATACAGGAGGACAGCATCAGTCTGAGAGAGGATGTTTTTCCATGGATCTGGCTTTAGCTTGTCCAGGCTCATGAACTCTTAGGCTTGTTTCTTTTGTGACTGCTTTCCCCAGGAGGCCTCCACGCAACATAGTCATGAAAGTATCAAGAAGTACCAGAGTAAAGATAAGATTTCCTCATAAGAATGGCTTTTTTTTTCTGAAAATAGATACTAGTCTGTGTGAGATATTATTTAAGAATCTTATTAAAGGTAAAAGGTTGTATAAACCCACTTCCTTTTAATAAGTGGTACCTTTCTACTAAATCTGAAATTAAAATTTACAGCTCAGAATATTCTAAATTTGGAAGATATATATGAAAGATACTAGGTATAGAAGATACTTTTATTATTCTTCCTTTGGACAAAATTTCTCACCTTTAAAAGACATTTTAAATTACATAGTTTAAAATATTAATGAAGTAATGTATGAAGACATATTAAATCATCTTTCTAATATGTGAGTTTGAATGATGAGAAGGAAACAAGATGATGTCCATATGCTAAGGAGCTCTAGCTGCTAAGTATTTACTGTTAGCAAAACTGGGGTGGGCTTTCCTGGTGGCACAGTGGTTGGGAGTCCGCCTGCTGATGCAGGGGACACGGGTTTGTGCCCCGGTCCGGGAGGATCCCACATGCCGTGGAGCAGCTGGGTCCGTGAGCCATGGCCACTGAGCCTGCATGTCCGGAGCCTGTGCTCCACAACGGGAGAGGCCACAGCAGTGAGAGGCCCGCGTACCACACACACACAAAAAAAAGGGGGTATATGATAATTGTTACTGTGGGTGTTAGAGACTTAGTCAAAAGACCTACAATAAGAACCCTGATTCTGGTCTCAGGCTGCAAGAAAACAGAGGGCTTGGAGAACTTGACTTTCATCTGGCCTGCATTCCATGCTGAGGTAGATGGCTCCTTCTTCAGATAGTTTTGAAAATCTCTTAGCTTGAAGAAAACAGTTTCTACTTCCATTCAGGCCAGACACTCTAGTCAGCATCTAACAAAAAGATCCTCATTTTGTGAGCATCTGACAAAAGTCTCTATTAGTATAATTCATCTGGCTCTGGCTGATCCTCCTAAATTTGCTTTAAACACATTTCATTGAATCTAAGACACCGGTGGTTCTAAGATTATGCATTATTTAATGTATATAATAGAAAAAAAGCTGACAGTGCTAAGACCCAATAGTCCTAAGACACTAAAATGCATCTCATTTCAGAGATGTGCATCTTAGAATAGAAAAAACACAGTATTGCTGCCCTCCTCCTCTGCACCTGAATCCAAGTCTTTCCGAGTTGGGGAGACCTAGACCTCAGTGAAGCCTCCATGAGTTATAAACTTGTTATGAATGTAGCCATTCTGGAAAGGTAGAATTTCTAGAATGTTTAACAGAAAAAAAGGTTTCAGGCAGCATAGTGGGTTCTGAGTAGCATATGCATATGTGGATTTAAGGGAGAAATATTTCATTGCTTGAATTTTTCAAACTGAATGTATTGTCTTGTGCTTTACACTAGACATTTTCGAGATCTTAATCTCTCTCCCCATGTTAGCCTGTAGGAATTAGGTAACACAGGAAGTTGTAATGTAATGGGAACCTCAGCTTCCCATGTGGGGGCAGATCGTGGCAAATTTTTCCCCCTTGGATACTTTGTTTGCTAGTAAAAATTGTCCTTTTTGGTAAGATATAATTGATCTTACCAATTGTTTCCTTAGCCCCTCTCTAAAAGTTCTTCATGGGAGAGAGTACCTAGTTTCCTAGGTTTCTGACTTGGCAACTACACGGGGTTGCAGTCCTCCTTGATGACGTCTTCTGCTTCTGAACAGTTGATATAAAGCTGCTTCCTCCCTCCTGACCAATGTCATTCATTCATTTAACAATTATGTTTGGGGTGCCTTCTATGTTCTAAGCACTGTTATATTATGGAACATAACACATAGAATATTACTACTGTGTGTAACAGGAATTGAGTGTATTTGAGCAAGGACAGGCAGAAACTGTCAGAGTGAGCCATGTGGGTATCTGATGGAAGAACGTCCCTAGGAGGGAATAGCAAAGGCATAGGCCTTGCAGCAGGAACATGCATGACATGCTTGAGGAACAAACCAGTGAGGAATAGCTGGTGTGGCTGGAGTAGAGTGAACAGGAGGAGAGTGGTAGGAGATAATAGCAGAGAGCTTGAGAAGAGGGTAGGCCAGTATAAAAGACTTTGGCATTTACTCTTAGTGAGATGGAAAGGCACTGAAGGAATTTGTACAAAAGAGTAACATACTCTGGCCTTATTTTAAAGGAATCTCTTAATCTTATGTGGAGAAAAATACCTGTAGCATGGAAGCGTAGAAGCAATGAGACCAGTCAGAAGGCTAGTGCAATAATCAAAGAGAGAGAACCTTGGTGGCTTGTGCTAGGGTTCTGGTGGTAGATGTTGTAAGAGGTGGCCTGGTCCAGGACATGTTTTTATAGGGAAAGCTGCCAGGTTTAGATTGACTAAGGGATGGAGAATGGAGAAGGATGACTCAAAGATTTTTGGCCTGAGCAACCTGAATAATGAAGTTGCCATTGACTGAGAGGGGGAAGCAGTGTAGGGAGAGCAGTTTGAGGGGGTAATTAGGAGTTCCGTTTTGGACATGTTAAATTTGAGATGCTTATTAGATATTCAAGTGAAGCTTTCTGCTGTGTAATGCTGTATGGAGATCTTGCAGAATGGCTAACATAGAAAGTGAGGTTTATTGCTTTAATTAGGCTTCCATATGTCATATTCCACATGTTTAGGAGTGAAGGAGGGTTAACTTGACATTAGGTACTTCCCACTGTGGAAACAGGTGATGTGTAAACATCACCTCTGGTGATGGCTTTGTGAACTGGAATAGGTCATGAATACAGATTATACAAATCTTTTATTTCATTCTGTTGGCCACGGTATCAGTTTCCATGAAACACACCCACATAATAATTATACATTACTTCCAATTAGTAGTAGTTGCTTGTATGTCTAATCTTGTTAGCACTCTTTTCTAGTATTGCCACTCTTTTCTTTATCGATTATTCTAAATTATGATGAGTTGTTATTTAATCCTTTTTAGGTATTTGGGGTCTTTAAATCTTGTTCTACATTTAAATATGTGAAGGCATGTTAACGATTTGTTAATCTTTTTAATGTTACTTGAATTGCTCTATTAAAAAATAGAATGTTTGGATCATATCTGTGATCTGACCCTCCATTATCCAGGCCCAAAGAAAGTCTTGGACCATTCAGCTGTTTCCCCACAACATACTTAGTGACACAGTCCAACTTGTGTATATAGTACCAAGGGGACAATAGGTCACTAGTAAAGTCCTTTTAGGAAAAGCAAATATTCTGCAGCAGACATAAAAATAATGAAATTTATAATCAGGTAAAAATTTGGGCTAAAATGTCAGACCTCATTCACGTTTATGACTGTTCAATACAAGGATGAGCAAGGAGAAATTTTATTAGTGACATAGAAATTTTTAAAGCCCTAATTTTGTATTCGGTAGAAGTTCCACCTTGGGTTCAAGCTGTGTCCACCAATGAGCCTGAATAGGTCTGGAAAACAGAGAGTAGGTCCACCGTGCACCTGGGGAATGAAGGCTGACATGCCTGACTCAGTAACAGGCTTTGTGGTATGAGGAGAAGTGTGATTCTAGGAATGAAAGGGTAGTTTTCTCCAGATATATTATTTTTCTCAGACCCCTTTCAGTTTATACTTGGGTTCGATGACAAAGGCCCCTTTCAATTTATACTTGCAGGGGCAGCTGCAAGTAAAAGTCAAGAGTGCATCAGAAAAATCTTGTAAATGAATAGTGTGCAAGTTCATCTAATCCTTGCAGCAATCTTGTGAAGTAGGTACTATTACTACCCCCATTTTACAGAGTTTTTAAAAGTTCCAAAGGTATAAAACTTCTCCTGCAATGCTATTTCAATATCAGGGTAGATCCTTGAGGTTATGGCAGCCATTATCAAGATCACATGTTTTTTACTTAGTTTTAGAGTCTTAAATTTCATAGAACAGCTATAGCCAGATATTGGGAACTGGTAGATCTATTTGTATTTATTTATTTATTTTTGGGTCTATCCTTATTTTCCACAAAGAACTTAATTAAACCTTGCTTTTGATATTTATAAACTGAGAAACTCAAGGTTATTAGGAGTCAAGGAAGAGATCACAAGAATGGTATGACAGATACAATATTTCTTAAGAATACCTCTGCAATATAGTTTGCAGAGAGAGAAAGTGGAATCAAACATTTCAGACTTTGGAACTTCCATCCCATCAGGAGAAAATGGCTAATATGAAGGAGTAATTGTGGAAAAGAATAGGTCCTAGCACACTCTGATGACTTTTACTGAGTCCTGAAGTGGAATTTTTGGAGTAGGTTAGAACTCCTGAACCCAGCATAGGGGTTTGGGTGTGGGAAAGAATATTCTATGGAGCTAAGTATGTTAAATACAGGTCAAAGGTTTTTTTTTTTTTTTTTTTTTTTTTAATTGCAGTTTGCTCTGTATTCCTTTGCTGAACATAAGAGATAATAGAAGCTACTGTGTTCATCTCTACTTTATGTCTGATGCTCTTTTATTCATTTGTTCTGTAATGGATCTGTAGATTTACTCAGTTCTGTTACTCTCTTGCCCTTTTGCTTGCAGCTGCAATAGCAGCATCTGCATCTCTTGTACTAAAGCCTCACTGACTACACTTGTGGAGGCTCTGGCTCCTTACACACCCAGGCTCAGATGAAGCACTGAACCAAGGGCCTGAGATCTGGCTTCTCCAGCATCTGACTGGAGGCACCGGGCAAGGATCAACACTCTGGAATGAGTTTTGACCAATGAGATACAAGAGATGGAAAACTGGCAGATAAATTTCTTTCCCTTCCTCTATCTGAAGGACTTTTCCAAGGCACAGTGATTTTATGGAGGCTATCTCAACAAGTCCTTCATGATAAGAAACCAACCTTTATTTTCTTTAAAGCTATGGCCAACTCAGTAATTCATCCCTTGCATTTGTTTTGCTGTCTCACTTCCTTTTCTTCCACATATTCTGGATTGAATGACCCATAAAATATTAGTAGATAAGCTTTAACTCATGGTTTGTTTTCTGGGAAACTCAGGTTAAGTTTCATTCATTCATTCAGCAAATATTTATTGAATGAACATTTTCTTAGATGAACACTATCATTAGGTGTCTACTATGTGCCAGGCAGTATTTAATGTGCTTAGGGTGCACCCATGAAAAAAGTAGACAAAAATCCTTGCCTTTGCAGAGTTGCTTTCTACTGGAGAGAAGAAATCAATAGTAAACATAGTAAACATGTAGACTTTAGCATATGGTAGAAAGTGATAAGAAAGAACTAGCTTCACTTTCTAGTTTTTCTTCTCTCAATCTTTTCCTCTTCCCTACGTTCCATCTTCTACACTGCTGCCAATAATGTTTCCAAAATATAAACTTGAAGTCTCCTGTCTTACCATTTCCTTTCTTTTCCTTTACACTCCAGCAATGTTGAATTACCTGTAGTTCCCTCTCCAACTGAGTCATCCCTCATTACTGTTTTTCATGTCTAAGCCTTTGTTTAGTTTGCGGCTTGGACTGGAATGCCCTCCACGTTTTCTTCATTGACATAGCTGATCTGAGATTCAGCTTAAAATCATCTTTTCAGGAAATCTTACCTGACCTCTTCCCTCTGCTTTTTCCAAGCTATTTATAGGGGTCATTCTGAGCTTCCGTTATTCCTTTCTAAATATCTCTGTCATTACACACCCATATTATTTTCTAAGTGTAATTATTTCTGTGTGTTTTCCATTACTCTGAGAGTTCATTGAGGACAGAGACTGTGCCATGCTTACTGCTGTGCTTCTGACACTTAGCATAGTGCTCAGTAATTTTGTTGTAAATAAATAACTAAACATAAATACATAGAAATCAGGTTCAAGGACTGTGAGGCATAGAAATCTCACAATTAAGGTCCCACTGGAAGGGCTAGAGAAGCAGGATATTTGGAGACATGAAGTAAGTAACATCAAAGAGAAGAAGGAGTAGGTTTGGGGTTGGTTCAGTGAATAGTTGGCTTCAATTTCTAGGCTCTGAACAAGACCTTGTGTAGATTAGTTGCCAAAAAGGGCCCCAACTCTCTACCCCATTATCCTGTTACAATGCTTGCATCTCTTCTGTTCAATGAGTGGTGTCTTTTTCCTCACCTCTTGAATCTGGGCTGTACTTTTGACTTGCTTTGGCTAAAAGAATTCAGTGGAAGTGACTGTTTTGAGACCAAACCACAAGAGGCTTTGCCTCTTTTAGACTTTTTCTTCTGTCATGAGAGCAAGCCTGGGATGGCTTGTGGCAGTGGAGGTGGGGTCAGGTCATCCCAGCTCTGACCAGGCCCCAGCTGACCCACCAGCTGATTAAAGAAGCATGAGCAAGCCCCATCAAGATCAGCTAGATCTGTTCAGACTAGCAGAAGTACCTACCTGACCCACTGACTCATGAAGGAATAATAAATGGCTGCTATTTAAAGCTACCAGACAGTATAATCAAGACAGTATGGTACAGACACAAAAACAGAAATATAGATCAATGGAACAGGATAGAAAGCCTAGAGATAAACCCACACACCTTTGGTCACCTAATCTATGACAAAGGAGGCAAGGATATACAATGGAGAAAAGAGAACCTCTTCAATAAGTGGTGCTGGGAAAACTGGACAGCTACATGTAAAAGAATGAAATTAGAACACTCCCCAACACCATACACAAAAATAAACTCAAAATGGATTAAAGACCTAAATGTAAGACCAGACACTGTAAAACTCTTAGTAGAAAACATAGGAAAAAAACTCTTTGACATAAATCACAACAAGATCTTTTTTGACCCACCTCCTAGAGTAATGAAAATTTAAAAAAATAAACAAATGGGACCTAATTAAACTTAAAAGCTTTTGCACAGCAAAAGAAACCATAAACAAGATGAAAAGACAACCCTCAGATTGAGAGAAAGTATTCACAAACAAAGCAACGGACAAAGGATTAATCTCCAAAATAGACAAACAGCTCATGCAGCTCAATATCAAAAAAGCAAACAACCCAATCCAAAAATGGGCAGAAGACTTAAATAGACATTTCTCCAAAGGAGACATACAGATGGCCAAGAGGCACATGAAAAGATGCTCAACATCATTGATTATCAGAGAAATGCAAATCAAAACCAAAATGAGTATCACCTCCCACCAGTCAGAATGGCCATCATCAAAAAATCTACAAACAGGGCTTCCCTGGTGGCGCAGTGGTTGAGAGTCCGCCTGCCGATGCAGGGGACACAGGTTCGTGCCCCAGTCAGGGAAGATCCCACATGCCGCGGGGCGGCTAGGCCCATGAGCCATGGACACTGAGCCTGCGCATCTGGAGCCTGTGCTCCACAATGGAAGAGGCCACAACAGTGAGAGGACCATGTACTGAAAAAAAAAAATCTACAAACAAAAATGCTGGAGAGGGTGTGAGAAAAGTGAACCTGCTTGCACTGTTGGTGGGAATGTAAAGTGATACAGCCACTGTGGAGAACAGTATGGAGGTTCCTTAAAAAACTAAAAGTAGGGGGCTTCCCTGGTGGCACAGTGGTTGAGAATCTGCCTGCTAATGCAGGTGATACGGGTTCGAGCCCTGGTCTGGGAGGATCCCACATGCCGCGGAGCAACTAGGCCCATGAGCCACAACTACTGAGCCTGCGTGTCTGGAGCCTGTGCTCTGCAACAAGAGAGGCTGCGATAGTGAGAGGCCCTCTCACCATGATGAAGAGTGGCCCCCGCTTGCCACAACTAGAGAAAGCCCTTGCACAGAAATGAAGACGCAACACAGCAAAAATAAATAAATAAATTAATAAACTCCTACCCCCAACATCTTCTTAAAAAAACAAACAACAACAACAAAAAAAAAACAAAAAAAACTAAACGTAGAACTACCATATGACCCAACAATCCCACTACTGGGCATATACCCTGAGAAAACCATAATTCAAAAAGAGTCATGTACCCCAATGTTCACTGCAGCACTATTTACAATATGACAGTGAAGCAACCTAAATGTCCATTGACAGATGAATGGATAAAGAAGATGTGGTACATATATATACAATGGAATATTAGCCATAGAAAGGAATGAAACTGAGTTATTTGTAATGAGGTGGATGGACCAAGAGTCTGTCATACAGAGTGAAGTAAGTCGGAAAGAGATAAACAAATATCGTATATTAACTCATATATGTGGAATCTAGAAAAACGGTACAGATGAACCTACTTGCAGGGCAGGAATAGAGACTCAGACGTAGAAAATGGACATGGGGGAAAGTGGAGGGCAGGATGAATCGGGAGATTAGGTTTGACATAAGTACACTACCATGTGTAAAGTAAATAGCTAGTGTGAACCTGCTGTATAGCACAGGGAGCTCAGCTCAGTGCTCTATGATGACCTAGATGGGTGGGATGGGGGCAGTGGGAGGGAGGTTCAAGAGGGAGGGAATAGATATATACATATAGCTGACTCAATTCATTGTACAGTAGAAACTAACACAACATTGTAAAGCAATTAAACTCTAATAAAAATACTATATAGCAGTAATAAACAACTAGTATTTATTAAGGAAAAAAAAAAGCTACCAGATTTGAGGGTAACAATAGCTAAGCCATATAGAATGTGAAGTGGCAGAGTTGCTTCAGGACACTCATTGTGGTACAATGTGTTTTCTGATTTTTTAGAGAGTGACTTTATGTTTTTGTAAAAATGACACATATGCTCATTATAAAAAACTTCAAACAGTACTGAACAATACAAAAAAAAAGTGTAAAAATCACATGACCCACAGTTACATATCTGTTTATATTTACTTTGTTATACATACATATTTAAAACCATGTGTTATATAAAATATGATTTGTAATGTAAATATTGCCTCTTCACACTTTAAGAATTAATTTTATTCAAAGTCTTCAGTTGTGTTTTTGATATCAGTAATTTGTTTTCATTGTTAGAGCCACTTTCTGGGGTGCCTAACAGTTGTCCAGAGAACAACATGTTGACTCTAAGTTTGTCTGAGACAGAACTCTGTGTAGCCCACCCAATGCTGTCACTAGAGACTTTTTCAAAAGTCTCAGCATATATTTCCATATTATTTGGGCAGTTGTTTATTCATTTACCTTGTATATATTTGTGGTCTCAAAAATGTTAGCGTTAACTATATTGATTTTAAGTTTTTTAAGGTAAATATTAATTGAATAGTAAATGATTTTTTTGGGGGGGGAAGAAATTCAGCAAAATGTTTATTATGGTTCAATTAGGTGATGAGAACTTAGGAATTCTTTTTTTTTCTTTTTTTAAATTTTTTTAATTAGTTTCTGCTTTATAACAAAGTGAATCAGTCATACATATACATCTGTTCCCACATCCCTTCCCTCATGCAACTCCCTCCCTCCCACCCTCCCCATCCCACCCCTCCAGGCAGTCACAAAGCACCGAGCTGATCTCCCTGTGCTCTGCGGCTGCTTCCCACTATTTATCTACCTTACGTTTGGTAGTGTATATATGTCCATGCCTCTCTTTCGCTTTGTCACAGCTTACCCTTCCCCCTCCCCATATCCTCAAGTCTATTCTCAAGTAGGTCTGTGTCTTTATTCCCGTTTTACACCTAGGTTCTTCATGACATTTTTTTTAAAATTCCATATATATGTGTTAGCATCCGGTATTTGTCTTTCTCTTTCTGACTTACTTCACTCTGTATGACAGACTCGAGGTCTATCCACCTCATTACAAATAGCTCAGTTTCGTTTCTTTTTATGGCTGAGTAATATTCCATTGTATATATACCCTGAGAAAACCATAATTCAAAAAGAGACATGTACCAAAATGTTCCTTGCAGCTCTATTCACAATAGCCCGGAGCTGGGAACAACCTAAGTGTCCATCATCGGATGAGTGGATAAAGAAGATGTGGCACGTAAATGATTTTTATAAAATGTGTGAATATATTTTAAAAAATGATAGCAAAGACTACCTAATTTAAGGCATAAACATTACCTTTGTCTTTGAACGTTATGTCTGATCTTCCTCCTCAATCTCACACCCCTTTCTTCATTCTCAGAGATAACTACCTTATTGAATTTGTTTTTTCCCCCACATTTATTCTTAAACCTGTTTGCTTATTTACTTATTTTAGTCTCAGTAATCGTACTCCTGAGATTTGCCTTTGATATACCTATAATTCATTAATTCATTCATTTACATTGCTGTTTCGTATTCCATTACATAAGTACAACTTGATCTATTTATCCATTTATATTAGTCAAGGAAGTAGTGCTAATTCCTGTTACAACCTCAACATCACAGTTGCTAAATATAATACAAGGTTATTGATTTCTTATCTCACAATCTGATGTGAATCAGTTTGTGCCTGTGGTGGGATGAGGGGTGTGAAAAAGGTCTGCTCCATGTCCTCGTTCAGAGACCTATCATGCATTATCATGAGGCCGAATGCATGGCTTCAGAGTTACAACGGCATCACCCAGGCAGCAGAGAGAGAAAAGCAGGAGCGTAGAGAAGTGATACTTGCTTTTGACTGCTCGAAACATAGAACTCTGCTCACTCTCTTTGATGAGAAATAAAGGTCCCATTTTGATGCAAGGAGACTTGAAAATATGTTTTACGTGTGTGTGTGCTCAAAAGGAGAATAAAATTGTTTAATGAACACACAGCATTGTTTCTTCTGCCTTCTCTTCTAGTCACGAAATATATGTTTTATTCTTACTCTTATTCTCACCTTCTTTCTAACAGAGGCAATCTAAAGTCCTGTCAAAGCTAAAAATCCACTTCCTTATTCTGTCTTCTTCACAAGGCTATGTCTTAAAGGGCTTTGGTTCTTCAACAACCTTCTCTATGTTATGTCTTACTCTTTGGTTTCTGGAAGTGATCAGATTTTCCAATTTTTCAAGGCTCCAAATTATTGACTCTATTTCCTTGCAAGTCAGCAAATTCTCTCCTAGGCTTATCTATTTCTTGTAATAGTTAGCTGCCCTCATATAATTGTAGCCAACACACTGCTTCTTTATTCTCTCTAACTACTTTCCATTATGTATAAGACTCATTGTTTTTAACCTCTGATATCAGCGGTCTCACCACTCAACATCTAACTGCTCGCTAATGATGTATATTTAAGGATTTGTCAAGGCAATGGCTCATTTCAAAGTACCAATTACTGTATTAGTCAGAGTAAGCTAATTGTTGCCAAATAAATCAATGTGAAAATCTCAGTAGTTTAACGTGCTTATTTTTTACTCACATATCAGTCTAATTGGATGTTTGGTGGTAACCTTCCTTGTGGTAATGGAAGAGCTCAGCTTCTGACTTCTGTGGCACTGCCATCTTCAACATGTGGCATGTGTAGAATGGGAAAAGAATATGGAAGATTACATGTGGCCAATGGATCATTTTTATCATTTTTATCCACAATGCCTCTATATTATAAAAGGTCTAAAATGATAAATATTGAGTGTTTCTCTCTGGGGGCGGCTTTATGAGTATTTAAAATTTTCTTTCTTTTTTGCTTCTTTAATTGTTCCAAGGTTCTTGGAGGAAAGATTATGTCCCCTTTGTATCAAGGAAAAATTATAATTGGGTAACTTGCCTCAGAAATAAAGGAGTAAATTTTACCCTGTGAGCTAAGTGTCAAATACTAAACTGGTTAGAAAGGTACATTTGGAAAAAGCTTTTGCTTACTTGGATATTTTAGGTAAAAAGTTGTTCATGTATTTCTTCACTACTGCAGACATTACCTCATTGATTTCAGATTTCAAAAAGGGACACTGGAAAGTATTAACAGTATTAATGCCTTTTGTTTTCGTCCTTGTGTGCCTTTGTAGATCACATGCTTAACTACTTATCTGCCAGGTACATTCTTGAATCCTTTGTTTCTACATTTCTTAGAGAAACTTCCCCCTTCAGTAAAAGAATTTCTTAATGTCCATTGTAAGCTTATTACAGTGAGGGTTAAAGTAGAAACTTAGGATGTGTGTCTTCTCCTGCAGTCCCCCACAAAATGAATGCTGTTATATGTGGGGTGTGAAGAAGGAAAGCACCAAGTGTGAAAATTATAATGGGCAAATTAACATTTAAATGGAAAGTTACAGGTGTGGAAGAATTCTTCTCTTTTAGGATTTTAAAACATGTGTCCTTGATTCCCCTTTTTCACTTGGCCTTACATCTTTTGAAAATTTTATTTTTGCAGTCAACATGCAAAAATGTGTAACCACATTCAGTGACATCATGAGTTAGTTTACACTTTGGCAGGTATCAGGCAAATTTTATTGTTCTTGGTATTGATCAGGGTGGACCTGCAGTTCCTCTCTAGGAATATATTGTCCTTTGTGACTTGTTTCTTACCACAGAGTGTAGCAGAAGCAGGAAATGATCTGAGGTATTTATTATGTTTTGTGTAGTAATGTGAGAGGATGCAAGAGACCTTGAAAGTATGATTGGAGTTGCCCCCAATTTCTTGTTTCATTTCTTCTGAGGGAGCTAACAGTGCTTGTCCTGTTATACGGAGGGGACCAGAAGGACCCAGATCTAAACTCAGAAAAGAAAAGCCAGCTACAAGAAATGGGAGGAAGTCTGAAAGGAAAAAATCTCCAGGATGGTGGACATATTATACTTAATAAATATTTTTTGTTTCAAATACTTATTAAAAGTGCTTAGTAGGGGATTTTGCATATATATGGATTTCAAGTAGAGATGGATGCATACTCTTTATAATGTCAATTATATCTGAATACAAATAAGGATGAGAGTATTAAGATAAAGTGACAAATATGGGAAAAAATCATGAGTAGTTCCATAGTAAGGTACCCAGTTGTAAAATTAATTTGCTGGTTGAATCAAGCCTTTTGTATTTGCAGTTACATGTAGTATAAATTTCTCACCATGAGACTGGAAACATTTGACAGGTAACTCTGGTCCTGACAACAGTTTTACAATGGGATGCCCATCTTTTAAGAAAATAATGCTAGAGAGTATGACTTGAACACTGACTGTTTCAGCTAGCTGCACAGATATCTATTTCATAGCTTTATAGCTTTTTTCTTGAGCAATAAAAAATGTTTTCAATGCATACATTATATGTTTCTCTTTGATTTGTATTACTGAAGCCTATGAATCAGTAGTTCTAAACTTGTTTTTAGATCAAGAACCTTTTGAGAATCTGATGAAAGTTATGCAGTTCCTCTCTAGGAATATATGTAAATTTTTATAGCAAATTTCTTGTAGACTATTCCCAGGAGCCCCTTTCAGACTTCAAATTAGGAAACTCTACTCGCAATCCATGATTTTTCATGCTGGTTTTGAAAGGTCTGGGGAAAACTACAGCCTTCAGTGTTGCCCCTCCTCACCCATGGCATTCCTTGTTCCTCTCTTAGTGCTACCTACAGCAAACAGTGTGGAGGTGGAAGGGAACTATTTAATTTGAGACTGCATTTCTCTCTGGAATAAGAATAGAAAATCATTTACTTAGTTATCCATCTGTTAAACAAACATTTAGTGGATAGTTATTATACAAAAAACACTTTTTTTGGTACTGGGAGACATGTGATATATAAGATAAGCAAACCACAAGAAGAAGCCCGGAAGTATTATCCATACTATTAGTTTATTTAAAAACCAGAGATTCCTAGTGTTATAAAGGTGGAACTATATTAGGTACATTTACTTATACTGATGACATGTTGTATGCAGAAATGCTTCATAAATTTTAAAATGTCCTTCAAATATTTTAATTGTTATCTTGATGCTGGGAAACTGAAGCCAATGAAGATCATAGTGAGTAAAGGAGCTGAGAGATTTTCATATACGAAATAGGATTTATAAACTCACAGGGACCCCAAAACAAACCTGAGCTAAGGCAGAAAAATAAATTGATTATGGAATTCTTAACTACAAGACTTAAAAGATACTTTCTGAATGATAGTATAAATTAATATTTAGCAGACATCTTGTTCAAATATAAAGCTTAAGAAAGCCAGTTATAGAAATATGGTTGAAAAATGCAGTTTAGCTGCAGAATATAGGTGGGTCTATACTCTTTTATTTCATAAAAATAATCATCCAGGGAAAAATAGGTCAAAACTCCCAGAAAATTTCACACATGGCAAAAAGTGTTATGGTAGATTTTCTTAGTGTTAAAACCCTAATCTTGAGAGCCACCAGGAAACCAACAGAAAGAACACTCAAATTAATTATAGGAAATATGCCTTACTATATGATGTTTCCTTGGGCTGCTATAACAAATTACCATAAACTTGTTGATTTAAAACAACAGAAATTTATGCTTTCACAGTTCTGGAAGCTAGAAATCCAAAATCAAGATGTTGGCAAAGCCGTGCTCCCTCCAAGGGCTCTGGGGATGAATTCTTACTTGCCTCTTCCTAGCTTTTGGTGGCTCCTAGCAATTGTTGGTGGTCCTAGTCTTCTAGCTGCATCACTTCAGCCTTTGCCTCCATCTTCCCATGGCCTTCTTTGTGTCTCTCTGTGTCTTCTCCTTTTCTGATTTTTTATGAGACCCACAGTAATCTGGGATGATTTCATTTTAAGATCCTACTTTAATTGTATCTGAAAAGATCCTTATTCCAAATAAGGTCACATTCTGAGGTTCCATGTGGACATAAATTTTGGGGGGCACTATTCAACCCATTATAAACAGACAAAAACGTTTTTATACTGATTGTCTGACTTCTGGAAAGAGAGGACAAATATTTTATTATTTTAAAACTCAGAAGTTATTCCTACAAGTTGGCCCACCTGAGGAGTATGTGAAGGTGAAATGACACACGTTTCTATCTTGCAAAAATTTCAAAATCTTGTCATATAAATTCATGCACAAAGGCAAGGGCTATCTGGATAGATTTTGGCACTGATAAAATGTGTGCTTATGATTACTGCAATGGAACTTTCCAGTTGATCTCTACTGTGCTGTAAATAAAGAGCTTATCTAAATCCATTTATGTTATTAAGAATATCATGTGGCAATAGTGATTGAATCTTCAAAGTAATATTTAAGACTTGCTTTACTATAAAATATGAATCCTTTTTTGTTTAGGTGGGCTAAATAGTATGATCAAGATATTATTATATTGCAGTGACAGAAACCCAAATAAACTAGTTTTAACATGAGATTTTATTGAATCATGCATGTGACCAAGAATTCCAAGAGGGTAATATTGTCTTTAAGAACACTGTGGATTCAAAGAATGATATTTTTTCTTGGTCTCTCTGGCCCATCTCTTCTCCATTACTTGTTTCTGTTTCTGTTGGTGTGTTGGCTTTCTACAAGAGACTGGCTTTCTCCGTGTGGTGAGGGAAATGTTGACATAGCCACAGAGAGCTTCAAAATTATGTCATTCCAGTTTAGTGACCCATGACTGAGAAAAGAGATGGAGCCCATTTATTCAATTTCACAGAATAATTCTGATTGGCCTGGGTTATGTCACCTTCTAATTTTCAGGTCAGTTATGTGGTCAAGAGAGCCTAGTCTACTTTGTTAGACTAGGCTTACAACATCTATTACTATGGATGAGGGTCGTCTTAGTCAGTTTGGGCTTCTATAACAAAGTACCATAGACTGGTGGCTTATAAACAACAGAAACTTATTTCTCACAGTTCTGGATCCTGCAAGTCAATGATCAGGGTGCCAGTATGGACAAGTTCTGGTGAGGGCCCTCTTCTGAGTTGCAGATTGCTAACTTCTCTATTTTCACATGGTAGAGAACAGAGAGTGGAAGCAAGCTCTCTGTTGACTCTCATAAAGCCATTAATCCCATTCATGGGGGCTCCACCCTCATGGTCATATCTAATCCTAACTAGCACCCAAGGGCCTCACCTTCTAATACCATCACATTGAGGGACAGGGCTTCAACATATTAATTTTGGTGGGATACAAACATTTGCTCCATAAGAAGGGTTTAGTGAAATGTCATGGCTGGAAATATATAGGCATAGAATAGAGTAAAACTAAGTCAGCCATATAGAGATTCAACATATGAAAGTGTCAGCTTCTCACTAATAACATTAAACATTTTCTGTGTTGAACTTTGTGAAGATTCTCAACTACAGATAATGAACTTTCCAAATGCATGTCTAAATAGCTCGGCTATTTTTTATTTTTATTTTTTGAGAGACCCTAAGCTAAAATCACTATGCTTCCTCTAGCTTAGACATGACTTTTGGAAGTCTTCCTTTGAAAACATTTAAAAATATAACAGTTAAGAGTGGATTAACTATGACATTTGGAAATGTCAGAGGTAATTTTGGCTATGACAATACTGGCCAAAGCATCTCACCTATACAAAATATAATTTTGAGGGCCTGGGTGCTCACAACATTGCTAGACATCTTCCCTTTGTCTGTCCTGTTTCAGCAAATAGGTTTTAGTACTGAAGCACTCCACTCCTTACAAAGCAATTATTAGAAAATGTCACTGCATAAATTGTAGGATAGAAGAGGCAAAGAGATCTGATTAGTGGCTGACTCAGAAGAGGAGAGCTCATCCTAGTAAAGCAGAGTGCCAGGAATCAAGAACTCATATCCTGTTTTTCGTTTCTGTTGAACTAACCTTGTTAGAGGAACAGATTTGAACAAAGGAATGATTGGTAGGATTTTCCAAAATTCTCTTCCTACTCAATAGGAAGAGAAACACTTATAAAATTTGTTTAAAAATAATTATAACTGTTATGTTTTGTTTTATGCAATTGATTCATTCTGGAACATAGATATGGATTGAATGAACTAGTAACTAACATTTATTGACTACTTCTAAAGACCAGGTTCTGTGCCAATTCCTTTATAAATCTATTATTATTAAATCCTCATAGAATGATTATATGTAACGATTTATATATATATATGTGTATATATATATAATTCTCATTGTACAAATGTGGAACTCTGAGGCAAGTTTTGTAAGTTTTCCAAACTGACCCTGCTAAAGTGGAAATGAGATTCATACCCAGGTTTATTTGACTCTGTTATATATTAGGCAAGCTTGCTAAATTTTACATATCTGTATATTGGATTCTTTTGTAAAGCAGTCATGTCATTATTCTTGTGCAGGTTTGATACTCTAAATTGCATTTAAACCAATTGTTGATATAGATCATACTTGTAAATTTTGCCTCTAAATATAACCCAAGAGATGCAGTGATAGCTGGTTGTTGGCTTCTTCCTCTTTTTTCAAGGTCAACAGTTCTTTGGCCCAAGCCTGCACACTTAAATAAGATGGAAGATGAGTTTTGAATGCTGCTCTAGAGAGGTATTAAAATTCCACTGGAGGTAGGGTGAGCAGATCTAGCAAATAAAAATATAATTACATTTGAACTGTTGTTTATCTGAAATTCAAATTTAGTTATATATCTTTTATCTGGCAACACTAATTTGAGTTCCTCCAACTTGAATATCTTTGCTCGTGTTCTGCTTGAATTCCTCTTTTTTTTTTAATGTACAATTGACCCTTTTATTTATTATTTATTTTTGGTTGCATTGGTCTTCTTTGCTGTGTGCAGGCTTTCTCTAGTTGTATCGAGTGGGGGCTGCTCTTCATTGCGGTGCATGGGCTTCTCATTGCAGTGGCTTCTATTGTTGTGGAGCACGGGCTCCAGAGCACAGGCTCAGTAGTTGTGGCACACAGGCTTAGTTGCTCCGTGGCATGTGGGGTCTTCCCGGACCAGGGATCGAACCCACATCCCCTGCATTGTCAGATGGATTCTTAACCACTGCACCACGAGGGGAGTCCCTTGAATTCCTCTTTGAGCTTTTAATCCTCAGTAGTTTAAATTCACCATCAGTCAGCATCTACCAACCTAACTTCTTACTTCGAGCTTTATTTTCTGGCTTGGACTCTGAATCAAAAATTCCCATGTAAGGCATGTAGTGTTTTATTGCACTTTGGCTATTATCCACTGAAATCTAAAGCAAAAGAAGGAAGACAAAACAGGAAAGAATAAGGCAAATTGAAAGGAATAAAGTCAAGAGCTTCTTACTAGAGTAAGTAGCTTCTTGGAGAAAATGGGATTAGGTACTAGGACTACCAGATGAAGATCAGGTGGTTGAGAAGCCTGGCTGCTCTTGAAAAACTGAGAGGTAGATGATACAGAAGATGAACTGGTCATGTATAATAGCAGAGTGATTCTCCTGGGCCAGAGGTTTGGATAGTCAGAGATAGATGTGAGAGGTCAGGACTTTCAGGAGCTGCTTTATCCAGGAATGGCCCTCTCCTTAGTTTTAAAGGTACAACAACCCCTAGGAAGATTCAGGGTCCTGCTAGAATACTGTACCAACAATTTAGAGAAAAGCTCTTCACTCCCATCCACATTCCGATAAAAATGGCTCTTGCTAAAGAAGAGTCTGTTGACTTATTTGGAGAAATAAATATTCATTGAAGATACTTAGACCATAATTTAGTTTGATATATGCCCGCCTGAAAGCCCATCCAAGGAAGAAGGAGGCTCCAGAGGAAACTTAGTGTAACATGATCTCACCTGTAAGAGCTAGTGTGGCACAGACCCGTGAGCAGCAACATAGGGAGAATATAATTCTTATCTTACCTTTATGTCTTTGTGTGAGTTACACACAGACACAGACATAAACACATTCAGTTTTCATCCAAAAACATCAATATTAAATACAAATGTGAATTTTTTTAGATTCTCCTCATTCACTGCTAGCCAACTTCCACATTCATCCAGTTTCCACTTTGGCACTGACTCTTGATCCTTCTCTTATTTGCATCCTCATTCTGCTTTTTTGGACAGACGTATGCATTTGGTCTCTCTGACTCTAGACTTTCATTTCTTCTCAAGAGATTTCAAACCCTCAGTAGTCATGAATTAAGTTGTGGTAGATAATTTGGGGATATTATACGTAACAGAAAAGACCATAAAATTAGAATTTTTAAGTCAGATTGCAGAGAGTCACCTATAATATATCACTGCATGGGAATTCTGAGAATAACAATAAAGAGTTATTTTTAGAAAATCACCAAATCATCAATATCCTACCTTCTCACCAAACATACTGCTGGTTAAATAATCTTTGTTACTAGGTCTTAATTTTTTTACATGAGCATTCTGCAAATTGCTTTAAGAATAAGTAAACATTGCACAATGCACTTTGAAAATCAACCTGTAGAAAGTTAAATAGAACTTAGCTTAGCTTATTCACTATGACAAAATTTAAGACATTTCTGTGTGTGAATCATAAGGATATTTTTATAGGGGGATGATGTTGGAGTACAAATACTCATGGTCCTGTTACCTGCAGTTAGAGCAGGTAGAATAGCAAGTGTCAAGCCAAGATCCCCAATGCTATGGAAAATATTGTAAATCGTGACTCCTCCATATAAAACACTGAATTGCTTTTAGGGTAAAGTCCAAAATTCCTAACCTGAGTTTTAATGTCAGTCATAATATAGTCCCTGTTTATCTCTGTATCTATATCTTTCTTACTTCCTACTTCTACTTTGTGTCTCAGTCACACTCATCTACTTCAGATCTACTTGCTGATTCTCAAATTTGAAGTATTCTTCATCCATCTTGGCCTTACTGTAATGTATTTTTCTGACAGAATACCATATCCCATCCCACTCAACACCTCCTTAGCTTTCAGGAGTCAGCCCGTTTTGTGCCCCCTCTGTTCTTATCCCTACATTAATTTATTCTATATTTCTATATTAATATCTTATAATAATTATGCTATTATTATAAGAATGTCTTCTATATTAATCTTTGAGTGTTTTTTGAAAGTAAGTACCTCTTAGTCTTCATTGTGTATCTAGGGCTTATGAAGTTTCCCAGGCCACAGCAGGAACTCAAAAACATATTTGTTGAATTAATGGGGCAAGCAAAAATGGACAGACCCAGCTGCAGCTGTGTGGAGGATATACAGTTTGTAGAAAGACCATGATATTCCAAGGATACACTAATGTAATTCAGGTATAACAATGCCAGTGGGCAGCCTCTGATTTTACTCTACAATCTTAAAACAAGACTAAGTACTTTGTCATATTTTATACACACAAAAAAAATACACCCACACCCTCCCACCAACCCTCCCACATACATCCTTTTGTCTCCTGCAAGTGTTTGGGGAGGGGAGATCTTATGACTGTGTGAAATAGAAGGTGTGAATGAGAAATACAGATTTCTAACTGCTCCTCTACAGATAGTTAAGTTCTATTTTTCCATTCTGCTAATAAAACAGTTGGCTTTCCTGTCTCTACTTCCAAGCTTCTAAAATTTGAGTTACATATATTTTTAGTGTGTGGTATTCTGTCCTCTCCCATTCTCTTTGTCCTTGTGTATTTTAATTTTTTTTATAACTTCATGGGCATTTTAGTTGATCTTGGGGACAGATAGAAAAAAACATGTGTATTAATTCCATCATGCTTAAACAGATATTTTCTGCTTTAGTATCTTACCTAATTTTTAACTTGACAAACATCTTCCTAATATTTAGGTGGTTTTGAAATATGTGTTGACGTTAATAAACTCTGAATCTAGTTGCCAGGGATGAGGATATCATGTGTGGTATAGAGAAGTCAGCTTACAATAGCTGATTATTAATTAAATGGTTAATTTTCATGAATTTTGTAAACCAGTTATATGCACAGCCAGTATTAAAGTTATATAACCTTATTGTTAAATAAAATATATTAAAGCATAGTTAATAAAAAGTCAAATTTTATCACTTTTTCATTACTTTAC
This sequence comes from Mesoplodon bidens, assembly GCF_964165515.1. Taxonomy (NCBI): domain Eukaryota; kingdom Metazoa; phylum Chordata; class Mammalia; order Artiodactyla; family Ziphiidae; genus Mesoplodon; species Mesoplodon bidens. The sequence goes on from NC_138176.1 coordinate 71,175,214, forward strand.
TATATTTTCCTATTATCTATATTCTTGAAGTTATTTATATCCATTTTATTTGTAAGGTAGAAATACCACACAATGGTGTACTACTGTGTATCTCTGCAGAGTGACATCACATTGGTAGCTTGAAATGGGTTATGGTGGGAGTATCTATGCCACAGGAATCTGCAGATGCTACAAATAAAGCTATTTTTTCCCCTCCAGAAACCTGATTGTTAAATATTTACCAGCAAATCACTGTTACATATCTTTCAAAGTCAAGGAGTCAAAATACTCCTCACTTGCACCTATCACCTTTTATTTAGAACTTCCCCACTTCCTTTCCTTTTCTCCTTACTTCTTTTCTCCTCCCTTTTTTCTCAGTCCTACTTTCCTTCTATCTTGCTCTTCCTCCTTTCCTTCCTTCCTTTTTTTCAGAAGCAGAACTCTTTATAATGAAGTTAACCATCCATTAGCTAAGGTATGCCTAGAAATGGCCAGGTTGCCTGGAACCAGAGCATCATGGGGCCTTTCTCTACTGCTGCTTTCACGTGCTTAGAATCAAGGAAGATCACCATGACCTTTGCACACTCTCCCCTGGATATTCTGGTTTTGTTCTCAAAGGTCACCCAATATGTTTGTATTAGGTTTCATATCCTTCCTCTGCATTTCACCCCTGCTCACTGGCTTATGTTTTTGGGCCTGAACCTTCTCCCATCAGGACACAGAAAAATGAATAAGCATTTCATGCATTTTAAGACAAATCTTGCTTCGGTCCCAGCTCTGAATGGAAATAATGCTATATGTCTTTGAAAAGAGCCTTTCTCTGCCAAGATGCAAATGATTAATTTGTAATTTTCATTTTGTAAAATAGACACCTGGATCATTGTTCTGGGTGATTTACCCCAAAACCTGATTTGTTATTGATAACATTAATAATAATTTCATTTTGTCTTGGTAAAAGAATTTTTCTTGGAAAAGGCACAATGCTATAGGTGGATTGTAGATTAGTCTTTAAATTTACATGAAGAGAAATTGAAACTAGTAAAATGAAACAAAGCAGATATTTTCAGGTTATATATGTATGTGTGTGTTCTTGTGACATGAGTATTGAAAAAACCTTTTCTTGAAAAGATCTATTACTTTCTTTTTCTCAAGTATCAATTATGCATTAGAGTTGAGAGTAGAATGATTCTAAAGTATTTTCTTTCTTTAAGATGCAAAGCAATTCAGTAAAATATACAGATTCTTAATAATTCATAAGTTAAATAATAATGATATCCACGAGATTAATAGAAACGTAAACCCTGAGAGTTGGAAGGAGCCGTAGTTATTAACTAGTTGTAGTAGACATTTTTGATTGTTTATCACTAGTTCTTTTCCCCACTCCCCACTTCCAAATAGGACACTGAATTTCTTGGGTAAGATTTGCTGTAAATAACCATCTGCAAGTTGTTGCGCTGTAAGCTGTCTAAACCAAACACCTTAACTCTTTCTTCCCTGCTGAGTGCTTGACTTGTTAATAACTAAGTTCGTGGTTTGGAAAAGACAAGCTCACCTATCCTCTGGAAGTTGAGATATTCAGATGTGGTGCCCGGAATTCTTGAAACCATTTTCTACCATGAAGGGGCCAACCTGAATATACAGCTGACACAGAGAAGAAGGAAGTGACAAGTGGAGCCAGGGTTCTGATCAATTATTCCTGAGGACTGCCTCACATTTGGGATTTGCAGTCATGGGAGTCAGTTCATTCCTAAGTTGTAAATTTTAATCCATTTTATTTCAGTTCTGTGTTACCTACAAGTTGAAAAAAAATCCTAAATAATACTGGCTCCTAATGCTCTCTTTCCCTAAATGAAAAATGTTTGATTCAGAACAATTTAGTATCTATTGCTAAAGGTTTGGATCCATGATTTTAACGTTCTTTTGTTGCATTCCTACTATGTGCCAGATGTTGTGGCTGGTTTCGTTTTTATAAAGATGCATAAGACATGCTCCTGCTCTTGAGGAAACTAGGTCCCATTGGGAGAATATACATGCATTGATATGTTACAAGCTAAAAAGTACTTATGATAGAGGCACAGAGTGATGTGGATGCATCAAGGAAGACAATAACCGTTCTGCTTGGGGTGGTGGGAGGAGTAGGAGTGTCTCAGATGAGAAGAAGGGATAGGACCTTCTAGAAAGAGAAAACTTTCTTGACAAATTGAAAAGCTATAAAAATGCAGAGTGTATGTGAAGATACCTTAATATATGGCCTGAGTGTACATTGGATGTATGGTGGAGGAAGGAATAGGGAATGAGGTGAACATACTACATGCTATATGCTAGAAAATGCAGGAGATTTTAGCAAAGTTCAAGTTGTATTTTTGTCAAAAATCTTCAATGTAGATGTTTATGTAGATCAAAATACATCTACACCAAGGGAGCTAGCTGTTCTCCATGTATATGAAGAATCAATGCCATATTCTCTCTTTTCAGCAACAAATTAAGAATAATTTTGAAGAAAAAGGATAAAAAGAAGATGTCTTCCATTTTAGCTTGGCATTTGGTACTACTGCAAATAAGTTAACAGTATCAGTAAAGTAGGTTAGTGATATAATGAAGCAAGAACTGAATGAGGAACTGTGAGTTCACCCTTTCGGTCTCTTTTAATTTAACATTCAAAAGGCATTTACCTTCTCTGGATATTGGTTCCTTCATCTATAGAAAGAAGGAGGTTGTTCTCTATTTTTGAGATACCATGTCTACTTCTGAAAATGTATCATTTTGTATTATAACCTCATGCTTTGTTTTAACCTCAAATGTGGTTCCTGTTGGCTCTTTGAATCATTTTTATACTTGTTTGATTATGAATTCTTATGTAAGTGTTCAGGTGGAAGATGTATAGAGTGAAAGAAGATGCCTAAAGCATTGCTAGACCCTCAATTTATTGTTCTTATTAATATTCGCCCTTATGTCTTGTATAAGAAAGATGCCACTAACTCCCTCCAATGCAGAACATGTACTTTGACATATTTTAAGGATTTATTTAAGCTGAGTGCTCATTGGGCCCTATCGAGTTTCTTTTACATAGCAGTCAGTGACCATGGGACAGAATGAAACCAACTTACTGCTTTGCTTAGAATTTACTGTAGAAGGACTTCTCAGGTGGGGACAAACTTAATATCCACTCTTCTCTTCCTCTCTATTAACAGATCTCTAATTTTACTTGAAGCTGCAGTGAATCCAGTTAAAACCCAACATTTCCCAGGTTGTTTGCAGATAGATGTGGCCACATGATTAAGTTTTAGCTAGTGAAATATAAGTAGAAATATTATATGAGATTTCTCAGAAGTCCTAACAGGAGGTTGCAAATTTTACTTTCCTCTCACCCTCCTGCCTGCTACCTGTAATGTGGTCAGAGCTTGTGTCACCATCTTGAGTGAAGAATAACCAGTTAAGAATATTAAAGGAGCAATAGAAGAAACCTGCATCCCTGTATTACTTATCTGTAGATTTAATTTATGTGAAATAGAAACAATTGAGAGGTTGGGATTAACATGTACTCAGGGCTATATTTAAAACAGGTAACCAATAAGGACCTACTGTATAGCAGAGGGATATCTGCTCAGATCTGCTCAATATCTGCTCAGTATTCTGTAATAACCTAAATGGGAAAATAATTTGAAAAAGAATAGATACTTGTATATGTATAACTGAATCACTTTGCTGTACACCTGAAACTAACAACAGTGTTAATCAACTATACTCCAATATAAAATAAAAATTAAAAAAATACTTTACTGCTAAAAAAATGAAATAGAAACAAACGTCTATATTGTTCAAGCCATTTTGGATTTTCTGCCAAATGTACCTGAATCTAAATCTTAACCAATACTGTGCAAAATTCAGCACCAAACTCTATCAGGTTTTCTTTTTATATTTCTTAACTCTGTTCTTTTTTCTCTCTTTTCTAATTTCATATTCCTCACCACCACCACTGCCAGCACCATCCTTAGCCTGCCACCTTTGCTGATCACCTAGATTGTTGCAGTGGTTTCCTAAATAGTCTACACAATCCAATCTACACCTCTCCAATCTGTTTTCCACATTGTGGTCTAATCAGTATTTTCAGAAGATAAATTAGGTCAGATTATTACTCACTCCTTTTCTAGGCTGAAATTCTTCTGAGGTACTATGGTCTAAATAGTTTGTCTTCCCACAAATTTCATATGTTGAAATTCTGATCCCCAAGGTGAAGGTATTAGGAGGTGGGGCCTTTGGGAGATGATTAGGTTATGAGGGCAGAGCCCTGTGGGTCTGTTTTAGTTCAACATTCAAAAGACATTTATCTTCCTTGGATAAAAATGAGGGTAGAGCCCTCAAGGTTGAGATTAGTGCCCTTGTAAAAGAGACCCCAGGGAGCTAGCTCCTCCCTTCTGCCATGTGAGGTTACACTGAGAAGATGGCTGTCTAGGAAATAGTCTCTCACCAGACACTGACTCTGGTGGTGCCATGATCTTGAACTTCCCAGTCTCCAGAACTGTGAGAAATAAATGTTTGTTGTTTATAAGCCACCCAGTTTGTGGTAGTTTTGTTATAGCAGCATGAATGGACTAAGGTAAGAGGTTTTCCAATTACAGTTAGGCTAGAGGCCAAAATCCTTAACGTGGTTGTATTAGTTTTCTGGGGCTGCCACAACAAAGCACCACAAACTAGTTGGCTTAAATAACAGAAATATATTTTCTCACAATTCTGGAGGCTAGAATTTTGAGATTAAAGTGTTAGTGTAGTTAATTTCTTCTAAGGCCTCTCTACTTGGCTTGTAGATGGCTGTCTTCTCCCTGTCTTCACATGGTCTTCCTAGTGTGCATGTTTTTATTCTAATCTCCTTTTCTTATAAGGACACCAGTCACATTGGATTAGGGCCCACCCCAATTACATAATTTTAATTTAATTACCTCTCTAAAGACCCTGTCTCCAAATACAGTTACATCCTGAGGTATTAGGGGGTTAGGACTTCACAGTATGAATTTTGGAAGATACAATTCAGCCCATAACAATGTCCTGTAATGTCTGAATCCTGTTCCTATGTGCTTGTACGCCTTTGAAGCCCCCATGCAAAGAACACCAGGAAAACTTACTTATTATACAAACTTTCTGGGCAAGAGAGCCTCAGTAGTGTCTTAAAAGGGAAAAGTTTGAAGAGTGCTTATAAAGGTGGCCTGGTAGGAGTTGGTTAATAAATTTGTAAACTAGGCAAATAGCTGGAACAACCAATATTTCTTTTGTTATAACACAGGAGTCCATTATGGGTTGTTATTAAAAGTGTTAAAGTATTTGAGCTTAAAATTATTGTTATGTTGAACATGGTTAGGTACAATTTAAATGTTTTCATAGTCATAATAAAGTTTTACTATGTTCGGTTTCTGTGTTTTTCTATTTTATTTCTCAGTGTCCCCCTCCACTTCTGGTCATTCTTTAGTCTAAGCTGAAGAAAAAGTCATTGCTTTCTGGACATGTGATTGATACAGATCTGTATTGCTATTCAATGGGTTGTGAGTCATTTTGATATCTTCTAGTGTCAGAGTTTCTTGCCCTTTTTGGTATCATGATCATCTGGCATGACAGTGGTGGCAGTTGCTTGGTGCAACACAAACAAACACCAAGACAAAGACTCCCATTAGAGTTTGTGAAGCACTATGAAGCTATGAATATAGACTTACCGATACAGGTCATGAAAATATTCCCCATAATTTATTTTGATCTTCCTTATATAAGCCAGTAGCTTTTTCCCCTTTAATTTGGATGTTGATTTTTCAGCTTTGCCAGTGTCTGAAGATTTAGTCCCAAATCTGGTGTTTGTCAAGGATAAGGGTCTTGGCAGTAGAATGGCTAAAGAATGGAGGTGGTTATTGGCAATTCAGAACCTTGAAATAACAGAGAGGGAAGAATGTAACAAAGATAATAGGTCTAACTTTATCATTCACATGGGTACAAGCTGGGCAAGTCACCGAGCTTCTCTTATGGAGGAATATAATATTCTTTCCAAAAATGAGATTTGCAGGAATCTGAAAAATGTTTTATAAAAACGCACTACATCTCTAAAGCCACTATGATAGTTTAAGTTAACATTGCTACTCATGCCCAAAGTGAGAATAAGAAGCACTAAGTATCCAACATTCTGATAAAACCAGCTCTCAAGTCACTAAAAATTGGCACCAGGTACCATCTCCCTGAGATTTATCAGGGACAAGGCCTAACTAGAGTCAATCACCCTGCACCCATCCTCCATTCAGCCCTGAAAACATTTAAGGAAAAGTCTGTGTAGGAGAAAGGGAGGATGCCAGAATATGCACTTCAGTAGGGAGTGTAGTACTTGTGGTGAGAGGTTGTTCCCTTCCATTTTGGAAGCAAAGAGCATGGGCTGAGGGTCCAAGAGAAATCACTGATTGTGACTGGAGATGCCTTCATGAAAAAGAATTTGGTAGATCATCTCCTGGCTGTGGCTCATCTGCTTAGGGAATGGCCTGGTTGATCTGTGCTTGTATCTATCTGATCAGAAAAGAAGAGTGTTGAAGAGAGAAGAGAAGGGTCAGAACTGGATTGGCAAAATGTGTGCGTTTCTTATAAATATAATGGATTGTGCAGATAATAGTCAGGCTCTAGCCCTCATACCTGAAGTGCACCAAAGAGGGCAGAGGTGGATAGCTGGGTGCAGGACTAGAGCTGATGGAGGAAAGTGATCCAGAACCAGATCTTATTTTAGGGAATTCTGCAGTGGGGAGTCCCTGCAGAGCTCTTTTGAAGTATTCATGTGCAGCCCATGTGAAGGTCAGAGTATGGACACTTGTAATACAGGGAGGAGAAATAACAGCTGTCAGTGCCAGCCTACAGCATCAGTGACCTGTAGGCAGAGATATATGATCTCATCCAGGTAAGTACATGACATATATAATTCCCCAGAATTCTTCTACCTGTCCCAATAATAACTTCATTCAAACTTCAAGTTGAAGAGGAGGGTAAGGAGTGTTAAGACTAGACCACCCCCTCCTTTCCATATAGCTCATAAGGCCCAGACCTGTTCTCATTGGAGGAAAGGGAAAACTTGGAATTGGATATGATTTTGGAGTTTTTAAAGTGGAGTAGACTAAGTCTGTATAACCAAAAGTGCCTGGAGAAAAATGAAATACTTAAAATATTGTTAATGAACAAGAAAGAGGGATTCGTCAATGGATTTTTAAAATCAGAACTTGGAAAAAACTGTTTTATTTTTATACCTCCAAGAGTTGAATCAACATACTAGTTGCATAATGCCCTTCTTGCCTTGGTTTGTAGAAGTCAACACATCCTTCCTTATCTCAGAACCCTGTGTTACAGACCCTCCTCACAGTAAAAGTTGACATGGGAGTTATGTTTCTTTTTGCACTTCATGGTCCCAAGTGGTGGTACAGTTTTTAGCTGAACAATTTCTGATTGAGTTTAGGAATAATTTTCTAGCTCTATTCTACCTGACTTCTTTTCAGAAACTCATCGCAACAGTATCTCTCCCAGAGGAGTAATGAGAAAAGATTGCAGACGTATTTTATCTAACAACTGTGAATGATTTATCATTATATTCTACATTCCCCTCTATGCTTTGTCTTGCAGCCACAATAAATCCGTAAGCAAACCATTTCTTCTCAGTCACACATGAGGTATGTTATACGCTAAGATAAGAGAAAGATTTCATGATATTATCTCAAAGTCCTGAAATGTAATTTGCCTAACCAGAAGCCTGACACTTATTTTAGGGAGCTAAATGCTGTCTTGCATTTTTTCCTTGGGCTTTGATTTCTGTATACTGACAGGTTTTATATCTTCAGTTTTGTAATCTTTATTATTGACAGAGAAAATAGGATAAAGTGTTGCTTTCCCATTGCCAACCATCAGGACACTATTTGTCCTCAAAGCAGATCTTTTCTCCCCCTTGTTCTTCTCCTGTTTCTGAGCATGTTAAAAAGCCCTGTTTTTGCAGCCTCGAGCTGTCTTCCCAGTCAGCTCATTATGGCTTTAGCCTTTCTGTGACAATTTTTACAGAATGATACCATACTTTAATATTTATCCTTTGATGTGTACTTTGTTTATTTGTATTCTTTGGTATTCTGAAGATGTTGGATTGCTTCTAGTAAACTACTACTTCTAAACTACATTGTTTTTGCTTTTCTCATATGCCTAATTAGCCATTTTATAGTTAAGATTTCTCATTTAGGTGCCTAATCCCCTTAGGCTGTATTATTTTTTTCAGTCTCAGATACTGAGCAAATTTGCCTCCTTATCTATCATGAGCCTTAAGATGCTGCCATTACTTTCTGGTAAATTAAGATTGCTTTATTGAAATAGGTTGATTTAGAGTATGAATTTTAAGAAATAAGCATACAGTTCTGCAAAAATAGTTGGAACTTGCTAAATTTGTAAAAAATGTGTCACTGCCTCCTGCTCCCAAGTCTTCTGGTCTTCATCTCATGCTCTGCTTCTTTTGGCTCAGAAGACACCCATGCATACCTCTCTGGATAGCATGCTTGATACAAGCAGATCTATGCAGGAGACAAATCTGTTAAAATTCAGGGATAGAGAATGGATAACAGATACTTAAGCAGGAAAATTATATTGTAAAAGTGATTTTGAAACAAGTTTATATTAACAGTTTGGAACATAATGAACTTTGGTTGGGAACTGGAAAGGGAGTGGAGGCAGAGAAAGCAGACACCTGGGAGAGGCCACGACATTCAGAAGTGTGTGAGGTGAAGGAGTCTCTGATGGAGAGGGGGACTGAGGAGAAGGAAAGAGAGGCCAACCCCAGGCAGCATTAGAGCAGCAGAGAGGGGGCAATTGAATGTTGGAGACACAGAGGAAGAAAAGGAAATGTAATCCCAAAGTCTGGAGAGAGAGTTCAGAGAGGTGAGGAAAATTGGGAGGGCATGTTTGTTTAAAGTAGATGAAGAGATAAATAGAAATATTTAGTTTCACAGGCTAATAAGACATGTTTCGGATATATTTGTTAGTATATATTTCACTCAAAGTCAGTAATTTTTATTCCATTCGCTCCTTTTTATTATCCTGCTTTTGACATTCAGTAACGCTGTATGTTAGAACACTTCAACCATTATCACATCACGTGGATAAAAGTTTACTTCAGCATTTTTTATATGATGTAAAGTGCTTTGCAGTCATAAATAAATAATTTACTTTAGACTCAGTGATAGAGCACATCATACCACATAAAAGAAATGAAAAAGGACAAGATAAATTGAATAAAGGAAATAAACAAACAAAAAGTTTCCCCCCAAATTCTACCTTTTGTAAGAAGATCAAAGAGTGTTGAAGAAGATTGTAATCCACTACTGTTATGTTAATTCTAATTTTTAGGCAAACGTGAATTTTGAATCACAAACTTTTCTGTGAAATAATCCATATGTGAATAAATGCTGGAGACATTAATAAAATTATGACTTTAATTGAATGATTACAATTAGAGATTTTGCTTTAATAATTTAATGATTATAATGGAAATTTTGCTTTTAATAGAGTCAATTTAAGATAACTAACCTTACAAACAGATATCAACAGGTACCATAAATACCAATAAATATAAAAGAACATGTTGTGAAATTTCTAATTTCTGTCAGAACTTGTATTATAGTTGACATCTTTGACTCATAGCAGAGTATGATCATATAAACTCTGTGAAAACATCCTTACAGCAAAGATGAATGTAAAACCACTTTACACTTTTTATTTTATATACTTTCATTTATTCAGAACTATGTATAAAAATCCTATATCCACTTTCATCAGCAAGTCCCATATTAAGTGATTAAGAACCCTCCTGGACAAAGAGAACCAAAAAGATTTCAGGACAGTTGTTTGATTCTGACTTCATCACAGTTTCCTGGAATGCTTATTAAATAAGCAGATGACTGCATGCTACCCAGATCCATTGAATTAAAATTTGGATTTTAAGTCTAAGAATCTGCATCTTTAATAACTGTTTTAGACAATTCTTATGCTCCCTTATGTTTGAGAACCTTTGTTCCAGAAATCATAATATCTAATGTGAACGATGATTAACATACTTGAACAGGACATAAAATAGTGAATAAAATCATTTTTAGACAATAACTCTATTTAATTACATTCATGGCTTAGCCCATGCGTGAACTCATAGTAGATGCTTATTATTTGTGCGATATCAGTTAGAGTGTTTATGTGTTAGAGTACTTAATCACCATGGCGACCTAAGTACTTGCAGTTTTTAAAGAAATATCTTGAATTATTTTTGAATACAAAGAAAGGAACTGCTCTTTACTTTTTAGTTTTGCAATGTGACGTAAACAAGTTTGTTTTTCATGATTTTAAAGCAATGAAAATCTTTGAAAGGTCTTGTGGGAGAATAAATACGTATAGGTCCTAAAATACGCTTAAAGACTGACTTAAAAAAATGAAGACAATCCGTAATCTACCCAAAGTTCCTCCTGTGTTCCCTGTCGTTATCTTTAATCTCACAAAGTGCTCTACCCACTGGAAAAGGGAGGGCAGCCGACATAATAAACATTTCACTAATCATTTAGTTGAAACTCCTAAAATCCAACGGAGGCTGATTCTACTCTGACAAAATGAAATAAAGATTGATGCAATTTGTTAAGATCTTAAGCCTGTTAGGAATGAATTCAGCTGTATGAATCACATAGGGTTTATTTTTCTCACGTGACAAATCTCTAGGTGGGGAAGGGCTGGTGTTGGGTCAGCTGCTCCACAGTGCCCCTATCTTTTCTATCTGTCTGTTCCACCATTTCAGCATTCTTTTTTTGACTTCAGCACTTAAGGTGTCTGCTGCAATTCCTGCTTTATGCCAATAGCCAAGGCAGAAAGAAGGGAGGAAAGGGTGGTACTATCTATTGCTTTTAAAAAAAAAAAAGTTAGAAAATGAAATCTTTTCCAAAAACTTTCTACTAGATTTCCCTTTTTGACTGATGGCTTTTTGACCAGAACTGTGTCACATGCAACTATTGTGAGCCTGGGGAAATGAGTATCTAGTTTTTGGATTCTCTAATAGACAGCAATGGAAAGGAGGGTTGGGAAATGACTTTTGAGTTGGCCAAAGAACAGCCACAATGTCTTCTCATTCCTGGTGTCCCTGGGGCTGGACACTTTGAGAACAAGATTGCTGGGAGCTTTAATATTGAAAAGGCATCTTAACTACCATGTAGGGCTTCCTGAAGTTCTTTCAGAACCTTGCTTCTGTATCACTTGCTGTTTATTTTGGCCCTGCACATGATGTTTCCTAAACTATTTCTTATTCTATCTCTTTTTTGACTGTATGGTTTAGTAGTGGGGAGTATAGGATCTGGAGGTGGATGGCTCAGGTTTGAATCCCAGCTGGGCTACTTTCTAGCTGTTGTAATGTTGAGCTGGTTATTTAACCTCTGTGGGGCTTCCTATCTTCATTTGTCAAGTGTGAATAATAATGGAACCTATCCCATAGAGTTGCTGTAAAAATTAAATGACATAACCCCATGCTCAGCATATGCTAAATGCTTGATAAATGTTAGTTATTGTTAATTGGTTATTATTTTGATTTCTCTCTACATCTTACCAATATATGTAATTACAATACTTGACATATAGAAGGAGCTCAGCTAAGACTTCCCTTACAGTTTCTTTGTGCATAAATGACATACTTTAATGTAACTGTATGTGTGTATTATGTTTGTGTGATTTGTGGAGGTGGAGTGCAGCTAGAATCTTTTCAGGGAAATGTCCTGGGCCCCAGGATTTCTACCTCTTTGAAAAAAATTACTTAAGTGAACTATATTTGCAAAGACGAATTTCTAAAAAAAACCCAAATTTGCAAAAACAAATTTCTAACATCTTTGTGTTATCTTTCATCAAAATGTCTGCTTCAGCAGAAAATGATGAAACATCTACATCAAGAGATAGTAGGATATAGCACAAGATCAGCTTGGTGGTTTGTGACCACCTAGAGGGGGAGAGGGTGGGAGGGAGGGAGACGCAAGAGGGAAGAGATATGGGAACATATGTATATGTATAACTGATTCACTTTGTTATAAAGCAGAAACTAACACACCATTGTAAAGCAATTATACTCCAATAAAGATATTTTTAAAAAGCCATTAAAATTAAAAAAAAATAGAGGTAGCAGGAGAAGCTAATAAAGGAAGGGAAGTACACACCTCTGCCTCAGCCCCGGGGGAAGGAGGAACATAGGCCCTAAGCAGAACCGCTGCTGATAGCTGCAGGCTGATCTTCATGTTCTCTCTTCTCCCCTGGAAAGAGAAGGTTTTACTTTGAAACCTCTTTGTGAAAGTGTCTAAAAATAAAGACTTGCTCCATCCTCAAAAAAAAAAAATTTTTACCTGGCATTATTTCTCCTGACATATAACCTTCAGGGACATTGGGATTGAGAGGAGGTAGTGGCAGATACTGTTCTCTGGTCAACTCAAAAGTCATCTCCCAACTGTCCTTTCCATTGCTGTCTATTAGAGAATCAAAAAACTGGATACTCATGTTCCCAGGCTCACATTATTTCTCCTGACATATAGCATAATACTCTCCATCATTTTGTTAGTGCTTTCCCAACTGTTTATTTTTATGGAGTAGGTATTGATAGAAGATAAAATTGTACCCCCAGAATATTTTTTTTCAAGAACAAAATACACGGTTTAGGGGGAAGAATAATCTAGCTGAAGAACGGTTGGTAGGAAGGTGAATGTGCCTCAGTGGAGAGGAGGATGCTGATTAGAAATGTGGAGGCAACTCTGAGGCAAACTGTTAACTTTACAATTTTACTCCTGTTCAGCTCTGGTTTCATCTTTTGGTTAACAGGTACTCACTTTATGATTTACAGAACACTCTTTCTTGCCTTTGGTATTTAAGTAATTGAAGTTAATCTCTTTGAAGAAGATCACAGTTGAATTAATGTAAGATTGAAAAAATCATTAAGAGAAAATTGATAAGAGAGAACACTTTAGGGTGAGTAACATAGATATTAGAGTCTTAGCACCTGTAATCTGACCCAATAGACAGAATAAGCTCTAGCAAAGTAGGGAGTATGAGCCAAATGTTCAGCTTCTCTCATTAAAAAACAGAATTATGCAACAGTATAGATTTTGCAAGGCTATCGTTTTAAGAAGGAATTAAGCAGAATTTGTTTATCTGCCTTATCATCATACCACAAATTCAGCCTGGAGGACTCAGCTCCTAGATGTCTCCTGAAATGTGGAAGAAATATCCATGCTCCTTATAAAAGCTTAGCCAGAGATTGGAGTCTGAAAGATGGAGAGGAGAAAATAAAGAAAAGAGACGGAATGATTCGGGGAGGAAAGTAAAGCCGTAGGGCTTTTGCATCCTGATTTTCTATCTTTAGTTTTTGGTTTCCAAGGGGATGATGCAAGGCACAGAGAAAGAGCAGCACCTTTTTACCTGTTCCCCCATTTGTAGAGTGACAGCCCAATTTATCATCCAGAGTGCAACATTTTTTAGAGTGAAAGAAGTCACACTGAGACAATTGGCAAAATTGATGATTTTTTCAGACAACTAGTATATATGGTTAACCTACTCTGTACCAGGAAGGTGTGCATAACCAACCTACTTTAGAGGATATGGTGCCTCCGGATAGAGTGAATGTCCAAATGGCCCTCTTGTGTGTCTCTCTTCTGTGTGGTTTTATTTTTTTTTAACTTTTTAAAAATTGAGGTATAGTTAATGTACGACATTGTGTTAGTTTTAAGCAATTCAGTTATACATATATATATATATATATGTCTGTTTCTGTTTCATAAATTAGTTCATTTGTGTTATATTTTAGATTCCACATATTAGTGATATCATATATTTGTCTTTCTCTGACTTACTTCACTTAATATAATCTCTATGATAATGCCATGTTGTTGCAAATGGCATTATTTCTTTTTTATGGCCAAATAATATTCCATTGTGTATATATAACACATCTTCTTTATCCATTCATTTATCAATGGGCATTTAGGTTGTTTCCACGTCTTGGCTATTGTAAATAGTGCTGCTATGAACACTAGGATGCATGTATCTTTTTGAATTATAGTTTTCACTGGATATATGCCCAGGAGTGGGGTTGCAGGATCATATGGTAGCTCTAGTTTTAGTTTAAGGAACCTCCATACTGTTTTCCATAGTAACTGAACCAATTTATATTCCCACAAACAGTATAGGAAGGTTCCTTTTTCTCCACATCCTCTCCAACATTTGTTGTTTGTAAACTTTTAAATGATGGCCATTCTGACTGGTGTGAGGTGATACTTCACTGTAGTTTTGAGTTGCATTTCTCTAATAATTAGTGATGTTCAGCATCTTTTCATGTGCCTGTTGGCTATCTGTATGTCTTCTTTGGGAAAATGTCTATTTAGGTCTTCTGCCCATTTTTTGATTGGATTTTTTTTGATATTAAGTTGTATGAACTGTTTGCATATTTTGGAAATTAATTCTTTGTTGATTGCATCATTTGCAGATATTTTCTCCCATTCCATAGGTTGTCATTTTGTTTTGTTTATGGTTTCCTTTGGTCTGAAAAAGATTTTAAGTTTGATTAAGCCCCATTTGTTAATTTTTGTTTTTATTTCCATTACTCTAGATGGATCCAAAAAAATATTGCTGCGATTTATGTCAAAGAGTGTTCTGCCTATGTTTTCCTCTAGTGGTTTTATAGTATTTGATCTTACATTTAGGTCTTTAATCCATTTTGAGTTTATTTTTATATATGGTGTTTGAGAATGTTCTAATTTCATTCTTTTACATGTAGCTGTCCAGTTTTACCAGTGACTATCTTTTCTCTATTGTATATTCCTGCCTCCTTTGTTATAGATTAAGTGACCGTAGGTGTATGGGTTCATTTCTGGGCTTTCTATCCTGTTTTATTTATCTATTTATGTGTTTTTGTGCCAGAGCATACTGCTTTGATTACTGTTGCTTTGTAGTATAGTCTGAAGTCAGGGTGTGTAATTCCTCCAGCTCTGTTCTTTTCTCAAGATTGTTTTGGCTATTCGGGGTCTCTTGTGTTTCCAGACAAATTTAAAATTGTTTTGTTTTAGTTCTGTGAAAAATGGCATTGGTTCTTCTGTGTGGTTTTAAACAATGATTTAAATTGGATTAATTACTCAACTTTTCACAGGCTAATAATACATTTTCTTAGCTAGATTTAGAATTATTTAGTGTTTTCTAATTGATTGTCTCATGTCTGTGTTTCTAGCCTCATTGTCATCTTTAGAATTACCCATTCATTTAATAAGTTCTTATTAAGCATCTAATATTTCAGGAACTGTTTGAAGTTTGGACCATATGAATAAATAAAACTGATAATGATCCTTATCCCCTTGGGACTCTATTCTGTTGATGGAGATCAAAAATAAATAAAATGAGGGAGGAAATTGTAAGATAAGATAGGATAGAAGATGATGATTGAAATGCATAAAAATATAAACCTGGCTACATGGAGTTGACAATGGGCATGGTTTGCTGTTTTAGGGAAGATGATAAGAATAGGTCCATTGAGAAAATTCCATCTGAGAAAAGCCTGAGGAAGTGACCTTGCACATGTCCAGAGGAAGAGCAGTTCACCTGGAAGGAAATAAGCAGTGCAGGGCCCTGTGGTTTGTGTGGCCAGAGAAGAATAAGTAAAATAATGACAGAGAGAGAACAGTTGGGGTTGTTGTATGAACATATCTTATAGGAACTTGAAAAGTCATTGTAAGACATTTGACAAGATTGCAATAAGACTTCTAAATAATTTCATATTCCTTGTTAACATCCAGTAGGGCTATAAGCACACACTTCTCTTTACTGCAAGATGATGACTTTACTCTTTAAAGTTCTTTACTGGCAGGTGGTGACATCTAGACACATTATGTTTATATTTTTGTTGATGAACCATAATCTCCCATAGATCCCTCTATTAGACAATTAGTAGCTTGTTTGCCCAGAAAGTGATTTTTAGGACTACTAAAAGTCACAGAGTTCCCCATACTACTTTGACTAATTGGTTTTCATCAACTTTTTTTTTAAACCTCCATAAACCTCAAGATGAGGTAACACCATGGACGATAAGATTTCAAGGGTTGTTTTTGTCGTTGTTATATTTTTTCTTTCTTCCCACTCTTAGAATTTTGCTTGGTGACTGGGAGGAAGGAGTTAAAGTCAGCTTTAATCTCTTTATCAACTAGACCCCAGAGTAAAAAAGAGTAAAAATTGTATTTGGTAGGAAGAAAAGCCTTATGTTGGCAATGCCGTCAGCATGATATCCAGGCTTAACAAATAAAACTAGGATTAGGGACTTGGAAACCTGGAAAATGTCTCCTAAACTATGGGACCCTCTGAGGTAAAACATGAAGATGTTTTATGATTGAATGCTCCTACTGTATGAGGACGCTGTGAACCTCTCTTAGAGACCTCATCCATTCTTGCTCAGAAGGGTGGACTCTCCTAGCAAGGAAGGACATGGGGAGCCACTCTTGATGCCTGAGATTGTTCTGTTTGTCCAATCCTTTTAATTGAAATTATTTACTAGAATGTAATACTGGTTAAAATCTCTGATTCATATTAGTCTGACCTAACTGTCTAATCCTGTGTTAGCTCAGTGATGTAAAAGGAATATTCAAAAATTATTACTTTTAAGAAAGGACCAAATTTATCACAGTTTCATAGACTGTTCTTTGTAAATCCAGGGGAACAAGCATCTTCTTAATAAAATTATTTTGGAGAAATTGGGTTCTAAATATTTTGATTGGAATCTAAAGATGAGTGGCATGTTACTAAGAGACAAGAAAACAAATTTTTAGCAAACATAGAAGAAAAAGCATGAATATTCTTTCAAATTTGATAATTGGGGACTAATAGCTTATTCAAGAAATTCTACCATTTTTTTGAAACTTCTGAAATAAATTTTCGAGGAATTGGTTTGGGAAATCTATCTTTAAAAACTATCTTTGTGGTATATCTTTATTCTTTGGTCGCATATATCACTTTTAGAAAAAACTTAGAAGCTATTTATAAATGAGTGCTCCAAATATGGTAGATATTTGAGAATTTTTTAAAAATTTGTAAATATATAGTAATGTGACTTGTTTTCTGTAATCATTTATAAACTGAATGTTTAGATAATTCCCAAAATAAAATACAAAACTATCTAGTCAAAATAACTTCATTGGAATAAATTATACTTTCCCAAGGTGACTGGTTTGTAGGACAGTACTCATTTGGCTGTTTTTCTCCTGATCACCTACACTGATCATCCTATTTAAGATGCTTACTTTTATCACTTTATTTGAAATAGGTATTTTTTTATTATTATTAGTTTCTGCTTTATAACAAAGTGAATCAGTCATACATATACATCTGCTCCCACATCCCTTCCCTCATGCATCTCCCTCCCTCCCACCCTCCCCATCCCACCCCTCCAGGCAGTCACAAAGCACCGAGCTGATCTCCCTGTGCTCTGCGGCTGCTTCCCACTATTTATCTACCTTACGTTCGGTAGTGTATATATGTCCATGCCTCTCTCTCGCTTGGTCACAGCTTACCCTTCCCCCTCCCCATATCCTCAAGTCCATTCTCAAGTAGGTCTGTGTCTTTATTCCCGTTTTACCCCTAGGTTCTTCATGACATTTTTTTTTTTTTTTTTTTTTTTTCCATTTTTTTTAAGTTTATTTATTTATTTTTTTAATTAGTTTCTGCTTTATAACAAAGTGAATCAGTCATACATATACATCTGCTCCCACATCCCTTCCCTCATGCATCTCCCTCCCTCCCACCCTCCCCATCCCACCCCTCCAGGCAGTCACAAAGCACCGAGCTGATCTCCCTGTGCTCTGCGGCTGCTTCCCACTATTTATCTACCTTACGTTCGGTAGTGTATATATGTCCATGCCTCTCTCTCGCTTGGTCACAGCTTACCCTTCCCCCTCCCCATATCCTCAAGTCCATTCTCAAGTAGGTCTGTGTCTTTATTCCCGTTTTACCCCTAGGTTCTTCATGACATTTTTTTTAAAATTCCGTATATATGTGTTAGCATACGGTATTTGCCTTTCTCTTTCTGACTTACTTCACTCTGTATGACAGACTCTAGGTCTATCCACCTCATTACAAATAGCTCAGTTTCGTTTCTTTTTATGGCTGAGTAATATTCCATTGTATGTATGTGCCACGACTTCTTTATCCATTCATCTGATGATGGACACTTAGGTTGTTTCCAGCTCCGGGCTATTGTGAATAAAGCTGCAATGAACATTTTGATACATGTCTCTTTTTGAATTATGGTTTTCTCAGGGTATATCCCTAGTAGTGGGATGGCTGGGTCATATGGTAGTTCTATTTTTAGTTTTTTAAGGAACCTCCATACCGTTCTCCATAGTGGCTGTACCAATTCACATTCCCACCAGCAGTGCAAGAGTGTTCCCTTTTCTCCACACCCTCTCCAGCATTTATTGTTTCTAGATTTCTTGATGATGGCCATTCTGACTGGTGTGAGATGATATCTCATTGTAGTTTTGATTTACATTTCTCTTATGATTAATGATGTTGAGCATTCTTTCATGTGTTGGTTGGCAGTCTGTATATCTTCTTTGGAGAAATGCCTATTTAAGTCTTCTGCCCATTTTTGGATTGGGTTGTTTGTTTTTTTGCTATTGAGCAGCATGAGTTTTTATAAATTTTGGAGATTAATCCTTTGTCAGTTGCTTCATTTGCAAATATTTTCTCCCATTCTGAGGGTTGTCTTTTGGTCTTGTTTATGGTTTCCTTTGCTGTGCAAAAGCTTTGAAGTTTCATTAGGTCCCATTTGTTTATCTTTGTTTTTATTTCCATTTCTCTAGGAGGTGGGTCCAAAAGGATCTTGCTGTGATTTATGTCACAGAGTGTTCTACCTATGTTTTCCTCTAAGAGTTTGATAGTTTCTGGCCTTACATTTAAGTCTTTAGTCCATTTTGAGCTTATTTTTGTGTATGGTGTTAGGGAGTGATCTAATCTCAAACATTTACATGTCCCTGTCCAGTTTTCCCAGCACCACTTATTGAAGAGGCTGTCCTTTCTCCACTGTACATTCCTGCCTCCTTTATCAAAGATAAGTTGGCCATATGTGCGTGGGTTTATCTCTGGGCTTTCTATCCTGATCCACTGATGTATCTTTCTGTTTTTATGCCAGTACCAGACTGTCTTAATTACTGTAGCTTTGTAGTATAGTCTGAAGTCAGGGAGCCTGATTCCTCCAGCTCCGTTTTTCGTTCTCAAGATTGCTTTAGCTATTCGGGGCCTTTTGTTTTTCCAAAAAATTTTGAAATTTTTTGTTCTAGTTCTGTGAAAAATGCCAGTGGTAGTTTGATAGGGATTGCATTGAACCTGTAGATTGCTTTGGGTAGTAGAGTCATTTTCACAATATTGATTCTTCCAATCCAGGAGCATGGTATATCTCTCCATCTATTTGTATCATCTTTAATTTCTTTCATAAGTGTCTTATAATTTTCTGCACACAGGTCTTTTGTCTCCTTAGGTAGGTTTATTCCTAGATATTTTATTCTTTTTGTTGCAATGGTAACTGGGAGTGTTTTCTTGATTTCATTTTCAGATTTTTCATCATTAGTGTACAGGAATGCCAGAGATTTCTGTACATTAATTTTGTATCCTGCTACTTTACCAAATTCATTGATTAGCTCTAGTAGTTTTTCAGTAGCATCTTTAGGATTCTCTATGTATAGTATCATGTCATCTGCAAACAGTGACAGCTTTACCTCTTCTTTTCCAATTTGGATTCCTTTTATTTCCTTTTCTTCTCTGATTGCTGTGGCTAAAACTTCCAAAACTAGGCTGAATGAGAGTGGTGAGAGTGGGCAGCCTTGTCTTGTTCCTGATCTTAGTGGAAATGGTTTCAGTTTTTCACCATTGAGGACAATGTTGGCTGTGGATTTGTCATATACGGCCTTTATTATGTTGAGGAAAGTTACCTCTATGCCTACTTTCTGCAGGGTTTTTATCATAAATGGGTGTTGAATTTTGTCGAAAGCTTTCTCTGCATCTATTGAGATGATCATATGGTTTTTCTCCTTCAACTTGTTAATATGGTGTATCACATTGATTGATTTGCATATAAGGAAGAATCCTTGCATTCCTGGAATAAACCCCACTTGATCATGGTGTATGATCCTTTTAATGTGCTGTTGGATTCTGTTTGCTAGTATTTTGTTGAGGATTTTTGCATCTATGTTCATCAGTGATATTGGCCTGTAGTTTTCTTTCTTTGTGACATCCTTGCCTGGTTTTGGTATCAAGGTGATGGTGGCCTCATAGAATGAGTTTGGGAGTGTTCCTTCCTCTGATATTGTTTGGAAGAGTTTGAGAAGGATGGGTGTTAGCTCTTCTCTAAATGTTTGATAGAATTCGCCTGTGAAGCCATCTGGTTCTGGGCTTTTGTTTGATGGAAGATTTTTCATCACAGTTTCAATTTCAGTGCTTGTGATTGGTCTATTCATATTTTCTATTTCTTCCTGATTCAGTCTTGGCAGGTTGTGCATTTCTAAGAATTTGTCCATTTCTTCCAGGTTGTCCATTTTATTGGCATAGAGTTGCTTATAGTAATCTCTCATGATCTTTTGTATTTCTGCAGTGTCAGTTGTTACTTCTCCTTTTTCATTTCTAATTCTATTGATTTGAGTCTTCTCCCTTCTTTTCTTGATGAGTCTGGCTAATGGTTTGTCAATTTTGTTTATCTTCTCAAAGAACCAGCTTTTAGTTTGGTTGATCTTTGCTATCGTTTCCTTCATTTCTTTTTCATTTATTTCTGATCTGATTTTTATGATTTCTTTCCTTCTGCTAACTTTGGGGGTTTTTTGTTCTTCTTTCTCTAATTGCTTTAGGTGCAGGGTCAGGTTGTTTACTCGAAATGTTTCCTGTTTCTTAAGGTGGGATTGTATTGCTATAAACTTCCCCCTTAGAACTGCTTTTGCTGCATCCCATTGGTTTTGGGTCATCGTGTCTCCATTGTCATTTGTTTCTAGGTATTTTTTTATTTCCTCTTTGATTTCTTCAGTGATCACTTCGTTATTGAGTAGTGTATTGTTTAGCCTCCATGTGTTTGTATTTTTTACAGATCTTTTCCTGTAATTGATGTCTAGTCTCATAGCATTGTGGTCGGAAAAGATACTTGATACAATTTCAATTTTCTTAAATTTACCAAGGCTTGATTTGTGATATGATCTATCCTGGAGAATGTTCCATGAGCACTTGAGAAAAATATGTATTCTGTTGTTTTTGGATGGAATGTCCTATAAATATCAATTAAGTCCATCTTGTTTAATGTATCATTTAAAGCTTGTGTTTCCTTATTTATTTTCATTTTGGATGATCTGTCCATTGGTGAAAGTGGGGTGTTAAAGTCCCCTACTATGATTGTGTTACTGTCGATTTCCCCTTTTATGGCTGTTAGTATTTGCCTTATGTATTGAGGTGCTCCTATGTTGGGTGCATAAATATTTACAATTGTTATATCTTCTTCTTGGATCGATCCCTTGATCATTATGTAGTGTCCTTCTTTGTCTCTTCTAATAGTCTTTCTTTTAAAGTCTATTTTGTCTGATATGAGAATTGCTACTCCAGCTTTCTTTTGATTTCCTTTTGCAAGGAATATCTTTTTCCATCCCCTTACTTTCAATCTGTATGTGTCTCTAGGTCTTGAGTGGGTCTCTTGTACACAGCATATATATGGGTCTTGTTTTTGTATCCATTCAGCCAATCTGTGTCTTTTGGTGGGAGCATTTAGTCCATTTACATTTAAGGTAATTATGGATATGTATGTTCCTATTCCCATTTTCTTAATTGTTTTGGGTTCATTATTGTAAGTCTTTTCCTTCTGTTGTGTTTCTTGCCTAGAGAAGTTCCTTTAGCATTTGTTGTAAAGCTGGTTTGGTGGTGCTGAACTCTCTCAGCTTTTGCTTGTCTGTAAACGTTTTAATTTCTCCATCAAATCTGAATGAGATCCTTGCTGGGTAGAGTAATCTTGGTTGCATGTTTCTCTCCTTCTTCACTTTGATTATGTCCTGCCACTCCCTTCTGGCTTGTAGAGTTTCTGCTGAGAGATCAGCTGTTAACCTGATGGGGATTCCCTTGTGTGTTATTTGTTGTTTTTGCCTTGCTGCTTTTAATATGATTTCTTTGTGTTTAATTTTTGACAGTTTGATTAATATGTGTCTTGGTGTATTTCTCCTTGGATTTATTCTGTATGGGACTCTCTGTGCCTCCTGGACTTGATTAACTATTTCCTTTCCCATATTGGGGAAGTTTTCAACTATAATCTCTTCAAATATTTTCTCAGTCCCTTTCTTTTTCTCTTCTTCTTCTGGAACCCCTATAATTCGAATGTTGGTGCGTTTAATGTTGTCCCAGAGGTCTCTGAGACTGTCCTCTGTTCTTTTCATTCTTGTTTCTTTATTTTGCTCTGCATCAGTTATTTCCACTATTTTATCTTCCACCTCACTTATCCGTTCTTCTGCCTCAGTTATTCTGCTATTGATCCCATCTAGAGTATTTTTCATTTCATTTATTGTGTTTTTAATCGATGCTTGATTCATCTTTAGTTCTTCTAGGTCCTTGTTAACTGTTTCTTGTATTTTGTCTATTCTATTTCCAAGATTATGGATATTGGAAATAGAATCTTGGATCATCTTTACTATCATTATTCTGAATTCTTTTTCAGGTAGACTGCCTATTACTTCTTCATTTGTTAGGTCTGGTAGGTTTTTATCTTGCTCCTTCACCTGTTGTGTGTTTTTCTGTCTTCTCATTTTGCTTATCTTACTGTGTTTGGGGTCTCCTTTTTGCAGGCTGCATATTCGAAATTCCCGTTGTTTTTGGTGTCTGTCCCCAGTGGCTAAGGTTGTTTCAGTAGGTTGTGTAGGCTTCCTGGTGGTGGGGACTAGTGCCTCTGTTCTGGTGGTTGAGGCTCACTCTTGTCTTTCTGGTGGACAGGTCCACGTCTGGTGGTGTGTTTTGGGGTGCCTGTGGCTGTATTATGTTTTTAGGTAGCCTCTCTGGTAATGGGTGGGGTTGTGTTCCTGCCTTGCTAGTTGCTTGGCATAGTGTGACCAGCACTGTAGCTTGCTGGTCGTTGACTGAACCTGGGTGCTGGTGTTGAGATGGAGATCTCTGGGAGATTTTCGCTGCTTGATATTATGTGGAGCTGGGAGGTCTCTTGTGGACCCGTGTCCTGAAGTTGGCACTCCCACTTCAGAGGCACAGCACTGACTCCTGGCTGCAGCACCAAGAGCCTTTCATCCACCCTCTTAACAGTCAGTCTACATTGAATCCACCAGGATCAATGTACTTTTGTTTTTATCCAGTTTATGTCTGGCACCACAAAAATTCAAAGAACCCCAGGTCTTCATCTTCAGAATTACCATGCACAGCTGATGGATGCTGTCTCTCACAGCCTTCACAGAACCAGCTAGCCAAAACACTAATCTCGGTCAATGCGGAGCGCAGAGAGCAGGCTCGGGCTGGGACACTCGCTCCATGGGGATCCTGGGAGAAGGGGCGCCGGCACCTCCGGAAGCCAAGGGTCACCCACTCCTCCAGGCACACGTGAAGCGTGGACCGGCCACGCGTTGCTGGAGCGGAGGGGCCATAATAATTTATTTATTAGAATTTTTTATTGGGGTACAGTTGATTTACAATGTTGTGTTACTTTCTGCTGTACAGCAGAGCGAATCAGTTATACATATACATATATCCATTCTTTTTTAGATTCTTTTCCCATATAGGTGATTACAGAGTATTGAGAAGAGTTCCCTGTGCTATATATAGGTCCTTATTAATCATCTATTTTACTTTATTTTATTTTTTATATATAGTAGTATGTATATGTCAGTCCCAATCTCCCAATTTATCCCTCCCCACCCCTTCTGTCCCCTCTGGTAACCATAGGCTTGTTTTCTACCTCTGTGACTCTGTTTTTGTTTTGTAAATAAGTTCATTTGTAAAGTACATAATAATTTTAATTCTGATTTCCAATATATGAGTTGCTATGGTTACACTTAAGAAAGAGTCTTAAAAATACTCTGTGTAGGAGAAGTGAATTCAAATTTTCTTCCAAAACATAGAAGCATTTCCTCCAACAATGAATGAGAGTCCTGTTGCTCTGTATCTTCACCAGTAATTATATTGTCAGTTTTGGGGATCATAGCCATTTTATTATTAATTAATTAATTAATTAATTTTGATTATAGAGCAATTACAATATTTATTAAGTATCAAGTTGTATTATACAGTTCTATATTTCTGTCATCTGAATTATTTTTTCAAATCGAAATTGGTTTTGGTCTTTTCACTGCTGAGGAAATTTATATGACCTCATGCTTAGTAGTAATTTAATATATACAGGTCAGTTTAAATCCTCACAGTCACCATCGTGTGAAGTCCTTTTTTCTCTTTCCCTATCACTTCATGGAGGGTCTTCATCGTCCATTAGATTATTATTATTTTTTAACATCTTTATTGGGGTATAATTGCTTTACAATGGTGTGTTAGTTTCTGCTGTATGGCCATTTTAATAGATGTGTGTGTAGCTCTATCTCATTGTTGTTCTCCTTTGCAGTTCCTAATGACAAATAATAGTGAGCATCTTTTAATATGTTTGTTTGTTGTATGTGTATCTTCTTTGATGAAGTGTCTGCTCAGAGCTTTTGCCTATTTTTAAATTCAGTTGTTTCTGTATTGTTGAGTTTTAAGAGTTTTTTTGTATATTTTGGATACAAGAGTTCTTTGCAATTTTGGATATAACTCTTTTATCATATATGTGTTTTGAAAATATTTTCTTCCAGCCTGTGGCTTATTTTCTCATTCTCCTTACAGTGTCTTTTGCAGGGTAGACTTTTATACTTGATAAAATCTAAAGTCAATTTTTTCTTTCATGGATCATGTTTTTGGTGTATGCAAAACTCATCACCAAACCCAGGGTTATGTAGATTTTCTTCTATGTTTTCTTCTAGAAGTTTTATAGTTGTGCATTCAACATTTAAACCTAAGATTGATTTGGGGTTAATTTTTGTGTACAGTGTAGACTTATAAGTTTTTGACTTGGGCAACTAGGTATGTAATGGTAATATTTACTAAGATGGGGAAGACTGAGAGAAAAGTCAGTTTGGGGGTTGGAGATCAGAATCAAGAGGTTCAGGTATGTACATGTTATATGACCCCGTTTGACAAACATATGGTTATGTCAAGTAGGAAGCTGCATAGAGAGGAGTCTGATTCTCAGTTGTCCACTCTCAGATTTCCATTCCTAATATCAGGAGGTTCAGGAATCTGGTTTATACCTTAACCAGCACCTTGAACTACATTCTTCCTCACCTCTTCTCCTTCCTAATGTAATTGAGACAAGGTTCCAACTTTCTGTTTTCAAAAATTTTGTTGCTTATATAAAGTATGAATAAGTTAGAGTCTCTCCCATCTGAGTCCTATTTTGGTGCTTAGTATGTGCTAGAGAAGCACTGACTAGTTGGTGAAATTTGACCTTGATGAGCCCTATGGGATAAGAGCAAACCTTCCAGATACTGGGACAGGTTTAACCCAGAGACATAAATCTTTGAAGGTTTGCTGTTTCATCTGCTGGTGAGGGGATAAGAGTGGAAGGATACTCAGTCAAACTTGTCAGGTGCTTTTGGATTACAGTTCTTTTAACCCATGAGATTTGCTCTGAGGAATAAAGAGATAACATGTGTAGAGCACATGGTAAGCTCGCACTAACTGGTTGGTTCTCTCTCCTTCCCCATACATGCAGCAATGTGTGCTCAACATCTGAAGAGCAGTTGTTCAAGTGGAAAAGAGTGGCATAATAGATTTCAGATCAATCTTAGGAGTACAGTGGGAAATACGAGAAGTACTAAAAGCTTAGCTCCAAAGATACAATGAAAGACGTTTGCTGTAGGCAACAACTGAATATATGAGGAGACTATTTTGGTACAATCATGGGATTCCTGTGGCTCAATTATGTTAGAAGTAAAGTATAATTTCTGTTTCTATTTATATATTAAAGTAGAAGGATACTATGATTTAATTAATAAACTTGTAGTACATATTTGTATAGTTGTACTAATGGCTTGGTTTGTCACAACTTCTATTTTTGAGGGGTTATTGGGACAATACAGGTACTTTAACTACAACTTACATTGCTCCATATATACCCATTAGTAGAAATAGTTTGAGAATGAAAAGATAAATTTCTTTTTACCACTCAGTGAAAGAGCATTTAACTGTTAGAACTCATCTCATGTATCCCTGTGGCTTCAATTTTCTTTTATATCTACCACACTCATATTTTTCTTTCCAGCTGAAATCTTTTTTCTGAGTTCCATACCTGTATAGCTATGTACCCACTAAACATCTCCACTTGAATTATTCACAGCCATCTTAAACTTAATCTGTGCAAAATGGAACTAATATTCTTGGTGTTTAAATTTGCTCCTCAGTGCTCCCTGTTTTGCAAATTGCATGACCATTTCCATTCAGTAGCTCCAACTGGAAACTTATGATATATCACTGACTATTCCCTCTTCTTTACATCCATCAGTTGTTCCAGTTCTTATTATGCTCTACAAGATTCTGCATAAAATATCCCTTTCTCACTTTTCCAGTTAGAGTAAACTAAACCACTATAACAGGTTGACCTCCAAAACTAAGGCAGTGGAAATTTATTTCTCAGTCTTATAACAGTCGAGGGTTTGTATACCAGGTGAATTCTGCTCTACACTGGGACCCATGCTGATGAACTCAGCAATCTCTAATGCTTGACTTCCAAGGTTGTTCTGAACATTGCCTGGCAATGATGACTCCTGAGAGCAAAAAGTGTAGAAAAGCATGCATGGGGTGTTTTATGGGTAAGGCATGGAAGTAGGACACTGTTAGAAAGAATGTAGCTACATACCACACTTCATTCCATGGGAACATGGGAAATCTAATGCAGTTGGGCATTCATATATCCAGAAACTATGGGGAAAAAGTGGAGAATGGCTTTGGTGAATCACTAGCAGTCTCAGCTCCATTTGTTGTTCTCTCCTTCTTCATTCCTTGTGGTCCCGAGACATTGTTTTAGTTCCTTGATTGTTCTTTCCTTCCCTAAGGGTTTAGCATATGCCATTCTTTCTGCTTCATAAACTTTCATCCTCTTCTTCACAAGCTGAAAAATATTCAGAATTAAGAGTACTTTATGTACCTGCAGAAAGTTGCTGTCTCCTTTGTAACACTAGGAGAACTTTAATAACTTGTTCAATGACTGTCTGCCATGATGGAGTGTAAGATTCAGGAGTAAAAGAACTCTCAGTCTTGTTCTCCACTGAATCCCCAGCATCTGGCACATAGCAGTTGCTTGATAAGTATTTCTTGAATGCATACATGGATGGATCAGTGCAAACACAGGTAAGTTTAGGGATAAATGGGAAATAAGCTAATACAACTCCAGTGCAACATCTTTGGTTTTTGCCTATGAATGATAACTGCAAAGGAAGCGTAGGTGGTTGCTGGAAGAAAAATTGAGAAGACTGGTAAAATTTTATGTAGTTACAAAGAAAAATGATGAAGGAAGATTAATGAGTAAAACAAAAACTAGTTGGCCAATAATGTCGAGTATTTAATTATGGTTGAAAATCACAGCTCTGTAGTGGTAACTAACCATTATGGTTTTCTCCAGTATTGTATAGTTTCAGAGACAATGCATTTTAAAGACAATATGGTTAATAATGGCTACAATATATTGATTCAGGTGTGAGCTTAGCACTTTATATGTAATGTTTCATCTAATATTTTCAACATTTTCCTTATTTTATAGATGAGAACACTGAAAATCAGGAAATTTAAGGCTTAAGCACATGCAGTTATCAACTAGAGAAGGTTTGATTTGTACTCAAATCTATCAGTCCTCCAGGATACAGATTTACAAAGCAGGCTGGCAGAGGTGTGACTGTCACAGGAGAGTAACAACAGTGCTGTGAGGATGTCCTTGAAGTGCTGGTTCCTAGGGTCAGTTTGTGTAAAGAAGTTATAAGTTCTCATGGATGCTTAGTGGAAAGAGATAGTGGTAGAGGTGTAAACATAGGTGTGCCAATTATATTTTCAAACTTCAGATGAATTTGGGAAGATGACAAGGCCCAAAATATAGACCTTAATAATGTTTTGTCAGAGGGGAATGGGAGTGAAGTTTGTTAGATGGAATTGGTGGAATAAAAGACTATAATCAGGATACTAAAGGTGTTAAAAGAAAGTGGAGGCTAGTTAATGGCTGGGATGAAAGTAAGAAGCACAGGGTATAGCTGAATTTTTAGGGGCTCAAATAAGGAAGAATTTTGGGATGAATATTAAATGTAATTAGAATGTAATTGCAGTGGGTAAACAGGAGAAAGATGAATGTATCTTCTCACTGTGAAATACAAGGAAAATTAACAGCTTCTGTGGAGGACCTTTATATCATTAGAGGAGAGCCAGGTTATAGTTAGGGCAAGAGGCAGAGGGAATTGTCAAGATGTTGTGTATTATAGAGGAGTTTCTTTAAAATAAGATGGGATACCATGTAGTTCCAGTAAAAAGAGGTGGAAATAGAATCAGCAAGATAACGATAGCTCTGGGAGGGAAAAGATATAAATTAGATGGAGGGGTTTGCAATGTGGATTATAGATCAAAGGCACTAGAAAGGCAAGGAATAGAGAGGAAGTATTCCTCTGTATTGAAAGTAGCTAACTAGCCTCAGGGTTCCAGCTGGGGCTTTGATGGCAAGTTGTTTTGTTGCCACTGTAAATTCAGATCCAAGCATCCTGGGGGAGCTAAAGAACAAGAGGCGAATTGCAAAATAATATGAAGGGCTACTAGAGTGACAAGAAACTAGGATAAAAATAGAGATTAACGTTTATCTAGGTTGAATACTTTTGAAAAGGGCGTGGCAATTTGAGGGAAAAATGAGAAAAATAACACAATTTTGGTAGCTCTTATTAAGCCCAATGTGCTTCTCATAATGTATCACCCATTTTCTCCAGCTTTGAGGCATTAGCCGAAATTTTGATAAAACAGGAAAAGTTCTATTTTCTTCAACTGCAAATTTGATTGTAAATTTGTTCCTCCTTATCTTCTAAATGTACAAACATGCTTAATTTTCATTTAAGTGTAAATAACTCACAAAGGGAAAAATTGGAAAAGATAAAAGAGAGATTAGAAGACAAACTCCCATGAAAACAAAACAAACTTGGAATTCCCTGGTGGCATGGTGGTTAAGAGTCTGCCTGCCAATACAGGAGACACGCATTCCAGCCCTGGTCCAGGAAGATCCCACATGCCACAGAGCAACTAAGCCCGTGCACCACAACTACTGAGCCTGTGCTCTAGAGCCCATGGGCCACAACTACTGAAGCCCACATGCCTAGAGCCTGTGCTCTGCAGCAAGAGAAGCCACTGTGATGAGAAGCCCGTGCACCTCAACGAAGAGTAGCCCCTGCTTGTCACAACTAGAGAAAGCCTGTGCACAGCAACAAAGACCCAAAGCAGCCAAAAATGAATAAATAAATAATTAAATTTATTTAAAAAAAAACAAATTTAAAACTTAGTCTGCTGCCCTGCTTGAATAAAATGTCACAGAACTGGATAAATGTCTAAGAATCAAAGATTAGGTTATATAACCTCTAAAAGGCATTCAAATATTATTTTAATTACCTTTAAATCCTTTTTATCTTTATTTCACAAGGGTTGAGTTTCATATAATTCTTCTACAAATCAGAGAGGTTAATGTACTAAGAGAGGCTGAAAAATCAAACTCTGGGTGTGATCACCCTAGGACACCATTTGGAGCATGCTAATGGTCTGTTCTGCCCTAAATAAGAGTTTGTTTTGCAGGGAAACACATCACTAGGGTCAATTTTTAAAGCAAATCTGATTTAAAACCTATTTGAGAGTCGATATTTCTTCAGGTCCCACTGTGTGTCAGGCTTTGGCCTGCCTATAGGGAGACAACAGCAGAATGAGACCACCAACAGCACCAGGCTGAGAGAAGCAAAACACTGATGGGGAAGAATGACACTAAGCAACCGTGTGGCTGACAGGGTCTTGGTGCTCCAGCCAGGGGTCAGGCCTGAGCCTCTGAGGTGGGAGAACCAAGTTCAGGACATAGGATCACCTCCCAGCCCCATGTAATATCAATCGGCGAGAGATCTCCCAGAGATCTCCATCTCAATGCTAATACCCAGCTCCAATCAACGACCAACAAGCTCCAGTGCTGGAAACCCCATGGCAAATAACTAGCAAGACAGGTACTCAACCCACCCATTAGGAGAGAGGCTGCCTAAAACCATACTAAGTTCAAAGATACCATAAAACACATCAGCGGATATGGTCCTGTCCACCAGAAAGACAAGATCCAGCATCATCCACCAGAACACAGGCACCAGTCCCGTCCACCAGGAAGTGCATACACCCCACTGAACCAACCTTACCCACTGGGGGCAGACACCAAAAACAGCGAGAACTACAAACCTGCAGGCTGTGAAAAGGAGACCCCAAACACAGCAAGTTAAGTAAAATGAGAAGACAGAGAAATATGCAGTAGATGAAGGAGCAAGGTAAAAACCCACCAGACCAAACAAATGAAGAGGAAATAGGCAGTCTACCTGAAAAATAATTCAGAGTAATGATAGTAAAGATGATCCAAAATCTTGGAAATAGAATGGAGAAAATACAAGAAACGTTTAACAAGGACCTAAAGGAAATAAAGAGCAAAGAAACAATGATGAACAACACAATAAATGAAATTAAAAATTCTCTAGAAGGAATCAATAGCAGAATAACTGAGGCCGAAGAATGGATAAGTGACCTGGAAGGTAAAACAGTGGAAATAACTACTGTAGAAGAGAATAAAAAAAATAAGAATGAAAAGAATTGAGGACTGTCTCAGAGACCTGTGAGGCAACATTAAATGCACCAAAATTCAAATAATAGGGGTCCCAGAAGAAGAAGAGGAAAAAAAGGACTGAGAAAATATTTAAAGGATTATAGTTGAAAACTTCCCTAATATGGGAAAGGAAATAGTCAATCAAGTCCCGGAAGTGCAGAATCCCATACAGGATAAATCCAAGGAGAAACACGACAAGACACATATTAATCAGACTATCAAAAACTAAATACAAAGAAAAAATATTAAAAGCAACAAGGGAAAAGCAGCAAATAACATACAAGGGAGTCCCCATAAGGTTATCAGCTAACCTTTCAGCAGAAGCTCTGCAAGCCAGAAGGGAGTGGCAGGACATATTTAAAGTGATGAAAGGGAAAAACCTACAACAAAGATTACTCTAACCAGCAAGGATCTCATTCAGATTTGATGGAGAAATTAAAACCTTTACAGACAAGCAAAAGCTAAGAGATTTCACAACACTAAACCAGCCTTACAACAAATGCTAAAGGAACTTCTCTAGGCAGGAAACACTAGAGAAGGAAAAGACGTACAGTAACAACCCCAAACAATTAAGAAAATGGTAATAGGAACATAAATATCGATAATTACCTTAAATGTAAATGTATTAAATACTTCAAAAAAAACATAGACTGACTGAATGTATACAGACACAAGACCGGTATATATGCTGTCTACAAGAGACCCACTTCAGACCTAGGGACACATACAGACTGAAAGTGAGGGGATGGAAAAAGATATTCCATGCAAATGGAAATCAGAAGAAAGCTGGAGTAGCAGTTCTCATATCAGATGAAATAGACTTTAAAATAAAGACTAGAAGAGATAAAGAAGGACACTACATAATGATCAAGGGATCAATCCAAGAAGAAGATATAACAATTGTAAATATTTATTCATCCAACATAGGAGCACCTCAATGCATAAGGCAAATGTTAACAGCCATAAACGGGGAAATCAGCAATAAGACAATAATAGTAGGGGATTTTAACACCCCACTTTCACCAATGGAGAGATCATCCAAAATGAGAGTAAATAAGGAAACACAATCTTTAAATGATACATTAAACAAGATGGACTTAATTGACATTTATAACACATTCCATCCAAAAACAATAGAATACACTTTATTCTCAAGTGCTCATGGAGCATTCTCCAGGATAGATCATATCTTGGGTCACAAATCAAGCCTCAGTAAATTTAGGAAAATTGAAATTGTATCAAGTATCTTTTCCAACCACAACACTATGAGATGAGATATCAATTACAGAAAAAATCTGTAAAAAATACAAACACATGGAGGCTATACAATACACTACTAAATAAACAAGAGATCACTTAAGAAATCAAAGAGGAAATCAAAAAATACCTAGAAGCAAATGACAGTGAAAAAACGATGACCCAAAACCTATGGGATACAGCAAAAGCATTCCTAAGATGGAAGTTTATAGCAATACAATCCTACCTTAAGAAACAAGAAACATCTCAAATAAACAACCTAACATTACACTTAAAGCAATTAGACAAAGAAGAACAAAACAACCCAAAAGTTAGCAGAAGGAAAGAGATCATAAA
Source organism: Mesoplodon bidens (assembly GCF_964165515.1). Taxonomy (NCBI): domain Eukaryota; kingdom Metazoa; phylum Chordata; class Mammalia; order Artiodactyla; family Ziphiidae; genus Mesoplodon; species Mesoplodon bidens. The sequence continues at coordinate 71,207,753 of NC_138176.1, forward strand.
GATCAGATCAGAAATAAATGAAAAAGAAATGAAGGAAATGATAGCAAAGATCAATAAAACTAAAAGCTGGTTCTTTGAGAAGATAAACAAAATTGATAAACCATTAGCCAGACTCAATAAGAAAAAAAGGGAGAAGACTCAAATCAATAGAAGTAGAAATGAAAAAGGGGAAGTAACAACTGACACTGCAGAAATAAAAGCATCCTAAGAGACTACTACAAGTAACTCTATGCCAATAAAATGGGCAATCTGGAAGAAATGGACAAATTCTTAGAAAAGCACAACCTTCCAAGACTGAACCAGGAAGAAATAGAAAATATAAGCAGACCAATCACAAGCACTGAAATTGAAACTATGATTAAAAATCTTCCAACAAACAAAAGCCCATGACCAGATGGCTTCACAGGTGAATTCTATCAAACATTTAGAGAAGAGCTAATACCTATCTTTCTCAAACTCTTCCAAAACTTAACAGAGGGAGGAGCACTCCCAAACTCATTCTACAAGGCCACCATCACCCTGACACCAAAACCAGACAAAGATGTCACAAAAAAAGAAAACTACAGACCAATATCACTGATGAACATAGATGCAAAAATCCTCAATAAAATACTAGCAAACAGAATCCCACAGCACATTAAAAGGATCATACACCATGATCAAGTGGGGTTTATCCCAGTAATGCTAGGATTCTTCAATATACACAAATCAGTCAATGTGATACACCATATGAACAAATTGAAGGAGAAAAACCATATGATCATCTCAATAGATTCAAAGAAAGCTTTTGAAAAATTCAACACCCATTTATGATAAAAACCCTGCAGAAAGTAGGCATAGAGGGAACTTTCCTCAACATAGTAAAGGCCATATATGACAAACCCACAGCCAACATCCTCCTCAGTGGTGAAAAACTGAAAGCATTTCCACTAAGAGTAGGAACAAGACAAGGTTGCCCACTCTCACCCCTCATATTCAACATAGTTTTGGAAGTTTTAACCACAGCAATCAGAGAAGAAAAAGAAATAAAAGGAATCCAAATCAGAAAAGAAGTAAAGCTGTCACTCTTTGCAGATGACATGATACTATACATAGAGAATCCTAAAGATGCTACCAGAAAACTACTAGAGCTAATCAATGAATTTGGTAAAGTAGCAGGATACAAAATTAATGCACAGAAATCTCTTGCATTCCTATACACTAATGATGAAAAATCTGAAAGTGAAATTAAGAAAACACTCCCAGTTACCATTGCAACAAAAAGAATAAAATATCTAGGAATAGACCTACCTAAGGAGAGTAAAGACCTGTATGCAGAAAACTATAAGATCCTGATGAAAGAAATTAAAGATGATACAAATAGTTGGAGAGATATACCATGTTCTTGGATTGGAAGAATCAACATTGTGAAAATGACTCTACTACCCAAAGCAATTTGCAGATTCAATGCAATCCCTGTCAAACTACCACTGGCACTTTTCACAGAACTAGAACAAAAAATTTCACAATTTGCATGGAAACACAAAAGACTCTGAAACACAAAATACTAGCCAAAGCAATCTTGAGAAAGAAAAATGGAGCTGGAAGAATCAGGCTCCCAGACTTCAGACTACACTACAAAGTTACAGTAATCAAGACAGTATGGTACTGGCACAAAAAGAGAAATATAGATCAATGGAACAGGATAGAAAGCCCAGAGATAAACCCACACACATATGGTCACCTTATCTTTGATAAAGGAGGCAAGAATATACAGTGGAAAAAGACAGCCTCTTCAATAAGTGGTGCTGGGAAAACTGGACTGCTACATGTAAAAGAATGAAATTAGAACACTCCCTAACACCATACACAAGAATAAACTCAAAGTGGATTAAAGACCTAAATGTAAGACCAGACACTATCAAACTCTTAGAGGAAAACATAGGCAGAACACTCTATGACATAAATCACAGCAAGATCCTTTTTGACCCACCTCCTAGAATAATAGAAATAAAAACAAAAATAAACACATTGGGCCTAATGAAACTTCAAATGTTTTGCACAGCAAAGGAAAGCATAAACAAGATGAAAAGACAACCCTCAGAATGGGAGAAAATGTTTGCTAGTAAAGCAACTGACAAAGGATTAATCTCCAAAGTTTACAAGCAGCTCATGCAGCTCAATATCAAAGAAACAAACTACTCAATCCAAAAATGGGCAGAAGACCTAAATAGACATTTCTCCAAAGAAGATATACAGACTGCCAACAAACACATGAAAGAATGCTTGACATCATTAATCATTAGAGAAATGCAAATCAAAACTACAGTGCGGTATCATCAATAAATGCTGGAGAGGGTGTGGAGAAAAGGGAACCCTCATACACTGTTGGTGGGAATGTAAAATTTTACAGCCACTATGGAGAACAGTATGGAGGTTCCTTAAAAAACTAGAAATAGAACTACCATATGACCAAGCAATCCCACTACTGGGCATATACCCTGAGAAAACTATAGTTCAAAGAGTCATGTACCACAATGTTCATTCCACCACATATATGCCATGGAATATTACTCAGCCCTAAAAAGAAACTAAATTGAGTTATTTGTAGTGAGGTGGATGGGCCTAGAGTCTGTCATACAGAGTGAAGTAAGTCAGAAAGAGAAAAACATATAGTGTATGCTAACTCATATATATGGAATCAAAAAAACAAAAAAATGGTTCTGAAGAACCTAGGGGCCTGACCGGAGTAAAGACGCAGATGTAGAGAATGGACTTGAGGACATCAGAAGGGGGAAGGGTAAGCTGGGACGAAGTAAGAGAGTGGCATTTACATATATACACTACCAAACGTAAAATAGATAGCTAGTGGGAAGCAACTGCATAGCACAGGGAGAGCAGCTAGGTGCTTCATGGCCACCTAGAGGGGTGGGATAGGGAAGGTGGGAGGGAGATGCAAGAGGGAGGGGATATGGGGATATGGATATGTATATGGATAGCTGATTCACTTTGTTATACATAAGAAACTAACACAACGATGTAAAACAATTATACTCCAATAAAGATGTTTAAAAAAAAAAACTCTTTGAGAACATTAGCTGCTTTCTGAGTCTCTTAAGACTCAAACAAACTAGAAAAGCCACATTTATTTTCTCTTTAACTGCCAATAAGCTTATGATATTTCTATTCTGGTCTTTCCAGTGTCCTGTGAGCTTGACAACTCTGGGCAATGGACCCCAATTAGGGCTTAATGAAGCTGATTTCTGCATCCATTTAGGATGAGATTTTGACCTGTGTGGGTGTGGGTGTGAACATCAGTTTATTTCTCTTGCATAAAGAGCCAGTAGAGGGATTCTTGAGTCATACAGTGTGTTTTAACTTTATAAGAAACTCCCAACTGTTTTCCAGAGTGACTATGCCTCATGCATATTCTCCTTTACTTGGATTTTTTTCTCTATACCAATCATATGCTGATAACGAGGACCTCACAAGAATAAGAGAATTATGATAATGAGGACAATGCTGTCTGCAGGATAAGATTAGAAGGGACAGAAGCTTTCCAGAGGTGGGTTCCTTGAGCTGCAAGCAGTGTAGCAGTGGAAAATATATGCCCCTCATTTCCAGGTTAGTTCAGACTTCAAGCACGGACATAGCCACTGTTTTTTGGCATCCAAAAGTACTCTGCTAAATTTTCTTTTATAATAAGTAGCACAAGAATTATTATCAAGTTATGTACATTGGATTTTTTGTGGTGGAAGACTATATTATTTTTTAACTTAACATCTTTAGGCCTGGTTCAAGATCCTGCAATACACATTTAGCCATAATGAGGGTTTATCTTGGGACTTATTAACTCAAAGTACTCAAAATTCGTAATTATATAAGTATGCTTCATCTATAATAGAGTTCCATTGCATGGAGCTCCTTTAACTCAAATTAATGAACATTTACATAATGCTTAACAGTTTCACCCTTCAAAATAGTCATTTTTGTTATTATCACTTCTTGTAGGAAAAGTAAAATTTTGGCTCAAGGTAACATCTGCTTGGAAGTCTAGCTGCAGGGGTCTAAGGAGGGCTAAAAGGAGGCCCTGACAAATGAGAGCTAAAGTGTCAATTGTTCACATTGTACTCACATTTATATGATCTTTAAGGGGAAAAGGATGATAATGATTTCTGCTAGATCCAACCAAGTTCATCCATGTAAGACATCAGATTATGGTCTAAGGTACAAAATCAAGGCCATCCCCATGCTTAAATCCTTTACTCAAAGAAAGCAAGCTTTTACTGCAATTTTCTTAAAATTCTCCATGTTCATTTGGGGGTTCAAATCACCTTGTTCTTGCTGTGGTGCTGCCTTCCCCTCTTCTCTCTGGCTAATTCCTTATTTACCATGTTTGATGGCAGAGCCCAAGTTAAGCTTCACGATGAAGCCTTAGCTCCTCTGCAGCCTGACTATGTGCTTATTCATATCGTGATCTAACTTTGATTTCTACTTGGTGACATTAAGATTCTGTGTAGTATTGAGCACAAAATAGCTAGTCATTACGTGTACGTTGAGTTCAAGAAAAAAATACCACTTTCAAGACAGTCTCCAGTCTTTCCTCCTTTGCTGAATAACATCAACTTCAAGTTGCAAGAAAACAAACACACAAACAACAACAACAACAAAAGAAAAGGTTGGGGATAAGGTCTATGTCATTTCTACTTCCAAGCTTTGGTGAATGATAAGGGTATTTAATTTAACAGCTTTCTATAATTTGACTCATTATACTTCATAAATATCCCTATTGTATCTTTGAATATCTATGACTAGTCTAGAAAGGTACTGACTAGAAATGAGATAGTATTTGAATCTTTATTCCAACTTCAGGTTTACTATGGCCCCCTTGGCTGCCTAGTTTTTCTCTCTGCCAAAGACTGCTGGTAAACTATTGAATACATCTTTCCCTCAATCTCTTTAGATTTACACTAAGTTAAAAAATGACAAAAAGTTAATTTCCTTAGCAATTATCTTCTCATCTTAAAATTACAACTTTTGCAGAATGAAGTTATCCAGGGAAGCACAAGGTAATACATATCAGCTCAGATCAATATGTAGGCTTATTAGTAACTTTACTAAAAGTTTTAATTTCCTAAATTAAAGTAATAACTTTTAGCTTTCTGTGAAGGAAATAATTATTGAATTAAATTCATTAAATACAAAGAAATAATTGTGTCTGCAGTTACTAAAATTTTAATTTTAAAATGTTAATCTCTATGTAGTAAAACTATAATTGACCAAATCTGCTTAAGAGGCTGTCATATAATTCTTTCTCTTTTAGTAGAAATTGCTTTAGTATATATTTATTATAACACTGATCCTAGTGAAATGCAATAAATTAATCTGCAAAGATCATAAAGTCTTAATTCAATTTGGAGGCATCCTCAGTTAGGCGACTGATTAATTAGTATCAGCTCATTGGAGTGAGGAGTTCTGGAATTTAATGCTCTGAATTTTACATGCCTATAATTTTGTGAATTTTGAAACACCTATTTTCTCTGAAACTACTTACTCTAACTTTTATTTCAGATGTTTTTCTGGAGGATAAATTAATTGATATGTTGATAATCTTTGAATATTATTTTCTCCAATAAAACCATTCCCTTGCACTGAAATGTGAGATTGATATTATCATTTTTCCTATTTTAGATATAGATTTCTATCAGAGTTTTCAAAATTTAATGTCCAGATCTCTCAGGAAAGAAAAACAGGAATGGTTGTGTATCAGTTATAATACATTTGGCCTCAAATAGCAGAGAACCTGATTAGTAGTGTCTTAAAACATAAGGATCATTTTAAGTCTCTTTAATCAGAAGCTCATACATAAATGGTCCTAAGGTTGGTTCAAAGGTGTATTTGTCTTTCTCTGTGTGACTTATTTTCACTAAGCATAATACCCTCTAGCTCCATCCACATTGTTAATAGCAGAATTTCATTCTTTTTTAAAGACTGAGTAATATTTCATTGTATACATATATACCACATCTTCTTTATCCATCAGTGCTCAACCTGCTGATGAGCACTCAGATTGTTTCCATATCTTGGCTATTGTAAATAATGCTGCTATGAACATTGGGATTCATGTATCTTTTTGAATTAGTGTTTTTGTTTTCTTTGGATATATTCCCAGGAGTAGAATTACTGGATCATATGGTAGTTCTATTTTTAGTTTTTGAGAAGCCTCCATACTGTTTTCCATTGCAGCTGCACCAATTTACATCCCCACCAACAGTATACAAGGCTTCCCTTTTCTCTACATCCTCACCAGCATTTGTTATTTGTGTTCTTTTTGATGATAGCCATTCTGATAGGTGGGAGGAGATATCTCATTGTGGTTTTGATTTGCACTTCTCTGATGATTAGTGATGTTGAGCATCTTTTCATGTGCCTGTTGGCCATCTGTATGTCTTCTTCGAAAAAATGTCTATTCAGGTCTTCTGACCACTTTTTAATGATTTGTTTTTGATATTGACATGTATGAGCTGTTCACATATTAACCCCTTATCAGTCATATCATTTGCAAAGATTTTCTCCCTTTCCCTAGGTTGTCTTTTCATTTTGTCAGGTTTTCTTTGTGGTGCAAGAGCTTTTAAGTTTAATTAGGTTTCACTTGTTTATTTTTGCTTTTGTTTCCTTTTGTCTTAGGAGACAGATCCAAAAGAATATTGCTGTGATTTATGTCAGAGTGTTCTGCCTATGTTTTCCTTTAGGGGTTTTGAACAAAAGACTCAAGCCAGCATTTCATAAAAGAACAGACAAGTATGACCAATACATTTTTTAAAAGGTACTCAACTTCATTGGTCATTACTAAAATACAAATGAAAACAATAAAGGAGGGCTTCCCTGGTGGTGCAGTGTCCGCCTGCCGATGCAGGGGACGCGGGTTTGTGCCCCGGTCCGGGAAGATCCCACATGCCGCAGAGCAGCTGGGCCCGTGAGCCATGGCCGCTGAGCCTGTGCGTCCGGAGCCTGTGCTCTGCAACGGGAGAGGACACAGCAGTGAGAGGCCCGAGTACCGCAAAATAAATAAATAAATTAAAAAAAAAAAAAAAGGACAGCTAATGTGAAAAACAGACAGTCCCAAAGTGGTTGAGGATGTGGAGCAAATGGGACTTCTGTAGACTGCCAGTGAGAATATAAATTACTGCAACCACTTTTGAAAACTGTTTGGCAGTACATACTCAAGCTGAACTTACATATGTCCTACAGCTTTATGATCAAGGTACCTAGAGACAAATATGAGAATATTTCTTTCATTCTTACTTTTTGTAATGTCTCAACACTGGAAATACCCCAATGTTCAACCATAGAACAATGGAGTACTACATATACAGCATTAACCAATTTCAAATCTCATGCAGCAAAAGAAGGTGAGTGGTTGCTTTCAAATGTTACTTAAAGTCTTGAATCCAATGTTGGGTTTTATTTTTGGTAGTGAGCTATTAGACTTGACATAGTCTTATAACATAAAATAGAACACCTTCTGTCATCATATAGTACATCATATGTTATATGTTGGAGGTGGTGTGAAGGAGAATAATTTGGGGGAAAATGCTCAACATCTGACACATGTTTGGTTTAAGTGTTATATATAAAACCATAGAGACAACCGTGTTTCATGACAAAATTAATTTCCGTATTAACAAATTTTGTTAAATACATATTATGATCATTTCTCAATAATGTGAAATACATAGCATTTACAGCTCAAAAGAGTGAGGCAAGTTAAATTGTCTTTCAACTTTTTAAAACTGTGTGTTAATTTGCTTCACTCCTGTGATCCCAAGCATCTATATAAATTTTCAATGTGGCACTACAGCACTATGACTTTTGTATATTTATACACAATTGTACTGAGGCTTAAACATAGTTTGGGAGACATGATTTAAAATAAACAAGATTACAATTCAGTCAAATAAAGTGTAAAGGGAGCACTGCCTCTCTTACATGCTTCTTATTTACAACTTACTTATTTTGCTATAATTTGAAGAATAGATTTTAACTAGAAGCTAAGGAAGTTATACAGTTTCTATTCAATCCTCTTTAAAAAACTGTCAAAAAAACTGTCTAGTAATTGAGTAATCTGAGTGAATTAGAATTTTGTAATTCTGATTTTACTTCCTTCTTCTGTGTGTTGTCTCAAGATTTGTTAGAAGCTGACTGAAGCAGACCATGTCTGTTTCATAACCGTTTTTATTATTATGTAGGTCCTACATTATAGGAATTGTTTAGAAACATAAAACTCCTGATATCTAATTTAATTCCCAGGAAACCCCTGTGAAACAGTTATTATTCACATTCTACAGAAGAAAACTAAAATTCAGAAGGATCACACAGCTAGTGGGATTGGAACAATGGCGTGTATTAAGCTGAACTTTATGCTTTAACAACTGCTTTCCTTTGCTTCATTCATTTGTTCTTTTAACCATTATCTGTTAATTTCCCATTATGTATCAGGCAAGACCCTGGATACTGGTAAATAAGCCAGTCAAGGTACTTGCTCTCATCAGCTTCCAATCTGGTTCAGGAGACAGATATCAAGTAAATGAGCACATAAATAAACAAGAAAGATATCAGATAGTAGATGTATGAAGACAATTAAAATAAGGTGATATGGTGGAGACTGAGAGATCAGGGAATATATCTAAGAAGAAATGTTTTAACTAAGATCTGATTGACAATAATTAACCAGCCATGACAAGATCAGAAGGAAACTTATTCCAGGCAGAAAGAACAACTAATTTTATATATTTATTTATTTATTTAGGCCGCATTGTGTCTTCGTTGCTGCACGTGGGCTTTCTCTAGTTGCGGTGAGTGGGGGCTACTCTTCATTGTGGTGTGCAGGCTTCTCATTGTGGTGACTTCTATTGTTGTGGAGCACGGGCTCTAGGCACACTGGCTTCAGTAGTTGTGGCACCTGGGCTCAGTAGTTGTGGCTCATGGGCTCTAGGGCACAGGCTCAGTAGATGTGGTGCATGGGCTTAGTTGCTCCGTGGCATGTGGGATCTTCCTGGACCAGGTCTGGAACCTGTGTCCCCTGCATTGGCAGGCGTATTCTTAACCACTGCGCCACCAGGGGAGCCCAGAACAACTAACTTAAAAGCCCAAAAGCAAGAATTCTAGGGAGAGATGAATAATTTAGTTTTGTGGTTGAAAGAGAGTGGGTGATGCATAGCATAAGACAAGATGAATCAAGGAAGCGAGCAGAATCAAATAATTTAAGACTTTGTAAGCCAGGAAAAGAATTTGTATTTTGTTTTAAGTGCGATGGAAAACTACTAGAATTTTTTTAAACTGGCTATTGTGTGAATAATGAATTTTTCATAGTAAGAGTAAAGGCTAAGAGTCCAGATAGGGGGTCACTATGGTGATATAGGTGAGAGATAATATTAGCTAAATATAGGAGGTAATGCAGATGGAAAGAAACAAACAGTTTTGGGTTACATTTTTGAGACAGAGTTGACAGGACTTTCAAACTGATTAAATCTGGGTAAGAGGGAAAGAAACGAGTAAAAGACAGCTTATTGACTTAAGCAACTTGCTGGATGGTAGCACTATATATTGAAATGTAGATCAGAAGGAGTTAGTTTCGGGGGTATTATGATGACTGCCTATTCATCCTGTGGCTGAAGGAGAGGTCCTATGCCCTAAATCATAGAAAGTAGTCAAATATACAACACTAACACTAGACAGATGACATCGACAAGTTATTAGTCATGTATTCTCACAGCCCAGGGGAAGAGGATAGCACATGCCATGCCAGGCCTAACAGGTGTTTCAGTCAGAGGCACAGTGAACCAGAAGGGAGCGTTTGTCACAGAGATCCGTTCCTTCTTGTAATATGATGAGAGTCTCTGTGGAGTTGTGGGAAATGGAGAGGACATTGGATATTTTTTGTTGGTCCTCATTTAGAGTTTAGTGAAACTGGTAGTGTCTACTGTTCTCTAGCCTCTAGTTATTGTTTAATGTTGACAACAACAACAAATTCCCTGTGGAATCTAAGTCACACAGATACAGTAAATAAGCATGGAGATTCCTTCCATAGGAAGTTAGTCTCATCTCTCTTTCAGAGATCGATGTAAGAATTTGTGGGTTGGGTCTTATCTTATAAGGTAAGTATTTATCACCTGGGGAGTCACAACAGGCAGAGGTATAGCAGCCAGCACATGGCCTTGCTTTCCTTTCATGTCATACTCCTTCAATGTTTACTCTGGAGCCTTGATAACCTTTTAGTTTCACAAGCAAGACAAGTTCCTGCTTCAGAGTGTTTGTATACACTTTCTTCTCTGCTTGAAAAAAGAATCTCCCATTTTTTCTGGATAATCTCAACAGGATCACCTTAGGTTTCTGTTTAAATGTCTCCTTTTCGGGAATCCTCCTGCTCCTCTCAAATGAGGTTTCTCTGCTCTACATTCTCACTGTGAATTTTTCCTTCACAACTCTTCCATGGTAATAGTTAAATTGCATATCCATGTAATTACTTGAGTACTATCTCCTCCACTTGACTCTAAGTTCTATGATGTCCTAGTCTCTGTTTTGTTCTTAATGATATTTCAAGTGCTTGGCACAAGTGCTGGTATAATGTGAATGAAAAATAAGTATTTTGATTATTGTCTTCTCAGTCTTAAGTGGAAATGGAAGAGATTCATTCAACAGTAAGGATAAGGACAAAACCCATTCTAAATATTTTTTTTCATTTCACCTTATGCCTAGGATAGCTTTTAAAAAAATTGAAGTATAATTAACAACGTTGTGTTAGTTTCAAGTATACAGCAAAGTGATTCAGTTGTATGTATATATCTATTCTTTTTCAGATTCTATTCCATTATATGTTATTACAAGACATTGAGTATAGTTCCCTGTGCTATACAGTAGGTCCTTGTTGTTTATCTACTTTATGTATAGTAGTGTATATATGTTAATCCCAAACTCCTAATTTTAGGATAGCTTACTGGAATAATTTTATTGAAAATATTAATATGTACTGCTGAACTTCTGTGTTGAACTTCACCCTTTAAAAAAATCTATTTAAAGTGTGAACTGTAATATTGAATTAAAAAATAATAATTCCAAGGAAGACTACCCTAGTTAATATGGTTCTTTATCAAAGTTATTTTATCTATTTATCTCCCATCTCTCTTTGTAGCTATTTTTATATTGCATCTATCTGCTAAATATTAATAAATGACAAATATAAGGAAATTTTATTGGTGATGGAATAGTGCTTCAGAATTATTTCTTCTGTTATTCCATGGACATGAGTATTAGTAATCTACTCTTGAGCAGTACAAAAGGTTCTGAGGAAGGGCACTTTGACTCTGGGTCCATTACCTTTACTCCATATATTGTCCTCACTCCAAATTTAACTCATTCTGAACTTGATGTCATTCCATCCTTGATCTCTGTACCTTTATTGCCTCCACCTTAAGCCCTTTATCTCTTTATTCATACCTGACTCTCATCTTTTCCTTCAATTCATCCCTGACCTTAAGTAGTTAGTCTCAGACATGGAATAAGCACATCTGTTTTAGATATTAAATGACAATAAAAGAAAGCTGAATATTTTATATTAAAGTCTTCCTGAAACAAAAATGATTGTGTTAATGTTGTTGGGTTAAAATAAAATGTTATGTATCCAGTAGCTCCAACAGCTTGTACAAATAGTGTAAAATAATTAAAACTTTTTTCATTACTTTTATTGATTTAGGAAATACACTGCACACTGAGTTTGAACTAAAATGTGACAGACAGGAAATGCCTTGATCATTTGTAATCAGATTAGTGTCCATTCTTATGACTTTGATGCATGGTTGGAAGAACGTAAGGAGGATGTGAGGAGGGTGCTTTGTGTGAATCTAAATAGATGTTATAAAAGGTAACTGGCTCTGCCTGGCAGAAGTAATTTATTATTTGACATTGTCAAGCCTCAAGATAATTTTAGTGTTGCCTAATGATGTACCATTATCTTTTTTTACTTTTAACTTTGAAAATAATTTAGCAGTTAGTGGGGGAAAATGTGGATTTTTTAGGTCTCCTTGGCCCTTACACTCTGTTCTCTATGCATGACTTTTTCTTCTCTTTGGAAAAGAGATTTATCCGTCAGGATTCAGTTCAAGCCCCACTTCTCCTGTGAAAGTTATTCTCTACACATTTCTTTTTTCCTCCCAATTTTCCCTGGCAGACAGAGGTGCTCTCCCCAGTCTGTTCCCAAGGCACCTTATACATATATTCTTTAATCATTTGCTATATTGTAGTGAAATTATTTGTTCACAAATGTAACTGGGGCTCAGCATGTTGAGGATTCAACAAGATAGATTCAAAAGAATAGATGCTATATTCATCAACAGTGCCTTAGTCATAGATAAGAATTGTCCAAGGAAAAACATATAGAGAAAACTAATAAAAGAAAATGACTATATTATAACCCTTGTCCAGATTCCATGCTCAATCAATTTCCTAAATAATTGTTTCTCCATGTAGGAAGCTAATATGCTAGTTAGCCAATATTATGATATCTTCTCCAGTTGTCTGTAAGATTTACTAATATTACTTAACTAATCTGATTTAGAGTCAATTCTGGGACACCACAGGCTTAGAATAAGAACCAGGACTGACATTTATTCCTTGGAATAACTAGACCTCAGAAGATGTCTCTCAATCTAACTGGTCAGGATCGTCTCTGAAAATACTACATGTTTTGGTGTTTGGTGGTAGTAGTTCATCTACTTCGAAACCACCAAATGCAATGTATACTATCCACACTTTAAATATTACAATATCAGAATGTGTCAAGATTTTTTGTTTCCTAAGATTGTATCAGCATCAGAGACAGACATACATGGCCTTTACTGTACCGGGTTTATGTGGTTGGATCTCACAAACTACTAGTCAAAGGTGTAGGTAGCTTCTGGAATCAAATTCCCTGGGCTCAAAGCTTAATTTCACCAACAGCAAGCTGTGTAATTTGGGGAAGATTGCTTAAATATCTGTGTTTTAATTTCTTTACTAAATTAATAAATAAATATGGAGGTACTATTCTACTTCATAAGGCTGTATAAAAAATTAATAAGCTATGCATAATTTAAAAATACAGTCTAAGTGCTTAAATTGGTAATAGAGGGTAAAGCTGATTGAAGATGATGATGAATATTATTTGCTGAAATAAATGTGTTAACTTTAAAACATTTTTTACTAAATTGAACACGATTTTCTCTTGCCTTCACACAAATATTTTCTGTTGAAAACAGACAAAATAAACTGAATAATTTCTAAGTCTACATGGCAAGGAAATCCTTATATCCTTGGTATAATATTATGGGTTATTGTGAATGTTCTATGCCCTAATAGTCTGTATACACTCACATTTTCTGAGGATGATCAAAATGATAAAATGAAAGATTATGGTTGTCTCAACTCTACTCTGAACAATGAAATTTAATATGATCACTGAGGGGTATTAGCAAAGCAATTATATAATGTTTAGATAATTTTTAGCTGCTTTCACCTCTATCCATACAGGGCTATCCTTAATAGTCAGCACTTCTGTTATCATATGAGGTAGGTGGACTACATTTTATACTTGGCCATGATCTTCATGGACTCTGACAGGCATAAAAGTGAAATAGTTGATTCATGTTTGCTGGAGTTCCTTTGATTCCTGAGAGAAATCACGAGGTGAAATCTAAGAGAAGTTAAGCCATAGAGAGGAAGCAGCTATCTCTTTGAACTTGAGATGGGGTGATAGGTTTTTCAGCCTGAAGAGAACAGCTAGCATGTGTACCTTAGTTGTCATACTCAGGGTCAAAAGAACTTTCAAAGCTGTTGCTTGATTTTGGCTCACTATGAATCTGGAGCTCCAAGTCTGAAAGAAGGTTTCCCATAATCCAAGGACAAAGAAGGATACTTCCTATAAAATCCTTCTTGTATTCATACTTACAAAACCTAAAAACAAAACTTTCTGAAATATTTAAATCTTCTATATTAAAAGTTTTCTTCTTCAACATTTAGACAAGATGTTAAAATATTTGTTAATAACCTAAGAAAGTACAGTACCTTTCAGTATGTAAGCATAAGTGATCGAATTGCAGAACAGAATATTAAAGGAAAACTTCTGCATAGTTGGTGAAAAATAAGTATAATTATTAATTATTTTGTATGCTTATACTCTTAAGGAGTATTTTTACTTATTTTGTGTTTTAACATCCATAGTCAATAGTAAAGGAAGCTAACAATATCTCATTTTTCCATTTGATTCTATACATGTGTTTGTGATACATGTGTTTTCAGATGACAGCCATTAAAATCAGATACTGAAATACTCCACTGCCAGGAACACACAATACTTTTCCTCTAGAAATCCATCATTGCAAGAACCAGTGCCTGCTATGTGCTTCCATTCTTCCCTTTTTTGAATTTGAGTTTGTAGTTATATTTATTCTGTCCCTTCTCCACCACTGTGTGTTGAATGTGGGGTGGGACAAATAGCTTGTCATTTTAGACTGTAGATCACAGTACCAGGAATATCCCCATGCAGGTCAGATGAAGAGGGCTACACACCACCTGGATATCCTGATCTTTGAGCTGGATGCAGTAACTGGGTGCCATTTCGTGATGTCTGCAATGGGGTGTGTGGGGAGTACATTCTGTGTTGAGCACAAATAGTGCTCATAGACATTTAGTGGTCAGATGGGTCATCTGGGTCTGAGGCTAGATTTCCATCAAAGAGTTATGCTGTTCTCCCATAGTGCAAAGCTGTTGCTGAGGAGTAGCTGCCTAGCCAAGGTCAATATTTCTCTAGCTCCCTTGCATTTAGGTGGTACCATGTATCTAGCTCTTGTATGTGGAATATAATTGGGAATCAGACATACCCAAACTTGTTTCCCTCATTCTTTGATTCAAGGTAACACACTCACTTTGGAAGCTGAGTTTTGAAGATACCAGTGCCACAGAGGGAAAGAGCTCAGTTCATTGACTCAGGCTGGAAGAGAACCACATCTTCTAAAGTAGGAATTCTATCTTTAAACTTCATGTGAAAAATAAACTGTTTAAAGATATTATACATTTTTGGTATCATACATTTAATTGATCATTACGTAAACTAATGCAAATATGTGTTTGATATTTAGAAGTCAAATTCTTCAAATAAATACATTATTTAACTTTTATTTTTTAGTGACTGAATTGACTATGTTTGTGAGGACTATTTTCAATTTTTGTCATTAAATGTATAGCACATCTGATTTTTAAAACTATTGTTCACTTTTAAATTGAGGTAGTTAAGCTACCAACTTTAGCAAATTCATCACAGATCTATGTTTTCTATACTATCACCTTGTTCTTTACATTTTAGAGGATGAAGAAACTATTTTTCCCTCATGTTCTTTCTAAAGCTTTTGAGTTTACAGACAACTATCTCCTTGCCGTTTCCACTATTAGTATTGCAGACCCCAGCTTGGGATAGTGTAAAGGTAGGATAAAAGCAGAGCACTGACTTGCCCAGGGCTGGTACAGGATGTCTGGGTGGAGGAGATGCAACATGAAAGGATGAGGTGGGATGAGATGGAATTCCTATGCAGCAGCAGGGTCTACTTTGGTGAGTAAGGAGATAAATTTCACAAGTTTTTGGAGCACATTAGCCTGAATGACTATTCTTTTTTTTTTTTTTTCTGCTGTGCACAATGTTAATCCTAGTGTCTCTCTCTCTTTTTTTTTTTTAACACCTTTATTGGAGTATAATTGCTTTACAATGGTGTGTTAGTTTCTGCTTTATAACAAAGTGAATGAATGACTATTCTTAAGTAAGAAAACAATGTTATTCTGACCTGTACTTTCAAGGCCTTGAAATGAAAGGGTAAAGATTACTGTCTGGGAAGTTATGTTCTTCTCATGCCTTTATTGTGTATGCAGAAAAAGTTTACTTTCAGTCAAATCCCTTCATTCCTTAGTAAGTATCTGTGTTTGTCAAGATTTGCATTTTAGCATCAATTTTTTGAATATATGAAATATTTTGAGGTATGCAAAATTGTCTTTGAGATGCCTGGATTCTTCCCCTAATACCCAACATTTTTGCATCAGTTTCTCTTGTTTACAACTCTCATACTGCTTTTCACTGATCCAAGGTCCCCACTGGACCCCCACTAGGTTTGTTGCACTTGGTTTCAACTTGCCTAATTCAGGTTCTCAGTATCTTCTTGGGTGCTCAGCGTTTTTTGCTATCATCAGTTCATATTTTGAGATCAGTTACTTCATCTGAGCATCTTGCAAACTGTCTCCACCCACTACACTTGGTGTCTAAGTCTTCTTTTTTTTTTTTGGCTGTGCTGTGTGGCTTACGGGATCTTAGTTCCCTGACCAGGGATCGAACCTGTGCCCCCTGCAGTGGAAGCGAGGAGTCCTAACCGCTGGACCGCCAGGGAATTCCCAAGTATCTAAGTCTTAATGGTGCTCTGCTAAAAAAAAGGGCCACGTACTTTTGGGGTCTGCCTTTTAGGAACACAAAGCTGAGGTTTTGCATGTTTCAGTGCTTTCCTTAGCCTAGTGAATAAGCACATGCTCAGGGGTTGAATCCATTTAAAATGCATCCGTCCTCTCAGGCTAACTAGGACTTACCACACAGATCCACTTTTAGGGTATTTGGAGGTTGGAGGAAGAGGAACCCAATAATTGAGACCTCTGGCACAGTTGACAATTCTAATATAGAACATAGGACAATATTCTGATGCCTTTTGATTCATGCACTAGAATCCTTTTCTACATCCTTTCCAATATATTTTAGAATGAACTGTGGGCATCTTGTTATAAACTGAAAGGAACATTTCATTGGTAATAAAACATAAAGTTAATTAAAAGAGGTCTTCATCTCATCCTGCTGAAATCTCAGACCAGGCAGAAGTTCAAATTCTTTAGGAGGAGATTGGGCCATTCATCATTGCTTGTTTGGCTTGTCAGAGTCACAAGAGTTCCTTTGTAATTTATACAGTGCCTTTATAATGTGACATTTTATCTAGACAGTATGTCAATTTCCCCTAATTATGATATCATTTGACTATCAAAAGCCAAATATTCTAACCTTTAAAAACCTGTAGCAATTGTTTTTCAAGTTTGCAAAGCATGGTAACAATAACCTTGAAAAAATAGAGACATTTCTTGTGAATTCAGTTAAAATAGAAAGTTTCACTCTTTTCCTCAGTGTAATACTCTTAAAATTTTTATTACTTGTGCCATGTATGCTTACAAGGGAAAATATGGTTAACACAGAACAATATAACAAAAATCGTAAGCTGTGCTTCTAGTAACCAAGAACATCTACATAATATTTACGTATATTTTATTTACTCAAGGCACTCATAACAGACATCTGCTGTTCTTACTGAACGCCTATCTATGTTTGGGGAATATCCAGCTTATGAAGCAGATCCTGCCTCCTATTTTAGAAACACAAAATCCATTACTCATTTTCAGCTGGCCTTGGAGTTAAGGGCAAGCACATAGCCTAGGCTACACCAATTTAATGCAGCCATCCTGGGCTTTGGATTGAAAGTTATTGAAGCAAAGCAGCAGAGATACAGGAGAACACACCTTAATGAGGGTGGTACCTCAGTGGCACCAACATCCAAATTTCCAGAGGCTGAAGCAGCGGTAGTACTAGCGGCAGCACCGGGTGTCCGGTTTTGGTGATGAAAGTTTTTCAAGTAACAGTGATTGTGCCCAGCAGTTCTGGTGGCCACTCTAATGGTTCTGGGATATTATTTTATATATTGCTAGTGACTACACGGCCCCAGGCTTGTTCTTCCAGCTCTCAAAAGAGAGTTTGTGGGTTACCTAATATGTTTTATAAAATTTGTTTTGACTAAGATTACCTGAGTTAGCTTCTATTACTTGCAACTAAAGACACTGAATCAGTGCATTATTCTTTTTCTATACATATTTATTGGAGTATAATTGCTTCAGATTATTCTTTATTATATGATTGGAATCATATTTCAAAATGATCCTGAGTCTGGGGTAAATTCTACTTATGGGCTAGGATTTTTTGAAGGAAATTCTTATGTTCAAGCTCAGAGTCTTTTGGGTTCCTGGACTCATTTCCCATGTGCGTGTGTTGGTGGGGGCTGGGTGGGGGTGGGACTTTACACATAACACCAAGCAATTCTCAGACACCAGGAGAGTATCTGAGAATTCAACTTAATTCAACTCCGTCCTGACACTGTCTACCCAAAGATAACGTCACATTCCACAGGTAAAGGGATCAGTTCTAAAAGACTGATCTCCCCGACCTGAGCACATGCTCCAGCTTCAGTCGCCCCCTGCAAGCCCAAAATGTTACTTGTGCTTCTGATCCACTGGCTACACCCTGGAGGTACCAGCAACCCCCTGCAACTCAGGATGCCAATCACAAGTCCAAGTTGTTTCCTGTCCTTCTAACTGACTAGCTATAAATGAGAAATTCCCATGACCTCCTCCCTTGGTTTTGATTAATTTGCTTGAGCAGCTCACAGAACTCAGAGAAACTTTTTACTTACTAGGTCCCCAGTTTATTATAAAAGGATATAACTCAGGAACAGCCAGATGAAAGAGATGCGTACGGAATGTATGGAGAAAGGGCAGGGAGCTTCCATGTTCTCTCCAGGTACTACTCTCCCAGCACCTCCACATGTTCACCAACTAGAAGCTCCTTTTGGGCTTTTTATGGAGAATTCATTACATAAGCATGATTGATGAAATCTTTGGCTATTGGCAACTGATTCAACCTCCAGCCCTTCCCCACTCCCAGGCGATAAGGAGGTGGGACTCAAAGTTGCAATGCTTTTATTACCTAGTTAGTTCTGGCAACCAGCTCCCATCCTTAGGTGGGGTCCAAAAGATAGCTGATTAACATAACAAAATAACTTTTTTCAGTCTCATCACTTTGGAAATTCCAAGGGTTTTAGGAGCTCTGTGCCAGAAATGGGAATGAAGACCAGATATATATTTATTATAAATCGCAATATCACACAGGATTATGGCCATAATAGAGCAAACATTATAAAAAAGTCAGTTGCATTTGTAAAAGAGGAACCAATCCTTCCACTGTTTTGTAAGTTGCCTGTTGAGACCTGTTCAATCAACTGTTTTTGTGGCTGATTTGATGGATTTTTAAGGATATAAATATAAATATAAAATATCTTTTAATGATATAAATATTGATTTTCCCATTAGACTTTTTGTCCATGAAATCCCTATCCTTTTCAGTTTTTAAAGCAGTTTTATTGATGTATAATTTATACCTATTTAAAGTGTACAGTACATTGCTTTTTAGTATATTTACAGAATTGTGTGACCAACACAATAAACTAATTTTAGAACATTCTCATCATTCCCAAAAGAAACCTGTACCTATTAGCAATCGCTACCCATTTCCATCCCTTCCTCTCCCATTTAGCACTAGGCAACCAGGCAACAGACAATCTACTTTCTTTCTCTATAGATTTATCTATTCTGTTCATTTCATATAACTAGCATTATACAATATGTAGTGTTTTTTGACTGGCTTTTTTCACTTAGCATAATGATTTTGAGGTTTGCCCCTGTTTGTAACACAAATCAATATTTCACTTCATTTTATAGATTACCAAATAATATTTGACTTTATTGAAATACCATGTTTTGTTTATTAATCAGCCAAAAGGCATTTGGGTTGTTTCCACTTTTTGATTATTATGAATAATGCTGCTATGAATATCTATATACAGGTTTTGTGGGGACATATGTTTTCATTTCTTTTGGGTAGATACCTAGAAGTGGAATGGCTGGAATACCATATTTAGGTATTTACCATACCTAAATATGGTAACTCTATATTTAACATTTTGAGGAATTGCCATAATGTCTTCCACCACAGCTGCACCATTTTACTCTCAATTCAATTTCAGTTTATCCACATTCTTGCCAAAGTGTGCTATTGTCTACTGCTATTGTTTTTTATTGTTTCCATTGATGGAAGAAATTTTCACATATTGAGGTATGGGGAAGTCATTCTGGCTTATACATGGTATGGCTTGAACTTTATGCTAACTGGGACAGCCTGTCTTATGGCTTGTCAAACGTGCATTGTACATCTGCTTTAACCATTAAAGAAAAGAATGCATTTAAAAATCTCTATGGTTCAGACATTCAAAATGGGTGACCATTGTGGATGTGGTTGCAGACACATTCTTGAATCACTAAGAACTTGAATTTTCTGAACTGTATCAAACTCAAGGACACTACCAGCCATTTCCAAAAAATATCTGCTAGCAGCTGCCAGCTGCAACGTTATGGTCTCAAGCTTTCCCCCTGTAACAGTGTAACTATTTTGGACCACAACCAATACCTGCTTAACAAGCACCCTTACTTCTTGCCAGCTCCAATCCTAATTCTTAACAAACAATTTATGTAACTTTGAATTTTTTGCTTATCTAAGCCTCCCCTATTTGGTAGTGTGGCAGAACACAATTCAAGTGCTTATTGGCTTGAATAAAACTCTTCTATTCCTATTATAGATTGTTTATTATTTGCATCTACACCATCCTAGTAGTTGTGAAGTGGTATCTCATTGTGGTTTTGATTTGCATTTCCCTAATGATTAGTGATGTTGAACATCTTTTCAAACACTTTTTGCCCACTTTTATATCTTTTTTTGGGAAATGTCTATTCAAACCCTTTATCCATTTATAAACCGTGTTGTCTTTTTGTTGAGTTATAGGAGTTCTTTATATATTCTGGATATTAAACCCTTATCATACATATGATTTGCAAGTATTTCCCCCCATTCTGTAAGTTGTCTTTTCACTTTCTTTTTTTATATTTGAATTTTATTTTATATTATTTTTTTATATAGCAGGTTCTTATTAGTTATCAATTTTATACATATTTGTATGTATATGTCAATCCCAATCTCCCAATTCATCCCACCACCACCACCACCACTACCACCCCCTTCTTTCCCCGCTTGGTGTCCACACATTTGTGCTCTACATCTGTGTCTCTATTTCTGCCTTGCAAACCGGTTCATCTGTACCATTTTTCTAGATTCCACATATATGCGTTAATATACGATATTTGTTTTTCTCTTTCTGACTTACTTCACTCTATATGACAGTCTCTAAGTGTCTTTTCACTTTCTTGATAATGTCCTTTGATGCACAAAAGTGTTTAATTTTGCTGAAGTTCATTTTATCTATTTTGTTCCTTTCTTGCTCATGTGTTTGGTGTCATATCTAAGAAATCTTTGCTGATTCCAGTGTTATGAAGATTTACCTCTATGTTTTCTTCTAAGAATTTTATGCTTTTAGTGCTTATATTTGGGTTATTGATTCATTTTGATTTAATTTTTGTGTATGGTGTGAGGTAAGGGTTCAACTTCATTCTTTTGCGCATGGAAATCCAGTTATCCCAGCTCTATTTGTTAAGGAGGCTATTCTTTCCTCATTGATTTGTATTAACTTTCTTGTCAAAAAATCAACTGGCCATAGAAGTATGAGTTTATTTCTGGACTTTTAATTCTATCCCATTGGTCCGAGAAGATATCTATTCTTAGGGCAGTACCACACTTTTTTGGTAACTATAGACTTGCACTAAGTTTTGAAATTGAGAAGTGCGATTGGGGCCCACCAACTTTGTTCTTCTTTTTCAAGATTGTTTCATCAATGTGAGTCCCCTGCAATTCCATATGGATTTGAGGATTGACTTTGTCATTTCTTCAAAAGAAGGCTGTTTATAATTTTGTTGGGGATTGCGTTGACTCTTCATATTGCTTTGGATGTATTATGTTAATATTATGTTTTTCAAGCCATGAACATAGAATGTCTTTTCATTTATTTGTTTGCTTTTAACTTCTTTAAGCAATGTGTTGTAGTTTTCAGTGTACAAAGTTTTCACTTGCTTCATTAATATGCTGCTGGATTCAGTTTGTTAGGATTCTATTGAGGATTTTGTGTCTATAACCATAAGGTACATTAGTCTGTAATTTTCTTGTGGTGTCTTTTGTGGCTTTGATATCAGTTTATTGCTGGCCTCATAGGATGAGCTAAGAAATAGTCCTTCCTTTTCTATTTTTTGTAAGAGATTAAGATAAAATGCTATTATTCTTTAAAACTTGGTAGAGTTTACCAGTGAGGCCATCTGGTCCTAGTCTTTTCTTTGTTGAATTTTTTGTTTGTTTTTAAATTGATTCTATTTTTTGTTTGTTATAGGTATGTTGAGATTTTTTTTTTTTACTTTTTTACTAAACATACTCTACTTACAAATGTGTACAGTGCAAGGACTTAACACATATTACAACTAATTTTAATGATGCTAATTAATCTTTTATTCTTAAGAGACCCTAAGATAAGTATAAACTCTATTTATTTCATTTATTCTTTTCCTATCAAATGTACTTGATGTTTGTTTTTATTAGTTTCTGCTTTATAACAAAGTGAATCAGTCATACATATACATCTGTTCCCACATCCCTTCCCTCATGCATCTCGCTCCCTCCCACCCTCCCCATCCCACCCCTCCAGGCGGTCACAAAGCACCGAGCTGATCTCCCTGTGCTATGCGGCTGCTTCTCACTATCTATCTACCTTCCGTTTGGTACTGTATATATGTCCATGCCTCTCTTTCGCTTTGTCACAGCTCACTCTTCCCCCTCCCCATATCCTCAAGTCCATTCTCAAGCAGGTCTGTGTCTTTATTCCCGTTTTACCCCTAGGTACTTCATGACATTTTTTTTTAAATTCCATATATATGTGTTAGCATATGGTATTTGTCTTTCTCTTTCTGACTTACTTCACTCTGTATGACAGACTCTAGGTCTATCCACCTCATTACAAATAGCTCAGTTTCGTTTCTTTTTATGGCTGAGTAATATTCCATTGTATGTATGTGCCACATCTTCTTTTTATTTTTTATTTTTTGTTTAATTTTTTTAATTAGTTTCTGCTTTATAACAAAGTGAATCAGTCATACATATACATCTGTTCCCACATCCCTTCCCTCATGCATCTCCCTCCCTCCCACCCTCCCCATCCCACCCCTCCAGGCGGTCACAAAGCACCGAGCTGATCTCCCTGTGCTCTGTGGCTGCTTCCCACTATCTATCTACCTTACGTTTGGTAGTGTATATATGTCCATGCCTCTCTTTCGCTTTGTCACAGCTTACCCTTCCTCCTCCCCATATCCTCAAGTCCATTCTCAAGTAGGTCTGTGTCTTTATTCCCGTTTTGCCCCTAGGTCCTGCATGACTTTTTTTTTTTTTTTTAAATTCCGTATATATGTGTTAGCATACGGTATTTGTCTTTCTCTTTCTGACTTACTTCACTCTGTATGACAGACTCTAGGTCTATCCACCTAATTACAAATAGCTCAGTTTCATTTCTTTTTATGGCTGAGTAATATTCCATTGTATATATGTGCCACATCTTCTTTATCCATTCATCCGATGATGGACACTTAGGTTGTTTCCAGCTCCGGGCTATTGTGAATAGAGCTGCAATGAACATTTTGGTACATGTCTCTTTTGGAATTATGGTTTTCTCAGGGTATATGCCTAGTAGTGGGATTGCTGGGTCATATGGTAGTTCTATTTTTAGTTTTTTAAGGTACCTCCATACTGTTCTCCATAGTGGCTGTACCAATTCACATTCCCACCAGCAGTGCAAGAGTGTTCCCTTTTTTCCACACCCTCTCCAGCATTTATTGTTTCTAGATTTCTTGATGATGGCCATTCTGACTGGTGTGAGATGATATCTCATTGTAGTTTTGATTTGCATTTCTCTAATGATTAATGATGTTGAGCATTCTTTCATGTGTTTGTTGGCAGTCTGTATATCTTCTTTGGAGAAATGCCTATTTAAGTCTTCTGCCCATTTTTGGATTGGGTTGTTTGTTTTTTTGCTATTGAGCTGCATGAGCTGTTTATAAATTTTGGAGATTAATCCTTTGTCAGTTGCTTCATTTGCAAATATTTTCTCCCATTCTGAGGGTTGTCTTTTGGTCTTGTTTATGGTTTCCTTTGCTGTGCAAAAGCTTTGAAGTTTCATTAGGTCCCATTTGTTTATCTTTGTTTTTATTTCCATTTCTCTAGGAGGTGGGTCAAAAAGGATCTTGCTGTGATTTATGTCATAGAGTGTTCTACCTATGTTTTCCTCTAAGAGTTTGATAGTTTCTGGCCTTACATTTAAGTGTTTAATCCATTTTGAGCTTATTTTTGTGTATGGTGTTAGGGAATGATCTAATCTCAAACTTTTACATGTCCCTGTCCAGTTTTCCCAGCACCACTTATTGAAGAGGCTGTCTTTTCTCCACTGTACATTCCTGCCTCCTTTATCAAAGATAAGTTGGCCATATGTGCGTGGGTTTATCTCTGGGCTTTCTATCCTGATCCACTGATCTATCTTTCTGTTTTTGTGCCAGTACCACACTGTCTTGATTACTGTAGCTTTGTAGTATAGTCTGAAGTCAGGGAGCCTGATTCCTCCAGCTCCGTTTTTCGTTCTCAAGATTGCTTTGGCTATTCGGGGTCTTTTGTTTTTCCAAACAAATTTTGAAATTTTTTGTTCTAGTTCTGTGAAAAATGCCAGTGGTAGTTTGATAGGGATTGCATTGAATCTGTAGATTGCTTTGGGTAGTAGAGTCATTTTCACAATATTGATTCTTCCAATCCAAGAACATGGTACATCTCTCCATCTATTTGTATCATCTTTAATTTCTTTCATCAGTGTCTTATAATTTTCTGCATACAGGTCTTTTGTCTCCTTAGGTAGGTTTATTCCTAGATATTTTATTCTTTTTGTTGCAGTGGTAAATGGGAGTGTTTTCTTGATTTCATTTTCAGATTTTTCATCATTAGTGTACAGGAATGCCAGAGATTTCTGTACATTAATTTTGTATCCTGCTACTTTACCAAATTCATTGGTTAGCTCTAGTAGTTTTTCAGTAGCATCTTTAGGGTTCTCTATGTATAGTATCATGTCATCTGCAAACAGTGACAGCTTTACTTCTTCTTTTCCAATTTGGATTCCTTTTATTTCCTTTTCTTCTCTGATTGCTGTGGCTAAAACTTCCAAAACTATGTTGAATAAGAGTGGTGAGAGTGGGCAGCCTTGTCTTGTTCCTGATCTTAGTGGAAATGGTTTCAGTTTTTCACCATTGAGGACAATGTTGGCTGTGGGTTTGTCATATATGGCCTTTATGATGTTGAGGAAAGTTCCCTCTATGCCTACTTTCTGCAGGGTTTTTATCATAAATGGGTGTTGAATTTTGTCGAAAGCTTTCTCTGCATCTATTGAGATGATCATATGGTTTTTCTCCTTCAACTTGTTAATATGGTGTATCACATTGATTGATTTGTGTATAAGGAAGAATCCTTGCATTCCTGGAATAAACCCCACTTGATCATGGTGTATGATCCTTTTAATGTGCTGTTGGATTCTGTTTGCTAGTATTTTGTTGAGGATTTTTGCATCTATGTTCATCAGTGATATTGGCCTGTAGTTTTCTTTCTTTGTGACATCCTTGCCTGGTTTTGGTATCAAGGTGATGGTGACCTCGTAGAATGAGTTTGGGTGTGTTCCTTCCTCTGATATTGTTTGGAAGAGTTTGAGAAGGATGGGTGTTAGCTCTTCTCTAAATGTTTGATAGAATTCGCCTGTGAAGCCATCTGGTCCTGGGCTTTTGTTTGATGGAAGATTTTTAATCACAGTTTCAATTTCAGTGCTTGTGATTGGTCTATTCATATTTTCTATTTCTTCCTGAGTCAGTCTTGGCAGGTTGTGCATTTCTAAGAATTTGTCCATCTCTTCCAGGTTGTCCATTTTATGGGCATAGAGTTGCTTGTAGTAATCTCTCATGATCTTTTGTATTTCTGCAGTGTCAGTTGTTACTTCTCCTTTTTCATTTCTAATTCTATTGATTTGAGTCTTCTCCCTTCTTTTCTTGATGAGTCTGGCTAATGGTTTATCAATTTTGTTTATCTTCTCAAAGAACCAGCTTTTAGTTTTATTGATCTTTGCTATCGTTTCCTTCATTTCTTTTTCATTTATTTCTGATCTGATTTTTATGATTTCTTTCCTTCTGCTAACTTTGGGGTGTTTTTGTTCTTCTTTCTCTAATTGCTTTAGGTGCAAGGTTAGGTTGTTTATTCGAGATGTTTCCTGTTTCTTAAGGTGGGATTGTATTGCTATAAACTTCCCTCTTAGAACTGCTTTTGCTGCATCCCATAGGTTTTGGGTCGTCGGGTCTCCATTGTCATTTGTTTCTAGGTATTTTTTTATTTCCTCTTTGATTTCTTCAGTGATCACTTCGTTATTAAGTAGTGTATTGTTTAGCCTCCATGTGTTTGTATTTTTTACAGCTCTTTTCCTGTAATTGATATCTAGTCTCATAGCATTGTGGTCAGAAAAGACACTTGATACAATTTCAATTTTCTTAAATTTATCAAGGCTTGATTTGTGACCCAAGATATGATCTATCCTGGAGAATGTTCCATGAGCACTTGAGAAAAATGTGTATTCTGTTGTTTTTGGATGGAATGTCCTATAAATATCAATTAAGTCCATCTTGTTTAATGTATCATTTAAAGCTTGTGTTTCCTTATTTATTTTCATTTTGGATGATCTGTCCATTGGTGAAAGTGGGGTGTTAAAGTCCCCTACTATGATTGTGTTACTGTCGATTTCTCCTTTTATGGCTGTTAGTATTTGCCTTATGTATTGAGGTGCTCCTATGTTTGGTGCATAAATATTTACAATTGTTATATCTTCTTCTTGGATCGATCCCTTGATCATTATGTAGTGTCCTTCTTTGTCTCTTCTAGTAGTCTTTATTTTAAAGTCTATTTTGTCTGATATGAGAATTGCTACTCCAGCTTTCTTTTGGTTTCCATTTGCATGGAATATCTTTTTCCATCCCCTTACTTTCAGTCTGTATGTGTCTCTAGGTCTGAAGTGGGTCTCTTGTAGACAGCATATAGATGGGTCTTGTTTTTGTATCCATTCAGCCAATCTGTGTCTTTTGGTGGGAGCATTTAGTCCATTTACATTTAAGGTAATTATGGATATGTATGTTCCTATTCCCATTTTCTTAATTGTTTTGGGTTCATTATTGTAAGTCTTTTCCTTCTGTTGTGTTTCTTGCCTAGAGAAGTTCCTTTAGCATTTGTTGTAAAGCTGGTTTGGTGGTGCTGAACTCTCTCAGCTTTTGCTTGTCTGTAAACGTTTTAATTTCTCCATCAAATCTGAATGAGATCCTTGCTGTGTAGAGTAATCTTGGTTGCAGGTTTTTCTCCTTCATCACTTTAATTATGTCCTGCCACTCCCTTCTGGCTTGTAGAGTTTCTGCTGAGAGATCAGCTGTTATCCTGATGGGGATTCCCTTGTGTGCTATTTGTTGTTTTTCCCTTGCTGCTTTTAATATGATTTCTTTGTGTTTAATTTTTGACAGTTTGATTAATATGTGTCTTGGCGTATTTCTCCTTGGATTTATTCTGTATGGGACTCTCTGTGCCTCCTGGACTTGATTAACTATTTCCTTTCCCATATTAGGGAAGTTTTCAACTATAATCTCTTCAAATATTTTCTCAGTCCCTTTCTTTTTCTCTTCTTCTTCTGGAACCCCTATAATTCGAATGTTGGTGCGTTTAATGTTGTCCCAGAGGTCTCTGAGACTGTCCTCTGTTCTTTTCATTCTTTTTTCTTTATTTTGCTCTGCAGCAGTTATTTCCACTATTTTATCTTCCACCTCACTTATCCGTTCTTCTGCCTCAGTTATTCTGCTATTGATCCCATCTAGAGTATTTTTTATTTCATGTATTGTGTTTTTAAGCGATGCTTGATTCATCTTTAGTTCTTCTAGGTCCTTGTTAACTGTTTCTTGCATTTTGTCTATTCTATTTCCAAGATTTTGGATCTGGGAAATAGAATCTTGGATCATCTTTACCATCATTATTCTGAATTCTTTTTCAGGTAGACTGCCTATTACGTCTTCATTTGTTAGGTCTGGTGGGTTTTTATCTTGTTCCTTCTCCTGCTGTGTGTTTTTCTGTCTTCTCATTTTGCTTATGTTACTGTGTATGGGGTCTCCTTTTTGCAGGTTGCAGATTCGTAGTTCCCGCTGTTTTTGGTGTCTGTCCCCAGTGGCTAAGGTTGGTTTAGTGGGTTGTGTAGGCTTCCTGGTGGAAGGTACTACTGCCTGTGTTCTGGTGAATGAGGCTGGATCTTGTCTTTCTGGTGGGCAGGTCCACGTCTGGTGGTGTGTTTTGGGGTGTCTGCAGACTTTTTATGATTTTAGGCCACCTCTCTGCTAATGGGTGGCGTTGTGTTCCTGCCTTGCTAGTTGCTTGGCATAGTGTGACCAGCACTGTAGCTTGCTGGTCGTTGAGTGAAGCTGGGTGCTGGTGTTGAGATGGAGATCTCTGGAAGATTTTCGCCGTTTGATATTATGTGGAGCTGGGAGGTCTCTTGTGGACCAGTGTCCTGAAGTTGGCTCTCCCACCTCAGAGGCACAGCACTGACTCCTGGCTCCTCAATTTGGGATGATTTGTTGTCTATTCATGTATTCCACAGATGCAGGGTACATCAAGTTGATTGTGGAGCTTTAATCCGCTGCTTCTGAGGCTGCTGGGAGAGGTTTCCCTTTCTCTTCTTTGTTCTCACAGCTCCTGGGTCTCAGCTTTGGATTTGGCCCCGCCTCTGCGTGTAGGTCGCCGGAGGGCGTCTGTTCTTCGCTCAGACAGGACAGGGTTAAAGGAGCAGCCTCTTCAGCGACTCTGGCTCACTCAGGCCGGGCCGGAGGGAGGGGCGCGGAGTGCGGGGCGAGTCTGCAGCGGCAGAGTTCGGCGTGACGTTTGTGCCACATCTTCTTTATCCATTCATCCGATGATGGACACTTAGGTTGTTTCCATCTCTGGGCTATGGTGAATAGAGCTGCAATGAACATTTTGGTACATGTCTCTTTTTGAATTATGGTTTTCTCAGGGTATATGCCTAGTAGTGGGATGGCTGGGTCATATGGTAGTTCTATTTTTAGTTTTTTAAGGAACCTCCATACTGTTCTCCATAGTGGCTGTACCAATTCACATTCCCACCAGCAGTGCAAGAGTGTCCTTTTTGTCCACACCCTCTCTAGCATTTATTGTTTCTAGATTTCTTGATGATGGCCATTCTGACTGGTGTGAGATGATATCTCATTGTAGTTTTGATTTGCATTTCTCTAATGATTAATGATGTTGAGCATTCTTTCATGTGTTTGTTGGCAGTCTGTATATCTTCTTTGGAGAAATGCCTACTTAAGTCTTCTGCCCATTTTTGGATTGGGTTGTTTGTTTTTTTGATATTGAGCTGCATGAGCTGTTTATAAATTTTGGAGATTAATCCTTTGTCAGTTGCTTCATTTGCAAATATTTTTTCCCATTCTGGGGGTTGTCTTTTGGTCTTGTTTATGGTTTCCTTTGCTGTGCAAAAGCTTTGAAGTTTCATTAGGTCCCATGTGTTTATCTTTGTTTTTATTTCCATTTCATTAGGAGGTGTGTCCAAAAGGATCTTGCTGTGATTTATGTCTTAGAGTGTTCTGCCTATGTTTTATTCTAAGAGTTTGATAGTTTCTGGCCTTACATTCAGGTCTTTAATCCATTTTGAGCTTATTTTTGTGTATGGTGTTAGGGAATGATCTAATCTCATACTTTTACATGTCCCCATCCAGGTTCCCAGCACCACTTATTGAAGAGGCTGTCCTTTCTCCACTGTACATTCCTGCCCCCTTTATCAAAGATAAGTTGACCATATGTGCGTGGGTTTATCTCTGGGCTTTCTATCCTGTTCCATTGATCTATATTTCTGTTTTTGTGCCAGTACCACACTGTCTTGATTACTGTAGCTTTGTAGTATAGTCCGAAGTCAGGGAGCCTAATTCCTCCAGCTCCGTTTTTCGTTATCAAGATTGCTTTGCCTATTTGGGGTCTTTTGTTTTTCCAAACAAATTTTGAAATTTTTTGTTCTAGTTCTGTGAAAAATGCCAGTGGTAGTTTGATAGGGATTGCATTGAATCTGTAGATTGCTTTGGGTAGTAGAGTCATTTTCACAATATTGGTTCTTCCAATCCAGGAGCATGGTATATCTCTCCATCTATTTATATCATCTTTAATTTCTTTCATCAGTGTCTTAAAATTTTCTGCATACAGGTCTTTTGTCCCCTTAGGTAGCTTTATTCCTAGATATTTTATTGTTTTTGTGCAGTGGTAAATGGGAGTGTTTTCTTGATTTCATTTTCAGATTTTTCATCATTAGTGTACAGGAATGCCAGAGATTTCTGTGCATTAATTTTGTATCCTGCTACTTTACCAAATTCATTGATTAGCTCTAGTAGTTTTTCGGTAGCATCTTTAGGATTCTCTATGTATAGTATCATGTCATCTGCAAACAGTGACAGCTTTACTTCTTCTTTTCCAATTTGGATTCCTTTTATTTCCTTTTCTTCTCTGATTACTGTGGCTAAAACTTCCAAAACTAGGTTGAATAAGAGTGGTGAGAGTGGGCAGCCTTGTCTTGTTCCTACTCTTAGTGGAAATGGTTTCAGTTTTTCACCATTGAGGACGATGTTGGCTGTGGGTTTGTCATATATGGCCTTTATTATGTTGAGGAAAGTTCCCTCTATGCCTACTTTCTGCAGGGTTTTTATCATAAATGGGTGTTGAATTTTGTCGAAAGCTTTCTCTGCATCTATTGAGATGATCATATGGTTTTTCTCCTTCAATTTGTTCATATGGTGTATCACATTGATTGATTTGCGTATATTGAAGAATCCTTGCATTCCTGGAATAAACCCCACTTGATCATGGTGTATGATCCTTTTAATGTGCTGTTGGATTCTGTTTGCTAGTATTTTGTTGAGGATTTTTGCATCTATGTTCATCAGTGATATTGGCCTGTAGTTTTCTTTCTTTGTGACATCCTTCTCTGGTTTTGGTATCAAGCTGATGGTGGCCTCGTAGAATGAGTTTGGGAGTGTTCCTTCCTCTGAAATTGTTTGGAAGAGTTTGAGAAGGATGGGTGTTAGCTCTTCTCTAAATGTTTGATAGAATTCGCCTGTGAAGCCATCTGGTCCTAGGTTTTTGTTTGTTGGAAAATTTTTAATCACAGTTTCAATTACAGTGCTTGTGATTGGTCTATTCATATTTTCTATTTCTTCCTGATTCAGTCTTGGCAGGTTATGCATTTCTAAGAATTTGTCCATTTCTTCCAGGTTGTCCATTTTATTGGCTTAGAGTTGCTTATAGTAATCTCTCATGATCTTTTGTATTTCTGCAGTGTCAGTTGTTACTTCTCCTTTTTCATTTCTAATTCTATTGATTTGAGTCTTCTCGCTTTTTTTCTTGATGAGTCTGGCTAATGGCTTGTCAATTTTGTTTATCTTCTCAAAGAACCAGCTTTTAGTTTTATTGATCTTTGCTATCGTTTCCTTCATTTCTTTTTCATTTATTTCTGATCTGATCTTTATGATTTCTTTCCTTCTGCTAACTTTGGGGGTTTTTTGTTCTTCTTTCTCTAATTGATTTAGGTGCAGGGTCAGGTTGTTTACTCGAGATGTTTCCTGTTTCTTAAGGTGGGATTGTATTGCTATAAACTTCCCCCTTAGAACTGTTTTTGCTGCGTCCCATAGGTTTTGGGTCGTCGTGTCTCCATTGTCATTTGTTTCTAGGTATTTTTTTATTTTCTCTTTGATTTCTTCAGTGATCACTTCGTTATTGAGTAGTGTATTGTTTAGCCTCCATGTGTTTGTGTTTTTTACAGATCTTTTCCTGTAATTGATGTCTAGTCTCATAGCATTGTGGTCGGAAAAGATACTTGATACAATTTCAATTTTCTTAAATTTACCAAGGCTTGATTTGTGACCCAAGATATGATCTATCCTGGAGAATGTTCCATGAGCACTTGAGAAAAATGTGTATTCTGTTGTTTTTGGATTGAATGTCCTATAAATATCAATTAAGTACATCTTGTTTAATGCATCATTTAAAGCTTGTGTTTCCTTATTTATTTTCATTTTGGATGATCTGTCCATTGGTGAAAGTGGGGTGTTAAAGTCCCCTACTATGAGTGTGTTACTGTTGATTTTCTCTTTTATAGATTTTAGTATTTTCCTTATGTATTGAGGTGCTCCTATGTTTGGTGCATAAATATTTACAATTGTTATATCTTCTTCTTGGATCGATCCCTTGATCATTATGTAGTGTCCTTCTTTGTCTCTTCTAATAGTCTTTCTTTTAAAGTCTATTTTGTCTGATATAAGAATTGCTACTCCAGCTTTCTTTTGATTTCCATTTGCATGGAATATCTTTTCCCATCCCCTTACTTTCAATCTGTATGTGTCTCTAGGTCTGAAGTGGGTCTCTTGTAGACAGCATATATATGGGTGTTGTTTTTGTATCCATTCAGCCACTCTGTGTCTTTTGGTGGGAGCATTTAGTCCATTTACATTTAAGGTAATTATTGATATGTATGTTCCTATTCCCATTTCCTTATTTGCTTTGGGTTCATTATTGTAGGTGTTTTCCTTCTGTTGTGTTTCTTGCCTAGAGAAGTTCCTTTAGCATTTGTTGTAAAGCTGGTTTGGTGGTGCTGAACTCTCTCAGCTTTTGCTTGTCTGTAAACGTTTTAATTTCTCCATCGAATCTGAATGAGATCCTTGCTGGGTAGAGTAATCTTGGTTGCAGTTTTCTCTCCTTCATCACTTTAATTATGTCCTGCCACTCCCTTCTGGCTTGTAGAGTTTCTGCTGAGAGATCAGCTGTTAACCTGATGGGGAATCCCTTGTGTGCTATTTGTTGTTTTTCCCTTGCTGCTTTTAATATGATTTCTTTGTGTTTAATTTTTGACAGTTTGATTAATATGTGTCTTGGCGTATTTCTCCTTGGATTTATTCTGTATGGGACTCTCTGTGCCTCCTGGACTTGATTAACTATTTCCTTTCCCATATTAGGGAAGTTTTCAACTATAATCTCTTCAAATATTTTCTCAGTCCCTTTCTTTTTCTCTTCTTCTTCTGGAACCCCTATAATTCGAATGTTGGTGCGTTTAATGTTGTCCCAGAGGTCCCTGAGGCTGTCCTCTGTTCTTTTCATTCTTGTTTCTTTATTTTGCTCTGCATCAGTTATTTCCACTATTTTATCTTCCACCTCACTTATCCGTTCTTCTGCCTCAGTTATTCTGCTATTGATCCCATCTAGAGTATTTTTCATTTCATTTATTCTGTTTTTAATCGATGCTTGATTCATCTTTAGTTCTTCTAAGGTCCTTGTTAACTCTTTCTTGCATTTTGTCTATTCTATTTCCAAGATTATGGATCTTGGAAATAGAATCTTGGATCATCTTTACTATCATTATTCTGAATTCTTTTTCAGGTAGACTGCCTATTACCTCTTCATTTGTTAGGTCTGGTAGGTTTTTATCTTGCTCCTTCACCTGCTGTGTGTTTTTCTGTCTTCTCATTTTGCTTATGTTACTGTGTTAGGGGTCTCCTTTTTGCAGGCTGCATATTCGAAATTCCCGTTGTTTTTGGTATCTGTCCCCAGTGGCTAAGGTTGTTTCAGTAAGTTGTGTAGGCTTCCTGGTGGTGGGGACTAGTGCCTGTGTTCTGGTGGTTGAGGCTCACTCTTGTCTTTCTGGTGGACAGGTCCACGTCTGGTGGTGTGTTTTGGGGTGCCTGTGGCTGTATTATGTTTTTAAGTAGCCTCCCTGCTAATGGGTGGAGTTGTGTTCCTGTCTTGTTAGTTGCTTGGCATAGTGTGACCAGCACTGTAGCTTGCTGGTTATTGAGTGAAGCTGGGTGTTGATGTTGAGATGGAGATCTCTGGGAGATTTTCACTGCTTGATATTATGTGGAGCTGGGAGGTCTCTTGTGGACCCGTGTCCTGAAGTTGGCTCTCCCACTTCAGAGGCACAGCACTGACTCCTGGCTGCAGCACCAAGAGCCTTTCATCTACCCGGCTCAGAATAAAAGGGAGAAAAAGTAGAAAGAAAGAATTAGTAGAAGAAAGAAAGAAAGGAAGAAGGAAAGAAAGGAAGGAAGGAGGGAAGGAAGAAAAAGAAAGGAGGGAGGGAGAAAGGACGGAAAGAAAGAAAGAAGGGAGGGAGGGAGGGAAGAAGGAAAAAGAAAGAGTGAATGGAAGAAGCGAGGGTGGGAGGGAGGAAGGAAAGAAAGAAAGAAAGAAAGACAGGAGGGAGGGAGGGAGGAAGGAAAGAAAAAGAAAGAATGAAAGGAAGAAGGGTGGGAGGGAGGAAGGAAAGAAAGACAGACAGGACCGAGGGAGGGAGGGAGGAAGGAAAGAAAAAGAAAGAGTGAAAGGAAGAAGGGAGGGAGGGAGGGAGAAAGGAAAGAAAGAGAGAAAGAAGGAAAGGAGGGGCAGAGGGAGGGAGGGAGGAAGGGAAGTTAGGAAAAAAGGAAAGAGCAGGTAAAGTAAAATAGAATAAAGTATAAAATATAGTAGCGTTATTAAAATTAAAAAGTAATTATTGAAAAAAAAAAGGACATATAGAACCCTGGGACATATGGTGGAAGCAAAGCTATACAGAGAAAATCTCACACAGAAGCATACACATACACATTCACAAAAAGAGAGCAGGGGGAAAAATCGAAAATCTTGCTCTCAGAGTCCACCTCCTCAATTTGGGATAATTCGTTGTAAAAAGAAGAAAAGGGGGAAAGGTCTGGAATCTTGCTCTCAAAGTCCATCTCCTTAATTTGGGATAATTCGTTGTAAAAAGAGGAAAAGGGGGAAAAGTCTTAAATCTTGTCCTCAAAGTCCACCTCCTCAATTTGGGATGATTCACTGTCCATTCATGCGCTCCACAGACGCAGGGCACATCAAGTGGACCGTGGAGCTTTAATCCGCTGCCTCCGAGGCTGCACAGAGAGATTTCCCTTTCTCTTCTCTGCTCTCACAGCTCCCGTGTCTCAGCTTTGGATCCGGCCCCGCCTCTGTGCGTAGGTCGCCGGAGGGCATCCGTTCTTCGCTCAGACAGGACGGGTTTAAAGGAGCCGCTGATTCGGGGGCTCTGGCGCACTCAGGCAGAGGGGAGGGAGGGTCGCGCAGTGTGGGGCGGGCCTGCGGCGGCAGAGGCCGGCGTGATGTTGCACCAGCCCGAGGCGCTCCGTGCGCTTTCCCGGGAAAGCCGTCCCTGGGTCCCGGGACCCCGGCAGTGGCGGGGTGCACAGGCTCCCCAGAAGGCGGGGTGGACAGTGATCTGCGCTCGCACACAGGCCTTGTGGCGGCGGCAGCAGCAGCCCCAGCGTCCCACGCCCGTCTCCGGGGTCCGTGCCTTTAGCCGCGGCTCGCGCCCGTCTCTGGAGCTTCTTTAAGCAGCTCTCTTAATGCCCTCTCCTCGCGCACCAGGAAACAAAAGGGAAGAAAAAGTCTCTTGCCTCTTCGGCAGCTCCAGACTTTTTCCCCGGACTCCCTCCGGGCTAGCCGTGGTGCACTAACCCCTTCAGGCTCTCTTCCTGCCGCCAGCCCCAGTCCTCTCCCTGCGCTCCGACTGAAACCCGATACCCGAGGCTCAGCTCCCAGCCCCGCCCGCCCCGGCGGCAGAGCAGACAAGCCTCTCGGGCTGGTGAGTGCCTGAGGGCACCGAACCTCTGTGTCGGAATCTCTCCGCTTTGCCCTCCACATCCCTGTTGCTGTGCTCTCCTCCGCTACTCTGAAGCTTTCCCCCTCTGCCACCTGCAGTCTCCGCCCGCGAAGGGGCTTCTAGTGTGTGGAAACCTTTCCTCCTTCACGGCTCCATCCCACTGGTGCAGGTCCCGTCCCTATCCTTTTGTCTCTGTTTATTCTTTTTTCTTTTGTCCTACCCAGGTATGTGGGGAGTTTCTTGCCTTTTGGGGGGTCTGAGGTCTTCTGTCAGTGTTCAGTAGGTGTTCTGTAGGAGTTGTTCCACGTGTAGATGAATTTCTGATGTATCTGTGGGGAGGAAGGTGATCTCCGCGTCTTACTCTTCCGCCATCTTCCTCCGGGGATTGAGGAAGATTTTGAGATTTTCTATTTATTCTCGAATAATTTTAGGTAATTTGTGTATTTCTAGGAATTTTTCATTTTAACTAGATTATCAAATTTGTTGATGTGCAATTGTTCATAGTGTTCTCTTATAATCCTTTTTATTTCTGTAAGGTCAGTAGTTATGTCCCTGCCTTCATTCTAATCTTACTTATTTGCATCGTCTCTCTTTTTTCCTTGGCAGTCTAGCTAAAAGTTTGTCAAATTTATTGATTATTTCAAACAACAAACTTTTGGTTTTGTTGATTCTCTCTGTTTTTTCTCTATTCTCCATTTCATTTATTTCCACTCTAATCTTTATCATTTCTTTCCTCTTGGTAGTTTTGGGTTTAGTTTGCTCTTATTTTAATAGTTCCTCAATGTGTAAAGTTGGGTAATTCATTTGAAATATTTCCTCTTTTTTAATGTAGGCATTTATAGCTATAAATTTCCATCTGAGTACTGCCTTCACTGTACCCCATAAATTTTGAAATTTGTTTTTGTTTTCATTCATCTCAGATATTTTCTAATTTCCCTTGTGATTTCTTCTTGATCTTTTGGTTGTTTAAGAACATGTTGTTTAATTTTCACATATTTGTGAATTTTCCAGTTTTCCTTCTGTTGTTGACTTCCAGCTTCATTCCATTGAGGTTGGAGAAGATGATTTGTATGAGTTCAGTCCCTTTAAATTTTGAGACTTATTTTGTGGCATAATTTAAGGCCTTTCCTGGAGAATGTTCTATGTAAACTTGAGAAGAATATCTATTCTACCGCTGTTGGGTGGAGGGTTCTGTACATGTATGTTAGGTCTAGTTGGTTTATAGTGTTTTTCAAGTTCTCTATTTCTTTACTGATTATTTGTCTAGATATTCTGTTTATTACTGAAAGTAGGGTATTAAAGTATCCAACTATTGCTATAGAACTGTTTATTTCTCCCTTCTTTTCTGTCAGTTTTTAATTCATATATCTTCAGGCTTTGTTTTTAGGTGCTTATATGTTTATAATTATTATATCTTCTTGATGAGTTGAGCCTTTTATCAGTATATAAAATCCTTCTTTGTCTCTTGTAACAATTTTTGACATAAAGTCTATTTCGGTTATTACATACATGAAAGATATTTTTCCATATTGAGTCATTTCTTGTTTTCAAAATTTTCTCTTTATCTGTGGCTTTCAATATTTTCACTTTGTGGTGTCTGCATGTGGATTTTCTTTTGTTTGTACTACTTGCAGTTCACTGATCTCTAATTAATTTATTTTTCAATAAAATAGTAAATAAACTTGGGAAGTTTTAAATCATTATTTCTTCAAAAATATTTTTTGGACCTATTTCTTTCTCTTCTCTCCTTCTGGTACTCCCATAATGTGTATGTAGGTGTGCTTCATGTTATCTCACTTTTTTTCTGAGACTTTATTTTTCTTCACTTTTTTTGTTTCTATGTTCTCTAGGTTACTTAATCCCTATTGCACTCAGTAAGTTCACTAATTCTGTGTTCTGCCAGCTCAAACATACTGCTGACCCTTCTAGTTAATTTTTCATTTTGTTTATTATACTTTTTAACTATTGAATTTCTATTTGGTTCATAACTTTTATTTCTTTATTGATTTTACCTATCCGTGCTCTTCCTGTCATAATCATCATTACTTGTTCAATTGTAATCCTCAGAATATTTGGGATTTTCTCTTTTGACTGTGCACATTCTTTCTAGTAAAAGGCCACAGGTCCTCTGGGGAAAGGCTTGAAGGAATACTTACAATGTATACTTGTGGTTGTGTTTCAAGGTTCTTCCTCAAGGGAAACTCTCTTCCTCTTTCAATGAACTGTGAACATAACTGATGTTGTAATTCTGCAACCCACACAGTTAAATTTTAGGAGTAATTTTTAGTCATATCTGCTCTGTGGTTGCCTAAAATAAGAAGTTATTTTAGGGCCCTCTTATAAGACTGATGGTCTTCCAATAATTACTTGTGATAAAAGTTTAAAGGCCTAAGCTCTTCATTTTCACTGTGTATGTTTTCTAGTGTAGATATTATTAGAAATACTACTACCTCCCCTCCTCAGTCATTGTAATTAATAATCCCACAATAAATAAGTACAGCTGCCATTCAACTTCCCAAAGTCTTGCTTTCAGTAGGCCTTTCATCCCAAGTAACAAAAGGTGATAACTTAATCACAATGACATTGCATGCCATTGATTATTAATGCCCAATTTTCCATTGATTGGGGGTTCAGATGGTACTCGAGATCAAAGACATAATTAAACTAAACCAGAATCCAAGAAGTCCAGTAAGGAAAAGGTAAATCACATTAGGTATTTCAAGCAGAGGTTTTGGTTCCATAGATGTTAGAAGTCTGAAAGAGCAAAAATCAGGTCTTGATACAATGCAGAAATTCATACTTGCTGTGGAATCTTGGGATACAACAAAGTAAGAGGAGATATTGCTAGACTCTGAGAACTCAGAAGAGGACCTCAGTGGGCTGGTGCTTGGGACTCTGTGAACGTCATAGACCTTCTGGTGAGGGAATGTAGTGTGGTTGGTATCTGATCATTAAAGGGGCACAGTAGAGTTGCTACTGTTATCTTGGAGGGTGCATGGAAAGCTAGTGCTGGGGGTGTTGAAGAAGGTAGAGGTTTGCTGCTGCTGGAATACCACTGACCAGAATTTCTCTCCTTCTACACTCTGAGTTCCTTCTAATGACTCCCATTACAGAACCTAACAGAAAATCAGGCAATAATGGAGTCTGGAGAGTGTATTTTACAAAATACCAGCCCTGGCATCACAGTGAAGAGTGTACACAGGGGGCTTGATGGTATGAGACAGTAGGAAAGTGTCATCTGACATTGAGAAATGATGGCTTTATGAAGAACTTCAATCTCCACTATACCTTGCATCAAAACTTTTTTATTCACTCATTCATTTAATGATTATTTAATGAGCCCATTCCCTAGTAGAGCTTGTGCATCTATTCAGGGGAGTAGATACTAAATATAATGAATAAGTTATATGGTATTCTAAAAACTGATTAATGCTGTGAAAAAATAAAGAGCAAGATGGAAAATTGGGAGGAATAGTTTGGGGTGGGGGTAAGGATTTGCTATTTTAAATAAAGTAATCAGTATTAGCCTCACTGGGCAAAGATTTGAAGAAAATGATGGAGTTTGTCATGCAGTTATCTTGGTGGACAACATTCTAGACAAAAGGGATAGCCAGTTCCAGAGTCCTGAGGTTGTAGCATGCTTGGCATATGCTAAGAAAGAAGTTGATGTAGATGGATCCATGGATCTCAGTGAGCATGGAAGAGAAAAGCAGAAAAACTAAGAAGGGCCACATCACTAGGCCGTTGTAAGGATTTGGGCTTTTATTCTGAGTGAAATGGGAAGCCACGAGAGGGTTTTAAGCAGAGGTGAGAGATGATGTGATGCAGTTTTTTTTTTTTTTTTTTTTTTTTTGCGTTACACGGGCTTCTCACTGCCGTGGCCTCTCCCGTTGCAGAGCACAGGCTCCGGACGCGCAGGCCCAGCGGCCACGGCCCACGGGCCCAGCCGCTCCGCGGCATGTGGGATCCTCCCGGACCGGGGCACGAACCCGTGTCCCCTGCATCAGCAGGCGGACTCTCAACCACTGCGCCACCAGGGAAGCCCGTGATGCAGTTTTAAAAGAATCTCTCTGGTTGCTTTCTCAAGAATAAACTTTAAGGAGAGCATGGGGTGGAGGCTATTGCAATAATTTAGGCTGGAAATGGTAACAACTTGGACCATGTTTGTAGCAGTTGATATAGTGTGAGTCAGTAGAACATTGGATATCTTTTAAGAGCTTAGAGGATTTCCCAATGCTTTAGATGGGTGGTGGGCTGGTGAAGATCCCTTGCTCTTTTCTCTCCTTCCTGCTTCTTCAATGAGTTGGTAAGATAGATTAGGGAATGCTTGTATCTAAGTGGGGTTGAGGGACTGAATCAAATAAGATGTCCTTGCAGCTGGTGAAAATGGAGAGTCAGTGTGGGTCATTGCTGCCACCTGACCTGGAATTGTCCCTGAGCACTCTTCCTCAGAACATGGGGGAGGAGGCCCTGAGAGAGCAGTCAGTGATGCTGCCAAGGAAACCAGAAAGAAAAATTTCTGCTTTTCCTCTGTCATCTATTATCTTCTGAAGTTCAACATTTTTATTCTTCAACCTAAAATGGCTACACCTTTCCTAAGAAGTGAGTTTAGTTTCACATTTCTGAAGCTACTCCTTCTCTTAATTGGCCATTTCTAACCCTTCACCTGTATAGCTTTCCCTGCTCAGGGCCCATGGCCAGATGGCAAATTTCT
This sequence comes from Mesoplodon bidens, assembly GCF_964165515.1. Taxonomy (NCBI): domain Eukaryota; kingdom Metazoa; phylum Chordata; class Mammalia; order Artiodactyla; family Ziphiidae; genus Mesoplodon; species Mesoplodon bidens. The sequence goes on from NC_138176.1 coordinate 71,248,115, forward strand.
AGAACACTTATGCAATCCCTGAGATCTTGTGGGGACTCTGAAAACAGCCCAGGGCTCAGGGATAGGAGACTATAGGCTTCTTATGCCCCTCAAAGAGCTTTGGATGGGGGCAGAATCATATGGGCAACAAGGGTTTCTTTAATCCCCCCATGCACACAATGATACTAATGACGTTTTTGAACATTTATGTAATGTTTGGCTCTGCATTATTCATGCAGTAGCTCATTCAATCCTCACATTAGCACTTTGAAGAAATTATTATTTTCTCTTTTTTATTGATGAGTTAAATGAAGCTCAGTGCAGAGAATCACTTGCCCCAGGTCCCCCAGCTAGCAGATGGTGGGGCTTGGATTTAAACTGCAGTCTGTCAGTTGTTATAGCTCTGATGCCATGGCTCTAAGATGCTCTGCTCTATACTCAGCGACATGCACTTTTCAGTCTATGTTCCAATTAACCTGCTGCTGCTTACTACTCAGAATATTCTTCTGCAGTTTGATACCTTTGCTCTCCATAGATGCTTTTTCTGAATCAAGGTAATTTAGGAAAACTAGACATTTTTATGAAGAAAAATAAAGGAGGAAGCACAATATAGTTTTGAGGGATGGTTAGGTGAGTGTGTTTAGACAAGGTAGGACTTTCCATTACATATGTTTTGCTAACCAGTAGGAAAATATTGACTGCTTTTATTTTTAATATTATTTTTAATGCTTTTAAAGGAAAATAAAAAAGAAATCAAATCTGTTACATATTACCACACATACAAAGGGTAATGAATGTATTAAATCTACTCAGTATAATTATCACAACTTGAAAATACTTTATTCACTAACTACAAACATTATATACATTTATTTCTTATGTACACAGAATTTTTGCCAAGCTATTTTACAACACAGTTACTGAACTTGTTCAGAACTATTGGACATTATTCTCCATTCCTGCTTAGCCCAAAGGAAAACATTACAACCTGGCCAGTGTCATGCTTGAATTTTCTTAACTTTTGGCACACGGACAAAAATAAGTGGGAACTCAAATTGTTACTGGTAAATGTGAGAAATTGTTATAATTTTCCTGCCTTTGTATTTGATGGAGTAATTTACCAGACACTAATCAGAAGTTTTCTGATGAAATTCTGCATTAACAAAAATCAAATTCAGATTCTGAGCTGGCCAGCATTGATTTTTCACATTTATTTTGTTCTTCTGAGGTATGATACTAAGCTTCTTGGGGTTCTGTGTGCATTGTAAGGGTGGAGTTCACTTTGAAGTGCATAGGATCTCTGTTTATAAGAGACTGGCAGGATCTGGAAAAGAATATGAATTTGGCTGCTGGGTCAGAAATGTCATTGTCATGAAGTTGGGAGATAGAAAAATGCAGCAGCATACTGAGCTTGCTAAAAAAATACAAGATGTTTGATTGGATTCTATAGTAATCATATTTGCTTTAATTTTTTCTCATTCAGGGAATTTCAAAAACAATTTGTCCACATGCAAAATAATGAAAATACAATGTTTATTATTTTTGTCTTTAAAAATAGTATTTAAAATGATGCAAGGTTTTTTTTTAGAATTCTCTCAAAATAGTTTGTATTTTTCTGCTGTTGATCTAAGTACAAAAACACCTAGGATGTTTTGACCATCTGCCTGGTATTTCTAGCCACTGTTTGCCTACAAACAGTGAAAAAGATTCACAGTGAAATTGAACATCAGAGGGTAGAGTGAATTTTGGAGTCAAATTCTTCCAAACCCTGACAAATATGAAAATATACTGGCACAGCTTTATTTAATATGACTCCTACTAAAGCTGGTTTCCATGTGTATTATTCTACTGTTCTCAGTGTCAAAATTCAGACAAAAGGACTAAAATCTTATCTCTTTCATTTTTTCATATTGTATTCATTCATTTTATTATTATTGCTTTTCAAATTTTTGAACCTAAAATATTCTGCTTCTAAGGTCTTGGTTTAAGAGTCATGAGTATTGAGTAAATGATGTCAGTTTTCCCTAAAAAGTATTAAAGATACTCTCTGGACCTCAGGTATTTGCATCATGCCAGAAGGATGATACTTGGCAAGCAAAGCAACAACAACAAAAAGAATACAAACAAAACAGCTGATTGGAGCAATATTTTTCCTTAGATGTCCTGCTAAATTATACTGAGTTTCTGTAATGTGTGAAGGCAGGAGTTATGTTTTTCAGATGTATTAAAGTATTTTTTAAACATCTTTATTGGAGTATAATTGCTTTACAATGGTGTGTTAGTTTCTGCTGTATAACACAGTGAATCAGCTATACATATACATATATCCCCATATCTTCTCCCTGTTGCGTCTCCCTCCCACCCTCCCTATCCCACCCCTCTAGGTGGTCACAAAGCACCGAGCTGATCTCCCTGTACTATGCGGCTGCTTCCCACTAGCTATCTGTTTTACATTTAGTAGTGTATATATGTCCATGCCACTCTCTCACTTCATCTCACCTTACCTTTCCCCCTGCCTGTGTCCTCAAGTCCATTCTCGATGTCTGCGTCATTATTCCTGTCCTAAAAGACAACCCTCAGAATGGGAGAAAATATTTGCAAGTGAAGCAACAGACAAAGGATTAACCTCCAAATTTTACAAGCAGCTCATGCAGCTCAATATCAAAAAAACAAACAACCCAATCCAAAAATGGGCAGAAGACCTAAATAGACATTTCTCCAATGAAGATATACAGATTGCCAACAAACACATGTAAGAATGCTCAACATCACTAATCATTAGAGAAATGCAAATCAAAACTACAATGAGGTTATCACCTCACACCAGTCAGAATGGCCATGTCAAAAAATCTACAAACAACAAATGCTAGAGAGGGTGTGGAGAAAAGGGAACCCTCTTGCACTGTTGGTGGGAATATAAATTGATACAGCCACTATGGAGAGCAGTATGGAGGTTCCTTAAAAAACTACAAATAGAACTACCATACGAGTCAGTATTAATGTATTTTGTTGAGGGATGATTACATTGATTTTGGGGGCCAGACTTCACGTTCCTATTCTACAGCTGAATATGGTCCCATGTATCTAGAGCATTCATTAATGCTAGTCCCACAATGATTTATACATTTAAGAAGAAGAAATGTTTGCTTTAAAATATTAGGCTTTTTCTTGACACCTTCACATTATATGATAAGCATTTACATATTTTGGAATGAACACTTAAAATATTATATTCAACGATTAGGTACTAAATGATAATACATTTGCTTATCTAAAGCATGCATACAAGCTTCACAGGCTTTATTGAACTGTTTGGGGCAACTCTGTAATGGCCACTACTATTTCAGCATTCAATTTTGAATTTAATTATTTGAAGTTCTTACATACATTAAACAGACTGTATGTGTATGCACAGTTGCATGTATGTGTATGTATGTATGTGTATCTGTTTGTTGTTGTAATCAGAAGAAATTCAGCTTAAACACATATGATGAGGGGTGTGTAGACTTTTTTAACACCTTGTAACAATTTAAATATTTCTGACTTCAGGTCCAAAACAGGGGGTAGGATTGGAAAATTTGATGTTGTAGGAGCAATAGACTGTGATATTCTCTTGAAATAATTGTTTTTATCTTGTTCTTAAAAAAAATAGTCAGTTCTGTATTGATGGAGGCATAAAAATCCAGTAAAGTATTATAGGTAATTATTTTAGCTGGATAGCTTTAAAAATCTAACTGACTATTTTAAAGGAGAAGTCTGTACTATACAACCACATTCTCAGGAGGTTTCTGCTTTCTTGAGCAGGAGTGACAGTATCCCTAATTCAAGAAAAGATGGTTTATAAGCACTGAAGTCTGGAAGATAAATTCTACGCTTAATGGTGTACCTTATTTTGTTATGGGTTTCAGAAATGTGTCAGTATATTTTGGCTTGTAGTAAAACAGATGCTTCTTTAGGACCATTAGCTCATTTCTTTCTGGAGGAATTTCTGAATTATCTAAGCAGACAAAAGGAAGGCTCTCTCTGTGGAAAGGTGTATATTATTCTCATTCGCCTGGTATTAGTTCACATTTATCCAAGTATTGTCCAGCTTTCTATTCTAACAGTTGATTCAGCTTTCTACATCTTACTTGATTTACCTATAGGTACTAATTTACATATAGGCACTACATAAACTTTTTGTCCTAAGGCTTTGTATCTGAATATATTTTCTGATACTTTCCCCTAGTCCTTACTCTTTTTGCAGTGGGGGAAGGGGAGAGAATAAGGGCACTGTACAATTATTAAGTTGACATCCACCTCAAACTTTTTCCTTGGGTTATGGAGGAGAAACACGTTTCCCTTTGGAGCTAGTAGATGTTCTTGTCCGCTGTCATAACTATGAATTACTATCTTTAATTCTTGCCTAAAAATTGGTAGTCAGAGATTCTTCCCTTATCCATTAGAAAGCATCTTTAGTGTTTTGTAATCTACCTACCTTAAAAAATTTTTTTTAATATTTGTGAAAAATAAAATAGGGAGGATCATAAGGATTTGTTTTGTCATTTTAAGGTCCTAACTTTGTTTCTTAGCTTGGCGCTTTAATATATGTAATGGTCAAAAAGTAAATAATTATTTTTTTTTCTTTTGAAGCCACTTTCCCAGATAAAAATGTAAAGAAAATAATATGTACAGATGCCTAATAATTTGATTAGATTTCTTTTTCAGTTACATTTCTTGGAGAAAATCTTTAAATCTCAATAAAGTTTTATGTTTATTAGAACTAATTAGAATTAGTTCTCTTTTGCAAAGATTTCCATTAATTTTTACTCCTGGAGGTTAATTTTCCATCATTCTAGTGGTAAAATTAGTCATATAACTTTTTTTTTCTGTTTTATAGTTATAGATGAAAACGTTTCATTTTATATAGGTTTTGTTTTAATTCATTCACATAATTATATTTTAAAGGTTCTTTAAACTTTTGGAAAAATCATATGTCACCTTAGTGTCACAAATGTATATTGCAGTTTTTCAATGAGAAAAATGGAACACTCTACAAGTATTTTTCAGTATATTTTTCTGTTACATAAAATAATTCAGTTTTCAAAGAATAAATTTAAAGGCCATTTTACTTTTGAGGGGGAAAATATCTGAATAGTGTCTTTGTTACATTTACATGCTACGTTTCTCAGTTGAAACATAGTTACCTAAAAATTGCCCTTCTATTTTCAGAGAGTATGTAGGACAGGGCTGACCGACAATCAGGAGGGTGTGGGCCTATGGTGGCACCATGATGGCCTCACCCTATTCTTTCAGCTGAGGAAATGGATTTAGGAATATTCATCCACAGAAGTATAGGGTGAGTTTATGAAACTTGAAGTGGTGGAGGCAGATTTGGAATTCCGGCGGGAGCAGCCATTGAAGCTTGGGTCTCTTGGAGGCTCTCTCTTCTTCCGACTGGATTTGTTCTTATCCACATCATTGGGGTCAAACACCACTGTCATGGACTCCATCCTGGTCACAGTGTACAGACTGCTTTGCCGAGTCGGGTGAAACCTGGTGGTCTTGAGCTCCAGCTCATCATAGCTAGAAACTTTGATGAAAGGACAACAGCGGAATGCTCTCTTGAAGCCAGCTCGAAATCTGAGGAGAAGCAGGCCATGGGAAGAAAAAGTCATGTTTTCAAGTGGAAATTTCCTTCAACTGGTGCAGAAAGCCCTACTTAATGCAGTTAAGCCAATTCAGTTTTTTAATTTAATTTTCTAGTCAAACTCTTAGAATTTATGCCACAGTATTGGTACTAGTCTTCTACGTTCTTCTTGTTTGAATTGAATCTTAATTTTCCATCAATGAGAAGCAAGTCATCATATAGTAAAAACACAGTATCAGTAATCAATATGCCAAAGAAACAGTGTATGTTTCTTCAATAATTTTATACATTTACATAAGTGAATTAAGTTTGCTGGGTAAGGCACTTAAAAATGACATATTTCAAAATGGCTTCTTACAGAAATAATTACACATTTATAAAGTCTCATTTAATATTAAAATTAATTGCTCATCTGGATGGTTTTTATCTAATCATATATGAAAGTGCAAAATCCTTGGCTTTGTAAACCATTAAATGAGGTTGACTAAAAACAGATGTACTGCTTATGGGGAGGTTTGAATTGATATATGGCTTATGCACTTACTGAAAAAAAGTAAGAATTTAGTAGTTTTTAACAAACTTGAGGAACGGTGTGGTAGAGGTCCAACTGGAAAGCGAGCTTAGGATTTAGGTCATGTAGTTACTTCCATGAAATTCACTTTCTGCTTGTGCTAAACCACATTGGTTTATTAAGGAAATTATTGACCCTATGAAACTTAACCCTTCTCCTCCATGTGCTGACCTTACAACTAAGGTGTTTTTTATCTGGAAACCACAGTTTACCTTTTTATTTCCAGTCTTAAATTTAACTGTGAATATTTCTACTTTTCTTTCCAACTTCACTTTAAAAAATAGCTCCCCCTCCACCAGAGGCTGCACCCTGTCTAACTCGCTGACCTCATTATGCTGGAAGGAGGATTGTCATTCTTTTCCTTAGTGTTGCTTCTGTTGCTCTCACAACACCTTCTATTTTGAAGTCTATTTACAAGACATCATTTTTAATAGAGTCCACTCACATATGCCATCATCTCTCCGTCTGTGCATTTCTACGAAGTGCCTTCATTTCTTCAAGGACTTGAGCACATTTTCAACTCTCCTCCTTTAATAACAGGGCATTTCTTTTTCTTTGGCGAGTATAATTCTAAAGGGTTTGGAGAGAGAATTTGGCCTATATAAAACCCACCCAGTTAGAACCCCTAAAAGCATTGTTTTGAGGAGGTAATTGTTAAGGTGAGTTATTTCATTAAATAGGGAGGAGTCTAGAAAAATATCTAGCTCTGTGCTCCTCTCAGTGAATTTTTCAATTTTTCCTTCCTTTTGAATTTTAAATGTGCATCAGGGAGCTGGAACAGCATTATATGCTTTCACTGAAGTCAGAAGAGAAAAGGAACTTGTATTTGGTAATCTTGTGTTTACCTCTTATTCAGACAGCAGTAGATGATGGGGTTGTACATGGTTGAGCTCATTGCCAGCCAAAAGCTAGCCAGGTAGACCTGCTGAATATATTTCCACCTATTTAGTTGTTGATAGATTGCGGTGAGGATGAAGTAAATATGATAAGGCAGCCAGCAGATGGCAAATGTCACCACGACAATAATCATCATTTTTACAACCTGGGAAGACAGAAAGAGGTCATTTTTGGCAAATATAAAAGTCATTGTATCTATTAGTTCTAATAGCCTACTGCAAATCATATTTTTCTGCCAATACAGTTAAATACATAGCATGCCTAAGAAATAGTCAATATATTAAAAAATGGCAAGGTAATATAAGGATAGTTACCTAAGGTAAGTTTCAAGAAAGCGTGCTTGTGTCACCTAGTGAACGGGTGGCAATCACTCAAACAGAACCAAATATATTTTAATTGGCTTGAAGAAAATACGTGTTTATAAAACATCAAAAAGCCTGGGGGAGAAAGAAGCAAGAGCTAGGATTTGGCTGTGCTAGCCTGAACTGTAAAATAGTGAAGACATTATATCTAGAGAACTGACTGTTGAGTCACAGTGGAGGTATATCAGGCTGTAGTGGCTGAGCGTGTTCTTCAGTATTTATTATAGCCTGAGTATAGCTTATGACTATTTAGATTTCTTTACTCTAATACCATTCTCACTGGGAAACCGTCTGAATGTTACCTTCGTTTCTTTTCTAATCTGATATTGGTAAAGGTTTCTCTGGATAGTGAAAAAGGATATTCACCTTAGTTTGAGAAAATATCACTACTTTTAAATTTGTAAGTAGGCAATTGGCTTTACAACTGGTTTATATACCAATTTCTTTCAGTTTGGTAAGCATGGGTCATATCCTCTGTTCTACACTTTTGAACCACAATATGTTGGAAAGCTCTAGTCAAAGTAGAATATCAATCTCTATTTCTCCTCCACTAGTCTTTAAATTCCTAAAAGACATAGAGAATGTCTTGATTATATTAACGTCCCCAGCATCTAGCACAGTCTCTAGTGTATTGCTGGAGATAGATAATTAGATATAAAATGAATGAATACCAAACGACAGTGTACAATTTGTAACAGGAAGTTGAATGGGAGGATGTTTTGCGTGTCTGTAAATAAGATAAAATCTGTTCCATTGTGTCTATAAGAAAGGTAGACTCAAAGTTATTGAACACCGTGAGCAGCTTCGCCTTCTATGTGAAAGGAAATAATAATAACAACATCCTCGGATAACTTCATTTAATATTTCCCATTATCAATCTGTCGAGTAAATTTGTTCATACTTCTTTTGGGAATTTGTAAAAAGTTTAGAATAATAAATACTAAACAAAATAATTTTGAGGCTTAACCACAGTCATATTAGAACATCAATCAGAGAAAGTCCTGATGTAAACAGCCTATGTAGCATCTTGAAACTATGAAAGTACATTATTTAAGTACTGGACTCATTATTTGATTGCAAGTTGGCATTCAGATGAAAGTTGACAAGATTAAAAATCATGAGAAACATGATTCTAGAAATAGGCAAGGCATGAAATGGATCAATGTAGAAGGCAAAGCTTTCCCAAGGGCCTAATCACAGTTAGCATCCAGGTACTTAGTATTAGCTGATGGTAATTGGCCATGAGAGCTGAAAATCCAGGTCAGTAGCTCACAGAATGTCATCACTGGCCCCACCATGCAGTATTTTGATTTTCTCCATGTTCTGTCTATTGCATTTTTTTCTGAATAACTGTGTTCAGAATTCTGCATTTTATCTCTCCTATTTTTTATTCATATATTTGTAGAATACAAGTAAGGAGCCTATTTGATTATAATTGTACATTTATACAATGTTTCACACATCTAACAACTTATTAATTGGTTTTCAATTGCACTTTAGGAAGCTGAGGAAATGACCAAAAGATTTGATGACTGTGATTCATGGAATCTAAGTTAAAATTTTTAAAACTCAGCCTCTTAAGTCTGTTTTTTCTGCTTACAATTAGTAAGATTTATTGAATGTCTATTGGGTCTAAAAAACATAATAGAGAAAAATAATGAGTAGAGAACCAATTCCTTATCCTGAAGAAGATTATAATATAATGAAAATGCAAAAATGTAAATTAAAACTGCATAAGAATGGGGATGTAAATGTGTAAATAAATTGAAAATATTTATGAGAGATTAAGAGAATTCTTATGTAAGAATGAAACTTACTAGTTTATTATAAGCAGGAATGACTCAATGCATGTTACCTGTAGACTCAGGGAAGTTTAGACTGAATGACATGGATTTGGTTGAGTTTTTTCATTCTTGAATATGTGAACATCCTATTGTTCCTTGAACATTGTACACAAGCTCCTGTCCAAGATTATTCTCCCTGGCTTCTCCCTCTCCCTCTTCCCCCAGTTATTCTCATTGGTTAGCAACCTCATCTCATTCAAACCTTTGCACAGTTGTCACTTCTTCTATGAATCATTTTCTGACCAGCCTATTTAAAATTGCAATCTGTCCTTCCAGCACCCCAAGCCCCTTAGCTTGCTCTTTACTTTCAGTTGGTTGTGTTTATTCTTTACTTTGTGTCTCCTTATGCTAGAACACAAAAAAAGCAAGAATGTTCTGCTTGTTTTCTTTACTTATGTATTTCAGGCATGTAGGCTGGATTTCACACATAATTGGTGTTCAAAGTTTTGAAAAATAAGTAAATGAAACTGAATACAAAAACTAAAAGACATTTAGTTGGTTAAGTGATGTTCACAATTTTACTCTGTCATGAATCACTGGTATCATTTGTCCTCCAACTTTAAAATGAACATGTGTATATAAAATGAACTATTTCCCTTTTCTAGGCAAACAAATTCAGGTAAAGCATATTAGGGTACAAACAGTATTACTGATATATTATTTTGGATGTGTGAAAGCATTGCATTTTGTTCTGAATAAATGTTAAGGGTAAGAAAAATATTTATGACAATGTGAACATGGTACAAGCTACCATGTTAAATGTAGAATCAGCAAATGTACATAAAAGCTTATTTAATTGCTTTTATACAGACTAACCAGTTTCCCTTTGCATGAAACTGTCTTTCAACAATAGCTGAAGAGCTGCAAAGGCTATCAGAGTCTTGTAATGTGACTTCCTACCATCAATGTGGAAGAAGTCTGGAATGTGGGAAAATTAAAGTGCATGTGTAGAAACAGAGTATCAGATAACTTATAATTCACATATACATGGCCTTAAGGACCCTGTTGCAAAACATTTAGAAACCTATTTGAAGATTTTTAGGAAAAATCTAAAAGAACCTAAAAGAAAGGATCTTTTATCGTGAAACAACAGCTGTATTTTATTGATTTATTGCTCTCAAATACATTTTAACCATTACCTTGGGTCTCTGCTCATAAAATCTTCTGGAATGATTTCATATATCAAACTTTCAGGCCCCCAGGTTTGATGTAAATACAAAAGTAGGCTCCTGGGTGGACAAAATTGCCTTGCTTTGTGAAATGCTGAAATCAAGAAATTGTAATCATCTTCCTCATAAAAAGGCAAAGGAAAGAGCACTTTGAAACACAAACCTTGAGCAATGATAGATGTGCAACTGCTCAGTTCCGCTGTGTCTCATGGCTGGACAATGGCACTAGCTCAGACAGGCTACATATGCTAAGCAGGAAAGTTGGTGGACTTTCTGAAACTCCTGATATGTTCTGGCAAGATAAGAGACTGGGATAGAGATGACTCAAATGTTTCACCATACCTTAACAAATTTTATTGTAACTTGATACAAAGATTGATCGATGTTGGGTATTTCTTGAAGCTGAAAGACATATCCAGCTTCTGAGGTGATTGGATTTACTCTCCATGGCAACATGGATAGTTGTGGCCATCCATTGTCCTTGGCACAGGGACTTACCAGGTGAGAAAGAAGGGAAGTGGGACAAGGGAGGTAGCTCTTATAGCAACATTGCCTCTTCTTCTTTTTTTGTTTGTTTGTTTGTTTTGTGGTACACGGGCCTCTCACTGTTGTGGCCTCTCCCGTTGCGGAGCACAGGCTCCGGACGCGCAGGCTCAGCGGCCATGGCTCACGGGCCCAGCCGCTCCACGGCACGTGGGATCTTCCCGGACCGGGGCACGAACCCGTGTCCCTTGCATCAGCAGGCGGACTCTCAACCACTGCGCCACCAGAGAAGCCCCATTGCCTCTTCTTAATAGTTTAGAATCCACTTTACTCGTACATAGGCAGGATGGAAATGCACGTCATAAGTTAGTGAGAATAAGCTTTGGGCACCTTTTCTTCAGGTATTAGGGAAAAAAAAAATATCTTTGGCTTTTTATCCTGTACAGGTTAGACTGGAATGCCTGCAGTTGTTCTTATCTATCATATTAAATTAATGCAGGATGGATGATTTTGAGGTTTTAAGTTGTAAGAGAAAAAAGAATCAGTCTAGGAAATTAATTTGCCAGTCTAGGAAATATTGCCAACCTTAAAAATATCTAGGAATTATATTCTTCAAGGGGGAATTTATTCTTTTTAAATGTCTGAATTGGAAATGGTCAACTGTATGTGAGAAGGAACTTCTTGTTTTAATTAAAACCCCAGAGCATGTTTTGAAGAACCATCCCATGGACTATATACTGTACCACTTCTCTGTACCTTTTATCTGCACAAATGTTCTTAAATAACCATTATATCTCCTTAGGTCAAAATTACAGGCCTGCTTATTCTAACTTCATACTAGCACATTAAAATAATATTCTCAAGAGTAAGATATGGAAAAAAATTAATGACAAGCATCAAAATCTAAAGTACTACTTCTTGGACTATTTAGGTTGGGCTTTTGCTGTTTCAGTTTAAAAGAACATGCTTAAAAATTTCAGTCCCAAGGGAGAAAAAGAGAACTAAGTAGTAACACTTGTGAAAAAAGCTCAGGATAGTCCAGAAGATGAGTTGAATTTTGCCAGTAATTTCAGAATTAGATGTGATTATAGGTGTATTTTGTTAGTGTCATCCAAGAAATTTGACACTGTTGCCAAATCCAACTAGCATGACTATACAATTAACATTCGCTTAGAGCAATGCCTATAAGGAGTTATGTCAAGGTGAAACAAATGAGAAAACCCTATGTGTATATACATGGAATGTGGAAAATATTTCTGTGTGAGTGTGTGTGTGTGCAGTATTGTGTTTGGATTCTACTTCTTTACACTTCATTGGTCATGCTTCATTTTTAATGTAATTTCATTTTCCACTGGAAACTTAGAATTTTAAAGTATTGTAAGATTTCAGGTTTATGATGATCTGAAGACATAAAAAGGAATGCAGCCACAAAAAGGAAGACAGGAGGACATTAGAATAAGAAGTCCATTAAGGCAAGAGGAAATAAAGTTTGATGTTACGGGATCATGGTTAAAGGTAAAAACTTATAGAGGCTTATTATGGACTCAATTATGTCCTCACCACCACATTCTTTAAAGTTTACATGGCTTTTTATATATTAGAAGTTTTTTCTAGATTTATTGAGATATAATTGGCATGTAACATCGTGCAAGTTTAAGGTGTACAAAATAATGATTTGATACATGTATCTATTGTGAGATGATCATCCCAGGTGGGTTAGTTAACACCTTCATTACATCACATAATTACCCTTTGTGTGTGTGTGTGTGTGTGTTGAGAACATTTAAGATCTACTCTCTTAACATCTGTGAGGCATCCCCAGTGGCTTGTGAGCTGGCTTCCTGATGGAGTCCATGATGGGTTAGTAGGATCCAAGTCCCTTTGATACGTTCAGTTTGGAGCCCTGCCTGCCGTTCTCCCAGCTGCTCTCTGTCCCCTAGTTGTGCAGATCTCCACAGTCCTCTGGATGGAGGGAGACAGAGATGGGTATCTTTGGCAGGGTCACACACATCCGAAGCCTGGCACTCCCCGTCACATGCTCTTATTGCCCCCCCAGGGAGAAATCACAGCTGAGAAGGCCCCCTTGGCACTGAGCTGCGTCACCTTGGGGAAGAGGTGATGTGTGTAAAGTCAGTTTGCTCCTCTTACTCTTTCCAGTGCATCCAATCTCAGATTTTTTTGTGCTGGAACTTCTCTGCTGGACTCCTGGACTTCCACAAAGGCTCTCTGATCCGTGGGTGACTGTCTAAATCACTTTTTTCAAGGGACTCCTGGTTCACAGCTAAGCGGGGGCAGAGCTGGTTTACGGGCCACTCAGGGGTTCACAGCCAGACAGAGGTCTGTATGTCTATTATCTGTCTTCCTGTGGGCAAGACTCTCCCAGCTATGGTGCTGGTGACGGAACCAAAGCCAGATGGGGCTGTAGCCAAGTCCTCAGAAGTATGGAGCTGTTTCTGGATCTGTAGCTGAGACCGTGGTAGGTGAGTCAGCCGCCAGGGTGCAGGCCGCTCTTCAAAGTGACTCTCCTCATTCTTGGACTGCACTGCAGTTTCACAGTCTCCTACCTGGATCTCCCAGTTTCTACAAAGGCACTCTTGCCCATGGATAGATGCCAAATTGTTGTTGTTGAGTGGGGCTATGATGAGGGACATCTTATTTGGCCATCTTGTTGATGTCACTCCCCCAGATTAATAGATTGAAGTCCTAATCCTCAGTACCTCAAGCACCTCAGCATGTGACTGTATGTGGAGACAGGGTCTTTAAAGAAGTAATTAAGTTAAAATAAGGTCATTAGGGTGGGACCTAAACCAATATGACTGGTGTTCTTAAAAGAAGAGGTGATTAGAATACAGATACACAGAAGGAAGACCATGTGAAGACAGAGGGTTACAGCCATCTGCAACATAGTGGAGTGATCTTAGAAGAACCCAACCCTTGATGACACCTTGAACTCAGACTTCTAGCTTCCAGAATTGTGAGAAAATATTTCTGTTGTTTAAACTACCAGTCTATGTTATTTTGTTATGGCAGCCTGAGTAGATTAATACAGTGCTTGTAATGCTAAGGAGAGTATATTACATATGGCTTAATTCCTGCAAAGTAGGAGGCAAAATACTATACAAGTTCCCAGTGAAAATGGAGACTTCTAGAGAGGTTCTGATTGCCTGGAAATTGCTTTCAGGGAAGTAAAGGATAGACCAGGATCTCTCTTTCTATCACTTGAGCCTCTCTTAGGTTATATATGGTCCTCCTCACAAGCACTATTTTCCATGATAATTCCTTTGTAACAGAAATGACAAGCACAGAGAAAGCTTACTTGCTGGGCAAGGTAATAGATTCTTTGTGGTTGTTATACAAGTCAAAAATCCAATTGAATCTGTCACTTGAGCTTAGACTGAAGGGCAGCTCCTTTGATTAAGGCAAAAGGCTTCTTTGTTATCACACTTAGGTATTCACTTCTGAAGGAGCACATCTGGCTTGTTAGTATTTAGAGGAAGATAGTTAAAATAGAAAATAGCCAGAAAAAAATTTCTATGGTTTATAAAACAATAGAAGCAAATTTATCTACCAGTATTTCAGCTATTCAAATAAATAAGGCCAACTTCAACAAGAATTAACAAAAAACAAATTGTCACATATTATGAATATTGGGGCCAAGTCATGTTTTTGAGGCTTCTTTTATAGTAGAATAGGGAAGAATGTCAAAATATGGTTTAAAAATGTGGTTTACATTAAAGGTATACATCTAGCTAATAACACAAAAAATGTAATAAAATTATAGTACTCAGAACATATAGACAAAATATATAAATGTATAATTCATAATGAACTACAAGGTGATAGTTTGGTAATGGGACTGGAATTTGAAATTGTTTGGTCAATATCTTCTTCTCTTACTTATTGGGATGTCCTGGGTTGTTACACTGTAACTGGACAGCAATAGAGAGCCCATTCCTGACTTTACATTTCAAATTTCTCTCTCTTAAATTCTGGAAGGTATAGCACAATTTCTCATTCTGTGCTCTACTTAAGGACTTTCTTATCTTGTCCTTCAAAACTTCTATTTCCTTATCTTTCCCTTTACTACCTTTCTGTGCTAGTTTGTGATGACACAGTTTCTGTGCTACAGAAACAATGCTCAGCTTGCTGGAGTGATGCACTCAGCCAGGTAGTTCTAACAGTCATTTTGAGAATCACTAAAGGAAAGTCAAGTGGATAGTTACATTGTCTTTTGAGAGAGGTATGACCAGTGGGTACATTTGAGGGCAGAAGTGGTGTATGAGTCAGTGGAGTCGTGTCCCTCTTTTATTTTAGTAAAAGGCTTAGTGTTTTTTATATTCATTTTAAAACTTGCAAATATATGAATTTATTTAAACTCCACGACAAACCTTAGACCATATAGTTTCTCCATTTTATGGATGAGAGACTTAAAACCAAGGAGGGAGATGATTTCTTAAGATCCCAAAGGCAAGTTCAGAGCTAGGATTACTGGGCCTCTTCATTCTTCATTAGCTAGGGATCATTTTGTATACATTCTGCTTCTCAAGACCCTGAAAAATAGCCTTTGCTTCTTTCCTCACATAGCATTCTCAGGGGATGCTTAAGTGAAGGGTAGTCAAAGAATCTTACTCCACTAAGGGACAGCTCAAATGAGATTTATGTGATATGAGATATTTTTCTATATCTGGAAGGGGAAAGAGTGAGAAAATAAGTTGGAATGGTGGAGTGGCCCGAGAATTTGAGGTTGAAACCTGGCTGATCTAACACTACATGAATAAGGACAGATTTATCTGTGCTAAAACTATGAAATAGGGACTCAATACTTCAAATATTTTATGTGCTCATATGGTACCACTTACTTCCACATTATTTATTTATGTCAAACACAGTTAAAGACAAATGGAAAAAAAGTATAAATCTTTGACAATATCATATATTCATTATACCTAGAAATCATAAAGCAAGTCTGCTGAAAAGACTGTTTTAGTCTCAAATAAATAGTTACTGTTAGGGTTTAGGATCTTTTGACAGACAGAAGTGGGGGAGAGAGTCAAGAAGATTTCTGTCTCAGTTACCCTTCTGGGGAAGAGGGTGTAAAAGAGGAAAGAGCTGCAATCAACTGCCAGGTCATCTCATCCTTCTCTGTTCTAGAAGTTGCAAGGAAGGATCTGGTATCTTGAGAATGTGCCTGGCCAGGTGAAGGGCTGGGCTGACATCATTTGCCAGAACAGCAGATTTTATGCCTTGATATGTGTTTATATATCTTGTCCTTTTAGAAACACAGTGTTGTTAATAAATTGTGGTCTGAAATGTTGAGCCAGCCAGTGTCTTTTGCAGTTGGCTTTTATCTTAAAGGTGTGCATACTTTAATTGTTTTTTGAAACAGCATAAATCTAGAATATTTAAGATTACTGTTTTCTATATTTCTATAGAAAATAAGATCAGTCACTGAAAATTAATTTTTTTCTCTACAGTATATGACAAACTAAGAAAACATGGTTTATAAATAAATGTTGTCCTTATTTGTAGTTACCTTGAAATAAATCTACATGATTTGCACATGTTTACCTCTGGAATGCCCTAATCCAATTTCTTTCCCTGTAAACTTTTCTCTCCATCCTTTGGGAGAGTACCTCAAGTTCACCTCTTGGAGTAGCTTCCCTCATTTCTTCATACAGGTAGGGTTAGATACTTCCTAATTAGACAGCATATTATACTTATAACACAGATACATGTTACAGTCGAGCATGTTTCTGTTTTCTTCTGTCTGAATATGGGGACATGCATTATTCATCTTTGTGTCTCCAAAACTTAGCATAGTTCTTGACATTCAATAAATACCTATTGACTGAGGATATTTTAATTTTACTACCCATTTTATGAACACTTTAATTGCAAAAAATATCATTTATCTTTGTCTTACCAGTTTTTTGCCCTATCATGCACATAATAGAATTTCAAAAATATTATTTCAGTGACTAAAAAAACCCACCTTTATATATTTTAAACCAAAATTAAAATCATTATTATTGCCCTTGGCCTTTGTATTTAGCAGGGTATTTGGAAAGAATAGCTATGTGAACCATGTGAAGGTACAGCTTTAAGAAAGAAGTTCAATTATGTTTGCTTACTTAATCTATTATATCCTTAAATTACAATTGTTCTACAATAATGCCACTTTTCTAGAGAAACCAAGGCCCTAGGCTCTCAAGATACAGTGCTAAATTAAAAAAGAAAAAAAAAAGTTGTCTATTTTCACAGAACTTACATCCTATCTAGGTTTATGGAATGCAATGGAAGTTATATTTGTGGAAGTAATATTTAAGCTGGAACCTAGAGGATGTACAGAGAGAAGAATGAAGGGCACATCATTCTATGTCCTGATAATAGTGTGAGTGAAGACTGAGAAGTGGGAGAAACTTTGATGTGCTAGAACAGCTGAGATCAAGTGTCACTGGAACATAGTATGTGAAGAGTGAAGTTTCATAGAA
Organism: Mesoplodon bidens; assembly: GCF_964165515.1. NCBI lineage: Eukaryota > Metazoa > Chordata > Mammalia > Artiodactyla > Ziphiidae > Mesoplodon > Mesoplodon bidens. The sequence goes on from NC_138176.1 coordinate 71,265,540, forward strand.
TTAGATTGGCAGAGTAAGTGGTAGCAAGATTCTGCAGGATCTCATAGGTTATTTTGGGGGTTTGCAGTTGCTTTGAGCTATTTTCTTAACTATATCGGGGAACCACTGAAAAACTCAGCAGATTGCATGAGTTGATTTAGAATCTAAAAACATCATCTTGTACAGCATGGTGACTATTGTTAATAATACTGTACTGTATATTTAAAAGTTGCTAAGACAGTAGATCTTAAAAGTTCCCATAATAAGAAAAAATTATAACTATGTGTTCTGATGGATGTTAACCAGACTTACTGTGGTAATCATATAGCAATATATACAAATATTAAATCATTATGTTGTATACCTAAAACTAATATAATGTTATATTTAAAATTATATCTCAATAAAAAATCTTGGATGCTGAATGGAGAATAAATTTGAAGAGAGCAAGTGTAGATCTGGGGAAATGAGTTGTAGAGGCGGTGGTAGTGGACCTAATGGCTGTTGTAATGATAGTATCTTGGAGAATTATTTCAATGGAAGTGGAGAGAAGTACAGAAATGGGAGATGTTTTTAGGGAGGGACTCATTAGGATTTAGTGATGAAATAGATGATAGTGAGAGGGAAAGGGAAGTTTAAAAACGACTCTTTTCAGAATTTATTATCTGGGTGAATGGAAGTGCCAACTACTAATATTTGGATGACTGTAGAAAGAGTCTGCTTTTATGACAGACATGGAGACTTAAAGATCAGTTTTGTATATTATACTCTAAAAATACCTCAGAAATAGCCAAAACAAGGACATCAAGTATGCAGCTGATTATTGCATAAACTCGGAGCTCATAGAGGAAGTATTGATTTGGAATATATATTTCAGAGTCAGAGATCTATAGATGATATTTAATGTCATGGAAAGGAATGAATATAAGAATGAATATAGAAAGATAGGAATGAATATATTCTGTACTATTGGTTCTATTTCACTGAAGAACCCTGACTACTGCTATGATATCAATTATACTGCACAACTCCCTATTGTATACTCCATATTTTTGGCCTTCCTAGAAGTAGTCCAATTTCTGAGCACTTTCATTTTTATATAAAAATATATTTGATCTAGGGGAGAATACATTTTTTTCTGATCATCTAATCTATTCCTCATCAGTTTAGCTAATGGCATTATGGCATTGCTTCATACATTGTTAATTCATTGATTCGGCAAATATTTATTAAGCGTTTTTTATATATATGCATATATATGGTACTGGCTCAAACAATTATTAAGGCCGAGAACTTCCACAATTTGCCACCTGCAAGATGGAGAGCCAGGAAGGCTGGTGGAGAAAATTGATGTCACAACTTAAGCAGTCAGGCAGAGAGCAAATTCACCCTTTTGCTGCTTTTTTGTTGTATTTAGGCTCTCAACAGATGAGATGATGTCCACCTACATTGGGGAGGACCATCTGCTTTACTTATTCCACCAATTCAAATGCTAATCTCTTCTGGAAATATCCTCACAGACACACTCAGACATAATATTTAACCAGCTATCTGGGTATCTGATGGCCTAGTCAAGTTGACACATAAAATTAATCATTACAGTAGCATAGGCTTCATTATGCCATTGAATTGAATTTTAGTGTGTTACTAATAGAGAAAGTTAGGTACATGTCTGGATTGTTCATTGCATTCTCTTTCAATGGTGGCTAAAGAAACTATTCTCATAGACAAACTTATTTTTATGATGTGTGATATTATGTCAGTGTAGATTTATTTATACCCTAAGGTAAATATAAGTCAAAATACATATTCTAGAAGCTTGTGCTTTCTCCCCTTAATTTCAGAAATGATAAAAAGAAAGAATTTGCTCTTTATTGAAAGGAATAACTCAGAAAAGATAACAATATGTAGGTACATTTAGTTTTATAAGACTGTTTAAGAAAGAGGATAATAAATAGATAGATAAGTAAATTAATAAATAATAAATAAAATCTCAGAGAGTAAAAGTAAGGGACAAACAGTTGCCTCCTAAGACAGAAGGGAAACTAAAATTTGTTGAGACCCTGTTATGTGCAAGGTACTGTGCTTGTATTATATGCATTATATGCTCATTTTAATTAATGCTATTGGTATGTATTGGAGGTGCCCAGCTAACTGTGTTTTAATTAAAGTGAAAGGTCTTGTAGGTAAGAATTTATTTTCTAACAGGGAGTGTTGTCAAGAAGTAGAAGAGGCTGATTCTGGAGGTAAAGGTAAATAGAACATCTCTCTGTACATTAAATTCTATTCAAGTGAATGACTCCACATTGCTAAGCTAGACCTCTCCTCTAACCTTCTGTTATTTTTTCCCTTGTGATCCTTAGGTGTTTTGCATATCTGTTTGTGTTTTGATATATTTCTTCACTTTTCAATGGTGACATCTTCTTTTTCAACAATTGGAGTTTTAAATTTAAAAAAGATACATTTAGTCTCATGATTTTCATGCCATAATTAAGAGATCTTATCTTTTGTGTTTTAGTCCATGAAGTACAGATTATTCTAAGTGCTCTGCTTCTCTGTCTTGTTTCTAGCAACTGGGTTCCCTAAGGTTTGTTTTATTTCCTTTTGCCAAGTCTAGGCCCTGTCTGTCTTTGCCTGTAAAGATAAACTGAGTGTTCTTTTCAGGACTGCAAATCTGACATGACAGAGGGAGCACAGTCTTCTCTCCTACTGGTCAGCTATGTGTCCTCGGAAGATGGAGAAAGACAGTCTAGTCTGCCCCGTGTGGCCCTAGTGGACATATTAGCACTTTCACAGTCTCTGGAATAATGAGGTTGATGCATAAAACCCTGTGCTCTTCTCTCCTTTATTGCACCACCTCTGGCTTCACACACCCCTCTGAGCTCTGCCCACTCTCCTATCACAGTTACTGCTTCATTCAGAAGACTTAGTATGTGGCAGATGAGAAGGTAGAACTCAGGCCACCATCTTCCCCAGATAGGTAACCTGTCTGAATCTCTCAAATTTTATGTATTAAAAAAGTTCTCTCCATTCTCCACTCCCCCTCCCCACCCCCCCTTCCAAGGCTGTTCTTTCTGTGAACTTCCCTATCTCTGTAAGTGGCACCACCACCCACCCAGACATTTAGAAGTCATGCTTATTTCTTTGCATCCCCTCATTTTCACCACCCCATTCAATACCTAGGCAAATCCTGTTGGCCAAGTCACCAAAATATGTCTAAATCTTTTTGTCTTGTCAGCTCTATTACTATAATCTCTGAGAAAGCATCATTATCTTTCTCCTGGACTAATACAATAACCACCTAATTGGACTTTGCTGTCAAAACTATTGTTATATTTTAATAGCTAATAATAAAATAATAATTGTCTTAATTAGCTCAGGCTGTATAACAAAATGCCATCAACTGAGTGGCTTCAATAACACACATGCATTTTCTCACAGTTCTGGAGACTGGGAGTTTGAGTTCAGGGTACCGGCATGATTGATTTCTGGTGAAGTTCTGCTTCCTGGTGTGTAGGTGGCCACCATGTGTATTTAAGGAGAGGGAGAGTGAGTGACCTCTCTGGTGTGTCTTCTTACAAGAACACTAATCCTATTGGATTGGGGCCCCATCCTGATGACCACATTTAATTGTAATTATCACTATATAGACCCTATCTTCAAATACAGTCATATTAGAGGTTAGAGCTTCAACATATGAATTTAGCAGAGACACAGTTCAGTCTTTAGTAACATTAAATGTAAGACATTATAATATCAAGTTCTTATTTGTCAACGTGTTTAGGTCTATTATTTTCTAGAGTTTCCCTTTGAGTTGGTAATTACCTATTGGTATTTTCCAGAAATTAACATTTTTCTTTTGATATTAGTTTTAATATTTCTATTATATACATAATTCATTGTTTGGCCTGGGAAGAATTATTCCCAAATTGGAAGAGACACACAACTTATCTAGGGAGTTGTTGAGAGAAATTCTTTCCCTGATATTTTAAAGTATAAATTTTAAACTTGTATCTATTTAGTATTGAGGCAAAGAATTTAAATGGCTCATCAAGTGGCTGATCAGTGGTGTACATTTAAGCACATAACTTTATGGAATAGTTAGAAGTGAACTTTGAAGTTCATTACACAGTAGTGTACAGCAGTGTCAAGAGCACTGGACTCAAAGACTTTGATTTAAATCTAGGCCCTGATTGTAAATAGCTATGTAACATTGGGTAAATTAAATCTTTCTGAACATCAGTAGCCTTATTAGTAGAGATAAGAACACTCATCATACAAGGGATTGTGAGGATGAAATGGGAATGAGAATGCCAGTCTCATAAAATACTCAGGGCATGCTGAGATATTCATTTTTACTTCATTCCCAAGATCTGACTAACTTATAAGCATATTTTAAATTATTGGTACTGAGGCCTAAGTTGGTTATGAATGTGCTTTTATAAAGGCAATGGAGGGCTATGGTGGTGGGCTGGGGGACAGTGGGTAAAATGAAAATTGGGTACTGGAGAACAAAGGTCTTCTATCAAATTTTGTGGGAGAAGGTATGCAAACAATAGGTGTTTTAAAAACAGCTCTTTTAAAATCATAATTCCTGCTAATCTGAGTTTGTGTGTTTGTGTGATTGTGAATAGAAATAGAGATAGAGATAGAGAGATATGGCATCACTTCATGTTTTCCATTACAGCTTAAAACATAACAAGTCCAATCATTTTATAGTCACAATGGCTTTGTCACGTCTTCAACACAGCATATTTCTATAAGATAACAACATAACAGATGTTCCTTGAAAATCTTTCCTATAGGAAAAAAATGAAGATTATTACCAGAGGAAGAAAAAGAATAATAATTGTTTTGTTCTTGATTTATATTTTAGTTTTATAACTGGAGAAGTAAGAACTTGAAATGTATTTAATAAAATATTAAATGAACAATAAAAATACCATAAATATTTTTACAAAGTTAAAAAATACCTAGACTCTAATGCGCATTTAACTGTTAACTATAATATTTAGAGCATAAACTTAATCCAAGGCATATAATCTCAGTATCTTTTTTATTGGTACTTAAGATCTCAATTTGTTTGCAAAGTTCATCTGAGAAAAATAAAAATAACGTGTCCATATATTTACTCCTTTAGATGCATGAATAATTTCTGGGAAAGAGAAATATCCTTTACTCTGACAATTCCAGAAATATATTTTAAAACATCAAATTTAAGTCCTCCTCATGATATGTCAGGAAAATTGGTGGTGTTCCAGAAAATTCAATTTTATGGGTTCAGTTAGACCAGTAATGTCAGTGACTTGTGCTAGAGGAAACTCCTAGAGAGGTTATTGGGAGACTACTGAATTATAAGTGATTATTTATACTAATTTATGCATTAGTATAAATTTGTGGGTCACTACAACACATGAAAGATACAACCAAAGAAAAAGGACAGGATATATTATAACGATCTTTCTAATCTCAGAAACATCAACATATTGTATAGTTTGTATATACTGTATAGAGTATATAGAGTGTATATTGTGTATAATATATATAGAGTAACTTGAGTGTACATATGTATATCTATATCTATCTATCTATCTATCTATCTTTTTCCCTAAGAACAACTATAAGCTCTGGAAAAAGTATAAATTACAATAACAACTACAAAACTGTTTTATGGCACTGGAGAGTGGTCAAAAGTATGCTGAAACTGGAGACTACATAACCTGGGTGAGATTCATACATATATAAACTTCTCCGAATTCCTTGGCTTCCCCTGCAATGCACAAGACAAGGCTACGAGCATCTTAGGAGGTGAAAAACAGTTGAAAGGCTGTAAGAGGGGGAGATTTTAGCAGCTACTCCTCATAAGAGAGACAGAGTTTAGAGTTTGAGTCTCTTCAAACTAGAGTCTCAGTAGACAACTTGGGTTTTCCCACAAGGTCTAGGCCTTAAGATTAAATACTATGCCTAGGATTAAGAAATTAACCTTAAAACTAAGGGCAAAACTAAAATAGATTCATCCTAACGAAGTACCAAACCTATGCAAATTTGAATGATCTACCAGCAACTTAACTGCCTGCTCAGAGAAAGCACAGCATTTTTCAGATGAATGGCACCCCGAGTCTTAACATCATATCTCACAATACCCAGTATACAACTCCAAATTGTCGCACATGCAAAGAAATATAAAAATGTGATCCATAATCAAGAAAAACTGAGTCGGTAGGTTTTGCAATTAATAGATAAGGTTTTTAAATAACTATGAAAAATATGTTAAAGTATTTACAGAAACAGATGGCTTAAAAGATGGAGAATTTCAGGAGATATATGAAAATTGTAAAACTGTAAAAAATTCAGATGGAAATCTTAGAACAATATCTGAAGTAATTTAGTAAAATATTAGACGTTTCATTTCAATTCTGACTATGTAAATATTTGATAAGTACTTGATAATGTTTGATTCATTTTGTCAGTATCTCTTATCACTTTGCAAGATTATACTCCTAGAATAAGACATTTCTTTTGTTTCTATTACTACTAGAAGAGAAAGATACTTTTTTAGGACCATTAAACTAGCAAAATCATTGAATTGCTGAGTCCACATTAATTGCTTCTGTTTCTGGCTAGAGTCTATTTTTGCTAGCAACTCACAAAACATGAGAATTGGTGTACAATGCCTTATCAAAAATGAAAACCAGATTTGGAGAGCCAAAATGAGTCATGATCTTTTAATATTAATATTTTATTTGAGTCATAAATATTAGAAGATTGTGAGTCATTTGAGTCATGGTTTAAGACAAATAAGCAAACAAAGAAAGAGAAAACACATTCATTTTGAAATATTCTGCCTCTCATAATAAGTATAAGCTTTCATGTGTAACAATAATCATTTTTAAAGTAATGATTCACTTGAGCCCTTCAGCTTTGCAGTTTGTTGGAAGAGATAGTTAAGCAAATGGATGTTTCTTATGTAAAGTTGTAAGTTGCATGCTAGAGCTTGCTGTGTGATGTAATGGGAGCACATGGACAAACACTGAATGCAGATTGGGGGTGGAAGTTTCAAAGAGTCTTTCTAGTGGAAGAAGTGCCTGTGATACAGCTTTGAAGACAAATAGGAAACATCCAGGTGAGAGGAGTAGAAAAGGAGTGGGAGAGTGGGGGGAAGAGTGTCCTAGTCACATAAATAAAATATGCAAAGCTCATACCTCACTCTAGTACTACAAATAGTTTGACTGACTGGGGATGTAGTGCATAATATAAAATATGCTGATGAAGAAAGTAAGAGAGATGGATTGAAGTGAGATTAGGGAGGGCCAGAGAAACCATTAAAGGATTTTAAGGAGAGTATTAATAAATTCAGATTTTAGAGAGATTACTTTGAAAGCAGTGTAGAATCGATTTTATTTGAATCAGATTTAATGGAGGCAGGAGGATCATTAGTTGATGAGTATATTAATCTAGGTAAGAAATTATGTAGTCTAAACAAATGTAGAGCAGGAGCTTAGGAAAGAAAAAAATATATTTATATTTGAGTGATTTTAGAGTTAATTTGAAGGACTTTCTCATTGACTGAGTTTCAGTTGAGGAAAGAGAGATGTTACAGATTATTTCCAGTTTCTTTTGTCTGGTCACTCTGTGGATATTAGTAATATTCTATGAAATGGGAAGAAGACTTTCAAAGTCTCGACAAAGACAGTTATTTCATTTTGACACGCTTATTTTGAACTGTCTGTTATACATAGGGTTGGGATGAGAGATGGTTAATAGAATTTTAATCTGGAGCTCAGAGCCTGAGCCTCAGAAGAGAAGTCTAGATATGGGCATAATGTTAATGTCGATTTGGGAGTAATTTTCAAAGATGTTGATGTCATGGAAGTGGATGAAATTATCCAAATAAGACTGTATATGAAAGCTATAAAAATATGAAGAATGGACCTGCAGGGTAAAGAGTAGCATTGAAGTGGTATAGGAAGAAAAGCCAGAAAAGGATACTAAAGAGGAATATCCTGCAGAGAGAAACGAGACAAATTCCATGGAAGGAGAGGCTTCTCAAGTGGTGACTGATGAAAGGGTATCTACTGTGTCAATCTGATCAAGGACTGAATATATCCAATGAATTTACAACAAAGAAGGCACAGGTATCTTTGTCAAGGGTAGTTTCAGCAGGATGATACTGTGTGTTGGAAGTCACATAGCATTAACAAGAGGAGCAAAAGATTGGTAAACAAGAGGAGAAAGCAAATATAAACAACACAAGATGGAAGAGATGTGAGTGTGCTTACATTTTGGAAGAGAATTATAGTGAAGTGAAAGAGGTCATGGTTCAGAAGAGAGATGGTTTAATTGAGAGATGGCTACTCTTGAGAAGGAGGTGCCAAGGATCTAGAACACAGTTAATGTATTGATGAAAAACATAAGAAGACAGTGATCAGAGGAAGATAGCAGTAGCTGGATGATGTGTGAAGACAGTGAGCCTAGTCAGCAGTCTGTGGCCACTTGAACCCCCATCCCCACATTGAAGTGAATCCAAATATAATACTGCAGAAGAGCTGTGTTGTTGTGAAAATGTGGAGCTCAGTTGTAAGGAACAATCAGACCTGGAAGAGACCAGTATCAATGTGACTGGGGAAGGATATTCATCAGCTTTAGGGAATCACACTTAAAAAAATAAAATGAAGTGCATATTAAACTTTTAATCAAAATGAATCATAGGGAAAAATGATCGATGGGAATGTTGTGAGGTCATTTGCTAGATCTACCTGCTCTCAAATTGGAGTATACCTACAATTTTCTTGGATAAAGGATTCAAAATGAATAGATTAATTCTCTCTCCTACTACTTAAAGTTAATATAAATAAAGCTATAAGCTTTTTACCGCTCAACTAGTATAACTTGGTACTTTAGCTGTATGAAAAAACTGATCCATTTCAGAGAAATGAGAATCTGATCTGTACTGTTAAATCACCCAAAGACAGAGATTCTGTGACTTTCCTCTAAAATTTTAAAATACCATTAATAAAGTCATGTGTGGAAAATAGTCCCTTTTGCTTATAACAAAATTTTTTGGTTTGTTATCACAGAATATAACAGAGTAGCCATTGATATGCCTTATATACATTAAGAAATGACATCATTACAGCAAAATGTCCCTGAACTATGCCTCCCATCTCAGGCTGAGACTTGAAGAAGGTATGGGTATATACATTTACCTTTGAATCATTTGCTCAAAGCTGCCTAAATTCTCAGGTATCTTATAGGAAAAAGATAAGAGAGCAATAGAAATGTAATTGTAAGGCCAAGGATCTCCCATTCATTGTATTATAGATGATCCTTAAGTAAATGTAAGCTGATTTATTTATTGCCGCAAAACGCTGGAGTTTGTGCTCACTGTACTGAATACTTCCTAGTGAAAATATGTGGTCTGATAATGAAATGTTCCAGGAGATGCCTCATGAAATCTTATGTCTAGAAGTTAGATTGTAATGTTCCAGGTATTGTAATGATGGAGACCTGGCTTGTGTTCTCAGTCAAGTGAAAGAAAAAGTGTCTTCTAGTTCTCCATGAAGCCTTGTCTAAAATTGAACACTCTCTCTTGTTCAAACTGGATTAAATGTGGCATACAAACTTATTGTCACCAATCATTAGTTTTCAGTTTCCTTGAGGCACTGTGTATGAAGGGAACTATTATCTAATACTTGATCTTCTGCTTTTTAATCAGCATGGGTAGCATTTGAAGGACCTGTTGTTTATTCTAATTATTACTGGAGTTCCTATTACCTTGGTTTTGCAACTACTATTCTGTCCATTGTTTTCAGTTCTTTTAGGATGCTTTTTTCCTTTACAGATTTAATATGTGAGGCATGTATGTGTTCCTTTAAGGTGTCAGTGAAAATCATTCTTTTCATCTGGGCTTAGGTGGCTCAGATGAAAAGAAAAAGGCTTTAGGAATTTCTATTTCAGGGACTTTATATAATTTTCATTTCAGATCATGTTGGAGAATGATGAAATAATTAGGCAGAAATAATCTGACGCTAATATCTGAGAGTCCAAAGGTAAGAACTATTTACAGTATATCATTTCACCGATCTAAATATTTCCAAATAAAAACAAGTTAAAAACAGGTTTGGGAGAAATACAAGTAATTTTAAAAGTCCATAAGTTTGGAAATACACTGCGTGAAGCACATAGAAGTACAGAGAATCATAGTCCTTTGGGGGATCTACTACTTAAGCAAAGTAGTAGAGGTGAAAGTCTCTCTGAAATCTTTTCAGAAGTGAAATAAAAATGAAAACAGTAGCAGAAAGACATCTGAAAAGACTTGGAGCAAGTAATTATAATCACATGCATAAAGGGTTCATGTGCAACCTGGTGTGACAGAAACAACAATAACAACAACAACAACAACATTAGTTTTCTATTTATAATCCTCTCCTGACTTGAAGGAGAGTGAAATTGGGTCTATGGAGAATATTGTGTTTGCTGAGAAGGGTAACGGATGTAAACGGGGATTGCAAGTTTGGAATTATTAGAATCATAGGATCTGTGCTATAGTTTGGATTATAGGAACTGTGCTGATTTGTCTTGAAAAATAATGGGTGAATAGGCTTTCTGAGGCAGAGACATAGATCAAGGAGAGGCTGCAAGAAGGAAAGGTGAAGAGGGAGAAGGAAAGAGGAAGGAGATGAAGAGGGAGAGAGAGACACATAAAATTGCCTGGGAGCTGACATGTAAAGAAATACCAAAAGAGTTTTATGTTCTGAGAGGCAAATTCTCCCTTTGGGCTAATGTACAAAATCCTCAGCAAAATTTACATTTGTCATTCAGGATACATGAAAATGAAAAATAGTGATATATATGAAGATACTTAAAATCTGGGTCATATGAATAATGGTAAATGAAAACAGTAGGTTATTGGGAACTAGCTATCATACAAAATCAAGAGTCAGAATCACTTATAGAGCACTATGTGGGGGGCAGACAGGTGTCATTCTTGGCACTTTTAAGGACTGCACTGTCCCTTGTTGCAAAGAATATGTGAAGATGGAATGGCAAAATAATTTCAAAAGGAACTGTCTCCTCTAAAGGAGGAATGAAGAAAGAGGAGTAAAGGAGAAAGGGGAAATAGAAGGGCTCTCAAAAGCAAACAGCCAACTGGGGATGAGACAAAGGAGTAAAATGTTCAAGTCGAACAAACAGAAAAACAGTTTCCTCTGTTTTCTTTCTGTTTAAGGTTAAGCCTGTTAGAATAAAGTGGAGAGGAACACTACCCTCATTAAAGAGCTGTCTCACTTGCCAGGAAACTTGCATCTTTATAGCAGAGCAGAAATCTTTCTTGGTGCCAGGAAGCCCTTGACTGTATCAACCCCTGTGTCCTAGCTGTCAAGAAAGAGATTATTCATGTATTCTTTGCATTTTAGAAAGGATTTTTGTTTTTAGGAAAAATATTTTTAGCTGATGTTACCAGCTGAGGGCCTGGGGTAGAATGGGAGGCTCGTGGAAATATTTGCTGGACTAGTAAATCTGTTTTGGAGATATGCACCACTTAAGCCTAAGAATATACTCCCTGCTATCCAACATTCTCTTAACTTAACCTCTCTATTAATTATTTTCTTGACCAAGCAGCTTATATTTGATGTTGATAAAGTTAGTTTTGCAAAACACTGAAGTGTTATTTTCCTCTATGAAAGAAAGGAGGCATTTTTTTTCAGCATAGTTTGATGTTAAGGGAATTTGGAATTTTACAATGAGAAGTATATGCATGGAGGGGCTGTACATCTAAGGAAGAAGAGCTGAAATCTCTCTTCATGGCTCTGCAAACCGCAGAGTTACATCTCCACTGGTGACTTCCTAAATTCAGTGCCTGTGGAACATCTGAAGGGACAAGTGTTCCTGCAGCTGAGACAGGTCTGGCTTTAGCAGCTGTGGGCTTTGTGGGCATGTACATGCAGGGGTTGTGCCAGGCCAGAGCCTGAGCTGCCTCAATAGCTCCCACAGCAGGTCCAGGTGCCTGACTACTGCAGTCCTGGAACCTGACCTCAGTAGATCTGCACCGGTGGCCTGGTGAAAACAACACCTGTGAGTCACCAGGAACATCTGCCAGCATACCCAAGGTTAAGGTGGGACTGACAGCAGTGCCAACAACAGTGTACTTTATGAGCCTGCACAAAGCATGAAAGGGGACACAACAGAGCACACTCACAGGTGAACAACCCCAGAAGAGGAATACTCAGAGGATTCTCTCCCAGCAGGAGTACTTCAATCCTGCCTACCTCGCATCACAGATCAGAAACACAGCTAAGAAACATATCTCAGGGCCTCTACTTCAACAACTAGGGAGCACACCATACCCCTGACAGGGCAGTGACAACCACAGAGCAAAGAGGAGGCCCAGCTCAATATCCAGCTCACCCACCAGAGGACAAAAACCAGAAGCAAGAGGAACTGTGATCCTGCAGGCTGTGGAAAGGAGACCATAAACTCAATAAGTCAGAAAAAATGAGATGACAGAGAAATCAGTTGCAGATGAAGGAGCAAGATAAAAACCTACAGAACAACTAAATGAAGAGGAGATAGGCAATCGACCTGAAAAAGAATTCAGAATAATTATAGTAAAGATGATCCAAGATCTCGGAAAAAGAATGGAGGCATGGACTGAGAAGATGCAACAAATGTTTAATGAAGACCCAGAAGAACTAAAGAACAAACAAACAGAGATGAACAATACAGTAACTGAAATGAAAAATACTCTAGAAGGAATCAATAGCAGAATAACTGAGGCAGAAGAATGGATAAGTGACCTGGAAGACAAAATGGTGGAAACCACTGCCATGGAACAGAATAAAGAAAAAAGAATGAAAAGAAATGAGGACAGTCTCAGAGACCTCTGCGACAACATCAAACACAAGAACATTTGAATTACAGCAGTCCCAGAAGAAGAAGAGAAAGAGAAAGGGCCTGGGAAAATATTTTGAAAAGATTATAGTCGAAAACTTCCCTAATGTGGAAAAAGAAATAGTCACCCAAGTCCAGGAAGCACAGAGAGTCCCATACAGGATAAACCCAAGTAGGAACATGCTGAGACACATATTCATCAAACTAACAAAAATTAAATGCAAAGAAAAAATATTAAAAACAACAAGGGAAAGCAACAGATCACATACAAGGGAATCCCCATAAGGTTACTAGATGACTTTTCAGCACAAACTCTGCAAGCCAGGAAGGAGTGTCATCATATGTTTAATGTAATGAAAGGGAAAAACATACAACCAAGAATACTCTACACAGCAAGGCTCTCATTCAGATTCAATGGAGAAATCAAAAGCTTTACAGACAAGCAAAAGCTAAGAGAATTCAGCACCACCAAACCAGCCCTACAACAAATGCTAAAGGAAGTTCTCTAGGCAGGGAAAAAAAAACCTCAAAGAGACCACAACTAGAAACAAGAAAATCACAAATGGGAAAGCTAACTGGTAAAGGCAAACATACAGTCAAGGCAGGAAATCATCCATAAAAAATATAATATTACAATCAGCAACAGTGAGAAGGGAAGTTGGAAATGGGAATTGCATTTGAAATGAAGAGACCAGCAACTTAAACCAACCTTGTATATATATAGACTGCTTTATCAAAACCTCATGGAAAACACAAACCAAAAAACTACAATAGATACACACACAAAAAAGAAAAAGCAGCCCAAACACAACACTAAACATGGTCATCAGATCACAAGTGAAGAGAACAAAAGAGGAAAGGAAGAAAAAACACCTACAAAAACAAACCCAAAACAATTAAGAAATTGGCAATAGAACTACATATCAATAATTACCTTAAATGTAAAAGGATTAAATGCTCAAACCAAAAGACTTAGACTGACTGAATGGATACAAAAACAAGGCCATATATAGGCTGTCTACAATAAACCCACTTCAGACCTAGGGATACATACAGACTGAAAATGAAGGGATGGAAAAAGATATTCTATGCAAATGGAAATCAAAAGAAAGCCAGAGTAACAATATTCATATCAGACAAAATGGACTTTAAAATAAAGACTGGGGTCTTCCCTGGTGGTGCAGTGGTTGGGGGTCTGCCTGCCAATGCAGGGGACGAGGGTTCGTGCCCCAGTCCAGGAGGATCCCACATGCCATGGAGCGCTGGGCCCGTGGGCCATAGCTACTGGGCCTGTGCATCCGGAGCCTGTGCTCTGCAACGGGAGAGGCCACAACAGTGAGAGGCCCGTGTACCGCAAAATAAAATAAAATAAAATAAAGACTGTTACAAGAGACAAGGAAGTCACTACATAATGATCAAGGGATCAATCCAAGAAGAAGATAGGAAATTGTAAATACTTATGTATGCAACATAGGAACACCTCAATATATAAGGCAAATGCTAACAGCCACAAAAGGGGAAATCAACAGTAACACAATAATAGTGGGGGACTTTAACACCCCACTTACACCAATGGACAGATCATCCAGACAGAAAATTAATAAGGAAACACAGCCTTAAATGACACATTAGATCAAATAGACTTAATTGATATTTACAGGGCATTCCATTTGAAAGCAACAGAATACACTTTCTTCTCAAGTGTACATGGAACATTCTCCAGGATAGATCACATCTTGGGTCACAGATCAAGCCTTGATAAATTTAAGAAAATTTGAAATCATATCAAGCACCTTGTCTGACCACAACACTATGAGGTTAGAACTCAATTACAGGATACAATCTATAAAAGGCACAAACACATGGAGGCTAACCAATATATTATTTAATAACCAATGGGTCACTGAGGAAATCAAAGAGGAAATCAAAAAACACGTAGAGACAAGTGACAATGAAAATATCGATCCTAGATCTATGCGACACAGCAAAAACAGTTCTAAGAGGGAAGTTTATAGCAATACAATCTTACCTTAAGAAACAAGAAATATCTCAAATACACGACCTAACCTTATACCTAAAGCTACTAGAAAAAGAAGAACAGAGAGAACCCAAAGGTAGTACAAGGAAAGAAATCATAAAGATCAGAAAAGTTAGTAGAAGGAAAGAAATCATAAAGATCAGAGCAGAAATAAATGAAACAGAGACAAAGAAAACAGTAGCAAAGATCAATGAAACTGAAAGCTGGTTCTTTGAGAAGATAAAGAAAATTGATAAACCTTTAGTGAGACTCATTAAGAAAAAAAGAGAGTGGTCTCAAATCAATAAAATTAGAAATGAAAAAGGAGAAATTACAATGGATACCACAGAAATACAAAGATCATAAGAGACTACTACAAGCAACTATACACTGATAAATGGGCAACCTAGGAGAAATGGACAAATTCCTAAAAAGGGACAACCTTCCAAGACTGAACCAGAAAGAAATAGAAAATATGAACAGACCAGTCACAAATACTCCAATTGAAAGTGTGATTTAAAAACGTTCAACAAACAAAAGCCCAGTACCAGACGGCTCCACAGGCAAATTCTATCAAACATTTAGAGAAGAGTTAACACCTACCCTTCTGAAACTCTTCCAAATATTGCAGAGGCAGAAACACTCCCAAGCTCATTCTACAAGGCCACCATCACCCTGATACCAAAAACAGACAAAGATATCACAAAAAAAGAAAATAACAGGCCGATATCATGGATGAACATAGGTGCAAAAATCCTCAACAAAATACTAGCAAACAGAATCCAACAACACATTTAAAGGATCATACACCATGATCAAGTGGGATTTATCCCAGGGATGCAAGTATTCTTCAATATATGCAAATCAATGTGATACACCACATTAACAAACTGAAGAATAAAAACCATATAATCATCTTAATAGATGCAGAAAAAGCTTTTGACAACTTTCAACACCGATTTATGATTAAAACTCTCCAGAAAGTGGGCATAGAGGGAACCTACATCAACATAATAAAGGCCATATGTGACAACCCTACAGCTAACATCATACCCAATGGTGAAAAGCTGAAAGTATTTCCTCTAAGATCAGGAACAAGACAAGGATGTCCACTCACCACTTTTATTTGGCATAGTTTTGGAAGTCCTAGCCATGGCTATCAGAGAACAGAAAGAAATAAAAGGAATCCAAACTGGAAAATAAGAACTAAAACTGTCACTGTTTGCAGGTGACGTGATACTATACATAGAAAATCTTAAAGATGCTACCAGAAAAATACTATAGCTCATCAAGGAATTTGGTAAAGTTGCAGGATACAAAATTTATACACAGAAATCTCTTGCAGTAGTATATACTAACAACAAAAGATCAGAAAGAGAAATTAAGGAAACAATCCCATTTACCATCACATCAATAAGAATAAAATACCTAGGAATAAACCTACCTAAGGAGGCAAAAGAACTGTACTCAGAAAGCTATTAGATACTGATGAAAGAAATCAAAGATGATACAAACAGATGGAGAGATATACCATGTTCTTGGATTGGAAGAATCAATAATGTGGAAATGACTATATTACCCAAAGCAATCTACAGATTCCACACAATCCGTATCAAATTACCAATGGCATTTTTCACAGAATTAGAACAAAAAAATTACAATTTGTTTGGAAAAACAGAAGACCCTGAATAACCAAAGCAATCTTGAGAAAGAAGAATGGAGCTGGAGGAATCAGGCTCCCTGACTTCAGACTACACTACAAAGCTACAGTAATTAAAACAGTATGATACTGGCACAAAAACAGAAATATAGATCAATGGAAGAGGATAGAAAATCCAGAGATAAACCCACACACCTATGAACACCTAATCCATGACAAAGGAGGCAAGAATATACAATCGAGAAAAGACAGTCTCTTCAATAAGTGGTGCTGGGAAAACAGGACAGCTAGGTGCAAAAGAATGAAATTAGAACACTCCCTAACACCATATGCAAAAGTAAACTAAAAATGGATTAAAGACCTAAATGTAAGGCTGGATACTATAAAACGCTTAGAGGAAAACATAGCCAGAACACTCTTTGACGTAAATCACAGCAAGATCTTTTTTTGATCCACATCCTAGAGTAATGAAACTAAAAACAAAAATAAAATATGGGGCCTAATTAAACTTCAAATTTTTACACAACAAAGGAAACCATAAGCAAGATGAAAAGACAACCCTCAGAATGGGAGAAAATATTGGAAAATGAAGCAACCGACAAGGGATTAATCTCCAAAATATGCAAGCAGCTCATGCAGCTCAATATCACACACAAAAAAACAACCCAATCAAACAATGGGCAGAAAATCTAAATAAACATTTCTCCAAAGAAGACATACAGATGGTCAAAAAACGTATGAAAAGATGCTCAAGATCACTCATTACTAGAGAAATACAAATCACAGCTACGATGAGGTATTACCTCACATCAGTCAGAATGGCCTTCATCAAAAAATCTACAAATAATGAATGATGGAGAGGGTGTGGAGAAAAGGAAACCCTCTTGCACTGTTGGTGGGAATGTAAATTGGTACTGCCACTATGGAGAATAGTATGGAGATTCCTCAAAAAACTAAAAATAGAACTACCATGTGACCCAGCAATCCCACTCCTGGACATATACGCAGAGAAAACCATAATTCAAAAAGATATATGCACCCCAACGTTTATTGCAGCACTATTTATAATAGCCATGATATGGAACAACCTGAATGTCCATCAATAGAGGAATGGATAATGAAGATGTGGTACATATATACGATGGAATATTACTCAGCCATAAAAAGGAATGAAATAATGCCATTTGCAGTGACGTGGATTGACCTAGAGATTGTCATACAGAGTGAAGTAAGTCAGAAAGAGAAAGACAAATATCGCATAATGTGGCTTATATGTGGAATCTAAATAAATGGTACAGATGAACTTATTTGCAAAGCAGAAATAGAGTCACAGATGTAGAAATCAAACTTATGGTTACCAAGGAGGGGTGAGGGGAGTGGGATAAATTGTGAGATTGGGATTGACATACACTACTATATATAAAATGGACAACCTACTGTAATGATAACCTACTGTATAACACAGGGAACTCTACTCAGTGCTCTGTGGTGACCTAAATGGGAAGGGAATCTGAAAAAGAGTGGATATATGTGTATATATAACTGATTCACTTTGCTGTACAGCAGAAACTGACACAACATTGTAAAGCAGCTATACTCCAATAAAAATTTTTTTAAATTAAGATAATCATTATCACCAATAATTAACACCCGTTTATTGATCACAAAATACATGTGTTAACGTCTAGCAAACTGATATAGAAAACCCTTGTAAAAACAAAAGTATATGCATAGTGTAAATTCTTTTTACTAACATGAATTTTTTGTTTACTGGAATACTATATCAATAATCTATAATGGGGAGAGTTCTATATTATTTTACTAGTGGCAGGGCTAAGAAATATTTTTATTTAACAAAATATGGAAAACTTTCAAGGACAGTTTCACTTATTCAGCAAAAGATAAGTAGACCTCATTTTTGGTCCTGAGGATATAATATAATCCTGAAGACATGAACTTTCTCCTGAAGATTCAGACTAAAATCTTTCCTCTGTGTGCTGGATCTAGGGGCAGAGTATCAGGTTGGAACTCAGGAAGCCTAATTTCCAGAACTAGTTCTCCGTTTAAAGATTTTTGACCTTTAGCAAGTCACATCACATGACTGCATTTGCTTATGTATAAAATGAGAATGCAGCTGATTCACAAAACTTTATTCTTTCAATCATTTATTAATTCACCATCCAGAAATCATTATGCTACGTACTGAGGAGACAATAGCGAGTACAGCACTTCTCTTGTTCAATAGTCTACAACAGAGTTGGGAATTTACCTGTGATAAGATGCCCCACATTTCTTAGGGAAACTACCAATCATCATTTTAATTTAACCTAATTTTAAAGTACCTTATTCTTTCCTCCTCTATTTTTTTGTATACTCTAACAGTACTTGAACTTATTTTTAAATGAGGTTTAATTATAAACTGAAGAATTGTAAATGGATATTAAATGATATATTGTTGTTGAGATAAGTGAAATTTCAATTATTCAAACAATCTAGTTAAGACTATTTAAGTCTACATTAAGAACTACTTAAGCAAGGTAAAAGAGCTTGAGTTTCCTGATTTGTTAAAAATGGAAGAAAATAGTTTCCACCAGGCTTACCTCCTGGGGATATTGTGAAGATTAGTACAGTCTATGTATGAGAATACAACTTGTATAATATAAATACTCAGATATAAAGTATCATTCTGAAACCTGGTCCTTTGAGCGAGTTCTCTAAAATAACTCAACTCTAAAAACTTTTGTACAGGATTCAAGTCCAAGTTCTGCCACTTATTCATTTTGTGAGTTTTGAGATTCAATTTCATTTTTATGTAAAACAAGAAAAAATCACATAGATACTGTGAGAATTAAATAATATTCATGTGAAAGTTATTTAGAAACTGTGACTCACTGTAAAATGTAGGTCAATATTATGTTTAAAAAGATAAATGGCCAGTTTTATACCTCTTTACTTTTCTACCACATGATGCTTTCTTTTCTTCACAGTACTGGCATATATATTCACAGTAAACTGCCTAAAGTAACAGGTACCATTTACTGAGAACGGTTCTATGTGCCAGGAACTTTTTGAAGTACTTAACAAGTATTGCCTCATTTAATCCCTATACAACCACATAGTATATGCATTATTATTATTTTCATTTCAGCTTATAGGGATTGTAACCTCTCTGAGGCTCAGATAGGCTATATTCCCCAAGGTATGTGCCAGAATCAGCATTTGAACTTGGCACACTGAATAAGAGTCTCTGTTCCCAGTCATTACATTAAATTGTCTAAGAGTAACATAAAAGAATGCCATTTGTTTATCCACTCATCAACCCATTCTATATTTCTCTGAATATGTATTTTCCAATTCTCTCAAAGTTAATAAATATAATCTAATTCCATAAACAAAAAATCATTTTTAACTAAACAAAATGATTTTATGAATTTTTATATGTAAAAATAAACAAGAATCGCTGAGAAAATTCTGGGAAAAAAAGAGTAAATAGAGGTGAAGAGTTGCCCTATCAGATATTAAAGTACATATAAAGCTTCATTAATGTAACCAGTATGGTGATAATGCATGAACAGCCAGATAAAACAAAGTAGAAAGGTGACTGAGTCTCAAACACATTGGAGAACTTAGAATATGATAATTTTATCATTTTAAGTTAGTGTTGGAAAAGATGAGTTACTCAATAAATGGAGGTAGATATAACAGGAAAACATCTAGAAAATAATACTGGAGTCTCATTCCACAACTTACATAAATAAACTTCAGGTACATCTAAATTTTACACAACAAACATATTATGAAACCACTAGAAGAGTTTGATTTAATCTAATCTATCCATATAAAGAGTGATTTTATAAAATCGACAATAATTGATATTATTCTCTCAAGAGCATATTCTGAAGTATTGAGAATTGTAAGATAATGGTCCAGGTTCATTCTTTTATATGTTGCTGTCCAGTTTTCCCAACACCATTTATTGAAGAGACTGTTCTTTCCCCATTGTATATTCTTGGCTCCTTTGTTGTAAATTTCTTGAGCATATATGTGTGGGTTCTTTGCTGGGTTCTATTCTGTTCCATTGATAAATGCATTTGTTTTTATGCCAATACCATACTTTTTAATTACTGTAGCTCTGTAATATAGTTTGAAATCAGGAAGCATGCTGCCTTCAGCTTGGTTTTTCTTTCTCAAGATTGGTTTGGCTATTCAGTGTTTTTATATGGTTCCATACAAATTTTATAATTATTTGTTCCATTTCTGTGAAACATGCTATTAGAATTTTGATAGGAATTGCATTGAATCTATAGATTGCTTTAGGTACTATGAGCATTTTAACAATATTAATTCTTCCAATCCATGTACACAAAACATCTTTCCATTTGCTTGTGTCTTCTTCAATTGCTTTCATCACTGTCTCATTGTTTTCAGTGTATGGGTGTTTCACCTCCTTGGTTAAGCTTATTCCTAGATATTTTATTCTTTTTGATGCAATTGTAAGTGTTATTGTTTCCTTAATTTCTCTTTCTGATAGTTTGCTATTAGTGTATAGAAATGCAACAAATTTCTCTATGTTGATGGTGTAGCACTTGTTATTGATTTCATATGCTAAACTTAGTTTTCCTTTGAGAAATCCACATTGTGTAAACTTGGTTTCAATCTTCCCTGCACCTGTAATTGAAGCATGAGAAATATTAATGGGTAATCCATAGAGGAATCTTTTCAAGTGATTGCCACGCACTAAAGGGCTGCAGATATTTCCTCCTAAAGTGCTATCTTTTCTTATATTTTTCGAAAGGAATAAACACTTCCACTTCTCAAGTACTGTAGCAAACTAGAAAGGAATACACAGAAACTTTTCTAGGCTTTTCAAAATAATTCCTATCCACTGCCACTTAGGGAGAAGATTTAATCAAAGCAAGTGACATTTGTGATCAATGCAAAGCTTAGAGGTAGGCGGTACACCTGATTGCAGGTTGTATCCTCGGTGGGGTAGAATTTAGAGAGAGGGAATGAACAGCTATTAGTTTTCTTTACACTTCACTGCTTCAATTAGAAGTATTTCATGATAATATTATTCATATCTGTTATAAATTTTAGGTGTTTTTTGACTCTGTTTTGATTTTAGTTATTTTCCTTTAAGACAATGGGGTTTTGAAATACCCAGTTGGATAAATTTTCATTAAATCCTGATGAATTAAACTATTTATATAATTTCAGAAGTATAATAAGCAGATATGTTCTAATGGTGTTCTTTGATTTATCAGCCAAAATACAAACTTTTCTCCAAATATCTTAATGAAAAATACTTGGTAAAAAATTAGGAACTTCTATATAAAAGTGCTTACAATATTTATTTTTCTTTGTTGGGGAAATATCGTGTTATACATGACAGAAACTTAAAAATATAATTTCACGGTTTTTGACTTTAATTTCCCTAAAAAATCTACTACTAAAATGTTGGTTTTATACCTGGATGATAATCTACATTTAAAAAATATATATATTTATTTATTTTTGGCTGCGTTGGGTCTTTATTGCCGTGTGCAGGTTTTCTATAGTTGCGGCAAGTGGGGGCTACTCTTCGTTGTGGTGCACAGGCTCCTCATTGCAGTGGCTTCTCTTGTTGTGGAGCACAGGCTCAAGGCGCATGGGCTTCAGTAGTTGTGGCACATGGGCTTAGTTGTTCCGCGGCATGTGGGATCTTCCTGGACCAGGGATCGAAACAATGTCCCCTGCATTGGCAGGCGGATTCTTAACCATTGTGCCATCCAGGGAAGTCCCGATAATATACATTTTTAAAAGAAAGTAGAATACACAAGGTATGTATTTTTAAAGTATGGATATACTTTAAAAGGTATATATGGTTTTATTATTAATAATATGACAAATTATTGGATAAAAATGCCTGGAAATAACTGGTAATGTGTCATGGAGATCTAGAAATGAGAGAAGGACACAGATAGGTGAGCCATACTGCATTGTATATAAGTTTGTACATCTACATAATGTATTACTATTTGAAGTATAAGCCATATGGATAATACTAAGTATTTTTTATTGCAACATAGTAAGCAAAGTACATAGAGATAAAGAAATTGGTTATGGGGAAAATTAGACAGAAAAATTCTAGTTTATTCTCAAGGACAGTATTTTGGCAGATTCTCAGTTACCCTGACATTTACCACTGCTGATATTGCACAATAAGTGCTCTCTTAGAAAAATATATACATTTTATGTTACTTTATTTGCTACAGCTGGATAGTAAAGGAAGACAACGGTTAAGAAAAATCTCAGATTAATATCATAACATGTGATGTAAATATTAAAACACAGAAAATATGATATCAAATTCTTGATTCACCTTATTTAAATGGATATTCTCCAAGAGTAAGGGCTTTATAGGCTAAATCTGAAAAATTTGAAAATAACTGTTTTTTTTTCCCTCCTATGGTTGAGATGTTTTAACATTAGTTAAATGTCATCACAGGAAAATTGCCATTTGCATCTCTTGTTAAATTAATACATAGAAAAAAACAAGCAACTATAGGTCACTTGGAAACTGATTTTATCCTTAATGTAATTTACCTTAACTATAAATCTTGATAAAATCTACAGCTGTCTTAAATAAAAATTCTTTATTAATTAAAAGAAGTAAAATGAGAGTCAGATATAAATGTCTGGAAATGAGTTCTACATTCAATTTTACACTGAATTTGATTTTAATTTAAAAATGTTAAAGAAAAGATAATATTGATTTGCAATATAAACAAAGTCCTGTTACTGGTTTGGGATATATATATATATATATATATATATATATATATATATATATATATATATATATATCCCAGGTCACAAATTTCCTTCATAAGATCATAAAGCAAAACTGCCCACAATCTTGGAATATCCTCATTTCCACAAATCTGATGAATTTTTCTGTTTTTTTTTTTTAAGTAAAAAATGAGAGAGAAAGAGCACCATGTACAGGATGGAAGCTTTTTGCCAGTTTCTTGACTGTGGCAAGATTTTAATCTGCTGCCTTAAAGAACAGCAGTAAGGCAAGGGGTTCATGAAATTTTAGGTTCTGATCAGATCTACCATTCTAGAATAGGTCTTTTAAAAACTGCAAATGTATTTTAAATCAGCTTGTGAGTTGAACACTATATATTAAAATCTGACTTTTCATATGCCAACATGTGGTATATTACATAAAGAGAGAAGGTTTCAAGTTTTGCTGTATAATTATTATGACTTTAATAGATAGCTTTAATAATAATTTTCATTTATAGTATTTTAGCTAAGGTTTTAGTAGGTAGCCAAAATCTGTGACTATATCTGACAATAAGTAAAATAAAATACACAAAGTTCAGTTTCTTTTTCTATGCACTAAATTATTCTCACACTGGAATGTAAGCATTAATACAATAATGCTCAGAAAAGAGGATAATGTTAGAAGAGCATTCTCTCCTAAAAATTTGTAAAAGTATTATAATTTTAATTTTCAATTTGAATTTTATAGCTATGTACTGAATAGTACATATTTCCTGAAGGAGAGCTTTGGCAAGAATATTAACCAATTACCACCAAAAACAACAGAATTAACCTTAACCAAGGCTTTGGGGATTGTGTGATATTAATTGATATTTTATGTTTTTCTACTATCTGAAGATACTGTTATTTAAAGTGCAGGGATTCTGAAGTTAAAGAGGCATTATTATTTCAATATACATATTTAAGTAGACATATTTAAAACCAATGGGTACATAGCATACAGGATCTTAAAACTCAGAAAACTTACTGTAAGTTAAGGATATCTTTGGTCCAGTTATGAGGTATACAAAGTGCTTTGAAATTGTAAAATTCATCATATAGGAAAGAGTATATTAGTGTGCTTGCTAACTCTTTTGGAAAGACTGGTTCTACATATGGGACTTAAATGTTAGTCCTACAAATTGCCTCCTAGAGTTTAATAAGCCGCTTGCAGCCATAGAATTTTAATACTGATTTTCAGGTTCAACATTCCAATTTTAATTATGAGCACATATTTCTAGAGGTATTACCTTATTTCTCCAAACTAATATTTAGCCTTTTGACCTGGTACTGGCTAGAACCACTGGTATTATTTTCAAACTATTTATATACTTAGGCAGGACAAATGTAAAGTTTGAGTGAGGGCAGTTACTCTTAAATTATCTGAAAGTTTCATATTAGTTTCAATTTTATACGTGCTAGATTCTAAATAACATAGACCTGTAATTTAGTTCTGGCTGTTCTTCAGAGAATTTAATCTACAGGGCTTGAAACTGAACACACTTCCCGAAGATTGTGGGAAAAGAGAAATGGAAACAATGTTTCTCAATAGTTGCAAAGATCTTTTCAGTGATTTGACTAAAATGTCTTAAGCTTTTCTTTATTCTTGTTCATGTATATGTGGGGCCTCCGTCAACAACTGCTATCCTTTTATTAGTAGTATGCTGGCTCGGAGTTGTTTATGGAGTTATTTTTCCCAACAGTCATGAGGAGTTCACACTCTTGTAACCAATACTCTTTTAACTCAAGTCCAATCTGTTAATATCAAAGATGTATTCTCTAGGAGACGGCATATATTTAAATGGCCCATCCAGGGTAAGATGCATATCTTTGACCTAAGTAGTCATACTAAAATATGAAAAGAGCATGATTACTTGAAATAACTGTATTCCAATCCATATCAGACCATATTTAAATTTTAGATTAAAAAAGAAATTAAGAGAAGAGCTGTCTTTATTGTGAAATTTTAAATTTTTGAGCAAAATTGGTGTTTTTTCTGAGATACTGATGGTAATATCAATAAGTGACTGTGAAAGAAATACAAGGACAAAGTGATTTATTATGAGAAGTCCATGTCATAAATGTCATTTTATACTATTTGAGCCCAGACAGAACACAATCTGAGAGAAAGAAATATGGACAAGAACTTTTAAATGTCTTAATTTTTGAAATATTCTAGAAGAGTCACAGTCTCAGTTTGAATTGATATTTATACTTTGAAATTATAGAGTAATGAAGTAAAAATGGAATACTTATGGCTTACTCTCATCTGTTATACGGGGGCAAATGCAAAAATATTCCCTCTTTCTTTTGTTCCCTCTGGGATTCAACTCAAAAATAAAAAGAAGCACTCAGATTAAATTTTCATTTCTTCCTAGAAAAATATTACATGAATATGAAGGAAAAGGAACTATAATCTATAATTACTGGACTTAATTTTACTAAAATTAAACAGGGGAAAATATTTTTAAAATACTTAAAGTAGTAGGAAAGAAATAAAAGACAAGAAACTAGGTGGGAAATACAGAGACAAATTATTCTGAAAAATAGTATGCAGACCATCACATCAGTTATTTAATGTGATTATGCCTAAAACATAACTGTTAGAAAATACTGCCCCCCCAAAGAGTATCTTGCAACATGAGTAAGATGTTAGATAATGAGGGTCAAAATTATAAGATGATCATGTTACTGAAGTTCTGCTAGTTCTACGATTTTTTTTTATGCGGTGAAGACATTGTGCACTGCATTTAAAAAATATTTTATTTATTTATTTATTTTTATTTATTTATTTTTTGTGATACGTGGACCTCTCACTGTTGTGGCCTCTCCCATTGCAGAGCACAGGCTCTGGACCCGCAGGCTCAGCGGCCATGGCTCACAGGCCCAGCCGCTCCACGACACGTGGGATCCTCCCAGACCGGGCACAAACCCACGTCCCCTGCATTGGCAGGCAGACTCTCAACCACCGTGCCACCAGGGAAGCCCTAAAATATTTTATTTTACTGAAGTATAGTTGATTTACAATGTTATGTTAATTTCTGTTGTACCACAAACTGATTCAGTTATACATATATATATATACATTTTTTAATATTATTTTCCAATACGGTTTATCACAGGATATTAAATATAGTTCCCTGTGCTATACAGTAGGACCTTGTTCTTTATCCATTCTAAGTGTAATAGTTTTCATCCACTAACCCCAAACTCCCAGTCCCTCTTCTACCACCCTCCTTGGCAACCACACGTCTGTTCTCTATGTCTGTGAGTCTGTTTCTGTTTTGTAGATAAGTTCATTTGTGTCATACTTTAGATTCCACACATAAGTGATATCATATGGTATCTGTCTTCCTCTTTCTGACTTTCCTCACTTAGTATGATAATCTCTAAGTCCATCCATGTTGCTGCAAATGGCATTATTTCATTCTTTTTATGGCTGAGTAGTATTCCATTGTATATATGTACCACATCTTCTTTATCCATTCATCTATCAATGGACATTTAAGTTGTTTCCATGTCTTGGCTACTGGAAATAGTGCTACTATGAACATTGGGGTGCATGTATTTTTTCAAATTATAGTTTTCTCCAGATATATGCCCAAGAGTGGGATTATGCACTTCATTTTTAATGAAATAAAATGAAATTATATATATTTTTTAGGCTGAAATGACTAAATATATGTGAAAAAATATTTGTTTTCAAATACTGGACATCATGGTAAAATGTTAACCACACATAAGCTTTGTACACTTGTCAATAACAGAGGAAAAACATATTAGTGTTAAAATAGAATTCATTTTCTATACCAGATTTTTAAAACCTGATTGACTGTTGTTAAGTGAGTGTTTGTAGGTAAGTGTCCATGTCATAATTGGAATAAACAGTAATTGCCATATCAGTATGTCTCGCTTATCCTTGGAAAAACTTCTCAGACTTGCACTAGGTACTCATCAATTAGAGAGAGGAAAATGGAATAGATGACATTAAGATTA
Source organism: Mesoplodon bidens (assembly GCF_964165515.1). Taxonomy (NCBI): domain Eukaryota; kingdom Metazoa; phylum Chordata; class Mammalia; order Artiodactyla; family Ziphiidae; genus Mesoplodon; species Mesoplodon bidens. The sequence continues at coordinate 71,292,890 of NC_138176.1, forward strand.
CTTTCAAATGCACCAATTTATTAGAATATCTCACTCATTGAATCACATAATGATAGTCAGAAAAATACTAAAGGAAAAAAATAATCCTAGTAAAATATCACTATGATAATTTTATAGGTTTTCTTGTTTAATGTGAATTATTCAAAAATAGGTTTTATCATGTCACCCAATAAGTTGTACAAGGGTTTTAATGTAACTTCATCTCTTAATCAGACAACAGATGAGGGTGAGGAGGTGTGGAGAAGGGAAGGAGGGAGGGATAGATAAATGGATATTACAGAATTATAGCACATACTAAGAAAGGTGCCATTCCTGTGATAAATGAAACTTCTGAAAGACTATATAGTACATCAGAGGAATTCTGTTCAATAAAGGACAAAGATAGCTAGAGCTGCAGGAATACAATCCACTGGGACTCCTACAGTGAAATTTCAGAAGTTTCACGTGGTGTAATTAAGAATACTCTGCAAAAGGTAATAAAAAGTCTTTCTGTAAGGAAGTAAGAATATCCCAAACTGATATTGTACATGGCCAGTGGCTTATAGAAGATAAAAGGAGAGTAAAATTAAAAATTGATAAAAAGAAAAAAACAGGAAAAAAGTAGGAGTCAAGCATCAAATCATATTATATTAAAATGTCATAACTAGGTTGTTTCCCTTCTCTTTACACAAATGCTAGATAAATTATATGAAACAGTACCTTCCTTTTAGCCTTTAGCTGCTCATGATACTTGTCACAGGTGTCCCCTGGGATCTCTCCTCCCCAGAGAGTGATTCCAACAATGGCGTATGTGATACCCATGATGAGCAATGGGAAACAGTACACCAGTATAATAACAATAATATGGTAACTGTAAGAAATAAGAAAAATATATGCTGAAGAGCGTATTGGAATGAAATAGTAAGACTTTGAATTCATTCCATTTTAAGTCATAATTGAACATGACAAAGATTATTCCCACATTTTCTCTAAGTCCTCATTTCACAAATCCATCACAATACTATGCTATTGTCACTTACAATCATCCAAATGCTACCAGTTGATCTTTGTCAATCTTTACTTCGTGTATGAAAACTATAGCTGAACTGTAGTGCTCATTTAAACTACACACGTTCTCCCTTGCATAGAAGCTCAGGATGAATGCCTTTTCTCTGCTTGGTAGTCATTGAGCTAACCTAATTAATTGAGCTAACCTAATTAAATGTATAATCGGAGGAAAAGAGATGGGACAGATTAAACTGATCAATTGACATATTTTCTCCTATGTAAAACTATTACATATATCCTACAACATCATATTTGAAATAAATCATTATTCATCCAAATGAAGAAAATGTGACTAGATGCTCTGAGTCACACTGGTATTTTTCCAAAGTCATGGTACATTTGATTGCATCATTAAATTTGGTAAATAGTATACAGTTGTGTTAGTCACATCAAAATTATTATACTATAAATTATAACTAAATTTTGGGATTTCATAGCTTTCAATAAAAATTATAAGGATGCAATTAGGGAGGACTAGAAGGGCAACCAAATAACATAATAGCCAAATTAGAATTTGTATAAACTTTTGGGTGGCTTCTACTATCTTATGAAGGCTTTAAAGTAATTAAAGAGTTTGGTATGCTAGTCTTCTCAATCCCAGTTTTTTTTTTTTTTATTTTGGTAAAGGGAATCTTAAATCTTCTTGCCTTCTGTACCCTGATAGCTTATTAAGTATTAACTTAAAGTCAATGGGGAATTAAGTCAACAAATAATTTAATTTTATTATTTTGATTAAATTAATTTTGTTATCATACAACCTAAGAATTATTAATAGTATATAATGGATAGAATGCAGTCCTCAGTTTAATAACTGCTGCCTGCTTTTCCTTTAATAAGTACTTCTTAATGTTTTTCTTTAAAAATCTGGACTCTGAGTAGAGCAGAGTTTGATAAAATGGCTGCTTTAAAAGATGATCACTGTATTTGCATCATTTATTATTTTTAAAGGAAAAAATAGTTCACTAAATAAGAATTTTTTGAAATAAAATTTAAATGGTCAGCATAAAAAACAAAATGCAAACAATTGAACAATTATGTTTTTTTATTTGCTTTCCTTAAGGTGGGTTCAAATTATGAAATATCAAATTCTATCATATAGCATTCCTATTTCCTTTCTAACCTAGTGCTTAAGTTTCTTTAATGCTAAAACAAAGGAACACAACCAAGAACCTACTAAAACTTCCTTTCCCTTCAGCCAGGCTTCTTAAAAGAGCAATCTGCACCTTTGAGTTTCAGTTCCTCCCTTCTGGCTCGTTTCTCAGTGGATAACAACCTGGCTTTCCTTTGCACTTTCATTTCCAGTGATCTTATCAGCTCCTCCAGAAAATCTCCAGAGCTACCACACATAGAGGTCTTCACATTTTTCCAGTTAGAAACCTTTGTAAATTATACAAACGAATTGACTATATCATATTGTAGTATAGTATTTTTACGTGTCTCTTTCCCAAGTAATGTGTGAGCCCTTGAGGGAAATGTCTATGGCTTATCTATATAATTGTTGCTTTCAACCTGTAGTTCATTAAGTGTTCAACACATTTAGTTGAAAATTGTAATAGAGCGTTAACTTACATGAAATGTTGTTTGGGACCTTCTGGCCATTGCACATAGCAAAGAGTACGGCCCGGCATGACTTTGGTTTTGGAGTAAAGACACTGAGGGAAGGCAAGTAGAAATGCTAGAATCCAAATGCCTCCAATGACAATCTTGGTTGCAGTGGCAGACAGTCTGGGTTTCAAGGGATCAATAATGGCCATATACCTATATAAAAACAAACAAAACCATTTTGTTGACTACCTTGTTAGTGGATTTTAAAATGAGTTTCAGAGGAGTTTCCAGGGCCAGGGTTATATCTCTTCTGGTAAACAAACTGAAAAAGATTTTGCTTGTATAAAGGCAGCATAGAATAATTACGGCATAGTCTTAGGAATCAGGCAGATCAAGGTTCAAACCCTATCCTCTCACTTATTTAACTTTTTGAACTCCATTATTTTTAAAATAGAAATAAGAACACCCCTCTCTTAGTGGTGAAGTAACGATCTATAGAAATAATCTAAGTGAAAGGTATTGATTATTTGCTGCTGTGCCTAACACATTATCAGAACTCATATGTCTGCTGGATGGAATTGGAAAGATGCGTATTAAGTGCTTAAAAATATGAATTCTGTACCCCAAGACCTCCATTTTTCTTATGTATGTTTAACTTTTTAAAAAGAAAATTCTAGACAACTAATATGGATAATGTCTACATGATTGACAAAATGAGGAATCCCTCAGAAGGATATTGTCAAGATAGCCATTTAAAAGCATCCATAGACAAGTTCAGGGTTTAGATAAGGATGAATAAATCAAGTTTGACTGAGGCTATGCTTTCCTATTACCTCTAAAATTGAATTCATACTGTATCATATAAATCTCCATAGTATTTATCTATGTAACTATATATAACATAATTGTTATAGGAAAATATGTTTAAGGCTCTAAAATATTTACATATGATTTTTAGAGTGCAACTTTTTTTGTTTTGTTTTGTTTTGTTTTTGCGGTACGCGGGCCTCTCACTGTTGTGGCCTCTCCCGTTGCGGAGCACAGGCTCCAGACACGCAGGCTCAGCGGCCATGGCTCACGGGCCCAGCCGCTCTGAGGCATGTGGGATCCTCCCGGACCGGGGCACGAACTCGTGTCCCCTGCATCGGCAGGCGGACTCTCAACCACTGCGCCACCAGGGAGGCCCTAGAGTGCAACTTTTTGAGAAATTAGAAACTGTTTAAATATGGTAACAGAAGTCAAGCTTTATTCACTTGGTAAAATAGTAAGAATATGTCTGGGAGAATTAAATTCCAGTTTTAAATTGGATAAAATGGCTAATTGCCAAATTATGGCTAATAGAAGAGAAAATAACATACATCAAATGAATTATATTTTGGCATTTCTGTCAATAAAACACATTATTTAATTGTATTATTTTTACTATTGGCCATTTTGTGTTTCTCAAATATATTTTTATGTATGAAAATTTTTCATAGGTAATATTTTTATCAAAGAATGAGTATTACTTAAACCAAAAAAAATTAATCTTATGAATGGAACTATTTTTAAAAAAAGGATAATTCATTAACTTGTTTACTGCTCTTTGCTTTTGTAACTATTAGGCAGAATTAGATCTTCAGTAGATATATTGGAACTTATCTACCTACTATTCATAATGTTAACTTTAGTTGTAATTTACTTAAAGGAAGTACTCTTAATTTATTATGTATGACAACTATTAGGCAAAAGTGAATGTTAGATATGAAAAAAATAATCATAAAATGGAACCTTGGTTTAGGGAAATAAAGTGAACCATACAAAGAAAATAAAATACACATGTTTGAAACTGAAAACTGTTTAAAATTCACCTCTCATGCTTATATTGGTAAAGATAATAATAGCAACATATATTGATTGATAAGCATGACTAGACAACATTGCACACAATATATATACATATATATATATTTAGTATCCAGAAAAGTTCAATAAATGAACTAATATTATCTCTATTTTACAGAAAAGAAAACTGAGGCTTAAAGAATAAGTAGATTGTTTAAAAATGTCCCAAATGGTAAGAATTGGAATTCTAAACCAGTTCTGCCAATCCTCAAAGTTTACGTAGGTACAGATTATGGCTTTGAATATAACCACTCGTGTAAGGAATTGTGGGGGAGAAAGAAAAATATATAAGGTAGATGCCTTGAAGAGAATCAGAAGTTGCATCTTGTCTCTAAATTCAAAAGCATTTATGTGCAATATTAAAGACGAAAGTCAAATATATAAAGGCAGTAATTGTGATTGGTCATTTCTGTTCCCATTGCTATGGACTATTAATCACCATAGCATTTCTCTCATTACATTGAACTGTTGCTCTATGGTGTTTCCAGAGTCAGACATGGTACTTATCAATAAATTTTGTTTTACTGAACTGACTATTCCTCAATCTTATCATAATCTTTGCTTTTTTGCTTGCCTGGAAATTTATGAATGCTATTTGAATATTTAGACAGCTGATTTTTTGAGACTGTAATGAGAAGTTGAGTGATGTGAGCAGGTTTAGAGTCTTGTACAGCTACTACAGCATGGACAATTCAAAATAAACTACAAATTTCTTATTGATTTTTTTGTCAATTAGTTTAATGTTAGAGAAATTATTTCCTGACAGGTAGAATATGGTTTTATTTAGATTGTATGGAAACAGTCAATTTTATTCTCACTAACTAACACTTTAGTGAAAGTAGAAATTTTGAAACTTCAAGCTGACATTTTTGTCATTTCTGGCCTGATCTATTATTCATTCATTCAGCCAACATTTCTTGGATGTCTACTGTAGTATCCCAGATACTGTAGTAATACAACAATGAGAAAAAATGACCTTCACAGAACTCACAGGCTAGTGAAGTAGATAGATACTAATCAAATAATCTCACCAATAAACAAAATTACAAATATAATAAGTGTTACAAAGGCAATGCTTATGGCTGTGTGAGTGCATTTACTGGAGAAAACATTTAGATTGTGAATCAGTCTTCCCTAAGAAAAGCATTCTGGGTTGAAACTTGAAAGGGTGACTAGGCAAGGTAGCAGAAGGGTGAGCACTGCAAATATTTCTGGGGGAACAAACAACATGCGAAAAACTCCTGTGTTAATGGTGGGGTTTTATGCGTTGAATTGTGTCCCCCTAAAAAAGGTACATTGAAGTCCTAACACCCAATATCACAGAAGGTGACCTTATGTGGAAATAGAGTTTTATATAGGTAATCAAGTTAAAATGAGGTCATTACGATGGGCCCTAATTCAATATAAGGTGTAAAGGAGAACTTTGGAAACAGAGAACCACACAGAGATTGCCACATGAAGATGGAGGATTGAGTGATGTATCTACAAGCCAAGGAATGCCAAAGACTGCCAGCAATCCATGAGAACTTAGGAAGGGGCAAGGCAGAATTTCCTCAGAGGTTTCAGACGGAGCATGGCCCTTGCCTACACCTTGATTTCAGACTTCTAGCTTCTAGAAATGTGAGACATAAATTTCTGTTGTTACTCAGTTTGTGCTAGTTTGTTACAGTAGCCCTAGGAAACCAATCTGATGGGTAAGTGTGGGTGCATTGTGCACTTGAGGAACTAAGGGCTAATGTAATTGAAATGCTGAAAGTGAAGGGGGAAAGTAATTTGAGACGAAGTTGTAGTTCAGGTTATAGAATTTTGTCCTTTGGAAAGTAATTGAGGTGATTCAATCAGGAGGGGAGAGTAATCAGATTTTAGTCTGGAGAATGGACTGAAGGAGCGAAAGAATGGAAGGAGGGAGATAAGTTACCTCATTATTGTTTTGGTTTGGTTGAGAGATGATTGCTGCTTGGAATAGAGTATTACCACTGGAGATTGAATTACATTAGTGATTGAGGAAAATAAAGAAATGTTGAAATATTGTAGAAAAGGAGAGCCAGTTGACCAAAGAGGTAACTAGAACTTCCAGGCACTGCTGAAGACCAATTTGAAATTGGTGATTAGGAATTCACTGTGGCATCAACGTTTCCTATTCTGTGACTCTCTCCTGGAATAATAATTTGCTCAACAGTAGGCATGAAGAAAATGGATCCTTAGGGTCAAATAAATACCCTCTGGACCTTGAGAAGAAATGATCAAACCCAGGATACAATCTCTCTCAAATGAGTGTCAGTACTTTATTCTTCCTTTAAAGAAATATATATCTTTGATATGATCACACTAGATTTTCCTAGGTGTTTGTCTAAGCTTCTCATTACCATTCTTCCCCACCAAATAGATTCTCAAATACTTTAGAGTCTCCCTAGTCTGCCTGTTTCACAAAGAATAGCTAAGATTGGATTCTTTACTCTTCCAATTAGCATATCACCTAAAAAAGTTTTAAAGTCACTTTTTGTTGTCTTTCATAGAGGAAGAAATTCTCAGGAATATCCATCAGAAGCTCACATTATAATGCCATCTTTTATTAGTTTTCCTTTTCACTCTAATACAGGACCAATGTCCTTTGCCATGTACTTCTTTTCCTGACATAATTGAAGGGGTCTTTTTTATCAAAAAGATGATGTCTTTTGCAAGACAGAATTTTTTGACATAACTTTACTACTCTCAGTAAGCCTTTCCATTTTGTAATTGTTCTTGGTATATGGTATAATTTTTCCTTTTGGTAACATTTTTATTAAGCTCTGTTTCTGGATCATTACATGCTTATATACATTTAAAATTTTTGGTCTAAAGAGAGAGTGCAGTCTTCAGATGTTTACTTTATTATATTAAGTAATATTTGCCTGAAATAATATAGATTTTACTGTCTTCAAGTTTGCTTCTGGCCACAGTAGACATTGCTTTAGTCTGTAAATTCAGGATCCTATAATCTGAAGTAAGGAGATGAAGCCCTAGGAAGGAGCACTTGGTAAGAGATATGTATACAGCTGGAGACTTAGCCAATTTGCAGCAATCCTGAAAGGCAAGAACGGTAGATATATCCCAAAGGCACTCTCCTTCTTCCCATCCCCTCCAGAGGTCTCCCATTAGGAAAAGCCAAGAAGAGACCCAAGAGTGAGGGACCCTATTGATACAGTCAGTCTACAGAAGTAGTCAGCCTGGTGGGCAGGGGCAGAAAAAAAAGAGTGGAATAGATAGTGAGTAGATATGAACTGAAAAATGGACATTATCCAGCTCAGATAATAATTTCATGTTTTTCACATGCTAGTTTCCTTGCTGAAGTGATTTTTCTTTTGCTTCATATGTTATTCTAAAGTTCTATGACTGGAAAACTTCTAACCATCCTTTAATTTCCACTCAGATTACACATTGATCACTGTAGATTCTTTCCCTCTCTCTGTGCAGAGTTAGTTTTTACCTCCTCAGTGCTGCAACAGCATTATGCTCATAATGATTTTAGCTCATTGGAGATACGATTTATTCTTCTCTATGTTCTGTAGCACCTAACAAAGTATCTATAGTAGTTAACATCATTGTTGAATAGTGACTGCAAATAGTTTTGAATATTTAGACAGATGGATGGGTGAATAATTGTTTACAAATAAAAACTTCAGCGTATACACAATTTTTAAAAGGAATAGTTTTCTTAACTTTGCTAAATGGGAATAATAAACATGGTGTAGAGTATGATTATGAGGTTAAAATGACATTACATAAGACAATGTTTTCAAGAAGACTTAGGTAATATCAGGCACAGTAGACATTCAACCTAAATCACTCTAAAACTATATTGAATAAAATGAAATTAACACTTGAGAATTTAAAAAAAGTTGCTGTGGTAAGCTCAAGACAAAAATAAACAAAGATAACTTATTAATGTGGTTCTTAGCCAGTTGTGATCAGAGTAGAAAGAAAAATAAGTTCACACCAAAATTCTGATCTAAGGATTAAAAAAACCCCAAAACTTCTTTTGATATTGTTATAACTTTTCAACAGAAACTGTTCCATCAGGGTAGTGCATTATAGGTTATTTCTCTTTCAAATCTCTCCTTTCAGAAGAATTTCTTGAATGGAGAGTACTAAGGTCTTCTAAGTAACATCAGTCAGGGCAACTAGTGCTCAGTGGTTCAATGATTAAATAGAAATGTTCAATGTTATACTTGGAGACTCTGTAAGTTCTTTGGGTGCACTAGGAATTAATTTCCTTCAATTTTGTTTTATATGGCCTATACCATATTAAACTACTTTTTGAAGTGGCCTGTGGCAGTTCCACTCTGTTATCCTTAAACTCAGAAAGATGATGTTGTCCATCAAGCAGAAGGAGTACCCAATCTTCAGGTATTTAAGTTGTGATGATGTAAATGCTTATTTAACTGTGCAAATGGAAGAAGGAAGGTATAGATAACCTCTAAACTGGGATAATAATATATTCTTGGATATATACTTAGATAATAAATATATTCATAGCATCTAGGATAATGACTGCACATATTTGGCACCTGATACATATTTATTGTATGACTAAATTAATGAATGAATGGAGGTGAGTTTTTAAATTGTTTTTCTGTCATTTTCTATCATTGAATAATTTGTGCTCAAATTACCTTAATAAGATATCATGAAAATATAATTAAAGAGAAAAATCAGATATGAAAAAAACAGCAAACAACAGCAACAATAACAACTACAAAACAAGAAAGAAAGAAAAGAAATAAAAGGCATCCAGATTCAACAGGAATACTGTCTTTATTACTGACAGTATTCAACAGGAATACTGTCTTTATTACAACAGGAATATTGTCTTTATTACTAATACTGTTTTTATTAGCAGATGAAATGATCTTCCTAAGGAATCCACAAAACCCCAAACCCATTAGAATTAATAAGTTCAGCAAGATCACAGAATACAAGTTCAATGAATTGTATTTCTATATACTAGTTATGAAGAATCTAAAAATGAACTTCAAAAAAGTCTATTCAGTAGCACCAAAAATAATTTAATAAATATAGGAAGAAATTTAATAAAAGAATTGAGACATACATTGAAAACTACAGTGCATTGTTAAAACAAATTAAAGAAGACCTCAATAAATGGAAAGACAGTCCATGATCATGGATTGGAAGACTCAATATTGTTAAGCTGACAATGCTTTCCAAGTTGACTGAAAAATTCAACAGAATCCTTATAAAACTTCCTATTCTAATTCCAGAATTTAAAAAACTGATCTTAAAAATAATTTGGAAGTACAGACCTTCTAGAATAGTCAAAAAAATTTGAATAATAAAAACAAAGTTGAAGGACTTATACTTTCCATATTTCAAAATTTATTACAGGGCTACAGTAATCAAGACAGTGTAGTACTGGCATAAAAATAGACATGTAGATCAGTGAAGCAAAAATATCAAGAGTCTGGAAATAAACACTTACATTTATGTTCAATTGATTTTTGACAACTGTGCCAAGGCAATTTAATGGGGGTAAATTGTATTTTTTCAACAAACAGTGCTAGGACAATCAGATATCCACATACAAAAAGATAAATTATTCAGTTATCTCACACCACACATAAAAATAATCTCCAAACGTATCACATATAAATGTGAGATCTAAAACTATAAAACTATCAGAAAAAAAACATAGAAGTGAATTTTCACAACCTTGGGATAGCTAATGATTTTTTAGAACTGACTACAAAAGCACAAACAATAAAAGAGAAAAATGATATGCTGTACTTCATGAATATTAAAAAATTTTGCTTTTCAAATATGCAATGAAGAAAGTAAAATGACAAACCACAGACAAGGAGGAAATATTTGCAAATATGTCCAGTAAAGGACTTGTGTTCAAAATACACAATAACTCTCACTATTTAACAAGAAGACATATAACCCAATTAAAAACAGAGAAAACAATTTGAAGTCTATACAAAAGACTATATGTGATATAAAATGATTCCATTTATATCAAATTCCAGAAAAGTCAAATCTGTAGCAGGAGAAAATAGCTTAGCGGTTGTCTAGGGCTGCACGTAGAATGGGGAGTGACTACAAAACTGGAAGTGGGGTTTCTTTTTGAGGTAATGGAAATGTTCTAAAATTATATTGTGTTGATGGTTACATAACTAAAAACTTACTAAATATCATTAAATCATATACCTAAAATGAGTATATTTTATGGTATGTAAATTATAACTCAATAAAGCTGTTAAAAATAAAATCTTAATAGTAAGAAAACAAACAATCCAATTTAAAAATGGGCAAATGGCTTGAATAGGCACTTCATCAAAGAAGATGCATTAATGACAAATAAGCACATGAAACTTGTCTAATATAAATATCCATTAATGAAATGTGAATTAAAAGCACATCAAGATACACATTAAAATGGCTAAAATTAAAACAAAAATACTGACAATACCAATTGCTGATGAAGATCTGGAACAAGTAGAACATTCATACACTGTTGGTATGAATACAACATAGTATAGCCACTGTGGAAAGCAGTTCCACAATTTCTTATAAAGTTAAATATACATTTACCAAATGACCCAGTAATCCCACTCCTACTTATTTACTCTAGAGAAATGAAAACTTGTTTTCACACAAAAATCTTTAATGGATGTTTATGATCTATGAATAGATCATAATTGTTCAAAACTAGAAACAACCAAAATATCCTGCAAATGGTGGATGAACAAATAAACTTTGGTGCCTCCATACAAAGAATACCCTCAGCAATAAAAAACGAGCAAACTTTTGATACACTCAACAACTTAGATCTCAGAGATGTTATGGTGAGTGAAAATAGCCAGTCTCAAAGTTCACATATTGTATGATTACATTAATATGATATTTTCCCAAAAAGACCAGACTACAGTGGAGAAAGATAAATCAGTGCTTCCCAGGTTTTAGGGCAGAGAGCGGGTATGAATACAAAGGTATAGCATGATGGAGTTTGTTTGGAGTAATGAAATTGTTCTGTGTCCTGATGGTGGTGACTGTTGCATGAATAGATTCATGCATTAAAAATCCTAAATCTGTACATCAATTAAAGTCAATTTTAGTATATGTTAACTTAAAAAATAAATAAAGTTACGTAATTAAAATTTACATTTCCACACATCATGGGATCAAATTTGTGACTTCTAATCATATTAGACATTCTTGGTGTTAAAATGTTTGTGTGAAAGGGGTTACCATGTAAACACTAACCAAAGAAAAGATTGGCTAGAGACTGTCATATAGAGTGAAGTAAGTCAGAAGGAGAAAAACAAATATTGTATATTAATGCATATATGTGGAATCTAGAAAAATGGTACAGATGAACTGGTTTGCAAGGCAGAAATAGAGACACAGATGGTAGAGAACAAACATATGGACAGCAAGGGTGGAAAGCTGGGGGTGGGTGGTGGGATGAATTGGGAGATTGAGATTGACATATATATACTAATATGTATAAAATAGATAACTAATAAGAACCTGCTGTATAAAAATAAAATTCAAAAAACATCACAAAAATTAGGCTTTAAGGCATGAGGTGTTACTAAATGTAAAGAGGGACATTTCATAATGATAAAAGGGATAAATTCATAGGAAGGCATAACAGTCCTAGATTTGTATAAATATTGCTTCAAGATATACAAAGCAAAATGGACAAAACTAAAATGCGAAATACATTCCCAATCATAGTTGGACTATCACACTTTTCTCAATAACTGATAGAAGACAAAACAACAACAACAACAACTAGTAAAGATAAAAAAAGATTTGAACATAACAAATGTGATGTAATTATAGAGGAGCATTCATTATGTCAACAATTATTTCCATTTATTTTGAAACGTATATGTTGCTTGTAGTTCTTCATCTTTTTTTGTTTTTACTGAATGAACCCTTTAGAATATTCTCCCCTAAAAATTAGCAAATGGAAAAATTAACAAATTAAACATATCCAAATAGAAGATAAATGGAAATTACTACTCAAAGGTAATGAAACTCAGGATGAGTTGTATGGAACAGGTTACAGCAAAGGCAGAATGATTGTCCAGGTTTCTACAAGTAAATTAACAACAGAATAAAAGAGTAATGAGGAAGCATACGAACATTTGGATCTTTCTACAAAGTAAAATTGTGGAAGAATAATTTTGTCCTGCTTTATAGAATGTTACATTTTCCCCTCAGATTATTAAATACACATTTTGGAAATATAGCAGAGGCCTCTCACAATACTGTGAGTTACTTCCAGGAACTGGACCATGATCCCACTGTATATATCAGAGAAACACCCCCTCATGCTTCTAGCAGGATGAAGGGGAAAAGGACTTTTTAAAAACATCAGAGACTATTCTTAACACATATGTTTCTCTCCCTTTAGATGGGACAGATGTCTAGAGTAGGTTAGAGTTGGCTATTTCCCTTCTTCCAAGTGGAAGGCTGATGCAGCTGGACTGGAATAAATCCTTCCCTCAGGACAGTTAGACTCCGATAATACCCCAGCAGATTAAACTCTGACCAACTAGTTTCCTCTGAGGGCAGTCATTGTTAAGAAGAAGTAAAAAAAACAAACTTATGGTTATCCGGGGGAAAGAGCAGGGGAGGGATAAATTGGGAGATTGGGATTGATATACATACACTATACTATATGTAAAACAGATAACTAATAAGGACCTACTGTATAACACAGGGAACTCTACTCAATACTCTGTAATGACCTATATAGAAAAAGAATCTAAAAAAGAGTGGATATATGTATATGTATAACTGATTCACTTTGCTGTACAGCAGAAACTAACACAACATTGTAAATCAACTTTACTCCAATAAAATTTTTTTAAAAATAAAGGGAGGGAGGGGCTTCCCTGGTGGCGCAGTGGTTGAGAGTCCGCCTGCCGATGCAGGAGACACGGGTTCGTGCCCCGCTCCGGGAAGATCCCACATGCCGCGGAGCAGCTGGGCCCGTGAGCCATGGCCGCTGAGCCTGCGCGTCCGGAGCCTGTGCTCTGCAACGGGAGAGGCCACAACAGTGAGAGGCCCGCATAACGCAAAAAAAATAAATAAATAAAAATAAAATAAAATAAAATAAAATAAAATAAAGGGAGGGAAAAAAATGAGAAACACTTGTGTAGTTCACAGAACAGAGGCATAAGCTCACTAAATGACTGAGACCTAATTATAGGACTCTAGAATGCTTCCCCTTCCTCCGTACCTCACCACCACATTACTAACAGTCTATTTAGAGCAGTTCCTTTTACCCAGAACATCATGTCCAGCTATCAAAAGACAAAACAAAAAACAAAACCTGAAGAGATGAAGCAAGCATCAGAACCAGGCATAGAAGGGATGTTGGAATTATCATACTGGGTTAATATCCTAAGGGCTAACTGGATTAACTGGATTAATACCCTAAGGGCTCTAACTGATAAAGCAGACAGCATGTAAGAATAGCTGGGCGATGTAAGAAAAGAGATGGAAATCCTAAGAGAGAAAGAACCAAAAGAAGTGCTAGAGTTGAAAAACACTGCAACAGAAATGAAGAATGCCTTTGATGGGTTTATTAGTAGATTGAGCATGACTGAAGAAAGAACCTCTGAGCTAGAGTATATATAAGTGGAATCCATAAATACTGAAAAGCAAAGAAAACAAAGGCTGAAAAAATGGAAGAGAATATCCAAGGACTGTGGGACAACTACAAAAGATTTAACATATGTATAAGGTTCCCAAAAGGTTCCAAAAACCTTAACAGACGCCTCACCAAAGAAGATATGCAGATAGTAAATAAGCATACAAAAAGATGCTCCACATCATACATCACCAGGTAAATGCAAATTAAAACAACAATGAGATACCACTACACACCTATAGAATGGTGAAAATCCATAACACCAGGTGCTGGAGAGGATGTGAAGCAACAGAAACTCTCATACATTGCTAGTGGGAATGCAAAATGGTTCAGCCACTTTGGAAGACAGTTTGGCTGCTTCTTAAAAAACTAAACATACTATTACCATATGATCCAGCAACAGATGTGCTCCTTGGTATTTACCAAATAGAGTTGAAGATTCATGTCCACAAAACAAAACAAACAAACAAAAACCCCCACAAAAAACCAAAACAACAACAACAAAAATAAAACAAAACCCTGCACAAAGATGTTTACTGCAGCTTCATTCATAATTACCAAAAACTTGAAAGCAACCAGGATGTTCTTCATTAGATGAATGAATAAATAAACTATGGTATTGGTTTGGCCAAAAAGTTCGTTTGGTTTAAAGTAAAAATAAAAGACACATTTTTCATTTTCACGAATAACTTTATTGAACAATGTATTCACTAACCAAACCAACCGTTTGGCCAACCCAATACATCAGATAATGAAATATTATTCACTGCTAAAAAGAAATCTAGTATCAAGCCATGAAAAAACATCAAAAAATCTTAAATCCATATTACTAAGTGAAAGAAGTCAATCTGAAAAGGCTACATACTGTTTGATTCTAACTATGTGATTATGGAAAAGACAAAACTATGGACACAATAAAAAGATCAGTATTTGCTAGGGGTTCAAGGGAATAGGGTTGAATAGGCAAAGCACAGAGAACTTTCAGGGGAGTGAAAATACTCTGGAGGAGACAATAATGATGGTTACATGACATTACATATTTGCCTAAATACATTGAATGTACACCACCAAGAGTGAAGCCTAATGTAAACTATGGACTTTGGGTGATTATGATGAGTCAGTTAGGTTCATCAGTGGTAAAAAATGTACCACTCTGGTGGGAGATGTTGATAACAGGGAGGCTATGCAAGTGTGGGGGGCAGAGGATATATAGGAAATCTCTGTACCTTCCCTCGATTTTGCTGTTAACCAAAAATTGCTCTAAAAATAAAGTCTTAGAAAAAAATGTAAAGGTATCATGAGTAGTTTGAATAGTGTTTACTTTATTCTTTCATGTAACATATACAGAGCCAACATGTTTTCTATACCTTGGAAAAGCATTGTACTCCTTTGTGAGTTTGAATCAGCTTCCAACATTTTATCCTTGAACTTTGAAAGTGGTGAAATATCTGAGAATTTTTTTTTTCTATGAAGATTTTTGCCAGTTCTCTTCCTCTGGGACATCTTCATCATTTGTCACTATTATTTTCCTCATTCATGTTGATAAATTCACCTTCACTAATTTCCTCTGGCTGCATACTTAGAGTCTCTTGTAAAGTGATTGTCAACATTCCCTTATTCAGCTATTCTTCTTCATCTTCACCTATACTGGATTTGCATTTCACTTTCAGTGTTATCACTTTTTATTTCTTCCTCTTTGTTGGCAAGTCCTTCTCTTGATTAGCCATTTTTCTAAGGTGTCATTTGAGTTTATCATTGAAAGACAATGAGGCAATGCAACTATGTGCTTTGCTGTCTGTTCATGAACTGACTAAGATAATCAGTGACCAATCAGTAACAGATTTTGAAAAATAGGAATATGATTGGTCACTGACTATGAAGTACATCTGTTATTTGTGGAGTGATTCATGAGAGCTTAAGAGCTAGAAGCTAATTTTTTACTTTATGCAAGTACTCACAGTTAATGTGACATGGTAAGAAAAACTTGAGCCATGCTGTTGAGGGGACTGGTGTTATATAAATAAATAATCTTGGTAACAAATTTGTTCAAAGCAAGGATTGCGTGTATTGAATTGTGCATGCATAGAATTGGTTATGTGTGTGTGTGTTCTTTGGCATATGTGTTCTATTTTTGAGCTACTAAAACTTTAAAATGGTGTCCTTTTATATGTTTCTAAGGAGACCTTATTCAGTTTCATTTTTGTTCATTAAAGACAGTCTCATCAGTGGTTTTGTGACTGGTCAATGGGGATTGTCAGTAATTTCTTACATAGGAAAGCACTGTAATCTGTTATTTAAAAAATATTATTACACTAGTTTATTTGTGAAATACCACAGCCTTCAACATGAAATTTAGCTTATGTAAATCTTTGTTGAAGAGATATTGAAAATATTTTTATTTTAGGAGTAAAACATTTTAAGTTAATGAAAACATGATGTAAGTTTAAGAGTTTTGAATTTATTTTATACCATGTAGTTAACTTAATGGAGAAAACGGCCTTCATATATTTATTTAATTTGAAGGTATAAAAATCAATACATATGGCACTGTGACGTCTTTTAAATTCAGTAAGTTTATTCATCTAAGAATTCTGAATTGTGATTAATAGTACTTATTCAACATAAACACTCAATTTGTGAGTTTTTAATTTCTTCGAAATTGTTTTCTATGCTCATTTGAAAGTCTCCTAATCTTTTTCTTTATAGATGATGCAGTTTAATATGATAATCACATATTAGGTTGCATAGAATACCTTAAATGTTTTGTTTTTATTTAAATAGTAACTACTCATAGCCAATTTATTAGGAGATATTTTCTATACTTCTGTAAAATAAGGAACTTAAAAAATGCTTCTACATTTCTGTGTTTTTCTGCTCTAACACTATAAATGTGCTTTCCCCTGCTATGTGTTCCCAGTTACCATAGACTCTATCTATTCTTCATTTACTCAGTTGAGACACAGGTCCTCATGGAACTTGTCCTTATGGAACTTAGAATCCAGTAGGGCAGACATACAAAAAACAATAAACATTGCAGATGAGCTAATTATATAGTATTTTAGAAGGTGATACATGTGGTAAAGAAAAATTTAAAGCAATTTCAAATAGAGTAGTTAGGGTCCAGAAGTAGTACAGGTAATGAACAATGTGTCTGGAGTAAGAGTGTTTCACACAGAGTGTAAGATCCTGAGGTGGAAACACACTTAGTATATTGATGTAACAGAGGAATCCAGTGATGGTGGAGCAGAGCAGTGGAGTGTAAGTAGTAGGAGATAAGGTTGGAGAGTAACAAAGGACCAGTTACTATAAATTCTTATAGACCATTATAGGAACTTTGATTTCTACCCTGAGAGAACTGAGGTGCCATTGGAGGATTTGTAGAGGGGATATATTATCTGACTCCTTACAGGATCTCTCTGATTGGTGCATTGAGAACAAACCAAAGGGGAACAAAAGCAGGGGTAGGGAAACCAGTTAGGTGAGAAATGATATTGACTTACACTAGGGAGGCAACAATAGGCATCTTAAGGAGTGATTAGATTCTACATATATTTTGAAAGTAAAAGTGATTAGATTTTCTGATTGATTGGACATAGAGTATGAAAGAAGAGATGAGTGAGAATACTTCCAAGAGTTCTGACCTGAGGTTCAGATTTTTGACCTCAGAAGATTGTAGGAGGAGTAAGTTTCAGAGGAAAATCAGGAAATCAGTTTGGAGCATGTAAATTCTGAGATGCTTATTAAACTTTCAGATGTTGAAGTTCAATAGATTATTGGATTTAGGACTCTGGTGGACTACAGCTGAGGGATTCAAGTGAAGATATTAATTACAGTTTCATTAGCATATGGGACATATTTGTCTTGTTTATTCCAGTGTGCCCCGTATCTATACAATGTTAATACTTGTAAGGTACTTAAGAAATAGCTACTGAGTGAATGACTACAAATATAGTGATTTGTGTGCTGGTAAATGTTTAACCACAAGCACTCTAAGGAAAAAAAAAACACAGAAACAAAACAAAACTCATGACTTCTAGCATTTGCAAATTTCTGTGGTGTAAATACTCCTACCATGATTTCAAGCTACCAAAGTAACATCACTAAATGCAGAGTTGAGAAGAAATGTGCACAATTGATTCCCTCTAACAAGTATAAATCAGCTCCAGAACACAATTGAGCCCTTTGTCGCTTAGTGATAAAATCAGATACACATTTTCCTTACTTACAGGTATGCGTAAAAGAAAAATTTAAATAACCTTGATACTTGGGCAGATTTGAAGGTAAAAAAAAATCATAGATGATAATACAAACTCAAAATAGGGGACTTCTTAAGCAAATATTTAAAAACTTTTATCATATACCAGACTAAATAATAGAAATACTGAGCTAACTTATCCCTGTATCTTTAGGCAGTCTTCTAAATTACTCCACATAGGTATGATATCTTTACATAATTCCTGGGAAAAAGATTTCACAGTTTACAAAATAATCCATTGTAATGTTAGGTACTCTTTTGCCAGAGGTGTCTTCATGATTTCTAAATTAGCCTAGAAAGTGTGTTTAAAATGTTGCCATAAAACATCTATCACTAAAAATCTATACAAAGTTTAATCAAGTTGTTCTTTCCTTGAGTCCAAACTCTTTAGCATGTATCTCAGAGTCATTATTAGGTTCTTAAACAGTATTTATTTATTTAATTAATATTTAAAATCTTTTATAGTGATAAAACATACCAAACATAAAATTTACCATTGTAACTATTTTTAAGTGTACAGTTCAGTGGTACATTCACATTATTGTGCAACCATCACCACCATCCATCCTCAGAACTTTAATTAATTAGCAATGTATTTTGTTTCGTGTAAAAGAAGTACATTTTGTTGTAGATAATTAGAAAAGGAAAAGTATAAAGGGAAACAAAATTATCCAAAATCTCAGTAGTCAGAGAAAATCAAATCTATATCTACCTTATTGCACATATAGAATTATATCAGACTGTTAAATCCATAGTCTAAAAATTCATTGTGTGTTAGAGATCCTGCTGAGTCTAAAGTCGGATTCAGACTCTGACTGTGTCTAATGAAGTGGTGGGGCTTCAAACCCCAGTTGTATATTTTGCACCATTTATCCAACGTGCCAGTGAGCAAGCCTCAATAAGAATGGTGTATTCTCAAAGCAGTGAGGCATAGGGAAGTAGGGAAACAATTCCTCATCCTGGACATGTGGTTTAGAGCTGAGGCCCAGGGAGAGAGAGTTGCAAGTAGAAGATGAAGGAACACTGGTCTTGAAGAATTTGTAAATGGAGCAAAGATTAGGGACATGATAATTCCTCCAAATTCTATTTGGAACACAAATAGACATCACAAAAACTTCAGGCAGAGGGCAGTTTGTAATTTATGACTTCTGCAGATTTGGATGCAGTATGCCCAAAACAACTGGAGAAAGGCATGGCTTCTTCCAGAGACACTATTATGTTCTGTACCAAAGTGCTGACATTGCTGTTTCTTTCTTTCTCTCTCTCTCTCTGGCCAGGGTATGGTGAGGAGAATGGAAGTGCTAAGGAGGACTACTGATGAACTCTCATCAGACTTTCCTAGGGATTCTTTGAAATAATTGGAGACTAGCAAGAAATGGTTTATAAGCAAAGGTTATAAAAAGACTTAAAAAATTTGGATATGCATGTTAATGTTAGCACATTTATATACATGTGCCTAGAGACTTGAGAGAGCTGATGTTATATTCAAATGTAACTTTAAAATTTCTACATAGAATTTCATTTTTAGATGCCTCATCATTCATTTCTTTTTGTTGGGCTTTTTAGTTGTTTTCAGTTCTTTGAATTTTGATTTGAAAAATATCTTTGAACATGTTGGAAAATTGAACCCTGAAAGATTTTTGACAATAGATACCCAAATGCTAGATTAAACCATATGAAATATTAATTGACATTTTAAACTATTAAAAACTGGCAATTACATATGGTTCAATCTAAAATCATGTGTTAAAATGCCATGTTTACTACAACTTAGCAATCTCTGCCGATTTTAATGGAAAAAAGTTATATCTCATCACTTTAATTTTTATTTGATTACTTTTATGATTCTTTTATTCAGGAATCTGGGTTGTGTGCTTACCATGTGCAAAACAGTATGAGAGGCATAAGGATACAATAAAGACTAAGAACAGAGGGAACTTGTCTTTATGATGTTTATAAGTTTATTAGAGGAAATTATTAATCAAGTATTCTTAATTTAATATATAAAAATGCTATGACTAACATGTGCTAAGAGAATCTACAAAGTGACATTTAATTTAAATTGGGAGGCTTATGGAACGTTTCCCTGTGAAATGAGATTCAAGCTGTTATCTAAATGAGGAGTACATTCAACTGATGAGGAATGGGCAGAAGGGAAGTTGAGACAGAAGGAAAACTGCGTTTAAAGGCTTTATGGCAAAAAGATAGCATCACACATTTAGGGACTTGAAAGAGGATCAGAGTGGCTAGAACAAAGATAAGGAAGTTGAGGTATAGTATGAGTTGAAGTTGGACAGGTCAAGGAACCAGGCTATACAAGGTATTATTATCTGGATTAAGAATATTCTTCTTCTCATAACAGCAATGGGAAAACATTGTAGCATTAAGTAGGAGTGCAGAAACATCTTCTTATATATACTAAGGTGGATTAAGATTGGATGTGGGGAGACCAATTAGGAGGTGTTTTTATTAGTCCAGGAAAGATATGATAGTAGCTTGGACTAGGGAAGTGGGGGTAGAGTCAGAAAGAAGGTAATAGATTGGGAGCTATTTGAACAACTGAATGGATGCTTGTACTGTTTATTGAAATGGGGAACACTGGAAGAGGAAGAGGTTTGGAGGTAAGATAATGGGTTTGGAGGAGTTTGAGGAGATTTTCAGACCCCAAGTGGAAACGTCACGTACACGAGCAGAGCTCAAAGATGGTTTAGAGGATTTTAGGCTGGTGATCCACTTACTTTTTGAGTTTTAAAGCATATGTATTTATTATTTCTATCTTATATGTACTTACTGTAATTTAAACAATTAAAGTAAAAATGTTATAGAGTAAGATAAACATCTATATCTTCATAACATATAATGTCCAAGATTTATAATTTGTTCAATAAATTTTAATAACCTTGTATGGTACATAAAAAATGACATGATAATGTGGCACTATTTTAGTAATTAAAAAATATATCTTTATGCATGTACATAATGTAATATGTGAGATATACATATCACAAAAAAATGAGGGGAGAGTTGAAATGTGAATGTGAAGATCATAGATAGGCTATATTTGGGGTGTAGGACAATTACAGGTAAATTTAACTTTCTAATATTTCTAATTTTTTTCACTGTGCATATAGGATCCTTATAATGCATGAGGGGAAAATAAGTTTAAATAAGAGACTGGTATAGAGGATGGATCAGGATCAGAGATTGGGGACTGGAATGAGAATGATTTGTAGAGCTTTTACCATATGTTACAACTTTGAATTATCTGATTCTCAAGCTATATCCAAAGTTCAGGTGGAAAAAATACTTTTGGAGGAAATACATTTTATCCTTTTTTTGTAGTTTTTTCAATGCAACAAACCAGACCATCTGGAAACTGTGCTCAGATAGAGGTTTTACCCTGAGAACATCATTCACTGAGTTCTGCTTTGGCATATGTCTTTGGCCTACTCAGAGGAATGCTAAGCAAACACCTATGGGAAATTTTCTTTTGCATTTATGACACTGTGGTTGAGGACACTGTCCTCTTAATTACCCATACAAAGAATTTCTTGAAACTCAAATATCAGAAATGCCTAAGCCCTTAAGGAATGTGTATATCTTGTTTATATGGACAGTGTAAACAAATTTACTAATTGTGTTTCCTTTTATGTTTGTTCACTAAGAAGCTCAGAGACATATTTAAAGCTTAACTTTCATAAATGATTGGGACTCTTTGACCTGAATGTCCGTGTTATAACTTCACTCCCATCTTGTTTCTATTTTCTCCCTTTCTATTTTTTTCCAGTTTTAATTTTTCATTCATTTATATTTGTCTACTTTATTGTATGGATTGTTATGTGTCTTCTATAATTCAAAAGAAAACCAATTAGATAATAGAAAAATGGAAACTGTTCATTCAAAAGTGAAAAATGAAGCTGTGGGTTTGAAAGAGATCACTTAGAAATAGAGAGTAAAGTAAAGACAAAATCAGGTCCAGGATTTGGTATTGTGGAACCTATGCATTTAATTACTACATAGAGGCAGATAATTAGAAATAATTCTAATTATTGAGAATTAATAATGCCATGGAAGAGAGGCTGAGGGGGTAGGAGGTGATCAGGACAGTTGGAAGCCAAGAGGCAATAGCCACCTGTGAGGAATACTACTAAAAGGTCAAGGAAGTCGAGGATTAAAATGCTCACTGGATTTCTCAATAAGGCTCTTTGGGTAGAGTGCTGGAAAAAGAGTTCAGATTTGAATGTCTTGAGAAGCAAATAACAGGTGAAAAATGGAGATATAAAATATAAGCAATCCATAAGTTAATGTTTGTTAGATACTTTTATTTCTTCTTTTGTGAATTCTCTGTTTGTTACTTTTGTTCTTTTTATATTAGAGATATATATTTTTATTAGTGTTTAATAATATGTTATATATTCAGCATTTTTTATACTGTGTCTGTTAAATATGATATAAACTCCTTTTTCTCCTGGTGTTGTTAATGTAACATTGATATCAACTGGAGTTCTGCTAGTTATCTAAGAGACACTTCTAATTTCACCTTACTTTGTGATAATTTTATGTTTCATTCATTCAATTAATACACATTTATTGCTTTCATTATGTACTCAGGATTAATTTTATAAGAATTTTCACTTGAATTTGATAGTTTTAATTGAACTTTCACAGCACACTACAGCAGTAATTTTAGTGGCTGCAAATGGGATATTTTAAAATCCTTGAATAAGGACTACAAATTGTAAAAGGAGCTAAAGATTCATAAAAAAATTTCTAAAATTAATCTTTTCCAAAGCACAGTTTTAGTTACTATTTTGCAAAGAATGCAAATGTAAAGCAGTTTATCTTGGGCTAAGCTCATGCAGTTTATCATCTGGGCTAAATAATGAGTCAAGTCTTATCGTAATAAAGAATATAACTGCATGGGCAGTGGCTCTCCCTAAAGTAGAGAAGAATGAGGAGATTGGCTCAGGCACTAGAATTAAAGACTGATAAAGATGTTTTTTAAAAAAATTTATCAAAGTATTTATAACCATAATGTTTAAAACAATGGTAAAATTTACCACTATACATTTAGATAATTTGTTACCACATTCAGGCCTTATGATTTTTTAAGACTATATATTTTTATCTGTCCATAATAAGCTTCAAAAGAAATAGAGGTTCTATGAATACTTTGCATAACAGCTTTATGAGAAGCAAATTTTTAAAAGTATAGCATATAAGATAAATTTTTATCTATTTGGCTAAACACATAACTTACTTCAGTTAAATTAAATATTTATTTTACTAATTATTTATGTCAGGTGTCCCTGGGTTTGAAGAATATAAAGTATTTTTTGCTGTGTTTGTTAATGCGTTTGAATTATTAAATAAAACATATTAAATTACTTCCTTAAGGTTTCCAGGTAAAAAACAGTGACTGTCACTTTAAAAATTCTTTAAATATTTTAATCAATACTGGACCTTATGCCCTGAAATTGTCGCTTACAATACGTAAATAAGCCTTCCTAGAATTTCTAACTTAACTTAAAAAATGTGCTTAGAAAATGGAAGAAAATATTTTCTATTTTCTAATATCCCTGTATGTCAAGTGGGATATGCCATAAATTTTTAAAAAGATAATATTTCTGTTATAAACTGTTCTATTAATTTTCTAACACCTGCATCCTCAATTAAAACGTAGGTAATATATATGTAAGATGTGTTATATATACATGTAAGACATGTAGCATAAACAAGTGCTACATTCTAATTTAAACCTGTAGTCACCACAACTCCTTAGGAGCTATAAGAGAGTATAGAGGTTAAGAATAGTACAGGTCCTGTAGTGGACTGCGGTGGTTTGAAGCTCTGCTGAATGATCTTGGAAAAGCTGAGCACCTTTTACATAAATGTTATGTTTAAATGTTACATTTCAAAATGGCAAATTTGGGAAGGATGGTGGAGAGAAACAGCGACTCTTCATTGGCAAATAATTCCAGTGTGTGTGTGTGTATGTGTGTGTGTGTGGTGAAGTAGCCTTACAGGCAAAAAGAACTATGTAGAACTTAAAGGTGATTTCTTGGCCTATAAAAACATAGATTTGCAAGAATTTCTAACAAAGCAAAAGGACAGGATGTTTCAGGATAAGATCAGAACCTATGATAGTAGAGTTATCAATATTACATTAAAAATGTGGAATTAGAAAGCAAGCAACTCTCCCAGTGCAGAATGAGTGCAAAACACTTAAAGGAAAATAACGCCTTTACTCAACAAAATGTGTGACTGTTGGCTTGAGTTTCTCCATTTGTAAAATACAGGTGTTCATTAAGGAAGCATCTACAATACTTTCAAGTCTAAGATTTCTGAGGTCATAGGAGGTTGCAAGTATTTTGCTGCAGCTGAAGGAAAGCCATAAGTGCCTGAGTCAAAGCTGAAGTAGTTTTAAACCTGAGAAGATCTTTTTGATTTTAGGCAGGGATACACAGTGAGTTCAGTACATTTTCCATTTAGGCTGGGAGGATACAACTCAGTTTACATTAAATGGGATTAGAAAACACACACAATTCAATAATCAAGTGTTAGTATCACAGTCTAAATGATGTATTCCTTTATCAGTTAAGACCTAATTAGGGTTTATATAACTTTATGGCTATTTCAATAAAGCATTAATTATATAGGGAAAGATAATTTCTTGAGCATACACTGTTAACTATGGTCTGTATGGGTCAGGGAGTCCATGCAACCATACCCAAAGGCACCATAACTCACCTGAACTTTCTAGGATGGGTCAACCTTGCCAACTTGAATCAATAAAATTACTGCAGATACCACAGGAGTAGTATTTTCAGTTCATGTTTGATAAGACACCAATGCAGAAAGATTCTGTGGACTGGTAAACTATTGAGAATTCTAACTGTTATAGCTGTATACCCTTGGATTCTAAAAATTATCTCTATTTTTGTAATCCATTTATGTCAGTTGCTCAAAGGAAACTATTTTTTTAAGTTTATTCTTTTTTAAAATTTTTATTTATTTATTTATTTATTTTTGGCCACGTTAGATCTTCATTGCTGCCCGTGGGCTTTCTCTAGTTGCGGTGAGTGGGGCTACTCTTTGCTGTGGTGCGCGGGCTTCTTACTGTGGTGGCTTCTCTTGTTGCAGAGCACGGGCTCCAGGTGCACGGGCTTTAGTAGTTGTGGCTCGCAGGCTCAGCAGCTGTGGCTCGGGGGCTCTAGAGTACAGGTTCAGTAGATGTGGCACACGGGCTTTGTTGCTCTGTGGCATGTGGGATCTTCCCGGACCAGGGATCAAACACATGTCCCCTGCTTTGGCAGGTGGATTCTCAATCACTGCACCATCAGGGAAGTCCCAGGAAACTAATTTTTTAATTAACAGTTTTAAAAAGTTTTTCAGTATCTGAACTGAGTATGCTTCAGATTTTGTTGCAAATTGTATGCTCCTAAATTTTGAATAGTTTTGGTAATTGAATAATGTTTTCTAGTAAAGAAGTAGTAAAGAATAAGTAGTATTCATTGATTTCAAACCAGTGAGTGTGATGAAATAGCATTACATTATCAATGAAAATAACTCCAAGACCATTTCAGATTTTATATAAATATTGGCAGAAAGTGATTGGGAAAATGACCTTTTTTCCCCTCGCAGACTTGAAATACCAAATTCACAAACTAAATTTTCACCATATTTCATAATGTACCATTAATTTCAGTAACATTGTGAGAATTTTATAACATGATATGCTAATGCCTCTCCTCCAGATCAGAACAAAGAAAAATAAATAAAACAAAAACAAAAAATAAAGATGCTCAAACCAGTTATTTGTAGTGAGGTGGATGGACCTAGAGTCTGGTATACATAGTGAAGTAAGTCATAAAGAGAAAAACAAATACCGTATGCTAACGCACATATATGGAATCTATAAAAATGGTACTGATGAACCTAGTGGTAGGCCAGGAATAAAGATGCAGATGTTGAGAACGGACTTGATGACACAGCGGGGGAAGGGGAGACTGGGATGCAGTGAGAGAGTAGCATTGACATATATACACTACCAAATGTAAAATAGATAGCTAGTGGGAAGCAGCCTCATAGCACAGGGAGATCAGCTCTGTGCTTTGTGATGACCTAGAGTGGTGGGATAGGGAGGGTCAGAGGGAGGCTCAAGAGGGAGGAGATATGGTGGTATATGCATACATACAGCTGATTCACTTTGTTGTACAGCAGAAACTAACACAACATTGTAAAGCAATGATACTCCAAAAAAGATGTATTTTAAAAAATGCTCAAACCAAAGAAACATTCCTTTCTATCTTGGTAGAGCAAGATTAGATGCAATTTCACTTGTTCTCCAACTTGGGGCTAATTTTATTTCTTTTTGTACTCACCTCTGTCCCTACAAAAATGAAGGGGTGAGATTCTTGTGGAAAATCAGAGATAAAGGGGAAAGGAAGATTGGCAGTTTCAGAGGCTTTTAAAATGTGGTTTTATGCTTACTTATCCTAGTTAGTGGCAGCTAACCACTGCTCCTTCAATTTAACCCCCTGGGCGTGGCATTTGAAATTTGTTTCTAAAGCTTTATGTCATCAAGACCTCTGTGCTCACTATTTCAAAATAGTAAACACAGAGGATTGACTTATGGGAAAAAAGTAGTTTTTTCTTATTTTTTCTCATAATGGTGGCTTAATGTAGTAAGAATTAATATTAAGCCTCATTTTATTTTGAACAAGTTCGTTAATATAGAAAAAAAGTGTTTTCTTCTTTTCACAGATGAGGACATTGTTACTTGAAGTTAAAGTGACTTCAATCCCCTCCCGCCGGCCTCCATGCATGCCCCTTGCAAGCTGCCAATCACAAAATGAAGACTAAAATCAACTGGTGTGTTTCTTTTTTAGCATAATATTGAATTAAAATGTAACTATCAGTAACAGGTAGAGGTTTACCATTGTGTTAACACAGTATGCATAGTCCATAATGTTCAATATGAGAAAGAAAATACTCACAGAAATTTCATAAACTGGAACCTGAGGACAACTGTTGGAGGTCTCTCCAGCTTCTTAAAATTGCTTGAGAATCTCAGAATCCCCACTGTAGATTGGGGGACATTCTAAAAGATTATCTTCAACAGTTATAAAGTGGTGTGCCTCATTTCTTTTTTTTTTTCTTTCTTTTTTTTTTTTTGCGGTACGCGGGCCTCTCACTGTTGTGGCCTCTCCCGTTGCGGAGCACAGGCTCTGGACACGCAGGCTCAGTGGTCATGGTTCACAGGCCCAGCCGCTCCGCGGCATGTGGGATCTTCCCAGACCGGGGCACAAACCCGTGTCCCCTGCATCGGCAGGTGGACTCTAAACCACTGCGCCACCAGGGAAGCCCGGTGTGCCTCATTTCTTAACCACTTATTCTTTGGGCTTTTTGCTGCCCATCATCTGAATGATTTGGATGCCATCTTCCAGACACAGGGTTTACCCATCTCATGGCCTTCACAGATTACTGGAAGTGAAATCTACCTGAAACACTGTGGAAACTGCTAGCTGACGGCAATCATTTGGAGGGAGCTTGTTGCCTCTGATGGATCCTTCATAACTGGGAGACCAAACCAGTGTTGGCCTTGGGGCAAGGATGGGGAAGGGGATGGGTGGTGATGAGGACCAGCAAACCAGAGGGAGGAGAAGGGTAACTTATCATTCATTTCTCTGACAGAATAATGACTGACAGAAGGAAGGCCCAAAAGTACATTTTACAGATAACATAATTTTTGTGGCAATTGCTTGAAGCCATCTGAGAAAATGTGCGAGTACTAAGCAGCGTTTCTAGCTGAGTTTGTCCTACTTGGAATGACAGATTTTCCCCATTTCTCTCATTTACCTTCTTCAGTCCTTCTAGATGCCCTTAATGGGGATCAGGGGGATTAGGGTGGGAGTGGGGAGGCCATAGAAGCAGAAACCAGTTCAGCCATTAGAGGACTACCAATGGGTTAGTGACCTCCTTTCTTCAAGAACTTTTAACTGGTCCCTTTCCTTTTATCAAACCCATTTTGTCACCATTTCCTTTGTAACCTTATCCCACCGCCCAGCTCCTATCTCTCCCTCCCCCTCCTTCTCCCTCCCGGGTCTTCTCCTCACCTGTCCACTGCAATGGCCGTCATAGAGTAGATGCTGGCGAACACCGCTGTGATAGGAAAGAAGTTCTGGAAGCGACAGTAGTTGGCGCCGAAGTACCACTCGCTGTGAAGCGCATAGATGAAGTTGACCAAGGTGTTGAAGGCGGCCATGGAGGCGTCGGAGAAAGCCAAGTTCACGAGGAAGTAGTTGGTGACGGTCCGCATGCGCTTGTGGGCCAGGATGATCCAGATGACGATGAGATTCCCGAAGACCGCCACGGCCACTACCACGCCGTATGCTAGGGACCAGAGCGCAATGCGCCAAGACGGCTGCACGAACTGGTTGGTGAGGTTGGCCCGGAACTGCGAAGGCGCCGCGGAGGCCGCGGGCAGTCCCAGCGTGGAGGAGGAAGCGGAAAGATTGCCGGCTTGGACTAGCAGTTGCAGCCACTCAGCCTCAGCCTCTCCCTCGGCTGCTCCAGCCTCGAGCGCGGCACTCGGGTTCCCGGCGTCCGCACCCGCTGTTCCCCCGTCCGTCCAGTTCGCGGCTACGGGGAGCGAGACCATAGCGATAGGTCGGCAACCCGGCTCCCCTCACTCATCCACTGTCCGCCCGGGCCGTCTCCCTGGAAGTTCTTCTCTGCTTCCCGGTAGCTTTGCTGCTCAGTGGACCTCAGCCCCGCCCGAAAGCGAGGTAGAAAGGTACCCACAGCCCTTGCTGGTTAAGGTATGCTTTGAACCTGCAGGTGATGGGGAGAAGGGAAGCACTTTCCCCGAGGAGTCTGCGAATCTAGCAGGCTGGAAGGATGAGACAGTCGGAAAAAGAGATGCTAAGGGCAGTCGCCCGCGGAGAACTCCAGGGTCGCCCCTGCGCGAGTTCCCGGGCACCGGCCGGAGCGCTGAGGATCGGGGGCTGCTGCGAGCTTTCTAGTTTGTTATAGTGCCCTGCTTCCGTGACGTTGTGCGGAACTGACGAGCCCCTTCTCGGGATAAGATTGCCCTCCTTTCCTCCACCCCCGCCCTTTGGGTTTCATTCATTCGCTACTCGGCGGGTTGATACACTGAAGGAAGAGCTGCCCTTTCTCATACGTAATTAAAATCATTACAAGATTGCTTTTCGTCTTTTAACTTCAAGATATTTTGCTGAGGTCCCTGCTTTCAGACATTTACTGTGGACTATTATTTTCTAAACCAATTAAACCATTCACCCGTAAAGCAAAGGCACGGTCCCCGGAGATTTTTCAGCTAGGGCTAGAGCATGTGTGGGTGCAGCCTGCTGCGGACTGTGGGCACCGAGCGCTTTGTTAGGTGCCACTGGTTTTTGGAATTTCACTCAACTTTCTGCTTGTGTGTTTCTATTCGCCCTTCTCAGATCCCGCTTCTTCTCGTTCCCCCTTCCCAAATCCACCCATTTCCCACTTCCTCTAATCTCTATCTCCAGAAATCCGACCCCTCCTCTCCCCCAGGCAGAGAGAGACTATGGTTTTTCTTGGAGGACTCTGCTCAGGTTGGAATGCCATAAAACAATGAGGGTAAATCAGAAATTCCAAGATGTAGATTTTCTTGAAACACAAGGACAAGACTTGAATTTCTTCATTGCTCTGGGATGAAAGTATCCTGTAAGCAATCTAAATACATACACATGGCTATACGGTTTTGGACATTTGGAGCCTTAGTTTTCAGGGCCTGACCATGAGGACACACTGATGAGGATGCAAGAATAACCTTAATTTCCTGGGCAGACAGGCAGGCCTGACTTCTGAGCTTTGGGTGAGAGCAGGTGAGCTGGAGTGTTCTGTGGAGTGCAAGCTGGAGCCTGTGCTTAGGTGGATCTCACAGACAATTTATCAAGATGTTCTGGGGCCAAGACTCTCTTTTATTAGTCTCTTGAGAGGCAGGTGAGAAGAGATTTAGGGTTACACGTATTTTAGTAATCCCCCCAAAACACATGAACTCTTTTTTTTCCCACTTGAACTCTTTGAGCTTTGATTTCCTCACTTGAAAATGAAGATTTTTTAAAAATCTAATTTTCAGGGTAATGATGGGGATGAGTAGTTTCAACAGCCGTTCGACAATACCAGGCAGGAGGGAGACCTCAATAAATGTTAGTGCCCTTCTCTCTTGTTACAATGTGCATTTCATCTAAACATTTTCAGGTAAGATGTATTGGAGAGCAAGTTTTATTTGCTTCAAGAGAAAGTAGCTTGTGATTTCTGAACACTGTATTCTTCAGTTTCCCAGTTAAGTATCTATTCTTTAAAAACCTGGATTATTGCATAAGTGGACTTAGGGTGATTGGTAATGAATAATACTTTCCTTCTTATAGTGTTTATGACAAAAAGGTAGTGTACAGAAGTAAGTTTGAGGCAACCTGATAATAATTCTGTGGACACAACCCTACTTCAAAATAAATGCATGCTGAAAATGATAATTATCAAGGTTATTAGTTGCTATTTCTTCCCAGAAAGACCTGCAAAAACATGTGATAAATCATAAGTTAACAGACTCCACACTTCCTGCTTATTAATTCTAAATTAAATCGTTTTCTTTTGAAAGGCAAATTACTTCTTTCTGTTAATTCACCATGTTGGGAAATGACTTGAGTTACAAGTGAAAGCCTCTTTCTTCCTTAATGAAATCAATGGATAATTGTTAAAAAAAATTCCTTTGTATGAAACACACCATTTATCAAGATTACAAAATGGGTCATGGTTTGGTAATTATGCATATTTTGATCAAATATTTACAGTTGTAAAATCAGTTGTGTGGAAATCTATTCAGTTTACACTGCTGTTTTACTTATCCATACAGAGCATTATAAGTTGTGATTTTATCCTTATTGGACTTACACATGAGTAGAAGATATGATAAAAATTGATTGGTGATAGAATTAGAAGAAGTTACAATGAAAGACGTTTAAAGAGTTGTTTTCTTTCAGAGGAAGAGAGGGATCCAGCTCATGGCTTTCCTTTTAGATCTGCCTTACATAGAGAGACTTTCCCTGTGTCCCAGTAGAGTAGTTGTTGTTCATGCGTTGCTTCAGTCATTCCTTCAATGTGTATTGAGTGTACTTCCTTCCAAATCTGTACCAAATATTAGGGATGTAGCAATGAGACAACCAGGTACGAACCCTGTCCTCATGGAGCCTGTAGTCTAGTAGTGTTTTTGACATTAAAGCAAGTGTTGAGGGTAGTAAAATAGGAAGATGCAGAGAAAAATGGGAGTATGTAACTAAGTAGGAGGATGTGTGCCTACTGGATTCTGTTAACTTCACGTAAAACACTTCTTTATGAGGATAAAATGAAGTGCCAAAAAGAAAGATAGACTTAGCAGAAACTTATGGCTTGAAAAATGGGAAGGTTTAGGAGATAACGGTTAAGGAGGAAGTTTCCCAACTAAGAGAATCTGGTGAATAATCTGGCCATAGTAGCTCCAGAATCTGAATCTTGCTCTTATCTGAGCCTACTTTTCTGTTTTCCTAATTCTTTCTCATCCTCTTTCACTTACCGTAAGAGCTCCAAAAGCCTTAGCCTTGGACCACTGAGGAAAGGAGCAGGGAGGCTGAGAAAATGTTGACCCACTAGAAGGTAACTTAGAGAGAATTCTATACTCCCACATTTAAAACCTGGGAGTGTGTGTGAGTATGCACCTATGCAAATGTATGAGGATCCTGGAAAATAAGCCAAGCATGGTATCCTAGGAGACATTAATAGGTTTTAGATAATAGTGTGTAAAGCTTGGTTTGACTGAATAATTGTAATACAAATTACGATCATTTATGTGAGTACTTGCAGTTTATTCCTAATGACCAAGAAATGTTTGCCTATTTTATTATGCATAATAGATTACATTTCTTCCAAATATTATTTACTCTCCATATTTTTGCTTAGAATACATACTGGTGATGTGCCCCAGTAATTTGCTAACAATTTATATTAATAGAATGGATGCTGGTCATATATTATTTTTTCCTCTTTTACAACTCAAGGAAACAATATGGCATATTTCATGCTTGTATTTTTATTTTAACAGGCCTCCTAAAAATAAACATATCAGGGTAGAATTTCAGGTAGTGTTGCTGCCTAGTGAAAAAGTTATTTTCAGAAAGAAAAAGTCAAATTTCCAGATTTCTGTCTCTGACAATAATCTTCCGTGTGACAGTTCTCCCACACTTTTAGCTTCAGTATGTTCATTGTTTCCCACTATGTTGATATATTTTTTTCTTTTCACCAGTGTCAGATCCTGATAGTCCACTCTTTGCTGCTTGCTTTATTTTTTTCCTTTATTATTTCATCGTGTCTGCTTTGCAGTTACACTGGGTCATTTCCACCCTCTGAGTTATGGACTCCAATAATCAGGCTGCTGAGTATTGCTGACAATCAACAATCGATCATCTCCACTTAATTGTGTAGATAGCTACTTAGTAATTCTTGCTGTCTACCAGACCCTCTTTCCATGTGGGCCTGTGATCGGTTCTCAGCTGTTCTGCAATTCTCTTTCTTCTCCATCTTCCCCTCTATGCTCAGCAAATTATGTTATTTACAGTTTATCTCATAAAACTAAGACCACCAGCCAAGAACTTCACATTTCTGTGCATTTCATCCATCTTTAAGTCATTTATTATTGTCTCTGTGAAAGTGGTTTATCTTCTTTCATCTGTACTATGTGTTCTTTCAACAATTCTTATCCTCTCTCTCTCTCTCGAACACCTCTTTTTTTAAATAGCCCTTTCCTGACCACATTCCATTTTAGTTACCACTTTTCTCTCTCTTCTTTTATTTCTAGATGAGCTTTTTAAACAAAATAGCTAAATTTAATATTTCCACTTCCTCACACAATATCTTTAGGTAATAAAATTCTTAATGCTCTTTTGTCAGTGTTCTGTCCTATCGATTACCTGCATGTTAAACAGATTTCCACTTTCCATTCTTAACTTTCTTGACCTCTCTGTAACAATAGCATTTGACATTTGCATTAGTTTCCTAGGGCTGTCATAACACATTACCACAAACTGAACGGCTTAAAACAGAATTTATTCTCTCACAGTTTGGGAGGTTGGAAATCTGAAATCAGGAGGTAAGCAAGGCTGTTTTTTTCTGGAAGCTCTGAGAGAGAACCTGTTCCATGTCTCTCTCCTAGTATCTGCTGTTTGCTATCAATCTTCAGTGTTCCTGTGTTTGTAGATACATTACTCCAATCTCTGCTTGTCATCACATGATATTCTTCTTGTGTATCTTTACATCACCTCCCTGTGTGTTTTTATGTGTCCAAATTACCGTTTTCTTATAAAGACATCAGTCATTGGATTAAGGCCAACCACAAACCAGTATACCTCATCTTAACTTGCTTACATCTGCAAAGACCCTATTTCCAAATTATGTCTTTACCTATATAAAAGATGTTCACTTTATCCCAACACGCTCCAAAGTTTTATGTATTCCAATGTCAACTATAAGTCCAAAATCTTATTTAAATATGAACTCAAAAGGCCCCGAATCTTATCATCTAAATCAGGTATGCGTTAAAACTCTGGGTATAGTCCGTCCTGTGGCAAAATTCCTCTCCATCTGTGGATCTTTGAAACTAGAAAGCAAGTTATCTATTTCCAAAATACAATCATGGGACAGGCATGGAATAAGCATTCCCATTTGAAAAGGGAGATAATGGACGGAATAAAAGAATCACAGGTTTAAAGCAAGTTCACAATCGAGCAAGACAAAATCCATTAGATGTAAGGCATGAGAATTATCTTCTGTGGCTTGATGCTCTGTACTCTGGGTCTGTGGAGGGTCCATCAGTCCCTGCCTCTGGGGCCACCAAGGCCCTATTGGTTCCTGCCTCTGGGCTCTTGGTGGTGGTCCTGCCATCTTAGCTTGAGGTGGTCCCATCCTGTTGGCCCAAGGAGGTGGTAACCCTATTCTCTAGAACTGAGGAGGTGACATCCCTGCTGGCCTCTCAGCCACCTTTGGAGTTGTTCTTCCCTTTTCCTGAAAGGCAACACACATTTACAGCCTAGTATCTCTAGTAATCCATTTCCTTTTTCCTACCTACAGAATTCCAGAAGTCCAACAGCTCTTCTTCATTTCATCCTGTCTCTGTCTGCTTCAGTCCAGGATAGCAGTGTTTCTGCTAAGATGGTTGCTTGGATCCATCACATGCCTAATCTTTCCAGCAAAAGTTTGTCCAGCCACACTCTTGGTGTTTTCTTCAGAGCACAGTATTCTCATCTTTTGCCATATGGACAGGCTGAGAATTTTACAAACTGTCCCAAGTTTTCTAGTTCCTTTTTGCTTAGCATGCCTTCCTCAAGTTATCACTTTCCTCTTGCACTTTATTACAAGCAGCAACTAGAAACCAAGCCTGACCTTCCATGCTTTGCTTAGAAATCTCCTCAGCTAAATATCCAAGTTCATCAGTTACAAGTTCTACTTTCCAAAAGCAAAACACCATTCAACCAAGTTTATAACAAAGATAACATTTCTTCCAGTTTCCAATAACCTATTTCTTATTTTCTTCTGAGATCTCACCAGAATCCCCTTTAACAACTTTATTTCTAACAGTCTCCTCAAGGCAATTTAGGTTTTTACTACCTTACTTTCTTCTGAGGTCTCACCAGAATCCTCTTTTACAACCATATTTCTAATAGTCTCTTAAAGGCAATTTAGGTTTTTACTACTGTGTACCTCAAAATTCTTCCAGCCTCTATCTACTACCCAACTTCAAAGTCAATTTCACATTTTTTAGTAGTTTTTACAGCCTCACCCCACTTCCTCACAATGTAACCCACAGTATTATTATTAATTTCTTCATTCTTAACTTTCTCTCCCTCTACAACACCGTGGAACAACTGTCTGCTGCTTTCTCCTTCCTCCCTACATCCAAACAATGTATTTTAAGGCTTCACTTACTCTGCCTACCATTTATTCTTAGTGTTTTCAAAGATTACTTTCTTGATCCTTTGCCTTTATTACTCTATATACTCTCCCTGAGATATCTACTGTATGCAAATGCAAATCTTTGCTACCATTAGTCTTGATGTCTACCAGATCTACTTCTCCATGCTCATATACTCAGCTACCTACTGGACATTTCCCTTCAGCTGTTCTACAGTCACTTCAGACTCTACAGTACCCAAATTGAACTCACCTTCAAGGTCTTAAACCTGTTCTTTCCATTTTTTCCCCATGTTGATAAGGAAATAAATCTGGCTGAATTTAATTCTCCAAACTAGAAACTGGGGAATTATTCTAGATTTTTTTTGCATCTGTCTTTCTCTCCTTATTCCACAAATCCAATCTCTTACCAACTCCAGTAGAATAGATTCAGCATTCTTAGAAGTTCTTACACCCACAGAAGAAGTAATAATTATTTAAAGTAGGAAAGTGTCCGCTGGTGGATTCCTACTTTCAGCCTCTATTACTTCATCTGTGGGTTCTGTGACAGGCTCATAATGGATCACTCTTATGAATGGATCACTGCTGATTTTAGTCAGTACTGCTCCTGTCAACTATTCTTTACAATGGCTTAGAGAGATCTTTCTAAACATAAACTAGATCAGTCAATTCCCTGCCAAAAATCTTTCAGTGCAAAGCAAAAAGGCCCTTTATTATTAGGTCCCTGTTTGCTTTTTAAACTTCATCTTTTACTTCTCCCTTGCATTGTTCTTCTTTTTAACTATCTAAAACTACTGGTAATTCTTCCAACATATCTTATTCTTTTATATATCATGTTTTCACAGTTTTTGTCCCTCTTCCTAGAATACCTTTTCCCTTCCTATAATTTATCACATGTTTTTTAGATTTCATTTTGATTATTTCCTTTATCTTGGAGAAGCTTCTTATGATGGGGCAGTCTATCATAGTACCCTGTTTCTGTCATTAGGTTGGCTCTTTTCACAACATCCTGTAATTATTGATTTACCTTTATGTCTTCCCAATTAAACTACAAGATATTTAAGAGCCAAGTATGAACTTTATTCAGATGGCTAGCTTAGAATCTGTAACAAGTATATGTTATTGGAATTACTAAATGCTTAATAGACCAGCTCTTCTTTCTATATATTATATTAAGTTAACAACCCTAAATTGAATTATTTATGAGCACATTTGATTTATAAAAATATAAATTACCTTTCCAAAATAAAGTTTATTTTATTGGGTTTTTTATTTATAGGTGAAATTTATGTTGTATTGAAAATGGTAATTTTAGAAGTTAGTCCATGTTTTCAATGATGTTAGGAAGAAGTAATTCTGTTTTATGTAGGAAAATACACTGGTACATTTTACTTAAGAAATGATGCACTGGTCTTTTTCCCCCTTATCCCAGAGACTTTGAGGTTAATACTATCTACCATTATCACTAGATTCACAGAAGATCATATTAGATTTTATTTTGATAGTAAGTTCATAATTGTCTCAAGATACTTACATATTCTTGTGCACTTAATAGAATGGCATAATTTTATGAATTCATTTGATTTACACACATACGCACACAGAGTATTTGAATCCCACATTCATTCCTTGTAACAAAATATCATATTAAATATTCACAAAACTTCAGTTTTTGTTCCCCTTTTATATAAAATATATATTGAAAATGAGGATTTTCTTCTATTTCTAGGTAACCTCACTAGAAATATTTCTCTCACACCCTCTAATTGCATATTAGTAGAAAGAAAAAACATGTCATCATACAGAGGACTATGTTAATTTTATATCATAATTAACTTTCCTTGAAAACGTACAATTTTCACAAAACAGAACCTTATATTAACTTTCTTGTTTTACTCATTTTTTTCATTTTGTATCATGATTCAGTTACATAACTCTTATTTCTCTGGTATAATTTTCTTTTTTTTCTTTTCTTTTCTTTTCTCCCTTTCTTCCTTCCTCCCTCCCTCCCTCCTTCTCTCTCTCTCCCTCTTTCTTTTTTCTTTCTAACAGGATACAACAAATGCTCATAAGTTTGGATATTTACAAACATCTTTTTTTATAGGCTTTATCTGGAAAGATGATGTTTTTTTCCTGGGTTTATAAAAGACTTGAAACCTCCAGTGGTGTGGCAAGAAGCTACTCAGCATTCACTCAGTCAGAAAATATTTATTGAGCTTCTATTGTATGCTAGGTGCTGTTTTAGGCATAGAAATTGTACAGGACTTATGCTTTGATGCAGCTTGACTGTAGAGTTTTTCTAAATGTACTGTACCTTTTTCTTGGGGGCAGATACTATGAAAATATATTACCTTTTAAAGATTGATTTTACATTTAATTTAATTAAAATAACTTATTTATGGAGCATTTATTCTGCAAGTCACTGTAGTGACATAGAGTTTACTTCATCCTTAAATACTACTAAAGTACAGGAGGTACCTACTTTACAGATGAGAAAACAGAGACTTCAAGAGGTTAATTTGTGCAAGACCACAGAGATGGTAAGTAGAGGGAGAAACTTCACAGTATCCAGAAATTAACTCACTCACAATGTTTGAACAATTCAACGTTGAAGGTTTTAACATTTATTTAAGGTTTTATTTAAGAAGAGTTTTAAATTAGATAGTGACAACTCATCTGCTGTATATAGATATTACAAACCAAGCACTTGGTGGGAAGCAATAAGTAAAAAAACCATGAATCCCTCTCCCCTTCAAATTACCAAGTGCTCTTAATAGCCCTCAAAGCTGGTGTATAAATTATTAAGGAAATAGAATTTGGTATGATATAAAGCAATATATATCCGGAATCTTAATAATAATCTCACTCTTTGAGTTCAATAATTTCACTCCTAGTGATTTGATGTAAGGAAGTAATCAGAAATTCAGACAAAATTACACAAGGATGTATATTGGAGCTATATTTACAAGGTCAAAAATGTAAAAGGCATACATGTAAAATAATTTTAACATGTCCAAAAAATGAATCCTGGTTTTCAAAGAGGGGCTTTTATCCTGTCATTTAAGAGCATGTTTTAAATATTCCAAAATTAGAGATGATGGTTACACAACTTTGTGAATGTACTAAATACCACTGAACTGTACACTTTAAAATGATTAAAATGGTGGATTTTATGTTTTGTAAATTTTGCCTAAAATTTTAAAACATAAAATTTTATGTTATGTGAATTTTACTTAAAACAGGAAACTCTTCCTAAAAAAAGCTAGAGTCAGAAAAATTCATTATCTCAAAACCAGAATTTATACAAAAGAATCAATTCAAGATGTATTCAAGTGAAATTACTAGACCACTGGATTGGTGGATAAGGAAATAACATTAGATGTAACAGGCAAAATAAACTATCTATAGGTTTAATAAATCATTCTGGTTTCAAAATATTACACAATAACATTGCTTGCTGGAATAGAGTTGAGGTATTCTTAAAAATTCTTAGGGAAGTAAAAGTGTGTTCGAAAAAATTTATCCCATTGATTAATTTCTTTTCAAATATAAAGATAACAGAAAGACAGTTTCAAACATGCAGGGTTTTAAGTATAGCACTGATGAGTGTTTTGTAGAAGACAAACAAAACTCCAACAAATCAACAAACAAACAAGCAAACAGATAATTTCTTTGGAATTAACCCAACCAACAAAGGCAGACTGGAGTAGCCACGGTTTAAAGACTGGGACCATGGACTATAGCATATGGATATGAGCCACAGTGATGACTCAGAAATGATTGATACCCTCACTGCCAATGTTTTTAAACATATACATGTACAACATAGTCACAGATTACATGGGAATTGGCTACTACAATCTGAAGAGAAGGTCACATTATTAAAGTCACCCTTGAGAGTCCTCTATATCACCTATAAAGTATAATATGTAC
Organism: Mesoplodon bidens; assembly: GCF_964165515.1. Taxonomy (NCBI): domain Eukaryota; kingdom Metazoa; phylum Chordata; class Mammalia; order Artiodactyla; family Ziphiidae; genus Mesoplodon; species Mesoplodon bidens. Next base: position 71,332,210 of record NC_138176.1, read on the forward strand.
ACATACCATATTTCCTAACAAATAAAATAGCTAGTCTTCAAGCTGGAATATATTGTGTCTTCTTCAGTTTAGCACAAAATAAAGTATTAGATTGTATTTAAAGTCCAGATGGTATAAAATGCTCATTTAAACATTAGAATCATACTTGTTTGTACAAAACCTTTACACAGTGAGAGTTGAGAATGACTAAATTGAAGATTCATGTCTCCCATCTCCTCTTCTCCCTGGGATATGCTAACTGAAAGAAATGAGAAGTGTATTATCTGAACAATGTAAATTATTTCTCTCCCTCCTTTCTTTTCTCCCTACATGTCATTCCTTTTTACCTTCTTCATTTTCCAAGTATATTTATTGGAATTTTAGAAAATTAAATGCGTATTCAATATAATTCCATAGAATTATATAGTGATGATAATTTTGCCACCTGCATTTTTACTTTCAAGCAATTTGGAGACAATTTTCCAAAGAAGTAAAAACATATTCCTACAAATGAATAACAAAATAGTTCTAGTAACATTAGGATTTGTTTATATTTTTGTGTAAGGGGAGAAAGGGTTATATTCAAGCAAGTATATGTGGTAAGTCAGACATCTGCTGATTATCTGCAGAAACTGGGTTTCCCATGTTTATTCAAGAGATACAGTTGACATAATTAAGAGAAAAATTAATCTTTCAAAACCATTAAAGTATCTATTACTATAAATTTAAGAACTGCTGAATTTGAGGGGGGGTGTAGTGGAATAATTCAGCTTCTTTTTAATACTCAAAATAAGAGCTCCTTGGAGATCTCCTATCTGTTAACTGGATCAGAGTTAATCAGTATAATTATAGGATTGCATGATTGGTATATAATTTCTGTGCCACACATTCATTTAAAGGAGGAATCAGAAATTATTATGTATAGGAGGTGCTGATATCTTTATTCACATATGCTTCATTTATGGCTGGCATAATTTTTCATTTGAAATCTGATCACTGCACAAGCTCCACAAAAATTGAAGTATATTAAGGAGAATATAGGTCAAATTTACTCGTAGTAGTGCACAAAATTTTCTGGATACAAATTTATTCCCAAATGTTCTTAGTGGTCTAAGAAGATTTCTAAGAACATAATCTATAAGCAAATCAGCATTTGACGTGGTTTAATCTAAGTATGGTTTAGATTAAAAATTCAAATATAACTAACTCTCTCAGGTACATATTACATTCTAATCTTTGTACTATTATATGCTGACTAGTGTAGTATTCTACAAGTTATTGATCAAGAGGTGAAAAGAAAGCATATACTGTCAATTATGTATCTTTATTTATTTACAAATTATATATATTGCATGATTGCATGAATATATTACAAACATTTAAAATATTCAAAAATGAAAAGGAAAGATGAGGCCATTGACAATAGTCTTGAAAATATACATGTAGCATCTTAGCATGTAATCTCTACACAAAGTAGCTTTGTTCATAGATATGAAAATTCTCCTTACTTCCATAATTAATTAAAAATGATATTAATGATGCTGCATAGCCATTTCCCTCGCAACCTCTACAAACTAGTTGTTAGCAACCCTGCTACTTCCATGGCTGCCTATACAGTTGGGAGTCAGCAGGTGTATGCAGAAATGTCTGTCCTAGGTTTTATAGTATTGATATACTTTCTAATTGACTGAAACATAGATATTTTCCCTTTTTTCTTCCCATAAAATTCTATCTTCTTCCGTGAGAATGTTTGAAGCTCCTCAGTATTTCAATACTAAAGATATGATACTTGATACTGAAGTATTTGTAGGTGTTAGTTTTAGTTTATATTTGTAGGAGCTTTTTGTAGATATGAATATTAATTTATGTTGCAAATATTTTCCCACGTGTTCATTTGTCCATTAACTTTTTGCTATCTTTGTTGTAAAGAAAGTTTTAGTGTTTTGGTAGTCAAATTTGACAATCTTTCCTCTGATGATATTGAATTTTGTCCTGGGAAGACGTTTTCTGCTTTAAGGTATTTTCCTTGAATGTTTTTATAGATTGTGTGTGTGTGTGTGTGTGTGTGTGTATTTAACATGAATTTGTAGTTTGTCTAGAATGTGATAAATGCTTTGAGATAGAAATCTAATATTTTTTTCCAAACGGACAGCTATTTTTTCCACAACCATTTGTAAAATAGTGTCAAATTTCATCTACAAAATAATAAATGCCCTATTTCTCTTATGTTAAATTCTCACATTAACAGAAATCAGTATCTGTATTCACCATTCTGGTCTATTGATCCCATAAGTATTCCTATAGCAAAACCATATGTATATGTTTGTAATAACCTGGTAATTACTTTACTGCCCTATTATTGTTAACTTTCTAAATTAGCTGTTCTTGAACAATTCTCTCTTTTTCAAACTAACTTTAGAATTCACTTTCTAGTTCCATGAGGAGTCCTTTGAGGTTTGTTTGGAATTCTTTTGAATTCATAGACTGTGTTTTGAGGAAATAATATATTTACAATATCAAATTTGTCCATAGAGAAACATGAGAAATCTCTACATTTATTTGTGACTTCTTTTATATCTTTAAACAAAACTTCATGGTTTTATTTTGGGGGGAATGTTATTTGATCTTAACACATTTAGTAAGTTTATTACTTGTATTTCTATAATTTTATTTTTATGGATTCAGAAAGACAAAAGGAAAACTTCCTGTTTTAGTTAACTAGCTTGAATCAAAAAGACAATTATATGTATTTATCTGTTAAAAAAATGGGATAAAAATATTCACCTTCACAGGACTTTTAAATGATTGAGATGATATATGAAAACACTGTTACCTACCTGAAAGATGAAGTATAAGTTGATTTAACTATGAGGATTTGAAGGACCAGGACTAGGCTTTGGGTGTATGGAAATGTTAAGCATTTGGTAGTATATATATTAATACATGCAATGTAAATTAATTTGTATGACATATATCACTTTAATTTTGGTTGTCCAAACTTCTCTGAAGGACAGATTCTATCTGACTTTTAATTATTTCTCTCTTCATTTCCCATATTAAAGATAATAACTAGGAGTCCAAAAGTTCTAAATATTATGTCAACCCTAAAATAAATAATAAGTGTGAATTTAGACTATTTGCTTGTCAGGAAAGTCAACTTTATCGGTTAGAAATATGGCCTGAACTAACAGAAAGACACAAACAATAATTCCTGTTATACTTTTCTCACATGGAAGAAATTTAGGCTTGAGTACTTGGTAATGTTGAACTCTCTACCAGATAATTCCATAAGAAGACCTAGATCATCTCCATCTTTATGCTCTGCCATTCTTATATGATGATCTCTATTCATGACCACTAGATCTATAGACTTTGTGTTCTCATTCAAGGCAAAACAAAGTGCAACCTCCCCAAATAAATCAAGCAAAAAGTCAAGTAGCATCTATATGTGTTTATCACTAAAGTAACAGCCTTCTCACTGGAATCCTTCCTTGTGCAAGGCTATGTCACATAGACAACCCTAAGTTTGAAAGGAGACTAAAAAATGAGGTTTAGCTTTGCCAACCTCATGGTAGAGACAGGCAATGATAAAGAGGTTTAAAGGGTCTCATAATGTGGTTTTGATCAACCACTCTACGTTTTCAGCCAAGTAAATCTGAGAGGAAATGAGCTATAAAAATAAGATGTTCATTGACTTATGATTTATTATTACAAATGATATTTATTTTCATTATTTTAAATGTACCCTTATTCTTAGTAGGTCAAATGACTACTCACAGAGAGCTTTATGACATTTTTCAAAGAATCACAGATAAATAAAACATTTTTGAAAGGTAGAGGCAACATGGGCCATCATGAATCACATATTAGTACACAATTTCCATAATTTGTTCTTCTCTCATGTATGACTCATCATCGAAGCTGGGAAATATTTTTTATCTATTAAGAGTAAACTGAATTATATGAAGGATGAAATAAAAAGCACACACATAAATAGATTTTAATGGAGAGTTATGAGAGCATTCTAATACTGAGAAACAAGGGAAACTGGAACAAATACTCAGAGTGTCTACTATTTGACAGGCAATATCCTAGGCACAGTGGATAAACTCTAGCAGTAGAGACATGCTCCCTGCTCCTCTATAGCTTATTATTCAATAGAACAAGTAGGTGAGTAGCTCGGTTTTAGAAACTTACACCCATGATAAATAATCAAGGCCAAATTGTAATGTAAGCATTATTAATCCCCCACCTTTTTTTTTTTGCGGATGCGGACCTCTCACCGTTGTGGTCTCTCCCGTTGCGGAGCACAGGCTCCGGACGCGCAGGCTCAGCGGCCTTGGCTCAACGGGCCTAGCCGCTCCACGGCATGTGGGATCTTCCCGGACTGGGGCACAAACCCGTGTCCCCTGCATCGGCAGGCGGACTCTCAACCACTGCGCCACCAGGGAATCCTCCCCTCTTTTTTTAAGGAAAAAAAAATGAGGTTTAGGATTAAAAGTGACTTAGATGATGACATAGAATTTGGAAAGGATCAAATATTAGTCAGATAAACCTGAACACAAATTCACTACCTTCCTCTACACTAGCAACCAGCACTGAGTTTATATTACACTAAAATTTAGTTATTTATATTTTACCCCAGTAAAGTGTTTTTAGTGTTCACTCCACTGATAACAATAGAATACATATTCTTTTAAACTGTGTACAGAATCTTTTTTAAGATGATAGACTATATTTTAAGCCATAACACAAGTTTCAATAAATTTAAAAGAATTCAAGTCATATAGAGTTGTTCTCTGCTCAAAATGGGATTAAAATAGAAGTCAATAACTGAAAGATATGAAAAATTCTAACATATTTATAATTAAATAAGACCGTTAAATAATTCATGATTCCATAAAAGAATCAAACAAGAAATTAGAAAATATTTTCAACTAAATAGAAATTAAGATACAACATATAAAATTATTTGGGATGCATCTAAAAGAACACTTAGAAATTGGTATCACAAAATGTCGTTACTAGAAAATAAGTTCCCAAATACATAAACTCAGCTTCCAGCACAAAAAAAGTTTTAGAAGAACAAGAACAAAAACCCCAAACTAAGCATAAGAAATGTTAGACTAAAAAACCAGTGAAATAAAAAGAAAAATCTAGTACAGAAAACCAAAATAACCAAAAGCTGGCTCTTTGAGAATATCAGTAAAGTTGGTAGAGCTCCAGCCTAAATGATTTGGGAAAAAGTGACATGACAAAAGTTATCCGCGTTAGGAATTAAGGAGGCATCAACACTACAATATCTACAGATATTAAAAAAGAAAATAAGTGAATATTATAGACAACCTTATGCCAAAAGATTCTACTACCCAGCTGAGGTGGACAAATCCTTGAAAAACACAAGCTACCAAATCTCACTCAATATGAAACAGATGATCAGAATAGCACTATATTAAATGAATTGGATTCCCACAAAAAAAACTCCAGGTCCAAATGACTTTACTGGTGAATTATACTTAACATTTAAGGAATAAATATTACCAATTTTATGCAAATTATTCTAGAATATTGAAGGGAAACAAGTACACTCCAATTTATTTTATGAGGCCTATGTTACCCTGTTACCAAAGCCATACAATAACGTTACAAGAAAATAAGCTATAGACCAATAACCCTCAAGAAAGTAAGTGAGACATTTTGTAGCAAAATTTGAGCAAATGGAATCCAACAATATATCAAAAGGCTAAAGCATTAATTGCCAAATGGTAGGTATCACAGAAATTCAAGATTGGTTCGACATTCATAAATCAATAAATGTAGTTAACCATATTAACCAACTGAAGAAGAAAAACCAGATGATCATCTTAATAGATACATAAAAAAAATTGACAACACCCTATAACCACTCCTCATATAAACATCTTAGCCACTTCCCCAATTTGACAAAGGGAATCTACAAAAAATATACAGATTACCTCATACTTAGTGGTGAAAACCTGAACACTCTTCTTTTAAAATCAGAATCAAGGCACACAGATCCACTCTTATTGCTTCTATTTGATGTTATGCTGGAGGTTCAAACAAAAGGAAAAGAAATAAAAGGCATTGAAATTGGAAAGCAAAAAGACATGATGGCCTATACAGGAAATTTAGTGAAATATATTTTTTAAAAGCTACTAGAATTAAACAAGTTTTGCAAGGAAACTGTATACAAAATAAATATATAAAACAATGACATATCTATATACTAGTAATCAAAAAATCAGAACTCAAGATTAAAAATGTTAAAATAGACTCAAGTATAGAAACACTTCCAGAATTTCAAAGTAAGGACTTCTGAAAATCCGCTCTTCAAAAAAAAACAATGATAACTGGCAAATTTGTTAAAATCAACTTTTTTAGAGCTCTGGAAATTAATCAAAGGCTTACAAAATGCAAGGACCATTTATTCAAGAAAAATGACTGAATTTCATAAAGAACCTTTCTATCTTCTTTGGGAATGGCAGGGAGGGTTAAGGGAATGTCAAGACATTTTGTTATGTTGCTAAAGACTCTGGGATTACAGAATACATATTAGGAGCATTCATAAATGACTGAAGCAGTGCCTTTCAATAAGATATTAACTTATGTGTAATAGAATGCCTTCCTAAAAGATAATTTCAGATTTTATCCTTATCTTTTATAGGGTATAACTACACAAGCTTGAATGTAAGATATTATTAGTAAGGCTAAATTATATTTACATAAATGACAAAATAATTGTTTAAAATTAAAATTATTAACCAGATCAATTGTTTTGTTTATATAAGCTGTGACTCATATTTGTTGATATAATAATAGTTTTAGGTAGCTAAGATACTTAAACATCAAGTTATTATTTCACTTGTATTAGCCACATAGATACCTATTTTGTCCTCAAGCAAGATAGTTAAATAGTTACTGAAAAATAATATCTTTTATAAAACAGGTAGATGTTTTTAACTGATATATTTCAGTTTTACCATTTAAAACTTTTTTTATTTCATGGTTAGTCTAGCTAGACACTAAAAATTAAGCCAAATTATTTGATATCATAAAAAGCAGCCTAATTTGAATAATGTTATTTGCAGCAACATGGATGGACCTAGAGATTACCATACTAAGTGAAGTAAGTCAGACAGAGAAAGACAAATATCATATGATATCACTTATATGTGGAATCTAAGAAAATGATGCAAATGAACTTATCTGCAAAGCAGAAATAGACTCAGGGATGTAGAAAACAAACTTATGGTTACCAAAGGGGAAAGGAGAGGGGGGAAGGATAAATTAGGAGTTTGGGATTAACAGATACACACTACTGTATATAAAAGAGATAAACAACGACTTACTGTATAGCACAGGGAACTATATTCAATAATTTATACTAACCTATAAGGGAAAATAATCTGAAAAAGAACATATATATGTGTGTATAAATATATAAAACAGAATGACTTTGCTATACACCTGAAACTAACACAATGTTGTAAATCAACTACAATTTTTAAAAAAGTATACAGAACATAGTAGATGCCAAATAAATGTTAGTTATCAAAAAGAAAAAAAAAAGCAGCCTGATTTGGAGACCCTGAACCTAACAATTATTATTATTTTTATTTTAAAATAGCTCCCTATAGGTTTGTATTTCAGATCAGCTATTTGAACTTCTGAATGACATAAGCAGAATAGAGTCTTGATTATGTTTGCTCTCTGAGTTCTTATTGCTATAATCTAAAAAGCTGAAGAAGGATGGTCTCAGTATATTGAATTTGTAACACATTACATTCTAGGAGCTATGAACTTGGAATTAAAACTCAACTTGACATTTCTAAACTTTATTAAATTTACTATCATTTGGAACATTCTTAGAACAGAACGTTTTCACTGAGTCTATGGCAAACTATTTTAGTTTGGCATTTAGGACTCAATTACTTTGGAAGGCCATTTGCCCACAGAAGTTGACTGATTCATTCATATTCTGTAGCCAAAGATATCAAAGCTTTTTAAAAAATGAACTCCATTCTCACTCCTGTTGTTTATTAAATGCTCTTTATCATTAAACTTATATTTCTGAAAAATAACTTCCTTTGAGATTACTTTTACTCTAGAAATATAGCAAATTCTAATGAACTTAATTAGATTAAATTAGTGACACCATAAGAACTCGATTTTAGTGCCTACTAAGCCTTAGGCAGTATTCAAGCGTCCTTAGTGAAATAATTACCCATTTGGTTCCATGTGCTCTATCAATAACTTGATTAGTTATATAGTTGTTTCCATGGCAAGAATTTGGACTAATAAAAGGAAGGATTGGAAAGGCCTAGAGAATGTATGGATAGGAACTGTTTTCTTCGTCTCAGATCTTTGAACAAGTTACTGCCCTTCTGAGCATTACAATACTTTAATTTCAATTTTCTGTGAAAGCAGTCCAAAATTTTTATCACTCTTCTTCAAAAATAAATGACATCATCACATAAACCAAACTTTATGAAGAAATATAATTGATGTCTAAACTGAAAATTAAACCAAAATAGATATTTTCTCTTTCCTGTGATGTGCAGTCAATCTCGTTTTTCATAAAACTCTCTTCAATTACTTTACTTTCCAGTTTCATCTAACCTGCCACTTATTAAAATAATCTCTTATCCTTGTCACTGCCATACAAAAATCTCCGCACTGGCTCCCTGCAAATCAGATTTACCTCTCCTCTCTAGGTTTCTACCTCCTTGATAACACTTTATATTTTCACTACTCTTCACGCTGGTGCTGATGAAAGGAAAAATTTTTTATGTCTTATCAAGAAAATAATCTTTTGTTACATTTACATAGTCTATATCAGATTTTTTAACTTTTCTTGTGCTATGGACCTCTGAAAGTTTGGTAAGCCTATATCCTTCCTGAAAATATATATTTTTTTGAATTAAGAATTTATTTTTTACAAGCAGTTTTAGGTAAGCAGCAAAATTGAGGGGAAGGTATAGAGATTTACCTATATCCCTTACCCCTACACTTGTATAGCCTCCCCCATTATCATTACCCTCCACCAGAGCAGTACATTTGTTAGAATTGATGAACCTACAGTGACACATCCTAATTACCCGAAGTCAGTGGTTTACATTAGGGTTCACTCTTGGTATTATACATTCTATGGCTTTGGACATATGTATAATGACATGTATCCATTATTATAGTATCATACAGAGTACTTTCACTTCCCTAAAAATCCTCTGTGCTCTACCTATTCACCCCTTTCCCACGCCCTACCCCCAGACAACCACAGATTTTTTTTTTTTTACTGTTTTGCCTTTTCCAAAATATCATATAGTTGGAATCAGACAGTATGTAGCCTTTTCACATTGGCTTCGTTCACTTAGTAATATGCATTTAAGGTTAGTCCATGTCTTTTCATGACTTATTAGCTCATTTCTTTTTAGCACTGAATAATATTCCATTGTCTGAATGGACCACAGTTTATTTATCCATTCACCTACTGAAAGGTATCTTAGTGGCTTCCAGGTTTTTTGGCAATTATGAATAAAGCTGCTATAAATATCTGAGTGCAGTGTAGACATAAGTTTTCAACTCTTTTGGGGGAATACTAAGGAGTACAATTGCTGGAGCATACTGTAAGACTATGTTTAGTTTTGTTTGAAATAGTCAAACTGTCTTCCAAGGTGGCTGTACTGTTTTGCATTTCCACCGGCAAAGTGTGAGACTTTCTGTTGCTCCACATCCTCACCAGCATTTGGTGCTGTCAGTGTTCCAGATTTTGACCATCCTTATAGTTGTGTGGTATCTCATTGCTGTTCTAATTTGCATTTCCCTGATGACATATGATGTGGAGCATCTTTTAATATGCTTATTTGCCATTCGTATATCTTCTTTGGTAAGGTGTCTGTTAATATCTTGGCCCAATTTTTAACTGGGTTGTTTATTATTTTTGAGTTTTAATTTTCTTTGTATATTTTGGATAACAGTTCTTTATCAGATGTGACTTTTGCAAGTATTTTTTCACAGTCTGTGGTTTGTCTTCTAGTTCTCTTGATATTGTCTCTATGTATTCTGCTATTGTTGGATGAAGTAGTTTATAGATGTCAATTTTATCTAGTTGATTGATGATGTTATTGAGTTCAACTACATCTTTACTGATTTTGTGCCTGCTGGAGCATTTCAGAGAGAGAGAGGTGTTGAAGTCTCCAGCTATGATAGTAGCTATATCTATTTCTCTTTGTATTTTTATTAGTTTTGGCCTCACGTGGTTTGATACTCTTTTGTTAGGTGCATACATGCTAAGATTGCTATGTCCTTTGGAGGATTGATCCATTTATCAGTTGTTATTATGTAAAGCCCATTTTTATCCCTGATACCTTTCCCTGCATTGAAGTCTGCTCTATTTGAAATTAATATTGCTCCACCTACTTTGTTTTGATTAGCATTAAGTGTATTTTCCTCCATCCATTTACTTGAGATCTGTATGTGTCTATATATTTAAAGTGAGTTTCTTAGAGTTGGTTCTTGTTTTTTTATTCAGTTCTGACAATCTCTGTCTTTAATTGGTGAACTTAGATCATTGACAGCTATGTTAATAATCTACTCTATTTATTCCTGTTTTCTATTTGTTGCCTTTGGTTCTATTTTTGTCTTTCATGTCTTTTTGCTTTTTTTAGTTTTAGCTGAACATTTTATATGATTCCATTTTCTCTCCTTGCTTAGCATATCAGTTGTACTTCCTTTTTTAACCTTTCTTTTTGGTTGGCCTTGAATTTGTAATATATATTTACAGCTAATCCATGTCCAATATTGAATAACATGGAACCACTTCACAGGTGGTTTGAGTACCTTATAATAACAAAATAGTCTCAATTCCTCCCTCTTATACCTTGTATCCTTAATGTCATCCATCTCATTTATACACACACACACACACACACACACACACTATGTATATGTATGCATATATGCATACAAATTGAATACATTGGTGGTATCATTATTTTGAACAAATCGTTGTCTTTTTTTTTTTTTTTTTTGCGGCACACGGGCCTCTCACTGCTGTGGCCTCTCCCATTGTGGAGCACAGGCTCCGGATGCGCAGGCTCAGTGGCCATGGCTCAGAGGCCTAGCCACTCTGTGGCATGTGGGATCTTCCCAGACCGGGGCACGAACCCATGTCCCCTTCATCGGCAGGCGGACTCAATCACTGAGCCACCAGGGAAGCCCCAAATTGTTGTCTTTTAGATTAATTAAGAATAAGAAAAAAATTTTATTTTACTTTTACTTAATCCTTCTTCAACCTCTTCCTTTTTTATATAAATCCAAGTTTCTCACCTGTATTATTTTCCTACTCTCTAAAGAACTTCTTTTGACATTTCTTGCAAGGCAGGTCTACTGGTAACAAACTTCCTCAATTTTTACTTGTCTGAGAAAGTCTATTTCTTCTTCAATCTTGAAGGATAACTTTGTAGGGTACAAAATTCTAAATTGGTACATTTTTTTCCCCCTCAACACTGATATTTTTTCATTCCATTCTCTTGCTGCTTACATAATCTCTGGGAAGTTGGATTAATTCTTGTCTTTGTTCCTTTATAGGCAAGGAGCTTTTCCCCTCTGGCTTCTTTCAAGATTGTTTCTTTGTGTCTGATTTTCTGTAGTTTGAAAATGATAAGCCTACGTAGTTTTTTTTTTTTTTTAAAGGGAAGTGTGAAGCCCTGTTCATACTTCTAAATCTATTTAAGCCTTAAACATCATTCTTGTGAAGCACTTGATGCCAAAAGAGAATACTCATCTAAGTGACCTCACTTTATATTTATTATTTATTTATTTATTTATATATTAGGCCATGCAACTTGCAGGATCTTAGTTCCCCAACCCATGTCCCCTGCAGTGGAAGCATGGAGTCCTAACCACTGGACTTCCATGGAATTCCCAAGCCTAGGTTTAATTTTGACATTTATCTGCTTGGTGTTCTCTGAGCTTCCTGGACCTGTGGTTTGGTGTCTGACATTAATTTGGGGAAATTCTCAGTCATTATTATTTCAAACGATTCTTCTGCTACTTCCTCTCCTCTGGTATTCCCATATGTGTATATAACCCATTTGGAAGTTGTCTCGCAGTCCTTGGATAGTCTGCTGTGTTTTTAAAATATTTGTTCTCTTTGCTTTTCAGCTTTTGATGATTCTATTGATATATCCTCCAGCTCAGAGATTCTTTCCTTAGCTGTGTACAGTTTATTAATAAGCCCATGAAAGTCATTCTTCATTTCTGTTACAGTATTTTGAATTTCTAGCATTTATTTTTGGTTCTTTTTTAAGGTTTTCCACCTCTCTGCTTACGTTGCCCATCTGTTCTTGCATGCTGTCTATCCATTAGAGCCCTTAGCATATTAATCATAGTTGTTTTGAATTCCCAAACTTATATTTTCAACATCTCTGCCATGTCTGCTTCTTATGCCTCTTCTATACCTTCAAACTGTATATATATATATATATATATATATATATATATATATATATATATATATATATATATATTTGCTTTTTGGTATGCCTTGTAATTTTTCTTGATAACCAGACATGATGTACTGGGTAAACCAAACTGCTGTAATTAGGCTGTTAGTAATGTGGTGGTGAAGTGTTGGGGAGGGGAAGCTTTCTCTATTGCTATGATTAGGTCTTAGTCCTTTATTGAGTCTATACCTCTTGACTGTGAACTTCACAAGTTTTTCCTCCTCCTTAAGAGGAACAGGAGGGCTAAACTAAGCTGGAGTTGAGAGTTTTCTTTCTCCCATGTAGAAGGCTGGAGGTGGCAAGAGTTGGGTATTTTTCCTCTCCTAGATTAGTTGGGTTAGTTAGATTCCACACTTTTTTTACATCATCTGGACCAAAGATACAACAGTACTTTAATTTGCTCACAGAATCAAATCAAGTCTTTTTAAAACCTCCTCTCCAGAAATTTAATTCCACATGTACTTCCCCCATTCCTAGCCTGTGACTTAATCCCTTGCTTTACCTGAGAAGACTGACTTTGCCTTACTTGAACTCTTTTTATTTGAGAAGACAGCAAAGTCTTCTCAGAAAGATGAAGCACAGCTGTAGTGTTAAGTGTTTGGGGACAGGAGATCAGTGACCTGGGTTTGGACACTTTAGATAGATTACTAACCCTCTGAATTTCAGTTTCCTTTTCTATAAAATGAGATTAAAATTGTATTTTACCTTATACGATTGATGTCAATAGTGAGATAGGCTTGTAAAGTGCTTGACAAAAACTGAGCACTAAATGTTAATAGCATGTTATGTTAACAGTAATCATAATGATGCAAGTAGTATGATAATCTCCTTCCATTTTATTCAACACACCACTTGTAGATTAATTTTCCTTTGGTACATGTTCTGTCACCCATTCAATGATTCACAAATATTTTTTCTCACAGGCACTTCATGAATCATTGCTCTAGATGCTGGGAACACAGAAGTGTATAAGATAGAATTCTTCTGTTGAGTGGATTACAATATATCCCTCATTTTAAGAAAAAGTCACTAACCCCTAATTGCCTTCGAAACCGATTCTAAAGGTCTCATATTTAAGGCTATCCACTATATGCCTATTAACTGACAGTTTGACCTCATCTTTTACAACTGCTCCTCTGGACAATACAATTGAGTTACTTATACCTCAAATGACCTTAAAGCTTTCCCATCTTTAAAGTATCTGCTTTTCATGTGCTCTTTCATCTCTGCCTTAAGATCTACAACCATTCTTCAAGTACTATTTTATCCCTTATTGAACCCTGTAACTAAATACAAACTTTCATTTCTCTGAAACCATACCCCCCCCCAGCATCACTGCACATTTCTGATGGCACTTGCCTTATTTAGTCTTCTGACTTAATTATGTAAATACTAGTATTTGTTTTCTGCCTTCCAACTCACATCAGCCATTATTATAAACTCCTCGAGAGCTATAACTGTACCTTTTATATTTTGCTTTTCAACACCTAACAAAATGATTGTCCATATAATAGGATAGTACTTTATCATTTGCATAAAAACAAATACATTCAGTTACTGCATTAACATCATATTAAAAGCAAATATTTCTCTTTTTTGATATGCGCCTATAAAAAAAGGGGTAATTTTCTTCCTACATAAAGTATCTTATCTTTTTTTTTTCATTTTTGCTAAGAAGTTTATTGAACAACTTATTAACCCTTTTGTTTCACTACCTTCTGCCATTTTTCAGGCAACTTCATAATTCCATCTTCCCAAAACTTTTAATCTTTTTGAGCAAAGAACTTTCCCAGGTGACTTTTACAGTCTTCCAGGGAATTGAAATTTTTTCCATTAAGAGAATTTTGTAAAGACCAAAATAAATGGAAATCCGAAGGTTCAATGTGTGTTGAATACAACGGATGAATCAGAACTTCCCAGCCAAGCTGTAACAGTTTTTGCCTGGTCATCAAAAATACATGCAGTCTCGGGCTTCCCTGGTGGCGCAGTGGTTGAGAGTCCGCCTGCCGATGCAGGGGACACGGGTTCGTGCCCCGGTCCAGGAAGATCCCACATGCCACGGAGCGGCTGGGCCCGTGAGCCATGGCCACTGGGCCTGCGCATCCGGAGCCTGTGCTCCGCATTGGGAGAGGCCACAACAGTGAGAGGCCCGCGTACCGCTAAAAACAAAACAAAACAAAACAAACATGCAGTCTTACATTATGCTGATGGAAGATTATGTGTTTTCTGTTGACTAATTCTGGATGCTTTTCGTTGAGTGCTGCTTTCAGTTGGTCTAGTTGGGAGCAGTACTTGTTGGAATTAATCATTTGCTTTTCTGGAAGGAGCTAATAATAGAGGACTCCCTTCTATTCCACCATATACACAATATCACTTTCTTTGGATGAAGACTGGCCTTTGGTGTGGTTGGTGCTGGTTCATTTCACTTGCCCCACGTAAAGTATCCTATTCTTGATGGATGGTAAAGGCCACTACTTGCCAACTAATATCCATTCTTCTTTTCTTCCTCAATAACATGATTTCTAGCTGAGTACATAACTAAAGGCTAGATTTCTCAGCCTCCCTTGCTGCTAGGTGTGCTGCTATAACTGCATTCAGGCCAAAGAGGTGTGAACAAAAGTGATGTGTATGACTTCCAGTGCAAGAGAAAGTGGGCATTGTCCCTTGTCCCTGCTCCTTTTTCACTGGTTGAAATGTGGTTGTGCTGAAGCCTCCTGGGAGCATGTAGATGGAAGTGATGAAATAAAATGCATATTTTAAGTCAAGACAAAAAAATTTAAACATAAAATTTTCCTCTGCCCATTTGGATCTCCTCTCCCCAACAGTATGCATTATACATCTGCATTATGCATTAACCAGACCTTCCCAATTGCAGAATACCTGCACAACCATAAAGATCAGTTTTTCTTCTGACACCAGCCATGTAACTCCTTAGAAGGTAACATTCCTTTCTCAATACTGTAAGGGGTCACAGTGACCCACCACTTGCCTTGTATGTGCAGATATCTTTGGTGAACTTTATGCACAATGCCAATATATCATTTCACTTAAAGATAGTGATTGGTACAAAACAGACTGGGCCAGATGACCTGAGGATATACTGGGCCACACCTAATGGAAGTTCTTAGCTTAAATACTTACTTATAACCTTATTAATGTTACTAGCTGTATTACTTGTATTCTGCCTATTTTATAAGATTATTGTTTTTTGAATTACCAAATGTGTGACTGAGCATCCTATAAAAATAATGATGACTAGGTGACTTGAAACAGTTGACCAAACATATAGTTCTATAATATCGACGATTGTAATAGTGTAACTCTAGACATAGGAAGAGGGAACCAGTTTCTGGACCATAACAGACTAGTAAAACAGGCAGTCCAGAGGATTTTGGCTACTGTTAACAGGGCCTGGTCCAGTAACAACACTCTGGTGGCCTATCAATGAAATCCCTGCCTGATCTGGGAATGAGAATCCCTAGTGCCATAAGATAAACTGATCACAAAATTCCTCCCAACCCTTGGTCGAAAATAAGACCAGAAGGGAGGGGATTATAAAATAAAGAATTTGCCCACCATCTGATTCTATAAGAATCAAGTCATTAGTCACTGCAGTCACTGACCTATAATACACTCTGAAAGGAATTGGGGGCAAAGATCGGGATGTGGTGCTGTGCTCTGGGAAAACTGGCGGAACTGGCCCGTTAGATATTTTCAGGAGAAAATTTTATGAACCCAGTTTCTTGTATCTTCCCATACTTATAAAAGCACTAAAACCATTAACTAAGATATTTGTCCCTTGGGAATAGCAGAACCCTTCTACCAAGGTATGTGTTTGATTGCACTTACCCCTTTGCCAAAGTCACATACATACTGGCCTCCCCTCCTTACCTCTTCAGAACAGTCCTCAGAGCTTTCTGAAAGACTATCTTCCAGATGATAATCATCAGGTTGGCTCTAATAAAATTTTCCATTTCTTTCTTAGATTGACTAGTGATTCCTTTTTTTCGATAGGAGCAATACCAAGGGTTAATGGGAGCAAGATAGAAAGACCCTGCGTGTCTGATCTCAGGCAGTTAGCAAACCAGCTTTGACTTCTTATGCCCAGACTGTTAGGTGAAAGCAAAATTAACTCCTACTTTGAAGAATTTTCTGTTGTTGTGATTGTCTGTTATAGCAGCCAAGCCTCTATCATAAATAAAATGACTCGTTAATAACCTTATTTTTAATCTTATATAGTTATTGTATATTGTTTTGAAGAGTAGAGGTAGCTTTAGATAAATATGCCAGAATCCTAATACAGAAATTTGAGATTAAATGAGTATTGCATTTTAACTTTTATGTATTTAAAAAAAGAAAATATTTTCAATGCAGAAAGAGATCAGAGCAAAAGTATAAAATATGGGGAAAACTTTTCTTTTAACCTTAAGTGAAAATATGTTAACATGTCCCAGATATCCAAGACAGATGTTACCACATTTCTTAGGTTATATCTACTTAAAGTAGAATAATAGAGGTTATTATTAATAGTCAGGAAATTAAGGTCATTCTTAGTGAAAATGCTTAGGTTTTAAATCAAGTCAAATTATGTCACTTTACACATAGCAAACATTAATGTATTATACTTAATATGAAAATGACAAGGCAGTGTTGGGGAAGAGGTATTTCCCCCTCTATCCCTTTTGCATTCTTTTGGCTGGACTAATAACAAAATTGACGCAATGCAGAATAACAGGAAAAAAAAAAAAGAAAAAAAATTGTGTGCACAGAAGTCTCATAGAAATAGGACCAATGAAGTGGCCAAAGCAGGCAGTTTTATACTTTTCAGACAAAAAAAACAATTTTTGATGAATTGACAGGACTAAGAAACTTAGGTTTGGGGTGCTCAATTAGTGAAGAATCTAATAAGAGTTTGGGCTTTGGATAGTAAATTAAAGAAGTAACAAGGTTTGTTTATATAGGCTTCTCGGCCCCAAATTCCCTGTCTCTGGCAATAAGAGTGTCCTTCTGTCTCCAGAGACAGGGAGTACACCTTTCACCTGAGAGATTTATTTCCTGCTTTCAGGGAGACACGGAGGTGGGTCAGAGTGTCCCTCTTGCATTGGCTGTTTCTTAAGTAACTTTAATCCAAAATAATCAACTTGCCATTGAGGCATATTTTGGGGTGGTCTGCCCTGGACCCCAAAAGCAGCATAGTTTGTGGCTTTATAGTTCTATGGCTGACCATCAAATTCCTTTATGGAACTTCTGTGACATCTTCCTGTGATCTCCTGCAGACTGATTTATTCAAAATCTCTGAGGATGTCTCTGGGATCCTGAGTCTCACTTGTATTTTTAAAATTCCCAGGGGTTTTTGATGATTTGAACACTATCACTTTGAAATAGAGTTCTAGTGCTCCAGACTAAGAGCTAAAATAAAAGTAAAAGACAGCCTTAAGGGACTTGTGACTTAATGCGAAGAGATAAGACAAAGACTAAGAAGTAATGAAAACAATAAAGCATTCTCAATATTTACAATATTGTTCTATACAGGAATTTCATTGCTAAAATGATTCTCTACTTGTGCAGTTTTATAAACTTCTTTGGAATTGTTCTTGTTTGATTTCTCAGTGCATAATTTCTGTTTGTTTATTTTTGGCTTCAATTACTAACCTCTTTAAGTAAAAACTTCTTTGAAATTTCAGGTTAAAAAATGTGTATAGCAGACGTACACTTTCAAGGCAAAAGGATACAATTATTAATTATCCTATAGCTATTCTCAACAATCAGGTATAATCCATTTATATTACTTTAATGAAAAAATTCCAGCATAGATTCACTTAATTATGTAGCTTTGTAAAAAGTATGAATGATACAAAAGAAAAGCACTTATTAAACATGGCGCTGCAGGAATATTTTTACCCCTAAAACCACCAGTTTTATGGCATGATTTGTTAATTACTTAAGGAATATTTGTGGGGAAATCAAAGTTAGCAATATCTCTTTGATTAAATTAGTGATGGATTGACTCAATTGACTTACTGCCTTAAATCCTTTTTCGGAAATGGGAAATTACAAATTAATAAAAAATGAAAGCACATAGTAGGTGTTTAACGTTTGTTTCAAATATATTTGAACTGAATAGAATCAGAGCAAATATTAAACTTCTGATGGAAAATTATTTAACTACCAAGAGTGTTTATCCCATTAGATTTGGAAGTTTGCTAAAAACAGGGACAATAATTGTCCAGATTCCTACTACAACCCATTTTGAAATGTGACTGATCAAAGAATACACTGTAGGGAAGCAAAATTTGTGACCCCACAATGTGTCTCTTTGACATAAGGATTAATTTAGACTGATGAATATTAAGAAACAGAAGACTCAGGAAGATTTTCTTGTTGCCTCTCCCTTAACTGCCTAAAAGAATTTAGATAAAGGGGATGTTCCCAGAATAGAGCTGCCACCAGAGAAATCTGAAAAGAATATGGGCTGGGTGTGGTGGAGGCAACTCAGCAGGGCCGAGAGATCAGAGTCCACTCTGTGTTGAATCCTCTCTGCAGGGCCCAGCAAAGGACTGTGTACCAAACATTTGCTTTTCCTTCTCTATGTAAATTGCCTTCCTCCCCTTTGAAATCCCAAACCACTACCCCCAACATCCTCTTTTGTCTGAAGCTGACATTTAAGGTAAGGATTTTATTCACTTTGGAGAGTTACTTAGTTTTCCTGAGTCTCTCTCAGGTATACATGTTATTAAAGTTTTATCTGAGTTTCCCCTGTTAATCTATGTCAATATAATTAGACCATCCAGAAGAACCTAGGATAGAGAAAAATTTCTTACTTTCCAGCAACCCCAAAATAGGGTTGTTTGCCATTTTATTGCTCATAATTATAACTGCAGAAGAATTCATATGAAAGACCAAAGATAAAGACTTTGACCATTAATTCTAACTACTTAAACTCATTAACAAATTATACTTCAATATGCTTTGAAGCAGTAATTAAAAACAGCTGAGCTCCCAGGTCAACGGTATTCTATTTAGACCAGTTAATTGCATACTCTGATGGAATGAAGGTTTCTTCTTTCTTCAGGGCAATCATTTGGGATATAGGACTTCCAGTAAATCTTTTCTCTTTCTGTCAAATCCAGATGATTTATATGCAGTAGAAATGAGAATCAACTAAACACCAAAGGCCACAGAGATTTAATTAGCTATCAGCCAGAGACTTTTTTGCTTCTCCTAGGGCCACTATTAAGACCAAAATTAGATTAGCGTGACAAAAGTAAACACATTCTTCTTTATCAGCAAATTTGAGTAAAAGTTCTGTGTATTCTCCAAGTGAAATTTTGAACTCAGTACAAAGGGCTTTACAACTTCAGCATACTCTCTTATAGTACTTGCAATTTTCCTCTACTTTGGAGTAATTTGAATGACAAATATGGCTGGGAAGAAAATCCTAAAATATTGAGACTTGTGGCTTACTCAGTGATTTTCTATGGGCAAGTAAATGTATATATGACTTTAGCACATTCTATGGCTAGCCAACTACCTGGCAACATCAGTTTTAACAAATTATTTTGTACTGAAAAAGCACATTGTTAAACCAGGAGTGCACTGGGACATACTAACATTTTTCATTTCATGTTATGGGGAGTAACACTAATTTTCCCTTTATCCTACTAGGTTCTTAGCTGAAACATCCTCCCCAGTAATAAAAAGACAGATTAACAGGAGAAAAGCAAACAGAGATTTAATAACTTGTATACCTCCTGTATCAATGAGAGAGACCCAAGAAAACTGAGTAACTCCCCAAAATGGCCCAAGCCACCACCTTAAATATCATCTCTAGCTAAAGAAAAAAAAAGATCTTGGTAAGGGAAGGAAGCCAGTTATGGGAAGTTAGCAGGCAAAGCACAGTAAACAAGGGTAAGGTTGTTTTGCAGGTTTAAGTCAGTTGCTGTCTCCACTGATACGAATTTCTAAAGATTTAGTCATCCTCCTCTTCCTGGTACAGAGAGGAAGACACCCTTACAAATGGAGATTTCCCTTATAAAGGTAAATGTCCCTTACCAAAGGTTAACTTCTACTCAGTTTTCAGAGATTCTCCTATGTCTGACGTTTCTTAGAAATAACCAGCTTAAGATAATCCTTATGCAAAGAGGCGTATTTTGGGGTGACAAATTCTGTTCCACTTCAGTGCCTTTAGCCTCTACTCAAGGATTGTTTTTCTTCCTGCACCAATAAAGGCACAGGAGATTTTAAAAAATCCATCTCACCTCCATTTTCACTAGTCTTACTAATGACACTGTGTCTTACTAGCAGATAGGTAGTTTTTCTTTATTAGAAGTTTCCCCTTCCTAGAGTAGTTTTCCCTTCCAAGTGTAAAAAATTAATAAACAGAAACTCTAATTAAATAGAGTTGGGGGACCAGAAAGGGGAGCTGTCATGCCCTGCTATGATAGCAGAGCCCAACAAGAAGAAGAATGACTCTTCTTTCCTGGCAAGGGCTCAGCCAATGAAAAGCCATGGACTCTGTTCTCTCTAGCCCTTCCAACTTCCTTTTCCTCTCTATAAAAGTATTCTCCTTCCCTTGCTACTGGGAGGGACTTTCAGGTGGCTTGCCATGATTGCAGACCTTAAATTGCAATTTTCTGCTGATTCCAAATAAGCTCATCTTTGCTGGAGAAATATTTGGCAGTCTGTTTCAGGTCAATGCTAGAAAGGACACAGACTAAGAAGGGATTGAAAAAAAATTGCTGTCTCAAATCTTCTTAGTTTATGTAGCAAGCTATGTTATACCTACAGACTCAGGGAAATTGCTAGTAGCTTATTTAATCTTCAGAGCTGGAAATAGATCATATTTTTGAACAATTTTTTTCAGAGCCTGGTCATTTACAAAATGTGTTCTTTGTTTTTTTCCTGAAGTGGTATTCTGAACTTCAATTAGCATTTAAGTCATACGTGATTATTACAACTTAAATTCATGTAAAGATCAGTCCAGCAGAAAAGGATCTATCCAATACATTAATGTGTGCCACATCTAAGTCAGGTGGAAAAAAAGAACCTATAAACAAACACTGGACTTCAACTTGAAGTGAATTATTGGGTAGAGGAGTAGGACAGATTGTCCTTAAAGGCATACAAGCAGGGTTATATGCTTTGTAATATCATTTGTGCTGCTCAAGAAGAAAAGAGCTGAGAACCACACATCTGCCAACCCTGTACCTGACACTGCAAGTTAGAATAGAGAAAAGTAAGTAAATGTGGTTGAACCAATGCCAGGAGCAGAAGGAAGAAGCTAGAGTTGATTAACTGATATGTCATCCCAGAAGGCAGAAGTCTCATTTTCTCAAAGTTCTTTCCTCTGGTTTGTACTATTATTGTTTATCTTACTGAATGAGAAATTAATAAATGGAACAAAGCAATTGTCTTTTCTGGTAAAAAACAAAATTCAACTGAGTAAATTTGAAGATCTAGTTGGCTTTATTCAACAATTCATGAATCAGGCAGCATCCCATCCACAAGTAGAAAGGAGCTCCCAGAAGCTGTGCAAAATGAAAGGCTTTAGGGCTTCCCTGGTGGTGCAGTGATTAAGAATCCACCTGCCAATGCAGGGGCCATGGGTTTGAGCCCTGGTTCGGGAAGATCCCACATGCCACAGAGCAACTAAGCCCGTGCATCACAACTACTGAGCCTGCACTCTAGAGCCCAGGAGCCACAACTACTGAGCCCGCGTGCCACAACTACTGAAGCCTGCACGCCTAGAGCCCATGCTCCACAACAAGAGAAGCCACCACAATGAGAAGACCATGCACCACAACAAAGAGTAGCCCCTGCTCACCACAACTAGAGAAAGCCTGTGTGCGGCAACAAAGACCCAACACAACCAAAAATAAATAAATAAATAAATAAATAAATTTATTTTTAAAAAAGGGCCTTATAGGCAGGAGGTTGGGACAAAGAAATTAAATGTGTGGATTATTTCAGGCAAGGCTACCTTCCCTTTGGGGAAGGCAGAGGGTTTTATCAGGTAGATTACCTCACCAGTGCTGATCAGGACATTCCAGACCAATTGGTTTAAAATTCCCCTCCTGGGAGAGGCTGAAACTGCAGTTAGGTTAGTTATTAAGTGGTGGGGCTTAACACAAATGACTCCATTTTGGGCTTGTTTCTTTTCAACATTCCTAATGCTTATGTGGTTAATGGAGAGAATATACTGTAATTTATTGCTGTAAATGGACATATTTTAGAGAAGTAAAATCAAGGAAGGCATTATCTCATTTCTTAAAAAGGCTAAAATTCATGCTAACATATTTTCAAGTAACATTTAAAAAATGGATTTTAGGACTCTGTGTTCCAAGGAATCATTGTTTTTTTCCCCCAAACTTAGGTTTTTTTTGTTTTTTTAAGGAAATTGACTGTAAGTATGAATTTATGAATTAATAAATTGAATTTTCTGACAGAGTAGTATAAAGTTGATGACATTCAACTTTTACCTGATATCATTATCAGAAAATTTCTAATATTGAAGCTGTTAAAGGGAAACCACAAGTCCAAAATGGCATCACTTGTGCTAAATCCAAATATACCAAACCTGGATTTAATACCTGACATAACTGCAGTTTAAACTTTTCCAGGAATGTAACCTTAACTGGTTAGTCTGGAATTATCTGTTCAGCATCAATGAGATAATCTGTCACATAGGCCCTCTCCAGCCCCCAAAGGAAGAAGAGACAATGTCCCCTGCCCTTCCCTTCCCTTCCCTCAAAACACGATGGCCTGGCCTGAAACTGTTTTTGTTTTGTTTTTGTTGTTTTTTTTGGTAATAACTTCCTTGTCCCACCTTCCTCTTATAAAAACCCTCCATTTTGTATAACTCCTCAGAGCGTCTTTCTATTTACTAGATAGGATGCTGCCCAATTCATGAGTCATTGGATAAAGCCAATTAGCTCTTTACTCAGTTGAATTTTGTTTTTTTAACAAGCAAAATATTAGGTATAGAAATGGTGAAGACAAAATCTTAGATAACATATGGAAAAGAAGGGGGAAATGATCAAGATGGTGGAGTTGGAGGAAGCTGAGCTCACGTTCCCTCAGTAACACATCAAAAATACATCTACATGTGGAGCGACTCTCATGAAAACAAACTGGAAACTGGCAGAAAGACTCTTCTACATCCAAGCCTATAAAGATCCACATGGAGTTGGGTAGAAAGGGCAGAGAATGAATCAGGTTGGGACCATGTCCCTAGCAGGGGACACAGTAGGGGAGGAGGATATAATGAGCTTGGAGATCTTCCCTGGGGAGTGAGGGATTCCAGCACATATTGGGCATCCCAGGCTTGGGGTCTGACACCAGGAAGATGAAAATCAGTGAGAGTTACAGAAGGACTGTAGGAAAACCAAGACTCTGCTCGTGAAACACACACACACGCTTACTTCCTGGAATAAGATGAAAAAAAACAGATTGAAATTGCCCAGGGGTCTGGTCAGTTTCCTGCAATGCTGGAGCTCCTCTTGCTCCAGCACAGTTACCCACAGCTACCCACTAGTGCGAAGACTGCCAATGCCAAGGAAAGTATGCACTGGGGGGCATGGAGTTGGCTTAGAACCTGGCACTGCATCTGAATGGAGCAAGGGTGGCCACCGCTGGCACTTGCAAAGGAGGAGGATGAGGAGATGTCTGGCATTCTGATTGGCTTGCAGTGCTCACTCTGGGCCCTCTTGCTCCAGTGATGCTCTCCTCTGGGGCAAAGTTGTTACTGGGAGGAAGGAGAGTGCACACTTAGAGAAAACGAGCCAACTCAGACCCAACCCTCATGGCTCCTGCTCCAGCACCTTGGGACCAGACCCCACCCCTGATAGGGTGGTAACAGCCACTGAGCAGAGGGGAGGCCCTAACTCACAGCTGGCTATGACCCCAGCCCCTCCATCTCCAATCTCACCTCCCATCAAGGTGATAGCTGTCAGCACACCCTGAGGAAGACATTAACCTTGCTTACTTCAGATCCAGCTCTACAGACAAAGCCACTGGGCACATGTAGATTGCATAGGGATGCTCCCAAACAAGGACACAACTTCAAGACAGGGATAGGTAGCTGTTTCACCTAATTTCATAGAGTCAGAGAAAGTTAAACAAAATGAGAAGACAGAAGAATATGTTTCAAATGAAAGAAAAAGGGAAAAATCCTGAAAAATCAACTAATGAAACAGAGATAAATAATTTACCAGATAAAGGGTTCAAAGCATTAGTAATAAGAATGCTAAGGGAACTTGGGAAAATAATAGATGAACACAGTGAGAATTTTTAACAAAGTACTGGAAAATATAAAAAAGAGCCAGATAGGGCTTCCCTGGTGGCGCAGTGGTTGAGAGTCCACCTGCCGATGCAGGGGACATGGGTTCGTGCCCCGGTCCGGGAAGATCCCGCATGCCGTTGAGCGGCTGGGCCCGTGAGCCATGGCCACTGAGCCTGCGCATCCGGAGCCTGTGCTCCGCAACGGGAGAGGCCACAACAGTGAGAGGCCCGCGTACCGTGAAAAAAAAAAAAAAGAGCCAGATAGAGCCAAAGAATACAATAACTGAAATGAAAAACATACTTGAAGGAGTTAACAGCAGACAAAGTGATATGGAAGAACACATACATGATCTGGAAGATAAAATAATGGAAACTGCCCAATGAGAAAAACGAAAAGAAAAACAAATTTTAAAAACTGAGGACAGTTAGGTCCAGTCCCTGGTGGTCTAGTGGTTAGGACTCCACACTTTCACTACCGAGGGCCCAGGTTCAATCCCTGGTCAGGGAAATAAGATCCTGCAAGCCATGTAGCACAGAAAGAAAGGAAGGAAGGAAGGAAGGAAAGAAGGAAGGAAGGAAGGAAGGAAGAAAGAAAGAAAGAAAAAGAAAGAAAGAAAGAAAAAAGTCAAAAAATGAGGACAACATCAGGCATACTAATATTCACATTATAGGAGGTCTCAGAAGCAGAAGGAAGAGAGAAAGGGTAGAAAATATATGTGATGAAATTATGGCTGAAAACTTCCCAAAGCTAAAGAAAAAAAAAAAAAAAAGATTCCCAGGTACAGGAAGCAAAGATTTGGCAAACTATATTGTCTACGCTTCAAAGTTCTTATGTTGCCTACTCCATGGAGATGGTAAAGTGATTGAAAAAGAATGCATGTAAAGCTCAAAACATCATCATATTTTATACAATAAATGGTGGCTGTTATTGTTAGTGGTGATATTATTGATGTGTGAATTTATATTTACTCAATGTATTCATTTTTAATCTTTATAGAACTGTGAGATAACTTCTATGTGTACTATTATTGCACACACACAAACACATACCTTGTGTGCAGATGGTATTTGAGTATTACAGTGAATATTCTTGGGTGAGCAATACTAGATGTTTTCTTTTCTATATACTATCATTTTCTGCTCTTTTAGCAAGATTTATTTCTCCCTGAATGTGGTCTGTATTTAATCTATACAACACGTATGATTCACCAGAAAAATTAAGAAATGGTTGACATGTTTACATTCTTTTACCCTTGCTTTCATTTCTTTGCAACTAATCTTAACCGCTACAGCAGTCAGATTACATTTTACTTCTTACTTCCACACACCCTTTATTTCCCCGCTATGCATTTTTACTTAGAAGAAAATAAAATTAACCAATAATATAGAACTTGTACAGTATTGAGAAGAGACGAGTTGGAGCCAAAAAAATCATCCTGATTTAACAACAGAGACAGATGCTTCTACCGTATCGGGAAATTTCTTCTCCCAAAAAGAATTTCTATACTTCTTAAAATATTCATCAGAGAAGTTGTAATATTACCATAGTAAACTAAATAAAAAATGTTATTAAATTTCCCCCTACACTTGTCTTAAATTATAAAATAAATGATATCTTCAAATAAATGTTATAACCATCAGAAACCATCAGTCAGGATTAATGGAGGGAACAAACTGAGTCAAAAGTCAAAGTCAGGTTAATAGTTATGAAAGGAATTAGGCTTTAAAATAGTTTATTGAGGGCTTCCCTGGTGGCGCAGTGGTTGAGAGTCCGCCTGCCGATGCAGGGGACACGGGTTTGTGCCCCAGTCCGGGAAGATCCCACATGCCGCAGAGCAGCTAGGCCCGTGAGCCATGGCCGCTGGGCCTGTGCGTCCGGAGCCTGTGCTCCACAACGGGAGAGGCCACAATAGTGAGAGGCCTGCGTACTGCAAAAAAAAAAAAAAAAAAAAAAAAAAAGCAAAATAGTTTATTGAGAGCTTTCAATGTTACTTCAACTGTTTTGTGATCTCTTGTGTATGTTCTGTCCTTCATTTGCCCACACATTCCTTAAAAGTATGGTTACCAGGGGGGGAAGGGTTGGGGAGAGGGATAGATTGAGAGTTTGGAATTGACATGTATACATTGCTATATTTAAAATAGGTAACCAACAAGGACCTACTGTATAGCACATGGGATGCTGCTCAATATTCTGTAATAACCTAAATGGGAAAAGAATTTGAAGAAGAACAGATACATGTATATGTATAACTGAATCACTTGGCTGTACACCTGAAACTAACACACCATTGTTAATCAACTCTACTCCCATATAAAATAATTTCTTTTTAAATTTGCCAACAACAACAACAAAAACATTCATCTTTTAGGTTCAGATGGAACTCAGACTGAAGATACAATAATGCTGTTGTCTACCAGGAAACAGCCATTTATAAAGGCATTACTGAAAATTCTTTTGATAGTTCCATTGTAAAGGATGAACCTGTTACCTTGAACAGGTTTTGCATTTCAGGATGCCTGCAATTGAGGGGAGCACTGAGGGTCAGGTGGAGCTTGGTTCAAAGATGTGAAATATTAACTTATAACTAATTCAAAAAATAGAAAAATTTCACAGTAATTATTGTACAAGTATGTCTGGTATATTTTTTAAATTAATTAATTAATTAATTTATTTTTGGTGCGTTGGGTCTTCATTGCTGCTTGCGGGCTTTCTCTAGTTGCAGTGAGTGGGCGCTACTTTCATTGCAGTGCGAGGACTTCTCGTTGCTGTGGCTTCTCTTGTTGCGGTGCATGGGATCTAGGTGTGCGGGCTTCAGTAGTTGTGGCATTTGGGCTCAGTAGTTGTGGCACATGGGCTTAGTTGCTCCATGGCATGTGGGATCTTCCCAGACCAGGGCTCGAACCCATGTCCCCTGAATTGGCAGGCGGATTCTTAACTACTGTGCCACCAGGGAAGTCCTGGCTAGTTTAAATTTATGTCAATTTATGACTTCCATTGGAATATGAACACTTATGTCTGTTAGATATGTCTTGAAGTTACTTAAATTAAATTTACATAATTGAAAAAATGTAATACCAGAAACATTCATACCTAGATTAAATAAAATTTAGGGTTCATTGTTTAATGATTAAATGGATTAAAGAATACTGATTACTTTGCAATTGACTGAAGTCAGTATGTACATATTTTTTTAGCAGTTTTCCACTTGATAGTATTTTCAAAAATCAACCAAATCAATATGTGGCTTAGGTAGTTTTCAATTTATGTGATTTCCCCTCCACCATTTTTAGTATCTTCTGAACCAATTTGTCCACATTTTTTTTCAGTTTCTCTGAAAAACTAGTATAAATAAACCTAGATTTTTAAACAAAATTAAACTTTAATGGTAGATAGTAGTGATATGGAATTTTTCCAATATGCTTTTGCCCTTCAGTAGGCTTTTCACAAACCATCCCATTGCTAATCTCGAGAAAGCAGTCCATTTCTTAAGCTCAGGGACAAAAGTGGACATTTCCGCCATGATGAGAAAATGTAAGAGCTTTGAAGACCCCTAATCTCTAGGATGAAGGCACTGAGGCTGAAGATCAGACAGTGGGGTTTGCATTTTCTTTCTTTATAAATATATGCAGTTTCTATATTCCCAGCAGGCATTTGGACATAAATTACCTTAATTTCATAATATTTTCTTCTTTATTTATATCTGTTTATATTGTTTGTATGATGTATTTACTGTCAAATGTGTTTCATACTTTGTGGCAGATTGTATTTTCCAAAAAAGGCACACACTGTTTCTCATTCCACATGTTCTTCTTGCATTTTTACCTCAACATTTCTTCCAAGGAGGGGTGGGTGTATGCCCCCTCCCTTTGAATCTCGATGGCCTTGTGACTATAGTGATATGATACCATGTGGCTTTTGGTGTTAAGTCGTAAGAAGTGATACAACTTCTAGTGGCTTAGGGTGCTTGCTCCTATGCCATTAAGATTGAGGTGGTTTGTTTCACAGGAATAGATAACTTGAACTAATCTCCAAAATTGTATACTTTCTTTAGGATGCCTTTCATCTGCTTATTCAAATATTTAAGTGAAACAGTTACATCAAACCAGACCTCGTAACACAGATTGAATTCCCTTCTTTTTCATTGTCTTGGTGGGATTGTTTTTCATCAATTTTTCAAGGACTAGTCATCATGGCCGTATATACTGGAAAGAGAAATTAAAGTTTGCAAGTGACTACATAATTTGACATTGTTATAAATTTACTTTACGTAACCAAAATTGGGCCAAAACTAAGTCAAATATTTTCTCTTATTTATGAAATAATAATTTTGAAGGTCTAATAAGAGCATCTCAAATCTAGCTGCTTAGAGTTTTATTTGTAAGCAGATAAATAGCTGCACATTTTTCTTTACAACTTGCTAGGTATGCCAATAAGAATTATTATATATAGAATCTTCTTTACACTGTTTACACACTCTCCCAAAGCAAGACTATGTACCACTTCACACACTTCTGGGCTCACTCACTTTTATTCATGGGCCCTGGGGTAGTCTTCATAATATCTGACTGTTTTGATAGGTAGAAACCATGATGTTTGCCTTCTGAGACAGAAGTCACCTGAATATAGGTCTTCTTGTATCTGAGGCTACAAGTACTACTTACCCTAATTTCTTTCATAACTATTAATTTGACCTTGACTTTTGTCTCTGTTTGTTCCCTGCATTAATCCTGAGGTTTCTGACTAGCTGCTTCTTTATCCCCAACTTATGCCAATTCCAAGTCCTAAGCTTCTTCAATGCCAGGACCATTATTTGTTTCCTGCTTTGCTTTGAATCTTTGGTCCTGATCTCTTACCATACAGCACTAACATAAACCAGACAGGAAGTCCAGTTAGGGATGAAGCAAGAAAATTAAGTACTGTCATTGTAAATATATCACCTCAGTTAATCATTTTGTAAAAGACAAGTTAAAAGATGTAGTTTTTTTTTCCAGTATCACAGATTTCCAATTCATGTTATCATTTGGGCATAAGCACAAAATGAAAATAAAAGACTAATTAGGCAAATAAAATAAATCAGTGCAGCTGCTTTACACAGTCCGGCACATGAAAGTGAAATCTGCCAACATCAGAAAAACTCAGATGTCAGAACGCAGTGATTAGCATCCCTGCCGTAGCACCACTCTATCGTTTCTATCATGATCTTCCTGTTCTCCAGTGACTGTTTTGTCTTTCTTAAATTGAGAAGGGACAACAACCTTCATGCAATAAATCATTAACATTTAGAAATATGAAGTCAGTATATTATAATAAAATAGGACTGGAACATAACCTTGTGATGTTAGCTGGATACAATACCTCTGAGTCCTCATCTGTGAAATGGACATAATAATAGTTTACTATCTCATAGGATGTTCATAAGAATTCAATCATACAACTCATACAGAATGCTCAGAGCAGTACCTGGCATGTTGGTAAGTTCTCAATAGTTTTGACCACTGTCATTTCAGTGCAGTAAAACAAAGCACTTTGAATATGAACCATTTGATCAGAAGTGTATCAACCTCTTTTTCCCACTGTGAGCACCGTACCACAGCCAGGAAGGGCTGGGGTCTGATTAGCTGTTTTATTGGTTCCATTTATTGGGACTTAAACCCAATTCTTTCTGTTCTCTTAGTGGATTGGGTCACTTCTTGTTTTTTGTCAGCTGCACTGGCTCCTGAAACTACATGCTGTCTTCCTATCAGCTTTGCACCTAAGCTCCTGACTTCGGGATGTGTACCTTCTTTCTAACCAGCACCACAAAATATAACTTTTTTCTTTCATGTGTACATTGTAGAGAACCAGGAAAACACAGGAAAGTTCAGAATAGAAAATTTAGAGCCTAGATATTATTGGCATTTTGATTTTTCTCCCTTGTAGTCTCTTTCTCCTCACAATTGTATATTAAAGCAATTTGCTGAAAATACTATATATACTATTATATATGATGATTGTATGTTCTTTTTTTTTGAATCCTACTTGGTTCCCTCTGTTCCTTTTTTTTTTTAACATTTATTTATTTGGTTGCACCAAGTCTTATTTATGGCTCCAGGGTTCCTTAGTTGTGGCTTGCTGGCTCCTTAGTTGCGGCACGTGGGCTCCTTAGCTGTGGCATGCAAACTCTTAGTTGCGGCACACATGTGAGATCTAGTTCCCTGGCCAGGGATAGAACCTGGGCCCCCTGCATTGGGAACACAGAGTCTTATCCACTGCGCCACCAGGGAAGTCCCGATGATAGTATGTTCTGATCCACTTCCTTGCCAGGATTTAGTATATACAGCTGTCCCTGACTTCCACAATACCTGGTTAGTTTATTTCTGTTATTTCTTCTGCAGACAACACTGGCTTAACTTCAAGTAACTTTGGGGATTTTCTGGATTCCTCTTGCTTTGCTCCCAATGCACTTGATTCTTCCCACTCATTGAAAAATTATCTCATCTTTTCAGACTGCTGGAGCAGTTAAACTAACCTAATGGCTCAGTATCAACTCTGTGAATGAATGGCTGATAGGACACTCTAGAGAAGCCAGAAGCTTCAGCCTTGAGATCAGAGGAGAGTAAGCTAACAGTTATTTTTAAAAAAAATATGATCTAGTGTTTGATAGAGTCTGAATGAAATTGAGAAAGTTCTTGTTTTCCTGTAATTTGTCCCTAGTGATGCTCTAGAGGGCCTTTCCTGACTTTGTCAGAATCAACAGCCTAATTTACATATTAGGAAAACCTCACACAGGGCCATGCATGCCCTGACCTAAACATTGGCACAGTAGAGACCTCACTTTAAAAGGACAGATCTGTGTCTCACAGACTCAAAATAAAAAAAAAGAATCTGTTTTTGTCAGTGGGATAGAAAAACTGTTTTGTAAGGTATGCTTATGAGAAAATTGGAGCACTCAGATACAGTGCTGAACACTATATGGAAATTACCAAAAATAAATAAATGATAATCTATTTTGAAGTTAAAAGTGATAATCACTAGATTTCTGATCCCATTTACTCATTGGACAGCAGTGTTTTCCAAAGCCCATTCGAACTGCAGCTCTGATATGATAACATTCAAACTTCTAAGTTAATTGTTTTCTTTTTCTCTATGTGGATGCTAACAAGGCTCTGCTGCCTTTAAATAGTATGGAGGATGGAAAGAATAAAGCTCACACTGATTCAAACCTCTTAGGCACCAGACGCCAGAGGCATATGAACCTCTATAGTTATGGTCTAACTTTAAGGAGTAAGATTTTAACTTACCTTTATTTTGATATTTTATTTACAATAATAGTAATGTTTAATTCTTCACAGCATTAAACTAATATTAGAGACTAAGTATAATTAATAGCTCTTTCCCCCAACCTCACTGAGTTATAATTGACAAATAAAATTATATATAAAAAAGTATACAATGTGATGATTTGATATATGTTTACATTGTGAAATGATTACCACAATTAAGTGAATTAACACATCCATCACCTCATATGGTCATATTTTTTCTTTTGGGTGAGAATGCTTAAGATCTATTCTCTTATAAAATTTCAAGTATACAATGCAGTATTGTCAACTATAGTCACCATGCTGTACATTAGATCCTCAGAACTCATTCATCTTATAATAGAATGTTTGTACTCTTTGAACATCATTTCCCCATTTCCCTCACCCCAACCTTAGAGTTAAAAATCATCTTAGAACTGTGTAAAACCCTAAAAACCATCTAATCCAGATGTTCAGTCATATTCCCCAGAACATTCTGTTCTGGGAGTTTTCTTTTGGGTAAAGATGAGTGGGAGCAGTGAGGGCACCTGAGATAATGGGTCGTGAAGTGTACAGGGCTGTTGACTTCAGTCATAGTAGCTATGTGCTTTTCTCTGTCTTATATATTGGGATTTTTTTTTTTTTTTGCCTTTGGTAAAATAATTCTGCTACTCGAAAAATTTCAAAAACTGTAATTTATTCAAAATCTCTCAATAAGGAAACTAGAACCAAAGAGAATAAGTATCTTGTCCCAAAACACATTTATTTAATAACAAAGATGTGATAAGAATGCTTATTTTCTCAATATAATTCCAGTATATTAGGTAAATGTTCTCATTTCAGATGATTGAAAAATTGAAGCCTAACTAAACTTTCCTTAAAATATATTTGTTTAGATTATCTTAAGGGTGTCTGATGTGTGCATTTTACTGTCCCCAAATAAATAATTTTCACTTACCAAAAATGGTGGTGGCTTCTTACCAAGTTACAATATCTCCTTTCTATTAGAATTACTACATATTACTTTAGCTGCTTTTGTACTGTCTTATATAAAAAATTAAGGACAATTTATAAAAAATAAGCAAACAGAATCTATGTTATAAAAACAAGTATGTACAAAGGGACTATTAATATCTGCCTTTAGATAATTTCTCAAACCCCAAACCTTAATTAATATGAAGTTATTCATTAAAAATTCTTTTTTCTAAATCATATTCTGGTGGAAAATAAAATATTTCTTATATATTCTCAAACTCATTGTTAGAACTACCAACTTTTAGTAAAATTCTATCTCTGCTTTATACCCCTGATTGCTCTACATGTGCTAGGACGAGGGTCAGACGAAGTTTTGCTTTGCTTCATTTTGTTGTTTAGGTTTTTGTCACTAGTCTTGAGTACCTATGATTGAATTTTTCTCAATAAAAATATATATTTCCATATATAAGGAAACATCATTATTTTTAAACATCTTTATTGGAGTATAATTGCTTTACAAATGGTGTGTTAGTTTCTGCTTTATAATAAAGTGAATCAGCTATACATATACAACATCATTATTTTTTGTTACATTAATGTCATTAATGTCAACAGAAAAGATATCAAGTGATTACTCTAACCTTCTTAGCATACATACATTACTGTCTCTCCCCAGTACCTCCTTCTTGTCCTGAGAACAGTATCATCCTCTTTTCAAGATTCACTCTTCTCCAGTCCTGTCCACCATCCCCACTTATGATTCAGTATCAGCTGCCATTTTCTTCTTTTTTAAATTGATGTATAGTTGATTTATAATATTGTGTTAATTTCACGTGTACAGCATAGTGATTTAGTATTTTTGTAGATTATACCCCATTATAGGTCATTATAAGATAATGGTGGGCTTCCCTGGCGGCACAGTGGTTGAGAGTCCGCCTGCCGATGCAGGGGACACGGGCCTCAGTCCGGGAAGATCCCACATGCCGCGGAGCGGCTGGGCCCGTGAGCCATGGCCGCTGAGCCTGTGCGTCCGGAGCCTGTGCACCACAACGGGAGAGGCCACAACAGTGAGAGGCCCGTGTACCGCAAAAAAAAAAAAAAAAAAAAAAAAGATAATGGCTATAATTCCCTGTGCTATACAGTATATCCTTGTTCTATTTTATACATAGTAGTTTGTATCTGCTAATCCCATACCCCTAATTTGTCCCTCCTCCTTCCCCTCTCCCCTTTGGTAACCACAAATTTGTTTTCTATATCTGTGAGTCTGTTTCTATTTTGCATATACATTCATTTATATTAATTTTTAGATTCCACATACAAGTGATATCATACAGTATTTGTCTTTCTCTGTCTGACTTATTTCACTAAGCATAATATTTTCTAAGTCCATCCACGTTGCTGCAATGGCAGAATTTCATTTTTTTATGCCATATTCTTATATTTCCTCACTTCTTCATAAAAATGTTTGGTGGAAGGAGTGGGTCTGTGACACAAGCCATCTTAAGTCCTTCCCTGAGAATTAAAAAAAAAAATTAGAACTAAACAGGTCCTTTAGTCTCTCTTGATAAGGCTGAAAAGATAAGTGGGAGCTACTAGTAGGCATGATATCAGCAGTGGTAAGTGAAATTTATAGACAAGGGAAAAGAAGAGAGAGACAGAGAGACAGACAGAGAAACAGAGAGATAACTTGGCGATAATTAACCACAAGTTCCAAAGGACCCAGAAGCTAGTTCCACCTTTATTTTTCGTTTCATTTTTACTAGAGTAAATAATTTACCTACTATTTCCTAAGCTGTTTATCATTTGGATTTCTGCCCCTTGCAACCAATAACTCTGTTATTACATCCCTACTCTCTGGTCAGCAGATAAATTTATCTATTTGCACTGTCATTTTTATTTAAAAATATTTTAATTATTTCCTTGGAGCCAATTTTCATTTAACGCAGTTATTTTTAAGGGTCACCTTTCAAAATGTAATTGATGAATCAGTACCTTTGTGATAATGTATTTTATAGGTTAAAATGATCAATCCATGGTAATTTACTTTTACAACCCTATAAAATTGCAAAGGTGAAATGTTTACCTGACTGCAGTTAATGAAAATTTCAACCTGACAATCAGAAAATGTTCATAAACAACATAATCTAGTCTAGAATCAGTGATGACGTCTGAATCTAGGAGAATGATATTAAGGATTGGAAATATGGGCTCTTTTGGTTCTGCCATCTGTTTAAATATCATTAGTCTTTATCTCATTACTCTTGCTCTAAAAAAGTCTCTGCAAATGACTGTTACAACTGCAAGAAAGACTATCACTTCACTTTCAGGCTTATATATCCAGCTGTCCAAATATTTTCATTCAGATGCTCAAAATACACCCAAATCCAACCTTATGATGAGACTATGCACATTATATTCCAGAGAAAATCTGTGTCTTCTGTGTTTCCAGTGTTAGTTGATGGTGCTTCTATCTATAGTCATACAAATCAGAAACATGCGAGTGGTCTCCCTCCCTCGCATCTACATCCAACAATATACCATTCATGGATTAATACTTTTATATGGCCTACCCTAATGTGACAGGTGCACAGTGCTAATTGCTAAAGGAAACTCACAGGATTCAAAGTGGCAATGCTGACAAATCTCTAGTTCATTGCAGGAAAGATGTACGATATAGTCACAGCATTAAAATTAGGGTATGTATCACAGCCAAATGCTGCCTCACAGTCAAGTGTCTGGAGAGGCCAGGAGTAAGTTCCAGCTGTCGCCCCTCTCTAAGGGTCTTCCCATGACACACTTCCTTTCTTGAACCAGAAACCACCAATGTGTGAATGGGACACCTCAGAATAAGGCGACCCAAAATTTAGTTTCAGTTGGGGTTCCTTATACCCTACCAGTCATGTAGGCATATTCTGGATACATAATGCAGGGGTCTTACCAAGACTAGGGGCAATTCATAAATCTCATTGTTTAGAAACTGGTGCAAACTTCCTTGAAACTTCAAAGACTTATGGCTACCAAGCAGCACTATTAATCAATATGTCACATGCTGACTAGGAGTCAGTGCCAGGCCAGGTACATTTGTAATTTTTACTGAAATAAGAATAAATTCCTGCCTGCTGGAATTAATCCTCAAAGTACAGAACCCCATCCCCTATCAAATAAAGCTTAAATTTCTTAATATGTTAGCAAGATCCATTATGACTGGTATCTATCAGTCTCATAACATTCAGTTATAATCTGTGCTCTGTTAGCAAGGAATTGCCTGCTGTTCTCTATGTGTGCAGTGCTTTAGTGTAAGCCCTGAGAGTTGGGTTTTCTTTTTTTGTGATATAAGTGCCTGACTTAAGCTTTGAGTGCCAAGACATTCACTTGAAAGATGGCTATCTCAAGTAAACACACTGCCCCAGCCATACAGCTAGATAAAGCACCAGGCCAGTCACTTCCCCTCTCCCTCTCCCTCTCTCCACCCACGCCCCAGGCTCCCTTGTTTTAGAGATCTTGGTGGATTTTGATAACTGACAATTTGGGCTGCTTTTTCTTTTCCTTCTCACTCTTTAAATTCCTGCTTTTATGTTTTAAATTCACCAATGTAGAGTGAGACCAAGAAACCCCAGGTCCCGACCCTCAACCCCAATAAAAGCAGAACCCCAGGCCCATTTTCTCTCTTCCCCCACCTCACCACCTCCCCCATGACCTTGTTGTGAGGCCCCAGATGTGCCATGGGATTTCCAGGACTTGTAAGTAATAAGTCTTTTTTTCCCCCAAAGCTTCCTGATGGTTATTGCTGAAGGCGTCTTGCAGTCATAATAAGAACCACAGGGCCAATCCAGCCACAACGTTGGAAATTGATAGACTGAAACGCACTCGATAAATGCTATTTCATATATCCATGCTCAGAGTCTCTCCTGGTGTCCACCAAAATATGGAGAGGTGCATCTTAAACCATTTGTCGTTTGCCTTAAGACAGGAAAAACAAACAAACAAACATGGTTTTCTGTATTGCCAAGGCAATGCACACTACCTTCGGGTTTGCTGCTCCAGAGCATTTACTATGTAACTCAGAACTTCCACATATGAATTTGGCTCATATTTTGGTATATGTTGCAAGTTAAGCAGCCTGGCTGCTTAATGTTTGGCTTTTATATAACAGCAGCATCTGTGCTACAAGATACTGCAAAGAGCCTATGGCAAGGCCTGCTTGGAGATAGGAGACACATTATAGATTTTTAGGTTTTGGGAACAAAACTCTTGTGCACTTTTTAATGTAGTACTTTTCCTTGGAGGAATTGCTCCTGGCAATATAATAACATTTGAAAAAGACTGAAGCTGATCTTAAAACATCAGGTAGTAACCATGCAACTCCCAATATCAAAACCACCCAATATCAACTGGATATGATTTCTTCCTCCTAGATACAAAGTCAGGCAAAACTGACAGCACCATGTGATAAGGTGCTCAGAGCCAGCCTGCACAGGCCCTGGGGTCACATGTAAATTGCATTGGATGTTTGCCCACATTCCCAGCATGCCTAATCCTAGTCACTGTCATCCCTCCTTCAACCAACATGTATGATCTTCATGGAATGATTTCTAAAGCAACTTAACTGAGTGTGAAAAAATTACAGCCTGATTTTTAGATGGTTCTGCGTGACATGATGTTAATAGAAATAGAATAGAGAAATTCTCTCAAAAAGAACACGATTCTCTTGTCCACTTTGCATGAGATAGAGGGATAGAGATAAAGATCCCCCAGACTCAGAGGGATGTGGGAGAAACATTCGGAATAAACCCAGAGCATGAAAATAATTGTGTTCAATGTGAATGCTTATCAACAGGATAGCATAGAAGAATGGAAAGAATAACTCTCTTGTTAAATAAATCAGCCTCCTGTGTTGGATATTGCCCATTGTTAAGTAGAATTTCTTCTCACCCCCTTCAATATTTTTTCATTATCACAAGAACTAGAAGGACAAAATTTACATTTTTCATGAGGCGTAAAACTTAAGATTGTGAATGAAAGTTTGGTTCTTCCAGGAGATGCAGATTTGTGATATGTGAAAGATGGAAGTGGGGTAGAAGCCATCTTCTGATGACTATGGTAGTTGACAAGCTACTCTTCACAGACAGGCAAGTTTGTGATGGTGAAGCTCCATGTTCTAATGTTTAGTCAACAGCTTCATGAATGTGTGGCAGTTGTATTGAAGCAGCAGAGGTAGAAATAGTAGCACGTCCAGATTGCAGGCATAGTGGTTAATAACCCTGAATCTAGCAGTGCAGTTAATGCCCCTGACTTCCATGCCTTTGGCTCTTTTAATGATTTGTAAGTATCTATTTTCCTGTTTTAGATCCTTTTGTCCTTAAGATACCTAAAGTTGTTTCCTTTTCCTGTAGAGATTAGCCACACATGCACATTCTTTCCTGTCATCTCAGGACTTGTTCAATATTGTCCTTATGATGCAAGTAGCTAAATGTTCATGGATAGAATGTATTCTCAACATTGCATCTCCTTCCTTTCACCAAGGTTTCTGCAGCTCTCTCCACTATTGAGAGCCCTGTGCTCAGTGGCAGTAGCTCACCTTTAGACCACAAACTGTTCCCTTATGAAGAGCAGTCGGCTACCTGGCAGCATTATATTCTTTTCTTTATGGATGGCCGGAAGTCATCCTTACATGGGGACAAATCTAATTCTTAAATTGACTTTCTTTCCTACCCCTCATGTTTTTCCTACGTCAACATGTGATTTACCCCCTCACTTTCATCAAACACTAGAAAATCTTCAGAAATTGAATCACTCAAACTATCATAACTCTTTTGTTGGTACTTCTATTACTATTCACCTATTATTCACTACATTATTCATAGTTTCTCAGTGGATGAGCTCTTCTGGGTTTGTGCGTGCATGTGTGCTGTGAGTGTATGTGAGACAGAGACAGAAAGTCAGATATGATGAGGATAAACCATTTAAACAGAGTGAAAAACACACAGAATATGATCCCTTCTTTCAAATAACTTATGGTGTAATAGGAAGCAGAAAGCACACACACGCACGCACACACACGCACACCAAAAAGTAATCATCCACTGAATGAATATTAATTATATTGTGGATAATTGGAGAAAGTAAAGAATGAAATAAATACTGGAGTAAAATTTTTAATCTAATTTGGAGAATCCATTTTTGGGGGAGATTTTTTTTTCCCATTTGACGAAAGCAAGGGAAAATTGGCATAGATGTATATATGCAGGGACATTAACCTCTGAACTCTAAACTCTTTCTTATTATTCAAATTTCATCACACTTTTAGTGTAAAAGAGAGCCACAGATAAAACACAATTTCAGTCAAAAATTTTCTAATCCCAATTTATTATGACTCTACTTACCTCAGTAACAACACAAATGAATGAAAAAATACAACTCATCTGCTTTGGTATTATTTTCTTGTGAGTTAGTTGTTTTAATAAAGTATAATTATGATAAGCAAAATATAGAATGAAATTATAGTGATTTAAAATTTCTGCCAACATAGGCATTTATATAATCTTGGCAATCTGGGAATGCATAACATTGTTTCTAATTACAAGAGCTATAATTAGTGCTATTTTGCAAAAAATATGGCTGATAGGGCCTGTAAAATGGCTGATGGTGCCTTTGCACACCTGCTAAGTTAATCTGTGATTCTATTCTTCAGCTTTGCTCTATAATTTTTAGTAATTTAACTCAAGTCTCTATGATGATAAAAATTAATCTTTTGAAAAATTCTATTTGGTAAGGAATTAAATAAACATAATTCTTTTAGAGGAAGAGAAACACTTCTGCGAAAGCTTTTTCAAGTATTGTACAATATCTCCTTCTAGGTTGAATGGCAGACAGATTGTCTTCCCGGTATAGTAATGACAATACTGCTCTCCTGAACTTTGGTGAGCCAGAGAATGGCTTGAACCATTTTAAGCAATGTCATGTCAAGAATAGTTTGTATTATTTTAATACAAAAAGATATATATTCAGAGGATATCTTTGGACAAATGTTTTTAAAAAATAAGGGGGAAACAAGAAAGTACATCTTATTAAATGCTCCATACACATCACATTAAAAAGCCTAGATTTCTCTTCCTTTCTGTACTAAAACTATATCCAGAATTGGACTCCAAAAACATAATTCCTCTCCTTTTGTGAAGGAGATATATTAGTATAATTTGAACCATTATTGAATTTTTATTTAGGGCATTTTAAATCTGGGGATGGTTATAATATCTAACAATTCTCTTTTTTAAGTTTTCAATAAATTTAATAAATTATTTTGTTACTACTGTTGTTGCAAGTTGATCCAAAAACTTTTAGAGTAAAGAAATAGAAGTGAATTCAACAAATAAAAAATAAATGAATATCTATGATGCACTCCAAATTGTGCTAAGTAATACAGGGCCTTGTGGAGCAATGCATTTTATTTTTTTAATTGAATAAATATAATGTGTAACATTGTGTAAGTTTAAGGTATACAGCCTGTTACTTTGATACATTTATATATTGTAATATGATTGCCGATGTAGAAATATTTATCACATTACATATTTTTAGTTACATAATATATATCATTGTCTATTACTATTGTACATTAGATCTTTATGGCTAATTTACTACTAATTACAAGTTTATATTCTTAAAAACCATCACTCTTCTTCCTTCTACTTCCTTTTTTACACTCCCATTGTAAACACATCAGTAAACCCTTTTTGCATCTCTCTTACTTCATTCTCCTATCTCACCTCTGATAATTCAAAAGTCCTTTTTCTCAGGTCTAACCCAAGTTTTCTCACCAGAGTGGGGATTTCTCTGATAACATTAACCCACTCAATTTTCAAAATCTTAAATCTTTAGGGTTGGTTTGCCACAAGTTAACCAAATTAGACAGTCTGTTCACCATTTTTCTAATTGTTTTTATGTGTTACCGTTGAATTACTAAACCATTATGAAATTCTTGAGGACACAATTCATCTTTTATTTTTTGATACATTCATCCTCACCTAGGAGCTAATATGATGAAGTTGATCACTGAATATTTATTTTTATGACACAGTGATGACTTAATCTTTACCATAAGGAAACAGTGACCTTAAATAAAACATTAAACCAGATTGACTTAATAGATTTATGCAGAACATTCCATTCAAATGCAGCAGATTAGCCATTCTTCTCAAGTGCACATGAAACTTTCTCAAGGATAGATCATATGTTGGGACACAAAACAAATCAATAAATTTACAAAGATTGAAATCATATCAAGTGTCTTTTCTGATCAGAATGGTAAGAAACTAGAAATCAGCTACAAGAAGAAAGTTGGAAAAATCACAATTATGTGGAGACTGAACAGTATGCTACTGAACAACTGTTGGATAAATGAAGAAATCAAAGAAGAAATAAAAAATACATGAAGACAAAAGAAAATAAAAATATGACATATCAAAATCTATGGAATACAGCAAAAATGGTACTAAGAGGGAAGTTTATAGTAATGCAAGTCTACCTCAAGAAAGAAGAAAAATCTCAAATAAACAATCTAACCTTACACCTAAAGGAACTAGGAGAAAAAGAACAAGTGCAGGTCAAAGTCAGTAGGAAATAATAAAGATCAGAGTGGAAATAAATTAAATAGCGACTCAAAAGACAATGGAAAAGATCAGTGAAACTCAGAGGTGGCTCTTTGAAAAGATAAACCAATTTGACAACCTTTAGCTAGACTCACTAAGAAAAAAGATAAATAACAAGAATGACTCAATATGCAAGGGATACCTTCATACTGAAGAAATACCTGGAGTATCAGTGAGCATTAGTACTGAGACTGAATTAATCTTTAAACAAGTTATTTTTAACATGAGGTACAATGCCAAAAATATATGTTTCTAAGAATAAACTACTTGAAGACCTTGTAATGTGAATAAACAAACAGAAAAGTGTCAAATAAATTGGAAATTTCAGTTGTTAAGCCTAGGGGGAAATTGTGCATTCATTGTGCTGGGAACAGTGATTTCATATTATGGAGAGGTGATATGTTTGTCAAATAAATGTAGGATGACCAGCTGTCACAATTTTCCTGGGCCTGTCCTAGTTTTAGGCACTGAAAACCCAAAAGTTTCAGGGAAATTGGGAAGGTGTTTAAGTATATTAGAGAATCTGGGAAAGAACTTGAGGTCCAAGACTAATTCATGTTTCAAGTTTTGCAGTCAATAAAGTCATCAAGGTGCTGTACATTTTTGAAAAGGGCATCAAGTACACAGTAGTAACTAAACAAATATCTTGTACTTGTGTAAAATGGTGATATATTACTTTATGTTTAATTCTATAGCCAGTTCTGGTTTTATTTTTTCCACTATTAAATTATAAAGTATAAGAATAGGAGATTCAAAAAAGGAAAGTTTAGTTAATAGTTAAGTGATAAAAGTCATGTGGAATGGAGGGAATATATTTGAAGTTTATGTATCATGTTATTGGTAAGGCAGTTGGGTATATAATCTTTCAGGAGTAACAACCTCTTTGTGGCTCAATTTCTTCATATGTAAAATTGGACTACAATAGTACCACTCATAACATTCTTGTGAGACTAAAATGAGTTAATAGGCATATAGTGCTTACAATAATACCAGTACATAAGAATATGTGATATTAGCTAGAATGCCCTATGCTATGGGAAACCCAGTCATTCAACAACTTTTACTGTGTTTCTGTGCTATGGCACATGGCTATAGGCAGGCACTAGTGGTGCACAGAGACATCAGACCTGGTTTTTCTCTTAATGATCTTACAGCTTAATGGAGAGAAAAACTCATAAATTCAAAAGTGTGGGACAGTGTGATAAGTGTTAATAACAGATATGTGCAAAGTGCTAAGGAAACAGTGGCAGAATCTTAGGAAGCAAGGGAAGATTTCATAACGATGGAGTTTTCTTAATGAATTTATTTATTTATTTATTTATTTACTTACTTACTTATTTTTGGCTACATTGGGTCTTCAATGCTGCACGCAGTCTTTCTCTAGTTGCAGCGAGTGGAGGCTACTCTTCATTGTGGTGTGTGGGCTTCTCATTGTGGTGGCTTCTCTTTGTTGTGGAGCACGGGATCTAGGTGCACAGGCTTCAGTAGTTGTGGCATGTGGGCTCAATAGTTGTGGCTCATGGGATCTAAAGCACAGTCTCAGTAGTTGTGGCATGCTGCTCCACGGCATGTGGGATCTTCCTGGACCAGGGCTCAAACCCATATCCCCTGCATTGGCAGGTGGAATCTTAACCACTGTGCCAACAGGGAAGCCCAAATAATGGCAGTTTTAAATGAGCAAAATCTTGATAGATAACTGTGGAATATAAGCCTAATTCTTGAGAATTAAGAGGCAAATTGACACAACCTTGGACCAGTCAGAAGAAGCATTTCTTTTTGTAGCTGGTAGAAAATATCAATACACATTAAGAAATGATACAGGGTAAAAAAATTCAGTAAGCATTGAAAAATCAAGGAATAGACTTAAACACTTAAGACAAATCAGAATATATTGTGTTCTCTATATTAGTTATTTCTTGCTGCATAACAACTTATCCCCAAATTCAGAAGCTTCAGTCAACAAATATTTATTATTTCACATTTTCTGTATGTTAGGAATTTGGACAAAGGTGATCTGGAAGACTTTCAATGTCTCTCATGAAGCTGCACACAAACTGTCAGTCAACTAGGGCCACGGTACTCATCTGAAGTTTTAACTGGGAAAAGATTACCTCATTGTTGGAAGGACTTAGTTTCTTGTGTGCTTTTGAACTGAAGGTCTCACTTCCTCTCTGGCTGTTAACTTGAGATTTTCCTAATTTCCTTTCTATGAGGATACTGAATATCTCAGGTCACAGCATGGAAGCTGGCTTCACTCAGAGCAAGAGAGCAAAACAAATAAGATAAAGCACCCAATATATGTCACAATATTTTTGTACTCAGTCTCTGAAGTAATGTCCTAGGGAAGGGATTCTAGGAAGATGGCAGAATATTAAGCACCAGGAATCTGTCTCCCCACTTAGACATTGCTTTCACTGGCAAACTCTATCTGATGTAAATATTTCAGAATTCTGGGATTTATTGAAGGGTTGCAACTTCCAGGGGAATAATTAAATGGTAATTAAGGTTAATTTTGGTGAATTTCAGCTCTTGGAACAGTAGCAGCTGCTCATCTCCTATTCCCAGTCCTGTGGCAGACAGCCGTGCACTTGGGCAGCTTGCACACAGCTTGTAGGAGCCAACATGGGTATAAAAAGGATCCTGTTCTCCAAATATTGGGGATCTGTGCTTTGGTTGATGATTGCTACTTCTAATCACAGAGGTGC
Source organism: Mesoplodon bidens (assembly GCF_964165515.1). NCBI lineage: Eukaryota > Metazoa > Chordata > Mammalia > Artiodactyla > Ziphiidae > Mesoplodon > Mesoplodon bidens. The sequence goes on from NC_138176.1 coordinate 71,376,604, forward strand.
AGACAAAGAAGTGTGTGCCCAATGTTTTTGCACGTTCCTCCATTGTTGCAAGCCCCTTTTCCTCCAGCTGAAGTAAATCCAGGAGATTTAAAGGTTGGTAACCTCTCCCCCCTTTCATTTTTCTCTTTTCTACTTTTGGGAACCACATATTAAAGACTAGAATATTCAAAAACAATTGCATGTATGGGGAAAATCAGAAAGTGACCATGGATGCCCAGGGCAAGGCACAGATACGACCTGAGAAGACCTTAAGTATACACTTCAGGCTGATCTGCTGCAGAGATAGCCTATAACAGCCAATAAACAAACTATACATGAAAATAATAATTAAAAAAAAAACTAACCCTGGGGAAAGGGGAGAATATGAGCTCCAGAGTTAACACATTAGTAATTCAGATGTCCATTACATATATATATATTTTTTGTGGTACACGAGTCTGTCACTGTTGTGGCCTCTCTGTTGTGGAGCACAGGCTCCGGATGTGTAGGCTCAGCGGCCATGGCTCATGGGCCCAGCCATTCTGCGGCATGTGGGATCTTCCCGGACCGGGCATGAACCTGTGTCCCCTGCATCGGCAGGCAGACTCTCAACCACTGCGCCACGAGGGAAGCCCCAGATGTCCATTTTTTGATCAAAAATCACAAGACATAAAAACAAACAAACAAACAAAAAAAAAAAAAACAGGAAAATATAGCTCACTCAAAGGAAAAAAATAAATGAACAGAAACTGTCCTTGAAAAAGACCTGATGGCAGATATACTAGACAAAGATGTTAAAACAACTGTTTTAAAGGTGATCAGAGAACTAAAGGATGATGTGGAGAAAATCAAGAAAATGATGTGTGATCAAAATGAAAATATAAATAAAGATATAGAAAACCTAAAAAGAAACCAAAAGGAAATTCTAGGATGAAAAGTACTATTACTGAAATGAAAAACTTACTAGAGGGATTAAAGGCAAATTTGAGCAAGCAGAAGAAAGAATCAATGAGCTTGAAGATAAAACAATGTAAATTATCAAGTCTGAGGAACAAAAAGAAAAAAGACTGAAGAAAAGTAAATAAAACCTGAGGGACCTAAGAGACACCATTAAACAGACAAACATATACATTTTGGGAGTCCCAGAAGAAGAAGAGAAAGAGAAAGGAGCAGAGAGAATATTTGAAGAAATAATGGCTGAAAACTTCCCACACTTGATGAAAGACATGAATATATACATCCAAAAGGTCAACAACTTCCCAAGGAAAATGAACTCAAAGAGACTCACACCTAGATAGCTTATGTCAAACCTTTGAAAGACAAAGAAAATATCTTGAAAGCAGAAACAGAGAAGCAACTCATTACATACAAGGGATTCTCAATAAGACTAGCAGCAGATTTCTCATCAGAAACTTTGGTGGCCAGAAGGCAGTAATTATATTCAATATTCAAATATATTCAAAGTGCTAAAAGAAAAAAACTGCCCAACAAGAATTGTATATCTGGTAGTGTGTATATGTCAATCCAGACCTACTATATAGCACAGGGAACTCTACTCAATACTCTGTAATGGCCTATATGGGAAAAGAATCTAAAAAGGAGTTGACATATGTATATGTATAACTGATTCACTTTGCTGTACACCTGAAACTAACACAGCATTGTAAATCAACTATACTCCAATAAAACTAAAAAAAAAAATCTTATATCTGGCAAAACTCTTCTTCAAAAATGAAGGAGAAATTAAGACATTTCCAGATAAACAAAATCTGATGGAGTTCATTACCACTAGACTAGCAAATGTTCAAGGAAGTCCTGCACGTTGAAATTAAGGACACTAGAGAGTAACTTGAAGTTGTGTAAAGAAATGAATATTCAATTAAGGTAAATACACATGCAAATATGAAAGCTAATATTAATGAAGCAGGTTGTAATTATACTTTTTGTTTTCTACATGAGTTAAGAGTCTAATATATTTAAAAAGCAATTATTAGTCTAAAAACTAGTATTATTATAACTGGTTTGTAACTACATTTATTTTTCTATATAACTTCCATGTAATATAATTCTCTATAATGCACTTAAAATAATTATGAGTTTATGTTTTAGAGCACACAATGTAGAAAGATGTAATTTTGTGACATCATCAACTGAAAGGAATGGTGATGAAACTCTAAAGGATTAGAGATTTTATATGTTATTGAAGTTAAGTTGGTATAAATTCAAATTAGAATGTTATAACATTAGGATGCTAAATATAACCCCCATGGTAACTGCAAAGAAAATAGCTATAGAATATACAAAACAGGAAATGAGAAAAAAATTTAAATATTTCACTACAGAAAACAAATGCAAAGGAAGACATAATGCAGGAACCGAGAGACAAAACCTATAAGGCATGTGGAAAACAAATAGTAAATGACAGAATTAAGTTCTTCCTTATCAGTAATTATTTTAAGTATAACTATATTAAACTCTCCAATCAAAGGACAGAGATTGGCAGAATAAATAAGATCACATGATCTAACTATATGTTGTCTATAAGAGATTTAATTTAGATCCAAAGACACAAATAGATTGAAAGTGAAAGGATGAAAAAAGACATTCCATGCAAATACTAACATAAGGAGAGTGGGGTGGGTATACTAATATCAAACAAAATAAACTTTAGGTTTAAAAGGTTTTCAAGGAATGGAAAAGGACATTATATATTAATAAAAGGTTCAGTACAGCAAGAATATATAACAATTATAAACATTTATGCACCTGATGACAGATCATCAAAATATATGAAGCAAAAACTTACAGTGTTAAAGGAAGAAATAAAAAGTTCTACAGTAATAGTTGTAGACTTCAATATGCTATTCTTAGCCACTGTGGAAAACAGTATGCCAGTTTCTCATAGAATTATAATAGAATTATCATATAACCAGCAATTCCATTGTTGGGGATATACCTAAAAAATTGAAAGCAGAGTCTTGAAGAGATACAAGAGAATTGTACACCCATGTTCATAACAACATTATTCACAATAGCTAAGACGTGGAAGCAACACAAGTGTCCATCTATTGAAGAATAGATAAGCAAAATGTTATATATACATACAATGGAATGTCATTCAGTCTTTAAAAGGAAGGAAATTCTGACGTATGCTACAACATTGATGAAGCTTAGGATACTATGCTAAGTGAAATAGACCCATAGCAAAAAAGGCAAACTGTATGATTCCACTTAGAAAGTAGAAAGGTGGCTGCCAAAAGCTGGGGGGAAAGGGACATGGGGTGTTATTGTTTAATGGATATAGAGTTTCAGTTTTACAAGATGAAAGAGTTATGGAGATGGATGGTGGTGGTGATTGTACAACATTATGAATGTATTTAATGCCACTGATGTGTACACTTAAAAATGGTAAAGATTATACATTTTAGTCATATGTATTTTGCCACAACAAAAAATTGAAAAAAGTTAATCAAATAAAAAAATAATTAAAAGAAGGTGATATAACATTTTTTGTATTCTATTCATTTGAACTAAGTCACTAGACCCACAGTTTATTCAAGGGGAGGTCATTACAAAGGAGTGTGAATACCAGGAGATAAGAATCACTTGGGGGCAATTTTAGATTCAACTTAATACACTCTCTCTTTGGGTTACATAAAGAATGACCACACTGTCTTTCTGGAACATGCATTTTAGCTCCTCTCTCAACAATGTGATATTAAGATAAATGGACCATGAGGTGAAAGAATGGCAACAAATACAAAGAGATTGTACAGAATCGGCTATTGGACAAATCAAGTTGAGTTCTTGTTCTTCCCTATGTTCCTTTTCAGTTGATTAACTGTATCTGTCCAGTACCAATATATACCCTTTTATATTGAAATCTTCAGCAGTAAATACATAAATAAATCTAAGTCAGATGATGGGTTGAAAACTGAAAGCCACTTTCAGATCTCATGCTTCACATTGAAAGTACTTAAATATCAATTGTGTTTAAGCCTCAAATATGTATGGGTTTATTTAAATAGTAAATTCAGTTAACTGTGTAAAACCGATTATTATGTATGGGATTAACTAAAACCTTAAAATTATTTTAAGAATTTTTTTTTGAAAAAATATACATACATTTGAAAGTTACCTCTTCTGTCATTCTCTATTGTCAATTTACATACTTTTGGGTCATCTTAACAATTCATTAAGAAGGATTCTTTTAATTTAGGCATAGTCACTCATATAGTGTAAGTCAAATCAGTCCTCTAAAGCTTAGTCCATTTAAAAAGTGTAATATACTAAAAATATGCCAGGAAATATAATTGTAAATATTCCTTTTATATATTCTAACATTATAAAGCTCACCACAGGTATTATATCAATTAAATGTTAGTAGTTCATAATTAAGACATTGGGGACAACAGTGCTTCTGAAAAAGTATATATATGTGTGACCTCTGAAGAAGTACATATTTTGGTTACATTTCTAAAATATTTAATGATATGTATTCACTCAAAGAATATTGCTTCGAAGAGTCCATAAGTGTGGTGATATAAACCAATTTAAAGAGATAAGAAACATTAATATTAACTCAACCGGAAGAATTAAGAAATGCTAAATAGTATTTTACTAATCATGTTTCTGTAAGGCAGTAGATAAGTGAAATTATTGCAGCTATTGTTTTCATAAGATTTTCTTATGACTGTATACATTTTAAAAAGAACAAAACTGGGCTTCCCTGTTGGCACAGTGGTTGAGAGTCTGCCTGCCGGTGCAGGGGACACGGGTTCGTGCCCCGGTCCAGGAAGATCCCACATGTTGCGGAGCAGCTGGGCCCGTGAGCCATGGCCGCTGAGCCTGTGCTCCGCAACGGGAGAGGCCACAACAGTGAGAGGCCTGCGTACCACAAACAAATAAACAAACAAACAAACAAAACAAAAAAAACTTTCCCAAATAAAGGTTGATCGATTAATAATTCTTAGTGCTATTATTATGAAGTGTGAAAATAATACTTTCCTTTTGAATCAGTGTATTGAATAAATAGCAAGCTTGACTTTATCATATTCAGGGATTTCAGGAGAATATTGTAAAAATCAGAAACATCCATAACATACCCTCACAGCCATTTATTTTATCTAGAACTCCAGAAATTCCATTGTAATGAAATGTACACTGAACCAAATTGTACTGTGCCTCACTGTGATGTACCTGCAATGCACCTGCATTCTCAGAATCTAGAATTATTTGCCTGTGAGGCTAAGTTAGATAAAATATTACTTTTAACCTTGGGAGAGAAAATGATTTATAAAAGAATCAATTGAATAGCACATATGGGAAAAGTAACTGAGAAAACTGAGCATTATTTTAAACACTCATAGATGTGTTACCGAACTGAACTTGAGTCCCCTTGTGCAAGTGCAGTAAAAGCCAATCTACTGACACTGAGTTGTGAAGGAAAGTGCAGTGTTTATTGCAGGATGCCAGGCAAGGAGTCCAGGTAGCTAATGCTCAAAAGACTAGAACTCCCCATGGCTTTCAGGGAAAGGTTTTTAAAGATAGGGTGAAGGAGAGGGTTGTGGGGTGTGGGATCAGCCTGTGGACATTCTTCTGATTGGTTGGTGATGAGGTAATCAAGGTAATTGGGAGTCAACATCATCAACCTTCTGATTCCAATCAGTCTGAAGTCTGCGTGCTTGAGGGCAGCATCCAGTTAACTTCTTCCATCTTGTGGGGGTTTCAGTATCTGCAAAACAGCTCAAAGGATTTGGGTGAGAATATTATCTATAGCCCTTGAGAAGGAACTAAAATGTCCTTTGTTTAATGGCTAAATTATAATTATTTTATCTTGCTTGACTGTTTTCCTTTGTTTCTTCATTTTCTCACTTCTCTGATTAAATTTTTTCTTTGGAACTCAGGGAAGGCCTTGGAGGCTAAAGTTTTTCTACAAACAAGAGGCAGGCAGAGGACATGGGTAGGTCTGCTCTGTCCTGGGAAAGCCCCATAGGGTCCTGTTTAGTTACAGATGCATACATAGAACAAATTCACAACACATCTATGCTTGGGGTTCTGAAAGATGAATACAATATCAGCCTCCAGAAGTTAAATGAAAATATAATTGCAGAATATTTACTATCTATAAGACAAAAGATGTGTCTTTTATTTACAAAAGAATACACTAGTCAAGATATTCTTTGCTGAAATTAAAAATTTTTTTGATTAATGGTGTCCTAGATTTTCTGAGTAAATGCAGTTATTTATCTTTTGTTCCTATATCCACGTGGCTAACCTCACTTTTCCAAGTCTTTGTTCAAATGACATCTTCTTAACGAGGCCCATCCTGATAAGTCCATTTAAGAGTGTAACCAACCACACCCACCCTTCAACACACTTCATTCTTCCATACCTTGCTATAGTTTTTCTTTTTTCCCATGATATTTATTATCATGTAGAATGTTATTCAATTTGCTTATCATTCTATCTCCTTTGTAAGAATGTAAGCTTTATGAGGGTAGAAGGTGTTTAAAATTTTATTCTATTGTTTCTATTTTGTTCACTGATATAACCAGAACACTTAGAATAGCAATTATTAAAATTTTATTATGTAGATTTAAAAAAAAATTAACAATAAGAATGACAACAGTAATAGTAAAAGTTACAGTAGTTTGGAACTCATTACATGTAATCCCATGGCAATGCAATCATTCAGATATGGTTTGTGATCCTGGTTGGACAATAGATTTAACTTTGAAGCTTTATGAATGGCATATATTCCCATTGTGTACAACGTTGTAGAGCTAAACAACAGACAACCTTTTTTAAAAATGCCCATGGGAAGATACTGCTTGACTGTATGATGTGTGGAGAGGAATTATTGGAGAAAGTATATATAGAGAGGCAAAGATTACATCTTAGAGTCCTTGTATGCCCCAGCTAAGAAAGAGAAAAAATTTTGTTAGAATATAGGTTTTGTGTAATATTTTACTTAGTTTATTTTTATGAGCATATTATAGTCCTCATTTAAAAATTAGTTTTCCATTTACCATTTAATAATTCATTTTCTTAATGTAACTTTATGAATTGAAAAAAAACGTATGACCAAACATTATAGATATTTGGTGCTTGCTGTTATAATTTAAGATTTATTCATTAGATTAATTCATATATAAATCAGGCTCTCATACGAAATGTGTGTTCCAAAAGTGTTGGCTGGTGTTATCCAATTGAACAAAACCAGATATCACACTGAACCCTGAAATAATGAGATTAGCCACTTAAGATGTTGGAAGAGTGGTAATGCAAGTGATACATTTTTCATATCTCTATCAAAAGCTACTCAGTGCCCATATATGTGGAAAACTGGTATATCTGGATCATATTAATATGGGAAGAATAGCATTTATATGTTATCTAGAATTGTTCTTTCAGGTCAAGTGGCCAATAGAATTTGGTGTCCTTTACGAGGTTCTCTTTTGTTTATTGTGTTCTGTTTTTCCTTTCATAAATATTAGTTCCCATTTGTTCTATCTTTGGCCCCATAAATTTTGGCACCCTTGCTTGCTTATACTGTTTGTTTCTTTTCATCTTTTTGCATTTTATGCCTCAACAATCTTTAATCCTGGCCCCAAACTTACTCCTGAATCCCAGTTGAGTATCTTCAGTTCTCTACTTATGAATGTCTTACATGGAAGTGAAACAACATGCTCCACAATAAACCTGCTTGTTCCTAAACAAACTTCATATTGAAGTTTCTGTTTTAGTGAATGATACGCCTGCATTTACCTAGTCCACTAGATGCAATGTGAGTTTCCTTGAGCTTCATGTTGAGTCAGTTACGAATTCCTGTGCTTAAACTTTCTAAATAACTTCATAGCTATGCATATCTGAATAGTTCCAGTACCCTCAGTGTCATTCTTCTTGAAAGAAACTTACTTGTTGCCAATATATCTGTCAACCTGTGGGCAGAGCTTTTTTTATTATTAGAAATGGTGTGGTTCTTCTTTGAAATTCTGCAAATCAGTGTGTTTTTGTAACTTTCATACTGACTTTATGTTATTGCATGATTAACATTATTTTGAGTGGATTTCTAGATACAAATATGAGTGGCTAGAGATACCCATGGAGATAGGAAAAGCAAGAGTTGATTATACATCTTTCGAAGCTAAATCTATGCTTCCTACTGCAGTTCATTCTCCATGCAGCAGGCAATGTGATGTCCTTTAAAATGCAATATTACATCAACTTGCTGCCTAAAGATGTTCACTCTTCCCCTTGTAAATAGATTAAAATACAAACTTGTTGCTCTGGTGGGAAAGATTCTAGCCTGCCTTTCTACTCTCTGACACTTTCTCAACCCATTTTACCATCATCCTATTACAGTGAAACTGGTCCGCTTGTGAAATACCCAAGCTCATACGTTTTCTCCTACTTTCTTGACAGTTAGGTAAAGTTGCCATAGCACCTTTTAATTTTCATTATAGCACCTCTAATATTAAATCATAACTTGTTTTTATTTGTATCTTTCAGAAATGTGACTCAATAATATTGCATTCCCTATAATTATTTGCTTAATAAATATCTTGGAAACAGACATACAGATGGCCACTTAATCTGACCCTGGAAATTCACTTAATAATGTGAAGAATGTGTTGTGATATATTTGTAGAAACTCTGAAAGACACAGGTCTTATTTCTCAATAAGATTTAACAGTCATAGACAGAAGAAAATAAATGGGTATATCAAAGATGGGGGAAGATGTTTTGTATATTATCAGTGACTTTCTGATAGTATTTTAAGGTATACATGAGTAGAACTCTGTATATTATGAATGGCATGCTGTAATAGAAACAGGGAACTCACTTGTTTCAGGGCATCCAACTCATATTTGAAAGTAGAGAAAATGTAGATATTTAAAGTTAGTAAAAGCTTTGTGCATAGTTTTTTTTTTAATAAGTTAACTAACATTATTTGGAGTTATTTGAAGTAAAATAAATATGTATCTAAGGTTGCAAATGTCTTCTTTGGGGGTTTAAATATTTTGCTTCCAGTCAAAGAAGTGTTCTTAATGTGAAGTTACTTATACATACTTATTTTGTGTTCATAGTGTTGAATGGTAAACATTCAATCATGAAAGAGGCTAGGTCCTTGCTCTAGGATAAATTATTGGCTAATGGAGAAGATGAAACTTGTAAACACATCAGTATTTTATGTTGTGTGAAGTGCCATAGTAAAGCATGATAAGAGTGCAGCTGAGGACACAAATACTAATGGTATCAACAAAACATGCTAGAATCATCACAAAGATAAAATGATGCCTCAATTTCTAATATTATATGGACTCATTACAGAATTTTCCTACTATAATCATACATTTACTATGACACATTATTACTGCTGAAACATATGTGTTTACAAGTTTTTCTTAGCCCTAGGGTGATGCTCGATTTCTATTTTGTTCCTTGTAGACTGTAGAGTATCACAGAATAGTTAAGAAATCTATTTTTCAAATCAGGGTCCCTAAATTTATTTCTTTATTTAAAAATATGTTTATTTATTTTATTTTATTTTTGTCTGTGTTGGGTCTTTGTTGCTGCGTGCAGGCAAGCGGGGGCTACTCTTCATTAAGTGCGCGGGCTTCTCATTGCGGTGGCTTCTCTTGTTGCAGAGCACAGGCTCTAAGCGCGTGGGCTTCAGTAGTTGTGGCACGTGGGCTTCAGTAGTTGTGGCACGTGGGCTCTAGAGCACAGGCTCAGTAGTTGTGGCACACAGGTTTAGTTGTTCCGCGACATGTGGGATCTTCCTGGACCAGGGCTCGAACCCATGTCCCCTGCATTGGCAGGTGGATTCTTAACCACTGCACCACAGGTAAGTCCCAAGGTCCCCAAATTTAAATCTGGCACTTATTAGCTCAATTTCATTATGCCACTGCTTCCCTGTTCCTTAAAATGGAGATAATAGTAGCCCGTAGAATACAGACTTGGTTTGAAGATTAAATGAGTTATTGCCAGTTAAGTCACCAGGAACTTATGAAGCACTCAGTAACTACCAATAATCTTACCATTATTGTTAGAATGAGAGTTCCTTAAAGACAGAAACAATATTATATTTTAGGGGCATCCCTTGTACATGCATCGGTGCCTATCTGCCAGTAGAATAAATATTCTAAAATGTGCCTGGTTTAGATGATCTAAATTTTTGGCTGAAATTAAAAAGTGTATGTGTGTGTGTGTGTGTGTGTGTGTGTGTAAACATCTTACCCTAAATTACCCTGACACTCCCTATATTCAATGATAAAATTAAGCATCCAACAGCAGTCTATTCAAAATCAGGACTACTTTCTATTTCATAGGGTGCAGCTAATAATGATGACACTAAAAGCCTATTCAACTACACATACATCACTGACTGTAAGGCATACTACTCTGGGTAGTTGTCCTTTCTCAAGGTGGATGTGGCTGATAACATATAATGATAGTGCCAGCTGATAACATATAATGGTAGTGACGCCTTCTGGTTTGTAGCTTGGCTGCTTTTGGGTTCTAAGCATCACTTGTTTATTCAAGGAGATAGCCGAAGGGTTCACTCTCAAAACAGCATCCAGGTAAACAAGATATGAATTACAGAAATCTGTGTTTAGCCATTTCTTACAATGACTGCTCTTATTCTCTCCACATGTCTTGGGGTAATGTAGGGGTGAAGGAGCATTTGTCAGGATTCTATTTCATTCAAGATTGTGATAGGTAGTACACATTTCTTGTTTAGCAGCCACAAGTCCACTCATTATTTTAGCATTAGTACTTTAATTTGTTGGGGTGAAAGTATCCTAGATGTTCCAATAAAACTTATTCTGTCCTCAATTCTAATTGTGGAACTTATGACCTCTGCTGAGTTATTCAGTGCCGTCTCCTGCTGATCATGATAGTTAGATAGGTGAAGGACATGGCCCAAGTCAGCCAATCAAGTCAGGGTAATTCAATTACAGAGCTTTTCCTTGAGTTATTGGGGAAGGAAGACTTTCCCTTACCAGATGATGTAGACAAGAGAATGTGTGCCAGATGGAATTGTGACAATTATTCTGTAAATAATGCAGTCTTGAGAATAAAGCCCACTTTAAGGATGTGGTTTAGAAAGATTAGAGGTGGCATACTCATTTTATGTTTAAATAATTTGTGACCTGTATCAATCCATAATTAAAGTTAATACACTTTGTACCTCTCAGTTTTAAACTAGCAAACACTTTTTTCTCTTAGTAAAGTTCACCTAGGCATTTCACTACTTGTAACAAAAAAATACTGATACTTGCTGTTGTTGTGCTTCTGAATGTCTTAAATCCTTAATCTTGCTTTAATGAAACAAAGTTGAGTAATACGATGAATTAATTAGTCCTGCTGCCAGATTATTGCCTGCTTTTGCCTGCACTCCGAAAATATGCTAACAGTTGCTCCCCATTCCTATCTGCTAAGGTGAAATAACAAAAACATAACAAAGTCCCATACAATGGTTACTGATATTCATATCTTATGTCAATTAAATCTGTATCATATGAAAATAATTTCATTCCTTCTGAAACAAGAAGATAGTCTTTTTTCTCTAAAGAAAAAGTTACATCTTTCATTTTTCTTGAAAACGCGAGTCACTGTTTCATGGTTTTACTTTTAAGGTTTTCTACAGGGAGAGGGTACTCTCCCTGTAGAAAAGAAAAGATGTTTGAAACAGAAAAAGGGAGAATATAAACAAAATCACTATGAACATAGTGATTAGAAGCTCATTAAAGGAAGATCAAAGTGACCTCACAATGCTGGTGTTTCTTTTTCTCTTAAATGCCATGAGATGACTACAAGATATTTTGTGGGGTTTTTTTTCAGATCAAAATAAAATGATACTCCTCTTATAGTTTCTCTTTTATAATATGCTCTTTTTTCACCATCTCTATAAACCAACATTTGCTGTGATGTTTTCCTTTATGTTGGGAAAACTGTGTGCCTTAGTGTATGTGTGTTTGTTGGGGCAGGGGAGCTTGATATGATTCTCTCTTTTATGATATAAATTAAGTCCTAGTGTTGCCAAGGGTTGCTTAGTGTGCCGTGGACTTACAACACTTGCATTGCAACAACTATGGTTACATTCTCAGATAGCTTTTACTTCAAGAATCCTAGTTCATATGTGCTACTATGAGCCCATGAAAAAACATATTTCATATACCCTGATTTGGCTTTTGAAGGTTGCTGCAGTGTTTCCTTCTGTGTTCTTAAAGTCAAGCGTGGGCCCATGGCAGAAAAAGCAAAGGAAGTCAGGCCAGACATAGCTAGATCAAGAAAACTAAGCGTCCAGTACCTAATATTAAGTAAAATGCAAAGAATTCTGAGGAATTTAGCTAGAAAATTGTGTCCTAAATAGTACCAGAGTAAAAAGTCATGCTGTGACTAAAGATTTAAAAGTATCATTTTCTAGCCATCTTCAGAAGTTTGCGGTTTAATCTCTCATTGAAGATTTATATGGCTTCTCCTGTAAATAACTCAAATAATTTGCATTGATTTTTACTAGAGTGAGCCTAATTGTAGCACAAGGCAAAAATATCCACATTAGCCATTTTTTGGAGAGGATTAGCTCTCAAACTATTCCTTCTACCACCACCTTACCCCCCCCCCAACACACCCAAATCTATGCTTGACCCCAGTGAAGACTAGTTTCCATGTTTATTAAGCCACATCATTAAGCAGGGTAAGAGATGTCTGTACTTACTTTCATTTGGCAAAAAAAGTTTGTACTTTTAACAGAGAAACTGTACTTCTAACTATGTCTTAGATATACCTACTTGCTGGTAATATAGTAATGCCCCTCATTAAAGCTGTTCTGCTTTAATAATATATAATCTTCAAGTCCTACATGTTAACTCAATTGTAAAAGTGTTTTAAATAGGAATCTGTTTTATTTTGGAACTGATAGCTCTAGAAATGGTGTTCTAAAGCAGTTGTGTCAGTTTCAAACATCTGCCATCATGTGAGTTCCAAGGGGGCATGCCTATCTTTTTCACTGCTATAATTTTCAGACACAAGAATGAAGAAGATACAGTAAATATTTGTTGAGTAAAATTGAGACATCCCTCTTGGAGGAAACCATGGGTACGAATTTATAAATTGTTTTGGTGCTTCAGTAGAAGGTTGCGAGGAAACCATGGTAGAAAACCTAGGGTAAGAGTGAGAGAGACAAATGAGTATTGGAAAGATGGCAACAACTTATTCTTTCTAAATGAGAATACTTTTAAACTTAATAAGGGTATCCTATGCATTATCTGTACTCTCTTGAAGTAGGATGTTTCCAATAAAATATAAATTTTCCTCTATAAAATTCAAAACATAGGATACTTGCCTTACAATTATCTTCTTTCACTATAAAATTCAATGTATTTCAATATGCATTTAATTTATAAAAAGAAGAACCAAGCATGACTGAGAAATACATGCCATTAGTTAGTAAAAGCACTTTTTCAATAAAGACAACTATTTGTTAAATACAGTTAATAAACACAAAACTAGGCTGAGAGTATTCCAAAGGGCATTTAAGAGAAGGCAACAGAACAGTATGAAATTCCACGTGCACAAATGAAAAGGGCTTAGTAAAGAAAATAATCATATGGTAATTGGGAGGGATTAATATACTGGAGCCTTTCATAAAGTTAAACTTAAATTTTTAGACCATTTGCAGCACTGTTTCAACTCCTTTCATTCATAATATTTGATTTTTAAGGGGGAGTTTTTATAACAAGTATTTCTTGACTGGGATTTTCCAACTATTGGCTTCATTGTGAGACTCATTCAAAAGTTCCTCCTGGACTCAGGTTTTTAACCCATATTTCCATTACTAAACATTCTAATTCCCTTAGACAGGTGATGCTAAGCTATAGGATAGTATTTTGAAAAGCTATTTTCGAGTTCAACAATTCCTAACAAAAAGTAAATTGGGATCAAACACTGAAGGTTTTTTCAGTTTTTTTCAGTCAAATATCCTCTTTGTGATCTAGGAATCTGCTTTATTTATTTATTTTTTAACATATGTGATTTTCTCCACAACATTTTTAATACATAAGGTATTGAATTTCTTATCAAAGTCATAATGTAAACACTAGATTCTACTCTAATCACATATTTGCATCTCTTAAAAGTACTTTGTTCAGCAAAATTGCAACCAAAAACAGTAGTTTCATGATCAAAATAAGGTAAGGTGCAGACTGCTCTAATCCTAAGCAATTTTGTACCCAGAACACTAAAATTAATAATAATAATTCTAATAAAAATTCTACATTGGTTAAAAAGATCTTTCAAATTGTCAATAAGTAAATACTACAAATTTTTTTTAACTTTCTAAAAAGGTAATGGAAAGTTGTGCAAGAAAGGGTTAAAGCTACGTGGACACAAGGGCAAATGAGCAAAAAATTAAAAGAACACACAGAGCCTGTGGTCAAGCAGAATGGGAAAGAAGGATATTTCATATTATACTGACATCATTTTCCTATGTGTCAATTGCCTATGGGCTACTTCACATTACAGAAACATCCTTTACCGTAAGGTCTAATAGCCATTCAAATCCACTTCATTTGGAGATGAATTTTCATGAGCTCAGTTCTCAATATGTTGAATTTCATCATTCCTCTTTTTTTCCTTCCCTGCCTAAAACAATACAAAGTCCAGCTTAGTATCTGTATTCAGAACTATCCACTCTTACCTGCCATTACCTGTTTTGGACCCTAGAATGAAAAAAGTGGACATGGGGGCAGGGAGTTTTACATAAATAGAAAACAGAATAGTCCAGGAATGATCATTAATTGCTGGGTGTAGGATGGTAGAACTTGAGCAAAAGGTCAAGACTGAGATGTTAACAAAAAGACCAGCAATTCATGACACAAAGGAAGGACAAATTGATATGGACAGTCTGATATACTGTAATGTAAAATTTAACTCTTAAAATGTAATTCATTTTAAGTTTGTGGGTTAATTCTTAGATTTCTTAGATCAAGAAAGCTATAGTTTTTTTAAGATTTTTTTTTGATGTGGACCATTTTTAAAGTCTTTATTGAATTTGTTAATATATTGCTTCTGTTTTATGTTTCGGTTTTTTGGCCTCGAGGCATGTGGGATCTTAGCTCCCTAATCAGGGATCAAACCCACAGCCTCTGCATTGGAAGGTGAAGTCTTAACCACTGGACTGCCAGGGAAGTCCCAAGAAAGCTATAGTTTTGAAAATGTTTTTTAAATTAAAGGGCACACCTGTTTGTTTGTTTGTTTTTAATAGACAATTATTTAAGAGAGGTTTTCGATTCACAGAAAAATTGAGGGGAAGGTACAGAAATTTCCCATAAATGTCCTATCCCACACGTGCATAACCTCCCCCGTTATTAACATCCCCCACCAGAGTGGTACAGTTGTTACAAATTATGAACCTATATAAACACACCAAAGCCCATAGTTTACATTAAGTTTCATTCCTGGTGTTGTACATACTGTGGGTTTGGATACATGTATAATGACATGTATCCATCATTATGGTATCATACAGAGTAGTTTCACTCTGCTTAATGCGAAGTACTGTAATAGGTTTAACAAGTAGGAATTTCACTAAATACTATCTATTGATATTTTGATTAGATATGAACTTACTGTAGTTTTAAAGAAAGAAACCAAACTTCAGTTGAGATCAGCTTTACTATTAGTATCCTGAGTTGATTCAACTTGAAAACTGTTACCAAGAGTAATGAATAAATAGGCTAAATGCAAGGGTTGAGAGAGAAGATAGTCAAGTAATTTTCAGGGTTAAGTGCCTTCAATGGTAAATTTTATCAGATACTTAAGAGAGAAACTATGCAAACATAGAGAAAAAGAAGGAACAATTTCATACACATTTTATGAGGCCAGCATTACCCAGATAAAAACCAGACAAAATGTTACATGAGCGAAGAAAAAGGAATGATATAGATCACCATTCCTTATAAACATAGATGCAACAATCCATAGTAATAGGTAAGCAATTTGAATCCAATAATAAAATAGTAATCATAAAATTGATAATGCATTTTGATAGTGACATTTATCCTAGGAATGCAAGGTGGGTTCAGGATTTGAAAACTAATCAGTAGAATCCACTGCACCAAAAGCCACAAAAAGAAAAAGGAAAAAAATATGATTATTTTAGTAGATAGAGAAAAAAAAGCATTTGACAAAGTTCAATATACTTTATGAAAACAACTCTCAATGGAGTCAGAATAAAACAGTCTCTCCTCAGTCTAATAAAGGACATATATAAAAACCTGCAGCTAACATGATCTTGAGACTGAATGCTTTCTTCTCCAATTTTTGATGAAATTTTAATTCCTAGTAGAAGTAGTAGATTGCAGAGTTTAATAAAATCACTATGGAGTCAGATTACCTGGATTTGAAATCAAGCTCTGTACTTACTACTTTTTGTTAATCTTTGGCAAATTATTTACACATTTTAAGTTTTAGATTATTTTTTGTGAAATGGAAAATAATAAAATAAAATACTACATTTACTTGTTAAGTTTTTAAATAAGATAAAACATATAAAATACTTGGTTTGGGACCTGGCATGTCATTAGTGTTCAACATGTTACTTAGAAAGAAGAATACGTTCTGCTGAATCTTATGCAGATTTGGGAAAAGTCTGTGAGAAAGGGAGTTAAAGGAATCAGTGTTTAAGAATCAAGCAAGTAGGGAGGGTGAGAGGGAGACGCAAGAGGGAGGAGATATGGGGATATCTGTACATGTATAGCTGATTCACTTAGTTACACAGCAGAAACTAAAACTAAGACACAATTGTAAAGCAATTATACTCCAATAAAGATGTTTAAAAAAAAAGAATCAAGCAAGTATTGGGCTTTTTTGTTTTTGTCTCTCAAAGTTTGTTTTTACAGGTTATACTCCATTAAATGTTATACCAAATAATGGCTATAATTCCCTACGCTATACAATACATCTTTGGAAACATAATATTGTAAATCAACTATACTTCAATGAAAAGGTAAGGAAGAACATAATAGAAGAAATAAATGAAATTAAAAAAATTTTAAAGAGTTATATGAATTGTTTTGCTGTCCTATTGCTTAATTGCAAAACTCAAGTTGGGATCTCTAAATGTGACACGGTGGCCTCCTTGTGGCTGAGTCAGATGTATCGTGGAAAGCAAACCATTTACTACCCCTCATTGGTTCACACAGTGTGTAGGTCAGTTAGGCAGATGGGGAAACTCTGAGTGTAATCAGTTACAGTATAACACAGAGCATTAATAGTCTAACATGACCGAGCTCACTTCCCCAGATGGCTGTATATCCTGTGAAATAATTTGTCATCATCCATGAGTCGCCTCTCTCCTAAGTTATCTATCCAGTGACAGTTCAAATGAATGAGATCACTATTTTTTTAAAAAAAATTGTGCATGTGTTTAAAGATAATTGTCAATAAGAATAGTTTAAATTAAAAATAATTTATCAGATGTTCTAACCTCTAAGG
This sequence comes from Mesoplodon bidens, assembly GCF_964165515.1. Lineage (NCBI taxonomy): Eukaryota > Metazoa > Chordata > Mammalia > Artiodactyla > Ziphiidae > Mesoplodon > Mesoplodon bidens. The sequence goes on from NC_138176.1 coordinate 71,394,091, forward strand.
ATATGTTATTGGTTGAACTGTATTCTCCCAAATTGATATGCTGAAGTCCTAACCTCCAGTACCTCAGAATGTAGCTGTATTAGGGGATAGGGTCTCTAAAGAGGTAGTTAAGTTAGAAGGAAGTCATTAAGGTGGACCCTAATCCAGTATGACTGGTTTCCCTATAAGAAGAAGAAATTTGGACATAGAAAAACACAAAGCAAAGACCAAGGGAAAACACAGGGAGAAGTTGCCACTTACAAGCCAAGGAGAGGAGCCTCAGAAGAAACCAACCAGCTAGCACCTTGACCTAGAATTTATATCCTCCAGAACTGTGAGAAAAAAATAAATTTCTGTTGTTTTATGCCATCCAGTCTCTAGCACTTTGTTATAGCAGCCCTAGAAAACATACAGGAAACATTTCCTTGAATTTGTTTATCGGATAGTATATTACCTGTCATAGCATTTCAAATTCCGTGATGAAATTCAGGTGAGGGAGGCTAATCATTTTTTATGCCTCAAAGGCACATCTTGTGGACATGTAGTTTACTTGCCTGCTTTAATGAAAATAAACATTGGTATTCTTTGATACTAGGTATTTTATTTAATTTTATCCAGCACTGGAAATTCACTTACTTCAGGTAGTCTGAGTAATCAATACTGTATCTGAGTAGGAATTTCTCTAAGTCTGTCTAATTCATTACCTCACCATAAAAATGGTTAAGGAAGATCAATGTCAAATTTGTTTATGCAAGGCAGGTACTTTGATAATAAAATAAAGTGACAGTAAAAATAACATTTTAAAGATCATTGCAATTCATAGTGTTGCTAGCTGGCTTCTTTTTTCTTTTTCTTTTTTTTTTCACGAAAAGAAGCAAACTAGTTGAGACAATAAGAAACTGCCTTTATTTTTCTAATCATTGACCTCTAGGGTAAATAAATCAAAAGGAAACGGTACTCTAATGTGAAGTAAAATTGTTAGGAAAGTTGGACAAAGAAAGGCATCTGTTTATAATGAAAAGATAGAAAAGAGTTAGACTAGGTAAAAGAGAAACATAAAAAAGAAAACTTTGGGAGTCAGAACACTGTTGTTCATAGAGTGTGAATGATGTTTTGAACCCAGACCTAATCGCCTGTCTTCCCTGTATGAACAAGCAACTGAAGTCTGAGGACCAGAAGTGGTCAAGCCATGTCTAAGAGGTGCTACTAGTATCACATCAGTCACCATCCACAGCTGTCTCAGTAGCTAATGCCCCATGACAAGGAGCATAACCTGCTGTCTTGGGACCAAGAATAAGAAAATTTTATGTTTATGTAAGACGTAAATTTTTTGTTTATTAATTCTGTATTTTTCCATTGAGTCTGCATATTTTAAAAAATGCTTAATAAATGTGGTCAGTACTTGAGGATGTTTTAGAAAACACTGGAGTGATTTCTTACCTTTGCTTTCAATACTTCTAGCTAATTCAGGGGCCAAGTGGAACAGTATCCATTATAAATGACACAGTTTTACAAACAGGCATTTCAAATGCCACAGACATTTGAATTAACATTTTCTTCCATTCCATAATTACTTAATTAGTATCAATTAAGAGTGTGGCATGAGCATATGGTGGCTTCCCATCTGCTCATTTCTTCCTCTCAATTTGTTATTATCATTAATTTAGTTGATGGTGACAGTGTTTAACCAAATCAAACTAATTAATAACAACCCACTAGGTCAAGACCTTTCTCTTTGCATCTCATACTCATTCATCAGTAGCTGACTTCTATAATGTTATCAAATTTGAGTAGAATAAAATATTCTGGGGACTTAAACATTTTGATGAACACTATTTGAAGATTCCTAAGTTTAGGTCATTCCTAATTCCTGAGTAATATTACTTTATTTTGAGTATGTTAAACATTCCAAATATAATTTCCCTTGAGGCTTTTCAGATTTTATTTTATGGAAATAAAAAATATAAATTCCTCTGTGTGATATATTTTTGTCTTCAAAAACACATAAATGTCCCTTATAGTGCAGTACACAGTTGGGAAGAAATTTTAGCCTTGAGTACAAGCTCCCCTCTAGTGAAAGCTATTTCTGAATTTTTATCTGATAATGTGCTACTTTCTCTTCTGGTGAAGAAAAGCCATTGGATTATCTGATATGCATCAGTTATCAGATTCAGTGTCAAGGCAGAGGTAGGTGGGTGTATATATATGTATAATTTTTTATATATTTTATGAAAGCCTTAGTAAAAGTAATCATGACAAGTAAAATGCTGACATTAGCTGTATCTATACACAAATTCCCTATTAAGAACAAAAATCTTGAAATCAGAAAACTAAACTCTATTGGGTGTATGGATAACTGGACCAGGCAGCCCCAAGCACTTCTCCCGAGTTTTATCTTTTATCAAGGTTCTCTCATGCCAAACATTACTGCCAAACTCTCACCACAAACAAGACCTTCTAAGCTCTAGCTTTGTCATAAACAACACACTTCCCATGGAACTCATTTACACAGCTAAAACTTTTAACTAGATTTATAAAGGAAGAAGAAAAGCAAAATAAATGCAAATTACAAGAGTGAAGCAGTATGGCTTATTGAAGGCAGAACCTAGTTAGGGTTCATGGACCTCATTTAAGTCTTGGCCAATATATACAGTAGTCCAGTAGTTCTCACAATTTTTGGTCTCTAGATTCCTTCACCTCTTTAAAAATTATTGAGAGCATCACAAACTTCTGCTTATGTGGACTACACTATCAATGGTTACTGTATTTTAAATCAAACACATATTCTGAAAATGGAAGAGTGGCTATGTTGCAATACATATTCCATCACATGTTGACATAACATATTTTTATGAAAAGTAATTATATTTTCTAAAACAAAAATAAATGCAGTGAGAAAAGTGGCAATTGTTTACAATTTTGCAAGCATTTTTAACATCTGGCTTAATGACATAAAAATCAATTTTTATGTCCATTTCTGTATTCCATGTTCTTACAATATATTGTGTTGGTTTGAAATATATGAAGGAAACGACCTCATACAGTTTTTTTTTAATTGAAGTATAGTTGATTTACAATGTTGTGTTAGTTTCAGATGTACAGCAAAGTGAATCAGTTATGTGTGTGTGTGTACATATATATTCTTTTTCAGATTCTTTTCCATTATAAGTAATTACAAGATATTGAATATAGTCCCCTGTGCTATACAGTAGGTCCTTGTTGTTTATCTATTTTATTTGTAGTAGTGTGTACCTGTTAATCCCAAACTTCTAATTTATTCCTCCCTCCCCTCCCTTTCCCCTTTGGTAACCATAAGTTTGTTCTCTATGTCTATGAGTCTATTTCTGTTTTGTAAATAAGTTCATTTGTATCATTTTCTTTTTAGCTTCCACATATAAGTGATATCAAATGATATTTGTCTTTCTCTGTCTGACTGACTTAGTATAAAAATCTGTAGGTCCACCCATGTTGCTGCAAATGACATTATTTCATTCTTTTTTATGACTAATATTCCTCTGTATATATGTAGCACATCTTCTTATTCATTCACCTGCCAATGGACTCTTAGGTTGCTTCCATGTCTTGACTACTGTAAATAGTGCTGCTATGAAAATTGGGGTGCATGTATGTTTTCAAATGAGAGGTTTTGTCTTTTCTGGGTATATGCCCAAGAGTGGGATTGCTGGATCATATGGTAACTCTATTTTTAGTTTTTTAAGGAATCTCCATAATGTCCTCCACTGTGGCTGCACCAATTTATTCTCTTAACAACAGTGGAGGAGGGTTCCCTTTTCTCCACACCCTCCCCAGGATTTATTATTTGTAAATTTTCTTTTTTATTGAAGTAGAGTTGATTTCCAATGCTGTGCCAATCTCTGCTGTACAGGAGTGACTCAGTTATACACAGACAGATGTTTTTTTATATTATTTTCCATTATGGTTTATCATGGGATATTGAATATAATTCCCTGTGCTATACAGTAGGACCTTGTTGTTTATCCATATTATTTGTAGACTTCTTTTTTTTTTGCTGTTTCAAAGGAAATATTTATTCATCTATTAGAGTAGTACTGATTTTAGTTTCTCCAGATGTTTACTTTATTTTCCATTACTGATGTGTAACAGATGAGGAGTAAGCATAACAACAAAAACATACGTTAATGCACGGAGCTGTTAAATAATTTTTTTAACATCTTTATTGGAATATAATTGCTTTACAATGGCGTGTTAGTTTCTGCTGTATCACAAAGTGAATCAGCTATATGTATACATATCCCCATATTCCCTCCCTCTTGCACCTCCCTCCCATCCTCCGTATCCCACCCCTCTAGTTTATCACAAAGCACTGAGCTGACCTCCCTGTGTTATGCAGCTGCTTCCCACTAGCTATCTATTTTACATTTGGTAGTGTATATATGTCCATACCATTCTCTAACTTCGTCCCAGCTTACCTTTCCCCCTCCCCGTGTCTTCAAGTCCATTATCTACGTCTGCGTCTTTATTCCTGTCCTGCCCCTAGGTTCTTCAGAACCTTTTTTTTTTTAGATTCCATATATATGTGTTAGCATACGGTATTTGTTTTTCTCTTTATGACTTACTTCACTCTGTATGAGAGACTCTAGGTCCATCCACCTCACTACAAATAACTCAATTTCGTTTCTTTTTATGGCTGAGTAATATTCCATTGTGTATATGTGCCACATCTTCTTTATCCATTCATCTGTCGATGGACACTTCAGTTGCTTCCATGTCCTGGCTATTGTAAATAGAGCTGCAATGAACATTTTGGTACATGACACTTTTTGAATTATGGTTTTCTACAGGTATATGCCCAGTAGTGGGATTGTTGAGTCATATGGTAGTTCTATTTTAAGCTTTTTAAGGAACCTCCATACTGTTCTCCATAGTGGCTGTATCAATTTACATTCCCACCAACAGTGCAAGAGGGTTTCCTTTTCTCCACACCACCTCCAACATTTATTGTTTGTGGACTTTTTGATGATAGCCTTTCTGACTGTTGTGAGACGATACCTCGTTGTAGTTTTGATTTGCATTTCTCTAATGATTAGTAATGTGAGCACCCTTTCATGTATTTGTTGGCAATCTTATATATATATATCTTCTTCGGAGAAATGTCTGTTTAGGTCTTCTGCCCATTTTTTGATTGGGTTGTTTGTTTTTTTGTTATTGAGCTGCATGAGCTGCTTGTATATTTTGGAGATTAATCCTTTGTCAGTTGCTTTGCAAATATTTTCAACCATTCTGAGCGTTGTCTTTTCATCTTGTTTATGGTTTCCTTGGCTGTGTAAAAGCTTTTAAGTTTCATTAGGTCTCATTTGTTTATTTTTGTTTTTATTTCCATTTCTCTAGGAGATGGGTCAAAAAGGATCTTGCTGTGATTTATGTCATGGAGTGTTCAGCCTATGTTTTCTTCTAAGAGTTTTATAGTGTATAGAAGTAAATTTAGGTCTTTAATCCATGTTTATTTTATTTTTGAATATGGTGTTAGGGAGTGTTCTAATTTCATTCTTTTACATGTAGCTATCCAGTTTTCCCAACACCGCTTATTAAATAGGCTGTCTTTTCTCCATTGTATATTCTTGCCTCCTTTATCAAAGATAAGGTGACCACACATGTGGGGGGTTATCTCTGGACTTTCTATTCTGTTCCATTGATCAATATTTCTGATTTTGTGCTAGTACCATACTTTCTTGATTACTGCAGCTTTGTAGTATAGTCTGAAGTCAGGGAGCCTGATTCCTCCAGGTACGTCGTTCTTTCTCAAGATTGCTTTGGCTATTCAGGGTCTTTTGTGTTCCCATACAAATTGTGAAACTTTTTATTCTAGTTCTGTGGAAAATGCCATTGGTACTTTGATAGGGATTACATTGAATCTGTAGATTGCTTTGGGTAGTAGAGTCATTTTCACAATGTTGATTTCACATTTCACAATGTTGATACTTCCAATCCAAGAACATGGTATATCTCTCCATCTGTTTTTATCATCTTTAATTTCTTTCATCAGTATCTTATAGTTTTCTGCATACAGGTCTTTTGTATGGGTTTATTCCTAGGTATTTTATTCTTTTTTGTGGCAATGGTAATGGGAGTGTTTCCTTAATTTCTCTTTCAGATTTTTCATCATTAGTGTATAGGAATGAACGAGATTTCTGTGCATTAATTTTGTATCCTTCTACTTTACCACATTCATTTATTAGCTCTAGTAGATTTCTGGTAACATCTTTAGGATTCACTAGGTGTAGTATCATATCATCTCCAAAGAGTGACACTTTTACTTCTTTTCCGATTTGGATTCCATTTATTTCCTTTTCTTCTCTGATTGCTGTGCTAAAACTTCCAAAGCTATGTTGAATAATAGTGGTGAGAGTGGGCAACCTTGTCTTTGTCCTGATCGTAGTGGAAATGGTTTCAGTTTTTCACCATTGAGAATGACGTTGGCTGTGGGTTTGTCATATATGGCCTTTATTATGTTGAGGTAAGTTCCCTCTATGCCTACTCTCTGGACGGTTTTTATCATAAATCGCTGCTGAGTTTTGTTGAAAGATTTTTCTGCATCTATTGAGATGATCATATGGTTTTTCTCCTTCAATTTGTTAATATGGTTTATCACATTGATTGATTTATGTATATTGAAAAATCCTTGCATTCCTGGGATAATCCCACTTGATCATGGTATATGATCCTTTCAATGTGTTGTTGGATTCTTTTTGCTAGTATTTTGTTGAGGATTTTTACGTCTATGTTCATCAGTGATATTAGCCTGTAGTTTTCTTTCTCTGTGACATCTTTGTCGGGTTTTGGTATCAGGGTGATGGTGGTCTCGTAGAATGAGTTTGGGAGTGTTACTCCCTCTGCTTTATTTTGGAAGAGTTTGAGAAGATTAGGTGCTAGCTCTTCTCTAAATGTTTGATAAAATTCGCCTGTGAAGCCATCTGGTCCTGGGCTTTTGTTTGTTGGAAGATTTTTAATCAGAGTTTCAATTTCAGTGCTTATGATTGGTCTGTTTATATTTTCTGTTTCTTCATGATTCAGTCTCGGAAGGTTGTGCTTTTCTAAAAATGTGTCCATTTCTTCCAGGTTGTCCATTTTAATGGCTTATAGTTGCTTGTAGTAATCTCTCATGATCCTTTGTATTTCTGCAGTGTCAGTTGTTACTTCTCCTTTTTCATTTCTAATTCTATTGATTTGAGTCTTCTCCCTTTTTTTCTTCATGAGTCTGGCTAATGGTTTATCAATTTTGTTTATCTTCTCAAAGAACCAGCTTTTAGTTTTATTGATCTTTGCTATCATTTCCTTCATTTCTTTTTCATTTATTTCTGATCTGATCTTTATGCTTTCTTTCCTTCTGCTAACTTTAGGTTTTTTAATTTTTGGTGCTGTGGTTCTTTCTCAATTACTTTAGGTGCAAGGTTAGATTGTTTATTTGAGATATTTCTTTTTTCTTGAGGTAGGATTGTATTGCTATAAACTTCCCTCTTAAAACTGCTTTTGCTGCATCCCATAGGTTTTGGGTCACCGTGTTTTCATTGTCATTTGTTTCTAGGTATTTTTTGATTCCCCCTTTGATTTCTTCAGTGATCTCTTGGTTACTTAGTAATGTATTGATTAGCCTCCATGTGTTTGTATTTTTTACTTTTTTAATGTAATTCATATCTGGTCTTATAGTGTTGTGGTCGGAAAAGGTACTTGATATGGTTTCAATTTTCTTAAATTTACCGAGGTTGAATTGTGACCCAAGTTATGCTCTATCCTGGCGAATGTTCCATGTGCACTTGAGAAGAAAGTTTATTTTGTTGTTTTTGGATGGAATCTCCTAAAAATATCAATTAAGTCCATCTTGTTTAATGTGTCATTTAAAGCTTGTGTTTCCTTATTTATTTTCATTTTTGATGATCTGTCCATTGGTGAAAGTGGGATGTTAAAGTCCCCTACTATGATTGTGTTACTGTCGATTTCCCCTTTTATGGCTGTTAGCATTTGCCTTATGTATTGAGGTGCTCCTATATTGTGTGCATAAATATTTACAATTGTTATATCTTCTTCTTGGATTGATCCCTTGATCATTATGTAGTGTCCTTCTTTGTCTCTTTTAATAGTCTTTATTCTAAAGTCTATTTTGTCTGATATGAGAATTGTTATTCCAGCTTTGTTTTGATTTCCATTTGTATGGAATATCTTTTTCTATCCCCTCACTTTCAGTCTTTATGTGTCCCTAGGTCTGAAGTGGCTCCTTTGTAGACAGCATATATATGGGTCTTGTTTTCATATACATTCTGCCAGTCTATGTCTTTTGGTCGGAGCATTTAATCCATTTATATTTAATGTAGTTATTGATATGTATGGTTCTATTACCATTTTCTTAATTATTTTAGAAGGTCTTTTCTTGTCTTGTGTTTCCTGCCTAGAGAAGTTCCTTTAGCTTTTGTTGTAAAGCTGGTTTAGTGGTGCCACATTCTCTTAGTTTTTGCTTGTCTGTAAAGGTTTCAATTTCTCTGTCAAATCTGAATGAGATCCTTGCTGGGTAGAGTAGTCTTGGTTGTAGGTTTTACCCTTTCATTACTTTAAATATGTCCTGCCACTCCTTTCTGGCTTGCAGAGTTTCTGCTGAAAGATCAGCTGTTAGCCTTATGGGGATTCCCTTGTATGTTACTTGTTGCTTTTCCCTTGCTGCTTTTAATATTTTTCTTTGTATTTAATTTTTGATAGTTTGATTAATATGTGTCTTGTCATCTTTCTCCTTGGATTTATCCTGTATGGGACTCTCTGCACTTCTTGGACGTTTGACTATTTCTTTTCCCATATTAGGGAAGTTTTCAACTATACTCTCTTCAAATATTTTCTCAGTCCCTTTCTTTTTCTCTTCTTCTCTGGGACCCCCTATAATTCGAATGTTGGTGCATTTAATGTTGTCCCAGTGGTCTCTGAGGCTGTCCTCAATTCTTTTCATCCTTTTTTCTTTATTCTGCTCTGCAGTAGTTATTTCCACTATTTTATCTTCCCGGTCACTGTCCATTCTTCTGCCTCAACTCTTCTACTATTGATTCCTTCTAGAGAATTTTTAATTTCATTTATTGTGTTGTTCATCATTGTTTCATTGCTCTTTAGTTTTTCTAGGTCCTTGTTAAATGTTTCTTGTATTTTCTTCATTCTATTTCCAAGATTTTGGATCATCTTTACTCTCATTACTCTGAGTTCTTTTTCAGGTAGACTGCCTATTTCCTCTTCATTTGTTTGTTCTGGTGTGTTTTTACCTTGCTCCTTCATCTGCTGTGTATTTCTTTCTTCTCATTTTGTTTAACTTACTGTGTTTAGGGTCTTCTTTCCACCAGCTGCACGTTCATAGTTCCCGTTTTTTTTTGTTGTTGTTGTCTTCCCCCAGTGGGTAAGTTTGGTTCAGTGGGTTGTGTAGGGTTCCTGGTGGAGGGGACTGGTGCCTCTGTTCTGATGGATGAGACTGGATCTTGTCTTTCTGGTGGGCAGGAACACGTCCAGTGGTGTGTTTTGGGGTGTCTGTGAACTTAGTATGATTTTAGGTAGCCTCTCTGCTAATGAGTGGGTTTTTTTTCCTGTCTTGCTAGTTGTTTGGCATGGGGTGTCCACCACTGGATCTTGCTGTTTTTTTAGTGGAGCTGAGTCTTAGTGTTGAGATGGAGATCTCTGGGAGAGCTCTAGCCGATTCATATTATAAGGGGCCATGAGGTCTCTGACAGACCAATGTCCTGGACTCAGCTCTCCTACCTCAGAGGCTCAGGTCTGACACATCACTGGAGCACCAAAACCCTGTCAGTCACACATCATGTGCTGTGTTAAAGCAGGGCCCTAATATCCTAGTTACTCACAGCCTTCTCTGGAGTCTGGCTCTCAGAGAGTTTCTGATACCTTCCTCCTAGTGCAGAGTTGAAGAGGCACCTCTCCAGATGTTCTTGTCTTCAGTCTGACAGGAAGGAAGCACTCAGAGAATCCATTTCTTGTAGCTACTATTATCAGTCTCCACAGCCATAATGGAAGTCTTTCACCCTTCCTTGTTTTCAGATGTCTGTGTACTCCTATCCCAGTGTCCTCAGTGGCCCACACCACTGAGTAGGAACCCAGCTACCTTAGGACCTTGATGACAGCGGCCATCCATTTGCTCTGGTGGAAAGTGGATGCCAGTGGTGGACCCCTGTAGACTTTTTGATGATGGTCATTCTGAGTGGTGTGAGGTGATATCTCATTGTAAGTTTTATTTGCATTTCTCAATAATTAGTGATGTTGAGCATCTTTTCACATGCCTGTTGGCCATCTGCATTTCCTCTTTGGAAAAAAAATTTATTCAATTCTTCTGCTCATTTTTTAATTTGGTTGTTTTTTTGATGTTGAGTTGTATGAGCTGTTTATTTGTTGTATACTAACCCCTTATCAGTCAAGTCATATGGTTTGCAAATATCTTTTCCCTTTCAGTAAATTGTCTTTTTGTTTTGTCAGTAGTTTACTTTGCTGTGCAAAAGCTTTTAAGTTTAATTAGTCCCATTTATTTATTTTAAAATTTATTATAATGCTAAATAGAACAGTTTCTTACCATGTTTCTTATATAAATATAAATATATAAAATATATAAAATATAAAAAGTGTAAGCTTATGGAGGCCAGTTTTGAAATATTTGCAACATGACACAGTTAACAAATTAATATGTTGACACACAATAATGATAATGGTTGAGTTCTATCGAAGGAATGATTTATTATAAAAATTATCCTAGTAAATATGATCTTATAATGGCAAAGAAGTATTTCAGTACCAATGATAATATGAATTGAAACTAGAGTAAATTACTTAGGTTCCATCACAGTCCAAATGCCAAGTCCAAAGGTAAAATCCCACTCATTATTTCTGATTAGGACTCAAAAAAACTTAAGAAGATTGCATCTTGAGTAGCAGATATAACTACATATTCTAATCCTTCATAAGTTTTATTCCATAATCTACTTTAATATAACAGCTTTCTAGTCTTAGAACCCTTTCCTAATTAGCCTTTTGTTGTACTAACTTTTCATTGCAGTTTTGCTGTAGACTTTATGTGTGTGTTTCATTATTCCAGTTTTCAGGCTTCTGATCCATTCGTCTAAGTAACTTTATTTTACATGTTTTTGACACACCCTTTATGCAAAAAATTCTTTAGTTTAAAAAATCTAAACTTTTCTGAGAAGAAAAGGTTGAGGATATTTACATCAGCACACTTTAGTGAAATGCAATTGAAATTCCATACCAGATTTTGGCAAAGACTACTGCCGTTATTTTAGGAGATGGGACCTTTATTTACTTATAAGAAAGATACCTGACACTATAGAGATACATATTCCTTGACTTGCAAATGTTTATTTTACTCCTGTTTATAAGATTCCAAAGTTAATAAATGTTAATGTGGCTCCATCTTATTAAACAGAGTATATTTTAAAAATTAACTCTAACTCAATAAATTGGGTTAATTAAATAAAATTCTTTAATTCTCAAGTTCAGATCCAAATATTTCCACCAACATTAATTTATATAGACATATAATAATAGTGCTTCACAGCATGGTTTACTGTGGTACTTGTTGCATTTGATAATATTTTGCCGAATGCATAGTTCTTTTCAAATACTCATTGCATTTTCTTATTATCATTAATAATGGTAATAATAATATACTCACAGACTTTATGAGAGGATACACTATTGTCCTTCATGTTGTGAATTCTCTGCTTGGATTCACAGAACTGCAACCCAGTTATCCTGATCTGACTGGATGATGCTGAAAAGCCACTAAGTGACTTCGGGCTAACTGCACTTTCCCACTGAAATATAATTTGCTTATTATCTTTCAAACATAATCAGAAATTTGGATTAGATTAAGGTGGGAGTGAGCTTGGAAGCCATTCAAAAGCCTATAAGACTCCAGACAGAGTGAAGAAAAATGATTGAATTTGAAAATTGCCATACAATAAATATTGCTGTTTTGAAAGTATTCTTGTCTCTTACAGAAACTATCTGTGAAATACATTCTTGTCTCCCTAAAGAAATATTTCTAAGTGTAGTAATAAATATGAAAAATATTTTGCATGGGAACTGTGTTGAAGATATAGCAAAATGATGGCTTACACAATGAATTTTAATTTAAATGGTGCTGATTTTCTTTCTTAATATTGTCTGGGCATCTTGCCACTATATTTCCCTTTGTGGTAGTAATATAGCTAATTAAATAATTATTTGTTAATTTTATCTAGATGAACAACGATCTTTTACTGGTTTTTCCATCTGCTTTATTTTGATTGTGTCATTATATGATTATATAATAATCATTCCGATTATTTTGTTTCTCAATTTTTTTTTAATTCTATAATCAAAGGACATTGATTATAGCTGGTGGCATTAAGACAGCTATAAAATCATTGTCCACAAATAGACATCATGCAGGTCTTTGAAAAATCTAGTTTAAAGTAAATACAATGAACTTTAAGTTAACTTTTATTTCTTTTATAGTTGTATGTGAATTGAGCTTTTTAAAAAGTTATGTACCTAATATTCAGTCTAGGAATATGAAAATCTATTTCAAAGATCCAAAAAATTAAATAAAAGGCAATTTGGAATGCATGCTTTAGCAAGAATGAAATATTAATCAGTGATTTTATCTGACAAGAGACTCCTGGTCTTTTGAAACTGTAACATAAAATGCAAACCTTTTTAACATAGCTAGGCATTTCTAATGATTGACTCCACCAATAGCAAATATTGACTTTGTTTTTCAGTAAAGCATCACTCATTTTCTTTTCTTTTTCAAGATGAAATTTAATGATAATCTAATGGAAAAAGATTAGATTGTTGCACATTCTTTTCCTGTGAATTAGTAATTTTGTATTATTCAATGAGCCTGACACAGTGGTACACTCCATATATTGAATTGTCATGATGTGGATCCACGCATCTGTATGAATCACATATTTTGATGGTTATGCTGATACAGATTTTAAAGTTTCCCCATTATTGTCTTTCCTACTCATCCCACCATTGCTCTTTATCACCAGTGAAAATGGACAAAACCATTATAAAGTGACTGTAATTTGATGTAAATAAGCCTGATGGAGTTTTATTTTTCTACCACATCATTGTTTCCAGTAGCAGGAATCTAGATGTAAATTCTGAGTTCATCATTCTGGTAATGGATAAATATTATTAAGTGGAGAGTAGTAAAGAACTAGGTAAATACACAGTAGGAGGAATAGATAGTTTAAAAGAATATGGAGTGAAAACAGAAAGAGATTACTACAAGTAAACATGTAACTTATAGTTAGTACCACATACACTCATGATTGACCCCAAAAATCAATATATATTAGTTGCCAAGGATAAATATCTAACTGAAGAAATTTATTAAACCCATTATAGTAGGTGTGTACTGAGGAAAAGGAATGGTTGTTTGAATGAAGATGAAGAAATACTAAAATAAAATTAATCAATAGCATTGTCTAGAAGTTATAATAATTGTCTGCTATGAATTAGGGAAAAAATGTAACACAATGATGAATGTCTGAGTTAAAACAACAACATATAAAAACTAAAATGTTATGGGACTGACAATCTGAAAGCTGACTCAAGATCCTACCTTCCTTATTATAACCTGTTAGGAAGACTCAACTACTTAATAGCCTGGAGGGAATCTCAAGTGAATCTGAAGCCAGGATATGAAGAGAGAAGGGAACAGAAAAGTGACTGTAGGGCAATAGTGTTTGTAAAATGAGGGAGAAAAAAAGAGAAAGAAAATAAAGGTTCAGTGACAGGAGGCTGCTTATTGTTTATTGGTTTCTATGGAAATAACTACACATTCTTTCTTGTCATATAAGAACCAGTCAGATTAACCAAATTGAACCCTTTGGCAAAATAAGAATGGCCTGCCTAGAATCCCTTGCTCAGTGTGGTGCCCAGTGGTGGTACCCATCTCTGGAGAAGAGATTGAAGTAGTGGACTGAACTGATGTCATTCAATGTGTCTAGGAAAAGATTATGTCCCTTTGCTTATATCTAGAGGAAAAATAAGCTTCTTCTACTGCTCCATAGCAGAAAGTTATTTTCCATCTCTTTCGCCACAGACCAACTGAGACATACTTTCTACCTTGTATTCTTCCAGCTAAAAGTTTAACCTAAACAAGATATACCATTATCATGAATGAGTTTCTGAAGAATAACATCCATTGACATGAAAAGTTAAAGAAAAAAATACAATCCATTTTGGAGGACTCAATAATTTCATAGATCTAATAGAACTAAAAATGTACGAAGAGGCAATTTTGTTGAAACAGGTCAATTAGAAATTGTACAAAAGAAATATAATAGTGAAAGTAATGAAAAATTTTAAGGAGAAAATGTACAACACCATACAAAAAAAAAAACTCAAAATCAATTAAAGCCCTAAATGTAAGAGCAGACACTATAAAACTCTTAGAGGTAAACACAGAAAGAACACTCTTTGACATAAATCACAGAAAGATCGTTCTTGACCCACCTCCTAGAGTAATGGAAATAAAAATAAAAATAAGCAAATGGGATCTAATGTAACTTAAAAGCTTTTTCACAGCAAAGGAAACTATAAACAAGATGAAAGGACAACACTTAGAATGGGAGAAGATATTTGCAAACAAATCAATGGACAAAGGATTAATCTCCAAAATATATAAACAGCTCATGCACCTCAATATTAAAAAAACAAACAACCCAATCAAAAAAGGGCAGAAGACCTAAATAGACATTTCTCCAAAGAAGACATACAGATGGCCAAGAGACACATGAAAGGATGCACAACGTCACTAATTATTAGAGAAATGCAAATCAAAACTACAGTGAGGTATCACCTCACACTGGTTAGAATGGGCATCATCAGAAAATCTACAAATAGAAAATGCTGGAAAGGGTGTGGAGAAAAGGGAACCTTCTTGCACTGTTGGTGGGAATGTAAATTCATACAGCCACTATGGAGAACTGTATGGAGGTTCCTTAGAAAACTAAAAATAGAATTACCATATGACCCAGCAATCCCACTACTAAGCATATACCCAGAGAAAACCATAATTCAAAAAGACACATGCACCCTGGGCTACCCTGGTGGTGCAGTGGTTGAGAGTCCGCCTGCTGATGCAGGGGACATGGGTTCATGCCCCGGTCCGGGAAGATCCCACATGCTGTGGAGCGGCTGGGCCCGTGAGCCATGGCCGTTAAGCCTGCGCATCCAGAGCCTGTGTTCCGCAGCGGGAGGGGCCACAACAGTGGAAGGCCTGCATACCGCAAAAAAAAAAAAACACATGCACCCCAATGTTCATTGCAACACTATTTACAATAGCCAGGAAATGGAAGCAACCTATATGCCCATCGACAGATGAATGGATAAAGAAGATGTGGTACATATATAAAGTGTAATATTAGCCATAAAAGGAATGAAATTGGGTCATTTGTAGAGACTTGGATGGATCTAGAGACTGTCATACAGAGTGAAGTAAGTCAGAAAGAGAAAAACAAATATCATATATTAACGCATATATGTGGAATTTAGAAAAATGGTACAGATGAACCGGTTTGCAAGACAGAAATAGAGACACAGATGTAGAGAACAAACGTATGGACACCAAGGGGGGAAAGCAGGGTGGGGCGGGGGTGGATGGGTGGTGGGATGAATTGGGAGATTGGGATTGACATGTATACATTAATATGTATAAAATAGATAACTGATAAGAACTTACTGTATAAAAATATAAAATAAAATTCAAGAAAAATTTTTGGAGTTCAAAAGCACAATTTTCAAACTACAACATACAACTGAGAAATTTTTTTTTTTTTTTTTTTTTTTTTTTTTTTTTTGCTATACGTGGGCCTTTCACTGCTGTGGCCTCTCCCGTTGCGGAGCCCAGGGTCCGGACGCGCAGGCTCAGCGGCCATGGCTCACGGGCCCAGCCGCTCCGCGGCATGTGGGATCTTCCCGAACCAGGGCATGAACCCGTGTCCCCTGCATCGGCAGGTGGACTCTCAACCACTGCGCCACCAGGGGAGCTCCAACTGAGAAATTTTGAAATGATATGTTGCTGCTAAAAACCAAGCTAATGTTCTAATGTATGTATCTGGAAAAATATAACAACACACTTACATAACAAATATAATAAATTAAACAAAATAAAACATCTGTGCAAAATATGAGCAATAGTAAGAGAAAGAAAGAGAGAAAAATAAAGAAAGATCGAGAAAGAGAAAGGAGACTTCTTTAAGCTGAGAATGATATAACTGAAAGATCTCACAGATTCTTTGCAAAAAATTTCCTAGTGCAATTTCTGAACCTCAATAATAGAGAGAGAATGAGTAGGTTACATACTATGTTAAGAAGATCAAACAGGTATTGAATTTATCATCTGGAAATTTGGAAGGTAGAAAATAATGAAAACAGTTTTACAGTGTTTTAAAATAAAAGGACTGTGATTCAAGGATCTAAATACCAATAAAATAGCATTATCCTAGGGAAGTATGAAGAAAAAAATACTCTTTCTTTTAGTGTTGTCATATTTAAATTGGTATCATTCAAAAAGAAAATTGCAAATTTAAATTCAGTATTGAAATTGAGAAACAGGAAGAGACAACACAAAATTAAAAACAATTATTTAGATGGTATAAAAATAAGAATCAAAGGTGAAATCAATGATAAGGAGAGCAAATAACTGAAATGAATTACCCACAAAAGCTTATTCTTTGGAAAGATGAATAAATGATCAAAACTGATCAATTGTTAGTAATTTAATATTCATCTTTATTAATTTTATCCTGAATGCACACACAAGGTGTTCAGGATCAGAGTCAAACTACTTGTTAGTTAGTTTATAGTAAATAACTAGAATTCAGCTTCCTTGCCTCAGACATTAGCTCTGGGACAATACAATGAAAGCCTAATGGAAAAATTACCTACCTCCTATGAAATAGTGACCAGACACTCCATAGGTAAGTGATGGGGAAAAATGGACTATCTCAGTTTATAGTCAGGAGAAAGACAGCCATCCCCCTTCCCTCCTAAAAAGAAAAAAAAAACTAACTTTAGCGCCTTTGAGACAGGATGAAGAGGATCCTGCCTTCTCACTATAGTATTTTGGGATGTAAATGAATCTTTTTGATGGCCTGATAAACCTGCATGTCTCTAACTTTTTCCAACTAGAGATGACTCCAAGTCTGAGCTTCCTACCTTTTTAAATGTAAATACCTAGGGAGATAGGCTTCAGTTCCTCCCACCTGAGGCTTAGGGACCCCATCCAGGCTGTAACCGCTTGGCCCTCAGAACAGAACAATTAACTAGACAAAGGGCTACAGATATAATTCTCATGGTATGTGAAAAGGGAAATGCTTCTAGGTAAAATGAAAGCAAACATTCCCGATCTTTATATCATATACAGGTATACCTCACTTTATCGTGCTTCACTTTATTGCACTTCGCAGACATTGAGTTTTTTACAAATTGAAGGTTTGTGGCAACCCTACCTGGAGCAAGTCTATTGGCGCCATTTTTTCCAATAACATTTGCTCACTTCATGTCTCTGTGTCACATTCTGGTAATTCTTGCAATATTTCCAGCTTTTTTATTATTATATTTGTTATGGTGATTTGTGATCAGTGATCTTTGATGTTACTATTATAATTATTTTGGTGTTTCACTAACCCAGCTCATATAAGATGGTGAGCTTAATCGATAAATGTGTGTGCTCTGACTGCTCCACCCACCAGCTGTTCCCCATCTCTCTCTCTCCTCAGACCTTCCTTTTTCTTGGGACACAACAATATTGAAATTAGACCAATTAATAACCCTACAATGGCCTCTAAGTGTTGAAGTGAAAGGAAGAGTTGCACTGTCTCTCACTTTAAATAAAAAGTTAGAAATGTTGAAGCTTAGTGAGGAAAGCATGTCCAAAAGCCAAGACAGGCTGAAAGCTAGGCGTCTTGCACCAAACAGTTAGCCAAGTTGTTAGTGAAGAAGAGAAGTTTGAAGCTAGCAAATATTGGTTCATGAAGTTTAAGGAAAGAAGCCATCTCCATAACATCAAAGTGCAAGATGAAGCAGCAAGTGCTGATGTAGAAGCTGCAGCAAGTTATGGAGACTCTCCAGGTAAAATAATTAATGAAGGTGGTTACACTAAACAACAGATTTTCCATGTAGATTAAACAGTCTTCTATCGGAAGAAGATGCTATCTAGGACTTTCATAGCTAGAGAGGAAAAGTCACTACTGCTTGGCTTCAAGCTTTAAAGTACAGGATGACTCTCTTGTTAGGTGCTAATGCAGCCGGTAACTTTAAGTTGAAGCCAATGCTTATTTACCATTCTGAAATAATTAGGGCCTTTAACAATTATGCTAAATCTACTCTGGCTGTGCTCTATCAATGGCACAACAAAGCCTGGATGGTTTACTGAACATTTTAAGCCCACTCTTGAGACCTACTGCTCAGAAATATAAGATTCCTTTCAAAATATTACTACTTATTGACAATGCACCTAGTCACCCAAGAGCTCTGATGGACATGTACAATGAGATTAATGTTGTTTTCATGCCTGCTAACACAACAGCCATTCTGCAGTCCATGAATCAAAGAGTAATTTTAATTTTCAAGTCTTATTATTTAAGAAATATATTTCATAAGGCTATATGTAGCTGCCATAGATAGTGACTCTTCTGATGGATCTGGGCATAGTAAATTGAAAACCTTCTGGAAAGGATTCACCATTCTAGATGCCAGTAAGAACATTCATCATTCCTGGGAAGAGGTCAAAATATCAACACTAACAGAAGTTTGGAAGAAATTGATTGTAGTCCTCATGGATGACGTTGGTGGTGCTGTAGCAGAGGAAGGAACTGCAGATGTTATGGAAACAACAAGAGAACTAGAACTAGAACTAGAAGTGGAGCCTGGAGATGTGACTGAATTGCTGCAATCTCATGATAAAAGTGAAATGGATGAGGAGTTATTTCTTATGGATGAGCAAAGAAAGTGGTTTCTTGAAATGAAATCTACTCCTGGTAAAGATGTTGTGATGATTGTTGAAATGACAATAAATGATTTAGAATATTAAGTAAACTTAGTTGATAAAGCAGTGGCAGGGTTTGAGAGAATTGACTCCAATTTTGAAATAAGTTCTACTGTGGATAAAATGCTATCAAACATTTGCATGATGCAGAGAAATTTTTCCTGAAAGGAAGAGTCAATTGATGGGGCAAACTTCATGGCTGTCTTATTTTAAGAAATTGCCACAGACACCCAATCTTCAGCATCCACCATCCTGATCAGTTATCAGCCATCAACATCGAGGGAAGACCCTTTCACCAGCAAAAAGATTATGAGTTGGTGAAGGCTGATGTTGGTTAGCATATTTTAGCAATAAAATATTTTAAAATTAAGGTACATACATTGTTTTTTTAGACATAATGCTATTGCACACTAGACTACAATATAGTGTAAACATAACTTTTATTGGCACTGAGAAATTAAAAATTCATATAACTAACTCTATTGTGATATGCACTTTATTGTGGTGGTCTGGAACTGAACCCACAATATTTCCAAAGTATGCCTGTACAAGTTCTGTGTCTCATGAGGCTAAGTCTTACAGGAGCACGAGAAAATGAGAGATTATCTTCCATCTGCTGAAAATTAAATAAAGATAAAGAGAAAATCTTGACAGCAGCCAAAGTAAGAAAGACAACACATAGAGAGGAACAAAGACAGGAATTATAAAAGTATAAAAAAATATTGTGAAAGTACTGAAAGCAAAATCATACTATAATTCTGTACTTGAAAAAAATAAAGGCAAAATACATTGTGGGACAAAAGAACCTGAGAGAATTCATAACTAGTATGTCTGAATCACAAGTAATGTGAAAAGAGATTCTTTAGATAGGAGTAATATTATCTAGTAAGAAACTTTGGGAAACTGTTGAGTAATTTCTTGTAAAGTTAAAAATCTAAATATTCAAAAAACAATAACTTCTATATAAATTATGGACAGCAGTTCAAATAGCAATTCAGTGCTTATAGCTTTTGTTATGTTGGTTTAGGTTTGTCCAAAGGAGGTATAGTCAGGGATTAGATTGAAACTCTGTGGTTAGTTCAAGTCTCAGTTCAGTTCAGAAGCTTCCTCAGGCTGGTTTTTGTTTGTCCCACACAGACATGATTTAGGGATTAGGCTACAACGTGCATGAATGCATACACAGGCTGACCTCGTTTTATTGCACTTAGCTTTATTGTGCTTCACAGATATTGTGCTTTTTACAAATTGAAATTTTGTAGCAACCCAGCATTAAGCAAGTCTATTGTTGCCATTTTTTCCAACAGTATTTGCTCACTTATCTGTGTTTCACTTTGGTAATTCTGACAATATTTCAAATTTTTCATTATTATTATATCGTTATGGTGATCTGTGGTCAGTGATTTTGGTGTTACTACTACAGACTCGCTGAAGGCTCAGATGATGGGTAGAAATTTTTAGCAATAAAATATTTTAAATTAAGGTATGTGAATTTTTTTAGACATAATGCTACTGTACACTTCAAGGACTATAGTATAGTGTCCATGTATTTTTATATGCACTGTGAAATCAAAAAACTTGTGTGCCTCACTTTATTGCAGTGATCTGGAACTGAATTGCAGTATCTCCAGGGTATGCCTGTAAAAAGAATTAGGGGATCCCCTTTTCCGGGTCTGTCCCCTCTAGTATTTCCTGCTCCCAGTCCCACTCACCTGAGACCCTTTCAATATTTTCCTCTAGTCATAAACAGAGAGGTAAGTCTATTACTGTTCTAGTTGCTGACACCACTGTGACTGGAACCCAAGACAGAAGTCAAGCCACGAGAAGGAAAAGACAAAAAACAATAAACTCACCCTTGTGAGGGCTGCTTCTTAACGTTTGAGTCCATTCCATAATTCACCTGCCTTAATTTTCAGATTCTTCAGATAGCTTGATTTTTTATTTTTATGTATGCATGTGTGTACGTATTTGCCAAATTTTAGCTGTAGTAAGGACCAGAGATGCACTCTGGAGAGCTTCACTGTCTTAGTTAAACCAGAACTCCTTCTATATACTTAGTTTTAAATTTGGATTACTTTATACTTCTGCTAATGAGTTTTTACTTTTAGAACACTAATTGGTTCTTTTTTAAAATCTCCATGACACTCTCTGTAATTTTACCTTCCTTTCAGAAGTTTCCCAAGATTTTACCTTATTTTTATATGTAGTTACTATAGTTTTATATTTTCAATAACCTATGTCCATTTGGTCCAGTATATGGTGTTTTCACCTATCTGTTTCTCCTGGCTGTCATTTGTGTTTATTCTCAGGCATTGTTGTTTTCTTCTGTACCCGGTATCTTTGACCTCACGTTGACCATTTCAAAATCTATTTGTATAGGGTTTGCCTAACCACTTCCACTGTGCTCCTAAAGGCCTTTGTAGTCCAGAGCTACTTTAAAATAATTTGATGGCTTGTGCTTCTTCGACCTTCCAGAACATGTGAACACAAGCTGTAAATATGCATGATGGCTGGTTTAATTCCAGCTCTTGCTTCCACTGAGGGTGTCTTACTTTGGATTACTACTTCATTTTGTGATGAGTTGAATCCCCAGCATGGGCTCTGGGTTTTGATTTATGTCCCTTTTATTTTGGGAGGTAATCAGAACCATAATCCCAGTTTACTGGGATTTGATAATGCCTCTTAGAAAAAAGCACAGTTGTGTTCCATTTCCTCTTCAGTTTTGACCTTAGTATATTTTGACCTCAGTATGTATTTCAGACATTTTGTGCTAAGATTAAAAAAAACTTTATCTAGCATACTTATTTTCAGCACTAAGATGGATCTTATTAATCAAGACAACCATTAGCAGAAATTAGGAGCCTATAGTTTTAAACTTAAAGCTTTAACTCTTCTGGGATTTACTTCTGCTGGTATTATGAAATATGTTTACAATATTTCCTAAAATGAAAAGCCAATTATCGCAACATTATCTCATGTTGAGGTAACAATTGTCCATTATCTTTCCATTATATGACATGTATTATTTATTACGTAAAATACGTCTATATATGAAAAGGTCTTTTTCTGAAATTTCTATTCTCTTAAATTGCTTTATTTTTAAATTTCTGTATCAGTGCTGTTCTCTGTAAATTACTATCACTTTATGGTAGTTTAATATATATTTAGTCAAGATCGTCTCATATTCTTCTTTGTTAAAATTTGCTTCTCTGTACTCATGCAGTAATTCTTTCCAATAAATTTTATAAATAGCTTTTAGAATTTCATCAATATATAACTGAATTTAAATTAGGATTTTTATATTAGAGAGAAATATTACTTCTGAAATATTTAGTATTACAAAATAATTTAGTTTTATTTAGCTGGTTTTTGTTTGTTTGTTGTCCCATGCTTAATATTTTTAAATAGACTAGTTTAGAGTTATTAAGAATAATACCTGCTATGGGCAATTTTGTTCATGTCTTTTGGGAAATATTTCTATGAATTTCCTTGTGGATAAATAGACATAGGCTTGCTGAATCATTTGGTATATGTAAAACTTTAGTAGATACTACCAAATTGTTTTCTAAAGTGATTAAAGATATGTATACATCATTAGCATTTTATGAGCTTCAGTTGTTTTAGGTTTCACTAACACTTGGCACTGTCTTTTTCGTGGTAGTTGTTCTGATGGGTATGCAGTGTCTTTTTTTTTAACTTGCATTTCTGTGATGAAAAATAAAGTTGAACACCTTCTTGTATGCTTACTTGTCATTTGAATATTATTTTGTGTGACGTGTCTGGTGAAGAATTTTTATCAATAGGGGAGATTTACATCTCCATGTGTAGAACTTGTTATACATTCTGAATAAAATTCTTTTGTCAGATATATATATATATCCCACTATTGGAGATTTTTTTCACCATATTAATAGCATCCCTTTTATTCTCAGAAGTTATTAGTATTAATGCTTCACTTTTATCTTTTTTTTTTTTTTTGCGGTATGCGGGCCTCTCACTGTTGTGGCTGCTCCCGCTGCGGAGCACAGGCTTCGGACGCGCAGGCTCAGCGGCCATGGCTCACGGGCCCAGCCGCTCCGCGGCATGTGGGATCTTCCCGGACCGGGGCACGAGCCTGTGTCCCCTGCATCGGCAGACGGACTCTCAACTGCTGCACCACCAGGGAAGCCCCATTTTTATCTTTATTAATAGGGTTTTTAATATAATGTTTAAGAAATGTTCACCTACCTCAATGTCATGATTACATTTTTTTCTCTAAAAGCATGAATGTTTTACCATTAGGAATTGCATGTACAGTTAGAAATTAAATATTTTTCCATATGAATATCCAGCTTACCCAGCACCAGTTATTAAATCAAACATGGTTTCCCACTGTCCTAAGTCAGATGAAGGTGTGTGTGTGTGTGTGTGTGTGTGTTAGTCAGATGAAGGGGTATGTGTGTGTGTGTGTTAGTGTGTGTCTTTACTCTCTATTCTGTTCCATTTGTCTAATTGTCTAGCACTGTGCATTATTTTTTCTTGATTATTTATATTTTGTATAGATTTTAGGTCAGGTTGTCTACACACACACTGACACACACGGGTACACACACACACACACTCATAACATTCTGTGAGAGTGTATTGAATTTACCAATTTGAGAAAATTGCCATCCTTACAGTACTGGGTCTTTCTGCCCACAAAAGTATCTCTTTAAATTTATTTAGATCTCTTTAATTTCACTAAATATTTTATAGGTTTTAGTGTAGAAATCTTGCAGATCTTTTGTTAGGTTTATCCTTAACATTTTTATGTTTAGATAAATGCTATCTCCTTTAGAGTCTTTTTTTTGTGTGTGCTCAATTCTCTAATTACCTTCCTAAATAGTTTGTAAATTCTGTTGAAATTTTCTGTGGATATAATAATTCCATCTATCAGTAATGACAATTTGTTGCTCCTTTTCAAATATCCTATCTCTTCATTCATTCATTTATTCATTTACTCATTCATTCTTCATGTTTGACTTTCTTGCACTAATTAGAATCTCTACTATAATGCCGCATAGAAGTGGTGATTTTAGGTATTGTTTTCTTTTTCTTCATCTCTGAGGGACATAATTCAATGTCACTATTAATTATGATGTTGACTAAAGATATGGCAAATGCTTTTTATCAAAGTGAGGAAATATTTATCATGTAGTGTATTATAGTTATGAGTTTTTATCATGAATGTGTGTTAAATATTAGCAAGTGCTTTTTCTCTATCTCTCAAGATAAGAATGATTTTCTTTTTTCCCCATGTATGTGATAACTGTTCAGCTTTTCCAATTTTAAAATCAACTTACATTCCTCAAATAAAAATAATTTAAGCATGATGTATTAAAGTTTGACCCAATTGTAATAAATAAATATATTAAGTGCACAAATTTATGTTTCAGCAAAAGTATCTTCCTGTGAAAACATCAGCACAAACTAATGAACATAGCTATTAGTCCCCCAAATTCCTCATACCCTTTAGTAATTCCTTTCCCCATGCCTCCCAGCCACACCCTGCCTTCAGACAACCACTAACATACTTTTTGTCACCATATATTTTCTAGAATTTCAAGTAAATGATATCATACACTATATGCATTTTTTGGTCTAACTTTTTATTTCACTAAGGATATTTATTTTGAGATTTATCTATGCTATTACACTTACTGATAGTTCATTCTTCTTTATTACTAAGTACAATGAATATGCCATAAAATGATTATTGATTCATCTGTTGAAAGACCCTTGAGTTATTTCCAATTTTAGGTTATTAAGAACAGTCTACATTAAAGTGTCATATACCATGTCATATATAGCATAAGAAACTTGTAGTATTATACTTCTATTTCTTCTCTCTCTCAGCCTTTCTGCTGTTGTTTTTCAAACATTTTAATCTGCATAGTCTACATACCTCAGACCTCATTATTTTTATTTTTGCTTAAAGGACAACATTTTGGAAAGAGACAAATAACTAGAAAAGGATAATGCATATTTACTCATATTCACCATTTCTGGTGGCCTACATTCTTTTGTGAACATTCATATTCCCATATAGAATCGTTTTCTTTCTTCCTGAAGAATTCTTCTGCTGTTGCTGGTAGAAAATAAATCTTTATTTCTCTTTTATTTTAAAAATATTTTTTCACTGGTATCGAATAGTAGTTTCATCATTGTTTGTCCTTTAGTACTTTCTTTAAAGATAATTGGCCACTCTCTTCTTGCTTGCATTGTTTCCAACAAGAATTCTTTTTTCTTACTTAGTGTATCTTAGTGTGTCTTTTTTTTCTTGCTGGCTTTAAAAAAAAATCTCTTTTTTACTGCTTTTGAGAAATCTGCTTATCATGTACTTTGATGTAATTTTATTCATGTTTCTTGAGCTTAAGGTTATTAATTTATGGAAATAAAGATTTTAAGTGAATTTAGTGAATTCATTGTTGCTTATAAATAACTGAAAATTAAATCTAATAATATTTTCCCCAAAAAAATCTTCCTTGGAAATTAATAGCTAATATCCTAGAGCTGACCATGCAAGCTAATAGGAGGAGATAGTTCCAAATATAAGCTTTTAATGTACATTTACTGAGACTCCACTATGTCTCAAAATAGTCTACATTTGAATAACATATTGGTGTTAAAACAACTTATAAAAGGAAGAACTTGTTACATATGTGTGATTTAAAGGTGTAGGAAATAGTCTGAAATATTTTGGAAGCTACTGCTGTTTAAAAGGGGAGTTGTTTGGGACTTTCCTGGTGGTCTAGTTGTTAAGACTCTGCATTCCCAATTCTGGGGTCCCAGGTTCGATCCCTGGTCAGGAAAATAGATCCTGCATGTGACAACAAAGGTCCTGTGCCAAATAAATTAAAATTAAAAAAAAAGTCTTCAACTTTTCTGCTCAATGTTATGTGGCAGCCTGGATGGGAGGGGAATCTGGGGGAAAATGGATACAAATATGTGTATGGCTGAGTTGCTTTTCTGTGCCCCCGAAACTATCACAACATTGTTTATTGTCTATACTCCAATACAAAATAAAAAGTTAAAAAAAATAAAAGTAGAGTTGTTTTATGTATGTATATATATATATGTATATATGTACATATGTATGTATGTATGTGTGTTAGGAATAATCTAAGGTAGTATTTTCCAAAACAAAAAAAGCTGACTTGTGAACAAATAAAGATTATAGAAAACATAACGAATTCTTCAAGTCCCTGTAGCTTTCTTCTAAGGTCTTGTGAATGTCAATCAATTGAATTGTATTGTGCCTATGTTTCCATTAATTATCACCTTCATTAGCTATTCAGCAGTCAGTGATTGCAAACACTCTGATATGAACAATATTCAGTGTTGTAAAGCAAATGCTATTAAGCATCATATTCTTCAAAACTAAAAATAAACTAAAAAAAACTGGTTTTGAATCTGTATTTTTCCTAAGTTCTTGATTCCTGGAAATTATTATATTGGCCCAGAGGACTAACTCCTAAGGAAAATAGGTCTTCAGGAGCAATGAATCAGAGGACTAATAGATTCTAGACTTGGTTGGTTTTTTACTGTTAAATAAATCTTAAATTATTCGGACAAATCTTAGGTGGAAATGGTGCATTGTCCCTTTTGTATATCATTAGTGAACATCTATCATCTCATATAGATAAAAAATTAAAGAAATAGAAAAACTATTTTCCTTGTGATGAGAACTCTTAGGATTTACCCTCAACAAATTCCATGTATAACATAGAACAGAATTCATTATATTTATCATGTTGTACATTTGCTTATTTATCTCATGACTGGAAATTTGTACCTTTTGACTGCCTTCATCCAATTCCTCCCTACCCCCACCTTCCACTTCTGGTAATTGCACATCTATTTCTTTTTCTATGAGCTTGTTTGTTTGATTGATTGAGAAATATAATTGGCCTATAAGACCATGTTAGTTCCTGTTACACAATATAGTGATTTGATATTTCTGTACATTTCAAAATGGTCACCACAATAAACACAGTTTACATTTGTTATAATGTCGTTGGTTTTGCTTCAAGATTATGCTCACAGAAGGAGTTGGGAAATATTCAATTCTGTTAAATTTTCTGGAAAACTTTGTGTAGAATTGGTATTATATTTTCTGAAAATATTTGGTAGAATTCATCAGTGAAACTCTGGGTCTGGGAAGGATTTAGCTACAGTTTCAATTTCCTTAGCAGATACAGAGTTGTTCAGATTGTCGGTTTCTTCTTGCAAGGATTTTGGTAGTTTGTGTCACATAAGCAATTTGTCCATATCATATAAACAGTCAAAGTCATAGGCAGAAGTCGTTCTTAATGTTTCTTTACTTTCTTTTTAATAGCTGTGGAATCTGTAGTGATACCTCTCTCAGCCTGATATAGAAAATTGTGTCTGCTCTCTTTTTTCTTATTCACTTGGCTAGAGGTTTTTTTAAATTTATTTATTTCTTTCAAGGAATTGGTTTTTGGCTTCTTATACTTTCTCTATCATTTTGGAGATTCCTATTTCATTGATTTCCACTTCGATTTTTATCATTTCTTTCCTTCTCCTTACTTTATATTTGCTCTTCTGTTTCTGGTTTCTTAAGGTGGAAGCTAAGGTACAGTATTTGAGTCTCTCAATGATTTCTGTTATAAATTTTTGTGCTATAAATTTACCCTTAGTATTGTCTTAGTGACATTTCACATTTCATATATTCTAATATGTTATATTTCCATATTCATTCAATACTACTCAGCCATAATAAAGAACGAAATTTTGCCATTTGCAGCAACATGGATGAACTTGGAGGGCATCATGCTAAGTGAAATAAGTTAGAGAAAGACAAATATTGTATGATGTCACTTAAATGTGGAATCTAA
Source organism: Mesoplodon bidens (assembly GCF_964165515.1). Lineage (NCBI taxonomy): Eukaryota > Metazoa > Chordata > Mammalia > Artiodactyla > Ziphiidae > Mesoplodon > Mesoplodon bidens. The sequence continues at coordinate 71,422,018 of NC_138176.1, forward strand.
AAAATACAACAAGTTAGTGAATATAACAAAAAAGAAGTAGACTAACAGATACAGAGAACAAACTAGTGGTTACCAGTGAGGAGAAGGGGGAATGGGCAACATAGGGGTGGGGAAGTCAGAGGTACAAACTATTAGGTGTAAGACAAGCCAAAGGATTCATTGTACAACACGGGAATATAGCCAATATTTTGAAATAACTGTAAATGAAAAGTAACCTTTAAAAATTGTATAAAAAATTAAACAAGTTTGAAAAAATTAAAAAAGGAAACACTTTTAAATTAATGATACTTATCTCATTGTCCACAATGTGATCAATCTTGGTAATGATTTATGTGCATGGGAATGCATTCTGCTTTTTTGGATGGAGTGTGCTGTAAATGCCATCTAGGACAAATTGGTTGGTTGCATTTTCATATCTTACTCTCAGGAAAACTGTAAGTTATTTCTAAGACCTACACAGGCCTATATAATTTTCTCTCCTACTTTTCTTATCTCAACTTTTTCACGTCTCTTCTTGCCCATTTAGCTCAAAATACAAGCTTCTTTTACCATTATTTCAGTCACACAAACCTCCTTGCTGTTCTGTGAACAGGCCAAGGAAGTTCCGCTTCTAGACTTTGCATTGTTATTTCTTCATCTGAAGTGTTCTTGGCCCAGGGAGTGGTCAAATTTGGCATCTGCTTCAGGACTCTTCTCAGATAAGATATTAAAAGAAAACTCTCCCCCAGTAAATCTCTATAGAACAGTGAGCTACATCAGTGTTACCTTTCCAACTTACCTGCTTTATTGCTCTACATTATATATATATATGATATAATGCTCTACATATACTACATATATATATATGTATACTACATATATGTGTATATATATATATATATATATATATATATATATATATATATATATAGTTTGCTTCCCGCCACTGAGGTATAACTTCTACTGAAACAGTAAATGTGTTTTGCTCCATTTTTTATTCCCAGTGCCAAAACAGAAACTGGTACATGGTATGGAATTTCACAATTCTGAAAATATAGGTGTCCAATTATGAGTTTAAGGTAATATTCCTGTCCTAAACAATTTGATTATTTTTTTACAAGTGTGGAGTCACTGTTTTCCTAAATTCTGTGTAAACAGGTCTTGAGGCAGGAGAAAAAGGTGAAAGTAAAATATTGGAAGAAAACGTGTTAAGTGTTTCTAAAGCTTAGTTCTAATTACTTCCCTGCCCCCATTTAAAAAAAAATTTTTTCTTCTAAAAACCTGCCTTGTTTTTGTCTTCACCCATTGAACCTAGGGTGCCTTTGTGGCTCTGTCTGAAAGTATACCTTCTTCTTACTGCTGTTTTCTCTTCTGCATTTCTAGATATCTATTGCTCCTTCGCCATTCACAGGTCTCATCTCATTTATATTTTATAGAAATAAACATGACTCTTCAGTCAACGGCATATTCCAATTTATCTCATGGTTACATGTTTGTTTTAGCCATTACATCCTTCATCTTGGGAAACAAAAGAAAGGACAGTGCTCACTTTGGAAGCACATATAACAAAGTTGGAATCATACAGAGAAGATAAGCACGTCCTCTGTGCAAGGATGATATAAATTTATGATACATTTCATATTTTTCCAATAAGCATATGAAAAGATAAATCATACATCATTAGAGAATTGCAAATTTTAAAATATGAGATTGTTTCCACTACATATGCATTAGAATAAATAAAATCTCAAACATTGGCAACATCAAAATCTGGCAAGAATGTGGAGCAACAGAGAAAATACAACATCATGCTGGTGGGAACACAAAATGGTACAAGCACCTTGGAAGACTGGCAGTTTCTTATAAAAATAAACGTATTCCCACCATAAGATCCAGCAGTCACATTCCTTGTTATTTACCTAAATGAGTGGAAAGCCTGTGTCCACACAGAAACCTGCACATGGATATTTATAACAGTTCTATTCATAGAACTTCAGTAGGTATATGGATAAACTGTGGTCCATCCAGACAATGGAATATTATTCAGGGAGCTATCTAGCAATGACAAGACATGGAAGAAACTTAAATACGTATTACTAAGTGAAAGAAGCCAATCTGAAAGGCTACATCCTGTATGAATCCTGGTATAAGACATTCTAGAAAAGGCAGAATTATGGAGCCAGTTTAAAAAAAAAAAAGAGCAGTGGGGCTTCCCTGGTGGCACAGTGGTTGAGAGTCCGCCTGCCGATGCAGGGGACACGGTTTTGTGCCCGGGTCCGGGAGGATCCCACATGCCACGGAGCGGCTGGGCCCGTGAGCCATGGCCACTGAGCCTGCGCGTCTGGAGCCTGTGCTCCGCAACAGGAGAGGCCACAACAGTGAGAGGCCCTAGTACCGCCAAAAAAAAAAAAAAAAAAAAAAAAAAAGAGCAGTGGTTGCCAGGGGCTAGAGGAAAGGAAGGGATAAGTAGGTGGAGCACAGAGGATTTTTAAGGCAGTGAAACTATTCTCTATGAAAACATGTCATTACAATTATCAAAACCCATAAAATATATAACACCAAGATCGTACAAATGAACTTATTTACAAAATACAAATAGAGTCACAGATGTAGAAAATAAACTTATGGTTACCAAGGGAGAAAGCGGGGGAGGGATAAATTGGGAGATTGGGATTGACATATACACACTACTATATATAAAATAGATAACTAATAAGGATCTACTGTATAGCACAGGGAACCTAACTCAATACTTTGTAATGACCTATATGGGAAAAGAATCTAAAAAATAGTGGATATATGTATACGTATAACTGATTCACTTTGCTGTACACCTGAAACTAACACAGCATTGTAAATCAACTATACGTTAATAAATATTTTTTTTAAAAAAGGAATGAACACTAAGGTAAACTATGGGCTTTGAGTGACTGGTACTGTTCTATTCACTGAGCCTACAGCAGTGACAGAACAGATTGAGTCCTCTCTCCATGGAGTTTGGATCTTAATGGAGGAAGAGAGTCAATAAGAAATGTAATAAAAAAATTAAATGAAGTGCCTAATTTACATTTCATATTCCCTTCTTCATGCAAATGAATTTTTCTTATTCCCTCTCCTTTGCACTCACACAAATGCATGCACAGAAACACACACACACACACACAAGCATGCATCTACTCACAGACCTGGCTGATGGACCTCAGAAAAATAATGGTATCTATGATACAATCTCTGCTACTTTATGCCATGACTAATACCCTTCTAAGTGACTTATTTTTCCTTGAGCTTCTTTGGAATGTATTGATCCTTGGAAAACAAACATTTTGTAATGGATGAGAGAAAGAACAGGGACATATGAATTGCAAAGGTGACTGGGTGGACTATTTTCTGTGACCTGTTCCAATTTTGAAAGTGTAAACCACAATTTGTAAAGTCATAGAAAAGAACATTATTCTAATAAATTTTTAACATTACAACACTGTCAAAGTATGCCCTGTTCTTCAAGGGATAAGCTTTACGCTCTTTGTCATTTGTGAAATATGAATCTGAAAGCTTACACTAACAAAATCAATAAATGTTTAATTCCTTAGCTGTGCAAACTGTTATAATGCTAAGTTCAATAATTTATGTTCTTCTTTTCTTTGGGGTTTTTTAACGAATTGATGTTTTGGAGGCCAGCAATAAGTTATATAATGAGACATGTCAGAAATCTTGAAAATGATTGCAAAAATCTCACAATTAGAGCAGACCTACAAGAAAACATTTCCTCCATCTATGCAGATACTGTGTCCTTCCACGGCAGACTGGTGAGGTGTTGAGCCTCCAGCCTGAGGAGCAACCTATGGGCAGTAATTAGGAAAGGTGGTGATGAAGGGGGCCAGGAAACCCTGTTTCCTTCTCCACTGTCCTCTCCACCAAGAGATGATACCCACCAGCTGAGAAATGTCTGCCATTTCCACTTAGGAGGGACCTAGCTGGGTTGAACAGAATTACTATGATGTTCCCCTGGCTCTTCTACTAGAGAACAAGTCTTATGTGCCAGGCTCAGTTTTCTTAAGGGTTACGGCCGAGGATATCCAATTGGCTACTTTGTTTTCAGTAAAGATAAGTTGATCTTATAAACAAACCAAAAATAAATACATAAATAAGTAAATAAATAGGAATGAAAAAGCCCTCTTAATTCCAGTTTTATTTCCACCTTTTCCCCAAATCTCCCTTTGAGCTCCATTCCTATGGTCATCCCATTTATATTTTTTAAATATTCTTAGAGGACTTCCGGGTAAGATGGCGGAAGAGTAAGACGCGGAGATCACCTTCCTCCCCACGGATACACCAGAAATACAGCTACACGTGGAACAACTCCTACAGAACACCTACTGAACGCTGGCAGAAGACCCCAGACCTCGCAAAAGGCAAGAAACTCCCCACATACCTGGGTAGGGCAAAGCGGAGAGATTCCCGCACAGAGGATCGGGGCCGAGCGGCACTCACCAGCCCGAGAGGCTTGTCTGCTCGCCCGCCGGGGCAGGCGGCGCTGGAAGCTGAGGCTCGGGCTTCGGTCAGAGCGCAGGGAGAGGACTGGGGCTGGCGGCGAGAACTCAGCCTGAAGGGGGCTAATGTGCCACAGCTAGCCGGCAGGGAGTCCGGGAAAACTCTGGAGCTGCCGAAGAGGCAAGAGACTTTTTCTTCCCTCTTGGTTTCCTGGTGCGCGAGGAGAGGGGATTAAGAGCGCTGCTTAAAGGGGCTACGCAGACGGGCGCGAGTCACGACTGAAAGCGCGGAGCCCAGTGACGGGCGTGGGACGCTGGGGCTGCTGCTGCCGCCGCCAAGAAGCCTGGGTGCGAGCGCAGGTCACTGTCCACACCGCCCTTCCGGGAGCCTGTGCAGCCCGCCACTGCCGGGGTCCCGGGATCCAGGTGCGGCTTCCCTGGGAGAACGCACGGTGCACCTCGGGCTGGTGCAACGTCACGCCGACCTCTGCCGCTGCAGGCTCGCCCCGCACTCCGTGCCCCTCCTTCTCGCCCGGCCTGAGTGAGCCAGAGTCCCCGAAGAGGCTGCTCCTTTAACCCTGTCCTGTCTGAGCGAAAAACAGACGCCCTCCGGCGACCTACACGCAGAGGCGGGGCCAAATCCAAAGCTGAGACCCAGGAGCTGTGAGAACAAAGAAGAGAAAGGGAAACCTCTCCCAGCAGCCTCAGAAGCAGCGGATTAAAGCTCCACAATCAACTTGATGTACCCTGCATCTGTGGAATACATGAATAGACAACAAATCATCCCAAATTGAGGAGGCAGGAGTCAGTGCTGTGCCTCTGAGGTGGGAGAGCCAACTTCAGGACACTGGTCCACAAGAGACCTCCCAGCTCCACATAATATCAAACGGCGAAAATCTTCCAGAGATCTCCATCTCAACACCAGCACCCAGCTTCACTCAACGACCAGCAAGCTACAGTGCTGGACACCCTATGCCAAACAACTAACAAGACAGGAACACAACGCCACCCATTAGCAGAGAGGTGGCCTAAAATCATAAAAAGTCCGCAGACACCCCAAAACACACCACCAGACGTGGACCTGCCCACCAGAAAGACAAGATCCAGCCTCATCCACCAGAACACAGGCACTAGTCCCCTCCACCAGGAAGCCTACACAACCCACTAAACCAACCTTAGCCACTGGGGACAGACACCAAAAACAACGGGAACTACGAACCTGCAGCCTGCAAAAAGGAGACCCCAAACACAGTAACATAAGCAAAATGAGAAGACAGAAAAACACACAGCAGGAGAAGGAGCAAGATAAAAACCCACCAGACCTAACAAATGAAGAGGTAATAGGCAGTCTACCTGAAAAAGAATTCAGAATAATGATGGCAAAGATGATCCAAGATTCTATTTCCCAGATCCAAAATCTTGGAAATAGAATAGACAAAATGCAAGAAACAGTTAACAAGGACCTAGAAGAACTAAAGATGAATCAAGCATCGATTAAAAACACAATAAATGAAATGAAAAATACTCTAGATGGGATCAATAGCAGAATAACTGAGGCAGAAGAACGGATAAGTGAGGTGGAAGATAAAATAGTGGAAATAACTGATGCAGAGCAAAATAAAGAAACAAGAATGAAAAGAACAGAGGACAGTCTCAGAGACCTCTGGGACAACATTAAACGCAACAACATTCGAATTATAGGGGTTCCAGAAGAAGAAGAGAAAAAGAAAGGGACTGAGAAAATATTTGAAGAGATTATAGTTGAAAACTTCCCTAATATGGGAAAGGAAATAGTTAATCAAGTCCAGGAGGCACAGAGAGTCCCATACAGAATAAATCCAAGGAGAAATACGCCAAGACACATATTAATCAAACTGTCAAAAATTAAACACAAAGAAATCATATTAAAAGCAGCAAGGCAAAAACAACAAATAACACACAAGGGAATCCCCATCAGGATAACAGCTGATCTCTCAGCAGAAACTCTACAAGCCAGAAGGGAGTGGCAGGACATAATTAAAGTGATGAAGGAGAAAAACCTGCAACCAAGATGACTCTACCCAGCAAGGATCTCATTCAGATTTGATGGAGAAATTAAAACGTTTACAGACAAGCAAAAGCTGAGAGAGTTCAGCACCACCAAACCAGCTTTACAACAAATGCTAAAGGAACTTCTCTAGGCAAGAAACACAACAGAAGGAAAAGACCTACAATAACGAACCCAAAACAATTCAGAAAATGGGAATAGGAACATACATATCGATAATTACCTTAAATGTAAATGGACTAAATGCTCCCACCAAAAGACACAGAGTGGCTGAATGGATACAAAAACAAGACCCATATATATGCTGTCTACAAGAGACCCACTTCAGACCTAGAGACACATACAGACTGAAAGTAAGGGGATGGAAAAAGATATTCCATGCAAATGGAAACCAAAAGAAAGCTGGAGTAGCAATTCTCATATCAGACAAAATAGACTTTAAAATAAAGACTACTAGAAGAGACAAAGAAGGACACTACATAATGATCAAGGGATCGATCCAAGAAGAAGATATAACAATTGTAAATATTTTTGCACCCAACATAGGAGCACCTCAATACATAAGGCAAATACTAACAGCCATAAAAGGAGAAATCGTCAGTAACACAATCATAGTAGGGGACTTTAACACCCCACTTTCACCAATGGACAGATCATCCAAAATGAAAATAAATAAGGAAACACAAGCTTTAAATGATACATTAAACAAGATGGACTTAATTGATATTTATAGGACATTCCATCCAAAAACAACAGAATACACATTTTTCTCAAGTGTTCATGGAACATTCTCCAGGATAGATCATATCTTGGGTCACAAATCAAACCTTGATAAATTTAAGAAAATTGAAATTGTATCAAGTATCTTTTCCGACCACAATGCTATGAGACTAGATATCAATTACAGGAAAAGAGCTGTAAAAAATACAAACACATGGAGGCTAAACAATACACTACTTAATAACAAAGTGATCACTGAAGAAATCAAAGAGAAAATTAAAAAATACCTAGAAACAAATGACAATGGAGACACGACGACACAAAACCTATGGGATGCAGCAAAAGCAGTTCTAAGTGGGAAATTTATAGCAATACAATCCCACCTTAAGAAACAGGAAACATCTCGAATAAACAACCTAACCTTGCCCCTAATGCAATTAGAGAAAGAAGAACAAAAACATCCCAAAGTTAGCAGAAGGAAAGAAATCATAAAGATCAGATCAGAAATAAATGAAAAAGAAATGAAGGAAACGATAGCAAAGATCAATAAAACTAAAAGCTGGTTCTTTGAGAAGATAAACAAAATTGATAAACCATTAGCCAGACTCATCAAGAAAAAAAGGGAGAAGACTCAAATCAATAGAATTAGAAATGAAAAAGGAGAAGTAACAACTGACACTGCAGAAATACAAAAGATCATGAGAGATTACTACAAACAACTCTATGCCAGTAAAATGGACAACCTGGAAGAAATGGACAAATTCTTAGAAATGCACAACCTGCCAAGGCTGAATCAGGAAGAAATAGAACATATGAACAGACCAATCACAAGCACTGAAATTGAAACTGTGATAAAACATCTTCCAACAAACAAAAGCCTGGGACCAGATGGCTTCACAGGCGAATTCTATGAAGCATTTAGAGAAGAGCTAACACCTATCCTTCTCAAACTCTTCCAAAATATAGCAGAGGGAGGAACACTCCCAAACTCATTCTACGAGGCCACCATCACCTTCATACCAAAACCAGACAAGGATGTCACAAAGAAAGAAAACTACAGGCCAATATCACTGATGAACATAGATGCAAAAATCCTCAACAAAATACTAGCAAACAGAATCCAACAGCACATTAAAAGGATCATACATCATGATCAAGTGGGGTTTATTTCAGGAATGCAAGGATTCTTCAATATACGCAAATCAATCAACGTGATACACCATATTAACAAATTGAAGGAGAAAAACCATATGATCATCTCAATAGATGCAGAGAAAGCTTTCAACAAAATTCAACACCCATTTATGATAAAAACCCTGCAGAAAGTAGGCATAGAGGGAACTTTCCTCAACATAATAAAGGCCATATATGACAAACTCACAGCCAGCATCGTCCTCAATGGTGAAAAACTGAAACCATTTCCACTAAGATCAGGAACAAGACAAGGTTGCCCACTCTCACCACTCTTATTCAACCTAGTTTTGGAAGTTTTAGCCATAGCAATCAGAGAAGAAAAGGAAATAAAAGGAATCCAAGTCGAAAAAGAAGAAGTAAAGCTGTCACTCTTTGCAGATGACATGATACTATACATAGAGAATCCTAAAGATGCCACCAGAAAACTACTAGAGCTAATCAATGAATTTGGTAAAGTTGCCGGATACAAAATTAATGCACAGAAATCTCTGGCATTCCTATATACTAATGATGAAAAATCTGAAAGTGAAATCAAGGAAACACTCCCATTTACCATTGCAACAAAAAGAATAAAATATCTAGGAATAAACCTACCTAAGGAGACAAAAGACCTGTATGCAGAAAATTATAAGACACTGATGAAAGAAATTAAAGATGATACAAATAGATGGAGAGATATACCATGCTCCTGGATTGGAAGAATCAATATTGTGAAAATGAGTCTACTACCCAAAGCAATCTACAGATTCAATGCAATCCCTATCACACTATCACTGGCATTTTTCACAGAACTAGAACAAAAAAATTCACAATTTGTTTGGAAAAACAAAAGACAGTGAATAGCCAAAGCAATCTTGAGAACGAAAAACGGTGCTGGAGGAATCAGGCTCCCTGACTTCAGACTATACTACAAAGCTACAGTAATCAAGACAGTGTGGTGCTGGCACAAAAACAGAAAGATAGATCAATGGAACAGGATAGAAAGCCCAGAGATAAACCCACGGACATATGGTCACCTTATCTTTGATAAAGGAGGCAGGAATGTACAGTGGAGAAAGGACAGTCTCTTCAATAAGTGGTGCTGGGAAAACTGGATAGGGATATGTAAAAGTATGAGATTAGATCACTCCCTAATAACATACACAAAAATAAGCTCAAAATGGATTAAAGACCTAAATGTAAGGCCAGACACTATCAAACTCTTAGAGGAAAACATAGGCAGAACACTGTATGACATAAATCACAGCAAGATCCTTTTTGACCCACCTCCTAGAGAAATGGAAATAAAGACAAAAATAAACACATGGGACCTAATGAAACCTAAAAGCTTTTGCACAGCAAAGGAAACCATAAAGAAGACCAAAAGACAACCCTCAGAATGTGAGAAAATATTTGCCAATGAAGCAACTGACAAAGGATTAATCTCCAAAATTTATAAGCAGCTCATGCAGCTCAATAACAAAAAAACAAACAACCCAATCCAAAAATGGGCGGAAGACCTAAATAGACATTTCTCCACAGAAGATATACAGACTGCCAACAAACACATGAAAGGATGCTCAACATCTTTACTCATTAGAGAAATGCAAATCAAAACTACAATGAGATATCATCTCACACCAGTCAGAATGGCCATCATCAAAAAATCTAGAAACAATAAATGCTGGAGAGGGTGTGGAAAAAAGGGAACACTCTTGCACTGCTGGTGGGAATGTGAATTGGTACAGCCACTATGGAGAACGGTATGGAGGTTCCTTAAAAAACTAAAAATAGAACTACCATATGACCCAGCAATCCCACTACTGGGCATATACCCTGAGAAAACCATAATTCAAAAAGAGATATGTACCAATATGTTCATAGCAGCCCTATTTACAATAGCCTGGAGATGGAAACAACCTAAGTGTCCATCATCGGAAGAATAGGTAAAGAAGATGTGGCACATATATACAATGGAATATTACTCAGCCATAAAAAGAAATGAAATTGAGCTATTTGTAATGAGGTGGATGGACCTAGAGTCTGTCATACAGAGTGAAGTAAGTCAGAAAGAGAAAGACAAATACTGTATGCTGACACATATATATGGAATTTAAGAAAAAAAATGTCATGAAGAACATAGGGGTAAGACAGGAATAAAGACACAGACCTACTAGAGAATGGACTTGAGGATATGGGGAGGGGGAAGGGTAAGCTGTGGCAAAGTGAAAGAGCGGCATGGACATATATACACTACCAAACGTAAGGTAGATAGCTAGTGGGAAGTAGCCGCATAGCACAGGGAGATCAGCTCGGTGCTTTGTGACTGCCTGGAGGGGTGGGATAGGGAGGGTGGGAGGGAGACTCAAAAGGGAGGGGATATGGGAACATATGTATATGTATAACTGATTAAATTTTTTATAAAGCAAAAAATAAAAATAAAAATAAAAAAATAAATATTCTTAGAATATAATCGTAATGTCCATAAAATCCTATCATTCTTGGTAAAACAAATATTACCATACATTGACAGTTTCCTTTTTACCCCTCCCACAAAGAGATGAGAAAATTGCATCATATAAATAAATATAGAAATAATACCAAAATATTTTTTAAATGACAGAATTACTAATTTCCCAAATGAGCTAGGTGGAAACACAACTAGAAAATAAGCTGTAGTTAGTTTGGATGCTTCCTCTTCATCAGGTTCTCAGCTGATTGTCTCCTTTTCTGCTACCACAGTCTTCCTAATCAACAGCAATTCCTGCTAACTATGGTTCAGAGTTGAGGGAATCAATTTTTCTTTTTAACAAGAAGGGCAGTGAATGATTTAAGAATACATTCAACTAGTTTAACAGCTTCTCTCCCAGTTAACTGAAAAATCAGTTGGAGAACCACTTGGCTGTTCCTCAAAGCACCATAAGTCAACGTGCTCCATGGAGAACAGAAGTGAATATCCTGATTCAAACCAAACATCCAAACATTTTCTCACCCAGTAAAAGGAGTTGAGGATAGATTGTTTATTAGTTTCCTAGGGCTGTCTTAATAAATTTCCACAAACTAGGTGACATAAGACAACAGTAATATATTCTATCAGTTCTGGGAGCTAGAAGTTTGAAATCAAGGTGCCATCAGGGTGACACTCCCTCTGCAAGTTCTAGGAAAGATTCCTTCCTTACCTCTTCCTGGCTTCTGGTGGTTGGTGACAATCCTTGGTGTTCCTTGGCTGTACCTGCACCACTTTAATCCCTGCCTCTGTCTTTACATGGTCTTCTTCCTATGTGGCTTTGTGTATTCCTTGTCTTTCCTTATAGGGACACCAGTCATTGGATTTAAGACCTACACTAATCTAGTATGATCTAGGTTATGAGTAGACATGAATTGTAGAGGGACACTATTCACCCGCTACCAGTTCTCAAAGTAAGTCTAAAATAGGTAAGTCTGGTTGCCAAGGAACTCAGAATAATCAGTGAATTTCTTGTCCTCCATGTGGGAAAAAGTGCCCACCAGTTGGGAGTAATTTCAACTTCAAAGGGAAAATAAGTTTCATCATAAAAGCCACAGAAACTGTTCACTTGTGCCTCAAAACATAACAGGATAAGTTTATTCTGTTAACATTTTATAGAGTTTTAATATTAAAATATATTGAATTAAATTACTAATATAGTAAAAAATGGTTTAGTATCTACATAAAGTTTATTCATCTCTGAAAAGTATAATAGTTTGGATCCCTATTACCTGCATATAGATTTCCTTTAATCCTTCTGTTTGTCTAAATAATTATCTTATGCACAGCCTCATTGTTAATAAGCCTATGATCATTCCAGTCTCTACAAAGGCATTCAAAGGAAAGCACACAATAAATAGAAACCCTCACTCTTTCTAGAATGTAAAAATATTCAACTTGGGATCATCAAAATTAAGAAAGGAAATCCTGGCTTTGAAAACTCTAGCCATTTTGTCAAAGTGATACAGGCTATTTACTCCTGATAATGTAAAGAAGATATGATTCTTGAAATAATGTAAATCCAAATCTTCCCTTGTGCAGTACATCAGTAAGAAAAGATTTTGGGACATCTACTGGCAGATACGAATTTTACTCCATGTTTCTGGAGGATAACAACAACTTCAACAGCAACAACAAAATACTAACTTGCTTTATTTTTCTAAAATAAATTGAAATCACGTTCTTAGTTCCTGTCAAGTTGGTATGTATAGAAAATCCAGTTTCCCTCTCCTTATTTCCCTCCCCACCCAACACATGTGCAGTGGATCTGGGATCTTCATAGAGTTCAGAAGATACTTGGAATTTCTTTTGCTTGTTGGTACCACCAGTACTTGCTGACATGCTTGTGCTCATTGTGCAGTCAAGAAAAGCCCTTTGGTAGCTTTGGCTGGTTCTTCTCTGTTCCCCACTTAGGTTCAGGGATCTTCTCAGAACCTCAATCACCAAGGTCACCATGGGCTTCAATTTAGATGACTTAAGTTGGCATTTATAGAAAACCTGAGAGGTGTGTATTCCTAACTCTAGTGTCAGGAAAACTAGTTTTTTCACTTATGTGCACAGTGATCTCAAATAAGCCAAAGCCTAGTACCTCACGGTTCTTAACTGTCTAAATGTTTAAAAATATACCCTTAGCCCTAATTTTAGCTGTAAATTGGAAATAACTGTAGTACTTATATCATAGAATTATGTTCAGGGTCAGGTCACCTTACCCTTATAGTGCTAGCCATATGGAAAACATTTATAAATATTAGCTAAAGAGAAATAATCAAAAGAAATATGAATGCTAATATTAAATGAATATTATTAATTAACAGGAATGAATTCTAACATGATAGTGCATTTGAAGAAGCAGCAAATATTACTTTATTTTCACTTTAGTCCTTGTTAAAATCATCTGTAAGCATACCAATTTCCTAGGAATAAATAAACTATGAGCTTAGAAAACATGGGTTTTGTATGAAAGAAATGGACAATAATAGGATCAAAGTGGGATTTGTGGGACAATCACAGGGGGTCCTAAGTAGTTTGTGGGCAGTATAGGGCACACTGTTGCCTGGAGAAGGACTGTACCTCATTCATATATATACGGGAAAAGCTTAAAGTGTAGGGCTTGTGGTAGCAACCTGAGGCATTATTTTTTGATTGAACTTAACTGACTGTCAAAGGCAAGAAGTGCCAAGTCAGAAGTACAGTTTTAGAGTAGAGGAACGGGGCTGCCTAAACAAAACATACCTGCTTAGTAACCTCACAGGAGTCTGATGGGGATCATATCTTTGGATCACTGGATGCTATGGGCATCAAACAAAATTCACAAAAACAAAGTAAAATTAAGGTCAGAGGTGAAGCTCAAGTGGTTTACTAACAAGATAACTGTATACTGTTGATAACTTTTCTGTCTGCAAGGAATTGTATGGATATTTTTCTTTGATTTTCAGTCAAACACTGCCCTCTAGTGGCAATGCTACTCTTTAGCATTGCAAATAATAGCGAATATGGGAGATAACGGGATTTCATCTCCCACTCCATTCCCAACCCTCACAAAATCCCACACAATTTATTTTAACTTTCCCTTAGGCAGAAAATGTATGTAGATTTTGTAGACATATGTGATTTTCATATCTTATGCATTTTTATTTGACTATCAGGCATAAGGTATTTCATTCCATTTCTATAATATCTGGGAAAAACATTGAGAATGAAGTCTGACATATATTAGAAAGTATAAATAAAGATTTCTACTAATTTCCTAGTATTTTAATATCAAATATACTTTTTATTTAAAAATATTTAATTTGGCTCATCTAAGGAGACTTATATAGCTTAATTATTCTGCCTCTCAATACATACTTAGTCAAAATAAAAAAATAGATATATTACTTTTCTCATTTAATCATCATTTAAAAATTTTCAACATTTAATATCCAGAGAAGAAAAATGAGCCTTAAATTTTCCTGTGACTTTATCCAGAGTGAGAAGGAAAAAGAGACCTTTCCCTTAGCAAGGATATGAGATCCTTATGCAGTTCCCAAAACAGACCTTGAGGTGATGTAATAGTCCAGGTTTCCTGGTGGTGGAACAAACTCTTGAGAAAACCTAGCGCTTGCCTCACCCATGAGAGAGACTCCCAACTAGCAAGTCATCTCGAGCAGGAGTGTTTTCTAATTCTGTCGTTAACCTCTAGGCACATATGAGAGTGTCATTGTTAACAGTATAATGATCCAATTTTTTTTTTTTTTTTGCGGTATGCGGGCCTCTCACTGTTGTGGCCTCTCCCATTGTGGAGCACAGGCTCCAGACGCGCAGGCTCAGCGGCCATGGCTCACGGGCCCAGCCGCTCCGCGGCATGTGGGATCTTCCCGGACCGGGGCACGAACCCGTGTCCCCTGCATCGGCAGGCGGACTCTCAACCACTGCGCCACCAGGGAAGCCCCCAATCTTATTATTATTATTTTTTATTAGTTTCTGCTTTATAACAAAGTGAATCAGTTATACATATACATCTATTCCCATATCCCTTCCCTCTTGTGTCTCCCTCCCTCCCACCCTCCCTATCCCACCCCTCCAGTGGGTCACAAAGCACCGAGCTGATCTCCCTGTGCTATGCGGCTGCTTCCCACTAGCTATCTACCCTATGTTTGGTAGAGTATATATGTCCATGCCTCTCTCTCGCTTTGTCACAGTCTTATTTTTAAAATAACATTTTCATTGTTAGAGAACTGACACAGGCAAGATACCTCACATTTCTGAGAGTTAAACTATAGCATATAATGGATCAATTTAGATATATAAAGAGAGAGAGAGAAGAGCATTAACACATAAGGAAGAATATTAACACTTTACAGAAAAGTAACTTCTCCTTTAAAAGCTGAAAGAAATTTGGCATTATTATATTTCAAATTTTTATACTAATAAGAGGCCCATTAAAGTGAAATGAACTAAGACACACACACAAACAAAGAAACCAGGGTAGGGTAGATGAGGAGCTGGTGGTGATGGTCATGGTAGTATTTTCTCAAAGTCTTTCCTAGTATTTTCCAAGAGTAAGAATACACTGAAACGCTGGTGCAAATATCCAGTCTCATTATATATTTCATGATATATTTCTCCAATACATGTAGAGACATCAGACCATCAGACCTTAAGGTAACTGAGCACTAACATTACATTTGTTAGGCCAAATCTCTTAGGCCAGTTTCTGGCTTATCAAATAATCTAATTATTTGCATTTTCATAGTTTTTCTTAAATAAGAAACTGAAAATGGCTCTTGTGATATGAATATCTGACTCACTTGACAGTTATATTTTTCCTACTCATTCATAAATTCAGATTTTGATAAATATATGTCTCTTTTACATTTAACTAGGCTCATTCAGCATTCCTGAGGTGATCAGGCCAATATACCTGTCCTCCCCAAACATAGACCAAGGAAACTTCATTTATGTAATACACTCTATGAAATTAGTTCGCCGGCAGTTAGCAATCTCTTTAGTGATGACAGCTGGTACTCACTGGGCACCACTTCCACCATCCCTCCTTTCCTCCCCTCCAAAATCTGTTTAATTACTAAAAGCTTAGTGTCTACAACTTGTATTTATTTCCACTCTACAATTTAGAGCAAAATTAGATACGTGCATTTGGTTTTAGTTAAGGGAAAGTCTACTCAGGGGTTTAAAGAATTAGATACAATGAAGAGATGAATCTGAATGCTAAATAAAATAAGACCCTAAAGAAGAAATCAATGAGCTTATAAGAAATGCACTTCTCCTGCTCCTCTTCCTTTGTATTTAATTGACTGGGGAGTATGCCATTTGTTATAAGGGCAACTTTGTTGTAAAGAGCTATTTTGTCTTTTTACAGGAAGAGAGAACCAGTTGAAGGGGAGGTGCCCTTGGCAAATGATGTACCCAGGTCAGTAAAAAATTTTCACTGTGAATCTTAATGTTCCAAAATACTTCATAAAACCTCGCAAAGTAGCATCTAGTGAATCATTCAGTTTAGAAATTTATTAACTCGGTGGTCAAGGAAAATCTGAGTCCTTAACACTGTCAGAATGTGATGTAACTGAAGTGCTCAAGCTGAGACATTGATATCTATAAACTTGAAGAAAACATCAGTCCTTCCAAGAATAGAACCATCTTAGTTTCCCATATCGAATTGAGTCTAATACATCATTTTGTTGTATAAAATTCAGCACATTATATAAAGATGGTGAAAAAGATAATACAGCTTTCATAGAAAATGTGCACTTTATTAGTAAGCCTTTTAAAGTCAAGATTGTAATATAATATTTTCAAACTTGAAAATTTATTTTAAGGAGTATTTACAAAATTGATTTTAAAATACATCTAAAATTACATATTTTAAAATTTTCATTCTGAATTCCAATAATGTTTGTGAATAATAATATTGTAAAATGAAAAATGTTGCCCTCCATCCAGTTCTACAAGAATCAAGTCATTAGCCATTGCAGTAACTGACCTACAATACACTCTGAAAGGAATTCAGGGCAAAAATCAGGTTGAGGCACTTTGTGCTTTGGGAAAAGAGGTAAAAAATCCCCTAATTAGTTAGAAATATTTCAGGAGAAGTATTTTACGAACTTGGATTCTTGCATCTTCTTCTACTTAGAAAGCTGTAAAATCATTAACTGGTGTATCTGTTCCTTGTGTCAGTACCGTTCCACACAGATGTGTGCTTGCGTGCATGTACCCCTTCACCAAAATCATATATATCCTGACTTCCATCCACCTCTTGGGAGCAGTTCCTCATGGCTATCTGAGAGGTTGTCTCCGGGGCTATAGTCCTCAGTAAGTCCCCAAATAAGACTGAAACTCACAGCTCTCACCTTGTGCATTTTTATTACAGTCGACAATGTTGATTCAAGAAAATACAAGAAAATTTGTGGTTACCTTAGTTTAATTAATATCTGAATGATGTATATTCATTTTATATGAGATATTCTGGAATTTCTCATGGAATTATCACAGAGAAATGAAAATCTACTAAAAATAATGTGTTCACATAGACTGTAAGAAACTGTAAAAGTGAAAGGGAAAAAGGTGGGGCTGACACCGGGAGAGAGACACAGAGACACTGTCTCATCACTCACCAAGAATAGTTCAGAGAATCCAGAGAAAAAAGAGACAAAATAAAGAGTGTTGCTCTGAGATGTTTTTATTATCATAAATGGAGAATATGAAAGAAAATTGATGAGGAAAAGAGATTAAAAATAATTACGATTTAAAAGAATAATCGGTGTGGCTTCTTCACTGAGTGAGGATTTCAAAACCAGAAGGACAGACTCAGTTTAAGATTGGATTAGCACGCTGGGAACATTTAAAAGCTCAAAATTCTAGAATTGCACCTCAAGTGGGAAAAGATACACAGAAATGAGTGAAGATTAAGAAAAAAGATACAAATCAAATGGTAATAGGAAGGAAATGAGCCATAAAGCCTACAAATGCCTGTCTGCAAGTACCAGGCGGAGAGAAATGAGGTTGCTGTGATGCCCAGGGAGAAAACGATGACTTTGGACAATGTTATAGAAACAAAATAGGGTAAATTACAACTTAACATTATTCAGCCAAATGTTAATATTGGTGGGTATATTTGTTATACCTGAAACAGATAAAATATATGGGCAGGTGGAACTATACATCAAAACTTTAATATAAACAATCTAAGACATCTGCATTGCCTGAAGTATCAATAATCATGTTTCTAAGAAGACTATTAATATAAATTCTATGGTTGCCCTTAAGTCATGGATATTCTTTTTATTTCAGATGATATGCAGATTTATAGCTCACTATTCAAAGAGCTTATCAGCACAAGCTTAATTACTATTTCTTTGACTTGTTTGCCACATTCAGACATAAGATATAAAATAGATAAGGGTGAAATCGAAGAGGCATTTGTTGAAAGTGGCAACCCTAAAAATACTAGTGGTTAAAAACAAGAAAACATGTAAACATTCAAAAATGTCTTTAAAATATGCAGAAATGTTAATGTAGAGTAAATGCAGGTTGGAAAATTGACTTCACATTCTGTAATAGTCACCAAGAATAGTGTCCTTTTTTCTGAATCAGAGAAACAATTACCGAGTATCTCCTGAAGCTCTTTTCTCCTCTCAGTGAGCTTTACACTTAAACTTTTTTTACTTTTCTGAACATGTGTGTATTAATATAAGTTTCTGTATGTGTGCATGCTACTTTTATATATAACCCAAAGCTGGCTTTTATATTGAGCTTACAGAGCTAAGAGATGTGCAGAGCTTTTCTTGAGACTAGATTTGCGTAATTATTTCCCCAGCCAGTGAAAATGGCAGCCAAACTACCTAGATTTTATGGACCTAGATTTTTGGTAGCAGTCAAACTACCTATATTTTATGGTTCAAATTCATTGTGAAGTTCCTTTAAAGGAAGGTTATTAAAATACATAACAGTGAGATTTTAAAAATATATACATACATTTATAAGTCGTGTTTTTTTGCTGGGATTGTAGATGTTTTGAAACCCTGGATGGAGGCTTAATTCATTTATAAAGTCTCAGTTCTCAGATTACTAGAAGTATAAGTAGTCTGTCAGAGAGGGTGATTTTACAAAATGATCCTTTAAAAGAAATAAAATATTTTGTCATTTGTTCAACATCACAGTCATTACAGACCAAAATAATGTAGATGCCAACTTTAAAATGGTATGTTTAACATTATTTTGCAAATCATATCAGGATCAATTGTATATACACTTTTTAGTTGTGTAATCACTCATTCAACTAATAGTTTTTAAGTGTTATGTATGAGACAGGCCCTCTTCTAGGTGATGTTGCTTCAAAGGTGAAGAAGACATAGCTCTCACCGTAGGGAGTTCATTGTCTAGCAGAGACCCACGTATAAACGATCATTGCAATCCCCTCCGGTGCATGCTGCAATAAAAGGATCTGAAGGATGCTATAGAGTATATGATTGAATGTGTTCTGTGTCGCATGAGGGGGTGAGAGAATATGAGAGGCTATCACACAAAAGGAATGTGTAAACTAAATGCAGAAAGGAGACATTGGGAGCTTATCAGAAAATCAAAGGATGGCAGAGGATTTAAGGGACAAAATGAGCAGCATATTCATTGTGGAGCTTGGCTATTGCATGAAAGGTATAAGAGACCTAAGTATATTTTGGATTACTCTTGTGTGATTCACCAATTTCAGAGGAGTGTGAGATAGCAGATTCATGTGGTAGGTAAGAAGACAAATTAGGAGACAGTTATGATAGTCTAAGTAGTTTGAACCAAGGCTCTAAGAGTGGAAGTCAATATAAGAAGATAAAGGTAAGACATATTTAAGAAATAGAGTCTCTGGATCTTGGTGTTTGATTAAATTTAAAATCCTGGGCCTCGATTATTTTCTTTCTCTCATTCTTCTGGTAAAAACAATTAAGAGACCCAGGATTTTAACATTTAGACTGAGAAGATGAAGTTGCCCCAACCAGGACAGAGAGAAAGAACATTTGAAGTGGATATTGGATATTTTGAGGCTGAGGTCCAGTTAGCAGCTTCACTTATAATCCAGTATTTGAGGAGAAGGAGTGCAGAGCAGATTAAGGCCTGCAAGACACTGACACGTTCTGCAGCTGGCCGTGTGGAAATGGGAGGAACACAGACTTTCCGAGTTTTATTTTCAATGTGTTTATAGCTCCCTCACATACCCTCTTCCTGTTATCTCTACCTGATACCATCTAATTTAGTCTTTTCACATTTACCATGTAAACACTTCTCAAATTGACCCCTAATGTCTGGCCCTACTGCCACAGCCCTTGTTTGGATTCTTAAAACATCTAGGTTTAACTTTTATGAAGATCTGATTACAGTAGTTTATCTGCACTAAGGTTTTATACTCCTGTTTGTTGTCCATAACTACAGCTCACATGATCTTTTATACAAGTAACAGTATCACTTGGGGCTTAGAAACCTTCCACGTCACACACACCCCTCAAAGGCCTCGGACCAACTGAAAGCCCAGCCTCAGTTTAAGTCTCTTTAGTCTTACACTTCACATTTGTTATCAGAATGCTTGGACTTCTCTTACTCCTATTTCGTGTTTTCATGCCTTGGCCCCCGTTGTTTGTGCTGTCTCAAAAACCTTCCACACTCTGACTGACAAACTCAGTCGCACTCTTAAGGATTCGGCTCATATGTTATATCCTCCAAAGAGTAACATCTTCATTGCTCCATTATGTATGGACAAAGTGCCACTGCTTTGAAACACACCCTCCACACACTTCTATCACAGGCTCAACTGTCTGCCTCCCTTGTTGGACTTTAGCTCCTTCTTCTGTGGGGTCATGTCTTTTTTTTTTTTTTTTTTTTTTGCGGTACGCGGGCCTCTCCCATTGCGGAGCCCAGGCTCCGGACACACAGGCTCAGCGGCCATGGCTCACGGGCCCAGCCGCTCCGCGGCATGTGGGATCTTCCCGGACCGGGGCACAAACCCGTGTCCCCTGCATCGGCAGGCGGACTTTCAACCACTGCGCCACCAGGGAAGCCCTTGGGTCATATCTTATAATACTAGAACCCCAGTAGCAGTTAATGTTTGCTGAACTGACTTCTTATAGACAGGAATATTGATGAGACAGGCTGGGCATCAAAGAAGTAGAGACTGACAAAGGAGACAGAAGAATAAGTGAGAAATGCTTGAATTACTAAAAACACATCAATATGAGAATAATAATAACTGCCCCATATACTTCATGAAAATTAGAATTAGAAAATTGATGCATTTTACAAGTGCATAAAATATCTTGCATGAATAAGTCATTATTGTCACATCTGCTAACTGAGTGGCACTGTTAACTCTCCTGGGCTTGAAAGTTAGTTTGACTCCCTACCTTGATTTGGAAGCTTTCTTCAGTTGGGATTTCACTTAGCCAGAAGGCTAATGGCACAGGCAGGACAGGCAGGGGTTTGGAGTTCTGTCCTGGAGGAATCTGTGCCAATTCCTAGCCCCTTTGCCATTGCCCAGAGCATTAACTTCATGAGCTTTAGTCCTAGTGGAGCAAAGCGATTTTAACTGGGTTAAGTGGAGCATGAAAATGCACATAAATTGTATTTTGTATGTTTACCTATACACAAGGGCATATTTATTTAATAATATCAATGTCAGCATTTTATACTATTCTGCAGGGCAGCAAAGCCACAGGGTCATGGTCATGTAGCTGATGATTGTACTAGGTCAAAGGGACAAATGAAAATAAAGCATTTTCAAATTAAAAAGGGCAAGTTGCAAATTAAGTTCATTATATGTTATTAGGTTAAAGCCCTATCTTACAGTGGAAATATTGATTTTTTAATCCAGATTTTCAATGATTTTCTCAAAATGGCTTTGTATTTTTGTCCATGAGGTTAAAGAGAGTTCATTCTAAAAGTTTCAATAAAGTTTAAAGTTTGAATATTTATAGTGTGATATTCTCCAAAAGCAAGTTAATAATTACCTTGCAAAACGATATTGTGATAATGAGATTGTATCTCGACATAAGAGAATTAATCCTATCTTTGAAAGTTTGTTACATTGTAATGTAAATAAAAATATGGACAAAGTAGCTTAGCAATATGTGTATAAATGTAATTATACTCATAACCTTTAAATCAGCTATCTTATCTCTAATGATTTACACTGAGGAAAATGGATCCAATGCTTAAAAATATTTATTGCTGTTGATTATATTTATTAATAATTTTATTATAGTAATATATAGAAACAATTGAAATGTTCATCATTGGGGTTAATCATTAGGGTTAATTCACATAATGAAATACTGTCATTCACACCGATGAATCAGATCTATATCTATTGTGAAGAAAGATGTCTATAAATCTTACTATTGTGTGTTGGTATCCAGATCTCCTTTACCTGTGGTGCACCCATCCTCACAGTAGTCACTTGAAAACATAAGGAAGATTGTAATTGCAAGACAGTCCGGGATTACCCCTCACCTCCCAACTTATTCCATATTTCCTATAACATTGAGCCACATGTAGCAGATAAGAGAGCCTGCATTTATGTTTTATTTATTTATTTTTTTGCAGTACGCAGGCCTCTCACTGTTGTGGCCTCTCCCATTGTGGAGCACAGGCTCTGGACGTGCAGCCTCAGCAGCCATGGCTCACGGGCCCAGCCGCTCCGCGGCATGTGGGATCTTCCTGGACCGGGGCACGAACCCGAGTCCCCTGCATCGGCAGGCGGACTCTCAACCACTTGCGCCACCAGGGAAGCCCCAAGAGAGCCTGCATTTATATTGGTACTTACATACATATCTTCAGATATACATGTATCTCCAGGTCTCCAGGTAGGATAAGAATGGCTTCTGTACCTCTGCCCTTTATTTATTTATTGGTAGTTATTCTAGCTAAGGTTAAATAGAAATTCAGAGATTTATAATATCTGATGAGGGTGGTGAGGGCCAACTCATCTAGTCATCATTTGCATGAGTAGATACACTAGAGAACTAGAGCTTGGAGAGGACATACCTGTATTCTGTATCTGGAATCTGTAAAAACAAAAAAAACTAAATCATGGCATTTATTGTCTACCCAATTCTAGTGACTAGCACTAAGTACTGCCGAGAAAAGAGCTATGCCAGTTTTCATGATTGGAGATGGAGGCTGGGGTTGGTGTGGTAGCCTAGACTTTGAGTGACAAGTTTTGCTTCAGGATGTAGGTGACCGCATGGTACAAAGACAAGGAGGAAAGAATTCTCCCCATTTCTGTGCAATGATGAATGCCATTTTGTTTGGCACCTCACACACCTGCAACTTTGGGGACCACTTGGAAACAACACCTGGGCAAACGATCCACACTCTCATTCAGAATGCTGGTACCAGATGGTTGAAGCAGAAGAACATGAGATGAGTAATAGTAAAATTATTGAGACACTAAATTTTCTGAAAACATCCGAGAAAGGTCTATATTTGTGGCAGAACATGAAGGAAAGAAACAGAGGGATCTGACATATTCCACTTTATATGACTCCACTAGCACCATAGATACCAGGGTTAGGGAACATCAGTTAATGTTTATCTGACTTCCTTACTTTATTGAAAATTACTTCATGCCTTTTTTTTTTTTTAAGTCACAGGACCTAGCACCATTCCAGCCTTGTAATACGTATGTCACAGATATTCACTGAATTAGATCATGATCATTGGTGCATTGAAGGTCAAGATTGTTGTAACTCAGAAACTTTATGTTTGGATCTCTGTAAGGGTGGAAGATATGGAGCTCCTGAGGTGGGAAAAATTGAAGGGTCATTTTTTTCTCCAAGGTTATTCATTGTCCTTTTTATTCTTTCTTTTACCTTTCATTTCCTTCTTCTTCCTTCATTCTGGTTTTTCTGGATGTAAAATACTTCCCTTACCTAGACTTTCTACTTATTGCCTACTTTAACTTCCTTTTATTACAGAATGGAGACACATCTCTGACTAGATTGTGAGGTGTCTGGTAAAATCAAAGACCTAGGAATTCAGAGGAGAGGTTGAGGTCATGACTTCAAATGTAAAAGCAAACTTTTGGTTTGTATAATCTTTGCCGAGGTTGGGTAACCTGTGCCAGTCAGGTTGGCCAGTAGGTAAAGGATGTTCTAAGACTTTCTTTCAGGACAGCAGGATTTTTTGGTAGGTGTTTTCCAAACTGCAGAAGGTCATTCCAAAGCTTAATCAATGGATGTTCTAGTGCTGTTGTGGAACATCAGACCGCAAACTCCAAATTTTACTAAAATCTTCAGGAGAGAGGGAGCTTCTCGATAGTCAAAATCTTTGAGTCCCTCACCCTTAATTCCTTAATACTACAATGTTTAGGTTTTCTTTTTACATAGATGCAACCAAAGGATCTCTTTGAGAACCACCTTAGTGTCAGCAACTGGAGAGGGGACCAGACACTCAAGTAGGTGAGAAAAGACTTTATGATACTTAGCACAGGAGGTGAGGGCACTCTGTAGATATAGCTGGCAAACTTCTGAAGAATATTTACAAAGGGCATTAATAGCATATATTTGAAAAAGATTAAAGTGTCTGTTGAGTTAAACATCACAGAGCTTTTAATGTGCTGCACCTTTAACTTTATTTCTCAAATTATGAAACGTGGTTCTGTTTTATCATGGAAGGGTTGATTTCTCTATCAGTACTCAAATAAGTTTTATTAAATAAAGTTAAACTAGCTTTTTAACTGCAGGGTCTCCTTGGGTCCTTAGTATTTTTGTTCCCTAAGTAAGGTCTAGAGTATACCAGCTTTATCAATTTTATTAAAACATTGGATACTTTTAAGGGGAATTTCTACAAATATATCCTAGGACCAATGTTTTGTAGGACATGGTTAGGGAAATGTATATTTAGGGAGACTTTAATTATAACACTTTACAGTTGACCCTTGAACAATAGGAGTTTGAACTGGGTCAATCCATGATTCGTTGAATTCACGGATGTGGAACCGCTTATGTGGAGGGCCACCTATTTCGCATGCAGATTTGCAGGTTTTCGACTGCGGGGAGGGTGGGCACCCTTAACTGGCAGGTTGTTCAAGGGTCTAATGTATTTGAACCTATGAACATAAAGAAGATGTGGCACATATATACAATGGAATATTAGCCATAAAAAGAAATGAAATGGAGTTATTTATAGTGAGGTGGATGGACCTAGAGTCTGTCATACAGAGTGAAGTAGGTCAGAATGAGAAAAAAAAAACCATATGCTAATGCATATATATATATGGAATCTAAAAAAAAAAAGGTAGTACTGATGATCCTAGTTGCAGGGCAGGAATAAAGATATAGACATAGAGAGTAGACCTGAGGACACGGGAGGGGAGGGGGAAGCTGGGGCGAAGTGAGAGTAGCATCGATATATATACACGACCAAATGTAAAACAGATAGCTAGTGGGAAGCTGCTGCATAGCACAGGGAGATCAGCTCAGTGCTTTGTGACCACCTAGAGAGGTGGGATAGGGAGGGTGGAAGGGAGACTCAAGAGGGAGGGGATATGGGAATATATGTATGCATATGGCTGATTCACTTTGTTGTACAACAGAAACTAACACAGTATTGTGAAACAATTTTACTCCAATAAAGATCTATTTAAAAAAGAAAAAGAAAATAAAGCGATGGATGTGAAAAAAATGAACCTGTGAACATATGCTGATGGAAATAATTTTCCAGACTTTTATAAATCATTGATATATGGAATCTGTGTTGAGGGTAGGTATCAGTGAGGTTGGCAAAGAAGTTGTGGATTGTTTGTTTCTCCCTTAACAAGTGCAAGTCAAAAGGTCCCTGGTCATCATAGCCATTTAGGGACTCAGACTGCGGGAACTGCTATCACCTGAATTATAGCTGGTAACTCTGTCAGAAGGAAGTGAGGTAGCTCTTGAAGGTGCCAACTTGATAATTCAGTGTTGAGGCCAGAAGTACCAGCATCCTTTCCACTTCAATTCGTAGATCAGAATTAGATTTAGAACTCCACTCAACTACTAGAAGCCAGGAAGTGCAATCATTTTATTGTGCCCAGGGAATAAATAGGAATATTTGTTATGTCGGAACTAATGATACCACGTCAGTGGTAGTTAGTTCTAATGAAACATAAAGGACCTAAAGTAGTGAAAAAATACTTGAAGTAGAAGAACAAGTATGGAGAATTCACACTATCTATATTGGATGTTTAACATAAAGCCATAATAATCAAGCCAGTATAGTACTGGCCTAAGGATAGGTATATGGTTCAATGAAACAAAAAAGAGAGGCCAGAAATAAATATACAACTAAAAGGAAAATTGATTGGTAACACAGATATTCTAGAAATTCAATAGGGTTTTGAAAGTCTTTGCAACAAACAGTGCTAAAGTAACTGTATAAATAAAGAGAAAAAAATATTAACCTCATAATCTCCTACTATATACAAAATCAAATCAAGATATGTCCTAATCTTACATGTAAGAGTTAGAACAGTAATGCTTAATATCTTGGAGACCATGGGAGTAGGCAAGGATTTTGCAATTAATACATAAAAAGACATAGACCATAAAAAAGGATAAACTGGAATTTAGAACTAAAATCAGAACTAACACTAAAAACTTTTACTCATTAAAGACACTCTTAAGAAACGTAAAAGGGAGAAAATATTTCTAATTACTACATATGACAAATTCCTTGTATACAGAATATGTATAGAACTTCCACAAATCAATAATACAAAGGTGGGGCTTCCCTGGTGGCGCAGTGGTTGAGAGTCCGCCTGCTGATGCAGGGGACGCGGGTTCGTGCCCCGGTCCGGGAAGATTCCACGCGCCGCGGAGTGGCTGGGCCCGTGAGCCATGGCCGCTGAGCCTGCGTGTTCGGAGCCTGTGCATTCGGAGCCTGCGCGTTCAGAGCCTGCGCGTTCGGAGCCTGCACGTCCGGAGCCTGTGCTCCTCAACGGGAGAGGCCACAGCAGTGAGAGGCCCGCGTACCGCTAAATAAATAAATAAATAAATAAATAAATAAACAAATAAAATAATACAAAGGTAAACAATTCCATTTAAAGAGGGAAAGGCTTGGGCTTCCCTGGTGGCGCAGTGGTTGAGAGTCCACCTGCCGATGCAGGGGACACAGGTTCGTGCCCTGGTCTGGGAGGATCCCACATGCTGCGGAGCGGTTGGGCCCGTGAGCCATGGCCGCTGAGCCTGCATGTCTGGAGCCTGTGCTCCACAATGGGAGAGGCCACAACAGTGAGAGGCCCACGTACCACAAAAAAGAATGACTAAAATGAAAAAGACTGACAAAACCAAGGATTTGGCAAGGATTTGGAGCACCTAGAACTCATACATTGATAATGGGGGTGTAAAGTGGTACCACCTATTTGGAAACCTGTTGTGCGGTTATTACAAAGTTAGACATCTATTTATGATACAATGACTCTACTCCCAGGTACTTATTCAAGAAAAAAAAAAATGAAAGTATCTGCCCACAAAATGAGTTGTGCAAGATCATTTACAGCAGCTTATTCATAATCCCTAAGCCAGGGAGAATCCAAATGACAATAAACAGGTGAATGGAGAATGTATAAAACATATTCGTGAATAGAACACTACTGAACAATACAATAAATGAACTACTGACATATGCAATGTCATGGATGAGTCTCAAAAATCATTATGCTGAGCAAAAAGATACCCAGATACCGAAAATAGAGAGCATATACTTTATGCCTCCATTTAAATGACATTCTGGAATAAGTTAAATTAATCTATTATGAAATAATATTTTTCAAAGTGCTGCTTCAGAGGATGTAAATTGTTGGGGAGAAGGTAGGGAGGAACTTTCTGGGGTAATGGATATGTTCTATGCCTTGATTAAGAAGATGATTACAAAGGCATGTATGTTTATCAAAATGCAAAGCTCATAGAATTATACACTTAAGAACTGTAAATTTTACATCAATTAAAACTCAAAACACACATATGTGTACACACAGTGTGATACACTACATTCACCTGAGTAGCTAAAATACAAAATCAGACAGTATTTAATACTGGTGCTGATGTGGAATAATTGGAGCTCACTGATGTTTGGGATGTTATTTGCTACAACTGCTTTGGATAACTTCTTTACACTACTTATTGGACCTGAATATTTGCATACTTAATGATCAAAATTATATTTATATGTATAACACAACATAAAGCCTCCATATTAACATAAAGATATGAGTAAGAATGTCCCTAGTGGCACTGTTCATGTATCTAAAAACCGGGAAAAATCTAAATTTCCATAGAAAATGGAATGGATAAAAAAAATTGTAGGTATATGTGTATAAGACAATTTTATACTGTAATGAGAATGAACAAACCATAAATATATAAATGGATGCACCTTACAACACAATGTTGACTGAAAGAACCTAAACCAAAAAGAATTCATACTATTTAATTCCACTTTTATTAAATTCAAAAACAAGCAAAACCAGTTCATGGTGTTAGAAGTCAAATTAGTGTTATTTTGAATGATACAATGAATAGACTGAGCTATGAGAAGGGTTACATTTGTTAGTATTATTCTATTTCTTGACCTGTGTGTTAATTATGTGTTAATTTTGTGAAACTTCATTGAGTTATATTTTATTTGTTATGCACTTTTATATATGTATTTTATTGTTCAAAAAGTTTACTTTAAAAACCTTCATATACTAATAGTTTCCAAAGTGTCCTTTTTTTCCTTCCCCTGGTATCTCTCTAGGGTCACATGTAGAACATGTCCCAAACTCCTGCAGTTGACTCCAGAAGCATGTGAAGTTATTAACACACAAGATATGAAGGAAATAAAAATATTGCTCATAGAGATTATGGCACAATCATCTGAAGCTTTGATGGCCATTTCTTCTACAAGTGTATTGAAATAATGGATATATTACAAAAAGAGTAAAACAGAACATCACAGCTAGGCTCATATCTAAGATACGAACATCTCTGTGAACCTAAACTAAATAGACACAGAATTATATGTGGGTCCTGAAGCTACAGACCTGCTGATATCGGTGTCCAGAAGCAGATAATGAACTGCCACAGTTTAGCTATTGTGGGTTAAAATGAACCAATTTTCCCTGTGTGATTTTGGGAAATAGGGCCATGTTTAATTCAAAGGCTTGGTTGCAGCTTTCTCCAAACATGCAAAGAATCTCAAAGAATAGATTTGACCACTAGAAAGGGCTCTACCTTTATCAAAAGCTGTGACCCTAGAGAGATACCAGGATATGGGGGAAAAGAGTCAATCACCTACTGGTTCTATAATTGGATCTGCCATATCCCCGTGGGACAGTAATACCCAAGTATAATTATTAGAGCTGTTTCTGACTCAGGAAACTAGAGACCTGGAAAGAGATAATCACAAAACATTTGGACAGTTAAATTTCATCATTAAGGGAGGGAGTGACAAAAAACTATCTTTTGCTCAAAATGAGCCTGCAATACACATTTCCACACAAAAAAAGCCCTGCTTTTTAAGACAACCAATAAAATCAACACTGAATATACAAGTTATTTTATGCAAAGTATCTTGAAGATATTAAGTGTTTTGAGATATTAAATGTTTGAGATATTAAATGTTTAAGATATTAAACATTTGAGAACGTTTAGCAATATAAAGGTAAAATTTCTTTTAAAAAGTGTTATGAAACAAAATCAGGCATAAGTGGGGAAAGGTCAGGTATCTACTAAAATAATTAGGAATCTTAGATATAGAAATATAGTCACTTAAGTGGAAAGTGAGTAAGTGAATATACTCTATAGTAAATGAAGTCAGAGGGCAGATTATTGAACTAAGAATATACAATAGAGGGAGGTACAAACTATTGGGTGTAAGCTAAGCCCAAGGATCTATTGTACAACACAGGGAATACAGGCAATAATTGTGTAATAACTGTAAATGGACAGTAACCTTTAACAATTGTATAAAAATAAAAATTAAAAAGGTATACAATGGAGAAATTCACACAGAATACTGCATAGAGAATGAAAAGATGTGTAATTAAGAGACCTTGGTAGACTGAAAGATTCCAAAATCCATTCAAAATGTTGGCCAAAGAAGAGAATGCACTAACGATATTTGAGATAATTTTCCAGATTTGAAGATAGTAATTACTTTTTAGTTTGAAAATGTGCCCTGAATACAAAGTCAGTTTAATTAACAAAATACAAATGAATGTTCACTTAGACAGTGTAGTGAAACATTCTATCATCAAAGATAAAGAAACTATTTTACTATCTATAAAAAATAAGATTGCTTTACAATAAAAATATATGTGACTGATAGAAAGCGACTTCTCATTAATAATAATAGAGGCCAGCCCACAATTCCACAATATTTTAAAATTCAAAGGCAGGGTGGGAATGAGGCTGTCAAAAAATAATTTTGTAGCCAGCCTCAGTAATTTTAGGAGTGAAAGCAAAATAAAGACATTCTCAAATATGTAAAGACATTTATAACACAGAGACCTTCACTAAAAACTATTAAAGGAGAAAAAAATGAATATAGAGATATGCAATTGGAGTACAAAAATATAATGTATACAGAAATTGACAAAATATTTTGGTAAATAGAATTAAATATTGAATAAACCAATATTAACATTTTAATGGATTCTTTTTTAAAAGTTAAAATTTAAATAGGGGAAGAGGGCATACCTTAAAATTATTGCTTTCATTTACCATTGTACTTAAAATTATAAACAAAGCAATAGTACAAGAAGAGGTGATTCATATAGAGAAACTGGAAAAAAATGAGAGAAGTTTCTTTTTTTTTTTTTTGCGGTACGCGGGCCTCTCACTATTGTGGCCTCTCCCGATGCGGAGCACAGGCTCCGGACGCGCAGGCTCAGCGGCCATGGCTCACGGGCCCAGCCGCTCCGCGGCATGTGGGATCTTCCCGGACCGGGGCACGAACCTGCGTCCCCTGCATCGGCAGGCGGACTCTCAACCACTGCGCCACCAGGGAAGCCCAGAAGTTTCTTTTTAATTACAGAAAATATTATTGTCTATACCAAAAATATAAGAGAAGATAGAAACTTCAAATCAATGAAATTGTCTGACATACAAAATCAAGAGCATTCTAGATCATCAATAAAAACAATCTAGTGAATGTAATAAAAGTAGATAATTTTAGTCACAGTAGAAGTCAACATTATAATGTACTTAGATATAAAAATGAAACAAACTGATTTATAAACAAAATGACATAGAAAATATATTAGGTCCATTGGTGTATTATATTAGTGACTCCAATGCTTTGCACCTCCCTGTTCTTTGCCAGGTGGCTTTGTGTTTCCCTCCCTTAAAGGAATAGTGTCCACTTTCACACCCTTTTGATTCTCAGCTTAGCCATAAGACTTGCTTTGGTCAATAGGATGAGGCAGAAATGACAGTATGCTGGTTCTAAACTTATGTTTCGAGAGGATTTGCATGTTTCTGGTTCTCTTTTGAATGTCTGCTTTTATCATTGGAAGAATATGACTAGGCTAGCTTGCTGGTTCCCAGAATGAGGATAAAGTACATGTCAAGCAGATGCTCCAGCTAAGCAGAACCCCAGGTGTGCATTATATAAATATACATCAATTTGTTTAGCCTTTCACTGGTTGATAGACATTTGGGTATGTTCATTCCCTATGCCCCACCGCAGGGCAGTGTTTTTCACTATTAGGACTATAGGTTCTAAGACCTTTTGTGTACAAGTTTTCATGTGGATATATTTTCCAAAGTATCTCATTTGGGTTTTAATTATCATCTTCCTCATGGCTTAGGGTGTTGAGCACATTTTGCATATTGTTTTTGTGAAGTGTGTGTATGAACTTTTTGTTTATTTTTACTGGGTTGCTTGGCTTCTCTTTAGATAGTTGTAAGCTTTCTTTAAGCCTGTGTAAGATACACAGATTCTGAATATTTTCTTACAGTCTTTCATTTGTCTTTAAATTGTCTTATTGGTTTCTTTCAAAGAGTAAGAAATATTAGTTTTCATGAAATATCCAAATCAGTTTCTTTTATAGTTTCTGCTTTTTTGTGTACTTCTGAGAAAGTTTGGCTTCTCCACAGGTCATGATTTTATTGTATATTTTCTTCTAGAAAGTATATAATTTTACCTGCTACCTTTAGGTCCAAACATGTTCTGCTTGGATTGTCTCTTCCTGTGCCTCCACTCAAAGTTGCTTCTAGACAAAAAGCTGAAGCTACTGTAGGGCTCATGCTATTTGTTTCACTTTTCTCAGGGATCACAGACCTGTGCTGGTTGTTGTCTAAGGTCTATAAACACATTCGTCAAATATTCTAACATTTTCAAGAGAGTGTAAGTCTGGATCTTATTACTCCACCATGATTAGAAGTGGAAGTCTCTATATATTTTTCAGTGTATCTTTTCCACTTGCCTCTGCTTAATAATTATGTAGTTCTTTTAATACCCTTTTTCCCCATTGTGAAATATCATCATAAGAATTATGTATTCTTCTCAAATAATAACACAGATAGTCCAATAAATTGTGTTCTTCTTAGTTTTTTATGGCATTCAATGATACAGCAAATAATAATACAATAGTGTTCCTTTGGGACATATTTATGAATTATTAAGAACATTTGTTGGCACCCCATGGAGCAAAGTAGGTCTGTAAGTCCTTCTATAGCTTAATCTCATCTAATTTTTTTTCTCAATACACTGTGTGTAATCAGTTGCCACTAGGATTTCTCACTGACTCTATTCCCCTACTAATAACATTAACTCAAATTATTTCTGTCTTTGGATGAAATCATAGCACTTTACATTTGTATTCAACTCTAAATCATCCATCCAGGTGGCATACCATTTTAACTGTCTTTACATATGGTCTTTAAATTAAACCTCACCAAAATAAAAATTAAAAATCCTATAAGGTACATAACAGTGACTACCATGCAAATGGAGACAAGACTTTTAGAGATTAAGTGACTTGCTCAAGTTCACAGAGTTATTCACTAACTGATGTAGAATTTATACAAAGGATTCTAATTCCAAATCTTCACTTGTAACAATTTAAAAGGGGGCTTTTATGTAAAACAGATTTAATTTAAAATGCCTCCTCTGCCACTCAGTAGACATATGACCCTGAACAAAATAATGTATTTAAGTCACAGTTTCCACTTCTGCAAAAAAGGCAATAAAGGCAATAATATTAGTAGTCTTGCAGGGTTATTTTAAGGATTAAATAAAGTAACTTTAATGCGAGTGTCTAGTAATTTTTCTGGCACACTATAGGCAGTTGATAAAAATACTGTTGTGCTGGAAATCTATTTGTTTCTCAAGTCTACTTTTTCCTCTTTTGCTCTTAACTCTGGAAGCCTGATGTCTCTTAAAGAACCAAAACAAAACCAAAACCAAACTGAACAAACAAACAAACAAACAAACAAACAAACAAACCCAGTTCTTGAGTTAGGGATGTCATAAATCTTTAAGAGATTAGAGGGAGACAGGCAAGTGAGCCTGGATATTTATTCCATTCCCTTGTTTCTCTTAGTGGAGCTATCGCTATTCTTCAAAGTAGGTTCTTACAGACGTTCTCCTCTGTTCCAGGAACCTCTTAGCGATTTCTTGTTTCCCTGGGTTCCTGCACTATCCCCATGGGTTTCCATTCATATTATACACTCATTTGTAATTTGCCCCTTTATAAATAAACCTCTTGGAGTTGTTCTGATTTGAGGGCTCCACCTGTTTCCTATTGGGCTCAAAACTGACATGTTTCTTTTCTATTTGTTATACTACATTTTTTTCATGTATCAAAATTTTGAATAAACTTATATCATGACAATTAATTTAGTATTCAGATTCCTTACTTGTAAAATAAGGAGTGATTAAAATTCTAGTTACAAGAATTATAATGAGGACCAAAAGATAATGCGTGTGAAATAATGTTTTTCTATTAAAAAATTAAAGTAATTTTATCTTTGAGTAAGTCTAACACACTGTCTTATTAATGATTTATAATTTTGCATGTGTGCAGCCTACACATGCCTGTATGTATATACACCCATGTATTTATACATACATGTATGTATGTGTATACCTATCTAATTATTGAAAGAGAGACGGAGAGATTGAGAGAGAGAAAGAGAGAGAGAGAGAAAGAAAATTCCTTGGAGACTGTCCTAAAAACTATCTTTAGTCAAATTGTTTAGTGAGGTTAGTTAACTTTGGAAATTTGTCATGGCTTTTCTTTTATTCTTAATAAGATAAGAAAAACAAAAGCAAAGAAAGCATATCATTCCTATATCCTCATTTCAATATGAAATAATGGAAAAGGCTGGTGATTTATTTTTAAAAAATAAATTAGCTTAACGTCTTCAGCTACCACTAAAGTAATACAAATTAATTGTACATTTTTTGGTTTTTATTTGATGTTATAAAATATTGTCAGCTTATCCTTTACCGTTAAAATATGCTAGAGAAATCTATTATTATGACACATTAGAAATGAGTCCCTTGTTTTCATTTTTTGATGAAACATTCAATCAATTGCCATTTGTTTAAAGTTTGCTGTCATTTGTAGGAGATGCGCGCCCTCTTCTGGTCCTCTAATAAAACCGTTGCTCAAATCATGTTACCTCCAGCTGATTCATTTTCCCTTTATATTCTAATTAGTTTCCTTTTGCAGTCAGACGTATTTAATGAAATTTTGTGCATTTTGCTCTGTTTTATTTTTTGCCACAGCAGCATAAGAGATGGCCACTACTTCTAAACAATTTCCATTTCTTGTTCTTAATCTTATTAATCTTTCTCTAAGGCACAGTATAAAAGGTTGTCTCTAATGTTTTTATTCCTTGCCTTAGTAAAACGTGTTTCAATTATCGGATTCTGAGCAAGAATCTAATATTTTCTTTCAACTAGTTTGAAAGGAAAGAAAAGAATGAAGGATGGCAAAGAAGGGAAGTTTGCTAAATTTAGCAACTCAGGGTAGTTTTATATATAGTAGGAGGATATGTATATATATATATATATTAATGATATAATAGGAGGATACTAAGAACATGCCTTCTCTCCATCTCTGTCTGTCTCTCTCTGTCTGTCACACACAAACATACACCCCGATCAGATGCCTGAAAGTACTTAATTATTTTTGACCACTGATTTGTTCACCTATTTAACTGAATTGTTTTTGTCTATGATAAACCTGAGCACACATTCCTCCACTGGCACTTAAAGAAAAATGAAAAAAAAAAAAAACGCAAACAAAGAAAAATATAGGCCGAGAGAATAATATTTTTAAAAATAAGGAAACATTTTACTTCTCTTGTCACTTTTAGAATAGCCTTTGGAGTTGATCAACAGTCAAGAATCACAGCCAGTTTTTTTTTTTTTTTTTTCCATTTTTTTTTTAAAGTTTATTTATTTATTTTTTTAATTAGTTTCTGCTTTATAACAAAGTGAATCAGTCATACATATACATCTGTTCCCACATTCCTTCCCTCATGCATCTCCCTCCCTCCCACCCTCCCCATCCCACCCCTCCAGGCGGTCACAAAGCACCGAGCTGATCTCCCTGTGCTCTGCGGCTGCTTCCCACTATCTATCTACCTTACGTTTGGTAGTGTATACACGTCCATGCCTCTCTTTCGCCTTGTCACAGCCCACCCTTCCCCCTCCCCATATCCTCAAGTCCATTCTCAAGTAGGTCTGCGTCTTCATTCCCGTTTTGCCCCTAGGTTCTTCATGACATTTTTTTTTTAATTCCGTATATATGTGTTAGCATACGGTATTTGTCTTTCTCTTTCTGACTAACTTCACTCTGTATGACAGACTCTAGGTCTATCCACCTCATTACAAATAGCTCAGTTTCGTTTCTTTTTATGGCTGAGTAATATTCCATTGTATATATGTGCCACATCTTCTTTATCCATTCATCCGATGATGGACACTTAGGTTGTTTCCAGCTCCGGGCTATTGTGAATAGAGCTGCAATGAACATTTTGGTACATGTCTCTTTTTGAATTATGGTTTTCTCAGGGTATATGCCCAGTAGTGGGATTGCTGGCTCATATGGTAGTTCTATTTGTAGTTTTTTAAGGAACCTCCATACCGTTCTCCATAGTGGCTGTACCAATTCACATTCCCACCAGCAGTGCAAGAGTGTTCCCTTTTCTCCACACCCTCTCCAGCATTTATTGTTTCTAGATTTTTTGATGATGGCCATTCTGACTGGTGTGAGATGATATCTCATTGTAGTTTTGATTTGCATTTCTCTAATTATTAATGATGTTGAGCATTCTTTTTTTTTTTTTTTTTTGTTACGTGGGCCTCTCACTGTTGTGGCCTCTCCCCTTGCGGAGCACAGGCTCCGGACGCACAGGCTCAGAGGCCATGGCTCACGGGCCTAGCCGCTCCGCGGCATGTGGGATCTTCCCAGACCGGGGCACGAACCCGTGTCCCCTGCATCGGCAGGCGGACTCTCAACCACTGCGCCACCAGGGAAGCCCATGTTGAGCATTCTTTCATGTGTTTGTTGGCAGTCTGTATATCTTCTTTGGAGAAATGCCTATTTAAGTCTTCTGCCCATTTTTGGATTGGGTTGTCTGTTCTGAAGTTGTAGTTCCTCACTCTTACCTGGCAATATTTTTGACAGCACATTCTGTTCATGTCAAAACTGGCTGTGCTATGGATCAAAAGCTCAATAGCACAGCCAGTTTTGACATGAACAGAATGTGCTGTCAAAAATATTGCCAGGTAAGAGTGAGGAACTACAACTTCAGCCAGATATCTTTTGAACACATGCATTCCACGTGGGGGGCTCACTTTATTTTAATGTTTAATCAGCAGGTCAAGACAGAAAACAAATGGAATTTCCACCTTGTGTTCTTGGAACCTAGAATTTAGATTGTTAAACCAGTAGTGTCTCTTTCTATGCAAGTAAAATTATCTTTCAATTCAGCATAGAAAACATTGTCACACTAATTCTGCCCAACAGAATTATCATCTACAACAGTCAAGAGTATCAGATTTTTGTTCATTTCTACTTTTCTTTTTGCTCATGTAAACAAAATACTAGTGCTAGCAGGAACCTATACAGGCAAGAGGGAAGAGAGGGATTTATCTGCTGCAAAATTTTAGGCAATTCTAGATTAAAAATTCCATTTTTAATTGAAAAGTAAGAAACTACAATTTCGGTATTTTTCCCTCACCAGTGTTCTTAGATATCTGGGTAGAGCCAATATTGATGAAATCATTAAATACTGATTGATTCTTTCAGACTAAAGAATTGAGGTATTCACCTTGATAACTCAGATCTAAAGGGAGGGCTTTTCAGAAACAGAACTGGGATCACGTTGTTTGAGTTCCACTACAAACCAAGATTGTAAATGGGTCTTATTTCCTTCATTTTATTTAGGAGAAAAGCATTGCTGAAAGTCACTGCGTATGAAATGAGAATGAACCTTCAATATTTTAATGAATCATTTAAGATAAAACATCCTGAATTGCTTAGACTTTTAAAAAAATTGGCTATGAAAATCAGAAATAAGAGCAGCGATAGATGGCACTAGAAGATCATAAGTCTCAGAGGCAAATCCGTGATTTTCATTTTGTTCTTCAATCCCCATAATACACGTGACCGGAGGGCTGTCAGGGAGTTGAGGGGCAGAGGGGGCAAAGGGTGATGGCGGGAGAATCACAGCTGCCTTGGTAGGGATACTAATTCCTTTGCTTACTTTTCCCGGAAGGAATCCTGGAATGTGTTGGAGAGGCGGGGAGCAAATGGCCAATTACTACAGAGATTCTGCTCAAAGCACAACATTAATTGTCCCATTTCATTCCAAGCAAAAATGTTGTAGGTAAAGGAAGTTCTACCTTGACTTTTATCAAGGTTTCTGCTGTTTCATTAGCGGCTGCTGCTAATTGAGGTCTTGCTGTTTAGAGAAAGCTCGATAAATGTGTTTGCCATGAAAATAATTATTACCTTTTTTCATAGGCAAATCACCCACAATCAATTAAAATACACATTTTTCTATTTTTTTCTCAACAAAGCTGACACAAAGACATTAAAGCATTTTTTTTCTTTCTTTTTTTAAACCTGAAATAGAGTCTAGTCTACAGAAACGGATTTATTTTATTGATTTTTATTTTGTAAACCCTTCAAGGCTGAGCTCTGCCTGCACAAAACTTGCCTTGCCCAGCTTGAGGAGCCACGGCCATGACTCATCTGTAACAGTTGCAGCTTTTGAAGCACATTCCAGCCCTGCTTTTTCCCACAGCTCTCCTAATCCCCTTCACATGAGCCAGCCTTTAAATCCAACAGAGATGGTTCTGACATTTTTTTCAAGGCTATAAAAACGACTTCTAGGTCCAGGAGTGGGGAATGATAGGTGGATGTTTGGAGAAAAATCAGTGGTTACCGTTTCTCCTTCTAGCTAGCTAGCTACTAAGAAGGATTTTTTTTTTTAATTTCAGCATTTTTAACGTTTAAGTCTTCTTTAATGTTTAAAATGATTTTTAATGTTTAAACATCATCAGTGTGTAAAGATAAATTTTTATTACTTTTGGAATCAGAGAATTTTTTTTAATGTTTAATGGCTGAGAAAAATAGTGTAGAATATTTCAGCTTTATTTTCTCACTAATAGAATTTATATGTGTTCTCTTATTTTATTTTTTCTCTTCCTTTACCAGTGACCAAGAACTGATCTAACATGTTAGGTCACGTGTGTAACACATGTGATGTTAAAGAATTTCTATTACCAGGGATCTTACATGGATCATTATCACAGAGATCAGAGGTGTGAACTGGAAACATCTTTCTCTTTTTCTTTCTTCCCTGCCTCCCTCCCTCCCTTCCTCTCTCTCTTTTCTTTCTTTTCTCTCTTCTTTCCTCCCTTCCTCTCTCCTTCTTCTCTCTCTCCCTACCTCCCTCCCCTTTCTTTCTTTCCTTCTTTCCTTTCTCTTTCTCTCTTTCTTTCTCATATACAGTTCATAAGCATTTTGAATTCTTATTCTGTTCTTGAAGATTTTCCCACACATCGTGTCTTCTAAATTTCCTAATTATATCTATATATAGAGAAAATAATCCACGTTTGAGACAAACAGGAAATTAGGATGTTTTCTGCCTATTTTCCAAGTTGCTTTGTTTAGGAACAAGTGTGTAAGGATAGTATTATATAAAACATCATTACTGAGATGGATTCTCCTTAGCACATCAAATGAAATTAATTATGCTTTAATCTGTGAAGTGTTTGAGTGAAACTAAAATATCGATTTGAGTTATCATTCCTGTGTTAATTTTAGTGGTCTGCCTCTGGAATTTCAC
This sequence comes from Mesoplodon bidens, assembly GCF_964165515.1. Lineage (NCBI taxonomy): Eukaryota > Metazoa > Chordata > Mammalia > Artiodactyla > Ziphiidae > Mesoplodon > Mesoplodon bidens. The sequence goes on from NC_138176.1 coordinate 71,461,243, forward strand.
TGTGCACAGCAATATTAACTGAGATTTTCTCCACAGATGGATGCTGGGACCAGATTTCCTGTTGATAATTTTTCTAATCTAATGACTATGGAATTTAAAATATTAAATCTCACTTTTTCATGTAATAGAATTATGTGGACAGAGGCTAGTTAAGGTTTAAACTAGTAGCTGTAGAAAAAGTGAGCTGTGCAAAAGAGATGTAGAGACATTAGGCTACTTTTGAAGGAATAAAGAAAGGATACTATGATAATCCCTTTCCATGTCTATAATAAAATTCTGACATCTTCTTTCCCAGGTTACTCCAGGAAAATCATGGTTTTTTAATAGCAGTAGCCAGAGGCTTCTTAGTATCACTCAGTAAATCCTGAGGACAACTTTTCCTTATGTTCAATTAGATTTCCCCTTAAAGTATCTTATGTATTAGAAGAGATTTTTTTTAAAATATTAACCTATCTAGTAAAGGAATTCGAAAGATTCCTGATACAATTTATAGGCTCAGATCCAGGAAGTTTTAAAGATACTATAATAAAACTCTATCCCAGGACAGATTTAGTGGTGTACAGCAGTAATTGTCAAGATTTTTACTTCTTATTCACACACTTTTTTTGAGGGGGGTCCCTGTGTGCCATATCTTACTCATCCCAGTAAACATATTAGAGGCCAGTGTAATTTTTGAGATCCTCCTGTCACTAAGAAAAATTATCTGTCATCAAGACAATGTATCAAACCTCAATTCAAATTCTTCCCTTCTCTATCTATGAAACACATTCCTTATCATATCTCACTCTGAAAAATAAAAACAGTAAGAAAAATATTCACCTAGTTCTGAGTATGAATGCTTGTATTAGAAAGGGATGGGCACAGATATTGGAAGAGGAAGAAGAAATAAGGACAGCAACTAGATATAATTTACAGCTGCAAAACTGAAGCAGGTTTTTGTATTATAGGCAGTAGAAAGAATGTGTGCAAAGGAATTAATGGGGGGCAGAGCGATTTGAGATGTGGATGGACTGGAAGGCAAGAGATGGACTATGCAGGGCCTCAGGGAACATGCTTAGGATTTTTATATTTATGTGAAAACTTATGAGTCTCTATTTATCAGTAGATTTTTAGCATGGAGTCAGAATGATTAGACTGAATTTTAAATTATTTTTTATTGCAACATGGAGTAGTAATTGGAAGGGGACAGAGTAATTTCACGCAGGGCAGTTATGGTGATACTACAGAAATCCAGATAAAAGGTATTTGTAATAGGACTAGGTTGATGGTTACAAAGATTAGGACAGTAATGTTATTTAAAAGATAAAATCAATGAGACATATGTCAAGGGAAGGAGATTATGACATGGTGCATGTTATGATTATGTGCATGTTGAGTACTGAACTAAATTTAAGGTATCTAGGTAAAAATGTTGAGTGAGTTGCTGGATATCTGGCCCCATATGTTAGCACTGAAGACTGGAGTGGAGATATAAATTTAGAAGACCATATCATACTGGTGATAATTTAAGCTATCAGCATTTATCAGGATACTGACTGGGATAATTATAATAATGTTATATGGTAAAAAAAAAAGGAAATAAGAATTCTGATGTACAGTTTACCATAAGAGTTGTATGAGGCAAGAATAATGGATTGACAGCTCAACTAAGAGTCAGAAGTGAGACAGATGATACCAGAATGTGCTTTACCAAAGCCATCATTGCAGCAGATTTATCCTTTAAAAGTCCTATGTAAATGAATTGAAAGAGATGTGTCACCCGAGAACTGCAATTTTAGAAGCCTGGGCCAACTTTGGCATATATTTCACATGGATATGCATTACACTGAAGAGGAAGACTCCTCTCTGCACTCTATGGAGGCTATAGAACCAACAGCTTAGGATCATAAGCATTAAAGGCTGCTCTTCCAATGTTGGAACTATATGTTGGATGAGTAACAACTGTGGCCAATGGGAACTTTCTGAGGACTTCCCTGATGATTCTGCTTAAAAAACAGCAAGGCAAGAGTAAACAAGATGTTGGGACTGGGTGTTTCTGGGCATATTAGCCAAGACTTTTTCAGCTGTAAGTTTCTAAACTCAAATCAGACCAACTTAATTAATATGTGGCACTTGCAGGTGTATGCAACTCTCCGTGACTCTGATATACAACATGGCTGGATTCTACGTCTTGATTATCATCAGGGCCCAGCCTCTCTTTTCATGTCATAGGTGTACATGTCTCTGATTGTTGTATTCTCCAGATGGAATAAAAGAAGTAATTTCTCAAAAAACTCCGTAAGAGAAATCCCAAGATTGCCTCTGATTGGCCTGGTTTATATAATGCATCTACCCTCAAGCAATGACTAGGGGATTAAATCTTGTTTGTGCAGGTCTGGGTCTTGTGCCTATACCTTTAATCTGGGGAGACAAGTCAGCTCCATAGGAAAGGGGTTCTGTAATTAGAAGAAAGGAAAAAGGTTCTCTGGGCAGATAGAAAAGAATTTATTTCCATAAACTGAGATCTTTACCATAGCCTACCACCTCCCCTCTGGCATTATTTTCTATTATTTTCTATTATTCTTTTCCACTCCTTGCCAGCCTTCTTGCTGTTCCTTGAATACTCTAAGGTTATTCCAGGTCCAGATGTACAGAGTGCCGTTACTTTCACCAGTAAGGTTTTCCCATATCTTCTCACAGTAGCAGTTCTCTCAGATTTCAAGTCTCTCCATCTATGATCATTATAATTAAAAAAAAAAAAGCCACCTGGTCACTTATTCATTTTTATACATTTTATATGGCATAGAGAATAAAATAGTGTGTACCTTATTTAAAACCAACCAAGTGATGACAAAAATATATATCATTGTAGCTGTGATTCCATATCAAACCTTACCAACAAGAATTGGGCATTTAGTCGTCACACCATGTACAAGTTCTTACAGAGGAGGACACCCACCTCCACCAGAGCCTCAAAAGAAGTGGCCCCTAAAGGCCAAGAACTAGAGCGCTGTTGGAAAGTGATCAGCTGGTGGTCTGCTCCCTGCAGAGCATGTGAATGGAAGGGGGTGTGGTATGCAGCTCTCCTATGTCTGCTCCATGCTCCTCCTGCACCCCTGGTGTGGTACATGATAAGCACCAAGGTCAGCACCAAAATTGTTATCCAAGTACCCTCTGTCATCCTCAAGGATTACACTATAGCAAACTAAGTTATTAGTTTATTTGTATATTGTCTATCTCTTCTAAACTACTTGATTCATAAAAACAAGGGCTGTCTAACTCAATTCTGAATCTAGCACCTATATTCATGTCCGTCACAAATTAATAAATGTTTGTTAAATTAATGAATATGAATCATTTACCAAAACACCCATTATTTCAACACCTCTATTTTTCCCTTCTAAAACTTGGAGAAAATCAACTCAATTCTCCATTGCAGTTTACTTGGATCTCTACATTACTGTGATCCCAGTAGATCTACATGGGGACCTGCAATAAGGTTCTTTTTTTGTGCTCAATGAGTTCTCATGGAGTATTTATTTTAAATGGGATCTGTTTTCTCAGCTATTCCCCAAGTAGTCAGAAAGCCCAGGAAAATATAAAATGGTGTCGCTATAGATATTTTATATTTTCTTGTTACAATAAAAGTTCCTCATGGTAACTTATGAAGATGCAAAACTAGTATTTTGGAAATGACCCTGTCATATTTCATAATGAAAATGTCACGTAGGCTATTTATGTATTTACATACAGTGAAATATGAGAGACAGCATTGTCAGTGCATTCATACCTGTTTCTACATTTATACTTATTGTTGGGAGATATTCTCTCCATGGGTTTGTCTCTCACATTTCTGGACATCTGTGCCTATATTTTCAAGGATATTCCTATAGATAGAGCAGGGTTTGTTGTCTTTTCAGTATAATAAAAATAACATCTCCCTTTTGGAAAAAGATTGGGCAGATTTCTTTGCTGCTCATTATAAAAGATTGAGGTTTCATTAATTCAGGATTTCTCAACTGTGACATAAATCCACCAAGTGCACCAGATCCACCTGGGCTCATTTTCAGTTGGTTATTGGCCATATAAAAATTGCATACACATTTTGGAAGTTATGTCTTCTTGATTAGGTGACCTTTTTATCCTTATGAAAGTTCTCTTACCTTTGTATGATTCTGTAAGACACTGTCTTATAGTATGTAGTTCATTTGACATTAATACAATCATTTCAGCTTTTTTTTAAGATTAGTGTTTGCACGGTATATCACTTGTCATAATTTAAAGGTAAATTATGTCTTCTAAATAGGAAATTATTTTGACTTCCTTTTTTATAAAAGTGGGGCAATCTCTCTCTATAATTTGGAATGATCAGTTCTTTCAGTTTGATATGATTGATTCTATACCTGCCACTTCATGACATTTTTCTGCTTATTTTTATTTTTCTTCCATTTTTCTCCTTCTTATCTTCTTTTGATGAAAGTATTGCATTATTATTATATTACTTTAAATAGTCAGTTACATATTTTAAATTACAAAGTAAAAGAGAAAAACTTTACATTAATTTACAAATTTCCATTTTTAGTGCTAATTTTTCCTTTGGTAAATTTCTGTTTTATTCCTTTTGGTTTTCATATGGTATCATTTTTGTTTAGTGTGAAGAGCATCCTTTAACATTTCTTGAAGGGCAAATCTTCTGGCATTTACTCTTTCAGCTTTTTTATCTGAAAATGTATATATTTTGTCTTCCTATTTGAAGGATATTTTCACTGAATATAAAATTATTTATTGACATTTTTCTTTTAACAGTTTATATATATATATATATGCATATATCTTCTTATTTTTATCTCATTTGAATTGTCTCTGATGAGAAGTCAGTGGTTATTGTTATTATTGTTCTCATATATATGTGTGTCATTTTTCTTCATATTCTTTAAATAGTATTTCCTCTAGCTTTGATTTTCAGTAATTTAACTATATTTGTTGATTTTTTTGTGTGTGCTTAACTTTCTGTCTAGTGGACATCTAGTTAACTAGAAATCTAATTTGATATTTTAAAAAATATTTAGAAAATTCTCAGCCATTTAAAAATATTATTTATTTTATTCCACTCACTTTTGAGACCACATATATGTGTGTGTGCACGTGTGCGCACACACACACACACGAAATAGGACACCACATTTAGAGAAGTTGGCTTTACCACTTACCAGCTATGTACCCTTGATCAAATTATTTGACATATTTATCTCAGTTTCCTTATCTATAAGATGGGTAAAATGCCAGAACTCAAACTTACTTAAAATTGAAATTCTATTTAACATGCTTATATAGTATTTACTAGAGCCCAAGGAGTAGTCAAATTTACAAGTATTAACTCATTTAATCTTCATGACAACTCTATAGAGTAAATATTGCTATTATTAATCCCATTTAATAAACGAGATAACTTATCCAAGGCCACATTTGTAGCAAGTGGCAGACTTGTGATTTGAACTCAAGCATTCTGGCTTCAGAAGTCAGGCTCTTGATTACCATACCATGCTGCCTGGTGAATGAGTTAAGCATGTTAAACACTTAGAACAATGCCTGTCACATTGTCAGGGTGAAATACATTTCACCTTTTATTATTAAAATACGTATATTTTTAAATGACTGTTGGGTCCACTGTATTTATGTGAAGGCTCTCTAAATTTCAGGCAAGATTGGAGTGTACAGAATATGAATGACTTTAGTGAAAGCATCTATGTAATCTAGAAAAATATTTCCTCAGTGCCTTGTGAGTCATCAGACTGTAAGAGGGTCAAGCATGAAGTGCCTCACAGCTTTGTGCCTTGTCAAAGGTCAGCTGGGTGTGTGACTTGTCTGACTGATAGCTATTGACAGTCAGTGCACTACTATATTTGGCTGAAAGTTAGTAAAAGAAATGCAGTCTAGAATAGGGATTCAAGAGATATGCAGAAACTCAAGAATTCATCACTAGGATATTTTAAAGTAAAAACTGATTCTTTCAGAGCCAAATGCTATATCAAGACAAGTGAAGGTTATATTTACAAGTTATTTGGCCCTTCCTGTTTTCCAATAATATCTTTTTCCTTTTTAAAAATATTTCAGCACATAGAAATACATTTGGGTTAAATTGAAACAAATAATTTTAGTATGAAGTACTTGTGAAAAAGAGAAAAGAAAACCATGTTAAGAGGATTTATTCAGGTGAAATGTGATTATTAATACTGATCATAATGTCCCTAACACTAATGATTTCTCTCCTTTTTCCTTGTTCTTCGTTTTCTTATCTAGATAAGTAGGGATTTGGCATTTTGGGAATTTGTAATAAACATGTGAACCTCTTGCAACTAACTTGTTTGCACGATGATCTTTCACTTATGTTGAGTTTCCTCACTACTTAAGTTATGTGCATTAGATTTGCTCTTTGCTTGTCCTTACAAATGCTTATGTACTTCAAGAATATTATACTTTTCATAAAGAAAGCTTTGTGTTTGGTCTGCAAGCAAAACATAGCTCAAAATCTCCCAGCATCAATGTGGGTGTGAGGTAAGTGGCCTCAACATTTATTTGGGATTTTGAAATTCTAATTTCTAATCTTTCACTAAATTTGGCTTCCTAAATGACTCTGAGATAATTATACTTTTACATGACTACATTTGGTTTCTTATATGTTATGCGTCTTCATTTACAGAAATTTGCAGTTCCTTCACTTGTAAAATAAGAGAATTTTGATTAAAATATCATCTTTAGGTTCTCTTTTAGTGAAGTGATTCTATTTCAGATCTACCATGCTTTGCCATCTACATTATCATCACATTTAGGTTAAATATTGTATTTTCTGCATTTTTTCCTGAACTTTCTATATCATGAGCCATGACAGATAGTTGTTTGCATAATCAATAGTTATTTTAGCACATGACTTTGTTTGGAAAACCTTAGGGAATAACAAGATGAGACCTTTAGATTCATTTAATACTTACTGTTCTAGCAACCTATATATCACTCACCTTATAGATATTTGAGGTTAAAGAATTATCAGAGAGATTATAAGCTTAAAACATGATGATATGTGTGGGAGGAAAATTCAGAGGTATTTTGCAAATTTTTAATGCTGGTCATGTTTCTTTTTCCTGTGTTATCATTTAAAGGAATAAGGCTCTTCAAGTAATAATCTGCAAAGTAGTGTACAAGAAGAAATAAAAGGGCAGTTTTTTATATATTCAGTCAGATTTTATTTTAATTTTTGGCTTTCTGCCAAAATTTCCAAATTTACAAGTCTAAAAATATAGATCATGCTTCTTTTTTTCTTTTAATCCACATAATAATAAAACTCTTCAAAAGGATTTTCATTCAAATAGTTAAATTGGAGAATTTGAGTTTCTAAACTTCAACTCAGCATCACTCTGTGTTAAAACTGTTTTACTCAACTTTAACTCTGATTTTATTTTATTCATTAAATAATCTATTTACTTTTCATGATACACCAACAAATTTATTGTAGAACAATTATTAACAGACCACTTTATATAAGAATCTTGGCCTTTTGGGTCTTTTCGAGGGTCTTAAGTATGCTGAAGACTGCAGTGAATGGTCCATGTCTAGTTTACATCTGCTGAAATTGTGGAGTTAATTTTTTTTTTTTTTTGCGGTAGGCGGGCCTCTTAACTGTTGTGGCTTCTCCCGTTGCGGAGCACAGGCTCCGGACGTGCAGGTTTAGCGGCCATGGCTCACGGGCCCAGCCGCTCCGCAGCATGTGGGATCTTCCCGGACCGGGGCACGAACCCGTGTCCCCTGCATTGGCAGGCGGACTCTCAACAACTGCACCACCAGGGAATCCCCCTGGAGTTAATAGTTTTGTCTGCTCCTCCCCTTCCCAGTTCTCCCTCTGATAAAAGATTTTTCCTCCTGACTGCAAAGACAAAGCTATGATTAAGACTAAGGCAATAGGGCTTTCCTGGTCGTGCAGCGGTTGAGAGTCTGCCTGCCAATGCAGGGGACACGGGTTCGTGCCCCGGTCCAAGAAGATCCCACATGCCATGGAGCGGCTGGGCCCGTGAGCCATGGCAGCTGAGCCTGCACGTCCGGAGCCTGTGCTCCGCAACAGGAGAGGTCACAACAGTGAGAGGCCCGCGTACCACAAAAAAAAAGACTAAGGCAATAGTATCTCATCCATCTATGACTGATTCAAGAATGGGTACATGACCAAGCCAATCTAATATGAGTCATTCCTTACATAATTTATAATGAGAACTGGTGGTGAAGAGCCTCTTTCTCTTTGCTTATGGAGACATATGGATAAGGCCAAATGCTTTCTATGGTCAAGTTCCTTGCCATATGAAAAAGTTGGTCCTCAGTAGTAGCCCACATTCAGATATGAGGTGTGGGTGGACAGAGGCTATATGGCAGTTGAGTCTCTGGTTCTAATTTTGGAAGGTCACTTCCCTCTCTGTTCTTCGTGATTATTTCAGTCAATAACTCATCAACAGATTTGCTTAAATTAAATCAATATAGTATTCTGTCACTTGCAATCCAAAAGTTCTAACTAATTAAAACAAATACATACATGACTGTATTAGAAAAAAAACAAAGTGTATCTTGTGTTCTCAAGCACAGCTCTATACATGTGTCAGGAATCCAAAAAGGGAAGGTTTCTTTCTTTCTCATTGAAGATATATTTCTTAATTCTTCCCATATCAACAACATTTACCTTAACACCTCTGTTGACTTAATACTTCAAACATGACATAAAGATAAAATTTAGTATCAATAATTAATGTTACATTGTAGTTTGATATGTTTATAAATTTTTCAAATATTTAGGAAATATATCTTGACCTTTGTGTTTTCTTTTACTACATGCTTTCTTATTTTTATTTACCTCTTCACTCATTAGTATCTCCCCCAAAGTGTGGGTATGACACTGAAAAGAGATACAAGTCGACTTTTGTCCCCTTCTTACTTACTACAAGCTCCAATACAAGATTTGGAACTTGAGGGCATTGGATCCAAGGAAAGTTTGTGAATAACTGTGTATTTTCTACTCTTCTTGTACTTGATTACAATTGGAAATTGAGGGTAGGCAGATGTTTAGGATTGTGGGTTGTAATGGGAGATTTTCCTACTCCCAAGATATTCAATGTCTTCATAGTAGAATGTGCTAATTTGCTAGAGCTGCTATAATAAAATACCACAGACTGGCTGGTTTAACCAATAGAAATCTATTTTTTCACAGTTCTGGAGGCTAGATGTCTGAGATCAAGGTGTCTGCATGGTTGTTTCTTTGGAAGTCTCTCTGCTTGACTTGTAGATGGCTGCTTTCTTGCTGTGTCCTCACATGGTCTTTTCTCTGTGCATGTCTGTGTCCTCATCTCCTCTTCTTATAAGGACACCAGCCATATTGGATTAGGCCGCTCTAATGATTTCATTTAACCCTAATTACCTCTTTAAAGACCTTATCTCCAAATAGAGTCACATTCTGAGGTAATGAGTTTAGGACTTCAACATATGAATTTTGGGGGATACAATTCACCCTATACCATAGCATAGCACAGATTTAGGTCTCAGATCAAATGTCACCTCCTCAGAAATGCACCTTCACTTTATTTTCTATCAGAGCACCCTGTTTTAATTTCCTAACAGTACTGAAGTTATCTTGTGTATTTATCTGATTGTTTATTTATTCTGTCTCCTGTGTAAGAGGACAGAGGTCCCATGGGACTAGTCCTCTGCTGTATGCCCAGAATCTAGATCAATGATGGTCTATAGTAGGCATTCAATAAATAACTGTCAAAATAAATTACATTACAATAAGACAATTCAAAATACTTTTACTTCAGAAGTGATATTTTGACAAAGTAATTTCTGTTTCTGAGTGTCAAGAAATTTTGTTATATATAATATAAATTTAAAACAAAAATTTCAAATGTTTATATCAGAGTTTATAAAAGTTAAAGTTAAAATATTCTAGGCAAAATATGAAATATAACTAGGAAGAAAACCATATATTAAAAGTAGTAAAATGTGTAATAATTCTAATAATTTTAGTATATGTGGATTAATAAATGATTTCAATAGGAAGTTTGCATTTGACTTCAGGGCAGAATACAGCAGAATACAGGGCTTAATTGAAATTTATAATGACACATTTTTCTTAGTAATCACACTGAGAAAATTTAATCATTACTCTTAAGCTCTATTTTAAAAATTGTCTTCATAAGCATAGCATAAATTTTACTCATATGAATTTTAGAACCATATGAAAGTATCAATAGAAAAATTTTCTGAAAAAGGACACCAATGAAAGAATTGTTGAAGAGCAGGCAGAAGGCATGACTTCCCTGAACTATTGTGCCTTTGATTATTCCCACTGTTTTCAGTATTACGAATTTGCAAAGTTAGGGAGTGAAAATTCAAGAGGTTGGCCCACAGTACCTAAACACCAGGAGTGGCATTAGAAGTGGTATCTAGATTGAAGCTGTAATTACTCAATCGTGGTATAGTCCACATACTCCTGTGCTCATGAACACTGAATGCTGCTACGTGGGCAGCACTCTGCACCAAGAGACTAGGAAAGAGTATCATGAATGTCACCAAATATTTTGGTCAAAGTATTGTCTCTAGAACTCAAATTCTGTGTTGTTTAGGGGCTGAGGGTAGAGTAAGTAACTTCACTTCACTCTTTTCTTTCTCTATGCCTTGAAAGATACCTCTTCCTCTCTGTCTCAAACTACCCCTTAAACCCACTCAAAAGACCTGTCTTTGCCAGAAATCTTTTGGGTGCAAGTGGCAGAAACCCAAGTCAAAATGGCTGAAGCAAAATGGGATATACTTAGAGTACTTAATTGGGAGAGATAAGAATGACTAAAACCAGAACTACCATATGACCCAGCAATCCCACTACTGGGCATATACCCTGAGAAAACCATAATTCAAAAAGAGTCATGTACCAAAATGTTCACTGCAGCTCTATTTACAATAGCCAGGACATGGAAGCAACCTAAGTGTCCATAAACAGATGAATGGATAAAGAAGATGTGGCACATATATACAATGGAATATTACTCAGCCATAAAAAGAAACGAAATTGAGTTATGTGTAGTGAGGTGGGTGGACCTAGAGTCTGTCATACAGAGTGAAGTAAGTCAGAAAGAGAAAAACAAATACCGTATGCTAACACACATATATGGAATCTAAGAAAGAAAGAAAAAAAAGTCATGAAGAGCCTAGAGGCAAGACGGGAATAAAGACACAGACCTACTAGAGAATGGGCTTGAGGATATGGGGAGGGGAAAGGGTAAGCTGGGACGAAGTGAGAGAGTGGCATGGACATGTATACACTACCAAACGTAAAATAGATAGCTAGTGGGAAGCAGCCGCATAACACAGGGAGATCAGCTAGGTGGTTTGTGACCACCTAGAGGGGTGAGATAGGGAGGGTGGGAGGGAGGGAGACGCAAGAGGGAAGAGATATGGGAACATGTGTATATGTATAATTGATTCACTGTGTTATACAGCAGAAAGTAACACACCATTGTAAAGCAATTATACTCCAATATAGAGGTTAAAAAAAATAAATAAAAACAGCAGCTCAAATGATATAATTAGGACCTGCTCTCTATCTGTCAACTCTGCTCCTTTCTTTGTGGCAAATATTCCAAGGCTCTAACTCGTGACTCCCAGAAGTTCCAGATTTCTGTCATCATACAGTTTGTACTTTCGGTGAGAAGAAAGATTTTTTTTCTTCCCAGTATTTCCACACACGATATGTGGAATTGCATCTCCTTGTCTCTGGTTTGTAGCATGACTCTCCTTGCACCAATCATTCGGTAATGCATGACCCAGCCCTATAAGAAGCACATGGACTGAGAGTGGAGTAAGGTAGGATCCAAATGGAAAACCATAGTGCTGTCACCATAAATAGCAGAAAAGGATGTCAGGCAGTTCATACCCACAGGTGTCCACTAAAAGCCTCTTTACCATTGAGTATATGGTGGACCTGACGTGAAATTTTAAAATGAGCTGTACTCCAACACTAATCTTTTTGGAACCGTGTGGCCTATTAATTTCCATATTTTGTCTCTATGTAGTCCATTGCCTTATATTAGAGTGTTTGTGAATTTAACTTTCTATATTTTGAGCATCTTGAAGGCAGTAACTATGTTTTCTTCACCACCATGATCCCTCCAATGTCTAGAATCATTAGAATTCAATACATATTCAATAACAGCTAAACTAATAATTTTTAAAATAAATATTTATATTGTTATGAAAATAGAGAAAAAATGACTCAGAATATGAAGTTCAAGTCAATTGATTCCCACCTTGTTAACAAGTAATGTTGCATACTACTTGGATCATCTCCTCCTTTTTGAAAGATTTCTTTAAAATAAATGATGGGAATACCTATAGCCTTACTCTCTCTCTTTGGGATATTCTAAAGCAATATCGTGGGTGGTATAATGCATATTTTAGGGAAACTAACAGATGAGAGATATAAATATCTGAAATGACTGGATCCTCGAATATAGAGAATACCCACTGTGTAAAGATTGCAATGCCCTTTTATTTGCAACTATGAATAAATTAATAATACTCATTATTGATCCTCTGTTTTCTATTCTTGCCTCTAAGACCTCATGAACCAACTTGCCTTAACATAACAAGACAATCTGATAGTTACAACCTGTTTGGGTATTTAACAGTTTCTCTTAAAATTTATCTTGTTAAGACTTCCCTGGTGGTGCAGTGGTTAAGAATCTGCCTGCCAGTGCAGGAGACACGGATTCGATCCCTGGTATAGGAAGATCCCACATGCTATGGAGCAACTAAGCCCGTGCTCCACAACTACAGAGCCCGCATGCCACCACTACTGAAGCCCGCGTGCCTAGAGCCCGTGCTCTGCAACAAGAGAAGCCACCGCAGTGAGAAGCTCATGCACTGCAATGAAGAGTAGCCCCTGCTTGCCATAGGTAGAGAAAGCCCGCACGCAGCAAGGAAGACCCAACGCAGCCAAAATTAAATAAATAAGTAAATAAATTCTAAAAAATTATCCTGTTATTAATATTGGAGCCATCTCAGTTTTTTAAAAAATAGGTGATTGCTACACTTAAATTTATCACATACTTAAGTTCTCCCATCATCTTCTATCCTATGCAGTTAGAACTGCTTTTTAATAGTTTGTCTTTTCATTTGACATTGTGTTTGACAAAGGAAGAATACTGAAGCAAACTCTAGTAATATGCAATATGCCTATAACTTCAATTATTTATTAAAATGTATATTAAGTACTTATTGTCCATAGCCCTGGGAATACTAGCAGAAATGTGATCTAGCCATTGTGGTCTAGGATTGTGAATGTGCATTAGAGCAAGAGACGCAAAAATATAGTGCCGCATTACAGGTCCTTTCCATAGCACCATTCCAAATCCAACACACTAAATGATAAAACATTGTACCAGGCATCAGGAGACAGTAAAACTCTCTGGTGGCAGAAGTTTATTTCAAGGTAGAAAGAAAAAGAGAGAAACAAAGAACTTGGCAAAATTGTGGTTCAGGGCTTCCCTGGTGGCGCAGTGGTTAAGAATCTGCCTGCCAATGCAGGGGACACGGGTTCGAGCCCTGGTCTGGGAAGATCCCACATGCCGCGGAGCAACTAAGCCCGTGCGTCACAACTACTGAGCCTGCGCATCTGGAGCCTGCGCTCCGCAACAGGAGAGGCCGCGACAGTGAGAGGCCCGCGCACCGCGATGAAGAGTGGCCCCCGCTCGCCGCAACTAGAGAAAGCTCTCGCACAGAAACGAAGACCCAACACAGCCATAAATAAATAAATAAATAAATTATTTAAAAAAAAAAAAAAAAAAAATTGTGGTTCAATCATCACTTATTTCCCTGGACCATTGATGAAAAATTAATCCGACAGGAAAATTAAAAAGTGCAATCAATGTTTGGCCTGTATCTATACAGTTTATCATAACCTGGGTCATGTGTTTCCTTTCCTTTCTGCTAGCAATACATCAAGGAACCAATGGAAGAGAACCATTCTAGATCTCAATCGTCGAGGGACACTTATGTAGCTCTTACTCTTTCCTGGCTCTCTCCTACTGTAGAAATTAACACATTTTCTATTAGTATGTTTCAGGGTGAGGAAGTATAGACAATAAAGATGAAATACTCAACTTATCTATCTCAGCATTTGTTCACATTCCTAAGCTATGTGACAAGGGAATGATATAGGGCAAGTGAGCATTTGCACTAACTTGACTTCTTTTAACAGGGAACTGGATGTTTGTGTCTTCTATCCTAATTATCAATTACATCTTTTTCTAGATACAGCACATCCAATTTTCTTTGGACATCTTTCCATTCTCCATCGGAGGTAGTCTCAATAAAACTTTTCATCAAGGACTGGCATATTTCCTCTGGTGAAAGGGTGAGCACCTGACACAACCTAGGCCAATCATACACAACTTCTAGAATTTTAAACTGTGTAAAAGGCGATTCAAGGTCTGAAAATAGTCAAAGCTAATTCATTTTGATGATAGCACTTTGAGAAAAGAAAACTGTTTATTAGTTTCTGGTATTTATATGTTAGAAAATGCTTTGGCCCTTGTACTTTCAGAAACTTGATGTTTCAACCTTTTTGGGTCATCCCTATAATTCACATATGAAATTATCCAAAGAGAGCTTCTGATGACTGCACCCTTTTCACTCATTCTACTTATTATGCCTTTTCTTCCTTAACTCATACTTTAATGCTTTAGTGCAAATGATGACATCTATGAAAACTTCTTAACACTGGATTTCCCCAGAAGAATATATTATTCCCCAAACCTCTTGCACTTGTGTCATTTGTTAAAAGTCCTCTCTTGTAGTTTTCATGTTATATAATTGTGACTAGTTAAGTATATGACACTGCTGGATGGTGAGTTCTTTTCAGGGTAGTTAATATATCCTTATAATTTTTGTAACTTCTGTATACCTTATAGAGCTGTTACTATAGTGAAAACACAAAGATTTTATGTATATATATATATATATATATATATAGTTGTTTTCGTTTTTGTTTGTTTGTTCATTTAAATGAGTATATGAATCATATGTCTCCAGTGACAGGTGGCTATTTTCCCAGACTGTTCCTTAAACTGAAATCAGAAACTAATCTAAAATAAATATATCTTACCTGTCTCACCATACATGTAGCATTTCACTTTGCATTTGCAAAGCTATGTGGGTTACCTGAATATACCCAACTATGAAGTCTGAAAAATAAGTAAACATTGGCTCAGGAAAGTGTGGAAGTATGTTTAGAATATTTAGTTTCCAGTGTAGGTAGCTAGTGTTTTCAGATATCAAAGAATAAAAGTTATGAGGCTTCAGCTGGCCTCATTCTATCTTGTGATACCTTATTTATAATTTATACCCTGCCTACTTCCAGAATATGAATTTTGACGCTCCTTAAAATAAAAACATATCTAATAGAATGGAATAAAGCTAAAAAAAGAAAATCACAAATCATTAAACTTGGGAAAATACTTTTTCCAATAATTTAAGTTAGAACTTCTTGCATCAACAAAAATGGAAATAAGATGGTTTGCAAAGTTTCATCTGCTTAAAGAATGTATGCAGTTTAATATATGAATATTTGGACCTAAATTCTTTGTGTTTATTTATATGTGTATATTTATTGAGTGAATACATTAAGAGCAAATTTATGTTCGCATTTTAAATTCGGTATACATACATTGGATTTTGGCAGTAGTTGCTTGGGGTGCTTAGCCCAGATTCTTTTCAATGGGCCCTCACAGTACTCACCCCACAGGTGCTGTGAATGTGCTTCAGAGAGCTTCTATCTCCAGAGAAATGTCCTTGGCCTGGGTATGCTTGAGAGATTCCAACCACATCCCTCCTCCCATAGGACCAGTGTCTGAAATATGTGGAACACAATGGATAGAGATGTCCAGCCCCTTCTCCTCAAGGCATAGCAATTCAGCTGAGCAAACTTTAGTATGTCCTCCAGGACTCCTGCTCTCCCCAGTGGATCAGGCCAAGTCTAGACTATAATGAGACATATCCTTGCTCGGCCCTTTCCCTCTCCCTGTCCTATACAATCCTTCAGTGTATTTTTCCTCCTGAGCATGTGTTCAGTAAATTACCTGTGCCTGAGTCCCTGTCCCAGGCTCTGCCTCTAGAGAACCTGATTTAGGACCATTTGGGATAATATGCTATATTATATGTTTTTAAGTTGAGTCCTGCTTAAAGTAAAAAGTTCCAGTACTAGTGCTGCAGTCACCATGCTTTTGCAGCCCAAGTGTATTAAATGCAGCAAATTCCACAGGTTTGGTATCCTGTATGTACTAACTGCAGTGTAACCATTTCTTAGAATCAAAGGTAATTTCTGAGTAATCATAAAGGTCATATTTAAGGCTGTAATTTTTCAACCTCTTCTGTATTGAGTGTTTCTTTTTTAATAAAATGCAAATTGGGTTATTTGGTTTGAAAGCCATTTAAAAAAAAACTGTACACTTTATGAGAAAATGACATATAATTTTACCAAACTCCTTACCTATTTTTATAGTACAACTAGCACTCAGTGTAACTCACTTGCATACCAAGTTAAGAACAATCTAATTGCACATATCTTTCCACCCAGATTTGGTAAAATATTCTAGTCATGGATATTTAGAAACTTTCTCAGCTTAGATCATCATCTTTTTTTTTCTCTGTGACACTAATGCTTCTAAGGGAAATCTATGTATAAGAATATTTTTTCAAGTCCAGATCCAAATGTGTTACAAATTCTGACTAAAATATTTTATTTTGTTCTAAAATACTGATTTTGCTTTTGCAATTTTGGATAGTGCTTCATTGCATCTCTCCACTGCTTGCACAATCTGGTATCAGTATATTCTGCTCTCATTGCATTGCAAGAATTTGTCTAATCCAATGTGCAGAACTAAACTTTGTCTTAGCCTTCTGTGCTCCATTCTAGGGCTGTGGACAGTGTTTGCTTATCAAAACTGTCCACTAGCTGGCCACTCGCTTGAATTATCCTTGTCTCTTAATGGACTCCACTTTGGAAACACAGTCACTATGTCAGAGCTTCATGGACCCTCACTAACCTTGTTGTCCATCCCATTTAGATCGGCTGAGAGCCACAGGTCAATGTCAACACCCCCAACGATGAGGACTCTTCACTCTCTCTGTCCCTTTGGCCTCAGTCATTCCTCTCTGTATACTGGGAAGGACTAAGTACTCTGCCTTCACAAGAGTACTTTTAGAAAGACTATGTACCTGGCAGCCATATGAATCTTCCTTCAAGGTCTTTTCTTGTTTTTTTATTCCCACAACTGAAAAAAAAAGGAGAGAAAAAATAAAATTGAGGCTCATATTCAAAATTTGCGTGAGTTATTAGAACACTTCTTTTTATTTTATTTATGTATTAATTTAAATTTATTTATTTAAATTTATTTACTTATTTTTGGCTGCGTTCGGTCTTCGTTGCTGTGCGCTAGCTTTCTCTAGTTGTGGCGAGCGGGGGCTACTCTTTGTTGTGGTGTGCGGGCTTCTCACTGTGGTGGCTTCTCTTGTTGCAGAGCATGAGCTCTAGGCAAGCGGGCTTCAGTAGTTGTGGCATGCGGACTCAGTAGCTGTGGCTCGCGGGCTCTAGAGTGCAGGCTCAGTAGTTGTGGTGCACGGGCTTAGCTGCTCTGCAGCACGTGGGGTCTTCCCGGACCAGGGCTCAGACCTGTGTCCCCTGTATTGGCAGGCGGATTCTTAACCACTGCACCACCAGGGAAGTCCCTAGAACATTTCTTTTTAATGTATATTTAGTTAACAATTACTATAGTAGAAATAGTAATAGTAATAATGCTAAGCACTAGGCTATGTACAGGGATACAAGGATGTACATAAAAATATTCCTACTCTTTAAGACTTTTATTTAAATGAGAAGGTTTATATTAAATACTTATAAGCATTTATAAAATAACACTTAATATTTAATACGGGTATAAAGGGCTACAAAGAAGGGGACATTGTACTACTGATTGAGAACTGGGGTAGTTTCACAGAGAAAGTGACATGAATTGCATCTTGAAGGAGAAGAATTTTTTTTATTAAAGAGATAAACAAAAGTGGACAAGAAATTCAAGGTAGGGAATGACATGTTCAAAGGCACAGAAGAGTAAGAGAACACAGACTAGATAAAATTTAGAGGTCTGTACTAGATGAGGATGTAGTAAGATAAGGGGAGGGTAATCTAGCAAGATGAAACGGAGAAGTAGGTTAACTTGTAATTATCTTGTATCCCAATAATAGCTTTAGACCTATTTTTATAGATGAATGGTAGTCAACTTTTGTGCAAGTGGGCAAGGTAAAACACATTAAAATATTTATGAGCTACATTTCTTTTTCAATTCAAACTGAAAATAACTTTGAGTCCTGGGGGGGGGCAGTGTGTGTGTGTGTGTGTGTGTGTGTGTTTATATGCATATATATATATATATATATATATCCTTACAAGTGATGTTATTTATTTTGTTGAATAGAAGAATATCAATACAATAATTAGTATTCTATTTTAGTCACTAAAATGTTAATGTATGGATACATATGTGAATTAGTAGTACAAAACAGCTTTCCAACCTTTGATACTTTACATCTGTGTAATGCTTTAAGAACCACAGAATGTATGCATATACATTACTTCACCTTATTCTCAGAACTACTCTGAGACAGGCATTGTCATCATCTCTATCTAACAGAAAAAATGAGGCTCACAGAGGTGAAATGTTTTACCCAACATCATACAGTGATTTAATGGAAGAATGTATGTATGTCAAGAAGAGTGTAAAGTGTTGGGAAATATGTAAGATATAGGCAATTGCTCTCAAACAATCTGGCTGCTCTTCTCATAGTTCAGATTGACCAGTACCCTCAAAGTCAATAAAAGCCACATTCTAACCATGGCAACTCTTCAACTGGCAACGCAGAGCAGCAGCATTGTCACTAGTTCCAGCAACGCAAGCACTCCTGGTCCTCCACACTATACACCACAAAACTGGATGCATTTTTGCATCACCATCCAGAGACTCTGCCCTAGTTGTTTTGAAATGCAGCTGCATTCTTCCCATGAGGCCTTGCCTCCACCATTCCCCACTCTCCACCACTGTGGCCAGATGGTCTTGCCTTGGAGTAAGATTTTTTTTCAAAGGCTTCTTTTTGAGTCCAAGATATTTGCTTTGAAGACTTTCTCTACCTATTCCCATGCCAGGGACCAGTTAGGAGGACAGGCTTGATGCATGCAGACTGCAGCCAAAGGTTGCCTGCATTCTTACAGGCAACGCAGGGACATTGGAAATCCTGTATTTCTGTTTTAGGAAGATAACTCTGGTGGCTGTTATCTTTTCTGCCTCAGTATCTCATTCACTAAAAAACAAAAAAACCCCCATAGGTTTAACTTTTTAATTTCAGGCGCAGTCCAGGACATATATGAAGTTGGCTTCTCTTATAAAATATTTCTCCTTTAAATATGTAAATATCACTAGAGGGACAAATTCTCCTGGGGGACCCTACCTCTTTCTTCCTCTCCTCTCAGTGGGCATGTTGTGGTGGCTACAGAAGCCCAAAGAGAGTCAAGCCCATTGCAATCAAACAGTAAAGATTTGCAGTGAGTTTAATGCCATTTAAATGAATGAATAGAAGAGATTTATGAACTTATATGGATGAAACGTGAAATGTTTGTGAATGAAATCTATAGAGAAAAATGGGAATAAGGGCTAGATTGTAAAGAATCCCGTGAAGAAAGATGCTGACAGCAACAAAATAAAACGGTTTTAGAATTGATATTAACTGGATGATTTGAGTATTAATCAGGCAATTTGGGTATTAATTAGATAATTTGTTCCTGCTGCAGGATCCTATGAACTAGAAATGAACCTATAAGGCTGGTTGTGTGTGTGTGTGTGTGTGTGTGTCTGTGTATGAGAGAGAGAGTATGATCCTGGGAATGGTGCCAAATTGAAGTCCCCAGAAAATTGAAGTCCTCAATTTACGTGGAGAACAGGTTCTGTTGTGTTAGCAGAAGCTTTAGCAGTAACATCGATGAATTATATTCAGGATGACCTAATGCATGTATCCTCAATGCTGGAATGTTTTGTTCTGCTCTTCACATTGAAAGGAGAGTTAATCTCTACTGCTTCAAGGAAAGTCTGCTTAAAATCCCTAGTTACAGGGATATATCATTTCCATGGATTGCTACAATTTGGGAAGATCACTGAAATTAGAGTCAGTCAAATTTACAAGGGCCAGGAATTCTCAGAAGTGAATTTTAGCACCATTTATTCAATTTGGTTGACATCAGCTGACAGAATAAGTTGGTATTTTCCAGAAAAAAGATTCAAGAATCCTTGTCTTTCTCTCTAGAAACCAGATTGAACACTGCAGTATCTACTATAAACTATGAAACACTCTAGCTTGGTTTACTGACTCTTTAAGAAAAAAATATTTTTAAATTATTTTACTAGTTAATGCAACACCTGCCCACCTAGAGTATTTGTTCTGTGAGGGTAAAGAAGTTGTTGTGTATATTGCTGTATGTTTAAAATGCTGCCTTCTCCATAACAGACCTTCAATAAATATCAGTTGAATACATAAATGGTGCAAGCACTAGAGTCACATATTCCTGTTGTAGCTCCCCCTCAATTAGAAGGGTTTAAAGTTACGATGTTAAATTACTGTGACTGAAAATATTTAAAGTGAAAGATTACCAATTAATGTGGGTAAGGGAAAAACAAAATAAGACCTCTGCTAATTAACTCCTTAAGTCCCTAAAATACCACCGAGGTGGCTTTAGTTGAGTTTGGATGAAAAACGTTGCCTACTTGCCACTTACCAGCAGATGGCCTAACTATTCCATTGTTCACCAGGCATGGAAACTACGCTAAAGAAAAGCAGTTGATGAGGACTAACTTTCCCCTTGATATTTTTTAAAACAGAGAAAATGTTTTAGTATATTTTCCATTATTTTTTGCTGGATTAAAAAATTGATTAGAGAGGCTTATTTTAACATAGCTTAGTCTAATCAATAAGGAAAGGGTATCCCGCTTTTTATATATGCCAAATCACCTAGGACGATCTATAGAGGTGACATATTAATATCATTGCCTCAGGGGTAAATTGATTCATCAGCATCCATGAGTAAACAAGGCTCTTTATTTTCTTCTAGACAGTCTTTACAAGTCATTTAAAATATCCCATTTAGACAACCTTACCAACTTTTCTGAAAATCAGTGTAAAAGGACTGCTGATAATCAAACTCAGTTTACCTGTAACAAAACTCCTCAGAATTCTGAGGTTATTTACACATTGTATAATTTGCCTATAAGAGAAGGTGCTATTTCATCTAAAAGGTATATTTAATTTTTTCTTTATGAGTAAATATGAAAAACATACTATGTTTGAAGAAAAACAGGGCAAGAGGTAGAAGGGGAAATTACTAATATAATGTCTTGTTTGACATTTTACTATATAAACTCTACCAATATAAAAACACGTCATTCCATTATTTTCTTTTAAATATTGTCTATCTCTTCAATACTTTATTCAGTTGCTTTTCCCTACTTGAATGTAAACACTGTCAGGACAGGGGCTTTGCCGCTCTCATTTCTTATAGTATATTATTTATATAGTGACCACACAAAACAGTGCCTTGCATATGGAAATAATTAATTTTAATATTTATGAACTGAAGAAATTTGATTCTGAGCACGCTTTGCAGGGTAAACCAATAGGAAAAGACAATGAAATGTGCCATAGCAATTAGTAATCTCAACCTTGGGCCACTAAGAAATTTGAAATAATCTGGCAAATTATTTTTCTAACACTTGCCCCATCCTATCTGCTTGTACCTCACATGTAGCTCACTCCCTTTGAGGTATTACTTGCTGGATCAGTTACTCAAGAAGAAAAAATTCTTATTGCAGAAAACCAGTTATCTGTCCCCAATCCTAAAATGTCATAAATAAATAAAATAAATAAAAGGAAAGAGAAAAGCATTCCACAAATAGCATTAACAGTGTTTCTCTGTGCACATGAAATTAGGAATCAGAGTCATGGTGTTGTTTTATCATTATACTTTATAAATCTCTTAAGTCCACTTAGGCCTAATATTACACAATAAAAATATTTTGAAAGAAAATGAAAAGGAGATAAAGAGATGAGTTACTCACTTTTATCCTTGCGACTTCTTTTCACTGGTGACTTCACCAGGATTTTGAAAGAAGAAAAAGAGACCTTCTATCCTCATTATGACATCTGTCTCATTAGTGTATTTGATATCGTCTAGATATTGTCTTAGTACTTAGAAAAGAAAGTCATTTTTGTTTCCCAATGGAACTGTTATTGCTTTTTTTTTTGTATACTTTACTGTTTTGTTTTATTTTTTGTGAAGCAAATCATTGGGAAGTTATTTCTTGTTAAACATAAATGAAGTGTTTTAAGATTTTTAATCCATATTTTTGAAATAAAAACTCTCTCATGGAAAGAGTATGTCAGCACTAAATATATACCAAAACTGATATCACTGATATAAATGCCCATTTTAATTAATAATCAGAATGTTTAAAGTAATTTTAAAAACCTAGACCTCTCAAGAGAAAGTTTAAAAATCCCAGAAGATTCTGAAAGATGTTTGGTGTTGCCACGCTGATTTTTTTTTTAACAACATAAAATCTGTGATTTAACTTTAGAGTTCTATCTCCCTTAATCAGTCTTTTGAGTATGTAATCAAGACGGTGTCTGCACAGTTTTATTTATTTAAAAAATCTTTTTTTCTGGGAGGACACCTTCAGGATGGTGGAGGAGTGAGACGTGGAGATCATCTTCCTCCCCACAAATACATCAGAAATACATCTACACGTGGAACAGCTCCTACAGAACACCTACTGAACGCTGACAGAAGACCTCAGACTTCACAAAAGGCAAGAAACTCCCCACACACCTGGGTAAGGCAAAATAAAAAAGAAACAACAGAGACAAAAGAATAGGGTTGGGACCTGCACCTTGGGGAGGGAGCTGTGAAGGAGGACAGATTTCCACACACTAGGAAGGCCCTTCACTGGTGGAGATGGTGGGGGGCTGGTGCGGAGGGGAAGCTTCAGAGCCACAGATGAGAGCACAGCAATAGGGGTGCAGAGAGCAAAGCATAGAGATCCCAGCATAGAGGACTGATGCCGACCAGCACTCACCAGCCCAAGAGGCTTGTCTGCTCACCCGCTGGGGTGGGTGGGGGCTGGGAGCTGAGGCTCGGGCTTCAGAGGTCAGATCCCAGGGAGAGGACTGGGGTTGGCTGCGTGAACACAGCCTGAAGGGAGCTAGTGTGCCACAGCTAGCCGGGAGGGAGTCCGGGAAAATGTCTGGACCTACCTAAGAGGCAAGAGACCATTGTTTCGGAGAGCACGAGCAGAGGGGATTCAGAGCACTGCCTAAACGAGCTCCAGAGACAGGCACAAGCTACGACTATCAGCGCGGACAGCAGAGACAGCCATGAAATACTAAGGCTGCTACTGCAGCCACCAAGAAGCCTGTGTGCAAGCACAGGTCACTAGCCACACCTCCCCTCCCGGGAGCCTGTGCAGCCTGCCACTGCCCGGGTTCCATAATCCAGGGACAACTTCCCTGGGAAAACACACAGTGCCTCAGTCTGTTGCAATGTCACACTGGCTTCTGCAGCTGCAGGGTCGCCCCGCACTCTGTACCCCTCCCTCCCACCGGCCTGAGTGAGCCAGAACCCCCTAATCAGGTGCTACTTTAACCCCGTCCTGTCTGAGCGAAGAACAGATGCCCTCAAGTGACCTACCTGCAGAGGCAGGGTCAAATGCAAAGCTGAACCCCAGGAACTGTGCGAACAAAGAATAGAAAGGGAAATTTCTCCCAGTAGCCTCAGGAGCAGTGGATTAAATCTCCACAATCAACTTGATGTACCCTGCATCTCTGGAATACCTGAATAGACAACGAATCATCCCAAAATTGAGGCAGTGGAATTTGGGAGCAACTGTAGACTTGGGGTTTGCTTTCTGCATCTAATTTGTTTCAGGTTTTATGTTTATCTTAGTTTAGTATTTAGAGCTTATTATCATTGGTAGATTTGTTTATTGATTTGGTTCTCTTCCTTTTTTTATGCATATATATATATATTTTTTCCTTTTTCTCTTTTTTTTGAGTGTGTATGTGTATGCTTCTTTGTGTGAGTTTTTCTGTATAGCTTTGCTATTAACATTTGTCCTAGGGTTCTGTCTGTACTTTTTTTTTTTATAGTATAGCTTTTAGCTCTTGTTATCATTGGTGGATTTCTTTCTTGGTTTGGTTGCTCTCTTCTTTCTTTCTCTTTTTTATTACTTTTTAAGTTTTAGTAATTTAAAAAATTTTTTATTTTAATAACTTTATTTTATTTAGTTTTTTCTTCTTTTTTCCCCCTTTTCTTCTGAGCCATGTGGCTGACAGGGTCTTCGTGCTCTGACCGGGTGTCAGGCCTGTGCCTCTGCAGTGGGAGAGCTGAGTTCAGAACATTGGTCCACCAGATACCTCCCAGCTCCACGTAATATCAAATAGCATAATCTCTCCAAGAGATCTCTATCTCAACGATAAGACTCAGCTCCACTCAGTGACCAGCAAGCTACAGTGCTGGACACCCTATGCCAAACAATTAGCAAGACAGGAACACAATGCCACCTATTAGCAGAGAGGCTGCCTAAAATCAAAATAATGCCACAGACACCCCAAAACACACCAACAGACACAGTCTTGACCACCAGAAAGACAAGATCCAGCCTCATCCACCAGAACACAAGGCACCAGTCCCCTCCACCAGGAAACCTACACAACCCACTGAAACAACCTTATCCACTGGGGGCAGACACCAAAAACAATGGGAACTGTGAACCTGCAGCCTGTGAAAAGGAGACCCCAAACACAGTAAGTTAAACAAAATGAGAAGACAGAGAAACACACAACAGATGAAGGAGAAAGGTAAAAACCCACCAGAACAAACAAATGAAGAGGAAATAAGCAGTCTACATGAAAAATAATTCAGAGTAATGATAGTAAAGATGATCCAAAATCTTGGAAATAGAATGGAGAAAAAACAAGAAACATTTAACAAGGACCTAGAAGAAGTAAAGGGCAAACAAACAATGATGAACAACACAATAAATGAAATTAAAAATACTCTAGATGGGATCATTACCAGAATAACTGTGGCAGAAGAACTGACAAGTGACCTGGAAGATAAAATAGTGGAAATAACTACTGCAGAGAAGAATAAAGAAAAAAGAATGAGAAGAGTCGAGGACAACCTCAGAGACCACTGGGACAACATTAAACACACCAACATTCAAATTATAGGGGTCCCAGAAGAAGAAGAGAATAAAAAAGGGACTGAGAAAATATTTGAAGAGATTATAGTTGAAAACTTCCCTAATATGAGAAAAGAAATAGTCAATAAAGTCCAGGAAGCACAGAGAGTCCATACAGGATAAATCCAAGGAGAAACATGGCAAGACACATATTAATCAAACTATCAAAAATTAAATACAAAGAAAAAATATTTAAAGCAGTAAGGGAAAAACAACAAATAACATACAAGGGAATCCCCATAAGGTTAACAGCTGATCTTTCAGCGGAAACTCTGAAAGCCAGAATGGAGTGTCAGGACATATTTAAAGTGATGAAAGGGAAAAATCTACAACCAAGATTATTCTACCCAACAAGGATCTCATTCAGATTTGATGGAGAAATTAAAAACTCTACAGACAAGAAAAAGCTAACAGATATCAGGACCAGAACCAAAAAACCAGCATTACAACAAATGCTAAAGGAACTTTTCTAGGCAGGAAACACAAGAGAAGGAAAGACCTACCATAACAAACCCAAAACAATTAAGAAAATGGTAATAGGAACACATATATTGATAAAAATCTTATATGTAAATGGATTAAATACTCCAAAAAAAGACATAGACTGGCTGAATGGATAAAAAAAAAAGACCCATATATATGCTATCTACAAGAGACCCACTTCAGATCTAGGAATATAAACAGACTGAAAGTGAGGGGATAGAAAAAGATATTCCATGCAAATGGAAATCAAAGGAGAGCTGGAGTAGCAATTCTCATATCAGACAAAATAAAATTTAAACTAAAGAATATTACAAGAGACAAAGAAGGACACTACATAATGATGAAGGAATCAATCTAAGAAGAAGATATAAAAATTGTAAATATTTATGCACACACATAGGAGCACCTCAATACATAAGGCAAATGCTAACTGGCATAAAAGGGGAAATTGACAGTAACACAATCATAGCAGGGGACATTAACACCCCACTGTCACCAATGGCAGATCATCTAAAATGAAAATAAATAAGGAAACACAAGCTTTAAATGACACATTAAACAAGATGGACTTAATTGATATTTATAGGACATTCCATCCAAAAACAACAGAATACACTTTCTTCTCAATTGCTCATGGAATATTCTCCAGGATAGATCACATCTTGGGTCACAAATCAAGCCTTGGTAAATTTAAGAAAATTGAAATTGTATCAAGTATCTCTTTTGACCACAACACTATGAGATTAGATATCAATTACAGGAAAAAATCTGTAAAAAATACAAACACATGGAGGCTAAACAATACACTACTAAATAACCAAGAGATCACTGAAGAAATAAAAGAGGAAATCAAAAAATACCTAGAAAGAAATGACAATGAAGACTCGATGACCTAAAACCTAAGAGATGCAGCAAAAACAGTTCTAAGAGGGAAGTTTATAGCAATACAACCCTACCTCAAGAAACAAGAAACATCTCAAATAAACAACCTAACCTTACACGTAAAGCAATTAGATAAAGAAGAACAAAAAAAACCCCAAAGTTAGCAGAAGGAAAGAAATCATAAGGATCAGATCAGAAAAAAATGAAAAAGAAATGAAGGAAACAATAGCAAAGATAAATAAAACTAAAAGCTGGTTCTTTGAGAAGATAAACAAAATTGATAAACCATTAACCAGACTCATCAAGAAAAAAAAAGGAAGAAGACTCAAATCAATAGAATTAGAAATGAAAAAGAAGTAACACCTGACACTGCAGAAATACAAAGGATCATGAAAGATTACTAAAAGCAACTATATGCCAATAAAATGGACAACTTGGAAGACATGGACATATTCTTAGAAAAGCACAACCTTCCAAGACTGAACCAGGAAGAAATAGAAAATATAAATGGACCAATCACAAGCACTGAAATTGAGACTGTGAAAAAAAATCTTCCATCAAAGAAAAGCCCAAGACCAGAGGGCTTCACAGGAAATTTCTACCAAACATTTAGAGAAGAGCTAACACCTATCCTTCTCAACTCTTCCAAAATATAGCAGAGGGAGTAACACTCCCAAACTCATTCTATGAGACCATAATCACCCTGATAACCAAAACCAGACAAAGATATCACAAAGAAAGAAAACTACAGGCCAATATCACTGATGAACAGAGATGCAAAAATCTTCAACAAAATACTAGCAAACAAAATCCAACAGCCCATTAAAAGGATCATACACCATAATCAAGTGGGGTTTATCTGAGGAATGCAAGGATTCATCAATATATGCAAATCAATCAATGTGATACACCATATTAACAAACTGAAGGGTAAAAACCCATATGATCATCACAATAGATGCAGAAAAAGATTTCAACAAACTCCAACACCATTTATGATAAAAACCTTCCATAAAGTAGGCATGAAAAAAACCCCTCCATAAAGTAGGCCTGAGGGAACTTACCTCAACATACTAAAGGCCATATATGACAGACCCACAGCCAACATCGTTAGCAATGTTGAAAAACTGAAACCATTTCCGCTAAGATCAGGAACGAGACAATGTTGTCCACTCTCACCATTATTATTCAACATAGTTTTGGAATTTTTAGCCACAGCAACCAGAGAGGAGAAAGAAACAAAAAGAATCCAAATTGGAAAAGAAGAAGTAAAACTGTCACTGTTTGCAGCTGACATGATACTATACATAGAGAATCCTAAAGATGCTACCGAAAAACTACTAGAGCTAATCAATGAATTTGGTAAAGTAGCAGGATACAAAATTACTGTACAGAAATCTCTTGCATTCCTATACACTAATGATGAAAAATCTGAAATTGAAATTAAGAAAACACTCCCATTTACCATTGCAACAAAAAGAATTAAATGTCTAGGAATAAACCTAGCTAGGGAGACAAAAGACCTATATGAAGAAAATTATAAGACACTGATTAAATAAATTAAAGGTGATACAAACAGATGGAGAGATATACCATGTTCTTGGATTGGAAGAGTCAACATTGTGAAAATGACTCTATTACCCAAAGCAATCTACAGATTCAATGTAATCCCTGTCAAACTAACACTTGCATTTTTCACAGAAGTAGACCAAAAAATTTCACAATTTGTATGGAAACATAAAAGACCCCAAATAGCCAAAGCAATCTTGAGAAAGAAAAATGGAGCTGGAGGAATGAGACTCCCTGACTTCAGACTATACTACAAAGCTACAGTAATCAAGACAGTATAACACTGGCACAAAAACAGAAATATAGATCAATGGAACAGCATAGAAAGCCAAAGATAAACCCAAACACATATGGTCATCTTATTTTTGATAAAGGAGGCAAGAATATACAATGGAGAAAGGATAGCCTCTTCAATAAGTGGTGCTGGGAAAACTGGACAGATACATGTAAAAGAATGAAATTAGAGCACTCCCTAACACCATACACAAAGGTAAACTCAAAATGGATTAAAGATCTAATTGTAAGGCCAGACACTATCAAACTCATAGAGGAAAACATAGGCAGAACACTCTATGACATAAATCACAGCAAGATCCTTTTTGACGCACCTCCCAGAGAAATGGAAATAAAAACAAAAATAAACAAAATGTGACCTAATGAAACTTAAAAGCTTTTTGCACAGCAAAGGAAACCATAAACAAGACGAAAAGACAACCCTCAGAATGGGAGAAAATATTTGTAAAGGAAACAACTGACAAAGTATTAATCTCCAAAATTTACAAGCAGCTCATGCAGCTCAATAACAAAAAAAACAAACAACCCAATCCAAAAATGGGCAGAAGACCTAAATAGGCATTCCTCCAAAGAAAATATACATATCACCAATAAACACGTGGAAGGATGCTCAACATCACTAATCATTAGAGAAATGCAAATCAAAACTACAATGAGGTATCACCTCACACCAGTCAGAGTGGCCATCAGCAAAAAATCTGCAAACAATAAATGCTGGAGAGGGTGTGGAGAAAAGGGAACCCTCTTGCACTGTTGCTGGGAATGTAAATTGATACAGCCACTATGTAGAACAGTATGGAGGTTCCTTAAACAACTAAAAATATAACTACCATATGACCCAGCAATCCCAGTACTGGGCATATACCCTGAGAAAACCATAATTCAAAAAGAGTCATGTACCACAATATTCATTGCCACACTACTTACAATAGCCAGGACATGGAAGCAACTTAAGTGTCCATTGACAGATGAATAGATAAAAGTGAGAGAGTGGCATGGGCATATATACAGTAACAAATGTAAAATAGATAGCTAGTGGGAAGCAGTTGCATAGCACCAGGAGGTCAGCTCAGTGCTTTGTGACCACCTAGAGGGGTGGGATAGGGAGGGGGGGAGGGAGATGCAAGAGGAAGGAGATATGGGATATATGTATATGTATAGCTGATTCACTTTATTATAAAGAAGAAACTAATTGCATTGTAAAGCAATTATACTAAAAAAAAATAAATAAATATAAATAAAACATGTTTTTCTTAGGAAGTTTCTCAAATGTGCCCTAGGAGCTGTTGGCATTAGTACCAGTAAACAAAAAATATTAGTAATTTTGTATTGTTAGTGTTTGGATTCCTGTTGCTTATAAGGTTTCATTTCTATGTTCTATTTACCTACTATCAACAAAGAAAAATTGATTTAGATATTTTACAATGGATCTTATTGTTTTATCTAAATTATCTAATATTTAAAATAATTAAAAAGTAATGATAAAATAGTATTTGGATAATTTTTTAATATAAAAGAGGTGTTTTGATTGTAACTCCCATGCACTCCTTTACTTATTCACTTATTGATTATATATGATTGATTATATGTTATATTCTACATGTTCTCTCAGTGTGTATTTGTATATACATATTATATGTATATATTATATATATATAAACAATCAATCAATCAATAAGGAAAGGGGCACAACATGGGGTTATATACATTCTTTCTTTCCTTAATATACATAGTGAATATATATATATATATTATAAATAATATTCTGTAGAATATATATTTGTGTATATGTTTTATATGGATGTATACATATATAAAATAGATCCCTTCCATCTATTCATACAAGAGTAAAGCATAGGTCGGGCTGGGGTGGGAGCCAATGTGCCCACAGGAGTGCCTTGCTTGTGACCAGCTGTGCCCAGCTGGTGTTGGACCCTCCGCTAGGACGGTCAATCCCGTGGTGTTTTGTTCCACTGAATGATGGCTTCCATTTTGACACCAGTCACACATAACTATACCTTCCTGGAGAGGAGGAATGTGCCTGGTGCTGGCTTTGTCATGCCTGTGTGGCAGCAGTGAAGTCACAGAAAACAAAGCCATGTTCCAATTGGCCACTGGTGCCCTTTCCTTCTTTGAAAAGTGACTTTTGAACTTTAGGCACAACTGAGGCAGCCTGGCCACCTTTTTCTTCATTGTCTTCTTTGAGAGGGCAGGTTAAAGAAAACCAAAATAAATACATACTTTAACATTTTTAAAAATTAAAAGAAAACTTTTTAACTTGGAGGGTTTTTTTATGTTGCAAAGTGCTTTATGTTTATTTGAACTTAGACCAACAAGTAAATAATGAACTATAAGACTAGTCAGTGCGGTGAAAGGGCTGGAGTATGTGAAAGGGTAAGATCAATTCCAGTTTGAGAGATGGGTGGAAGGTCCAGGAAAGATTCACAGTGTGGCATTTGAGGCAGACCTTGATGGATAAAAAAAGCATTTGTGTCTTACATTTAGTTGAAGCTTACATAATTTACTTAATTATTTTATGATGCATTGCTATGTGTGTGTGTGTGTATATATATATATATATATATATATATATATATATATATATATATATGGAGAGAGAGAAACAGAGACTGAACTTATTAGAGGCCACGTGTTCTAGATGCAACAGTGAGCAGAACAGATTAAAATCTCTGTCCTTAAGGACTTACATTCTAGTGGAGGGGGAGGCAAATCATAAAAACATAAATAAATGCTACAAAATGGTAAGCAAGAAGGTAAGAAATTATCTGGCTCTATTGTTACTAGCTAGATGACATTGGTCAAGGAACTTATTCTCTCTAATGCTCATTTTCTGCACTAAAACTGGGCCTAATGCTTACTACAAATGGATGTCATAAAGAGCAAATGAGATAATGAATATAAAGTGGTTATCTAAGTGCTTGGTGTATAGTCACATTTAGATTAAAGTTGCAATAATAATTTTAATTATCACTAACTAGAAAATTCTGTTTAATTGGGGAGGTAGCATATGTCTCCAAAACACTGATTGTTGGCTGGAGTGTTGAAATAGAAGAGATAAAGACTGATTTCATTTAGAGGATTCATGGATGTTGTGGGTCTGGGTCTTAAACCGATTTTACAAAGTTATTTTTGAGGAGGATGTTTAAAATAATCATAGATGAGAAGGAATTACACAAGTGAAAAAGGAAAAGACAGGTGGGCAACATCTAGTTGTAGACACTAGACCAACTTTTGATACTTTTGTTGATTAAAAAAAGTATCCAGTAGGCAAGTGTGTCATCCAAGAAAATATTAAACTAAAAATAAGTAACTGAGATTTACTAATTCTGGGGGAAGAAAATCAAAGGACAGACAAAGCTTGAGACAAAGTAATAAATATGTATCTGTCTCTATCTGTGAGGAGGGAAGAATATTAGGGTTGCCAGGGAAAGCTAGGCTTGTGAATCCCAGTGGGACAGTAACTGATGGCAGGTGCTCTATCAGTGAGAAGCTCTACTCCAGACACCAAGCTGTGGGCAGCTGCTATTCTCCAGTCTCTGAGAGCAGATCAACAAGGGCAGTATGAGCCTCTGGTTGTAGAAGGTGACTATGATATCCAGAAAGTCACCAGAACATGGTCACATACTTTTTAAAAAGGTAAAGCAGAGGGACTTCCCTGGTGGCGCAGTGGTTTAGAATCCACCTGCCAATGCAGGGGACACGGGTTCGAGCCCTTGTCCAGGAAGACCCCACATGCCGCAGAGCAACCAAGCCCATGCACCACAACTACTGAGCCCTCGCTCTAGAGCCCGCAAGCCACAACTACTGAGCCCACGTGTCACAACCACTGAAGCCCGTGTGCCTAGAGCCCCTGCTCTGCAGCAAGAGAAGCCACCCTAATGAGAAGCCCACGCACTACAATGAAGAGTAGCCCCCGCAACTAGAGAAAGCCCGCATGCAGCAACGAAGATCCAATGCAGCCAAAATTAAATAAGTAAAATTTTTTTTAAAAAATGGTAAGCAGCGTGTACTAAAGCTCAGTTTTAAGAAGTAACACATGGTTAACGAAAGGTAGATAGAGAGTAGAATAGCAGAATGTGGCAAAGATGGGGATTCAGAAGTAAAGCAAGAGTTTATTTTTCATAGTTGAGTTCTTGGTTTGCTTTGGAGTGTCTGAGAATTATTTCAGGGGGAATTTGACCTCTTTTCCTAGAATTATTCCTGAGAGTCTAAGCCATTACTTTGCGAGCCAGTGGTTTTCACTGTGAGGAGGAAAAAAGAAGAGGCATAGAGCAATAGCGAACAAAAGCTTTTAGATGAAGAATGAACAAGCAGTGTATGGACACCTTATCAGGCAAATTTGATATATGAAGGTAACTACTTCAAACAATATAGTACTAAAGAAAATGCCTAAGTGAATAAATTGATCCAAGTTTTAAATCTCTACTTTATTCTCTACAAATATATGAGGATAATAACTAAACCATAGAACTTCTTTGTCATAACTCTCCTATTGCCACAAATGGCTGTCTTCTGTCTTCAGAGGGCCTCCATAGAGCAGCATGAGAGATTCATGGAAGAAAATATAAATTTGGCCTTAAGACCAGCATATATTTTCAATTATAATCTAAAATGTCAAGTTTCTTTAAATCTAGGGGAGAGAATATAAAAAGTAGGTGTTTTAGACAATAGTTTTCTAATGATATTGGTGTTTGGAATACACTAATATTTACATTCTATAATTGAACATGAGTGAACATGAGGTTCTTCTCACCAGAGCCACTGTTTTATTCCTTACCTATTATGTGTATACTAGTACCTATCAAAGTATAAAGTAGTTTAAATATTCACATAATTATCAAATTTTCCATAATGTAGAAATTGTAAAATATACAGTAGATAAACGTAGTTTTAATAAACTGTCAAGTATTTGTTGGAAATTACTTTGACTAGCACAAGGGGGAAATGCTAGACATATAAAATAAAAAAAGGTTGGGGGCTTCCTTGGTGGTGCAGTGGTTGAGAGTCCGCCTGCTGATGCAGGGGACACGGGTTCGTGCCCCGGTCCGGGAAGTTCCTACATGCTGCGGAGCGGCTGGGGCTGTGAGCCATGGCCGCTGAGCCTGCGCGTCCGGAGCCTGTGCTCCGCAACGGGAGAGGCCACAACAGTGAGAGGCCCACGTACAGCAAAAAAAAAAAAAAAAAAAGGTTGGGTCTCTATCCTTGGATATTTATAGCCTCTTGAGGAAAAAAAACATGTTACAGACAGATGCATTCACATGTACACAAGTGTATATTATTTAATGCTTTAGGTGTGCAAAGAAGTGAATGATGACTCTACACAGGAAATAAGGAGACTTGAAACACAAAAGAATCCTATAAACACATATATAAATGTGTATATTTTGCGGTATGCAGGCCTCTCACTGTTGTGGCCTGTCCCGTTGTGGAGCACAGGCTCCGGATGCGCAGGCTCAGCGGCCATGGCTCACGGGCCCAGCTGCTCCACGGCATGTGGGATCTTCCTGGGCCAGGGCACGAACCCGTGTCCCCTGCATCGTCAGGCGGACTCTCAACCACTGTGTCACCAGGGAAGCCCTAAATGTGTATATTTTAATTTCTGTTTTCTTACCCTTTGCTGCTGGTAGTTAACCTCACTATTCTGGAACTAAGAGCAACAGACATGATGGAGTGACAGACATCAGAGGACACGGGAGGAGACAGGAGACTTCCCTGAATTACACAAACAAAAACATAAAATAGAGACTACCCACTACTTAGACATTTTAATAAATGTCTGAATGCTCAGTTAACTATGTGTGCAGTTAAATGCACCATACAGTACATTACTGTACTCTGTAAACACAGGTGCACACACTCACACTTATATGTGTAACACACACACATACATGCAGTATATGGTGTAAATATTTTGGCATTCAAATTAAACTAGTATTTATTCCGTTTGTTGTTTATGTTTATTACATTTGCAAATGCTCTACATAATTTCTAAATTATACATATAATGTTATATAGAATTGATTTTGTTAAATTATAAATCTATTAAATTATATACAAATTTTATATAAATTACATATATGCTTATTATGCTACATAGAACTATGTATTGGCATTCTTCTATCAAAAGTAAAATTACATTCTTTGCCCAAAAGATTTAGTTAGCTTTGTGCAAGATACCAAACTCACACACACACACACACACACACACTCTCTCTCTCTCTCTCTCTCTTTCTTAAAAGTTTTTCTTACTTATTAAACCTCATTTATTTGCCCCAATCTCTCACATTCACGAGACCTCAAAAAAGGCACTAAGTCCTTTCCAGAACATAGATTTAAATGAGGCCCCTGCCCAGTGGGCTTACAACCTAATTAGACAGAGACAGTTGACCAACATATGCCCACAGACTCCAGTTGGCCACTTATTTATTCTCTAATTAACATAAAGCAGCAGGGCAACAGCTCTGCCTGTGCTCAGTGAGCAGGAGAGCGTCTGTGGTAGAACTCTGCGTGAGATGAGACTGCTTCTTTCTGCAGGGGTTTTCAGCATGCATTCTCTTGCTTCTTGCTTGTTTCCATAATTAATATTCCTTTGCATATCTTGCTGTGACTGTATGTCCAAACAAACAGACCCTCAAGCACAGCAGAATCGTTTAGTTCAGCCATCTTGATGATCAATACAGGTCACTGGAGGGTTGACATGACTGTTGCACAGGCAACTCTATTGAGAAGATAGGCCAGGGTAAACCAGAGTAGTTACCCCATGCTATGATTTAGCCAAACAAGAAAGTTTTTCACCTGAAAGCATTAGATTGTCAAGGTACAGCAGCTTCTTTCTGCTGTTCCCATTACCCTTTCTAAGCCTTACATAGGTTTTTTGATTTTTGAAAAATTGCCCTCCCTTAGCGTGTTCCATAAGATTCTAAAAAAAAAAAAAAATTGAAGTGACATAAAACACATACAGCGCCACACTATTTTTAAAAAATATGTATGGTAGAATAGTATGATAAGAAAAAGATAAGCACCAGACGAATTAGGTAAAGTTTAAGAAAAGGTTGGTACCTGAAATGCATGTCAAGAGCTCACAAGTATTTGCTAGACTAAAGCCTTCATGAAGGTGGTGAATGATTTTACTGTTCAATAATTGTTTATCCAGAGAAAAAAATGCAAGCAGGAAAATCAGATATTTTTTTTTCTAACTAGTCAATGGTGGAAAAAGGCAAAGCTAATTTGTTTTTAGGTTACAGATGCAAAGTATTGCCGGTTACCACCCTGCTAATGCTCTCTTTAAAATTCTGTGTAATGCTCTTGACCTAATAGTAATCCTGATTTATATCTTTTAAGAATAAAAACCTTTACAGCTTTACAGCCATGAATTTTTCACCCTGTGGTTTTCAATCTCTATCTGATCTTCTTCTTTCTTGGGTGGGGGAGTATTGGGTTTTGTTTTTCCTATTTTAATTTATTTTGAAAAAAACAGTGTAGACATTGGAGACTGTGATTTACTATGATATTATTCTTTCCTTGTTTAATTCTAATATTTTAAACCCCACACACAACTGCCATTGGGTAGATAATATCATTACTTGTTTTAAAATATTTCTCAAATGAACTTGAAAATAATACAGTAGGTATCTGAACTAGTAGAAATTTAATACTTAAACACTTATATTTTCCTATAAATTGTGAATCTGTGGACTTGCTGCTATGTTGCTGAAGTAAAGAAGTATAGGAAATCCCATTCAAATTATTTTAAAGAAACTTTCAGACCTAATGACATTACAACAGGGCCTAATCTTCACAAGTCAAGTGAAGAACAGAAGGCCTGAGTCAAAATATTAAAAATCTAAATTTTAGATTTTAAAAATTATGTAACCATTGTATATAACTGCTTCTAAAGAGAGTCCCAGAAGTACCAGTATTATTATTTTTGCATGATAAATTGAGTTGGTACAATCAGACTAGTCACATTTTAGAATTTAGATATTCTTCTGATAAATGTCCTTGATCGCAAGCATCTTGTACTTTAGAAATAAGTGGTCATTTTAATCTTTTTGAATCTGGTTTCTGCTTCAGTTCTTTCCTTTTTTTTTTTATGCACGTGTGTGTGAGCATGCTCACCATAGTGAAAATAAAACCCAAATTGAACGGGGTATCTAAAGTTAATGTGGTTTTACTTATTTCTATTTAAAACTCTATATCTGGAATTTGAAACCATGCAATTTTTGTGAGTTTTTTTTTCCATTTGTTTTCATTCTTTTTTCTCTCTCTTTTCTCTCATCTTCCATTTTCATCATGGAAATTTCATGCAGCAAAACAGGAAATTCCATCCAAGTTGATCTTACCTCAGGGCCTCCTCCAAACATGCTGGAGAATCAGTGTTCTGTCACCTCTGAGAATAGAATTCATTTTGGATTCTTGTATTACCTGCCTCTGGTACTTGGGCTCTTATTTGCTGACTGAGTTAATTTAACTTTGGTGGGATGCAAATGTCCTTTATTGCACAGTTTCCAATTTAGTATTTTTAAATCAAGACTAAATTGAAACAGTTCAAGTTATAGTGCCCCCTTCCACATAATGAAGCACTTAACTAAAAATATGAAAGTAAAAGTAATAAGTCAAAGTTAGGAAGAAGAAATTATAAGTTGTGATTCTTGAAATCCAAGTTCTAAAATATTTTCATTCATCCAAATACATTTCCTTAAGAAATACAGTTATTTGCAAATGGTTGCAACTATCAGCAAATCATCACAATAAAATGTAATAGTTATGTCAGAATCTGTAAGATTTAGTTGTTTAGATGGTCCTTAATAAGTAGAACTAGCATTTCTGGGCTCCTGCTAATTGACCATCTGTCTAGGTAGTCCGTGGAGAATCAGAACAACTGAACTTTTGGTGCATCCAATTACACTGAGCAATCACCAACCCCGTTTTAGGTTACAATAGAAGAGAGCATCACCAAAAGATTAGGTTAATGGATTTAATGCAGAGAATTTGGGAATCTGGCAATACTCATAGGAGCATCTCAGTGAGTCATAGTGAGTTACACCCATCAAAATGTAAATTATTTAGATGAAGTTTCATTTTTATAGGTTCTTTGCTAGACATTTTGAGGAATACAGTGATAACGTAATTCTTGTCTTCTGTTGCATACAAAATAATATATGAAATAAGATTTGCACTGTGTATATCTCTAAAGGAAGGCAGTTAGTAATTTTTAAAAATTGATATTTTTGTTGTTGGAGTACTGGGAGGGAAAAATACTATTTTCAAGTGGAGATCAGGAAGTAGACCATGATTTGTGTTAAGTCTCAAATATAGACATACTTTTGAGAAATGAAGTTAGAGGTGAAGGTTTTTACCAGGCTGAAGGATGGGTGAGTAAAAACAGTGAAATTGGAGAAGACTAAGATTAACTGGAAAGTCAGACTGGGGCCAAATCAAATTGAGTCTTTAACATCACTTTTAGAAATCTAGATTTATGTCATAGAGAGCCAGTCAGGAATTTTGAGTAATGGAATCATAACACTGTGGTAGGATATCATACACAGGAAAAAGTGTAGCTAGAAAAACCTGGGAGGAAACTCCTACAATAATACAATATAGAAGAAATTGTGCCTTCAGTAGGGAAAATGAAGAGGGAAAGAAAAGGGGGATTGAGTCAAGAGATGAAGCTAAGATAGATGTGAAATAAATCATTTGAGTTTACATGAAGGGATAAAGGAAGAAATCAAGATGATCCTAAGGTTTTGAGAAGGAGTGACTGTGGAAGTGTTATACAGTTAAAGGAGATATAGAATTCAGCAAATGATGCAGGTTTGGAGATTTATCTATGATCATTAAGACCATGCAAGTACCTGGAAGAATGAGTAGAATTTTGAAAAGTGTCACACTGACGAGATAAAGGAAAGACAGAGAAGAGCCAAGGAAAGAGAAAAATGAAAGGGAATTACAGGAGAACACTGAGATAAAAAGTATTCATAAGCAAATGGTCATCAAGGTTAGGCTCCTAAGAGATATTAAGGAGAAGGAGGCCATAAATAATATCACTGGACTGAGATTACAGAGGTTATAGGGGAACTTCAGAGGAATAATTGTAGTTAAGTAGGTGAGTGTCAAAGTCACGTTGTATTC
This sequence comes from Mesoplodon bidens, assembly GCF_964165515.1. Taxonomy (NCBI): domain Eukaryota; kingdom Metazoa; phylum Chordata; class Mammalia; order Artiodactyla; family Ziphiidae; genus Mesoplodon; species Mesoplodon bidens. Next base: position 71,500,020 of record NC_138176.1, read on the forward strand.
ACTTTACTTCTAAAACTAGTGGGTTTGCTAGTGAGAGAGATTGAGATAAAAGAAAGAGGTTAGATGAATAGATACAGATAGATACATAGAGATATTCATGACTTAAGAAAATGATTGACGATACCTTTTTTGTGGAAATGGGTAGTCAGTGAAGGCAAGATAAGCACTAGCATTCTATCAAATAATGTAAAATAAAGGGACTACTTACAAAGGTTTGAGTACCAGTAAAAGGAACCAACAAAGTTTACCCTCTTCCCAGCCCTAGATCTGAAGAGGAAAGGGAAGGAAATAGAGGACCCCAGTGGGCACGGAGGCTATGCAGTGATCAGCCACTGCAAGAACCATGGCCCACAGCAGAGACGGGAAGTAGAGGAAAAGCTCTACTTCTCTCCCTGCAGCCTCCTATCTCCTCATCCTTCCACTGGCAGCACAAAATATAAACCTGAGCAGCACCAAGCCCTGACCTTGGGAGTACAGTCCTTTAGAATCTGTCTCTTAGAGCATAAATCAAGGCAGAACGGGTATAGAACGGAGAGTGGGAGAGCAAGAGAATAACCAGGACAAGCTTATTCTAAACAATGAAAGATGTCTCAGAAGTAAGAGAAGAAATGTATATGAAAGAAGATGAGACAATAAATGGGAAAAAGTTCAGGAAACAATGAAAGCATACATAGAAAATTTGAATTAAGAAGTGCAAAAGAGGAAAAGATATGCAAAGCACTTTTGAAGTGGAGAAGTAAACACAGGGTTTTGTGTTAGAGGCCCTAGTCTAGAAAGATTATACAGAGTTTGCCTTTGGCAACCTGAACATATCAAGAATGTAAGCAGTTACAAAGCCAAAAATGTTATCAGAATTTAACCTTGATTATTTTTCTAATGCTTAACTAATTAATACCTTAACATTATTACCAGATAAGGAGTTTACTGAATATACTTACTATTAAATTTAAAAGTATCTGTAAACATAAGTTCACTTAATATCGTACTGTTAAATACATATATATGCATATACATGTATTTTATATATATGGAAAATAACATCATAATGATTACAATGATCTAATGTTTTAATATGTTCTATAGAATAGTCTAGAAAGAGAAGTTTTCACAATAGTTTTTAAAAGTTCTGAACAATCTTTGCTTCTTAATTTCTGCACAGGGTTGAGCTCTTCTTTTTGAGCTCTGTGCTCATTTATTAGAGTATACACAGCCTTATGTTGCACTGTGTTAGGAATGTGTAATACTACCACTGGGAAGGTAATAGAACAGTTTTCTGTAGCTATTATGTAACCCTTATCCTTATGGTTTGAGATGCTTTAGGAGCCTCAGTCATCATATCCATGTTTCAAGCAGTGAGATGGGAGAGGGGAGCAAAAGGCTGTATCTCCTCATTTGGAGGGAGGTTTCTTGAAAGCCTCTACCACACGTCCACATATATCTCCTTATCTATGCCTTAGTCACACAGGCCTGTCTACTTGACAGAGGATGGGAAATAGAGTCTTCCAGCTGAGTGGCAATGTTTCAGCAGGAAATCAGTGTGCTGATCATTTGAAAGATAAGGAGAGCCCATATTTGGTAGGCATTTACAATTTCTACCTTCCTTTGTTAAAGTGAAAAATGTTTAGAAAGAGAGTGTTTTTGTTACTCCTGTAGAATGAAACTGATATGTGGATATTAGAGAAACTAGGGACTCTATTCCTACCTTGGAACAGCACTTAGGGGAAGAAGCACTTGAGCATCTAAGGGACCAAGTGAAGTAGGGAAAACTGTATGTTTGAAATAAAAATGTAGGACTGAAAAGTATCAAAAGTTATGTAGGAGAACATTTTCTGAGAGTCAGTTCTCATTGGAATGATAAAGTTATTCTGAAAGCCATACATGAGAGAATATATTTTAAATTAAATATCTTGAGATGAGATCCATTTATTTCTTTAAAGAAATCCTTTTTGGAGAGCAGAAAAAGTAGTGCCTTGATATATAGGAAACTCCAATCCATAGTGCCCATTATCATAATTATCAGCAGTAATGACAAAGATCTCATTTATTAATCAACATATATCAATAGTGTTAGACTGTGTACCAGGCAGAGAATTTATAAAGGGTCAACTGGTCAGAAGGGTAGTTTCCTGGAGGCACAGGAAGCTTTTTTTTTGTTTTAATTAATTAATTAATTAATTTATTTATTTTCAAGGTAACAATAGATATTTTTTTAACATCTTTATTAGAGTATAATTGCTTTACAGTGGTGTGTTAGTTTCTGCTTTATAACAAAGTGAGTCAGTGATACATATACATATGTTTCCATATCTCTTCCCTCTTGCATCTCCCTCCCTCCCACCCTCCCTATCCCACACCTCTAGGAGGTCACAAACCTGATCTCCCTGTGCTATGCGGCTGCTTCCCACTAGCTATGTATTTTACGTTTGGTAGTGTATATATGTCCATGCCACTCTCATACTGTGTCACAGCTTACCCTTTCCCCTCCCCATATCCTCAAGTCCATTCTCTAGTAGGTCTGTGTCTTTATTTCCGTCTTGCCCCTAGGTTATTCATGACCTTTTTTCTTTTTTCTTCTTTTTAGATTCCATATATATGTGTTAGCATACGGTATTTCTTTTTCTTTTTCTGACTTACTTCATTCTGTATAACAAACTCTAGGCCCATCCACCTTACTACAAATAACTCAATTTCGTTTCTTTTTATGGCTGAGTAATATTCCATTGTATATATATATATACCACAACTTCTTTATCCATTAATCTGTTGATGGACACTTAGGTTGCTTCCATGTCCTGGTTATTGTAAATAGAGCTGCAATGAACATTTTGGTACATGCCTCTTTCTGAATTCTGGTTTTCTCAGGATATATGCCCAGTAGTGGGATTGCTGGGTCGCATGGTATTTTTTTTTAATTGCACACATGTCTATAAACCTAATAAATATATTCTTTCTTTCTTGATTTTTTTATACAGCAGGTTCTTATTAGTCATCAATTTTATACACATCAGTGTATACATGTCAATCTCAATCGCCCAATTCATCACACCACCACCACCACCCCCTGTGGCTTTCCCCACTTGGAGTCCATACGTTTGATCTCTACATCTGTGTCTCAATTTCTGCCCTGCAAACCCGTTCACTGGTACCACTTTTTAAGGTTCCACATATATGCATTAATATACGATATTTGTTTTTCTCTTTCTGACTTACTTCACTCTGTATGACAGTCTCTAGATCCATCAACATCTCAACAAATGACCCAATTTCATTTCTTTTTATGGCTGAGTAATATTTCATTGTATATATGTACCACATCTTCTTTATTGATTCATCTGTCGATGGGCATGTAGTTTGCTTCCATGACCTGGCTATTGTAAACAGTGCTGCAGTGAACATTGGGGTGCATGTGTCTTTTTGAATTGTGGTTTTCTCTGGGTATACGCCCTGTAGTGGGATTGCTGGATCATATGGTAGTTCTATTTTTAGTTTTTTTAAGGAACCTCCATATTGTTCTCCATAGTGGCTGTATCAGTCTACATTCCCACCAACAGTGCAAGAGGGTTCCCTTTTCTCCACACCCTCTCCAGCATTTGTTGTTTGTATATTTTCTTTTTTTTTTTTTTTCTTTTTGCTGTACGCGGGCCTCTCACTGCTGTGGCCTCTCCCGTTGCGGAGCACAGGCTCCGGACACACAGGCTCCGCGGCCATGGCTCGCGGGCCCAGCCGCTGCGTGGCATGTGGGATCTTCCGGGATAGGGGCACGAACCCGTGTCCCCTGCATCGGCAGGCGGACTCTCAACCACTGCGCCACCAGGGAAGCCCTGTTTGTATATTTTCTGATGATGCTCATTCTAACTGGTGTGAGGTGATACCTCTTTGTAGTTTTGATTTGCATTTCTCTAATAATTAGTGATGTTGAGCAGCTTTTTATGTGCTTCTTGGCCATCTGTATGTCTTCATTGGAGAAATGTCTATTTAGGTCTTCTGCCCATTTTTGGATTGGGTTGTTTGTTTTTTTAATATTGAGCTGCATGAGCTGTTTATATATTTTGGAGGTTAATCCTTTGTCCGCTGATTCATTTGCAAATAATTTCTCCCATTCTGAAGGTTGTCTTTTCATCTTGTTTATGGTTTCCTTTGCTGTGCAAAATCTTTGAAGTTTCATTAGGTCCCATTTGTTTATTTTTATATTTATTTCCATTACTCTAGGAGTTGGATCAAAAAAAAGATCTTGCTGTGATTTATGTCAAAGAGTGTTCTTCCTATGTTTTCCTCTAAGAGTTTTATAGTGTCCGGACTTACATTTAGGTCTCTAATCCATTTTGAGTTTATTTTTGTGTATGGTGTCAGGGAGTGTCCTAATTTCATTCTTTTACATGTAGCTCCCCAGTTTTCCCAGCACCATTTATTGAAGAGACAGTCTTTTCTCCATTGTATATCCTTGCTTCCTTGGTCATAGATTAGTTGACCATAAGTGTATGGGTTTACCTCTGGGTTTTCTATCTTGTTCCATTGATCTATGTTTCTGGTTTTGTGCCAGTACCATATTGTCTTGAATACTGTAGCTTTGTAGTATAGTCTGAAGTCAGGGAGTCTGATTCCTCCAGCTCCGTTTTTTTCCCTCAAGACTGCTTTGGCTATTCAGGGTCTTTTGTGTCTCCATACAAATTTTAAGACTTTTTGTTCTAGTTCCATAAAAAATGCCATTTATAATTTGATAGAGATTGCACTGAATCTGTAGGTTGCTTTGGGTAGTATATTCATTTTCTCAATGTTGATTCTTCCAATCCAAGAACATGATATATCTCTCCATCTGTTGGTATCATCTTTAATTTCTTTCATCAGTGTGTTAGAGTTTTCTGCATACAGGTCTTTTGTCTCCCTAAGTAGGTTTATTCCTAGGTATTTTATTCCTTTTGTTGCATTGGTAAATGGGAGTGTTTTCTGAATTTCTCTTTCATATTTTTCATCATTAGTGTATAGGAATGCAAGAGATTTCTGTGCATTAATTTGTATCCTGCTACTTTACCAAATTCATTGATTAGCTCTAGTAGATTTCTGGTGGCATCTTTAGGATTCTCTATGTATAATATCATGTTATCTGCAAACAGTGACAGCTTTACTTCTTTTTTTTCCAATTTGTATTCCTTTTCTTCTCTGATATCGTGGCTAGGACTTACAAAACTATGTTGAATAATAGCCATGACAGTGGGCAGCCTTGTCTTGTTCCTGATCTTAGTGGAAATGGTTTCAGTTTTTCACCATTGAGAATGATGTTTGCTGTGGGTTTGTCATATATAGCCTTTATTATGTTGAGGTAGGTTCCCTCTATGTCCACTTTGTGGAGAGTTTTTATCATAAATTGGTGTTGAATTTTGTCAAAAGCTTTTTCTGCATCTATTGAGATGACCATGTGGTTTTTATTCTTCAATTTGTTAATATGGTGCATCACATTGATTGATTTGTGTATATGGAAGAATCCTTGCATCCCTGGAATAAATCGCACTTGATCATGGTGTATAATCCTTTTAATGCCTTGATGGATTCCGTTTGCTAGTATTTTGTTGAGGATTTTTGCATCCATATTCATCAGTGATACAGGTCTGTAATTTTTTTTTCTTTTGTAGTATCTTTGTCTGGTTTTGGTATCAGAATGATGGTAGCCTTATAGAATGAGTTTGGGAGTGTTCCTTCCTCTGCAATTTTTTGGAAGAGTTTGAGGAGCATGGGTGTTAGCTCTTCTCTAAATGTTTGATAGAATTCACCTGTGAAGCCATCTGGTCCTGGAATTTTGTGTGTTGGAAGATATTTAATCACAGTTTCAATTTCATTACTTGTGATTGGTCTGTTCATTTTTCTATTTCTTCCTGGTTCAGTCTTGGAAAGTTATACCTTTCTAAGGATTTGTCGATTTCTTCTAGGTTGTCCATTTTATTGGTATAGAGTTGCTTGTAGTAGTCTCTTAAGATGCTTTGTATTTCTGTAGTGTCTGTTGTAACTTCTCCTTTTTCATTTCTAATTTTATTGATTTGAGTCCTCTCCCACTTTTTCTTGATGAGTCTGGGTAATAGTTTATCAATTTTGTTTATCTTCTCAAAGAACCAGCTTTTAGTTTTTTTAATCTTTGCTATTGTTTTCTTTGTTTCTATTTCATTTATTTCTGCTCTGATCTTTATAATTTCTTTCCTTCTGCTAACTTTGGGTTTCATTTGTTCTTCTTTCACTAGATCATTTAGGTGTAAGGTTAGATTATTTATTCGAGATTTTTCTTGTTTCTTGAAGTAGGCTTTTATTGTTATAACTTCCCTCTTAGAACTGCTTTTGCTGCATCCCATAGGTTTTGGATTGTCGTGTTTTCACTGTCATTTGTCTTTAGGTATTTTTTGATTTCCTCTTTGATTTCTTCTGTGATCTCTTGCTTATTTAGTAACATAGTGTTTAGCTTCCAAGTGTTTTTGTTTTTTTACATTTTTTCCCCTGTAATTCATTTCTAATCTCATAGCATTGTGGTCAGAAAAGATGCTTGATATGATTTCAATTTTCTTAAATTTACTGAGGCTTGATTTGTGTCCCAAGATGTGATCTATCCTGGAGAATGTTCCATGCTCACTTGAGAAGAAAGTGTAATATGTTGTTTTTAGATGGAATGTCCTATAAGTATAAATTAAATCTATCTGGTCTATTGTGTCATTTAAAGCTTCTGTTTCCTTATTTATTTTCATTTAGGATGATCTGTCCATTGGTGTACGTGAGGTGTTAAAGTCCCCCACTATTATTTTGTTACTGTTGATTTCCTCTTTTAGAGCTGTTAGCAGTTGCCTTATATATTGACATGCTCCTATGTTGGGTGCATATATATTTATAATTGTTATGTCTTCTTCTTGGATTGATCCCTTTATCATCATGTAGTGTCCTTCCTTGTCTCTTGTAACATTCTTTATTTTAAAGTCTATTTTATGTGATATGTGTATTGCTACTCCAGCTTTCTTTTGATTTCCATTTGCATGGAATATCTTTTTCGATCCCCTCATTTTCAAGCTGTATGTGTCCCTAGGTCTGAAGTTGGTCTCTTGTAGACAGCATATAGATGGATCTTATTTTTGTATCCATTCAGCAAGCCTGTGTCTTTTGGTTGGAGCATTTAATCCATTCATGTTAAAGGTAATTATCGATATGTATGTTCCTATGACCATTTTCTTAATTGTTTTGGGTTTGTTTTTGTAGGTCCTTTTCTTCTCTTGTGTTTCCCATTTAGAGAAGTTCCTTTAACATTTGTTTTAGAGCTGGTTTGGTGGTGCTGAATTCTCTTAGCTTTTGCTTGTCTGTAAAGCTTTTGATTTCTCCATCGAGATCCTTGCTGGGTAGAGTAAACTTTGTTGTAGGTTATTCCCCTTCATCACTTTAAGTATATCATGCCACTCCCTTCTGGCTTGTAGGGTTTCTGCTGAGAAATCAGCTGTTGACCTCATGGGAGTTCCCTTGTATGGTATTTGTCATTTTTCCCTTGCTGCTTTCAATAATTTTTCTTTGTCTTTAATTTTTAGCAATTTGATTTCTGTGTGTCTTGGCATGTTTCTACTTGAATTTATCCTGTATGGGACTCTCTGTGCTTCCTGGACTTTGGTGGCTATTTCCTTTCCCATGTTAGGGAAGTTTTCTACTATAATCTCTTCAAATATTTTCTGTGGTCTTTTCTCTCTCTCTCTTCTCCTTCTGGGACCCCTATAATGCAAATGTTGTTGTGTTTAATGTTGTCCCAGAGGTCTCTTAGTCTGTCTCAATTTCTTTTCATTCTTTTTTCTTTATTCTGTTCCACAGCAGTGAATTCCACCATTCTGTCTTCCAGGTCACTTATCCGTTCTTCCGCCTCAATTATTCTGCTATTAATTCCTTCTAGTGTAGTTTTCGTTTCAGTTATTGTATTGTTCATTTCTGTTTGTTTGTTCTTTAATTCTTCTAGGTCTTTGTTAGTCATTTCTTGCATCTTCTGGATCTTTTCCTCCATTGTTTTACTGAGGTCCTGGATCATCTTCACTATCATTATTCTGAATTCTTTTTCTGGAAGGTTGCCTATCTCCACTCCATTTAGTTGTTTTTCTGGGGTTTTATCTTGTTCCTTCATCTGGTACATAGCCCTCTGCCTTTTCATCTTGTCTATCTTTCTGTGAATGTGGTTTTTGTTCCACAGGCTGCAGGGTTGTAGTTCTTCTTTTTTCTGCTGTCTGTCCTCTGGTGGATGAGGCTATCTAAGAGGTTGTGTAGGTTTCTTGTGGGAGGGACTGGTGATGGGTAGAGCTGGGTGTTGCTATGGTGGGCAGAGCTTAGTAAAACTTTAATCCACCTGACTGCTAATGGGTGGGTCTCAGTTCCCTCCCTGTTGTTTGTTTGGTCTCAGGCAACCCAGCAGTGGAGCCTACCTGGGCTCTTTGGAAGGGCTAGTGGAAGACTCTGGGAGTGCTCATGCCATGGAGTACTTCTCAGAGCTTCTGTTGCCAGTGTTCTTGTCCCCACGGTGAGCCACAGCCACCTCCCACCTCTGCAGGAGACCCTCCAACACTAGCAGGTAGGTTTGGTTCAGTCTCCCCTGGGGTCACTGCTCCTTCCCCTGGGTCCCAATGTGCACAATACTTTGTGTGTGCCCTCAAAGAGTGGAGTCTGTGTTTCCCCCAGTCCTGTCAAAGTCCTGTAATCAAATTCCACTAGCTTTCCAAGTCTGATTCTCTAGTAACTCCTTCTCCCATTGCTGGACCCCCAGGTTGGTAAGCCTGACATGGGTCTCAGAACCTTCGCTCCAGTAGGTGGACTTCTGTGGTATACGTGTTCTCCAGTCTGTGAGTCACTCACCCAGCAGTTATGGTATTTGATTTTGCTGTGATTGTGCCCCTCCTACCATCTCATTGTGGCTTCTCCTTTGTCTTTGGATGTGGGGTATCTTTTTTGGTGAGTTCCAGTGTCTTTCTGTCAATGATTGTCCAGCAGCTAGTTGTGATTCTGGTGTTCTCACAAGAGGGAGTGAGAGCACATCCTTCTACTCTGCCATCTTTGTTCAGGCTCCTCTTTGTCCCCACAGGAAACTTTTATATAAAAGACATACAATGAAACACTCAGTCTAACTTGAGTTTCCTAACATGATGCTCTGTTTCAAACTTTAGTCTAATTTTACCCTTTTGACACTGGTGGTGTGCTTAGAGAGAATAGGAAATTTAACTTTCAGAGTCTTTCCATTCTTACTTGAAAATGTTTGTACCAACCAGGATGGAGGTGTGCCAATTAGCACAGTATGTTTGAAGTGTGTGCACTGGTTCTTTTTCGCTAACAGGAGACCAAAAATTTGCAATTTAGTGTTTACGAATATTGCCATATAGGAAATACCCACATCATAAACTCTAAGCAATATTATAAAAGTGGCAAGAGAAACAAAATCCTAGAGTCTACATAATCATATTTCTGCATGTTTTTAACATTAATTTATGCAGAAGATATCAATTTGTAATAACTTGAGTAAGATGTTGGGGCAAAAGCCATATGTTTCTTGGCCAAATATAATATAATAAGTCTTAGTGATTCAATTAAGCTACATAACAGATGACATATTCCATGGTTTAATTTTTCAATTCTGCATCATATTTTTGGAAATTTGTTACCATATCTAGCTGAATCAGATGTGTATCACCTGCTTAACTTTTGCAATCAATTATCTTAAAAATTATTCCACATTTGTGTATCTTGGAGATTCAGAAGTTATCTTTCAACAACACTTTACTTTTATTAGGTGTACATTGTAGTCATAACATTATTATAATCTTTGCCCTATCTGAACACAAATTATTTCTGAGAAAACAGTGGATTGAGGAATCTTTTTATTCTAATATTTGGAAAATAGTTTCTTGTAAATATAGAAACTACAAGTGACACAAGTGCAAGATAATACTACACAGATATAGAAAAAATATGGCTGAAAAATGGCAGGAGATTTTTTTTTAAAGCAGTCATACATACTTCATAAAAAACACATAAAATTTGATCAGTTAAAGCTGTACAAATATATGAGACCAGGAAATTATTAATAAAAGCAATAGCAGGTAAAAATCTAGAAAATAATCTTTGTTCTCTCATGATACCTGACTTCCAAATGTATCAATACAAAGCCTCAAGTAGCAGGGATGCTTTTTAATTGGAGTGTTCACCCATTGATTCATTGGCTTTGGTGTAAGTACATGTGGCATTCAGAGTATTGTTTGGAAAAGGCATTAATTATGGTCTCCGACTTTTATTAAATACTCGCGCATTATTTCATTTGATCCTTGCAACAGTCATATGTATAGGGCTATTAGAATATCAATTCAGGGTGGGGAGTCTCACATATTTTTTTAAGAAACTTAAAGGAAATTACCAAAGAAATAATAAAAGAACATTTCCAGAACTTAAAACATGAGTTTTCACATAGAAAGTGTCCCATAGTACAAAAGGTAAACTGTAAAATATTAAATCACATCACTGTGAAGTTTTTAACATTAGGCATAAAATAAAAGACCCCCAAATAAAAGCAATACTTGTCTCAGGCAAAGGATCAAGTATCAAAAACAAATAAGAATCTTTAACTTCAGTAGGAGATGGTAGAGCAATATCTATATATTCTGCAATAAAATTTTTTTAAATCTTGAATTCTACACCCAAAGTCATTACTAATGGTGAAGTAGAACAAAAGAAAGTTAAAATTTATACTTCAAAAAGTACTCCATTCAGGCAAGGGAACAGACTCAAAATTAGGAACCGAGGAAACATACCCAAGCCATGAAAGTGTTGAGAGAAGTTCCTAGGTTGATGGCTTTGGGACAGCATAGAATTCAGATTGAAAAAGAAATAAGAAATGTTCCAGAAAAAAGATATTTAGTGGGGGAAATGGAGCTGATTCATGCAAAAGAGTAAAGTTCTCATTAAAAGTCTGATGTGTAAGGAAGTTGTTTCTGACAGATAAGTGATAAAGCCTATAGAACTGATAAAGCAGTCAAGGCATTTGGAAATATTTCATATTTGAAAACAGATATTAAAAATCTACTGGAATAGATGGAGAAAGAATATCAATCACAATATATACAAACAAGTAGATGAAACACAAGCAACTTGTAGCTTCTGGATGTTATGTTCACTGTATATGTTCACAAATGAAATGTAACACAAAACTACTGGATTTAACGGTGAACGACATTTGCATAATCATAACAATATAAAATCTGTCTGAATTGATTAAATATTACGAATAAGTGACAGTATAGAGGGAAAGTGAAGGGAGATAATGATGCAAAAGAGTTTAATCCTTCTCTACCTTAACAGGAAGACAATTGGTGAATCTATAAATAGTAGTACAAATGTACTAGTCTAAAAGGTATAAAGAGTGAAAACAAGGAGTTGCAAGTATTGGCCTTTGAAAAAGAGAAATAGGGATAGAGATGGGTGGTACTAAAACTATCAGCACCCTCTATTGTTGTATTTAAATTACACACCATGTAACAACTGGAGAATTAGCCAAAGTGCTCATCTTTTATAAAGTCTTTGTTCCAAAATTCATTCTAGCAGATGAATTTCAATAATTTTGCCATCCAGTGTGCATTATGGTCTTAATAATAGCTAGCTTGCTAAATAGTTAGATAATATTTGAGGCTTAATCTTTTCTGTAAAATTTTAGTAGTATAACTGCATCATTCAGTACCATATAGACATTATAGTACCATGGTAACCACCCCCTCCACACGCACACATACACACACACAAAATTTATAGTGTCACTTGCTATCATGCATTTTCTGCATTGATAGGAAGCTTGCTTTCAGAAATAGAATGTCATTTTATCCTACATAATGTGTAAGATATGGTTAAGAATCATTGAAATCATTTTTTTAGTCTGAATTTTGTATTATGTTCCTTTCAAATTTCCTGATAAATTTTTCTGTTATATTTCTATCTCAAAGTGAATAATGTTAATGACTTTTAATGACCTGTGTCTGTAATGTAAAATGTCAAGTTCTTTGGAATAGATCAAATTATTGGTTACTTCCATTACACTTTAATTTGGACAGTTTATATTTCATTTGCAATTTTAGGTGCATGTGGATGGTTGTTGCTGTAGGGTTTGTGTTAAGGTCACCCAAATTAAACACATTCATTTAATAAAAGTCTTGTATTATCACTGCTCACACACACATATTAACTCTATTGGCCTCAATAACTTCTTCAGCTTCTCTGTAATTGTTAAAAAGCTTATCCTGCTGACAGCATAGAGATTTCTAATCCTTGCTTTGCATTAAATCTATAGTATTTTGACTTTTAGTGGCAAGGAAACCTTACCTGCCAGAAATCATTCTTCCATGTGTACCATGTAAAATCTTATTCATATCAAACTTGATTTGCCCTTCATGAGTCATGTTTTGTGTATGTATTTAAAGATGATGAGCAGAGGGAAGAACACTCCTCAACTCATTCTACGAGGCCACCATCACCCTGATACCAAAACTAGACAAAAATGTCACAAAGAAAGAAAACTACAGGCCAATATCACTGATGAACATAGATGCAAAAATCCTCAACAAAATACTAGCAAACAGAATCCAACAGCACATTAAAAGGATTATACACCATGATCAAGTGGGGTTTATCCCAGGAATGCAAGGATTCTTCAGTATATGCAAATCAATCAATGTGATACACCACATTAACAAACTGAAGGGTAAAAACCATATGATCATCTCAATAGATGCAGAAAAAGCTTTCGACAAACTTCAACATCATTTATGATAAAAACTCTCCATAAAGTAGGCATGAGGGAACTTACCTCAGCATACTAAAGGCCATACATGACAAACCCACAGCCAACATCGTTTGCAATGTTGAAAAACTGAAACCATTTCCACTAAGATCAGGAACGAGACAAGGTTGTCCACTCTCACCACTATTATTCAACATAGTTTTGGAACTACTAGCCTTGGCAATCAGAGAAGAAAAAGAAATAAAAGGAATACAAATTGGAAAAGAAGAAGTAAAGCTGTCACTGTTTGCAGATAACATGATACTATACATAGAGAATCCTAAAGACCCTGCCAGAAAACTACTAGAGCTAATCAATGAATTTGGTAAAGTAGCAGGATACAAAATTAAAGCACAGAAATCTCTTGCATTCCTATACACTAATGATGAAAAATCTGAAAGAGAAATTAAGGAAACACTCCCATTTACCATTGCAACAAAAATAATAAAATACCTAGGAGTAAACCTACCCAAGAAGACAAAAGACCTGTATGCAGAAAATTATAAGACACTGATGAAAGAAGTTAAAGATGATACAAATAGTTGGAGAGATATACCATGTTCTTGGATTGGAAGAATCAACATTGTGAAAATGAGTATATGACCCAAAGCAATCTACAGATTCAATAAAATCCCTATCAATCTACCAATGGCATTTTCCACAGAACTAGAACAAAAAATTTCACAGTTTGTATGGAAACACAAAAGACCCCAAATAACCAAAACAATCTTGAGAGAGAAGAACAGAGCTGGAGGAATCAGGCTCCTGGTCTTCAGACTATACTACGAAGCTACAGTAATCAAGACAGTATGGTGTTGGCACAAAAACAGTAATATAGATCAACAGAACAGGGTAGAAAACCCAGAGATAAACCCATGTACATATAGTCACCTTATTTTTGATAAAGGAAACAAAATATACAATGGAGAAAAAACAGCCTCTTCAACAAGTGGTGCTGGGAAAACTGGACAGCTTCATGTTAAAGAATGAAATTAGAATACTGCCTGACACCACACACAAAAATAAACTCAAAATGTATTAAAGACCTAAATGTAAGGCCAGACAATATAAAACACTTAGAGGAAAACATAGGCAGAACACTCTATGACATAAATCACAGCAAGATCCTTTTTGACCTACCTCCTACAGAAATGGAAATAGAAACAAAAATAAACAAATGGGAGCTAATGAAACTTAAAAGCTTTTGCACAGCAAAGGAAACCATAAACAAGACGAAAAGACAGCCCTCAGAATGGGAGAAAATATTTGCGAAGGAAACAACTGACAAAGTATTAATCTCCAAAATTTACAAGCAGCTCATGCAGCTCAATAACAAAAAAACAAACAACCCAATCCAAAAATGGGCAGAAGACCTAAATAGGCATTCCTCCAAAGAAGATATACAGATCACCAATAAACACATGGAAGGATGCTCAACATCACTAATCATTAGAGAAATGCAAATCAAAACTACAATGAGGTATCACCTCACACCAGTCAGAATGGCCATCATCAAAAAATCTATAAATAATAAATGCTGGAGAGGGTGTGGAGAAAAGGGAACCCTCTTGCACTGTTGCTGGGAATGTAAATTGATACAGCCACTATGTAGAACAGTATGGAGGTTCCTTAAAAACCTAAAAATATAACTACCATATGACCCAGCAATCCTGCTACTGGGCATATACCCTGAGAAAACCATAATTCAAAAAGAGTCATGTACCACAATATTCATTGCCACACTACTTACAATAGCCAATACATGGAAGCAACCTAAGTGTCCATTGACAGATGAATGGATAAAGAACATGTGGTACATATATACAATGGAATATTACTCAGCCCTAAAAAGAAATGAAATTGAGTATTTTTAGTGAGGTGGATGGACCTAGAGTCTGCCATACAGAGTGTAGTAAGTAAGAAAGAGAAAAACAAATACTCTATGCAAACACATGTATATGGAATCTAAAAAAAAAAAGAAAAGAAAAATTGGTTCTGAAGAACCTAGGGGCAGGACAGGAATAAAGATGCAGACAAGGAAGGGTAAGCTGGGATGAAGTGAGAGAGTGGCATAGACATATATACACTACCAAATGTAAAATAGATAGCTAGTGGGAAGTAGCTGCATAGCACCGGGAGATCAGCTCGGTGTTTTGTGACCACCTACAGAGGTGGGATAGGGAGGATGGGAGGGAGATGCAAGAGGGAGGAGATATGCCGACATATGTATATGTAAAGCTGATTCACTTTGTTTTAAAGAAGAAACTAACACACCATTGTAAAGCAATTATACTCCAATAAAGATGTTAAAAAAATAATAAAAAAACAATAAAGATGATGAAACTCAGAGTGGTGTACAACCATTGCAATGTCACGTAAAAATACTGGTATGTATGTCCATAATTTCATTGCATCATTCCGTCACTACTGCCACCACCATCCTAGGCAAATCTGCCATTGCTCCTCATTGGACTACCACAACAAATTTCTCACTGTTTTATGGAAACCTAGAGACAGCTTCTGCGTGTGCTGTTCCCTGTGCTCAGAAACTCTTCCTTTCCTTTTCCACCTGGTCAGGTCTGACTTACTGTTCTCATCTCAACTTAGGGGTCATCTCCTATTCTCCCTGGCTTGGTAAAACACTTCTAGTACATGATCTCTTGCTGTTTACTATTTTGCAATTTCCTTGTCCTAAGAACATTTTGTCAATTTTAACAAAGGTCTGTATACTCCATGTTTGCAGGGATTCGTTTGTGTTTACTCACCACATAAAGTTAATATATATTCATTGAATCAATGATTGATAGTTTAGTTTAATAATTACATTATAATTGATAATATGGGTCTTGGTTCTTAATTTAGTTACAGTGCGGCATTGTTTTAACTTACTATTGTAGGCAAATAAATTTATTTTTTTCTAATATCCAGACAAAATAAGCATGTATTTCAAACTCAGACCTTATGCATCTCCTTTATTTTTGTCATCCCCCTAATATCCTACACTACATGATGTTCATTAAAACTTTTCTAGTTAAGAGGTAAGCGTCCTGAAAACATAACTGGAATACATCAGTTTTGTCTTCAAAGAAGACCAAGCTGTGACCTTGACAACCATTCAAAGCACTAGCCACTCCCCTCCAGACCTGAACATACTGTGATCAAGGAGCAAGGTAGGGTTTTTATAATGGGCCAGAAATAAATAGATGATTGAATTATTGCCATTCAGCAACTAGCCACTGAGCGAGCACTGCAGTATCTTCTGTGAGGATAAAGAAATGAATCAGAATAGATATCTTCTCTTCACAAAACTTACAGCTTTGTGGAATAAGCGAGATTCATAAAAATTAGAATATACATTAGCAAGTGATATACATGTCCTGTTATCTGAGAACCAGATGTTAATGTTTTTACTTCTCCTTTCTGAAAATTTTCTTTTAGCAAAAATTACATTTCCGGTTTCAGAAGTTTAGGGACTCTTCCAGGCTAAAAATAAGATACTAATATATGCCTCCCCTAAAACTCATCCCACCCTCTACATTCTACATTCCGGAATATTGTCAATCTTCTCTGTGTCTATGAATCCCCTGTATCTTCAAATTAAAATTGATTGCTCTCATGAAATGGTGTCTGCTCACTGTTTTACATTAATAAATGAATGATATATTCTTTTAATTGCGTTTGACAATGTGAATTTTATAAAATAACTTCTCTCCTCCCCTTCATAATCCTTTTTTATATGTTTTCAGGGTAAATGCTGGAGGGGCTCCAATTTTGAAGTGTTGAATTATCAAGTAAAATCATAAGAGCAATTTATAAAAGAGATAGCTGGAAATTAAAATACAACGACTGCTTAAGGTAAAATTCGTGGGGGAACTCTCTTGTCACCGCCCTGAGACCCTGCAGAACAGATGGAACTGACTCTTCTGCTTCTGTGTAGGTACCTGCTGTTTAATTACACCATAATTAATTAAAGGAAAGACTCCTGTGTGGTTTCAGTAGTAGTGAGCAGGAGGGCAGTCAGAAAGAAACACTTGAATTCAAAGTAATTCAAGATTAAAACTAATAAGCTCAGGGGGCTTCCCTGGTGGCACAGTGGTTGAGAGTCCGCCTGCCGATGCAGGGGATACGGGTTCGTGCCCCGGTCCGGGAGGATCCCACATACCACGGAGCGGCTGGGCCCGTGAGCCATGGCCGCTGAGCCTGCGTGTCCGGAGCCTGTGCTCCGCAACGGGAGAGACCACAACAGTGAGAGGCCCGCGTAAAGCAAAAAAAAAAACAAAAAAAACAAAAAAACAAAACTAATAAGCTCAGGAAAGCAATTACTATTTACTCATTGTGGTCATTTTCCAAAAGCAATTATTACAGCAACAAATAGACTCCCTCAGTACCCGCCCCCAAATACATAGTATGTTCTTTTTTCAATAACTAAACTTCATGAGTATCTTACTAGTGTTTTATGGTTCACTAATAAATATTTAGAAACTATATGAAGACTTTTAAGACTATAGCAACCACATAAAGTTAAATCTCAATATGTATTTCTTTAGTGGTTATTTCTTTTAAAAAACCGTTACAATCTTTGCTTTGAGAAACTTGTTCAGAAAATACTACTTCCAGTCTTGAGGTTTTACCCAGTTATCTTCTCAGCTGACTGCTTCTAAAAATGGCGGGTAAATATAATGGTAACATACCCAGACGAATGGGATGGTAATGGAGCGGCATCATACAAATTTAGGTGTACAGTAACAATTCCTGGCCTTGCCATCTGCATTCTGTCCATGTGTGTTTGCATGTGTATGCACACTTGTTTTTCTGGCTTTCTGATTTTTCCTTTTTTTTTTTTTTTTTTTTGCCATACGCAGGCCTGTCACTGTTGTGGCCTCTCCTGTTGCGGAGAACAGGCTCCGGATGTGCAGGCTCAGCAGCC
The DNA here is from genome assembly GCF_964165515.1 of Mesoplodon bidens. Taxonomy (NCBI): domain Eukaryota; kingdom Metazoa; phylum Chordata; class Mammalia; order Artiodactyla; family Ziphiidae; genus Mesoplodon; species Mesoplodon bidens. The sequence goes on from NC_138176.1 coordinate 71,517,749, forward strand.
ATGGCTCACGGGCCCAGCCGCTCTGCGGCATGTGGGATCCTCTCGGACTGGGGCATGAACCTGTGTCCCCTGCATCGGCAGGTGGACTCTCAATCACTGCACCACTCTGATTTTTCCTTCTTGACCACAGTTGTCACTGGAGTGTTGCAAAACTTTTGGCTTAACTGTATGAAGAAAGATGGAAAGGCACCTTTTGTAGAAAACCAATCAACAGGTAAAAAGAACACATTAGATAGGGCTGTGTAGATGTTTATTCATTTGTTTGATGTGTCATCAGTGGATACAGCAATCCATGAGTCCAAGAGACATTTGCTAAAATGAGTCTTGTATCCATCAACTTTCTTTACAAGTGGCTTGGAAAATTAATATATTTATTTGTTTTATTATTTCCTTATTGATTGAGGAGACTTCATAAAGTAGTAAGAAATCCAATTCCACACAGCTTCCAATGCAGTTGTAGGGCCTAAGTCAGTTTAGTAAGCTAGACAAAAACACTTACACCAGGTCTGCATCTACAGTAAGATTACAAGCAATAGATTTTAGTTTTCTTTATTACTTATAGTCTTATATTTGGGGGTTATAAAGCATAAAATTATTGAAACAAATACATTACTGCTGTAGGAAAATTATTTGAGATCACTCATTAATATTAATATGAGTTATTGGTACTATTAGTGATTTAGGTAGATGGAGCCTCAAGAGTTTCCTTCTGCTCCATATAGAAACCTGGAAGGAAGTTAAGCTTTTACATTAATGTGAATTTGAAACATTCAATATACAATCTCTTATTATAAGAAATATTAATCAAAAGTTACTTTCCCTGCCTATGAATATATTGCACATAGATTATTACTCAGAACCCCAGGATAACAGTTCACTACTCTATCAATTATATCCATATTTGGACACAATCTTGGCTGACCACTATATGGTATACTATATGATACACAGTTACAGAAAAAAGAAATTACCAGGTGAGTTATTTGTTAGCATTTTGATTAATCTTTTTAAAAAAATATGTCAAAAAAAAAATATGTCGCTTTTGAGACTTCCATGGTGGTCCAGTGGTAAAGAATCTGCCTTCCAAAGCAGGGGGCACAGGTTTGACCTTAGGGTGGGGAACTAAGATCCCACATGCCGCAGGGCAACTAAGCCCGCATGCCACAACTACTGAGCCCACGCGCTGCAATGAAGAGCCCACGTACCACAATGAAAAAGATCTCTCATGCCTCAAAAAAGATCATGCGTGCTGCAACTAAGGCCCAACACAGCCAAACAAATAAATAAAATAAATAATAAAATAAAATGAATAAATATTAAAAAAAATAAATTTAAAAAATATGTCTTTTTAAAACAGCTTTATTCAGATATAATTGGTATACAAAAAAAACGTTCACATCTTTAATGTACACAATGTGATGAATTTGGACTTATGCAAACACCATAAAATCATCACCATGATCTAGGTAATTGACATGTACATCTCCTTTAAGAGTTTCCTTGGGGCTTCCCTGGTGGCGCGGTGGTTGGGAGCCCGCCTGACGATGCAGGGGACACGGGTTCGTGCCCCGGTCCAGGAGGATCCCACATGCTGCGGAGCGGCTGGGCCCATGAGCCATGGCTGCTGGCCCTGTGCATCCGGAGCCTCTGCTCCACAGCGGGAGAGGCCACAATAGCAGGAGAGGCCCGCGTTCCACAAAAAAAAAAAAAAAAAAAAATTTCCTTGTGTTCCTTTGGTTGTTAACTATAGGTACAATGTTGCACAGCAGATCTCCAGAACTTATTCATCTTGTATAACTGGAATGTTACATCCATTGAACAGCAAGTTCTTATTTCTCCCTCCTTCCCTAAGTCCCTGGCCACCGCCATTCTAGTCTCTGCATCTATAAACTTAACTATTTTAGATACTGTATATAATTGGCATCATGTAGTATTTGTCCTTCTGTGACTGGCTTATTTCACTTAGCACAATGTCCTCCAGGTTCATCCATATTGTCACATATGGCAGGATCTCCTTCTTTTTTAAGGCTGAATAATATTCCATTGCATGTGTATACTACATTTTCTTATCCATTCACCTGTGATTACTTCTTAACTTCCTAACAGCTTGCTATTATTTTATGCTTTGTCTTTCGAAAGTGAAAAGGAGAAACAGCATATGTTGGAGAAAGTCACAAATGAGGAACAATAGAAAATAGTATATAATGTAATGCTAACTTGCTGATTAAAGTATTGATATTGATATGTCCAGATAATTGATCACCACATCCTTTGTCTCATAGAATGCTGTCAGTGATTTTTTAATTAATTATCTGTTTTGTTCTTATTAATGGAATTTTAAGCAAGAAGTATATAATGGTCTAGAAGGAGATCAGATTGACAACTGTTAGGATAAATACATTGGTGATGCAAAAATAATACGAGTGGAGAGAAAAAAATAGAGCTACTTAATTTTATCCCCCTCTTCCAGGCAAGATCCAAAAGTATATGAGTTTCTGAGGACACGTGTAACAATAATTTCAATATTAAAATATTTATACATTCTATGTTCCCCCCCCTTTTTTTAGAGCTCTGACAATTTTAATATCTTAACAAGATATCGAGGTACCTGCCCAGTCTCAGGCCATGCAGATTACTTTGCCTGATTTTTAAATGACAGCTTCATACCAACGAACACTGCCAATCATGCTTTCCTGGAGCTTTGTTGTTATGTGCAGAACCTCTGATGGTTTTATAATGCAAAGCTTCCAGGGTAAAAGTGATTAGGGTCTTTGTGCAGTTTTCTCCATGTACAGATACCTATTTGGCTGGTGGTTCATTTCTCTTTGAAAAAAGAAACACTTTTTAGAGGAAGTCCAATGGTTCTTTGGGCTGAAATATGTACAAAAAGGCTTTTTTTTTTTTTTTTTTTTTTTTTTTTTTTCTTTTTGCGGTATGCGGGCCTCTCACTCTTGTGGCCTCTCCCGTTGCGGAGCACAGGCTCCGGATGCGCAGGCCCAGCGGCCATGGCTCACGGGCCCAGCCGCTCCGCGGCATATAGGATCCTCCCAGACCGGGGCACGAACCCGTATCCCCTGCATCGGCAGGCGGACTCTCAACCACTGCGCCACCAGGGAGGCCCTAAAAAGGCTTTTTAAGTTATAGCATTTGCAGCTTCAAACTAAACTTGTGTACTAGTAAATCTGATTTCTCTGCAAAATTTGTATAACTACTGATCTCTAGATAATGTTCCCCAAATCAGGGATTCTCTCCTATCTTGGAGACAGTATTCTAAGAACTCTAGTTATGGGGGTGGGGGGGATTTGGTAGAGAAAGTGAGGGAAGTTGAGAGTCAGAGAAAGAAACAACCCAGAAAACAATAAACAGATCAAGAAGAAATTGTCTTTACACCTCCCTAAATCCTGTTCTTAATATCTTTTCTCTTATATCTGCTATTAACCAAGGCCAGAGTATCTTAAATACCTTTCATTATCAGCTCAGCATGGGCTGCTTCACCATGGTTTGAAGTGTTATACGATTTCTGAGCATAAACTGAGCTCTTCGAGTCTGACTTCAATGAATTTTTCATTTAATTTTTCCTTAGAAGACCACTCAGATGCTGCTGTTAGAACATAAGGGAGACCATATCGGAGACTGGTTGTCAATAGCTTTATTTCCCAATTCTGTTTTTAAAGTGCATTCTCATAATATATTCAAGTATTTCAGATTCAGTCAAATTGCTTCTTCTTTGTAGTAGTGAGAAAAATTATTAATTTATTCTCATGGGCACCATGCAAATTTATATGGGAGCTGGTGGACCATGGGGGAGAAAGGTTTGTAGATTAAAGAATTTTTTATTATGTCCCAATGTGGGTGTAAAGAGTGTACTAATTTGCCACCTCTACCCTTTCAAATTAATCTTTTTTTTCTGCCCCACTTAATTTTCCAGAGGGCTACCTTTTGAATTGTGTCACCCTGTTGGTTTCAACTAATGAGGAGGACTGGCAAGAGATTGGAGGGTGGAAGGAGAAAGGTATGGGGCTTTCCTCCCTGCACCTTTCCAACTTTAGAGCCTCACTTCTAGCAGTACGTGCATGCTTTCGTGACTATAGATCCTTCCGACCCAGACTCAAGCCCTCACTGTGTTCTAGGAATGCACTTTCTCCCATTGCCCCATCAGTACTAGAGGCAGCCTTTCTCCATTGTTTCTAATCTCTGCTTGCTCCAGCAGATTCAGTTGGCTTCCTGAATCCTGCCCAAATCTCTGTAAATTGTCCCTCATGATTGTCTCTTTCTTTGAACCACTTATTTTGGATTTGTTTTCTGTTGGAGCCTTGACTGATGATAATAACAGTAATATTAATACTAATATCTAGAACTTTCAGAATGCTTACCACATATTGGACATTATTCTAAATGTTTTAAATGTTCTATTTAATCGAATCATTTAACTATTCTTCTGGGATATGTATCACTTATCCCAGAAGATAAGTAATACTTATTATATGCATTTATAGAGATTAAATTGAGATTTGGAAACTACATTATTGCCCAAGGTCTCCCTTGCTAATTAGGGAGCATTAAGACTCTAAACCTAATCTGTTCAAGTCTGGAGCTCTTGCTTTTAACCTCTCTGCGGTGCTGCCTAAAATGTGAGACTTCTGAGACTGTGCTGGTGGTTTAGGAGCAACAAATCTATATCTTTGGCTGATGGTCAATAACCAGGTAAATAAGAAAAATAGAAGTAGTATCTAGTTCAGTTCCACAAATATCTGTTAAGTCATTACTATAGGTTCAAGGGCTTGAGAATGTAGAGATAAAAATGTTCTGCTTGCAGGTAGACTTTGCTTACTTGAGAGGAGTATCAGATACAATAAACTCATAAATTAAATAATATTTTACATGTGAAAATATAAATATTTACAATATAAAAAGGAAGAATATTGGGGCAGAATGGTGTGAATCTCTGGTGACCCTTTGGGATTTCATGTTCATTTAGTTGAAAGATGTGCACTGACCGTGGGGTTCCAGTGCTCCAAGGTGAACTGGGTTTACCCTGGGCATTTGTGGTGCTCATGCTCTCTTGCTGGAGGTCATAGCCAGATGATTACCTGTGTCAACAAGACACGCATTTCTTCCCTCTTCTAGCAATGACTTTGTTTATAGACTGAAGTTCTATGAGGACTAAACAGAATTTATAGAATTATAGAATTCAATTGGCTTACCTCCCAATTATACTCAGAGATAATAAGCAGTGGAATATCAAATAAAGGTTTATATTTTTTGAATCCTTTATTCTCTTTGCTGATGTTAAATTACTAAGACTTCAGTATATTAAAAGTACCACATTTTGTCTGATATAAAACTCATAGATTATAAGGTGCACCAGTATTTTTATACACCTTTAAAAAAGAAAAGGCAGTGTCATTAATCTGCAACGCAGTGTGTTCTTCTCGCTTAGAACTTGTATTTTATATTTATTGCAAGAGTTGTTTTAGAATTAAACATTTTTACACAATTAACAGTCCTGGAAATACATAATAGGAGAATGTAAACAAAATAATTTGGCTAAGGTATTTCCAATTTCTTTACATTAAGAGATTGACTTTTTTGAATCACCTTTTGACTGAGCTATCACTATCTGTATTTAGCTTCACAGATTTTGGAGTTGGGAACTTTTCTCATCTCTAAAATAACAACAATAATAGCTCCTCTTTCATGGGGTTGTTGCAATTCTTGAGTGAAATGAGACATGCAAAGTGGCTAGCATAGTGCCTGGTACATAATAAAAGCTCAATAAAATTATTATTTTGTTAGTGTTATTATATTCCTTTCAAGCAGCATCTAATACGTGGACTAAAAGTGGTGAAATAAAAAATCTGTTAAGAGGCAGAAAGTCATTCTATCTCACTATGCTCCACCTGAATGCTCTAGACTGTGAACTATTTTGGGATGACAGCTACAACGAAAGCCAGACCATCTGTTTGACCAGTGAAGTCAATAACTTCCCTCAATCTGAAATAGCTCCTTTGTAAAAAATGAGGATCATAAACACTTATCCTAGATCTACACTGTAGAACTGAGAGAAAGGTAACAAAGAAAAGTGAACACACTTTCTAGCCTTTGAACCAATATACAATGGTCTTCTATTACGAATATCAATTTCATAAATACTGGCTGACTGATTAAGTCTATTTTGAAAGAGAGGAAGACAGAATGTTGCATTCATTTTCCAGAAATACCATGCATTATTTTCCTGGAACCTCAAAATAAAGACTCAGGAGTGAAAATAGCAGGATTTTAATTTTTTCCCCAGCATCCTCCAGTTAAGTGCCAAACCTTGTCGTGTTCAAAATCATTTTTCTGGTATAACCTCTGTAATCATGGGGCAGTGCCTGTGGCAAAAAGCACCCTCTAAATTAAGATGCAAATCAGGAGGTTCTAAATAACAGCGAACAATATTCAGAGAGGCATTTGCATTGCAGCTCACAGTGCAGAGGATCTGAGGACAGCAACTGTGTGTCCTGACACTGTCAGTCCCATGAAGGTGTGAAGGCCATGTTCAGTCCCCTTGCACTCCGACCATTGATGGGTGTGCAAGTCTCATTTTGTATGTCTTACATGTTGAGTACACCTGAACGCAGGAGGCTGCCATGTACAAGCTCTGTAGTCTGTTTCTCATGTTTAAGCTATTGAAAATTTTCTTTTTTAAAAAAATTGGGGTATAGTTGTTTTACAATGTTGTGTTAGTTTCTACTGTACAGTGAAGTGGAGTTCCCTGTGCTATACAGCATGTTCTCATTAGGTATCTATTTTATACATATTAGTGTATATGTCAGTCCCAATCTCCCAATTCATCCTACCTCCTCTTTCCCCCCTTGGTGTCCATATGTTTGTTCTCTACTTCTGTGTCTCTATTTCTGCCTTGAAAACAGGTTCATCTGTACCATTTTTCTAGATTCCACATATATATGCTAATATATGATATTTGTTTTTCTCTTTCTGACTTACTTCACTCTGTATGACAGTCTCTAGGCCCATCCATATCTCTACAAATGACCCAAGTTTGTTCCTTTGTATGGCTGAATAATATTCCATTGTACATATGTGCCATGTCTTCTTTATCTGTTCATCTGTTGATGGGCATTTAGGTTGCTTCCGTGACCTGGCTATTGTAAATAGTGCTGCAATGAACATTGGAGTGCATGTGTCTTTTTGAGTTATGGTTTTCTCAGGGTATATGCCCAGTATTGGGATTGCTGTGTCATATGGTAATTCTATTTTTAGTTTTTTAAGGAACCTCCATACTGTTCTCCATAGTAGCTGTATCAATTTACATTCCCACCAATAATGCAAGACGGTTTCCTTTTCTCCACACCCTCTCCAGCATTTATTGTTTGTAGAGTTTTTGATGATGGCCATTCTGACCAGTGTGAGGTGATACCTCATTGTAGTTTTGATTTGCATTTCTCTAATGATTAGTGATGGTGAGCATCCTTTCATGTGTTTGTTGGTAATTTGTATATCTTCTTTGGAGAAATGTCTGTTTAGGTCTTCCACCCATTTTTGTGTTGGGTTGTTTGTTTTTTTGATATTACTCTGCATAAGCTGTTTGTGTATTTTGGAAATTAATCCTTTGTCTGTTGATTCATTTGCAAATATTTTCTCCCATTCTGAGGGTTGTCTTTTCATCTTGTTTATGATTTCATTTGCTGTGCAAAAGGTTTGAAGTTTCATTAGGTCCCATTTGTTTATTTTTGTTTTTATTTCCATTACTCTAGAAGGTGGGTCAAAAACTTTACTCCACCTTTCCAATTTTATCTTCAATAATTTTTGAGGCTTTTAATTTTTCCCTAGAGAATAAGTACTATTGTTTTCTCCTCCCCTGATTGCTTTGAGAAAGAAATGGTAAGATGTTACTTAAAGATTGGTGCAAAATTGAAGAAGCCAACTCTTCCCTCCTTTTTTTCCACCCATCCCTATTTCTCCCATTTCTATTATATTTAGGGTAATGACTAAATAAGTACATAAATAAAAATCCTGTACCCAACTAACACAGTTACTTCACAAGTATTTTACCAAGAAGACTTTCATTTTAAAATGAATACACAAACAGACAAGTGATGTGTAATATTTATTTTAGCCTCATCTGATTTGCTAAATTTAGAATACACTAATTCCTTTTAGGCCTCAGGCCATAAACACTAGTATTTCCTGTCATGAATAGTATATTCTCTTGCCCTGGAATGGGCATCTAAAAATACCCATTTCTCACAATGGATGGTTATGTGCAGAAATAGCCAAGAGTGTTTAAAAGTTTGCTGCAGAAATGAAGTGAATGCATGTGTCAGCCTCACAGTGGCACCTAAATATTTCCCTGAATTTCATCTCAGTGAAATAAAATTTCAAGGAAATCTCAGGTGATTTCAAAGATGCTGTAGGATATTTTTTTGGCCCTTTATTCTCTATATATCAATATAAAATTCTCTCCATTGAACTTTTCTTCTTTTGAAGTATGTTAACATCAGTGTATTTCCATTGAGGATAAAAAGAACTTTAAAAATTGCTGTATGACTTACTTTGGAGTTTACATCCTAATATAAACTCACAAGAAGAAATATAACACATTTATATTTACTCATAGGGAGCTTTTGAGTTAAAAAATATAACTCATTAGTCTTTTAATATCAGCAGCTCCTGCATGCCATCAGTATTTACAAACAATGTACATGTGTTTTTGTTTTTTTGTTTTTTTGTTTTTTTTTGCGGTACGCGGGCCTCTCACTGTTGTGGCCTCTCCCGTTGCAGAGCACAGGCTCCAGATGCGCAGGCTCAGCAGCCATGGCTCACGGGCCCAGCCGCTCCGTGGCATGTGGCATCTTCCCGGAACGGGGCACGAACCCACGTCCCCTGCATCGGCAGGCCGACTCTCAAACAATGCACCCTCAGGGAAGCCCACAATTCACATTTTAAAAAAGGTATTAGGATTGGTAAAGAAGGGGCAAAAAATTGGAAACTAAAATTTTAGGAGTAACTAAAGATTTCAAATCAATCAGATATATTCCTAAAACTTTGTGCATGAAATAAGTTAATGTTAGATATGTGACTGAATTTACAAAAATATTCTACTTCTTGTGAAATGATATCACTAACCAAATGATACAAGTAAATAACTCACATCTATAACTCCTGGATAAAAACCACTTATCAGATAAGTACAGCTTGTCTACTAAAATAAAATTATCACACTTTCTCTGTTCTTATGTCTTTAATATTTTTTATTCCATAATAAAATGGTTTTATTTTATTATTCCTTGTGGGGTTTTTTTTGCCCTGATCTTTTAAATATATATGTAATATCCCCTATTTTAGGTTTATCTGATTGTTAAGTTAGTCACTAGTGTCTTTAAACTGTTAATTATATATAGAGGTTTTATCATATTTAGGATCAATTTGGAGGGGCAATATATCTATCTGTAAAGGTGCTTTTGTGGATTGCCCTATAACAAGGGCTCATGAGATACATACCCCTGGTTTTCAAACTTATAAATTAATTTTTATCTTTTTTTCAATTGTAAATTCCTCCATCAGCATTTCACCCAAATAAGTTTAGCAAAATAGTTTTTTAAAAAATCGTTTCATTAGAGTCTTCAAATGGTGTTTTTCAATTCTCATATTTTCCTTCTACTTTTTAGCTATAATTCTCCTTAGAAAAACATTTAATCAACAGTTTGGTTAGCTTTTATTACAGTTTATGTAGAAAAATCATGATTAAATATATATTCTTTTTCTTATTAATTAATTTTAGAATGATGTTTTGGTGCTCTAGGAACCTTCAACGCTGACCAAAATATTTTTCTTATTATTGTAAGTTCTTCAAACTTTATATATTTGATATGGATCAATCCTTACTACCTTAGCCACTTACCAGAAGGAAACTCAAATACTGTATGGAGGAAAAAAATAACTTAAAGAATCAAATTATTTGTACATTTAAAAATATTCCATGGAAGCTACCTAACCAAAAAATAACCAGGCATACAAAAACTCAAGATAACATAATCACAATTTAAAACAAATAAATAAAACATACAGTAGGAACAGATCCACAGGATATTCAGGTAATAAATACAGTTAAAATCTGACTAAAATAAATATTCTGTATATATTAAATGAAATATAAGACAATATTGAGAATTTTTGCAGAGAACTAGATGCATGAAAAGTAACCAATAGAAAATTTTAAATTATATACATAAATATAATTTTAAAAATTAAAATGCAAAATTCAGTGGAAGACTTTACAGAAGGTAAGTATAAGTGAAGACAGAATTACTAAACTAAAATAAGAGCAGAGAAAAATATCCAAACTGAAACATGAAGAGACAAAAATATGTAAAACACACACACATAAATATTAGGGTTGTCATAGTAGGATGGCTGCAGAAGTACCTAGGGAGCCTGAAGCCTTGCCATCAGGGTTGCTGCATTTTTTCTAACATTTCTTTGTTCCATATATGGAATAAATTAATATGTGGGAAAATGTTAAAATCATTAGTAGTAACCAGTATTGCCTAATGGTTGTTGACAGGGATTCTCCTCAAAATGTAGAAAGTGATTTCCCAGTATGATTGACAGTATATGGACTGCAAGCTCCAGAGTATTCAACTTTAGCTTTGAAGTTAATTTCCTTAAAAAAAAAAAAGGTGGAAAAATATTTCTCACATTTTTACTGTGGTGATCAGCTATTCTAGAACTAGATTTTCCAGAATTCTTTTCCCTATAAGGTTGCTGGCAACAAGAAAATTTTATATAAGATTTGGAAAGTGGAAGGGAGGCCGCATCTGCTGTGTTTGTATAGTTGGTGCAGGTCACCAGACATTCCTGAAGTTCATGCATTTGGGACTGAACTGATGGCCTCTGCAACAGTCAGCACTACAGCTCACACAGATTTCATTGATCTCCTCCTTCAGCTTATTTTACCTTTGGGCCAGGTATGTGCAGATTGGAGGTAAAAGATGTCAGCTTCTTCAGAACTCCCTCATTACCCAGGTTGGAGGTGGCGAGAGACAGATTCTAGTTTGTCTGCAATGTTTCCAGTTTGCCCTATCTCCCCCTGCTTCACATGCAGCTTTTCTTCCTGACTACTGTCCCTGCTAACCTACGGTGACTTCTAATCCACCACCAGCTGAGAGGCAACAACTTCCTGTATACTTTACCAAGAATTACATCTGTGGAATTTTTATAACAAATCTTATTCCATATTGCTAACCACATACTCCATATTGTGGTTTTGCTCCCTGCTAAAACCCTGACACTGAAATTCATACTAAAGTAGTTCTAGAGAAATAAAAATTTAAGGATGTATTATCCAAATATTTTCTGGGATATCTGGAATTGATTCCCTGATCTTATTAAATTTAACTGCCTTAATAACCTTGTTGCAAATGGTAAAAGTGACACTGGTTGTCCGTGCCATACAATGGCAAAGCAGTTAGTCAAGTGATTATGAGGACACCTAAAATCAAGTGATTATGAAAGGCTATACTTTAGGTCGAGTGGTGCTGGTTTAGAACATTTCTGTGAAAATAAAGACCGTAAAGGAGTTTGTTGGTTACTTGAGAGTGTACAGGAGAACTTGAAGGAAGAATATGAGGACCATGGGGCTTTAATTTTCCACCTTAAACTGTGGATAAGAAAGGAGAGTTTTAGGACTTTGCCCTAAAATAAAGGCCCTTAGCCAGGCACGGGGCCAAGATTTCTGCAAACCAAACCTCAAGTCTAATCATGAGAGTGCTACATTATGGTACAAAATTAATTTGTAAAATCACAAGGTTGCATGTGTTAAATGTAGGGCAATGACTGGGGAGGATTTTACCCTGAAAATAGGAAGGGGTAACCAGTTCACATTGCTTGTAGACCTATAAGCAGATTCAAGTTCTGGCAGGACCCAGGAGGTAGAAGGCAGATGAAAATCATCAGAGATTTACAACTCCAGATATGGGAATAGAGCCTAAAGTTACCAGGGTAGGATGGAGGGAATATAATGTTGGGTCAGATTGAATTTGTTGATATGCTTGCATTAAGCATAGATTCTGGATTCAATAGGTTAGCTAGCTCTGGTGACTGGGAGTAACAGTTTTCTTGGAATAGCAACTAAACTTTGAACTCAAATATGGCCTACACTAAATGAAGTTGAAATGCCATAACTTCTTTGGTGCAGTGTAGAGGAAGGCATCCAAAGGCTAAAGGAAATCAGAATTCTAGAGTGAACTTATCATGAAAGTCTCACACACTCAATTTATTATATTTTTTATAATGTCCAGAGATTATTTCCTTCACAAAATCTATGAGAAATATATCCAGAAGGGAATTCTAGTATTCTTGAAGATCTCTGTGCTGGTTATTCTCTGTAGGCCAGGAATGACAATGGAAACTACTACCATTGAATTGAGATCCTTAATTCAATAAGGATGATGTGTCCTATGATGGCAGGGACCAAGTAGTGGCATTTAATTTCCAGAGGCAATTATGGTCATTTATGAGTATAGTTGTAGCCACCATTTCAGCTGTGATTTTGACACTGGAGCAAACAGACATAATCTCCAGTACCTGGAATGCATCAATTAATGTAACAAATGCTACTTTGATTTATATTGTTATTTCTTTATTGGGAACTGTTTGCTTTCACCTTGCAGAGCCATATATTAAGGCAATATCAGCTTCCTAGTCCAATATCATAATCTCATCCATAGATTATTTGATGGCCTTTCCATTGCAGAACATCACTAAGTCATTCAATTAATGATAGAGTTCTCCTTGGACATGGTGAGGAGGAGGAAGTAGCTTCTCTAGACACATTGATAATATCCATGTGTACCAGAGGAAAGGAGATAAATGCCATAAAATTTCAATAGTTGGTGCTTCAATGAAATTTCTAGAGTCCACATATCTGGAACATGTTAAGATAAGACTTTTAGGGTGAAGGAAAAATTGATGTATCTGGAAACCGGTTCATGCTTATGGAATTTATTCACTCCCATGGTCCTCATAATTCTGAAGCAACTGGCATAATAAAATAGTGAAAAAGCTTTTAAGAGATTCTGTTACTGGGCTAGATGGGCACATCAGCTTCTGGGGTTAGAATAACCCACAGGATGTGGTATATGTTGTGACCAATATTTAGTGCTATTTGTTGCACAGCAAACATTCATAACTCAGGAAACAAGGGATAGAATTTGGGGGTAAATCTCTTACTTTTACCCCTAGTAAATGAACTATTAGTGAAAGTTTTACTTCCTGCCCTCGTGTCTTTGGGATTTGCTGCTTGATATGTCTTAGTTCCTAAGGAATGAATGCTCCCACCAGGGGACACAATTGCTTTATTAAACTAGAAGTAGAGACTGCCACATGTCCATTTTAGAATTCTCATGAAAATGCATCTACTGGCAAAGAAGGGGATTACTATATTCTCTGAAATAAGTGATCCTGACTCTTCAGAGAAAATCAATTTGCTACTATGGGGTAAGAAGACATATGCCTGGAATGAAGTAGACGCCTTGGGTACCCTCTTAGTGTCCCATGTTTTGTCATAAAGAAAATGGAAAACTACAAAGTATTCAGTACAAGCAGGATTGCTAAAGCCCAGACCTTTCAGAAATGCAGGTTTGTGTCATCCTTGTAGGCAAGTAATCATTGCCTGCAAAGGGGCTCACTGAGGGCAAAGGAAATACAGAAGTGTCAAATTATAACTATCAGCTACACACTAAATACTTATGAGTGTTTCTTCCTTACTTTTATATGAAGATGCCTGCATGAACTCATCAGTTCCTTTTTTTAAATTCCATTACCACTATAATTTAATATAAAATGTGTTAATACTACTTAACTTTATTCAGCTTTTAAAATGTGCCTCAGTTCAATGAGAAGAAAAAGAGATAAAGTGGCATGAGGACTTTTATCCTTTTTCGGAGAAAAGTTTAGTGTTTTTTTTGGTCATATGAAGTTCACCGGCCTAATGTTAGTAGGAAGCATGACTTTATTTTTATCTTTCTTTGGGGGATAACTATGGTTAAGAGATACATATATCTCAATTTGAAAAAGGTGAATTGGGTTGTTTTCCAATTTTGTCAACTTAGCTAAACTCAACAATATTTCCTAGAATTTCTTTCCCTTTATGGTTTCAGTTTAGAGTTGTGTTGAGAGTCTAGCTAAACTACTCCACAATATTGCTGCCATGGCATCCATTTTGTGTAGCCAAGTGGACTGTGGAAGGCCTTGAACTGATGGTAGGCCCACCCCCCACCCCTTAGCACATGGCCTAGAAAACAGAGTCACAAGTAGATGTGACGTGACTCCGGATATCCTGATATGACTCCCAAAATGCCCTTTTAAAAAGACCTCTCCCCTGCCTCCTAGGGCCTTCCTTTTGTTCTCCATTAGAAAAGATACCCCAGGAAGTTTATCAGAACTCCAACTTTTTTTGGTTTGACTTGATCAATCTAGGCATAGCCTGGGAACACCAATGCACTCCACCTGTGGACCCAGGTAAAGGCACATGCGGTAAATCCTGCCGTACTACCTCTGTCTGCCCTCTGCCTTGACATCCCTGTGTGACCCCTGAAGGCACACGGCATACTTCCTCCAGGACCTGTGAATTACAAACTTCCCTATTTCTATTCTCTTATGGTCTTTTGTTGAACTCTGAATTACCATCAACACCCTGGGGCACTACTTAACAAAAATTAACTTTTTTTTAACATCTTTATTGGAGTATAATTGCTTTACAATGGTGTGTTAGTTTCTGCTTTATAACAAAGTGAAACAGTTATACATATACATATGTTCCCACATCTCTTCCCTCTTGCGTCTCCCTCCCTCCCTCACACCCTCCATATCCCACACCTCTAGTTGGTCACAAAGCACGGAGCTGATCTCCCTGTGCTATGCAGCTGCTTCCCACTAGCTATCTATTTTACGCTTGGTAGTGTATATATGTCCATGCCACTCTCTCATTTTGTCACAGCTTACCCTTCCCCTCCCCATATCCTCAAGTCCATTCTCTAGTAGGTCTGTGTCTTTATTCCTGTCTTACCCCTATGTTCTTCATGACCTTTTTTTCTTTTTTCTTAGATTCCATATATCTCACACTGGTCAGAATGGCCATCATCAAAAAATCTAGAAACAATAAATGCTGGAGAGGGTGTGGAGAAAAGGGAACACTCTTGCACTGTTGCTGGGAATGTAAATTGATACAGCCACTATGGAGAACAGTATGGAGGTTCCTTAAAAAAACTAAAAATAGAACTACCGTACGATCCAGCAATCCCACTACTGGGCATATACCCTGAGAAAACCATAATTCAAAAGAGTCATGTACCAAAATATTCATTGCAGCTTTATTTACAATAGCCAGGACATGGAAGCAACCTAAGTGTCCATCATTGAATGAATGGATAAAGAAAATGTGGCACATATATACAATGGAATATTACTCAGCCATAAAGAGAAACGAAATTGAGATATTTATAGTGAGGTGGATGGACTTAGAGTCTGTCATACAGAGTGAAATAAGTCAGAAAGAGAAAAACAAATACCGTAAGCTAACAAACATTAACTTAAATTCACAACGGGTTGGCTACAAGAGAAATTTCTGGGAGATTTGGAAAGTAGGAGTATAAAACAGTCAATCCTCTCTGAAGGTCAAAGTTGGGCAGCAGGCACTGCGGTGAGGTGGGTTTTGCATGTGGTTAGTGAGGTCTTGTTGGAGTGGAACCTGCAGTCCGTTGAGCTACCAAAATTTTCCTCAAGCTTGTTTTGGGGCCAGGTGATGGTGCAATTTGGTGGCAAAGGGCATCAACTAAAAGCTTGAATGAAGAAATTTTTTAGCCAGAAACACTGAAAGGCTTATGGTGGCTTTCTTTCCCATATGTCACTCAAAATAAATATTAATACAAATTTGTAAAGTAAACATAAATAACCCAAACTAAATTTTAATTATTTCTAAGATAATTATTTCAGGTGACTTCCGGGTAAGATGGCGGAAGAGTAAGATGCAGAGATCACCTTCCTCCCCACGGATACACCAGAAATACAGCTACACGTGGAACAACTCCTACAGAACACCTACTGAACGCTGGCAGAAGACCCCAGACCTCCCAAAAGGCAAGAAACTCCCCACATACCTGGGTAGGGTAAAGCGGAGAGATTCCCGCACAGAGGATCGGTGCCGAGCGTCACTCACCAGCCCGAGAGGCTTCTCTGCTCGCCCGCTGGGGCGGGCGGCGCTGGAAGCTGAGGCTCGGGCTTCGGTCAGAGAGCAGGGAGAGGACTGGGGCTGGCGGCGAGAACTCAGCCTGAAGGGGGCTAATGTGCCACAGCTAGCCGGGAGGGAGTCCGGGAAAACTCTGGAGCTGCCGAAGAGGCAAGAGACTTTTTCTTCCCTCTTGGTTTCCTGGTGCGCGAGGAGAGGGGATTAAGAGCGCTGCTTAAAGGAGCTCCACAGATGGGCGCGAGTCGCGGCTGAAAGCGCGGAGCCCATTGATGGGCGTGGGATGCTGGGGCTGCTGCTGCCGCCGCCAAGAAGCCTGTGTGCGAGCGCAGGTCACTGTCCACACCGCCCTTCCGGGAGCCTGTGCAACCCACCACTGCCGGGGTCCCGGGATCCAGGGGCGGCTTCCCTGGGAGAACGCACGGCGTGCCTCGGGCTGGTGCAACGTCACGCCGACCTCTGCTGCTGCAGGCTCGCCCCGCACTCCGTGCCCCTCCCTCCCGCCCGGCCTGAGTGAGCCAGAGTCCCCGAAGAGGCTGCTCCTTTAACCCTGTCCTATCTGAGCGAAGAGCAGACGTCCTCCGGCGACCTACATGCAGAGGCGGGGCCAAATCCAAAGCTGAGACCCAGGAGCTGTGAGAACAAAGAAGAGAAAGGGAAACCTCTCCCAGCAGCCTCAGAAGCAGCGGATTAAAGCTCCACAATCAACTTGATGTACCCTGCATCTGTGGAATACATGAATAGACAACAAATCATCCCAAATTGAGGAGCCAGGAGTCAGTGCTGTGCCTATGAGGTGGGAGAGACAACTTCAGGACACTGGACCACAAGAGACCTCCCAGCTCCACATAATATCAAATGGCGAAAATCTTCCAGAGATCTCCATCTCAACACCAGCACCCAGCCCCACTCAACGACCAGCAAGCTACAGTGTTGGTCACACTATGCCAAACAACTAGCAAGACAGGAACACAATGCCACCCATTAGCAGAGAGGTGGCCTAAAATCATAAAAAGTCTGCAGACACCCCAAAACACACCACCAGACGTGGACCTGCCCACCAGAAAGACAAGATCCAGCCTCATCCACCAGAACACAGGCACTAGTCCCCTCCACCAGGAAGCCTACACAACCCACTAAACCAACCTTAGCCACTGGGGACAGACACCAAAAACAACGGGAACTACGAACCTGCAGCCTGCAAAAAGGAGACCCCAAACACAGTAACATAAGCAAAATGAGAAGACAGAAAAACACACAGCAGGAGAAGGAGCAAGATAAAAACCTACCAGACCTAACAAATGAAGAGGTAATAAGCAGTCTACCTGAAAAAGAATTCAGAATAATGATGGTAACGATGCTCCAAGATTCTATTTCCCAGATCCAAAATCTTGGAAATAGAATAGACAAAATGCAAGAAACAGTTAACAAGGACCTAGAAGAACTAAAGATGAATCAAGCATCGATTAAAAACACAATAAATGAAATGAAAAATACTCTAGATGGGATCAATAGCAGAATAACTGAGGCAGAAGAACGGATAAGTGAGGTGGAAGATAAAATAGTGGAAATAACTGATGCAGAGCAAAATAAAGAAACAAGAATGAAAAGAACAGAGGACAGTCTCAGAGACCTCTGGGACAACATTAAACGCAACAACATTCGAATTATAGGGGTTCCAGAAGAAGAAGAGAAAAAGAAAGGGACTGAGAAAATATTTGAAGAGATTATAGTTGAAAACTTCCCTAATATGGGAAAGGAAATAGTTAATCAAGTCCAGGAGGCACAGAGAGTCCCATACAGAATAAATCCAAGGAGAAATACGCCAAGACACATATTAATCAAACTGTCAAAAATTAAACACAAAGAAATCATATTAAAAGCAGCAAGGCAAAAACAACAAATAACACACAAGGGAATCCCCATCAGGATAACAGCTGATCTCTCAGCAGAAACTCTACAAGCCAGAAGGGAGTGGCAGGACATAATTAAAGTGATGAAGGAGAAAAACCTGCAACCAAGATGACTCTACCCAGCAAGGATCTCATTCAGATTTGATGGAGAAATTAAAACGTTTACAGACAAGCAAAAGCTGAGAGAGTTCAGCACCACCAAACCAGCTTTACAACAAATGCTAAAGGAACTTCTCTAGGCAAGAAAAACAACAGAAGTAAAAGACCTACAATAACGAACCCAAAACAATTAAGAAAATGGGAACAGGAACATACATATCGATAATTACCTTAAATGTAAATGGACTAAATGCTCCCACCAAAAGACACAGATTGGCTGAATGGATACAAAAACAAGACCCATATATATGCTGTCTACAAGAGACCCACTTCAGACCTAGAGACACATACAGACTGAAAGTAAGGGGATGGAAAAAGATATTCCATGCAAATGGAAACCAAAAGAAAGCTGGAGTAGCAATTCTCATATCAGACAAAATAGACTTTAACATAAAGACTACCAGAAAAGACAAAGAAGGACGCCACATAATGATCAAGGGATCGATCCAAGAAGAAGATATAACAATTGTAAATATTTTTGCACCCAACATAGGAGCACCTCAATACATAAGGCAAATACTTACAGCCATAAAAGGAGAAATCGACAGTAACACAATCATAGTAGGGGACTTCAACACCCCACTTTCACCAATGGACAGATCTTCCAAAATGAAAATAAATAAGGAAACATAAGCTTTAAATGATACATTAAGCAAGATGGAGTTAATTGATATTTATAGGACATTCCATCCAAAAACAACAGAATACACATTTTTCTCAAGTGCTCATGGAACATTCTCCAGGATAGATCATATCTTGGGTCACAAATCAAGCCTTGGTAAATTTAAGAAAATTGAAATTGTATCAAGTATCTTTTCCGACCACAATGCTATGAGACTAGACATCAATTACAGGAAAAGAGCTGTAAAAAATACAAACACATGGAGGCTAAACAATACACTACTTAGTAACGAAGTGATCATTGAAGAAATCAAAGAGGAAATTAAAAAAATACCTAGAAACAAATGACAATGGAGACATGACGACCCAAAACCTATGGGATAAAGCAAAAGCAGTTCTAAGAGGGAAGTTTATAGCAATACAATCCCACCTTAAGAAACAGGAAACATCTCGAATAAACAACCTAACCTTGCACCTAAAGCAATTAGAGAAAGAAGAACAAAAGCATCGCAAAGTTAGCAGAAGGAAAGAAATCATAAAAATCAGATCAGAAATAAATGAAAAAGAAATGAAGGAAACGATAGCAAAGATCAATAAAACTAAAAGCTGGTTCTTTGAGAAGATAAACAAAATTGATAAACCATTAGCCAGACTCATCAAGAAAAAAAGGGAGAAGACTCAAATCAATAGAATTAGAAATGAAAAAGGAGAAGTAACAACTGACAATGCAGAAATACAAAAGATCATGAGAGATTACTACAAGCAACTCTATGCCAATAAAATGGACAACCTGGAAGAAATGGACAAATTCTTAGAAATGCACAACCTGCCAAGACTGAATCAGGAAGAAATAGAACATATGAACAGACCAATCACAAGCACTGAACTTGAAACTCTGATAAAAATCTTCCAACAAACAAAAGCCCAGGACCAGATGGCTTCAAAGGCGAATTCTATCAAGCATTTAGAGAAGAGCTAACACCTATCCTTCTCAAACTCTTCCAAAATATAGCAGAGGGAGGAACACTCCCAAACTCATTCTATGAGGCCACCATCACCTTGATTCCAAAACCAGACAAGGATGTCACAAAGAAAGAAAACTACAGGCCAATATCACTGATGAACATAGATGCAAAAATCCTCAACAAAATACTAGCAAACAGAATCCAACAGCACATTAAAAGGATCATACACCATGATCAAGTGGGGTTTATTCCAGGAATGCAAGGATTCTTCAGTATATGCAAATCAATCAACGTGATACACCATATTAACAAATTGAAGGAGAAAAACCATATGATCATCTCAATAGATGCAGAGAAAGCTTTCAACAAAATTCAACACCCATTTATGATAAAAACCCTGCAGAAAGTAGGCATAGAGGGAACTTTCCTCAACATAATAAAGGCCATATATGACAAACCCAAAGGCAGCATCATCCTCAATGGTGAAAAACTGAAACCATTTCCACTAAGATCAGGAACAAGACAAGGTTGCCCACTCTCACCACTCTTATTCAACATAGTTTTGGAAGTTTTAAGCATAGCAATCAGAGAAGAAAAGGAAATAAAAGGAATCCAAATCGGAAAAGAAGAAGTAAAGGTGTCACTGTTTGCAGATGACCTGATACTATACCTAGAGAATCCTAAAGATGCTACCAGAAAACTACTAGAGCTAATCAATGAATTTGGTAAAGTTGCAGGATACATAATTAATGCACAGAAATCTCTGGCATTCCTATACACTTATGATGAAAAATCTGAAAGTGAAATCAAGGAAACACTCCCATTTACCACTGCAACAAAAAGAATAAAATATCTAGGAATAAACCTACCTAAGGAGACAAAAGACCTGTATGCAGAAAATTATAAGACACTGATGAAAGAAATTAAAGATGATACAAATAGATGGAGAGATGTACCATGTTCTTGGATTGGAAGAATCAACATTGTGAAAATGACTCTACTACCCAGAGCAATCTACAGATTCAATGCAATCCCTATCAAACTACCACTGGCATTTTTCACAGAACTAGAACAAAAAATTTCATAATTTGTATGGAAACACAAAAGACCCCGAATAGCCAAAGCAATCTTGAGAACGAAAAACGGAGCTGGAGGAATCAGGCTCCCTGACTTCAGACTATACTACAAAGCTACAGTAATCAAGACAGTATGGTACTGGCACAAAACAGAAAGATAGATCAATGGAACAGGATAGAAAGGCCAGAGACAAACCCACGGACATATGGTCACCTTATCTTTGATAAAGGAGGCAGGAATGTACAGTGGAGAAAGGACAGTCTCTTCAATAAGTGGTGCTGGGAAAACTGGATAGGGACATGTAAAAGTGTGAGATTAGATCACTCCCTAACACCATACACAAAAATAAGCTCAAAATGGATTAAAGAGCTAAATGTAAGGCCAGACACTATCAAACTCTTAGAGGAAAACATAGGCAGAACACTCTATGACATAAATCACAGCAAGATCCTTTTGGACCCACCTCCTAGAGAAATGGAAATAAAGACAAAAATAAACACATGGGACCTAATGAAACTTAAAAGCTTTTGCACAGCAAAGGAAACCATAAACAAGACCAAAAGACAGCCCTCTGAATGGCAGAAAATATTTGCAAATGAAGCAACTGACAAAGGATTAATCTCCAAAATTTATAAGCAGGTCATTCAGCTCAATAACAAAAAAACAAACAACCCAATCCAAAAATGGGCAGAAGACCTAAATAGACATTTCTCCACAGAAGATATACAGACTGCCAACAAACACATGAAAGGATGCTCAACATCTTTACTTATTAGAGAAATGCAAATCAAAACTACAATGAGATATCATCTCACAGTAGTCAGAATGGCCATCATGAAAAAATCTAGAAACAATAAATGCTGGAGAGGGTGTGGAAAAAAGGGAACACTCTTGCACTGCTGGTGGGAATGTGAATTGGTACAGCCACTATGGAGAACGGTATGGAGGTTCCTTAAAAAACTAAAAATAGAACTACCATATGACCCAGCAATCCCACTACTGGGCATATACCCTGAGAAAACCATAATTGAAAAAGAGACATGTACCAAAATGTTCATAGCAGCCCTATTTACAATAGCCCAGAGATGGAAACAACCTAAGTGTCCATCATCGGATGAACGGGTAAAGAAGATGTGGCACATATATACAATGGAATATTACTCAGCCATAAAAAGAAATGAAATTGAGTTATTTGTAATAAGGTGGATGGACCTAGAGCCTGTCATACAGAGTGAAGTAAGTCAGAAAGAGAAAGACAAATACCGTATGCTAACACATATATATGGAAGTTAAGAAAAAAAATGTCATGAAGAACAAAGGGTAAGACAGGAATAAAGACACAGACCTACTAGAGAATGGACTTGAGGATATGGGGAGGGGGAAGGGTAAGCTGTGACAAAGTGAAAGAGCGGCATGGACATATATACACTACCAAACGTAAGGTAGATAGCTAGTGGGAATCAGCCGCATAGCACAGGGAGATCAGCTCGGTGCTTTGTGACCGCCTGGAGGGGTGGGATAGGGAGGGTGGGAGGGAGACACAAAAGGGATGGGAAATGGGAACATATGTATATGCTTTATAAATTTGAAGAGAAATAAAGAAAAATAAAGAAAAAAATTATTTCAATAAATGAAAGCAATATATTAAATACAAAACTCTTTCAAATTGTCTCTATCCTGTCTCTCTCCTTTTGATGTTTCTGTATATGCTTAGGCTAACTGTTGGAAATTGTAGCAGATTGATTACAAAAATAGTTCTCATTTTTTCTCTCCATTTATCTACCACATTTACAATATGACAATGCAGCTCCTTCCATGAAGAGGTGGAGTCTTCTTCTCATTCCTTGATTGTAGGCTCGACTCTTAGAAGCTTTGGCCAATAGATTACAATAGAATGGCACGGTGCCTGTCTTGAGCTTGGGTCTCTACTGTCCTTGTGCTGCTTCTCTCTCTCAGTGGTCTGTGCAAACCTGAGCTAGCCTGCTTGGAGAAAAAGACCATGTGGAAGAGAGGCCAGTTGCCCCATTTGAAACTTCCAAAACCTGTTTAGCACTAGCGGACAGAAACCATGTGAGGGAGCTCAGCCAACATCATCAGAACTGCCTACCTGACCCACAGCTGGCCAGGATGTAAGAATATGCTTAACTGAGACCAGAAAAATAATATCATACATAGACTCATGAGTGATAAAACTTGGCTTTTGTTTTAGGCCGCTGGGTATTAAAGTGGTTATACCTCAACACCTGACTGATAAAGAAATCCAGCACTGGAAATTATAAAGGTGAAGTGTATATAGAGGATGGTGATTAACCTATGAAGAGGTCTGAAAATCAAGCTGTATGAGAATGGCTTGGAATAATTAGGATATTTAGCATAGAGAGGAAGAAGTTTAGGAAGGACAGAGTGGTTCCCCCCAAATAATTGATGAACTGTTATGCAAAAGGGGATTATATTTACCCAGTTTAAATTCAGAAGACAAAATGGTAAACATTGGCAGATAGGTGATGAGAGACATTGTAATAGAATAAATGAATTGTAGAACTATCTCAGATTTTTCTGGTAGGGATGGTGCCTCACAATGCAGTCAGTTTTTCTCATTAGATATGTTCACACAGAGTGGATGACCATTTCACATGTTTGTTTCAAAATGCAATTTCCTCTTTGGCTTGGAGTTTTGACTAGGTGACATATAAGATTAGTTTTAATGCCAAAAATGTATGTATCATGAGATTTTTATGTTTTCCTTAATTAAATATACTTTTTATAATGATTGGTATTTAAAAATTTATATTATTTAAATACCAATAATCTCGTTCGGTTTCCCATTAATTTTGATTTTAATTGATGACATAGCCACACTCAGCAGAATAATCTGAAAAGCTTTTTACCACCTTACCATCAATAGAGCTGTTTGTTAAAACGTGTTCTGGGTTCCAAAGAATTTACTTCAAAATAAACTATTGGGTAACAATCAATTTTGAAACCTGAGACAAAAAAATTC
Organism: Mesoplodon bidens; assembly: GCF_964165515.1. Taxonomy (NCBI): domain Eukaryota; kingdom Metazoa; phylum Chordata; class Mammalia; order Artiodactyla; family Ziphiidae; genus Mesoplodon; species Mesoplodon bidens. The sequence goes on from NC_138176.1 coordinate 71,541,734, forward strand.
ATATAAAGATAATAAGATAAATTTATTTCTATTCCTTTATTCAACAAATATCTATTGATTTCCTATTATTTGATTGACATTGATCTAAGCATTGGGGATATGTTAGTAAACAAGTGACGTTTACCCTCAGGAAGCTTATCGTCTAGATGGGAGAAAAACAATAAAAAAGTATGAATTCTATATAGTGTGAGGTAGTGATAATGCTGAGAAAAAAAATAAGTCAGGACAAGGAGACATAAATTAATGGGGGAGTCACTCTTGCAGATGAGTGTTCAGAGTCCTCTCTGGGGAGGGGACATTGGGCACAGGCCTGACCAGAGCTAGGAAACAAACCTAGTAAACAAGGGAAACCACTTACCAAACAAATGGGAAAGCTCTTGGGGAAGAAATTTTGCTAGGCATATTCAAAGAAACGCAAGAAAGGGTATGTGGCAAAATGAGGTAAGAAAAGGAAAGTATTAGGAAGAAATTAGAATAATAGACAATGGCTAGGTCACATGAGGCATTATAGGTCATGGTAAGAACTTTGCGTTTTATTTAGAGCATGATGTAAAGCCATTGGAAAGTTGAGACTAGGCACTTGGCATGATATGTATTCTGTTTCATACAGTTCACTCTTGCTTTTTAAGGACAATAAGCTATGCTTGGGGTGGAGAGGGGGACAGAGCTCATTGTTCCTTGGCCCAATTTCTTTCAGATTCATGCTCTCCTTTCTTGAGTTCCTTTCTATATCTTTGGAGGAATGGTATGGACCCTTGGTACTTTATTTTCTAGACCTCCTTTTGAAATTGCTGGGTGAGACACTAGCAGGTGGAGGAAAGAGAGAAGCCAGGTTATTTTTTAAATCTTCTTTCTGTCTGCTCCATCACTGAGTGCATTACAGTTCTGCATCAGCAGTGAACATAATTTTGGGTTCTGGTTATGTCTCCTCCTTTTGAACATAAACCTATGGATGGGAAATTCTCTAGAGTGATTTGTTTGCCTAGTCAGACTTTGACTGAAACAAGAGGTGAAAGGTGAAGCAGAATTATTGTCAGACTTTTCCAGTCATCTAAACGAGAGAAGAACAAGTTGAACAAGTTTCTATAACAGCCATAGACAAGATAAAAATGATGAGGTTTGGGATCTCCTTTGAATGCAGAACTAACAGGTCATGTGAAAGGACTGGATAACTGATGCAGTAAAAGAAAAGAAATTTTAAGTCTTCAAGCTTTAGTTTGAAAAACTGGGTAAAGGCAATATCATTGGTAGATATGGGGAAGACTGAGGAAGGAAGAGATTAGAAGGGAGGATATGTCCATCAAGAGTTCTGTTTGGTAAAACTTGACCTTGATGTGATCACTTGATATCTATATGGGGGTTCAAGTTGAAAGTTAAGAATATTAATCCAGGGTTTAGGAAAGAACTTCAGTTTAGAGATATACTGGGTAGGTGGGTTGGATTACTGGTGTAATTAAGTCACGAAATTTGAAGAGACATCTTAGGAACTGGCAACATATAGAGAAAAATCAATAACTGAGAACTAAGTCCTAATGCACTTTAATATTAGAAATTAGAGAGAGGAAAATAAACCATCATAGGAGACTGAAAAGGCACTTGTGAAGCAGGAGGAAAAACAGAAAAGTAGTATTCCTGGAAGTCAAGTGAAGAAAGCTTTTGTAGTTGTGATATCCAGTTGATAAAATGTTTTGTGTCATTTATATCCTTTCTCCCTTCCCCCCATATCTATCCCTATCTCTATTTCTATCTCTCTCTATCTCTCAATCTCTCTCCTTTTTTCTTCCTTATTTCTTTCATTGTTTTATTCAGATACTTAACCAATATAAACTGAGAGCTTGCTAGGTGTGCTATGCTAGTTAATTCAGAACTCAGATACAGGAGGCCTTGAATAAGAAGTTAATAGTAGTCTCTTGGACAAGAGTCAATTTTCCCATACTATCCTTTTAAACAAAGAATGATAAAGTTTATTTCAAGGCATAACTCATTATCCTATATTAGGAAAAGAATGAGATTTATACCTTGCTTCACACTTTATTTACATTTTCCCATACAAAAATATGTATATATGCATAAATATTTTACATTCAGTTATACCATATTTACTCACAGCATCTTGCAAAGAAAATTTTTTAAAAATGTTTTCTCATTCTCTTACTTTATTTTTCTGCTTGAAAATGGCAAATGCAATAATCTTCTCCAGAGCTCCTTATTTCTCTGTGACAATCCAAGGGTTAAATTAAAGGAGACTTTAGCTCCTTGTCCTTGGCTCAGAGAAAAGCTAAATGTAACCTCTCTTTATTTCTATCACATTCTGTTTTGCTTTTTCCTCTTTTAGGACTAGCATGTAGCCTTCATTTTTTCTTATCCACAGCCAAGATACACCTGAAAGTGAGGTGATAACCAGCATATGGGTTGGATCTAATTCTTAAAATCAAAGGTAGGTAAGCTCCAAGGTTAAAATTGGAAAGCTCAGGAAATCCTAAGTGCAAACATCACCTTTCAATCAACTGCAAATCATTTCCTGCTCCCTTGTCTCTGAAATGCAGGATTGCAGCCTCATTGCGATTCTCATTTCTAAATTAAGAAGCACATTTCAGGTATCTAAGAAGCCGCTGAGTGAGGCAAGGGATTTTAGAACTGGATTCCATTCAACTTTGCTACTGGTTCATTTTATCATTACATTTTCACAAGTGGGGGTGGGGAGATAATTTTAGAATTTAATGAAGGTCATTAAGGGAAGAAAAATGGCAGCACAATAGAACTTGAGGTTTTAGAGTAAAAAATAGGAAAATTGAGAAAGCATAACATGTTATTAAAATTCTACACTTTTAATTCCTTTCTCCCAGCATAATTATGAATTGCGTGTGACAAGTAATATACATTAAGGAGACTGAGCCCTATGAAATAATTGTATTTAACTACAGAACTTAACCGCAGAACTTTTGTATTCAACCTTTCCCAAACCACTAAAAACTTATGCTTATATGTTTATAGTCTTTAGTCATTAGAATAGGGAGTTAAATGTGGCAGAAAAGACAAGAGCCAGGCCCTAGTGTTAACCGACTGTTAGCTCATGGGAACAGCCAAGCCTCCTGAATAAAATACAAAGTACATATTTTAGTCTTTTAATAACAGCATGTTCTGTTGTGGTTAAATTTATTTCTGAAGTATGTATACTCAGAGTGTGCCTAAAGAAGTTCAATCTACAGAAAGTTTTAGTGACCTCCGACAAAAATGGCTATATTTAGCTAGATTAAAAAATTAGACAAAGGAATGTTTCCTCCTTAATTCCTCTCCTTACAAGCCATATCTGGCAGGGACCAAGACATTTTGTAAGGCTTTCCATCTGTCCAATTTGCTTTTATAGTGATGATGTATGGTAAATGACCTCCAATGAAGGTCAAAGAGTAAAGAATCAAAATCAAGATATAATTGAGGGAAAACAAAGGAAAAAACAAAGAAAGAAAAAATACAGAGTCTTGTAGACACCTGGAAGAATTAAAGACAGGAATCTTGTTATTATACATTAGGGAATTAATGCCATTCTGAGATGACATGGCTATGCCCGATTTAGTCCACCTTAAGGTTTGAAATCCTATTGTAGTATTAGAGTTACTCATCCCTTACCCTTGGGTCCCACTGGTTTTCATTCATTCATGATGCCCAAACATCAGAGAAGAAAGTGAACTGCTTTCGGATGTTCAAGAGGAAAAGAAAATGTGTCTATTAGCACTGAGGGTCATAAGTAGATACCGGCTGTGAACGGCAGACTCTAAGAAGGCCCCTAATGATCCCTGACTCCTCATTCTCACATCCTTATGTAATCCTTTGCCTTAAGTTAGGTTCGGTTTTGTTACTTGCTTCTAATGAATTGAATATAGGAGAAGCGATGGGATGTCAATTCAAAGATCAAGTTTTTTAAAAAAGTTGTAGCTTCCTTCTCGGGCTCTTTCTCTCTGAATCTGCACTCTGGGGGAAACTGGCTGCCATGATGTGAGAAGCCTCATGGAGAAGGCCACGTGGCAAGGAGCTGATATTTCCAGCCTTCAGTTAGCAAAGAGCTGAGACCTGTGAATAGCCACCTGAGTGGACTTCAAAGTGTATTCCCCTCTAGTTGAGTCCTGCAGCCCCAGAAAACATCTTGATTGTAGACTCCTGAGAGACTAAGCCATAAACACCCAACTGAGCCACAGCAAGATTCTGGACTCATAGGGATAATAAATGTTTTCCAAATTTGTTAAGCTTTGGCATAATTTGGGGTAAATTTTGGGGTAATCTATAGCCAGCAATAGATAACTAATACATCATCTTTCAGACTCTTCACTTAGTTTTCCATACTACCTTTATGTGATAAAATATGGGATCTACCTCAATTAAAGCAAAATTATTTCAGATAATTATTTTCTAATAAAATTAAGATACTGAAATATTGCCTACAATATAGAGTAGCTCATTCATTTCTTAGGTAGTAATTTTTTAAAATATCTGTTTAAGACCTCTGGGAAAATAATAATTTGTTTCTGAATTCTGGGTCCCATTTTCTTCCCTCTGCACTCATAGAGAAGCCACTGAATTACTGTCAATTAACATATATTTGTCTTTTAAGAGGAGTTGAAATCTATTCATCTGTCTTCTTTATTAACACTGGGAGTTTATGATGAACATATTTTTCCATTAAAGGCAACATAATATGAAATGGGATAGAGTGATTTCAAGTAAAGATATTAGAATATCCTTAACTAGAATTAGCCTCAATAAATATAGTTCTTCCTTCTTTATTTTTCCTTACCTATGCTATCATTTATTCCTATTTGTGTTATTATAATTTGTCTTAGAAAGAGACATTTCTTAGCTACTTAAGATGAATATCCTGGTGACTGAAAATCATTATTAGAGTGATAAGAAATAAGAACAATTTTCTAACTTCTTCCCAACTATGTAGATGTAAAATCTTCCCAATGGAAGAGAATCATTATTCATTACAGTGGCAATATAATTTTTGCAGAAAAGAAAGTATTTTATCAGTAGGCAAACTAGCTTGTGGCATAATCCTTTGACCACAGGACACTCTGAGGGCAGGGGGAGGCATACTACATTAGAATGTGGCATCTAACTGTATAATGGTTGGATGGCTCCTCATTATTATTTTTAACTGAGAAACCTTTAGCTAGATTAAAAGGGAAAACACTAAAATAAATAAAGTAAAAAGTGAAAGAAGAAACATTACAACTGATGCCACAGAAATAAAAAGAATCATAATACACTACTATAAACAATTATATGCCAACAAACTGGATAACCTAGAAGAAATGAATACATTCCTAGAAACACACAACATACAAAGACTGAATTATGAAAAACGTAGAAAATCTGAAAAGACCAATTACAAGTAATGAGATTGATTTAGTAATTGAAAATCTCTTAACAAAGAAGAGTTCAAGACCAGATAGTTTCACTAGTGAATTTTACCAAACGTTTAAAGAAGAATTAACACCAATCTTTCTCAGATGCTTCCAAAATGTTGAAGAGGAGGGAACATTTCCAAACGCATTTATAAGGCCAACATTACCCTGAGAGGAAAGACAGATAGAGGCACAGTAGGAAGTAGCCCTGAGTAATATAGGTGTAAAAATTCTCAACAAAATGCTAGCAAACCTAATTCAACAGTATATAAGAAGGATCATGTATCAATACCACGTGAGATTTGTCCCTGGAATGCAATGGTGGTTCAACACATGAAAATCAATTAATATTATATCCCAAATTAACAGAATAAAGAATGAAAATCACTTGATCTCCTCAATAAATGCAGAAAAGGTGTTTGATAAAATTCTTCACCCCCTCATGATAAAATCTCTGAACAAACTAGAAAGAGAAGAAAAGTGCATCAACATAATAAAAGCCATATATGTTAAGCCCACAGCTAACATAATTCTCAATGGTGAAAAGTAAGTTTTTCCTCTAACATAAGGACCAAGGCAAGGATGGCCACTCTTGACACTTCTGTTCCACATAGTACTGGAAATCCTAACCAGAGCAATTAGGCAAGAAAAATAAATAAAAGGCATGAAAATAAGAAAGGAAGAATTAAAATTGTCCCTCTTTGCAGATGAAACAATCTTATATATAGAAAACCTTAAAGAGTCCATTTAAAAAAATACTAGAACTAATAAATAAATTCAGTAAAACTGCAGGATACAAAATCAACATACAAAATTCACTTGTGTTTCTATACACTAACAACAAATTATCTGAAAACGAAGTTACAGAAAGCAATCCCATTTACAATAGCATCAAAAAATAATAACATACTCAAGAATAAACTTAACTAAGGAGGTAAAAAGCTTGTATACTGAACATTACAAAATGTCGATGAAAAATATAAGAAGAAACAAATAAATAAAAAAGCATCACGGGCTTCCCTGGTGGCACAGTGGTTGAGAGTCCACCCACCGATGCGGGGGACATGGGTTCATGCCCCAGTCCGGGAAGATCCCACATGCCATGGAGCAGCTGGACCCGTGAGCCATGGCCACTGAGCCTGTGTGTCCGGAGCCTATGCTCCACAATGGGAGAGGCCACAATGGTGAGAGGTCCACATACCGCAAAAAAAAAAAAAAAAAAAAAGCATTCACATTCATGGATTGGAAAACTTAATTTTGTTAAAATTTCCAAAGAAATCTACAGATTCAATCCCCATCAAAATCCCAATGGGATATTTTTTTACAGAAAATAAACAACTCTATAATTCATATGGGACCACAAAAGACCACAAATAGCCAAATCATTCCTGAGATAGAAGAACGGAGCTGGAGGCATCAAGCTTCCTGATTTCAAAATGTACTACAAAGCTATAGTAATCAAAACCATATGGTGCTGACATTAAGACAGACATAGATGAATGAAATAGAATAGACACCCAGAAATAAATCCACACATATTCAGCCAACTGATTTTCAACAAGGGTGTCAAAAATACACCATGAGGGAATAATGGTATTTTCAATAAACAATATTGGGAACACTGGACATCCACATTCAAAAGAACGAAATTGGACCCTATCTTACACTATACACAAAATCAACTAAAAATGGATTAAAGACTTAAAAGTAAGACCTGAAACTATAAAATTCCTAGAATGAAACATAAGGGAAAATCTCCATGACAGTAGGTGGGATAGTTTGTTTTTCATTTATTCAATGTTGTTGTTACTATAGATGGCATTTATCATATGTTGTGAGGTACCATAGCTTAGCCATTAAGTTAGATATGTCTGGATTTGTATTGTCCTTTATTCCTGATTGATTGTGTGATATTGAATAATGTATTAACCTTTCTAACCCTCATTTTTCTCATCTGTAAAACACATAGGGATGTTGTGAGGATTAAAAAATTAGTACACCTATTTTCTGCATTTTCCCCATAGTATTTATCTAAATCAACGTATGTTTTTTCTTGTTTTGAGCATTTGCTGTCCTCACTTAATTTTTCATAAGAACAGTTTTTTCATCACCTTACTACAGAATCTATAGTATATAGATATATATAACATATAGTATATAGCATATATATACTATACTATATATATAGTATACTAGAATATATATATAGTATATGACTGTGCCTAGCATATAGAAGGAACTTAGGGGTTATAAATGAATGGACAAATGAAATATAATTAATGTGGTTTTTAATATGTAAATGCAGACTATTATAATTAACATAAAGATTATTAACTGTCCTCTCCAAAACCTTGTAAGGAGGTTAATGTTATTATTCCCATGTTAGTGATAAGGAAACTGAGGCTCAGAGAGACATGCAGCAAAACCTGGTAGACTAAGGGCTTAATCTATTCCTCTCTAAATTCAGAACCCACACCATATCTAAGTATTTTTTTTAATTTTGTAAGTAAACATCAGTAAAGGAATGCCTTAGATCATCTTTCTGAGAGACAAAGCCTGAGACAAGTATTTTGGTGCAAGCAGTCCTGGAATGCTCTCAGAAGAAACCTACTAAGAAATAAACATAGCAGGATATGGCAGGTCAAGAAGCTAAGCAAAACTGTGGTTTTCACTGAAGTCTAGACAGAGTCTGATCCCACGGGGAGCTCTGGAGTGTGAATGGCACCATGGAGTTGTTATATCTTGAAGTAAGTGTCTTGGGGGCTGCAGTTTTGCAACCCCATATCAGCTAGTCATTGGCTGTTTTCTGTCCTCCTCTTTAGAGTGTGCTGAAGTTCTCAGGCATCTTCTAGTGAGATAGCTCCTGCCAGCCAAAGACAATCATCTGGAGAAGGGTGCAGTTGTACTTCATAATGGTCCACACTCACAGCTGATAGGTGATAAGTGCACTGGCCCACTAAAGGGAACCTGAGCAAAATACCAGCAGCCTCTCTCAAAAGGGAGTTGATAAGCCTTAGTCAAATCTTGATATTTTCCTGTTGTCTCTTATGCATTTATTTTACTCCAAGAGCTTATATCCACATTTCCTGAGCCTGTATCAGCCTAAGCTCAACCTGTATCAGATTTTCATTTGGAGGAATGGTGAATCTAATAAAGGAAACAAGGAGAAATTAAGGAAGCTTTGTATCAGTAGCCACTTTATCATCAACAGGAATATTTTATAGTTGGTCCTAACTTAACTTGATGTCACAGTCACCAGTCTCTGGGCTTATGCCTTTCCACTATTATTTTCTGATAACCAATATCCAAAATTATACTATGTTCTGTACTTGTTGTGCCTCCAATCCATTTTGCTATGAACATCCACTCATATCTTGATGTTTGGATTTTCACTAACTGTTTATCCTGCCTCTTTGGATTCTCCCTAGAACTTACCTCCTTGTGCTTACATCTTTTTAGGTCTGTTTCCTCTGTTAGGAGTTCATATTTCCCTGTGTGCAATTAAGTAAAATATTTAGTCTCAGGCATTATCCAGTCCTTTGGATCTGCTGGACTCTAAGTACATGTCTCCCAGGTCCTAGAGCCAGTAGCTCCCAATGATGGCAGCATCTTTCTTTTCAGAAGCCCAATTATGGCAGCTTCCTTGTGAGAGGGCACTAATTTATAATTGTAAACAGCCATAAAATATTCTGAAATACAGAGCATTTAATTATACAGAGAAGGGTGTTCCTACAATTTTAAACCCCTTGGGGATTCTTTACTTGCCCATTGCAACCCCCATAAATGTCAATAAGACCACAATCTGCAAATTAGACAGTGAGAAACCACCTCTCGAGACAGCTGAGGTCTGGGTGAACCACAATGAAGTGCCTTTACCTGAAAGCCAAATTATCATGGAAAAGGGCAAGGAACTCTGGTGAGCATTATTCATTAAGAGCTAGGGGACCATGGATTTCATAAAAACAAATCTTTTACTTTCTAACATCCTACACTGAGTACATTGGTGTTACTTATATTTTAAAAAATCATTTGTAAACCTGAAATTGGATTTCCTGATAGAGAAGATTAACACTAATAATAATGGCAGCAAAATATAACAATAATAATAAAAGAAGAAGAAAAAGAAGCAACAGCAGCTGTTGCTGTCACCTCCACCAGCTGTGAGTTTTCCCTTGGAATACTTGACCAAAAAATGAAGAACAAAAAATGAGGGCAACAACAACAATGAATAGTAGTAGTAATTGTAGTAATAATAAGAAGAAGGAGAAATAATAAACAATAAATCCCACAACATCCTGACTTCTCTATTGAACTCTTTTTGCCTGAGTTTCTAGTGACTTCTACATGGGAAGAACTTTTCATGTGTCAGACATGTGCTGTATAATGTAGATACACACAAAAAATTCTTTAGACATTTTTCTTGTAATTATTGGGCTTAGAGTTTAGTAAGAGGTGAAACATGGTAAAAATTGCCTGTTATAAAACATTACATTCGATATATTATGTCCCCACAGAGGAACAAGACACGAAGTATGAAGACAAGAACTCTACAAGAAGTATGAAGACAAGAATTCTACTCTCTTGTCTTGTAGACAAGAACTCTACAAGAACTTTACTTTCAGGTAAAGAAAGTTTTCACAGAGTAGGCAATTCAAGGTAAATCTTGTAAAACCTCTTTCCCCCTGTCCTCTCAGTTTTTGATTATGTAAAGTAATTAAGAATTATTATTATTATCTTTCTCCGTTGATTTGGGAGAGAAGAAATATAAATAAGTTAGCTCTAGAGGTGAAGAACACAAAAGGTAAAGTATGGTGCTGGTTCAGTATGGAGGTGGTGGTGATGTTTGAGGTGATGAACCAAAATATAGAGGCTTTGAGAAAAGAGAGAAAATATCGTACATTAGAGAATGCTTCAGAATGATCCCCTTCACTGAAATGGCAGGATTACTGCCTAAAAGCAGAGAAATTATGCCTAAAGTTATTAGTCCTGAAAAGAGAAGTACAATTGGTAGCAAAAATTACAAAATTGCTAATTATACTTCCTTTTGAAGTTGTTAGAAAAATGTATTATTTTGCCTAATACACATTAAAAAACCAACCCATTACTGTTTGAGAATAGTATGGGCTTTTTTGAAAGTTGAATGAACACTTTCATTAAATAGATAAAATCCCCTGTGTGCATGGAGTTTATTCTCTGGTATGAGAAACACAATTTAAAATTATACAATACACACTCACACAGATACATACCTATATGAGTTGTCTTTTGACATCTGACTTATGCTTTAACTCAACCAGAATATCTTAATGGAGATCCTACTTCATGCTGGAACTGCTAGATTCTATAGGGAATAAAAGAATGAATCAGAAATAGACTCCACTCTAGGAAATGTCAGTTCAATTGGAGCAATAGGGCATATAACTAATGATAATTCAAAATTTAGAAAAGGTAAGTACCATAAGAATATAGATTGTACTATAGGATTCCTAAGGAGAAAGAGATTACATTTTCGTGGGAGAAAAAATACATTCTGATGGGGAAATTGACAAACTATCTAAATCTTGAATAAAGTTCACAGTTTGGATATGTGCACAGGGGCAGGCAGAGAGGGAAGTGTGAATGAAGCAGCGTATTAGTTTGCTAGGGCTTCTGTAACAAAGTACCACAGACTGAGGAGCTTAAACAATAGCAATTTATTTTCTCACAGTTCTGAAGGTTAGAATTCTTAGCTAAAGGTGTCTGCAGGGTTGGTTCTTTCTGAGAGCCATGAAGGAAGGTTCTGTTTCAGGGCTCTCTCCTTGGCTTGTTGATGTTTGTGCTCTTCCTGTGTCTTCAAATTGTCTTCCCTCTGTACATGTCAGTGTCCAAATGTTCTCTTCTTTATAAGATCACAGTCATATTGGATTATGGCATACCCTAATGACTCCATTTTAACTTAATTATCTATCTAATGATCCTGTCTCTAAATATGGTCACATTTTTAGGTAATGGGGTTAGGATTTCAACATATGAATTTTGGGGAAAACATAATTCAGCGTGTAACAGGCAGTGAGGGAAAGAATTGTGGGATATATAAAGAGAATGGTAAATTTTAGCTTGACTAAAATATAATTGCATAAACTAACATAGAAATCAGGCTGGACAAAAGACTGAAGCCAGATTATATGACTGAATATCAACCTAGAAAATTTGGACTTGATTCCTCCAGCATTAGGGAACCAGAAATGAATCTGAGCAGGGGAGTAACATAATAGATACAAAGCTTTTAAATGTTTACAGTGGGCCAGACACCATGCTAAGTGTTTTACCTTAGCAACTCACTTTACTATCATCTCATTTTAATCTTTGCATCAATACCTTTAACCAGGTGTTATTAGTTTTGTTTTACAGAATAGTGGATTAAGGTTAAAAAAGTTATTACAGCTTATGAATAATAACACAGGAAAACTTAAAATCTTCAAAATCTGGCATCACATCCAGTGTATTTTTAATCTCAGACATTGTAGTTTCATCTCTAAAATTTCAATTTGTGGTTTTTTTTTCATTATTATCATCAATGTCTCTGATTCAATTTTGGACATATGGAATAGAGTTATAATAACTTTTTTTATGTCCTTGTCTTGTAATTCTCATATTTGTCAGTTGTGGGTCAGTTTCAAGTGATTGATTTGTCTCTTTATCATGACTCATATTTTCCTGCTTCTTTGTATGCCTGGTAATCTTTGACTAGATACCAGACATTGCAGTTATTACCTTGTAGTGTTCTGGATGTATTTTTATAAATATTCTTGACCTTTACTCAGGGGTGCAGTCAAATTACTTAGAAATGGTTTGATCCTTTTTTGCATCTTGCTTTTAGAATTTGTTAGATGAGAGAGGAGCAGGGCTCAGACCAGGCCAAATTATTCCCCATTTCTGAGGCAAGAGCCCCTCTGCATTTTATACTCCGCCCCAATTTTGAGATTTTCCAGTCTGGCTCATGGCAACAGGTACTGTTCTCCCTGAGTATGAGCTGGGCCTTATTTCCTCTAATCCTTTCTAGTGATTCCCTGGCCTCAAGTATTTTCCTGAAGTGCATGTAATCATCAGTGCACTGCTGACTACTCAAGGGGCCCATCTGCAGAACAACAGATTTCTCTCCCTGTGTAGATCTCTTCTCTTCAGCATTTGTCCTGAAAACTCTAGGTACTTTGATCTACTTAGATTCTCAGGTTCATCTTCTCACCTCGGGGTATGCTCTGGGCTCCACCTTAGCTCCTCCTTCTTGTGTCATGACCTGGAAACTCTCCAAGACACTAAGCTGGGACACCTGTAGATGTCACTTCATTTGTTTCTAATTTCTCAGGAATCATCTTCCTTCATTTTCTGATGTCCACTATCTCACAAACTGTTGTTTAAATATTTTGTGTGGATTTTGTCTATTTCAGATGGAGAAGTAAATTTGACCACTTTTATTTAATCTTGATCTGAAGCAAACATCAAACTAGGTTTTTTGTTTTGTTTTGTTTTGCTTTTTTGCAGTACGTGGGCCTCTCACTGTTGTGGCCTCTCCCGTTGTGGAGCACAGCCTCCGGACGAGCAGGCTCAGCAGCCATGGCTCATGGGCCCAGCCACTCCACAGCATGTGGGATCCTCCCAGACCGGGGAACGAACCCGTGTCCCCCGCATCGGCAGGCAGACTCTCAACCACTGCGCCACCAGGGAAGCCCCCAAACTAGGTATTTTAATTTTAAACTACTCCTTTCCACATAAATTTTATGATGTGAAGTAGAAGAGTAAAGTGGGCAGTAGAGTCCTAAAATTAAAACATATGTAAAGCAAATCACCAAGATAAATAGGTGTTAGTGTGACAGAGGGTGGAGCAAGTTAAGTGAGATAGACTTAACAGTCTCTTCTCCCGGGAGGAACAGGATGGAGTAGATGGCTGCTTCATTACTGTTGTTGCTGAAGAGCAAGACCTCTTCTCAGGCACTGGGAATTTCACTCTGATCTAGAACTAGGTTTTCAAGGAGGAACCCTTCTTTCCTTCCTTTTCTCTTCCTTTTCTTCCCTATCTGATCACAGGTTGGCCTGACATCCATGCCATCCTCATCTTCTTTCTTTTCCTTGTAGTGAGAAGACCTCTTGAAATGGGTAGGACATCCAATATTATTTTAGCTGCCATTGTATGATAATTTCATATTATCACCTTCCTGTTGCTAATGTGCTGAAATGAATTTCAATATCCCTTCCATATCTGCTAGAAGCCCATTTGTGAATGTGATCCTAATTAAGAGTGACCATAGAAACTTGGGGAGCATTTTGTTAATATACTAGAAGAATGGACTCCACAGACATAGTGCTCAAGAATGATGTGTAATCATCTTTTAAAAATTAAATGATATTTTAAATGTATTATGGGATCTTGGTTTTTAAAATATAATTTCAAAGTTTGATTTTAAACAGTGATTTTATCTGAGTTATTACTTTGAGGAAACACAGTAATCTCTCAGTATCCATCAGGGTTTGTTCCAGGACCCCTGTGGATCCAAAATCCCCAGATGCTCAAGTTCCTTACATAAAATAGCATAGTATTTACATATAATCTATACACATTCTCCCATATAATTTAAATCATCTCTAGATTACTTATAATACTTAATACCATGTAAGCACTATGTAAAAAGTTGTAAAAACAATGTAAATGCTATGTGAATAGTTGCTAAGCTGTGGCAAATTCAAATTTTGCTTTTTGAAACTTTCTGGAAATTTTTTTTGGAACATTTTCAGTTTGTTGTTGATTGAGTCTGTGGATGAGGAACGCACAGATACAGAAGGCTGACTATGTAGCATTTTGTATTCTAATATTTCTGGTCTCCATATAGACCTGCCCTCAAATCAGTATGTCTACTATATATCTTATTAGTAATTTTTATGATAAAGCTTAGACACATCTACAAAAACTATATACCTACCTCATTATTTGATATAATCTAGAAATCTTCAAATGGGAGGTATTGTTTTGAATTATAATTAAAATTGGAGACAAGGCCTTATTTTGTTTTTCACTTAAGTGGAGTTGTATTGAATGAAAACTATATCTTGTTCAATCACAGTTGTAATTTCTAACATTTTACAGGTGAATCATGTAAACAGAGAAGTGTTGATTTGATAGCTCAGATACCTGAAATCTAGGAAAAACACTTTATTTTGAGGGTTTTTTGGTTTCCCCACTCATAGACACTAAAGGCATGATTGAATTCCTATATAAATATTTAATACTATACAATTGATAGATATTGATAAAAATAATATATTTGATATTTACTTGATACATTTAATGTTTATTATATTAATAGATAGGATAGGTTTGATATATGTCAATGTTTGAATGATTAAAATGAACATTCTTTGACTTTACACACTTAGCAATAATGCTTCAACTTCCTTTCACCACTAATTTTAGTGCGTTCTACTCAATTAAGAGACTATAATGGAAGTCTTTGGTGTACTTTTTAAAAAATATCACATTCTTTTAAAATATTATGAAAAGTTTTGATGTTTTATTTTAGTGTATAAATGACACTTGAAATTTCACAACACAAATCTTACACATATAATATCAAAAGCTAAAAAATGATCATATTTCTGTTAGCTTATATATGCTTATATTTCTGGAGGTTAAGTTAATTGTGATATATTGACAAAATAAAAGCTGCACTATTTATCTAATTCTTTATTATCAAGATTTTAAATGTTATGTCACAGATAAAGGGGCACTGTTAAGAAAGTAATCCCTTATGTACATTCCTAAACAGAAAATAAAGCAAATGTACTCTGCTTGTTTATGTTTTTACTCCCGTCTGCCTGTCTTCTCTGTCCTTCGTGAAAATGAATGATTGAATAGAATGGCCTAGACATAGGGTCCATTTCTCTTTGTGCCTTGTTCACTGTGAAGATCCTACAGCATGAAGCAATATATCCTTTAGAAAACAGGGAATTATTTAGAGAGTGCATCCATCCTGTTATTGCAAGGGAGAATTCCAGGGTTTTGTAAAGGCAAAAATAATGCTTTCAAATCCACGTAGATGTCATTCAAAGCTCAGTGGTGCTAAGTAGAAAAAAATTAGCAGCCACAACTGTTAGATCCTAAGCTGAAAGATGCTAAATAAGCTGAAATTTGCATTTTCATTACTGAGTTAATAGTCATTCAAACTAATAAAATACACCACCTAGAAAAATAAAAAAGATAAATGATTTTTATACTTACTAAATAATAGCTGAGACAGAAGAAAACTGTTAAAATGTTAATATTATTATAAAGTTACAATATTATCAATTCGTATCAATTTAGTGACTTAAAATTATTTTTTTTCATCAGCAAACTTTCTCTCCTTTGGTCCACGCTTTCATTTCATTTAGTCAGATTTTTGAAATGCTCTATCCAGCTTGCAAATTTTGATGTGGCTTCGGTGGTATATACTATTTCTTTAAGTTAACTGCAAGGTTTCCCAGGACCTATATGTATAAAAACATATGACAATAGCAAAACTAATTTGGCAGATTTTGTTTTAAATGGTATATGTGCTATGGATTTGGGGATCAGATATGGAGTATGAATGCTATAACATCAGTCACAGACTTGGTATAGCAGGTCTATTCATTTTCATGGTCACGCAGAAAACCAGGCCAGGTCAAGCAAGAGCAAGGAGCTTGAGCACAGAACTAGAGGGTGATCTGGCTAGCTCCCTAAGGAGAAGAAAATTGAAGTGAGAAAAGTGGAATGTTGGAGGATGGGTAGAAGAGAAAAAGTCATGGATGAAGGGGAAAATAACTCTTTTCCAAGAAATCATCCTGAAGATTACTAATTTCTCTTAATAATGATGTTCATGAAAATGAAAGTGCATAATAAATGATTCAAAGGACACCTGAAACTCTCAGGTGCACTTTTTTTTTTTTTTTTTTTTTTGCGGAACGCGGGCCTCTCACTGTTGTGGCCTCTCCCGTTGTGGAGCACAGGCTCCGGACGCGCAGGCTCAGCGGCCATGGCTCACGGGCCCAGCCACCCCACAGCATGTGGGATCTTCCCGGACCGGGGCACAAACCCGTGTCCCCTGCATCGGCAGGCGGACTCTCAACCACTGCCCCACCAGGGAAGCCCAGGTGCACATTTTTAATATCAGGTGGGAAGAAAAATGTAGAATCTTGAGAATGAAAAGCACTTTATTACAAAAATATTATTTGTCCATGAGGCAGGTTTCTTTAAGCTCTGATTTCACTGCACATTCTCAGCAATTTAGTGGGCTATGCCACAGAATCATCATAAATCCATGAGAGGATGCCTTGAGCCATGGGGAACTAGCTGGCTCGCTTATGTATGAGGCGATTCACAGCACTTCCTCTCGGAAACCTGGAAACATTTTATAAGGCCACATGCTTGCTTGTCTGAGACACACTTATGTCTAGGCAGAGGTAGCTTTGGCTAGATTGTGTTAGTTTTCCCTGTATTTTTTCTGTCTGACTGAAGGAAAATGCTTTTTCTAGCCAATTCCTCTCTCCTGTTTGGGCAGAGACCTCTAAATTAATTCCTAGTTGTTTGGACCAGACCCAATGCTATAGACTGTAATTAATATTATCAGCTCCAGAACACATAAGAATTCAAATTTTTCTAAGAGAAGGGAGTGGAGAAGGTCTATTTTTGAAATAATGCATATAATCAGAAATTCTCTGATGAACTCCACCAGGGGGCAGCTCCCCTGTGATATGCTCACAATATTTGCCTCAGAGCCTGCAGCCTGTTGGCAGCGTTCCCAGAGACTACACCTGTCCGTGTCACACTTCAATCTCACCCATCAGAAATCCTGCCTCAAATTCTTGTAATATGCAGCATCACATGTACCAGTGGAGGCACTAAAAGGAAAGTAAATGTGGAACTTAGAGGAATTTTAGTATCAAGAAACTAGAAGACTGTTCTTAAAAGCCACAGAAATGCTAGGCTATTACATAAAAGCATAGAACCTCTTTTGCTGGATAATGTTTATTATTATTATTATTATTTCCTGAAAGGAGCCAAAATCATCCTGCAAATGAAGAGCTTCAAAGGAAAGAAAGTTACAATTCAAATAAAGAAAACTTGGAATAGGAGACTTTTGAAATGAAGATGATCAAAAAGAGAGCAGTGACTGTTCTGATGGCATGAAATCTCATTCAACAGTGGCTAACATTTAACAGAATTTACTGGGATAATACATTGAAAGTGAAAGAGAGTAGTGAAAAGAATTGTAAGACCATACCATTATAAGAAATCAGGAGGTCAAAGCAGAAGCAAAGAGGAGTGCGTTACCAATACATATGATATTTACACTGTGGTTTATTTTATGGTAATAAACCACTTTACAATGTACAATCCTGAAGATGTGTCCTCATCTGATGTAGAACAACAATGGATAAAACTTGCTTTTCCATTAAGAAGCTTGTGCATCCTGAGAAGGCCTATACAATACAGTATTAGTCAAGTCTAAAACACCTGTGCTGTCAAAAGTTTTTCTTTTCTAAATGTATAAATGCATGGTAAAAACTCCCAGCAAGCTGTCAAGAGGGATCTAGAAGGGGATGGGGTGAAAGAATGCCTGCGACTTTCTTCAAATTAACAAAAATTTAAATAGCACTGTCTAATGTAATCAACAGATGGCAACCATGTCTGGACAAGCATAAAAAAACTTATTGTCACCATGTAATTTCTATTCTATTGTGCTAAATAATAATTGCAGTTAACATATATCTAAGTTAACAGAAATGTTGCCTGGAACCCACAGTTGGTATTCCTAATTCTGAAGTGCTTTTGACCCTTAATTGGCTACTATGGAAAAACATGCTCAAAAGTCTTAGCAACTTAGTTAGAAACCACATTTTCCATCTTATTAAAACTGAGTTCTTATGTGTCCTTCAGTGTACCTTCAGCAAAAGTTGTATTAGGATAAAGGCTATGCCATGGTGACAAGGTATCCTAAAGTACAGTGGCTTAAACAAGATAAACAGGAATGTCTCTGTGATGAAACTCTCCAGGCATGTGATTTAGGGTTGGGAAGATACTCAGAGCTGTCAGGGACACAAAACTCTTCCATTTCTTTGGCTCTGACATCCCTAGGCTATTACCTCATCAGCCTGGTTGAAATTAGTCACAATGTCCAGTTTATAACCCATAGGAGTGGTGAAAGAAGCCCTATTTTAAAGGCATGATTCAGAGGTTGCACACTTCAATTCTGCTCATACACCATTGGCCAAAATTGGTCATGTGACCCTAGCTGGCAAGAAAGGAGACTGAAAATGCATAGCTGGATGACCCGTGTACTTGATCACAATGCTTATTTATATTGATGAAAAGGGAATGAATATTGGCCAAGGAAATTGGCAATCTCTGAAACAACAGTGTTCACAGATTGAAGGTACAGAAATATGAATCAGATAGACATAGGTGTCTTTATTTTAAAAATTCAAAATTCCTCATAGGATTTTATATAGGCTGAAGCTTTATGTAACTAATAGCTGCTCCTGTTAGAGAAATGACTGTAATGTTTTCTGGATTTCAAATCCAAGTGGAGCATGGTCATTGGAGAGTTTGTAGCCACGCTTCATGTATCTATAAACATTTGTCTTTATATCTTTCAATTTTTCTAATTTCATTTTGTGGATTTATGTTTTTTATTTCTAATTTGTTTTCAGTCAATGGTAGCAACTCCATTTTTTATAATCTTGAAAATGTGAAACCACTTTAATGACCAAACAGTGGATAATTAATTATCACCAACTGTATGCCCGATGATAAAAATAGAGAAATAGATATACAACATCAAATATATTTCTAAGACCAGACATTTTTTTGAATTAATTCTTTAAAATTTTTAAGGTAAATAATACTGATGCTATATAAACTATTACAAAGCAGAGAAAAAGAAGGAAAATTCCAAATGATGCTAGGTTCATTTTAGAAGCTCCTCATACAAGTCCTGTTCCCTTTCATACACTCCTATCTGAAGACATTGCCTTAAGCATGTTGGACACTCAATAAAACTTTAACAATCTGAAAGTCATTGACCATATGAATAATTTTTTCCTAATTTTTAAATTAATTTCAAGATCCAAAGAGGTATGGCTTCTATTTATTAAGGATTATGATAGCTATACATTTTTCTTTGTCAATGGTGGGGGACATATTCTATCAGGGCTTGTTAGTTGCTTTGCTTAGGTTATAACTTATGTTATGACTCTCCTAATCACAGAGAAACCAATCCAACTTAGTGATTTAGAATTAGACAACTTCTTACAGTCCAAAAATTACCATACAAGTGTTATACAATCAAAATATTACTTCCGAAAGGATAAAGGTGTTTATCATTTTATGGATCACAAACTTATGGTTAATTAACATATTAAACCAAAGCACAAAAGAAAACATAAAGTAGATGTGGACTGTTTCTTCTTGAAAAATTTGTGTTTAGTTTCTTACACATTCAGAGTTCTGCTTAGACATCCATGTTCAAACCTCCTACCACAACTCTGTTAAGAGCCATGAGATTGTGAAAGGCCTGGTTTATCCTGTCTTGATTACCAAAATACTATTTCCACATCATCAAAAACCATCAGGATAGGCCATTCTTCTGAAATGAAACCTTCGTTTTATTATTTTCCTTGTCAATCTGCCTTCTTTGTGCTTCATTTTGGGGCTAGATTCTTCTGTCTGGTAACCTTAAGTAACTAATATTCCATGTTAAGTTAGAACAAATCTCCCATTTGTCTTACTTTGACTTTTTGGGGTCCTCTTATAGCTGGAATTGTGTGTCAGTGTATCTCATCTAATATTATATCTTTTATAGTTGATTGAAAGATTTATAATTATAAAGATTTATAATTATATATAATCTTTATAATTGTAAAGATTTATAATTCTTTTTAAATAAATAAAATGAATAAATGATTAACTCACATACACATACCAACAAAGCAGTATTTTTCAAGTAGAAAATCCATTCAAAATTAATGTATATGTATTTTATATTTTTTATAACTTTTAAAAAGGTTTTTCATAATTTATATCATTATTCTCACAACAATAGCAACGTAAGAAAACGTGCAAAGAAGATATTTATTATCCCTGCTTTGGAGATAAAGCATTTGGGGCACAAAAAATTCAACAATGGGGCCAAGATTACTGAATAAATCAAAGCCATGGTGGTATTAGGACTTAGGTCTTCTGATTATGACCTCATAGATCATTCCACTAGATTGATAATCTCCGTTTTATGTCTTTATAAGTAAAAATCGAATTCAGTATTTACCCCCAGTATGTGTACTGATTTATTTGTAAATTACATGCAGGTGTTAACTACATTAATTCAGCATGTACATTTCATTTAAAATACAAAAGAAATTCAAAAAATAATGAAAATGGAAGAAAATAAAACTTTCAGGATTTTTTTACATATCCTAGTGGATCATAAACTCTTCCCTCTAGGTAAACTCCACTAACCTCATTTGGAGTCCTATCCATGACCTCTTGCTGAATTAAGACATTTGACTTCTAAATTACACATACAATATACCGATATCTGAAAGTACCTGATAAGAAAATTAATATCCATTATTATGAAAATATGTTTTCTCCTTTGTTTGCTCCTCTCATTTGCATCTCTTCATTTATGCCTTCACTTTTTATTACTAGGAAACATAGTCTTATTTTTCCTTAAGCACCGAGAACAACAAATATTAAAGGAGCAGTTTGAAAATGTGTTCCCATGGCCCATTTTCTAATGCCTTCTCCAAATCATCTTACTCTGAAAGATCTTATTGGTCTTTCTGGTTCTCTGAAATTAAAAAAGGCAGTGCTTGTCTTTGACCAGAAGTAACAGAGTGGGAAGTTCATCTAATAGTAAGTGAAAACCCTCGACACAGTAGAAGGACAACTGAGCATTAGGCAGCTGCTGTTGCACTGTACAGCCTCCTCACTTTCAAGCAAAAAGTGGTTACATGAACAACTGTCCAAAGTGCTGGATGAGGCCATTAGCAGCTAGCTTGTGTAGTGCAAAATGAATGTATTTCACTCCATTTGAGCTAAGAAAGGTTTGGAGCTTCAGTGACGTAAATTGGGCTCCATTATCACTTAGCAGCTCTTCTGGAATTCCATGTCCAGTGAATAGTCTTTTAGTTTGGACTGGAAAGAGAGCATTTCATAATAGCCTGTGCCATTTCAAGAGGTAATAAGGGTAGTAATGACTATATGCACAGTTTAGGAAAACCTACTTTCCACATTTGCTGTTTGTTTAGCTAATATATGAGTTTTAAAGATATTTATGTAATATTCATGTTACACTGGAAAATTATTATTTATTCATGTTACACTAGAAAATTATTCTTAGCTGATATTACCTACAAATTAGTCCCGATGTAATTACAGACCTAAGCATTATTTTTTTTCAGATTTCACAATAATCCTTTGTAAGGCTGTCAATCCCTCGTATCTACTGTCTTTAGTGAGTAGTTAGCATGTTTCAAAGAATATAGAATATACTTTACAAACATTTGTTTTGTTGCTTCAAATGGTAATATAACACTTCAGTTTTCTACTCATCTCTTTGTATTTTACAGAACAGTAATAGTGGAGAAAAACCCCAAAGCCATACTGTTTTATTTCCCTGTATGCATATTCAAGTATAATTAAACATGAACTTTCTTTCACTTTGGTATATGTCATTTCAAGACTTCTAGGTACAATTCTAGATATTCTGTTATAACACTTCTTTAATTTTTATGCATATTTACATTTATTCTCATTGAGAAATTTTAAAAAGTTATACATTAGTTTATTTCAGCCAGTTCCTTAAAAATACAGAAAACACAAAGCTCTCCCTTCTTTTCTCATTAATTCAAGTCCTCTTCCAAACACTTTATATATTTATTTGTTTCAACATTGCTGCTATCTTAGAGTCTTTGGGGTCAATGTCATTTATTTTTCTTAGATAGCATTAGATTTAACATTGATTCCTAAATCTTTTCTTTTCATCATTTCCCAGTGATTGTCAACTCTCTCTAAAAGTTTTCTTTATGGCACAGATTCAAATATGACTGTGTATGCTTTTAACAATATTTTTTTTCTTGGGAAAATGCTGTCATTGCCTTTCAAAACATGTATACTCACTATTACTAGTTGTTTATTGAGTATAATTTTCGCATTTCATCTTTCTTTGTGTTTTAGTTCCCATTTCTTGTAATGTCTCAGTGATCTGTATAACACCCTTGTGTTCTAATGCATAAAATTCTATTTTTATGAGTATAGACAATCTTCAACATTTTCTTGCACATTACCTAGATTCAATCTTTTAATTTTTAGCTTTAATCCACAACTCCTCCATATTTTCACAGTATTCCTTTTATATACCAATTTGCCCCTTTCCATGTTGTCATGAATTTTCAGCAAAGTTTACATTCATACTATTTTTATAAGGTGGGCATCTAGAATTCAAAATTCATTTTAAATTGTTGATATGTTGGGACAACAACAAAAACTCACTACACTATAAAAATAATTCTATTGCTCTTCACGACTACTCACCTTCCTCCATGAAGATATATTTGGATTAGTTTTTGTTTTTGTTCATTTTGTTGCAAAATATAGACAAATTTAAAAAGTCAAGACTTCTTACTTTAACTGAGATTGGCAAGTTCTCTCTCCAAAAAGCAACTATATGTTGTCACAAAATTGACAGAAGCTATTATTTCAATGCTCTGGAAATTAGCCAAAGGAATAGAAATAGAGAAGTGCTTATGCTTGAACAACTGCTGAACTTTGGAGAAGAGCAGCAGGGGTCTGTGCCATTCTCTCAGCTCAGTGTGGTGTTTCTGTGAGGACTGAAAAGCTTTGAGGATCAACAACCTTTCTATTTGGAATGTTGGGTGATACCCACACCCGTTTGCATTATTAGTGGAAGTGACTTCTTGAAGGCAAGCAAACAGGTAAGAGCCAACTGCTTGGTTCTACTAGCCTGAGATTGTGGATATGACTGGGCCAAGCATGTTACTGGCTGAAGCTGTGCATGTGTCCAGCTGATATTAGAGTAGGCCCAAGCTTTTCAAACATTCCTGGTCAAGCCTGTGACTGCATGCATATGTATAGAAGACTTTCCATATACAATTTATAGTGAGAAAAAATGTTTCACTATGCTATAAAAATAATTCTATTGCTCTTTACACCTACTCACCTTCCTCCATGAAGATATATTATTGTTGACTAGGACAATCAGGAAAGAATTCTTTTGGTAGTGACATTAAAACTAAGTTCTTCCAATCTCTGCTAGCTTCAAACTTTTCTTCTGCAGCTTCTTCACCTCTCTCAGCATTCAAAGAATTGATGAGTTAGGGCCTTGTTCTGGATTAGGCTGTGGCTTAAGGGAATGCTATGGCTGGTTTGATCTTCTATCCACACCACTAAAACCTTCTCCATAACAGCAATAATGCTGTTTCACTTTCTTATCATTTGTGTGTTCACTGGAGTAGCACTTTTAGTTTCCTTCAAGAGTTTTGCTTTCACAACTTTGCTAACTGGTGCATGGAGGCCTAGCTTTCAGCCTGTCTCGGCTTTTGATATGTCTTCCTCATTAAGCTTAATCTTTTCCAGGGTTTTGTTTTCCTACTTTTTTTTTTTTTTTGGCCGTGCCGTGTGGCTTGTGGGATCTTATTTCCCAGATCAAGGATCCAACCCATGCCTTCGGCAGTGAAAGTGCCAAAGAGTCCTAACCACTGGACTGCCAGGGAAATTCCCTCATTTCCAGGTTTTGATTTAGAGTGAGAGACATGTGACTCTTCCTTTCACTTGAACACCTAGGGGTTATTAATTGGCCTAATTTCAAAAGTGCTGTATCTCCGGGAATAGGGAGGCCTGAAGAGATGAAGAGAGAAGGGGAAATGGGTGGTCGGTAAAGCAGTAAGAAAACACACAGTATTCATCGAGTTCAAGGTCCTACATGGGCACAGTCCATGGCGCCCCAAACAATTACAATAATAACATCAAAGATCACTGATCACAGATCATCATAATAAATATAATAAAAATGAAAGAGTTTAAAATATTGCCAGAGTTACCAAAATGTGACACAGAGACACGAAGTGAGCAAACGCTGTTGGAAAAATGGTGCCCGACGGACTTGTTTTCCACAGGGTTGCCACAAACCTTCATTTTGTAAAAAAAAAAGTGCAATATCTGGGAAGCACAATGAAGTACAGTGCCATAAAACGAGGTATGCCTGTATTGTATTTTGCTTGTATTTTCTTAATCTGTATAAAATTTTTTATCTAAAAATTTTGGTTTACATTCATGAACAATGTTCTTTTCTATTTTTAAAAATAATTCTATTTGTATAATTTTTGAAGAGCAGTATTTATCGTTGAGCACTATGTTGAAACTAATTTGTTAGTGAATAAATAATTTCAAAAAAACCCAAAAAACTAAGTTCTTAAAGAGAGAGAGAAGATGTTTCAGAATGTACAAAAAAATCAAGCCCACACATATTAAAGGGATGCCATAGATATAAATACAGAGAATAAATAATTATGTTATAAGAAATTATATAAGAACTATTACATAGAAAGGTAATTTAAAAGTCAGAATTATATAAGAACTATTACATAGAAAGATAATTTTAAAATTTTCCCATAGTAAGGATATTTTTTAAAAAAAGCCTACTACATTCCTGAAAAAAGAGAAAACAATATTAAAAGACATAAAATTACACAGATCCTAGTCATAATTTTCAATTTGACAGATAAAGAAAAACAACCAAATATCCAAAGCTGAAAACAAGTTACTTCAAAAAAAGGCTTCTCTTAGACTTTACATATAAAAGTGGATTTCATATAAAATCATTTTTACAAAAGCACAAAGGAAGGACTGCGAACATAAAATTCTATACCCAGCCATTACTGGGTATAGTCATTTATTACTATGAAAATTTACTGAAAAGTGTTTACAAATATGGTAAATAATATGTATTTCTGTGTTAGTTTTTCTGAATAAAATATTAGAGGATAACTTCTGGCCTACCAGTTATCAATAAAATTTAAGGAGCCAAGAGAACACTAACTCTGTAGAATAAGAGCTGTTGGAGAGTGCTAATACCAATTACCTACTTAGATATAAATTCAAATAATTGCTGCAACTCCAGCTATAAAGTTAAATGCCAGAAACCTGTAGTAATTACTTAATACAGTTATATCTTTTAGATTATACTAATATAATCATATTATATTAACATATAATTATATAATATATAATCACAAATAATTTAGATTTATTTTTCTAGAATAAATTAAGTAAACCTGAGAATCTGGAGAAAGTGGGAGCATTAATTTTCCCTCTTTCATAGTGGAAAGTAAAATTATTATTTATTTCTGCATTTTGATCATCTGGAAAATTTAGTTAGAATCTTTTTAAGGAAAGGTTAAAGTCACAAAATACAAGAGAAAATAAGCAAATAAAACAGCCTCATATGACAAAATACAAATGAAAGGCAACATTAAAGAAACATAAGAGGGCTTCCCTGGTGGTGCAGTGGTTGAGGGTCCACCTGCCGATGCGGGGGGCATGGGTTCATGCCCCGGTTCGGGAGGATCCCGCGTGCAGCGGAGCGGTGGGCCCATGAACCATGGCCACTGAGTCTATGCGTCCAGAGTCTGTCCTCCACATCGGGAGAGGCTGCGGTGGTGAGGGGCCCATGTACCACAAAAAAAAAAAAAAAAAAAAAAAAAGAAAGAAAGAAAAGAAACATAAGAGTAAAAAGAATAAAATAGAAATAGAGGTAATACAACATCATTTTGGTATTTTTGGTAATTAATTAATTCTACTAATATTTTTTCAATCACTGTAATAAGTAAAACACTTTAGGCGTTGTGCTCTGAAGCAAAGGAAGCTGATAGCTCAGCAGATGTAGACAGAGGCAAGGGACTGTGGCAAGAGTAAGCCCAGAGTACAGGCTGGCGTCACAGGCTTAACTGACTTAAGAACAGGCCTGGAGGGTCAAGCACCAAATGGGCAGATATCGAAAGAAGGCAATCCAGAGAAGAAGCCGGTATACTCATAGTCTCGCCTACAGACAGCTTTAGATGGATCTGAAAGAGAAATATCCTTTGCATGGTAAACAAATAAGTACAGTGAGAAAATCTAGAAGGAAGAGATGATTTCTAGCCTAAGTAAGGACATTGACCAAAACTGTGCTTTCCAAAATATATTCCTGTGAATATTAACATAATGAAAGCTTCCATTAAATTTAAGAGGATGATACTGTGATTTTCTTTGGGAATACATGTCATATCATAACCCCCTTGAGATGACCAGAATGAATTTTAGCACTTTTGAGACTTTGAGAAGACATCGGTTTTGCATTCTGTTTCTCGGCCTTCTTGATCCACTAAATGCCTCTTCTGCTGCCTCTTGCCAGCATTTTTCCCCTGCAAGTAACTATTACCCAAGATAAGGAGCACACTTTGGGTAATGCCAGTTCAAGAGTATGAACAATTTTAGCTATCGGAGCATTTTTATAATCTACTCTCTATATATTAAAAAAAAATCAAACAATGCAAACCTAGTGGCTTAATTACTTAGAGATAATACCTAGGTAGCAAGTCTGAACATAGCTGTCAAACCCAAAGTGGTCAAGATCAATGAGCTAATTCGGAATTTATAAGTTGCATTGGATGTAAAAATTTTCCGAATGCTACCAGGTGAAAGTTATCCTGAAAATATTCATCCTAAAACCCCTGACAATGAAATATATGTTAAAGGGGATGCTTTTCTCTCAAGAATGACCAAAAAGTTATTACAATGAAAGATAAACATAAATAAAATTGCTGGAAATTCTACCTCCTGTAATAGTGTTCTTTTCCAAAATATGTAGCTAGAATCATAAAGCTCTACAAAATTACACAGCAATTCTGTCACCATATTGACAAAAAGGGAGGAGTGGGGGAGAAAACCAACAATTGTGGTGCATAGCAACAGTAAGGAGATGGCAAAAAAATCTAGTATAATTGCAAAAAGATTCTAGCTCATGATTACAAGATCTCTGTTGGAAAGTGCTTCAATTCATAATACCTAGAAAATCCAGAATAACCCTAATAAAACTAGACAAAAAATTACACAAGGACAGAACTTGGAAGAGCCATTTCCAACTAAATCGATGCTATAACTTACTTTGTTAATGTTACCGGTACCATCCTGTCTTGCTATAAATACCGCAGACTTCCTTCTCTCCTAATGGTTTAAATCTCTGTGCTTTTTCTATACCTCAAACGTGACAGTAAGAATTCCAGCAAGCATTCTGGTCATATCATAAAATCGTTACACAGTCGGGGGAAGGTGAAGTTAATCTCAGAATCATGTGATTTCAGAGTTTGAGAGACTAGGGCAACTGCGTAATTCATTTCTTGAGAAATGCTGGTAGAAAAAAAAAGTGCAAATCAAATCATGAAAGGATTGGGGATAGGGCTGGAGATGTGAAGATTTACTGGTACACAGATATCTATGTGAAAACATACAAATTACAGTTTCTTGTGAAGAAATGACTGTATGTCTTGGATGATATGCTTCATCTAAAGGTCATGGACTGGTTGTGTTCAGTTGGTATAATCTTTAGGGTCTGTGAGGTCTGTTTAAGATGTAAAAGTGATATATAAAACATATTGGAGAGAAGGTTGCTTCTTGGAATCTCTAAATAGTGTGTGTCTTTCCTACCCATTTCTATTGATTTAAATACAACTTTAAAATAAAAAAAAAAATTCTTTCCAAGAGGCTTTAGGCTTGAGGGGAAAAACAAAGTTCCTGTTGGCAACTCTAATAGTAATTGCTAAAATCCATTTTTAATATATTTTTTTAAATTTTTTATTTTATTTATTTTTTATACAGCAAGTTCTTATTAGTTATCTATTTTATACATATTAGTGCCTATAAGTCAAGCCCAATCTCCCAATTCATTCCACCCCCCAATACTTCTTAATATGAAATCTTTTTTCTATTTCATGAAGATAAAGAAACAAGCCAAAGTTAACATTTATGAAAAAGGTGAACTTCCTAGAAGTTAATTACCACTTTTGCTCTAATAATTCTGTTGCATATTTGAAGATGTACATTAAGGAATAGCCACTAATTTACCTCTTGGAAAAACATTAATCCCCAATATTTTATTCTTTGGAGAAAACTACTCTCTGTGACAGGATGTGTGTGTATTCATAGAAGCTACCAGAACATTCAGTTCTCTGTGGCATCATTATATAGAATGGTAATCTGGCAGGTCCTTTAGGGTTTTGGTCAACCTGAACTAAGGTTTCATTCATAAAGATCATACACTCAGTGAACATTAAACATTTCAGTATCGTTTGGAAATCAGCTCTTAGATCCATGCCATCGGTTACATTTCAAATCCCTATATGGTCATCATGTGTCCACACATAAATAATGACTTAGTTTTAAATAATAATGTTCCATCTTTATTCAGTCTTTCTTTTCTTCCTTTAGGGTATTTAATCTGGATGGCTTCAGCTCAACTCATTTCTCACTGTCACTTCCACACAGTACACATGTCCTGTTTCCCAACTTTCAGGAGTGTCTCTTCCTTCTTTTAAAAAATCGTAAGTTTCACCTCACTGGATTATTTTCCTTTCTTGAGAGTTGCATACCTGCATTACTCCTTACCACCAATCTCTCTCTTTCCAAATTAAATGTAAACATTGTTCCTAGATTTGCAATGATTTGTTTTCATTTTTTTAAGGAAAATCAATTTTAGACAGTTATCTTACCCAGTAAAAATCATGCCTATGATGGTTGAGAAAAATGTTTGCTTATTAAACCAAGTTCTCACAGTCATGACATAAACAGAGACATCCTAAACACTTACTTCCTTAAAAATCATATTTTTTATGATACCAGTGAGCAAGAAGATGTTTGTGTGTCCCTTCACCCTCCAGCTGCTGCAGAGAACTATCACATGCTCTTTGCTATTTCTCTCTTCAAATTATCAAACACACAACAGAAAACTATATTGCCCTAATTTCTTTGGACCATATGTCCTAGCATCAGGCCTATCATTTACACACTGTCACTTACTGCAATTTTCACAGTTGTATTCCCTCTTGGGCACCTTCAGTGGGGGAAATTCAAGGACAACAAGAAAATATTCTAATTTTCCATCTGCAAAAATCAGTTCTCCCAGACTTAATTTTTTTTTATGAAGAAAAATAGCACTTGTATCTCCTGTGCTTTCAGTGAATCTGAAGGAATTTTGCCTTGATAATTTTATGTCTCTATCACATAGTAGACAAATACTGGATTGGAAATCCTTGATTATTACAAAGGAACTTTAGAAGTTTAAGAAAAAGTCCTTTATATTTCCCAAAAATTGAAGGGAGAAGTTGGACTATCTTTCTTGTCTATGAATCTATACTTCATTTTCTCTCTCACAAAGATATGATTCTGAATATCTTATATTTAATCCATATGGTCACAGCTTTTAAAATGTCTCCTCATGTGTCTCAATTTATAAATTCAGATTGTCTCAGCCCTGTTAACAAATTATTTTATTCCACTTTGGTCTTCTATCTGAGTTAGAGTCATCTCAAAAAAAATGTTTTATAATAAATCAGGATACTAATTGGTAAATAAAGAAAACAATGAGTTAATTAGCAGTGACATAAAATATACATTCACAAATGATAACTTTGAACATTTATGCACCCATATCAAAAATAGAGAATAGGAAATACTAGGATAGATCTGAGAACATACTACGCATTTGGTTATGCATCTCAAATACACTTAATATCCTCTGTCAGATACTTGTTTCCTAATTGTATAGATAATTCCTCACAATTTATAAATTTGCTCATCTCATAACAAATTTCATGTTTTTTTTCTATTTAGTAACAAAAGAGTTGCCTCAATAATGACTTGTATTCCCTCTTTGTGGCAGCAGACAGAAAAGCCATGGTTACGATGAGAAGTTTTAAATTAATGCATCCAAAACTCTAAGAGACATTACATATGAAAGAAAAGATTCCAAAACCTCCTTTCAAAATGAAAGCACAGTTTCACTTTAATACGCAACAAGACTTCACCAGCTGGCTGCATTGCATGTACTTGGCATTCGGGTTGCTAAGTTTATTAGATATTTTATAGTCCTGGAAACTAAAGATAATGGAGCTCGTTCCCACATGCTTCATCAACAAAAGTTGGGAGTCAGTCAAGCTACAGATATATGATGGAGTGAGAAAGTCAGGATACTCAGGGAAAAATGAATCAATCTGAAGCTGTTAAAGAGATATTGTCAGGTATCTGTAATGCTTAGATTTTGATTCTTATCTATTCTCCATTGGTTGCAATGCTCTTTTGAAAGATTTACAAAAGAAATGTTTCCCTTTGGATTATTTCCCTTTTCCAATTGATCAAAATTCTTATTTTCCTCCACCCACCTCCACTTTAACACTTAGGAAATGAAATGACACAGGTTTTGACATTATCTTGTTCCCAAAGGCTGTTTACTATGTCATCAAAGTATTAGATTAGATAATATTAACTTATAACTTTTAGGTCAAAAAATAGTTCAGTGGTTTCATAAGTTTCAACTTAGTATTAGGATACCCCAAGAAATGGTGTGTCTCTGAGGACTGACTGCAATATGTCCCATAACTTCCTACAATGAATAGCAAAGAGATTTTGCAGTATCAAGAATATGTATTTATAAAAGAGATGCTTTCTTTTTGAGCTGATAAGTGATCTACAAGCATGAATATTATCCAGCAGATGGTCAATATCCCTACCCCAAAGCACTTAGAACAGCATCTGGACTGCCCTCAAATGTATACTGATGTTGACTAATAGAGCCTGGAACCTATCTATGCCTATAATCAATTTGGCCACTCTCTACAAGTATGATTTGAGGCAAATCTTCTATCTTCTCTGCATCACATTTCTTCATCTGTATGATTGGGTGATTGGAAGACAGTTATATGAGCCCTAACATTTAAAAAATCTTTTATAGTATAACCAGCATTCAAATTCTAGTAAAATATTACCTTGAGTATTTGAGGATGCAGAGTTACAAGAGTAATGGAAAGAAAGTTGAAAGCATTAAATCGATCTTAATGTTTTCAGATTGGATACTTTGGGGCCTGTTTGTACCACTAAGCAGGAAAAATGCCTTAGTTTGGCATGTGGGGTGAGGGGAAAAAGCATCCAAGAAATGAAATTGGATAAATTTAGATGTTTTGTGATTGTAGCTACTGAACATGTTTTATACTGGCAGAATATGCTCTCTGATATTGGAATACCGTCAAAATCCATTTAAATCATGCCAGAGAAATGTTAAATGGTGATGAGAGGGCTGGAATTTAAGCTGATAACAGTGGTAAAGACCTACTTACACTGACAAATTTGATGAGGGAATCTGACCTAGCAGATCACTCAAGGAATGGAAGAGTCTTCACACGACAGCTTTATCCTGGAATTCACAAGGGGGTGGCACTTTGGCAAGAAGCTATTCCCACCCCCAACCTCAGCCCCTGCTGGAACATTTGAGGTTTTACAGTCAAATCACATCCAAGGGAAGAACCAATCTAATTTATAATGTGTGAGAAACATGAAGATAATAGTATAAATTTGTATGACTACTAACTGAAATGTCAACTTATGTATGTAAGTGATGAATATTTTTCTTTAAAATGGTATTAGAAATTAACTTGCCAGAAGTAAATCATCTTTCCCTTTTTTTATGAATGTAATGAAAAGAAACAGAAAGAGACTATGTAGGAAAGAAGGAAGCAAAAAAAGGAGATGGGAAGAGAGAAGAAAATCGTAAAGTCAGAGATGATCGAAATGGAGGAGAGCAAGTAAGGGTAGAAAGAAGAAAAGAAAGAAGAAATCTCCTCTTCCCCTCAAATAAGAGGGAAATATAGAAGGAAGGAAGGAGCCAATGAAGGTGAAAGACAAGCAGGCAAGGTAGCCAAGTAGGTGGGCCTCATCCAATCAGTTGAAGGACTGAATAGAACAAAAGGCTGACCATCCCCCAAACAAAAGAGAATTTTCCTGCTTGAAACAGGGACATCAGCTTTTCCTGGTTCTGTGACAGCCTGCCAGCCTTCAGACTTGAACTGGGACATCAATTCTGCAAATTTGGACTTGCCAGCCTCATAATTATGTGATCCAATTCCTTATCATAAAACTTTTCCCATGTTTATCTCCTATTGGTTTATTTCTAGGGAGAACCTTGAAATAAACCAAGGGTCCTAATATAGGACCCTTAACTCTTTCAATAGATTTAAAACTAAACCTAATATAAGAAATTGATTGGCTGCTTCAATGTTTGCCATCAAAAGTTGTCCTGACTGAAAAGCATGAATTGTAGTATACAGGGTGTAAAAACAAGAAGTCAGTGTTTGTGCATACATGGTTTACAAAAGCAGGGATCCAAGAGCTTTCTGTTAAATATTCTTCATGGCATCAGTCTACAAATGAAACCCTGCTATTTATTCTGTGATCATGAGAGGTGGACTCAAGAACACAGGGAAAAAACATTGTGCTACAGTGTTCACATTAAAGGTTGTAAGTGTACCTACTGCTGAGTACTATTAATAAAGGCCCTGCATATCAGTTAATAACTAAGACATGATTTCCCATTTCATGTGCTACTCCTTCAAAGATTTTGAAGTAGAACATTTGGGGAGAATCTGCATTTTTAACAATAAATGCAAGGTGATTTTGATACATACTAAAGTTTAAGAACAATAGATCCAAGGTGAAAAAGCTAAAACCTAGCATAAAGGAACTGATCCAAAAGACAAACAAATGTGGGGGAAGGGAAGAAAGGTGAGTAAATATCCCACAGTGTTATAACTAAGTGTGGGTAAGTGTTTTTGTGCTACTGTGTTTACTGATAGCATATAACAGCCGGTGTAGGTATTAATCATTAACTTAAAGCAGGTTAAAATAAGTTAAAAGCTGAGAGGCAGAACCTCAGCATGAACTGATGGACAGAAAAAAGGCTGAAGCCTGAAAAAGAATAGCCATATTTTAAAGTATTCCTTTAGAGTAAAAAGTATGGACCAAGAAGTGTCAGAACCACTCCAAGGGTAACAGGTAAAGGAAACTGGTAACAGATATGGACAAGATTAGCTGTTTCCTTTCTTTCACAAAGGAAGAAATCAGCATACTAAAAATGATAAAAAAAAAAAAAAGTGGCATCCTGGAACTGAAGCCCCAGAAAGGACAAGAGGTAATTAGAGTTCACTTCAAGATCACGGAAGAAGTGCCTATTACAGCTTAATATGCATACACCTGTGCTGACAGCACTATGTACTGCAGGTTATAAAATCTGCCATGTGCCCTCACATTTCTGTGACCAGCCAGAAAGCCAAGGCCATCTTCCTACCTAGAACTAGCCCTTTCATTTGCTGAACACAGTGTTTCCTTCAAAATTTTGCCCAAGCATCTCCATCTCCAAGAAACATCCACGTATTGTGTTGAGCTAATTCCTTGGCAATTCCTTTATGTGTATTCTTATATTATTGTATAGGAATATTTTGTAATTTTTATTTCATTAATACATTCTCCCTCAATTCTTAAATTTCAAAAATTTAAGAAATAATATTTCTTTTCTTTATATTCTTAACCAACACTCCAGTACAGGGAACAGAATATAGTTAAATATATAAATGCACACACACACACACACACACACACATCTTGTATTAGCTTCCTAGGGCTGCTGTAACAAAAATACCATAGACTGTGTGGCTTAAGCAACAGAATATTATTTTTTTACAGTTTTGGAGGTTAGAAATCCCCAATATCAAAGTGTTGACTGGTTTGGTTTCTCCTGAGGCCTCTCTCCTTGTCTAGCAGATGGTCGCTTCCTCACTGTGACCTCACATAGCCTTTTCTGTGTGTGTGTGTGCGCACATCCCCGGTGTCTCTGTGTTGTAATGTCCTCTTGTTGTGAGGACACCAGTCAGATTGGATTAAGTTCCAACCTAAAGGCCTCTTTTTAACTCAATTACTTTTTTTTTTTTGAGTGATTAGTGCCTTCAATATATGAATTTTGGGGACAGAATTCAGCCATATATATATGATAAATGAATAAACAAATGAAAGAATAAATTAATGCATTAATGCCAATGTACTGAACTTGTGACTGTTACCACAAGTTAATCCTTAATAAAAACTAAAATAAATGGGAATTTGAAAATATGCTTGTGACATGGAAATGTACAAATCTTGCTCTAGTACTCAAAGGTGAGACAAGGAAAGTTGATTGCAACAGCTATAGACAGAAGAGGTACAATAGTTTGCACAGTGCCTTATTTTCCAGCTGATTCACAATTCCAGCCTCTTCCTTTCTCTACCTCTACCCTCTCTTCACTCCAGCCACAGCTAACCTATTCATTA
Organism: Mesoplodon bidens; assembly: GCF_964165515.1. NCBI lineage: Eukaryota > Metazoa > Chordata > Mammalia > Artiodactyla > Ziphiidae > Mesoplodon > Mesoplodon bidens. Next base: position 71,576,588 of record NC_138176.1, read on the forward strand.
TGATTATAGTGCATATTTTCTTTTGCTTCTATTTCTGTAAATGTATTCCCTTTGTGCTAAATACTCTTTTTTCCTCAATGAGGTTAACTTGTATTTTTCTTTCTGGTCTTGGCTTAAATATTCAATTTTTACTTTTCCTAGGAAATATTCACTAACTGGTCCTTCTTCTCACACATAATCTCAATTATATGTCATCATAAATTTGGTCTATAATTGAATTTACCACATTGTATTATAATTGTCTTCTTGCCCATAACCCCCTACTAGACTCACAACTCTAGAACCTATGTTTTCCTTGTCCATAAAAGTTTTCCCATCATATCACTTATTAAAATAAATAAAACATAGGAGTTATTCAATAAAGATTTGTTAAACAAAGGAATATAAAAACATATATAAGAAAACAGAACCATCATTACTAGGGACCAATATGAAAGCAAGCCACGCGGAAATAACTTCCCATTTTTCAGGGATACGTAGTGAGTGGAATGTGAAGAATGATTTCAGCAGTTTATAAGGCAAAGTATCTAATTATCTATGCTTATGTTAAAGGTATAGAAATACTGGGAATTGTGCAATTACCTGAATTTATAACAAGTTTTTAAAAATCTTTGCAGAAAGGAGAAATAAATGGAGTCATGACAATCTAAGGTGAGCCTTCGGTGACAAGTCACAGAGTTTCCTTCATTAGCTCTGTTCTATTGAATGTTTTTTATCAGTTAAGCAAATCTCTAATGAGAGTGTAATGGTTAATCTATCAAATAGGTTCAGGTTAACAATGATTTCAGGAGATTTAAAGTGTTATAATTTGAGAAATATAGTTGAATTTTAAGGTTGAAATGCTAAGGATTAAATTTAGTTATGAACATTAGTTATATAAACAAAATATGAAAATAACTATTTTTATTTGCCTGGAAATTCAATATAAGAAAGCAATGTAATACAGGTGCACATTTTAATCTAGAATTAATTCATTTCAGGAGCTATTAATAATAATAGCCTATGTTTTTAATATCTTTATATATAAGTACTATGCTAGATATTTTATATACATTATATGAGTTAATTTACTCAATAACCCTAAAATGTAAGTTCTATAATTTTTCCTACTTTAGCACTGAGAAAGCTGTGATTTGAAAGTCTAATTTACTCATCCAAACTCGCACAGGTAATATATTGTAGAAAGAGTTTTTAGCCCCTGTCTTTATGTTTCCTAACTTCATTTTTAAATGCAACTGAGGGAATTCCCTTGCGGTCACTTTCACCGCGGAGGGCCAGGGCTCAATCCCTGGTCGGAGAACTAAGATCCTGCAAGCTGTGGGGCACTGCCAAGGCCAAAAAAAAAAAAAAAAAAATGCAATTGAATTCACAATTAACATACAGAACCATATAGCTTAGTGTACAACTCTGACATTAAAGGCAACATTCTATTATAAGCATCTTTAACTTTTTTCAGCTGGAATTTGGGGTGCAAGAATTTGAAGAAGCATGATTATATCTTTCCTCATTTCACAATTTATTTCTGAAATATTTTAGCACATTTAGAAACATCGCCTTCATTTTCAAAGGACACTCTTTCAAAGCCAGAGGGGTAGAGGTGGGGAGTCACATAGCACTTCCAATTTTTGAATGCCAAAAGTGGCAACTAGTTTTCATTTTTTAAAGCAGACTAAAAGACCCTCATTCTGCTGCCTTCTTGTTGTTGTTCACTTTCATTTGTTTTTATTTTATCCAAAGCAGTTAACCAGCTGCACTCTCACTGAGCCTGGGAGATACAGTCTCATACATGACAGCACTTCTAACATATGTTTTTAAGAATAAATTATTCCAGTTTTAAGAATAATGGTTTTAATTGGTTTTAAGGTCCCTATAATTGTATAAAATTTGAATAAATATTTTATATTACTTCTATATATTATGATTCATCAATTCTTTATATTTAGATTCTAGTGTTCCACCAAAGCAGGAAATTTCTCCGATCCAATTTCCCAAGTCCAATGAAACTAAAAACAGCATACAATTCTGAGTAAAAATAGATATCTGACTAAAGTAAATTCATAATTAAAGCTTTTATCCTATTAAGCTACCTTGAAGCTAAAATGTATAAGGTTTCATTATCTCCAGTTTTCCCTAATACACAACTTTCCCTAACCCACCATAACCCTGCAACTATGCACATTGACTACAAATACCAGGGACCATCTCCTTCCTTTCTCTTCTTCCTCCTTTTTTATGGTTCTAGGGCTCTGTCCTGAGTGCTTCTAAGGACCCCAGAAAGTTAACTGAAATACTCTTTATCTAAGATGGATTCATCAGTACTCATCTGGTGTTTCTGTAGTAATTATCATCGACCTGACACATCATCTTGAGTCATTTATTCACTAAATTCACTATCCCAAACACGACCTAAAATCTAATAAGTAAGCAAAAAAAAAGTGAAAAAGTGCAAAGAAGACAAAATCATTGTCCTAATATTTTTGTAATCTTTGGACTAATGGCTACCTGTTTTGCAAAAGAGAAATTCAATTTATTCTTTCCTCTGTACATATTCACTTTATTTGGACCTTATATTTTTGAAATTGATTTTAATGATTATCCTGTTAAACTAATTTTTCTTAATTATATATTTATTCCTGTCCAACCAACTTACACCCTACAACTCAAATGCACAATTTTGCACACGTCAGTCACAAAAAAAAGTTTGCCTTTTCAAATTTATGTTGTTGAATTTAATGAATGTTTGCACAATTTGTGGTCAAAAGTTGAATTGCTGAACTAATTGGCCTTTTGGGTGCCAGGGCTTCTAAAAAGGGAGTACATCACGCTGTATACCTTAAAACAGATTTTTAACTTGTAGGTCAGTATAAACCTAGTCAATTTTCACAATAACAGAATCTGTTAAATTAACTACTTATGGCAGAAAAATGTCATCCATGCTATTTGTTGACAGCATTGTATTCTACACTGCCCCAACAAGGACCACTCATTGACGCCACTGAATCAACCTTGTCCTTTAAATTTTAAACTCTGCTGTGGTATCTCAACACAAAAATTCTGTTAATTTTGTGAATCTCGCCCTTTCAGATTTTGTGGATGTTATTCTAATCTATTAATTTCGAAGAGGGATTTAGCATAGAAAAAACCTATAACTGGTATTCAATATATGTATTTAAAAGTTTTTTTCTCTGACAGTAATGGAATATTGTCTAGGTTTGGAATGCATCATAGTATAAAAGAGAACTTTTTGGTATAATTTATTTTTTATATAAAATCAGTATTCTATTTATGTTTTATGTTATACATTTTCTGATGTGGTATGGTGGGACAACTCCCTTGCCTTCAAGAAACTTACAGCAGATGTTTTAAAAGACATAATAAAATATATCCATTTTGGTTTAAAACATCTTTAAATTTATTTCCATCAGGACTTTAAAGCTTTCCAACCAGGTATGAGAAGAACAGGTTTCTCACATCCCATCTTGACTGCTACAAAATCTCTCTAGTCTTTGAAGCAAATTGCAGTTATGTTACACCTTAATAGTGCAATTACATAATTAAAAATGTAGTTTATTTTATTAAAATTGATACTTTTATTAGATCAGAAGTATTTGTCAGCCAATGCTGAAGAAACTCCTTGATAAGCAATTAAGTAGGTTTCTGAGACTTATAAATGTGGAATTTATAAAGATAATGACAATACTTCTAGCCAACAACCAACATTACCCTGTTATGTTCGGGAAATCACCAGAGTCTCTTGAAGTAAGGAAAGGATGTGTTTGTTTACAGTGGGCAGTCATGAATACCTTGCTATGGCTGATTACCACTCTGACTACTAGAAAATGGAACTGTTATACACAACAGCATCTGCTGCACTGTAGTACCGCAGTGCCCAGATTGCCTATTATGGGATTCCAGAGACTATTTGCCAGCAATAGACTTCATTTTGCCAATGGGTAATTTGCAGTTTGCTGTGTCATCAGAATCTGAACATGTCACATCTTCTCCTCATCACAGCCAATCCAATGGCAAAGTGCTCCTGAAGCAGCTGTCAAGAATGCAAAAATACTACAGAGAAAGCACAAAGTGACAGCAGATACTATGCAAATCAGCAGTGGACACAGAATATGCAGTTGCAGAAATAATAACGTACAGACCTGTGTAGTTCCTGACACCATTTAATGCAGAGAAAATCCTGCTCTGCGTCAGATGAAATATCACAGGTGGATAAATCAAAGACCCTGTGAAGACTGAGGAAGGGCTTAAAAAGAGAAATGGTAAGTGCTAGATTGTCTTCTAAAATACTACCTGTACACGGGATGAAAATCACAAAAACACACTTTTGGTAATTATTTCAGGAAAAACAATAAAAATATGTATTGCTACATTTAAGATTTATAATTGTTCATCATTATAAGAAAGTTCTATTAATTAGATTGTTTCAATAAATGCTATTTGAAATACCTTTGTAATTGCTGCATCATTCTGATCTAAAACAAAATCTTTATTTCAAAAATGATACATGAAATGTATTTGTACTCTATAAATGTCTGTTCTTTAAAATCTGCCTTATTTTTTTCTTACAAATTATTGAAATACTGTATTTTGAATATTGCCTAGCATCACTGCTAGCTTATAAAATCTTTGAATTGTAATAAATTTAAGAAGTTATTTTCTTACAAGAATCCACTCCTCATGGAAAGCCCCTTTACAAGCCCTCGCTAAATAGCCATTTATTATTATATTATTTATATTATTATATTATTTGCATATATTTGAGTAGTGGAGATCTCACTCCCTCTTGAGGCTACTCGTCATTTTTTTTGATAACACTTATAATTAGCCAACATGATAAATTAAGCCAAATTTTGCTATCTTGTGACTTTTATTTTCTGGTCACAGAGACACGAAACCTCCACTGTTTTTTCCTCTCTCTCTTCCATCTCATGTGTTCCTCAGGTTCAGTCACCCAGTTCTACCATGATCAGTCCTATCTCCAATGACTGGCTTTGTACATATTCCCTTTTGTTCTTATGCCACTTCCCTAACTGTACACTTCCCAACTCTGTCAGAATTAGTGGAATAGATTCCTGAGTGGCCTTCCTACTTTTAGCTTATTTGCTTTACAGTTTTCACTAATATCAGAACCAGCTTACCTCTACAATACTGTTTGAGTTCTTCTCCTAGAAAATTCAGGAGACTATGAGAATAATATCAAAATTACTTTTATTATTAAGTAAGATAAGAGTAGCTATTATCACACACACACACACGTGCAGGTTTCAGGGACCAGTAGGAAGATAAACTTCTTCCATCGTCATCTTTTGGCATTCTCATCTCTAGGACTTCAGGGTTCTTCCCTTCCAGGCTAAGTACTGGGAAAGAGATGGTGGAGGAAGCACATCTGTGCTGAGCCGTGCTGGACTGGAAGTGACTCACATCACTTCCACTCAAATTCTGTTGTTAAGATTTAGTCATGTGGTCCAACTTAGATGCAAACTGGGCAGAAATGCAGAGTCCCTGCCTTGGCAGCAGCTTCCCCAAATCAGCCATTCCAAATTATATCTATAATACAGAACGGAACTGCAAATCTTTGGTGAACAGCAGGTGTACACTTTTTACCACGACTAACAAAATTCCACAGTAGACTACTTGAAGGAAGGTCTTCTCAATCTCACGTTTCAGTTTCAACTTCCACCTGGTCTGTTCACAGCCCTTAAATTCCATTCACCACATTACTTTTTTTTTCCCCCTCAGAGTACCATTTACTGAGATGTCCCTATGTCTTTAGGCCTACTTTGTCTTGGGAAATTTTTGTCATCTCACTCCTCCACTACTTCCATAAACCACAGAAATTCTATTTGAATTTCAATTCTCAGCTCAAATTATGTTCTTTTCTGAAATCGCCCTTAATATCTCCACTGTAATTAGCTCCTTCCAGATCATTTCCTAGAACTTACTTCTTTATTTTTAGCAGGGCTATTTATATGCCTGCATCTCCAATATTTTGTGCATCCTCTTAAAAGTTTTAGCTTTTATTTTTTCCTGTTGCCTTTTACTCTGTTAGCAAACAATGGCATTGTCATAGCAGCTATCCCTTACTGAGTCTACTTTATGTCAGACACTATACTAAGTTTTTGTTGTTGTTGTTAATGTAGATTATCTTACACAATCCCCACAAGAACCCAGTGAGTTATGCACTAAATTATCCTGATCTTATAAGAAATAAACTGAGACACAGAATGGCAGTGTGCTTGTACAGGGTCACACAGTAATAAGTGATGAGTTGGGACATAAATCCAGCCTGACCCCAGAAGACATGCTCTCAATTACTATGCTATAGTAGATTATTGTTCAAAAATTGTTAAATGTGTTTTTTCAATAGTTAGTAATTCACTCTTTCTTCATCATATTATTTGAACAACCACACAACATTTTCATTTTTCTTTATAATATTCTCTGTTACAACAATTACTCAGCATTTACTATTTCCAAGGAGAAGCATCCATTGAAACTGCAATTCCTTTAGCTTTAAGTTATGAAACCAAGTTGAAATAATTGATACTCTTGCATGTTTAATTACATAGACTGTGTGTTCTCAGGGTCAATATAAAATGGCCTTCAAAATTTAAGGAACTAATAAAAAATATAACACCAATTATGAAGCTGATTTCCCTGATCCTAAATTTTTCTTGTGAAATTAGTGATTTCACTAATTTCACTAATAATTATTCCTTGAATTTGAAAATAAATTACCTAAGTAATTCTATAGTCCTTTTATGGTATTTTTTTCCTATCATGCTGCCTGCAAGCAAACAATGTAAAAGAGGATAAATTTTGCTTTGTGAGTAAGTCTATCTTTAGATGCAGAAAATGCTTGAGATCTCTATATTTGCATGCAAAGATATGTTCCTCCAGGGACTTCCCTGGTGGTCCAGTAGTTAAGATTCTGCGCTTCCATGGCAGGGGGCACAGGTTCCATTCCTGGTCGGGGAAGTTCCATATGCTGTGCAGTGTGGCCAAGAAGAAAAAAAAAAGACTCTGCTCTTCCACTGCAGGGAGCATGGGTTTGATCCCTGGTCAGGGAACTAAGATCCTGCAAGCTGCGTGCTGCGGCCAATAAATAAATAAATAATAATAAAATAAAACAATATGGATCACGAGTACCTCCAGCTCAGCTCACACACACAATAAAAGATATGTTCCTCCAGGTTGGCATTAGTAGTTCTTTCCCATTTAGTCATATTTAGTTTTATCTCTCTTCTGCATCTTCTTTGTCTGGTGACTTGTTTTCACATCAAGAGCAATATAGAATGTCCAAGTATAAAAACAAACATCTTCCATCTGTGTATGTGTGAAAGAGAGAGAAAAGGAAAGCGTGTGTTCACAATCATGACAGGTAAATCGTGACTAGGATAAACATTAAACAGGCAATCAGAATGACTTCCCAGCACTTACTCATCTGTTGTTTCCAGGACTCCAGATCATATACATTTTTGGAGGAGGTCATCAAGGTGAGGTGATCAGTGTGGCTGACTCGTGAGCTCCGTTCTCACCCTCTCATTCTCCTCGTTGTTCCCATAGCTGGAGCCTTTTCAAGGATGAAGCCCTGAGAGAGCAATGTGTTGTTGAGACCATCTGAAGGGTGTACGGGACTGAACGCAGTGCTATACAAACTCGTAAGATTCTAGCATGTGGTTGCGGAGATCTCATTTTGCGGTGGCCTGAGACATAAGTAAGTTCCCTTGTTTTTTAAACCTGCCACCTACCAATCTGGAGTGGTCTGCCTCTTTCTTTGGTCTCTCCTTCCCCTCCATGCACGGGGGCCAATTTGTGAACCAACATACAGCTTTTTTTTTTTTTGAATGTAGAAATATATATATATATATATATATATATATATATATATATATATTTGTAGAAATTAATTTGCACAATATTTTATTTATTCAAACAATTCAAGTCAGAAAACAAACATACATTATACATTTAATTAACAAATTTATTTCTATTTTAGTCACCGAATGTATAGATCAACATATAAGGAAGGGGCTTCTCTGGGGGTATGCTTACTGTGCAATATTTCTTGAAACCATACTCAAAACAATTTTAATGAGAATGTTAGAAATGAATCTGAATATGGTAGTCTGTACTGGAAAAGAAGAGATGGAGCTCTTTATATATATCTTATCCCATTGTAAGATGGACATATTTGCTTACTTTATTTCACTTTTGGGTTTCAAATTGTGTTTGTGTGTGTGTGTATATGTGTGGTGAGGGGTTATTTGATATAGTTGAAATGATGTTACTGCTTTCAAAATATCTTTGTCCTGTTCTACCTTATTATATCATGTATATTCTAAATAAAGTTTGTATTTATGAATGAAAATTTGAGACGGCTATTTATAAAATATTCTATAAAAATGCTTACTTACATTTTCGTTTCTCACTGTATTTTTATGACACACAGTTTATATGATTGGTTAATTAAGGACAGAGTCAGTAAATGTATAACAATTTCCTATGTTCAAGGACAGCATTATGCCAAGCACTGGGAGATATAGAAATGATCTTAGGCATTATTTGTCCTCAAGATATATGATTAATATGGGAAAAATAAGTGACTTAAAACAAAAATGGGACTGATTCCCAGTTTAAGGCATTACCATTTAAAAATTCCCCACCGGGCTTCCCTGGTGGCGCAGTGGTTGAGAGTCCGCCTGCTGATGCAGGGGACGCGGGTTCGTGCCCTGGTCCAGGAGGATCCCACGTGCCGCGGAGCAGATGGGCCCGTGAGCCGTGGCCGCTGGGCCTGCGCGTCAGGAGTCTGTGCTCCGCAATGGGAGAGGCAACAACAGTGAGAGGCCCGTGTACCGCAAAAAAAAAAAAAAAATTCCCCACCAATTTGTTCCTTAGCAGCATGTTTGTTTCCTATCCTATGGAAGCAAGAAACTGATAATTATCAACAAAGTCTTGGCAAACAAAATTCCTTCACAACAAGGTAAATATGTAAACACAAAAAAGTTAAGAATTATAACCACAGAAGAAATTGTGTTTCTCAAATTGGAATTAGAATCCTGTATTCTCACTGTAGACTCATGTTCCCAAAGGAGAAATAAGTCAAAGGTGTTCACTTGGGCTCATTGTCGCTTTCACAGCTGGATTTTTAATTGAAATTCTTATTGAAATAATTGTAGATTCACAAGTACTTGTGAGAACTATTATAGAGATATTCCATGTGCATTTATACTTATCCAGTTCTTCCAGTGTTAACAATTTGAAAAACTATAGTATAACAACCAGGGTATTGACATTGGTGTAATTCAATGATTTCATTCGGATTTTCCCAGTTTACTTGTTCTTGTGTGTGTGTGTGTGTGTTGTGTGTTTGTAGTTCTATGCAATTTTATCGCATCTAGGTTTGTGTAACTACCAAGGCAGTCAAAATACTGAACAATTTCATCATCACAAGGATCCCTTGGATTTCATTTTTATAACCATATCCACTTCCCCAGCTCTTACTAACATCTGGTAACCACTAATCTGTCATCGACTTCTAAAATTTAGTCATTTCAAAAATGTTATATATACTGAATCAAACAGCATATAACTTTAATTTTTTTTTTCACTCAGCAAGTTCAATTCCCTGCAGAGGCATCCAAATTGCAACATGTATCAATAGTTCATTTTTTTTCATTGATAGGTAGTATTCCACGCTACATGGAATAAAGTTTGTTTAACCTTTCATCTGTTGAAGGAAATCTGGGCTGATTACAGCATTGGCTGCTACAAATAATCTGCTATAAACACTCATGTACAGGTTTCTCTGTGTACACAAGTTTTTATTTCTCTGCGATAAATGCCCAAGGGTTCAACTGCTGGGTCTTTTGGCAACAATGTTTATTTCTATAAGAAACTGCCAAAACTTTTTTCCAGAGGGGAAGTTTTACATTCCCATCAACAATGTATGAGTGACCCATTTTTTGTTCATGCTTGCTAGCATTTAGTGCTGTAACTTATTTTATAAGCCATTATGATAAGTGTATAGTGCTATATCATTGTGCTATTAATTTACATTTCCTGATGGCTAATGAAGTTGACCATGTGCTTTTTTGATACTTTTCTCCTCTTCAGTGAAATGTTTCTTCATACCTTTTGCACATTTTTCTAACTGGGTTATTTTTACTATTAAGTTCTGAGATTTCTTTATATAATCTAGATCTCTTTTTGGGGAGGGGGTCAGGTACGTGGTGTATTACCTTCCTGTTGCAGCTACACCAAATTACCACAAAACTTACTGACGTTTAAAACAATTCAAATATATCATCTCACATTTCGGAAGTTCAGAAGTCCAAAATGAGTGTAACAAGGCTAAATGCAAGATGTCGGCAGGGATGGCTCCTTCTGGAGTCTTACAGGGGGAAAACCTATTCCTTGCCTCTTACAGGTTCAAGAGGACACCTTCACTTTTTGCATTGTGACTGCATCACTCTAGTCTCTACTGCCATTATCATATCGTCTTCCCCCTGTCTGGCTCTCCTTTATCCCTCTTATAACAACCCTTGATTACACTGCTGCCCATAACCCCCTCCCCATAATGCAAGATAATCTCCCCATCACAACTGCACAGTCCCTTTTGTCATATAAGTTTACAGCCACAGGTCCTGGGGTTAGGATGCAGATATCTCTGTGAGGGAGGTTATTCATCGACCTCACAGAGTGTGCAAATATTTTCTTCAAGTCTGAAGCTCGTTTTTTCATACTCTTTACATGGACCTTCAAGGAGCAAAATTTTTAATTTTGATTAAGTCCAATTTATCAATTTTCATTTTATGGATAATCCTTATAAATCTAAGAATTCTGCCTTGTCTAGCTAGTGAATATTTTCTCTTATGTATTTTTAAGTGTTTTATAGTTTTACATTTACATTTAAGTCCATGATTCATTTTGAATTAATTTTGTATAAGGTGTAAGAATATATTTGAGGTTTATTATTTTGTCTATGTATGTACAATTGCTCCAGTATCATTTGTTGAAAGGTTTATCATGCCACTGTACCACTGAATTGCTTTTACACCTTTGTCAAAAATCAATTAAACATATCTATGTGGTCTTATCTTTGGATTTTTTATTCTGTTCCATTGATACATGTGTCTGTCCTTCTGCCAATACAACAAAGTCTTTATTTTTGTAGCTATATTGTACACCTAAATATTGGACAAAGTGATTTCTCTAACTTTATTCTTCTTTGGCAGAATTGTTTTAGCTATTCTAGAGCCTGTGTCATTCCACTGTAGAACAAACTGGTCTAAGTCTACAAAAAAAAAAAAAAGCTTACTGTGATTTAGATAGGAATTGCATTAAATGTATCATCAAATGGGAAGACTTGACATCTTTACTACGTGGAGTATTATAATTTGTGGCACAGTATGTTTGTTTATTTAGATTTTTAAAAAATTTCTTTCATCAGCATTTAGTAATTTACAGCACAAACTTTCTATATATGTTTTGTTAAATGTATACGTAATTATTTCATTTTTTGGAGCAAATGTAAATGGTATGGTATTTTTAATTTTGGTTTCCAAATATTCGTTGTTTGTATTTAGATACATAATTGATTTTACTAGTTAATCTTATATCCTTTGACATTGCTGAAATCTCTCATCAGTTTTAGAAGTTTTGGATATTTGTATATAGGTGCCCTGGAATTTCTGTTCTAGACAATCATGTCCTCTGCAAATAGCAACAGTTTTGTTTTCCTTTCAGTCTATGTTCTTTTCTATCTTTTTACTGCCTTACTGCACTGGCTAGAACTTCTGGCACTATATTGCATAAGAGTGGTGAGAGTGGACATACTTGCCTTGTTCCCAGTCTTAGGGAAATGTATTCAGTCTTTCACCATTAAGTGTGAACTTAGTGGTAGGGTATGTTAAACAAATTAAGCTTAGGTTATTTCCCCCTATTTCTAGTTGGGTGAGCATTTTTATCATAAATATATGTTGCATTTTGTCAAATACTTTTTGTTCATCAATGGTTATGATCATCTGATATTTCAATTTTGGTTTGACTGACTTTTGAATGTTGGATAACTAGGAAAAACCCTGCTAGATTAGAGTGCATAATTCTTTTTAATTTCAAATTCCACTTGTTCATTGTTAGTATATAAAAAAGTAATTGACTTTTGTATATTAGAGTATCCTTTAGCTTTGGTATAATTGCTTATTAGTTACAGGAGGGTTTTTTTGGTCAGTTCTTTCAGATTTTCTCCCTAGATGATCATGTCATCTGTGAACAAAGACACTTTTATGTTTTCCCTCCTAATCTACATTCTTTCATTTCCTTTCCTTGCCTTATTTCATTAGGTAGAACTTCCAGGATGATGTTGAGAAAAATCCGTGAGGAGACATTCTTACTTATAGCTGATCTTAAGTGAGAAAGTTTCTCACCATTTAGTATGATGTTAGCTGTAGGTTTTTTTGTAGATACTCTTTAACACGTTGAGGAAGTTCTCCTCTATTCCTAGTATACTGAGAGTTTTTATTATGAATGAGTATTGGATTTCATCCAATGCTCTTTCAGCATTTATTGTTAAGATTATGTGATTTATATTTTTAACCTTTTTATCTGATGGATTACATTAATTGATTTTTGAATGTTTAACCAGATTTGCATATGTTGGATAAATCTCACTTGGTCATGGTATATAATTCTTTTTATAAATTATTCGGCTCAATTTGCTAATATTTTACTTAGGATTTTTATATTCATGCAAGATATTGGTTTATAGTTTTCTTTTCTTGTAATTTCTTTGTCTGGTTTTGGTGTTAGGGTAATGCTGGCCTCATAGAATGAGTTAGAATGTATTCCTTCTGCTTCTATCTTCTAAAAGAAATTGTAGAGAATTTTTGTAATTCTTCCTTAAATGTTTGGTAGTATCCACCAATGAACGCATCTGAGCCTGGTGCTTTCTGTTTTGGAAGGTTATTATTATTAATTCAAGGTTGTTATTTTCTTTAAAATTAAAAAAAAATTTTGGCTGTGTTGGGTCTTGTTGTGGCATGCAGGATCTTCATTGAGGCATGCAGGATCTTTCTTTGCAGTGCGGGCTCTTCATTGTGGCATGTGGTCTTCTCTCTAGTTGTGGCGTGCAGATTTTCTCTCTCTAGCTGTGGCTCATGGGCCCAGGGTGCGTGGGCTCTGTAGTTTGTGGAATGCGGGCTCTCTTGTTGAGGCATGCAAGCTCAGTAGTTGCAGCACACAGGCTTAGTTGCCCCGCGGCACATGGGATCTTAGTTCTGTGACCAGGGATCGAACCTGAGTCCTCTGCATTGGAAGGTGGATTCTTTACCAATGGACAACCAGGGAAGTCCTTCAAGTTTTTTAATAGATAGAGGCCTATTCAGATTGCTTAGTTCTTCTTTCACAAGTTTTGGCAGATTGTGTCTTTTAAGGAATTGGTCCATTTCACCTAGGTTATCCAATATGTGGACATAGATTGTTCACAGTATGCCTTTATTATCCTTTTAATGTTCATGGGACCTGTAAAAATACACACTCTTTCATTTCTGATATTGGTAATTTGTGCCCTCTTTTTTCTTAGTTAGCTTAGCTAGAGGCTTATCAATTTTATTAAACTTTTCAAAGAACCAGCTTTTGAAACCATTGATTTTCTCTATTAATTTCTTGTTTTTAATTTCATTGATTTCTGCTTTAGTTTTTATTATTTCTTTTCTTCTGCTTACTTTGAATTTAATTTGCTCTTCTTTTTCTAGTGTCCTTAGATAGAAATTTAGATGATAGATTTCATATCTTTCTTCATCTCTAATACATGTATTCATTTAATGTTATAAATTTTTCTCTAAGCATTGCTTTCACTGCATCACACAAACTTGGATAAATTCTGTTTTATTTTCATTTAGTTCAAAATATTTTAAAATTTCTCTTGAGATTTCTTCTTTGATCCATGTATTATTTGGAAGTGTGTTGCTTAATCTCCACGTATTTGGGAATTTTCCAGTTACCTTTCTGTTATTGATTACTGGTTTAATTCCATTGTTGTCTGAGAGCAGACATTGTATAATTTCTATTGTTAAAAATTTGTTAATGTGCATTTTTTATGTTCCAGAATGTGATCTATCTTAGTGAAGTTCAATGTGAGCTTGATAAGAGTGTGTATTCTGCTATTCTTGGATGAAGTAATCTACAGATGTCCACTGTATCCAGTTAATTAGTGTTGTGGAGTTCAATTATGTCATCACTGATATTCTGCCCACTGGATCTTTCCTTTTTTTTGATAAGGGGGTGTTGAAGTCTCCAACTCTGATAATGGATTATCTATTTTTCTTTGCAATTATATTTGTTTTTGCCTCACATAGTTTCACACTTTGTTTGGTGCATACATGTTAAGGATTATGTCTTCTTGGAGAACTGACCCATTTATCATTATGCAATGTTCTTCTTTATCTCTGATGGCTTTCCTTGCTTTGAAGTCTGCTCTGTCTGAAATGAATTTAACTACTCCTGCTTTCTTTTGGTTAGTATTAGCATGGTATATTTTCCTCCATCCATTTACTTTTCATCTATATTTGTCTTTATATGTAAAGTAGATTTCTTTTAAGACAACATATATTTGGATTGTGTTTTTTGATCCATTCTGACAATCTCTTTTAATCAGTGCACATAGACCATTAACATTTTCAAAGTGACTATTGAGTTTCCATACAAATTGTAAAATTTTTTGTTCTAGTTCTGTGAAAAATGCCAGTGGTAGTTTGATAGGGATTGCATTGAATCTGTAGATTGCTTTGGGTAGTAAAGTCATTTTCACAATATTGATTCTTTGAATCCAAGAACATGGTCTATTTCTTCACCTATTTGTATCATCTTTAATTTCTTTCATCAGTGTCTTATAATTTTCTACATACAGGTCTTTTGTCTCCTTAGGTAGGTTTAGTCCTAGATATTTTATTCTTTTTGTTGCAAGGGTAAATGGAGTGTTTTCTTGATTTCTCTTTCAGATTTTTCATCATTAGTGTATAGGAATGCCAGAGATTTCTGTGCATTAATTTTGTATCCTGCTACTTTACCAAATTCATTGATTAGCTCTAATAGTTTTCTGGTCACATCTTTAGGATTCTCTATGTATAGTACACAAAAGAACCCGAATAGCCAAAGCAACCTTGAGAACGAAAAATGGAGCTGGAGGATTCAGGCTTCCTGACTTCAGACTATACTACAAAACTACAGTACTCAAGACAGTATGGTACTGGCACAAAAACAGAAAGATAGATCAATGGAACAGGATAGAAAGCCCAGAGATAAACCCACGTACATATGGTTACCTTATCTTTGATAAAGGAGGCAGGAATGAACAGTGGAGAAAGGACAGTCTCTTCAATAAATGGTGCTGGGAAAACAGGACAGGTACATGTAAAAGTATGAGATTAGATCACTCCCTAACACCATACACAAAAATAAGCTCAGAATTGATTAAAGACCTAAATGTAAAGCCAGAAACTATCAAACTCTAAGAGGAAAACATAGGCAGAACACTCTATGACATAAATCACAGCAAGATCCTTTAGGACCCACCTCCTAGAGAAATGGAAATCAAAACAAAGATAAACAAATGGGACCTAATGAAACTTCAAAGCTTTTGCACAGCAAAGGAAACCATAAACAAGACCAAAAGACAACCCTCAGAATGGGAGAAAATACTTGCTGATGAAGAAACTGACAAAGGATTAATCTCCAAAATTTATAAGCAGCACATGCAGCTCAATAACAAAAAAACAAAAAACCCAATCCAAAAATGGGCAGAAGATCTAAATAGACATTTCTCCAAAGAAGATATACAGACTGCCAACAAACTCACGAAAGAATGCTCAACATCATTAATCATTAGAGAAATGCAAATCAAAACTACAATGAGATATCACCTCACACCAGTCAGAATGGCCATCATCAAAAAAATCTAGAAACAATAAATGCTGGAGAGGGTGTGGAGAAAAGGGAACACTCTTGCACTGCTGGTGGGAATGTGAATTGGTTCAGCCACTATGGAGAACAGTATGGAGGTTCCTTAAAAAGCTACAAATAGAACTACCATATGACCCAGCAATCCCACTACTGGGCATATACCCTGAGAAAACCATAATTCAAAAAGAATCATGTATCAAAATGTTCATTGCAGCTGTATTTACAGTAGCCCAGAGATGGAAACAACCTAAGTGTCCATCATCAGATGAATGGATAAAGAAGATGTGGCACATATATACAATGGAATATTACTCAGCCATAAAAAGAAATGAAATTGAGCTATTTGTAATGAGGTGGATAGACCTAGAGTCTGTCATACAGAGTGAAGTAAGTCAGAAAGAGAAAGACAAATACCATATGCTAACACATATATATGGAATTTAAGAAAAAAAAATGTCGTGAAGAACCTAGGGGTAAGACAGGAATAAAGACACAGACCTACTAGAGAATGGACTTGAGGATATGGGGAGGAGGAGGGGTAAGCTGTGACAAAGTGAGAGAGAGGCATGGACATATATACACTACCAAACTTTACGTTAGCTAGATAGATAGATAATGGGCAGAAGCCTCATAGAACAGGGAGATCAGTTTAGTGCTTTGTGACCACCTGGAGGGGTGGGAGAGGGAGGGTGGGAGGGAGGGAGACACAAGAGGGAAGAGATATGGGAACATATGTATATGTATAACTGGTTCACTTTGTTATAAAGCAGAAACTAACACACCATTGTAAAGCAATTATACTCCAATAAAGATGTAAAAAAAAAAAGACAAAGTGACTATTGATATAGTCAGATTAATATCCCTCCCTCCATCCCTTGTAACATTGCTTTAATTCATTTCACCTAAACATATATATATATATATATATATACACACACAAGATATATACATAAGTATATAATTGAATACATTGTTGCTATTATTATTTTGAGCGAACTTTATCTGTTAGATCTATTACAAGTAAGAAATATATTTTCATTTAACCATCACTGTTTTGATGGTCTTTATGTAGGTCCAAGTTTCTGATGTATATTATTTTTCTTTTCTCTAAAGGACTTTAAAAATATTTTTGTAAAGCAGGTCTAATGGCAAAAGTTCCCTCAATTTTTGTTTGTCTGAGAAAGTCTTTATTTCTCCTTTACTTCTGAATGATAATTTCATAGTGCCAGAGGTCTAGGTTCATGGGTTTTTTTTTTTTTTTTCCTCTCAACAGCATAAAATTTTCATTCCACTCTCTTCTTGCTTTCATGAAGTTAAATGTAATTCTTATCTTTGTTCTTCTACAGGTAGGATTCCCCCCACTCCCTGCTCCCCCTGCATCTTTCAGGATTGTTTATTTTTGACTTTCTGTTTTGAAAATGACATGTTGAGGGTAGTGTTTTGGCTTTTATCCTGCTAAGTGTTCTCTGAGATTCCTGGATCTGTGGTTTGGTGTCTGACATTAACTTGAGGAAATTCTCAGTCATTATTGTTTTTCTCTGTCTTCTCTCCGATATTCCTATTATGCATATGTTACACATTTTGTCATTGTCCCACAGTTCTTGGATATTCTGTTCTGTGTTTTTCCATCTTTGTTCTCTTTGCTTTTTGGGTTTTGAGGATTCTATTGATATATACTCTAGGTCAGAGATTCTTTTCTCATCCATGTCCAGCCCACTAATAAAAAGACTAAAAGTCTATTAAGAAATCAAAGGCATATTCATTTCGGTTACAGTGTTTTTGATCTCTAGCACTACTTTTGGCTCCTTTTTTAAGATTTCCATCTCTATGCTTACATTGCCTATCTGTTCTTGCATGCTTAGAGCTCTTAGCATATTAATTATAGTTGTTTTCCATTTCCAGTCTGATAACTCCAACATCCCTGTCATGTCTTGTTCTGATCCTTGCTCTATCCTTTCAAATTATGGTTTTTGAATTTTAGTATGCCTAGTCATTTTTTGTTGATATCTAGACCTGCTTTATTGGTTAAAAAGAACTGCTACACATAGATTTTTAGTAATGTAGTATAGGTTGTGGGAGAAGGGGAAGTGTTCTATAGTCCTATGATTAGATCTCCATCTTTTAATGAGCCTATGTGTCCAGACTATGAACTTCACAAGTGTTTCCCTCTTTTTTTAGATTCCCATTTATGTGGGACAGGATGGCTAAAGTGAGCTGAAGTTGGGTGTTTCTTTTCCCCTAGGTCAATTTCGTTCTGATACTACTCCAGCAGGCCAGGCTCTGGTTAACTAGTTTCCCATTAGGGCAGGTCTTGTTAAGAAGAAGAAATGCTCTGGCATATTTCAAAGTGGTTTCTTTTTGACTCCCCCTGCTGGAAGCTCAAGAGGATTTTTTCTCCCAATATTTACTGTGGAAACCTGATTGAGCTTCTGGATGTAAATCTTACATATATTATGGGGACCTCGTTAAGGCTAGGCTCGCCTGAAGTTTTTAACTTTCAGTTTTCCACACATTGTCTTTAGCAATTCATCAATTACAGTTCAGGTTTCCTTGGCTCTTGTTCACTGGGTGATTTTTCCTACTGATTTTCTGCTCTGATAAGCTGTGACCCCCTGTATTTGCCTGTCTCTTTGGGGCAGTGATTTGCCTTGTATCCCTCCTTTTCTGTAGGGTCCAAGAAGAGATGGTTTTTCAGTCTGTTCGACTTTCAGTTGTTTTAGGATGGAGTGTCGACTTCCAAACTCCTTACATGTGGAACTGGCTAATTTTTTTATATATTGTTGAAAACAGTTTACTAATATGTTGCTGAGAATTTTGTGTCTAAGTTCATAGAATATAGTGGTATGTAATTATCTTCTATTGTACTTTTTTTTTTTTTTTGGTTCTGGTACCAGAGACTTATGAAGATATTACAATGTAAGAAAAAACAGGTAAGTCAGAATGTATGTTATAATCTCAAATTTCTAAAAATAAAGGCATATCTAAACATGCACAGAAAGAAAGGAAACATACTAGAAACATTAAGACTATTTCTAGATGGAAGATAACAATTTTTATTTTTCTCCTATATTTTTCTGTAACTTCCAAATTTCCTGCAGTGTGTATTTTGCACATGTTTGTATTATTATCTGAAAACAAATTGGAAACAAGATGATGGAAAGAATTTTTTTGTTGCAGGGAGGAGGTGGAATGTATGAGGGAACATGGCCAGTGCTGTTAGGAATACATTATAAAAACTTCTGTTTTCAGATATTACCCTTTCAAAAGAAGTATCCAGGAGAGAGGGATTCATGTAACTCGATCCTTCTTTGTAGTGGCAGGGTAACTTGAAGCAACTGAAACTAACAAAGAGGCAAACAAAGTTAAAACAAAAAAGAAAAGAAAAAAAGGCTTTCTGATTTAAAGAGCACAGCCGCTGAAGTACCATGTCATTCCAGCGGAAACTTAGCTCTTGCCCTTGGAAGTTTCTGTCTCAAATGCATGCATAAGACACCATTGATGAAACAGATATAAAGGCCTGAAAACAATTATCCTTCAGAAAATTTTCTCATGTCCTAGATTCTTTCTTTGTCTCCTTCCCTACTTCCTCTACATAAAAATAGTATGTCTAAAAAATATAAATAATTATTTTCCAATCATAGACTGGTAAAATATAAGACTAATCCACATAGTTCAGGACATGGCTATTGCAATCTCAGGATCAATTTATCCAATTTATCCAAAATTTCAAACCTCAATATCACAAGCATCACCAGAAACAGAAATATGTCTTTGTTATCTTGCATGTATCAGATGCTAATTTGGATTGGCCTAAGTGTGAAGGGCAACTAAATGGGAGTAGAAGGATGCAAAGATAGTCACGGAGTTCACAGAACAAGTGAAAAATTAAAGCTCAGTAAGGACTAAAAATAAAGAAACATTAATGATATCAGCAGAAGGAATAAATAAAACATCTCTAGTCCTCTGATATTTGCTTTATTAAAAAAACCCTGTCTCCTTGCCTCTCTTAAAATCCTGGAATGGGAGGAGGTGTGCAGAGGGGTGACAGAGAGGGAGAAATTTAATTGTGCCAACTCATGTGAAGTATCCACTTTTTGTCTTGTGGACAGATAAAAACCTGACTGCTGAAGACATATTTGGAGGGTAAGGTGGGCAGTTATAATTACTCCACTGTACATTTTATCTCTCAGTTGCTCAACTTATATATACTTCTCTTATACACAATTCAAAAACTTCCCCCACATGACATATGTCCATTGTCATACATACTACTATAAATGCACTCATAATCTCCTAAATGGAGATATTCTGAAGTCACATCCAGCTTCTACATTTAAAGAACATTCCATGCAATAGCAGCAGAATACACATTATTCTCAAGCACATATGGAACATTTTCCAGGATAGATCATATATCAGGCTGCTAACCAAGAATTAATACATTTAAGAAGACTGAAATCATATCAAGAATCTTTTCTGACCACAATGGTATAAAGCTAGAAATCAATTACAAGAACAAAATCAGAAAATTTCCAAATTGTAGATTAAACAATATGCTCCTAAGCAACCAAAGGACCAAAGAAGAAATCAAAAGAGAAATAGGAAAAATATGAGACAAATGTAAATGGAAATACATTATACCAAAATTTATGAATACTGCAAAAGCAGTTCTAAGAGGAAAGTTTACAGTGATAAACTTCTACATTAGAAAAAATAAGCCCTAAGGGTATAAAATAAACAACCTAAATTTACACTTAAAGAAACAATAAAAAGTAAAACAAAATTACCATAAGAAAGTTAGCACAAGGAAGCAAATAACAAAGATCAGAGCAGAAATAAATAAAACAGAGACTAAAATGACAATAGAAGTCTTCTGGTCCTAAACTCTTTTGTTGGGAGGTTTCTGATTACTGATTCAATCTCCTTACTAGTAATCCATCTGTTCAGATTTTCCATTTCTTCATGATTCAGTGTTGGTAGATTGTATGTTTCTAGGAATTTATCCATTTCTTCTATGTCGTCCATTTTGTTGGCATATAATTGCTCATAGCAACCTCTTATGATCCCTGTATGATTTGTAATGTCTCCTCTTTCATTTCTGATTTTATTTATTTGAGTCCTTTCTCTTTGTTCCTCTATGAGTCTGGTTAAAGGTTTTTCAATTTTGTTTAGTTTTTCAAAATCAAGTTCTTAGTTTCGTTGATCTTTTCTATTGTCTTTTAGTGTCTATTTCATTTATTTCTCCCTTGCTCCTTATTTCCTTCCATTTCCCTTGATTGGGAATTTTCAAACATGAGACTATATTCACAGAAAAGTAATTTCTCAGTTATAGACTTGAGATAACACACAATTCTTTTTCCTTGTCCCCTCATTTCCCCAAAGTTTAAATAAAGCAGCCCAAGCCTACCTACCTAGTGTGTTAATCAAGCTGCTCAGATCATATTCAGAATACATCAGCACAATTAAAATAGTTTTATGATAAATTAAAGGGCATAAGTATGCACTTTTAAGAATGGACTCACTGATGTTGGTTTTAAGAGGGCCATATTAACATTAATAGTTCAATATATTTAAATGTATCCATTTTGATTCGTAATTTCTTTTGCATTTAGAGTTTGAGTCTTGATGCCACAGTTTGGATATGAAAACCAATGAAACTTTATCCTGCCTCCTTAAATATTCCCACTGGATCAAGGAAATTACAACTTTTAGGCAAATTGGAAAACAAGAATCTATTTTAGAGTTGTCAAATTATTGAACTTTAATGACATTAAACTAATAAAGCCCAAAACATCTTAATCATATGAACAAGTTATAGGAAGTTAAGAAATAAGGGAATAAAAGTTAATCCATAGCGCATAATCAAAATATCCCATACAGATGCCACAGATATCAAAAATATCACAAAGGACAAAATATCAAAGTACCAAAGAGTCAAACACAGGCTACCATGTCCTAAATTTATGCAATAGCCTCCTAACTAGTTTCCCTATATTCGCACTTGCCCTGCTAAAGTATTTCATGGAATGTAAGTGAGTGGTTTTTTAAAAATATAAACCTGAGCATATCATTCGCTGCTTAAATAAGGGCAGAAAGGGCATTTTTAAATGGAAAGTAAATTATAAACTTAAAAAGAAAAGATTACCTATGAGTATAGAAGGGATAAAGTGGATTATACAGGACTTGAATATACTTTACTTCGTAATTTTAACTTTCAGACCATGTAAATACTTCACATATTAATAATACAATTTTACATTTAATATCCCCTAAATGAAATAGAAAAACAAACTTATAAGCTTAACTCTATGTTTAACAGAATAACCATACAAGGAGGAATTATTCAAATTGCATAATTATATTTAGTTATTTGATTTTACATCACTAATGGGATATATGCTACAAACAAAAGAGCTCAGTAAAAATCAGTAATCACATTGTTAGTGGTAGTGTTAATATGCTTGCTATGAAATTGTTAGGGTATATTCTAGAAACAATAAAAGGAATTGTATTGGTATCATTAAGAAATAATATTTCATCATGGGTGAAAGAAGATACAAATGAGAGTCAGTATAATTTGTGTAGTGCTGAATTTGACTTGAAAATATAAGAATAAACTCAAGATGTATTTTATAATTAAAAAAAACCCTTGAACTATATTTTAAAAAAGGCCTAGAAACAATGATCAGTGATCAATCCTGTGGAATGAGTAACTTTTAGTATCTAAAGTTTGGTTTTCAAATGTCATTTCCTATAAAACTATATGGTTCTCTTTGGAGAAATGGTTAATTTCAGATGTGAGCATGAAATATGCAAGATAGATCTGAACCATCAGATCATATCAGAAAGCTATAAAGTTAAAAAAGACTATTAAATCATGGCAGAAGGACTCAGAAGGCAAACTACTGGCAAAAGATGGGACCACTTGAATTTCCATAATAATTATAATTACAATGGACTCAATCATAAAATATATTTAAATCCATGAGTTCATGATGATATTCAAAAGCACTTTGGCTACTTGTGGAAGATGTTAGGAACCAACTTACCAGCTGAAAATATTTAAGAAAAGGGGAAGAATCAAACATTCATCTTTTTTTTTTTTTTTTTTTGTGGTACGCGGGCCTCTCACCGCTGTGGCCTCTCCCGCCGTGGAGCACAGGCTCGGGACACGCAGGCTCAGCGGCCATGGCTCACGGGCCCAGCCGCTCCGCGGCATGTGGGATCCCCCCGGACCGGGGCACGAACCCGCGTCACCCGCACCGGCAGGCAGACCCTCAACCACTGCGCCACCAGGGAAGCCCTCAAACATTCATCTTATTGCTTCTATACAAACTGTATCTTATGATAAAAAATTTCTTAAAGGGATAATTTTATATTTGTAGAAATATTCCACCTCATTAATGAAGAAGAAATGATAGGATTGGAATTTTATATTTTACAACCCTATGAAATTTATTAAATTAATGGATATAAGTAATAATCATTATAAGCTGGTAATATTTCTTAAAATGGGATCACCAACATTATGTGACTCTTGAATAAAGTTCACACAGCACAACCGTGAAAAAGAAGACAAGAAGAAGAAGAAGGAGGAGGAGGAAGAGGAGAGGGAGCAGCAGCAGCAGTAGCAAGAGAAGCAGAAGTAGACACAGAAAAAGAAGGGGAAGAAGAATCTGATCAAGTTTATGAGTCTAAAGCAATTTACAGATAACACAATGAAAATGTAAATATTTAATGTACTTTAATATACCCGACAGAAGTACGATCAGCAAACTCTAGACTGTAGCAAATTCTATAGGATTATATATTTTATTCAAAAACAACAACAGGAAAAAATATGAGAGGAGAAGTGAGGAGAGGAGAGGGAGGCAAGGAAAGAAAACATAGTTGAAAAGAGCCTTAAGAAAGAGATCAAAAACTATGATCTATTGATCTTCTCTAAATTCTGTTTTAAGCAAACTATAAAATTTTTTTTTAAAAATTGACAGGAAAATATGACTACAATGTGGCTAGTTGGTCACACTGAGAAATTATTTATTTTTTAAGTAATTGATAATACTTATTTGTAAAGTGTCTTTTCTTTTTAATTTATATATGATAAAATACATGCAGATGAAAGTATGTGGAATTTGCTTCAAAATAATTCAGGCTGGGGAAAATGGTTGGGGTATTGATAAAACAAGATTGACTATGTGTTGTTAATTGTTGAAGCTGGAAATGGATATGTAGGATTCATTATATTACTCTTTCCACTTTGTATATCTCTGAAAATTTTTATAATAAGAAACGTAAAAAGTTTTCAGACACAAAACACAAATGGAAAATGGAAAATGTTGGTGTCACTGAAGCTCCTTTAAACAATATATCGTTATCGTTAACGTGTGGCAAACTTTTGAATCTTTCTAGTCTTATATATATTTTTGTTAAAGGCAAATGTGACATTAAAAATTGAGTGTCTGCACTGTAGTTTACATTAAAGATATTCTTAAATATATCTTACAAGAGAGTGGTGGGAAAAATTATAATCGCTGTTTAGTGACCTAGCATCTTCGATTAGCCATCTCTGTGAAAGTATATATTAGCCCAGGAAGAGTCCCAAGAGAACAAAGCAAGGAAATCACCAGTAAAAAATATCAGAGGAGGCAGTAACTTGTATTAAGTAGGCAACAAGCTCATGGGAAGGTTTTGTGACTCTATCTATTTAGCTACCTATCTAGCTATCTATGTAAATACCTATCTATGTCTGCCGGTTTTAGAATTTACTTCAGAATATAGAAGGCAGTCAAAATGATGCATATTAAAATAATTATTTGAATTGAAAACAAAATTAGACTCTTTCTGATGGAACTTAAATCTCATTTGGTTCATTGTAGTTATGATAAGAATTGGCTTTTCTAATCAGTTTGTATCCCATAACTTGTTAAATATATATGTCAAGGTTTTGATGGAAATATGTTTAAAGCACATGGTAAGATAAATGCAGTTTGTTTAAAAACTGCATTGGCGGGACTTCCCTGGTGGTACAGTGGTTAAGAACCCACCTGCCAATGCAGGGGACATGGGTTCGATCCCTGGTCCAGGAAGATCCCACATGCCGTGGAGCAACTAAACCCGTGTGCCACAACTACTGAGCCTGTGCTCTAGAGCCTGCGAGCCACAGCTACTGAGCCCATGTGCCACAACTACTGAAGTCCATGCACCTTGAGCCTGTGCTCCACAACAAAAGAAGCCACTGCAAAGAGAAGCCCGTGCACCACAACGAAGAGTAGCCTCCACTTGTCGCAACTATAGAAAGCCTGCACACAGCAATCATAAAATATATTTAAATATATTTTAAATACCCAATATAGCCAAAAATAAATAAATAAATAATAAATTTGTTTAAAATAATAAATAATAATAATAATAAATAAATTTGTTAAACAAAAAAAAACTGCATTGGCAAAGGATAATAAAATTTGCAATATTTTAATTTTTCCAACATTTTCTGACTGTACTGGGCTAAATAAAATGCCTCTAACTGAAAAGGTGGTGAGCATCATCAATAATCATTGCTGAATCTTTTGAAAGGATTTTTGGAAACTGAGAAAGTAAATGACCATGGTGACTGCCTAACAAATCATCTTGCCATTTAGGCAGCTTTTAATTCTTTGCTTTTAGTTAAACCTGAAGGAGATTTTAGATCAATTAGAATAATTTTTATGATGGACCACTATATGATTTTAGGTATATAGCTAAGAGCAGGGGTCCCCAAACCCTGGAACCAGGCTGCAAGCAGGAGGTGGGCGGTGAAGCGAGCAAAGCTTCATCTGTATTTACAGCCGCTTCCCATCGCTCCCATTACCGCCTGAGCTCCGCCTCCTGTCAGCATTATGGTGAGTTGTATAATTATTTCATTATATATTACAATGTAATAATAACAGAAATAAAGTGCACAATAAATGTAATGTGTTTGAATCATCCCCAAACCATCCACCCCCACACTGCCCAGTCTGTGGAAAAATTGTCTTCCATGAAACCGGTCCCTGGTGCCAAAAAGGTTGGGGACCACTGATGAAGACATAAAACAGATGCATTATTAACTAGATAAACTCTTCCATTTCTATCTAAATCTTACAAGAAAAAGTATTTTTTTCATAAATATTATTATTTTTTATTAGTTTCTGCTTTATAACAAAGTGAATCAGTCATACATATACATCTGTTCCCACATCCCTTCCCTCATGCATCTCCCTCCCTCCCACCCTCCCCATCCCACCCCTCCAGGCAGTCACAAAGCACCGAGCTGATCTCCCTGTGCTCTGCAGCTGCTTCCCACTATCTATCTACCTTACGTTTGGTAGTGTATATATGTCCATGCCTCTCTTTCGCTTTGTCACAGCTTACCCTTCCCCCTCCCCATATCCACAAGTCCATTCTCAAGTAGGTCTGTGTCTTTATTCCTGTTTTACCCCTAGGTTCTTCATGACATTTTTTTTTTTAATTCCGTATATATGTGTTAGCATACGGTATTTGTCTTTCTCTTTCTGACTTACTTCACTCTGTATGACAGACTCTAGGTCTATCCACCTCATTACAAATAGCTCAGTTTCGTTTCTTTTTATGGCTGAGTAATATTCCATTGTATATATGTGCCACATCTTCTTTATCCATTCATCCGATGATGGACACTTAGGTTGTTTCCAGCTCCGGGCTATTGTGAATAGAGCTGCAATGAACATTTTGGTACATGTCTCTTTTGGAATTATGGTTTTCTCAGGGTATATGCCTAGTAGTGGGATTGCTGGGTCATATGGTAGTTCTATTTTTAGTTTTTTTTTTTTTTTTTTTTTTCTTTTTGCGGTATGCGGGCCTCTCACTGTTGTGGCCTCTCCCGTTGCGGAGCACAGGCTCCGGATGCGCAGGCCCAGCGGCCATGGCTCACGGGCCCAGCCGCTCCGCGGCATATGGGATCGTCCCAGACCGGGGCACGAACCCGTATCCCCTGCATCGGCAGGCGGACTCTCAACCACTGCGCCACCAGGGAGGCCCTATTTTTAGTTTTTTAAGGAACCTCCATACTGTTCTCCATAGTGGTTGTACCAGTTCACATTCCCACCAGCAGTGCAAGAGTGTTCCCTTTTCTCCACACCCTCTCCAGCATTTATTGTTTCTAGATTTCTTGATGATGGCCATTCTGAATGGTGTGAGATGATATCTCATTGTAGTTTTGATTTGCATTTCTCTAATGATTAATGATGTTGAGCATTCTTTCATGTGTTTGTTGGCAGTCTGTATATCTTCTTTGGAGAAATGCCTATTTAAGTCTTCTGCCCATTTTTGGATTGGGTTGTTTGTTTTTTTGCTATTGAGCTGCATGAGCTGTTTATAAATTTTGGAGATGAATCCTTTGTCAGTTGCTTCATTTGCAAATATTTTCTCCCATTCTGAGGGTTGTCTTTTGGTCTTGTTTATGGTTTCCTTTGCTGTGCAAAAGCTTTGAAGTTTCATTAGGTTCCATTTGTTGATTTTTGTTTTTATTTCCATTTCTCTAGGAGGTGGGTCCAAAAGGATCTTGCTGTGATTTATGTCATAGAGTGTTCTACCTAGGTTTTCCTCTAAGAGTTTGTTAGTTTCTGGCCTTACATTTAAGTCTTTAATCCATTTTGAGCTTATTTTTGTGTATGGTGTTAGGGAATGATCTAATCTCAAACTTTTACATGTCCCTGTCCAGTTTTCCCAGCACCACTTACTGAAGAGGCTGTCCTTTCTCCACTGTATATTCCTGCCTCCTTTATCAAAGATAAGTTGACCATATGTCCGTGGGTTTATCTCTGGGCTTTCTATCCTGATCCACTGATCTATCTTTCTGTTTTTATGCCAGTACCACACTGTCTTGATTACTGTAGCTTTGTAGTATAGTCTGAAGTCAGGGAGCCTGATTCCTCCAGCTCCGTTTTTCGTTCTCAAGATTGCTTTGGCTATTCGGGGTCTTTTATTTTTCCAAACAAATTTTGAAATTTTTTGTTCTAGTTCTATGAAAAATGCCAGTGGTAGTTTGATAGGGATTGCATTGAATCTGTAGATTGCTTTGGGTAGTAGAGTCATTTTCACAGTATTGATTCTTCCAATCCAAGAACATGGTACATCTCTCCATCTATTTGTATCATCTTTAATTTCTTTCATCAGTGTCTTATAATTTTCTGCATACAGGTCTTTGGTCTCCTTAGGTAGGTTTATTCCTAGATATTTTATTCTTTTTGTTGCAATGGTAAATGGGAGTGTTTTCTTGATTTCATTTTCAGATTTTTCATCATTAGTGTACAGGAATGCCAGAGATTTCTGTACATTAATTTTGTATCCTGCTACTTTACCAAATTCATTGATTAGCTCTAGTAGTTTTCTCGTAGCATCTTTAGGATTCTCTATGTATAGTATCATGTCATCTGAAAACAGTGACAGCTTTACTTCTTCTTTTCCAATTTGGATTCCTTTTATTTCCTTTTCTTCTCTGATTGCTGTGGCTAAAACTTCCAAAACTATGTTGAATAAGAGTGGTGAGAGTGGGCAACCTTGTCTTGTTCCTGATCTTAGTGGAAATGGTTTCAGTTTTTCACCATTGAGGACGATGTTGGCTGTGGGTTTGTCATATATGGCCTTTATTATGTTGAGGAAAGTTCGCTCTATGCCTACTTTCTGCAGGGTTATTATCATAAATGGGTGTTGAATTTTGTCGAAAGCTTTCTCTGCATCTATTGAGATGATCATATGGTTTTTCTCCTTCAATTTGTTAATATGGTGTATCACGTTGATTGATTTGCGTATATTGAAGAATCCTTGCATTCCTGGAATAAACCCCACTTGATCATGGTGTATGATCCTTTTAATGTGCTGTTGGATTCTGTTTGCTAGTATTTTGTTGAGGATTTTTGCATCTATGTTCATCAGTGATATTGGCCTGTAGTTTTCTTTCTTTGTGACATCCTTGCCTGGTTTTGGTATCAAGGTGATGGTGGCCTCGTAGAATGAGTTTGGGAGTGTTCCTTCCTCTGATATTGTTTGGAAGAGTTTGAGAAGGATGGGTGTTAGCTCTTCTCTAAATGTTTGATAGAATTCGCCTGTGAAGCCATCTGGTCCTGGGCTTTTGTTTGATGGAAGATTTTTAATCACAGTTTCAATTTCAGTGCTTGTGATTGGTCTGTTCATATTTTCTATTTCTTCCTGAGTCAGTCTTGGCAGGTTGTGCATTTCTAAGAATTTGTCCATCTCTTCCAGGTTGTCCATTTTATGGGCATAGAGTTGCTTATAGTAATCTCTCATGATCTTTTGTATTTCTGCAGTGTCAGTTGTTACTTCTTCTTTTTCAATTCTAATTCTATTGATTTGAGTCTTCCCCCTTCTTTTCTTGATGAGTCTGGCTAATGGTTTATCAATTTTGTTTATCTTCTCAAAGAACCAGCTTTTAGTTTTATTGATCTTTGCTACCGTTTCCTTCATTTCTTTTTCATTTATTTCTGATCTGATTTTTATGATTTCTTTCCTTCTGCTAACTTTGGGGTGTTTTTGTTCTTCTTTCTCTAATTGCTTTAGGTGCAAGGTTAGGTTGTTTATTCGAGATGTTTCCTGTTTCTTAAGGTGGGATTGTATTGCTATAAACTTCCCTCTTAGAACTGCTTTTGCTGCATCCCATAGGTTTTGGGTCGTCGTGTCTCCATTGTCATTTGTTTCTAGGTATTTTTTAATTTCCTCTTTGATTTCTTCAGTGATCACTTCGTTATTAAGTAGTGTATTGTTTAGCCTCCATGTGTTTGTATTTTTTACAGCTCTTTTCCTGTAATTGATATCTAGTCTCATAGCATTGTGGTCAGAAAAGACACTTGATACAATTTCAATTTTCTTAAATTTACCAAGGCTTGATTTGTGACCCAAGATATGATCTATCCTGGAGAATGTTCCATGAGCACTTGAGAAAAATGTGTATACTGTTGTTTTTGGATGGAATGTCCTATAAATATCAATTAAGTCCATCTTGTTTAATGTATCATTTAAAGCTTGTGTTTCCTTATTTATTTTCATTTTGGAAGATCTGTCCATTGGTGAAAGTGGGGTGTTAAAGTCCCCTACTATGATTGTGTTACTGTCGATTTCTCCTTTTATGGCTGTTAGTATTTGCCTTATGTATTGAGGTGCTCCTATGTTGGGTGCATAAATATTTACAATTGTTATATCTTCTTCTTGGATCGATCCCTTGATCATTATGTAGTGTCCTTCTTTGTCTCTTCTAGTAGTCTTTATTTTAAAGTCTATTTTGTCTGATATGAGAATTGCTACTCCAGCTTTCTTTTGGTTTCCATTTGCATGGAATATCTTTTTCCATCCCCTTACTTTCAGTCTGTATGTGTCTCTAGGTCTGAAGTGGGTCTCTTGTAGACAGCATATATATGGGTCTTGTTTTTGTATCCATTCAGCCAATCTGTGTCTTTTGGTGGGAGCATTTAGTCCATTTACATTTAAGGTAATTATCTATATGTATGTTCCTATTCCCATTTTCTTAATTGTTTTGGGTTCGTTATTGTAGGTCTTTTCCTTCTGTTGTGTTTCTTGCCTAGAGAAGTTCCTTTAGCATTTGTTGTAAAGCTGGTTTGGTGGTGCTGAACTCTCTCAGCTTTTGCTTGTCTGTAAACGTTTTAATTTCTCCATCAAATCTGAATGAGATCCTTGCTGGGTAGAGTAATCTTGGTTGCAGGTTTTTCTCTTTCATCACTTTAATTATGTCCTGCCACTCCCTTCTGGCTTGTAGAGTTTCTGCTGAGAGATCAGCTGTTATCCTGATGGGGATTCCCTTGTGTGTTATTTGTTGTTTTTGCCTTGCTGCTTTTAATATGATTTCTTTGTGTTTAATTTTTGACAGTTTGATTAATATGTGTCTTGGCGTATTTCTCCTTGGATTTATTCTGTATGGGACTCTCTTTGCCTCCTAGACTTGATTAACTATTTCCTTTCCCATATTAGGGAAGTTTTCAAGTATAATCTCTTCAAATATTTTCTCAGTCCCTTTCTTTTTCTCTTCTTCTTCTGGAACCCCTATAATTCGAATGTTGGTGCGTTTAATGTTGTCCCAGAGGTCTCTGAGACTGTCCTCTGTTCTTTTCATTCTTTTTTCTTTATTTTGCTCTGCAGCAGTTATTTCCACTATTTTATCTTCCAGGTCACTTATCCGTTCTTCTGCCTCTGTTATTCTGCTATTGATCCCATCTAGAGTATTTTTTATTTCATTTATTGTGTTTTTAATTGATGCTTGATTCATCTTTAGTTCTTCTAGATCCTTGTTAACTGTTTCTTGCATTTTGTCTATTCTATTTCCAAGATTTTGGATCTGGGAAATAGAATCTTGGATCATCTTTACCATCATTATTCTGAATTCTTTTTCAGGTAGACTGCCTATTACCTCTTCATTTGTTAGGTCTGGTGGGTTTTTATCTTGCTCCTTCTCCTGCTGTGTGTTTTTCTGTCTTCTCATTTTGCTTATGTTACTGTGTTTGGGGTCTCCTTTATGCAGGCTGCAGGTTCGTAGTTCCCGTTGTTTTTGGTGTCTG
Source organism: Mesoplodon bidens (assembly GCF_964165515.1). Lineage (NCBI taxonomy): Eukaryota > Metazoa > Chordata > Mammalia > Artiodactyla > Ziphiidae > Mesoplodon > Mesoplodon bidens. The sequence continues at coordinate 71,608,141 of NC_138176.1, forward strand.
TCCCCAGTGGCTAAGGTTGGTTTAGTGAGTTGTGTAGGCTTCCTGGTGGAGGGGACTAGTGTCTGTGTTCTGGTGGATGAGGCTGGATCTTGTCTTTCTGGTGGGCGGTCCACGTCTGGTGGTGTGTTTTGGGGTGTCTGCGGACTTTTTATGATTTTTGGCCGCCTCTCTGCTAATGGGTGGCGTTGTGTTCCTGTCTTGCTAGTTGTTTGGCATAGGGTGTCCAGCACTGTAGCTTGCTGGTCGTTGAGTGAAGCTGGGTGCTGGTGTTGAGATGGAGATCTCTGGAAGATTTTCGCCGTTTGATATTGTGTGGAGCTGGGAGGTCTCTTGTGGACCAGTGTCCTGAAGTTGGCTCTCCCACCTCAGAGGCACAGCACTGACTCCTGGCTCCTCAATTTGGGATGATTTGTTGTCTATTCATGTATTCCACAGATGCAGGGTACATCAAGTTGATTGTGGAGCTTTAATCCGCTGCTTCTGAGGCTGCTGGGAGAGGTTTCCCTTTCTCTTCTTTGTTCTCACAGCTCCTGGGTCTCAGCTTTGGATTTGGCCCCGCCTCTGCGTGTAGGTCGCCGGAGGGCGTCTGTTCTTCGCTCAGACAGGACAGGGTTAAAGGAGCAGCCGCTTCGGGGACTCTTGCTCACTCAGGCCGGGCGGGAGGGAGGGGCACGGAGTGCGGGGCGAGCCTGCAGTGGCAGAAGTCGGCGTGACGTTGCACCAGCCCGAGGCGCACCGTGCGTTCTCCCAGGGAAGCCGCCCCTGGGTCCCGGGACCCCGGCAGTGGCGGGCTGCACAAGCTCCCGGAAGGGCGGTGTGGACAGTGACCTGTGCTCGCACACAGGCTTCTTGGCGGCGGCAGCAGCAGCCCCAGCGTCCCACGCCCATCACCGGGCTCCGCGCTTTCAGTCGTGACTCGCGCCCGTCTGTGGAGCCCCTTTAAGCAGCGCTCTTAATCCCCTCTCCTCGCACACCAGGAAACCAAGAGGGAAGAAAAAGTCTCTTGCCTCTTCGGCAGCTCCAGAGTTTTCCTGGACTCCCTGCCGGCTAGCTGTGGCACATTAGCCCCCTTCAGGCTGAGTTCTCGCCGCCAGCCCCAGTCCTCTCCCTGCGCTCTGACCGAAGCCCGAGCCTCAGCTTCCAGCGCCGCCCGCCCTGGTGGGCGAGCAGACAAGCCTCTCGGGCTGGTGAGTGCCGCTCGGCACCGATCCTCTGTGCGGGAATCTCTCCGCTTTGCCCTACCCAGGTATGTGGGGAGTTTCTTGCCTTTTGGGAGGTCTGGGGTCTTCTGCCAGCATTCAGTAGGTGTTCTGTAGGAGTTGTTCCACGTGTAGCTGTATTTCTGGTGTATCCGTGGGGAGGAAGTTGATCTCCGCGTTTTACTCTTCCGCCATCTTACCCGGAAGTCTGTAGATTTTTGATCAAGAAAAAGTATTTGTAAATCTCATACCCATGAAAACAAATAATACAGAACTCATGCTGAACACTGCTTCCTTCTAAATAAAGTATTCATTTGTGTATAAATAAAACAATTTTGAAACGTCCAGCTTACTACATTAACATACTTTTCCAATATGTTTTATTTTTTAATAATTAATTATCAAAACTGATCATATACTTTTTATCAATTGTTTAATTAAATAATCATGATTTTAATCCTGCAGACATTTTCACAATTTCTTTGAAAATTCGACTTATAAACACACAGACACACATAATACACATTTAAACTGCAGAAATGTGTGATCTGTGATTAATGTTTTTCAAACTAAAAAATATATTACATTAAAATAAAATTATGTTGTAAAAGTGAAATGGAATACAGAAATATAAAAAAAATTAATATAAGTTTTGACTATAACAATCTTTTACTATAATGTAATTTTAATGGACTGAGGTGTAATTTTAATGCTATAGTCTTTATATATAGTTACATACAATTAAAAAGTAGCATAACAGTGTGAATTTACAATGTCAATATTTATAATACACATAAATTATATCACTTGCTACAATTAAGTTATGAAAAACTTTTAGATGTCAATTAAAAATTTTGCAAGGATTATGTAATTCTTAAAAAATTATTTTAAAGGTGTCAGACTAAAAAACTTTGAAAACTGCTACTAAATAACCCAAATCCGTATTAGTGAGCAGATTAAATAAAGTGCCTCAGTGTTGCCAAATTATGGAGAGATTTCAATTATATTCACCAAAAGTGGCCCCATCAGGGCATCCCTCTATTACTTAATTTCTACCCCTCTGTGGCTTTTTCTTGTAACCAAGCCTTGTTTCATTTATGACTAGTGATTTCCTGCCACCTGAGCAAAACTTGTACTATACTCACGGATGCTTTCCCAAGCAACAGAGATTTCCCACCTTTCTGTCTCTGTGAAACTCAGTTAGATTTCATGCTCTGGTGATAATCAGGCTTGCTCTTATTTGACTCACTTGAGGCTATAAAATCTACCACAAGTGATGATTTCTCTGATTTTGTTTACAGTTTCCTGAGCTACCTTGGTCCCACTCTAATAATTGGGATTTGGATTCACCGAGGTCGTGGTTACCCCAATCATCTAAAAGCCCAAATCCCTGAGCTTCATAGTGCACTACAGCAAGGCCCAGGGAATTTATAATTAGAGCAAGAAATTTTAATTTTCTTTTGAAAGGCTTTAGCTTATATGAATCTAATAGTTTCCTCATCAAATTGTACTCATTCTATCTTTATTGAGTTATCTACAATGTATCCAACAAAGGATGGTCCAGTCAGAGTCACATCAGAGAAGATGATTTATGGTAGAGAGGAAAGCAAATAAAAGTTTTCTAACAGAAGGATCTGCAAAGTTGCTGGCATCGCAGCCAGGCAGCATGTGAGCAAAACGTTCAAGGAAATATTTTATTTTTATTTATGTTGGTTATGAAATAAATATTGCAAGATTGAATCAGTGGATATTATGTGTCAGGCACTATTTCCTGCTGCACCCAATCACTGCAGAGCTGTCAAAAGCAAAGTGTGCATTTGAAGATGCTGCCCTCTCTGAACAGAAGGAGAAGAAAAAAAGCCAGCAGAGTTGACCAAATGCATCCTGATGAATGCATCTCCCTCTCTTTTTAATAAAGCTTTTTGATTTTATTCCAATTTTAACAAATGTGAGGTCTGAATGAAAAGTAAATGAAGGCAATAGTTTCAAGAGGACGTAGAGAGGGGAGAGGGAAGACTTGCATTTTCTAAGCAGATGACAGTACACAGGTGTAATGCCTGTCTGAAGGATATAAGATAGAAATGGTTTCATTGCAGATTGGACACCCTCCACCCCAAGCACAAAATGAGTAGAATGTGATGAGATGAGCATTTTATATTGTGGGTGTCTGGTCACTGACCTCTGTGTTACAACCACATCAATACAGGTGAACCTCAGGAAGAGGCAAATGAGAGCGCCCAGAAAACAGCAAATGTCAGGAGAGTACGAGCAGGGAAGCAACAGTAATTCAGCACATGCCCTGAATGGAATTTGATGGCAATCACATGACAGAAGGATGGCTTACAATAAGGCCAGGGAAGACCCAGCACACACACCTGAAATTTAGACTAGGGTTTCAAAACCGCTCTTCTGGGCAGGCCTCTAAGTATTCTTTGTTTCCTCTGCCTCATTCCTGAGAGTCGGAGCTCTGGAGACCGAGACGTTGGCTTTTGCCTGTTTATTAATTGCTGAATACGCTTGCTACTGTTATGTGACTCAAGAGCCTTAAAGCAGGAATAATTAAAACCTTGGCTCTCCATGGGCATAAACTATGATATAATACTAACAGTCCCTTCAAAGTATCCCTTAATTGTGTAAGGATACTGAAATTACTCCCACTTCCACACACATGTACATACACACATTCTCACTAATGTATTCAACTCAGTTAAATAGAGTGTTTTTAAAAAACTTATCACTGATTTCTGTGTTCTAGAAAATTCCTTTTTTACACTGTAATGAAATAGGTTGAAATAATGCTAAGTGATTAAACTGGTATCACTTCAGCTCCACCCTAAATGGGCTAACTGAACAATTTTGAGAGCTGAAAGTCTTCACAAGGTGGCAATGATGTTTTCCTTTGTCCAGCGTTCAGGCATATCAGAGATTCCCAGGTCTGAGCATGCCTCCAGGTGTTGCCTCTCCCATGCCTCTGCTCGCTCATGGCCTCAGCTGGTTGAAAGGAGTGAATTTCGAATGGTGAAATTATAGGCATTTTGACAGGCCAGTGGAAAAATATTCTGAGAGTGGGGAGCTTCCCGGCATCCCTCAAATTTAAATGACAACAAACAGTAGGGTTTAATTTCTTCAGTCCAGGTTTTAGTAGGATTCTTGTCAGTCAAAGACATTCACAGAACACCTGCCCTATATAAAATATTTCTCTTCACATACTAATTCCCTGCCTGAGACTTGACAGCTTTTATAAAGAAAGATGGGAAGCTGAGTATTTGCTCTGTAGGATGGAAATTTGATTCATGGCAATTTACTTACATAGAGTGAAATTCCACTATGATAAAACTGTTCACTCCTATGGTATTCATTATAAAGGAATCTTGACTGCGCCTTAATTTCTACCGGTTTCTTAATTTTCATAAAGGAGGATATTTATTGTTCAGTCTTTTAAGTGCGTTTGGGTAGGCTTTTCACAGAAGTCTAAAAGTATAGACCATTGTTGAAAACAGCTGTAACTGATTCTTACCTTCTTTGTATAGAAAAATGGAGAAGACAAGAAGCTAAAAAACTGTGATCACACAATTTACATTGTTTACAGCCTGCATTCTAACAAAATGTAAAGCCCATATGTCTCTTTTATCTCTTGATTGCACTGTGAGGTGGGAATTTTTTCCCCAGTTTACTTCAGGTATTGTTTTTCCTTCATAAAATGGTTCTTGCTACTGGGAAATCTGTGAAGTGGCTACATTCTCCCCAAATAGGCTTCTTACTACACTTCCTATGGGTCCTCCAGTTGCCAAGTTAGACACAGTCCAATACAGATTATAGGAAGAACCCTGAGGGTCACACACTGCAACACTTTCATGCATGTGCTGGGTCAGTATCTTATTATAAAAAATGAGGAAAATACATATGATCTTTTTTAGATGTTATAAAAATAATAATAGTGAAATAATACTCTTAATTCTTAGAATAAAATATCTGAGATAATCCTATAAACATGATTTTTCTAATTGTGCCTCTATGCTTCAGCTTTTGTCACGTGTAAAGATAAGGACTCAAAACATTTGTTTGAGAGAAGATTATGTTCTGTAGAGCATAATCTTTGAAAAGATAACATTATTAAGGTATACAGTCATCCCTTGGTATCCACAGGGCATTGGTTTCAGGTCCCCCATGGAGACCAAAATCGAAGGACGGTCAAGTCCCTTAACTAAAATGGTCCAGTATTTGCATATAACCGACACACATCCTCCCATATACTTTAAATCATCTCTAGATTACTTATAATACCTAACACAATGTAAATGCTATGTAAATACAATCTAAATGCTATGTAAATATTTTCTAGAGTATAACAAATTCAAGTTTTGGAAATTTATGGATTTAAAAAATTACATATTTTCTATCCATGGTTGTTTGAATTTGCAGATGCAGAACCTGTGAATACAGAGGGCCAACTGTAATTGACATAATATATTGCACTATTTAAAGTGTACAGTTTGATAGGTTGTGTATATACCTGTGAACCATTATTGCAATCAACATGGTGAACATATGCACCACCTCCCAAATTTGTCTGATACTCTCCCTATTCCAGCCCCCATCCCTCAGATGACAACTTATCTTCTTTATATCACTATAATTTTGCATACATTTTCTAAATTCCACACTAAATGGAATTAGTCAGAATGCACACTATTTTTAGGGCAGGGAAAGTGTCTTGTTTCTTTCACCCAGCATAATTATTTGAATAACTTATTCACATGAGTACCAATTGTCCATTTCTTTTTAGTGCTGCACAGTATTACATTGTATAGATGTATCATGATTTGTTTATCCATTCACCTGTAGATGGACATTGCTATTGTTTCCATTTAGGCTGTAGGAAATAAAGATGATATGAGCATTTTTGTGCAAGTCTTTAAATGGATATGTTTTTTCCAATACCTTTTTCCTAGGTATTGGTTAAATATCTAGAAGTGGAATATGTGTATCTTTGGTATTAAAAAAATAAAAACTAACACAATGTTTTCCACAGTGGTTGTATCATTTTACATTCCCACCAGAAAATTAAATAAATTCTACTGGCTCTACATCCTCACCAATATTTGGTATAAGTCTTTTTAAATTGTAGTCATTCCAATAGATATGTAGTGCATCTTATTGTGCTTTTTGGTCTGTTGTTTTAATTCTTCTGTGCTTATTTGTCAGGAAGACGGACCTTGGGGTGATGAGTGACAAGAGTAAAACTGTTTAGTTTCCCAGACTTCCCCATCACCACAGGCAACTCAGAGAATCTGGAAGAATTAGTTATTTTCTCTTTATTCTCTCTACAATTTAACTGTATTGATTTATTTGTTATTCACTATTATAATGACTTTATACAGTATTTGGAAAAGTTACATAAAAAGAATAAGTATTCATGATTTTTTTCACCTTGTCATTTTTTCTGCTCACATTTTGCTCTAATTCATTCATTTTCTCAATCATAATAAAATTACTAACATTTATTAAAAACTCATGGTATGCCCCAGGATTAAGATATATAGTCTCATATATCTTATACAATTTTTTTCAATCATCTTATAAATAGATATTATTTTCCCTTGTATAAATTAAAAAAAAAAAAACAAATGACTTAGAAAAGGCTCATATCATAGTAACCCAGAATTGATTCAATGTATTTCTGACTCCAAAGTCTGTTTTCAACTTCTTTAAGATAGTCTTTTGAACTGTCAGGTTTCTTTAAAAGTCCAATTGCAAAGAAAAGAGGTAACTGAGTTTTAATGGTATTGAAAGAGATTCCTTGTTAGAGGTCAGGAAGCTAATATAATAAGAGTGATTAGAAAGATGGAATAATCAGACTTGGAATAATCAGCACAGCATAGTGAACTCATATTTTGGAGCTATGGTTCTTGTACAAGCTTACTACAGAACAGCTGTGACATTTTGGTCAAATTATTTCATTTCTCTGACTTCATTTAACATCTCTCAGATGAGACTGTGTTAGAAAAACTAAGAAAAATTACATCTCTGAAATATCTTACTGTATTTTGGATGGAGAAGTAGTAAAATGGGTGGAATGATTTCCCAATTCTCAGCTCTCAGGTGGTGTCATTCAAAGCTAACAGGGATAAATCACAGGAAGATATAAGAAGATTGTTGACTGGTCAAAATATTGCAGAGGCACACTGGATCCACAAGGGTCAAGTAACACATTTAGAAAAAAGAAAAAATTGTACTAAAGTGATCGACTATGAAGTCTCATTCTGTTCAGAAGAAAGTTTTGGTTTGTTTGCAACCTGATTCTTAAAGATATTAGCTCAAATGCCAAGTTATTAAGAGGAGCAAAAAAATACATACATACATATATATATATATATATATATATATATATATATATATATATATATATATAATCCATAGATCAAATGGAGATTCACCACACCTACAAACCTTTCTCTTTGTTCATTGTAGCTGTAGACATTAAAATACAGCTATAGATATTCTAGGGAAAATTAACCAAATGTTAGAGATTCTCTTTGAATGTCTATGACTGAAAAGATGAAAAACTATTAGTCAATGTCAAAAGAAAAAATAAAAGCTGAGAGTTTCTATATTTGAAATTTAAAATTAATTAAAAGTATAGATGAGGGAAAGAAAACTTGTTCATGAAATCCATGGATTCTACAACATAATGCTGATTTTAGGACAAACAAAAATAAATTCTTTTTTCTACTATAGATTACAATGTATGAGGCTCATTATCACCTTAAGGGGTACAGAGTATGTGAAACATACTAAATTTGATCGAGATGATTCTGGAGAAACAATTGGATATTTGAGCCATAATTGCATATTGAATTAATATTAGCATTACTTACAAACATTTCCTTTATTTTGCATTTGACATTGGACAGTAGCTTGGGTTTTCCTCAGAACCATTGATGTCAGCAGCGGAAAGAGCTTTATAGTATTTTTAGTTGAATTTTCTCATTTTATACTTGAAGAAATTGAGCCTCAGAAATGTGTAGAAATTCGATCGCATCATAAAAGACAGCCAACATTTCAACAAAAAAGTCTTTAGAGTCACTCTCAGGCACAGAATGATTTGTGTGACCTTTGACATGGTACCAAGACTCTCTGAGATTCAACTTTTTCATATGTAAACTGAAAATACTAACATGTATAACTAAAATTTTGAGGAATAATTTAAATAACTTATATTTCACCAAATCTAATGTATTATTTATTCTAATAGTCACCTTTATTTAGTATCACTTTATTTAGTGTCACTAAACAAGAAAAAAACTATAATTCTTTATTTAATTTAGAATTTTCTATTTTCTATTGTACATATGTAAAGAGATTTCTAAGGTTTTTTAAAATAGTAAAATTAAAATATAAGAAAAATACATTGGTTTAGGTATTACCAAAATGTACCATTTTCAGAGCCTATTTTAAGTCACTTTGAAACTCAAATTGATCAATGTCCATATTGTTGCACTTTTGTTTTTTTGCTTTATTAAATCATAGTATCGTTCTCTGTACCATCGAAAGTGCTGGTGTTGAAGCATTTCTGAAGGAAATGATGCACTGTTACCCCTAGGGTTTTCCCCCACGTTATTAACACTTGTTCTGGAACTGTGGATGCTGGCAATTTACTGTTTATCTAAACATAAAATTTTAGTTTTTCCTCTCATTTCAATCACAGAATGCTGGAAATGTGAGCAACTTTTGTTCAAAGTTCATAGAAAGTTTCTGACAAATTGATGTTTAATGTCTTAATGATGGTTTTGCCCCATAGAAAAATTAATCATATCTACCCTTGGTTTATTTGAAGTTTCCCTCATCTTTTTTAAGGAATCCAGCAATATTCCTACCTTTTAGTTATAACTCCTTGTTTATGATAGGCAATCCTTATGTAGCTCAGAAGTAATACATAACAGAGATTATTGAGGTTATGAGTATCTTCCTTTTTTAGATCCTGAAAGCATTTTGTTGAGGCTTTTCAAGAAAATATGGAATTGTGCTCATTTCTCTGGAGAATTTTTCAATCATGAATATCACATTTAGAGTTCATTTCCATGTTTATCTGCACACACTGTTTCATATCTATGCCCGTCTGCATACATATTTCTTTTCAATTTCTTGACCCAGTGTAAATTTTAAAACTCATTTATATTTTAATTTTTAATTTTTTAAAATTGTAGAATCTAAGAGGTGAACATACGGATGTTAAATGAACAATTCTTTTAACTTTTCAGTATGTTTGAAAATTTTCATAATGAAATAATGAGAAAGCATAGGGAATGAAAAGATTAACCCATGCAAATATGGACACTTGACTTACAGCAATGATTACATTTCAGGACAATATTTTTTCAGTAAATGGTGCTGGGTCAACTGGATATCAAAAATGAAATGACCCACAATTCATACTCTACACAGAAAATCAATTCTATTTGTATTGTGCATCTAAATATGAAATTTAAAACAATGAAGCTTCTAGAAGATAGCATAGAAAAATATTTTTATGATCTCTGGGTAGGTAAAGGCAAAAATATAGATCTCAGGGTGGGTATCTTAATAAGCCAGATACCCCTATCACTAACCATCAAAAACTCTTTCTCTATTTGATTATATTAATGAAAGTTGAGGACATCATTAAGCAAGTGAAAAATGCACCCTGGAACATACAAGAAGATGTTTGAAAAAAATATAACCAAAATGCACCCATATTCAGAATACATGCAAAGTTATTCAAAATAATAGAAAAAAGACAGAGAACTCAATAGAAAAATTGGCAAGAGGCTTGACCAGGCATTTCACAAAATAGATTATTCAAATAGTCAACCAAAAAGTGAAACGGTGCTAATCCTCACCAGCAATCTGGGAAATATCAATTAAATTCCAGTGAGAACTCATTATACTTCTATCAGAATGACCAACATTAGAAAGGCTTTATGAGAGTAAATATTGATGGACATGTGAAACAATGAGACCTTTAACACACTTGTGGTGGTAATGTAAGTATGTATATCCATTTAGGGAAAACAAAAATTTGGCATATTCTACTGGGGTTGAATATACTTATTTCTTATGAGCCAGAGATTCCATTTCTAGATATTTACCCAACAAAAATGCATGCACATGCATCCCAAAAGATATGTATAAGACACGTATAGCAGCATTGAATCAAAGGTACATCAAAGGTAAAATGGATTAAAAAATGTCATACTTGTGCAATGGAATCTGTATAGAATGAAAATGAATTAGCTATAAGTATATGCAACCACATAAATGAATGTCACAGATAAAATACTGAGCAAAAGGATACACACTGTGTGTTTGAATAGATACAGATATAGATATAGAAATACATATAGATTTCAAAAATCTCCAAAACTATTCTTTTTTTTTTCACACACACACACTGTATTTTATTTTTATAAGAGATAAATAAACTGACACCAAGCATTGTAAATGGATGACCACAGCAAAAGCAACAATGATTGCAATTACCAAACATGAAACACACTCGTACTATGTCATAATATTGACATAAAATAGCAATTAAGCTTAACTTGTGTGGTAGAATAAGTGGGTTGAAACCAAGACAAATTTGAGCAGCAATGACCAAGTTTGCACGTGTGCAGGCAATATTGAGTAGAAAATTGTTGTTTTGCACACAAAGATTGTAAGAGATCATCTATTTTTAGAAGAATCTATTCAAAAGATATAAAAATACGAAAAATGGCTATCACAAAATTAAATATGGTATATAAAACATTTAACAACATCTGGCTTATAAAAGTTCAATACACAGTAGCCATTTTTGTTATTATATTATTGTAATAACGTTGTCTAACGGGACATTTTGAGATTCTTTGTTAGTTTTCTGACAGGGCAACAGCTTACACCTAGGACAGTGACTTCCTTTGGAAGTTTAGATATCCTGTCTTTTTGTGCCTTGATAAATCATATTTTGATTATTCTCAGAATTACACTTTCACCATAGTTCTTATACAAAGTAATAATTCATTGCTCCCTCAGGATATTTATAGAATTCAGAGTTTATATTATCTGGTCACAGAAGCACTTATAAACACATTTTTAAAATGAAGAATATATTCATTTTGACCTGGTGATTAAATAATTTTTTATCCATTTGTGAGTTTTGAAATATTAATGAGGGTAAAGCTTCTTATTGCTTAATCAATTTTAGATCCTATGACTTTGATGGTCTTGCATGTTTTCAAATACTTGAACAGTCAAGCACAGTTTCAACACCCATATCTGATGTAGTTACTCAACATGAAGCCCTTTCTTCCTCATATTTCTTCTCTGCTAATTTCCATTTATTTTAGCAGGCCAAATATTAATGTGGAGTGCTATATAACAGGTAAAGCACATAAAAACTATAAAATAGTTATTTATATTATTGTCTATGTAGGCCAGAAGGGGAGAAAATGTTATTGAAATGCATAAGCCTCAAAATTCTTCAAGAATAAACTTACAAAACAATAGGGTTCTAAAATATCTGAAGAGAAAGCCTACCTATTTTGGAAACAGTGATCACATAGGTCGCATAGACTCAGTGAATCTGGCGATTCATCTTCAAAGTTGTGGCCTTGTGAGTGAGGTTTTCTACACAAACCAGGGAATGGAATTTCTGCAAAAATAAATAAGTAGGTACATAGACTGGTACATCTTCTCTGAAATATTTAGCTCTTTACTATACTAAATCTACAAATCAAAGGTTTCCACTTTCTCCTTTTGACATAAATACTCTGTTATTTACCTGTTTTTCCCACTGAGAAAGCTATTCCCCACCTTTTTAACAAACCATGAGATTATATTATCCCACTATTCTTTATACTTTGCTAGAGAATTTTTTTTTCTAGATGAACTCCAGATATTTTTGTTCACTTCCAAGCTAGAGTTTTGAGTAGAAAAGGATAGACTCTGGACTCAGAGATTTAAAAGAACCATTCTTCCTTGTAAAAAGTTATTTAACCTTGAGCAAGTCACTATATCTCTAATAGCTTCAGTTTGTTTACCTAAAAAAGGAAACAAAGGCGTTGTTAGAATGATTAAATAAAGAACATACATGAAAACATGTGGCTCATGGTAAGTCCTCAACTGTTTGAGGACTTCAATTTTATTTTACATTTTATTTTACAAATAAAATACAATTTTATTTTACATTTCAGTTAGTTTTAATTCTTTAAATATTTGTATTTTTACATTAAATCCTACTTTTGTTCAATATGCTATGCTGCTGATTGGGTTATTGGCCCCAAGCCTTCACTCCGAACCTATGCCTTTAAGCAAGTTACTTTTCAGTTTCTCTATTAAAGAGGTGGAATATTCCTGCTCCTTACCCTCGGCTCAGCCATGTGACTTTATTTGGCCAATAGAAATGAGATAAACATGAAAGTATGCCTTAAGAGGTGCTGCATGTTTTTAATTGCTCTGTTATTAGAATTGACAGATTTAGTTTAAAAATGTGTAATAACCCTATACTAATTATGGGACATAGTTATATTACTTTATTCATTGTTTTTCTGAAATTCAAATTTAACTGGCATCCTATATTTTATTTGGCAATCTTATATATTATGCCTCTACCATTTCCATAAGGAGGTACCAGATAGCACTTCAACTCTAGGAAGAAGATGAAAAACAGGTGAGTACAGTTGCTCTAGCTGAAGTACAGCATGAAATAGAGATGCCAAAACAATCACAAACACCTGTCATTATTTAATTACACATGCATAAATTATTGTGTACTGAGAAAATCAAAGAGAATCTAAAACAGAATAAATAAATGATTTTAGCATAGTTTCTAGGTAAAATTAAATATGTAAAAATCAAATATATTTCTACATTTTAACAGTAAACAAATAGAAAATAAAATTTTAAATATGGTACCATTTATAATAACATTAAAAAACACCAATTACTTTGGAATATATCTAATAAAATGTGCAGAACTCTAAATGGAAAAACAAAACACTTTTGAGAATTTTAAAAAGACAAATTTAGATATATAATATGTTTCTGCATTAGACGATTTCATGTTAAAAATGTCAGACTTTCCCAAACTAATCTTTAGATGCAACATTATCTTAACAAAATCCCAGAAGTTTTATTTATCTGTGGAAGTGGCAAATTAGTTCTAAAATTTATTTGGAAAATATACAAATCTAAGAACAGCAAAAGCAATCTTGAAGAAGAAGAAAAAAGTTAAAGGACATACAATACCAGATGAAAAGACTTGATATTTAGCTATGTAATTAAGGATATAAAAACTAATCAATGGACAAAACAGAGAGTGCAAAAAGAGCCCATCTAAATAGAATCACCTTATATACAGGAAAGGCCACATTGTGATGCAGTGGGAAAAAGCTGGCTTTATTAATAAATGAAGTTGAGCCAATTAGATTATTTAGGGAAATATATATCTTGACTACTTGTTATGTCATATCACAAAGATGAAATCATGAATTACAAATATAAGTATGAAAAGTAAAACAATAAACATTTTTTTCAAAATAGAAATAGTCTTATGATCCTGGAGTGAAAAAATGTCTTAGGAATTCCCTAGCAGTCCAGTGGTTAAAGTCTTAAGACACAAATAGTACATTTAAAACAAAAAATAACAAATTGGACTATAGTAAAATTTAAAACTTGTCTTCATCAAAGAAATATTAAAAAGTGAAGGCAAGCCACAAGTTGGGAAAAGATGTTACAAATATATAATATATATATGACAAAAATATAAAATACACTTACGTATTTTCTCTAAATTATGATTATATAATAATATATATTATGCATTATGTATTATGTTTTTATCAGATATATTGTCATATTTATTGATATATATAATATTATATATTACATATATATCTCTGACAAAATCTTTATATCCAGGTATATACAAAGGCCTCCTATAAACCACTTAGATAAAGACAAACAGCCCAATAGAAAATGGGCAAAACTCTGAGCAGACTCTTCATAGAAAAGAATATTTAAATAGTCTTTAAATGTATGGAAAATTCTCAACCTCATCAGGGAAATGCCCGTTAAACCCACAGGCATGGCATGAAATAATGAAAAAATCACCAAGTTTGTGTGAGGAAATAGAGCAACCAGACGCTCATGCACTCCATGCAGGTATGTAAATATTTGTAATCATGTTGGAAAACTGTATTTACTAAACTTGAAGGTATGCATACTCTGTGAATCAGAAATTCCACTCCTAAGTCTATACTCAACAAAAATGTACACATATACACACTCATATACATGTAGGCAAAAACTAGAAACTGTCCAAATTCTCATCAACAGTAAAATGTATAAACTGTGACAAATTCACAAAATGGAAAATAATGTAAAAATGAGAATAAACAATCTATCACTATATACAACAGTAGGCAAATATCAAAAATTAAATGTTGAGCAAAAGAAGCTGACACAAAAAAAGGACATACTCTAAATTCACTTAATCAACTATGAAGACTGACCAAATTAATGTATTCTATTTCACTCAAAACAGTGATTGTGATTACACTTGGCAAGGAATAATGACAGGGATAATGAGGGATATTCTGGGGTCTTGTAAGGTCTGTTTTTTTATCTGGATGCTGGTGACTAAGTCTGTTCAATTTGTAAAAATTCATCAAGCTTTACGTGTGTGTGTGCGTGTGTCTATATTTACATTATGCTTCAATAAGAAATTTAAGAAGAGAGAACAGTGTAATAAATGCCAGAAAGAGTGTGGGTAGTTCCAGGGGAGCATTAATGATTTCTCAGACCAAGGCATGTATTTAATTGAATGAATGTAATCTGAAAAAGTTCTTTTGCTTTTGTAAAGTTGGGAAGAACCATTTTTTTTTTTTTTTACTTTTTGTGGTATAATTGACATATAACGTTATATTGGTTTCAGGAGTACAACATGATTTGATATTTGTACGCATTGTGAGGTGATCACTACAATAAATCTAGTTAACATGTGTCACCAGTCATAATTACCCATTTATTTTCCTTGTGGTGAGAATCTAATAGATCTATTCTCTTAGCAACTTTCAAATATGCAATACAGTATTATTAACTATAGTTTCTCTGCTGTACATTTCCAAGAAGAAGAAGAATTCTTTTTTAATGAAAAAGTATATGCATGACTCTTATTTCTCAAAATAAGATTTTATAAAAGTACAAATTAATCACTTGATTTTTGCTTCCATTAATGGCCAGCTAGATAGTTTAAACCAGCCTTCTCATCAAGGACAATAAGAAGTATTAGAAGACATTTTTTTTTTTTTTTTTTTTTGCGGTACGCGGGCCTCTCACTGTTGTGGCCTCTCCCGTTGCGGAGCACAGGCTCTGGACGCGCAGGCTCAGCAGCCATGGCTCACGGACCCAGCCGCTCCACAGCATGTGGGATCTTCCCGGACCGGGGCACGAACCCGTGTCCCCTGCATCGGCAGGTAGACTCTCAACCACTGCGCCACCAGGGAAGCCCTAGAAGACATTTTTAAGATGTCTTTTCTTCTTAAAAGATAGGATATTATATAGCTGCCATGATATTCAACCACTATTAGGCCAAGACTCAGGAGGGTGTGGGACCCTAAGCAAGGTGAGCACTTAGATTCTTTTGGTAACTTCCATGGTTAAGAGGTTAAAATTTAGTCTGGCAGCCATGAGCTATGAAGATCCTGGTTAACAGACTTGCTTTGTGCTAGGCGCCTGAAGCAACTCTGGATAGCAGCTCTGGGTAGTAGTAACTGAATGTAGTGACTGTGGGGACTGACTGCTCCCATCCCCCAGTTGGAGCTTGTTATAATTGTTTGGTTATTTATTATTTAATGACAGGCTGCATTATTTTAGTGAAGTTTATTTCTCCTTCACAGTGTTAAGCTTCTTATATTGTTCCTCAGAGAGGTGCAGCCTTCAGTTTGTCCTCAGTCACACTGTGATGACAGTGGGTTTGGCAGCACTCTCTTTGACTGTTTCTTTCCCTGACCACCCAGTTGTTAAACTCCACTTATTCCTGGATGGTTGCTCCATCACTTATTAACTCTGCCCTGAAGCATAAATTTCTCTACAGATTAATTCAATCAAATCTGGACTCCTTTGAAGGAATAGTCCCCAAGATCAGGTAAGAAAACTTATCTAAGCTTTACTTAATTTTTCATAAAGAGTTAACATAACCAAATAGACATAAACTTGCTTTCAACTTATGGTAACTTTTAATGGATTGAAGGTTTTTCCAGACTGAACTTCAGGCATCCATGTCTTACCTTGGATTTTGTTCATTTATTCAACTACATAAGTGTACAGGATATTTGTCTAATTATTTCAATACTCCTTAAAAGCCTTTAAAGAGTACTGAAATAATTAAGATATAAACCAACCATCGAAAATCAGATTCTAACAGGAGACATATGACAGAACTTGTACACAATTACTACAATGTAGAGAATTGTTTTAAGTGTCCTGTGACTAGCAGAGAGTCCCAAGGAACCTGGAACAATCAATGTCCTGTTAAAGGTAAAGTCATTTAAGCTGGATGCCAAGAATGGAGTGGGGTTTCACGGGGTGATGGTAAATTATAATTAGAGCTAAAATTGCATTGTTTTAATATGTGCCATGCACCAGTCTATGCTCCTTACATGTTGAATTATTTTTCACTTATCTTTGTTTAATATAATAGATGTTACTATTGCACTCAATTTATAGATGAGAAAAACAAGGCACAAAACTGTTCTTTTACCCTTTCAGAGAAGAAATAAATATAAACTTCTCCTAGATGGAAGAAAATATATGATGAGAAGCTTGTAGTATAGATACCTATATTCAGTCAAGTGAATTGTGATGCACTTATTTAAATTTATTAAATAATACAGTAAACCACTAATGCAAATTTTTTTCTAAGAAAACATTCCACTTTTTGGAAGGTTCATAAGATGCATTTTCTATTTGGTAATATTTAAAACTAATTAAATAAAACATAATAAAGTGTTCATTCATTGTGTTCAAGTGTTACTTTCTAATTAATGATATAAGAATGAATACGTCTATCAAGAGGGGCTAAAAAAATGTGGGCTCTACAAAAATAGGAGAAGATAAGTAGTTAACCACTTGTTAGAGTAGATCCCTGTTCATGGCTAAGACTTAAGAAATTTAGAGAATGGTGAATTCCTTGTATTTATCATTCTAAAAATTTGCATGTACAGTACAGAGCATAGTAAAAGTTATCACTGCAGTAAGATCAACAGGATTCATTTCCCTATTTCTTACTAGGAAAGAAAACTCTCCTAACAAGGCCAAATACCTTGTCCCATATCACACACCAGGATGGTTATTGTCTTGAAATGAGATGTAAGATTCTTTATTCCCTGAAGCCAGTTCACAAGTGAGATGGTGTTTAGCCCCAGGGACTCAGTCTCTTGCAAATCAGATGAGTATGAAATGCCCACTGACTTCAGAAACAGCTCCATAGCTGGAGCACCATCATGGATCATGAAATATGATGGGAAACTTAGAAGCACCTCACCCTCAGATGTGATTATTACACTGGCATTTATAAAGCAACAGGTTATTTTTTCCTTTGTGGAATTGTCTCATTTTTATCTCTGATGTTGACACCTTGTCTTATAATACTCTGCATGAGAAAATAAGTGAAGAGCAAATACATATTAAACATATATTTGTAAAACCATATTATAGAGGATTCCCATTAAAGGAATGCAAACATACTACTACAATGTTTTGTGCCTATAGCATCTGGCGGGTGTTAATGTGTGTGGTCAGTCACAGTTATCAGAGTTTCCCAAATATTAAAAATATGTACGAAATTATTCGCTTTGCACTTCTCTCTGAATTCTTGGAACTAGATTCCCCCAATACTAATCTCTTTATTCTGCCTGAAATGAGAGGAACTTTGGCTCACACAAGAGGAGATATCCAGTAGGCAGTCTAATGATGACATAAACAGAAACCTCAAAAGAAGAGAAGAATCTCTGTGAACACTAAGCTGCAGTGACAGGGGAACCTATAGTGAGAATAAGCTCACACAAACGGAGAAGAAACAAAGTAAAGCATAGAAGCTGGCTATGGATCAAACATAGTATTAAGAATTAACATTTATCAAATGCTTAATGTGTGGCAGGTGCATCACGTCTACTATATTTAAATACACTGGATGTGATAAGGTTTTCAGTGGACAGATGTGGAAAATGGGCTTCAAAGAAGGTGACTGTGTGCAGGAACTCACAACTGCAGGGGTGGCTTCAGAATTCCATACGGGGAGGTATTAAAAGTGTCAAGACATTTGGAAGACAGGGCTTGAAACTGCATTTTATATATCTCTGGATAATATTGAAAAATGAGGGAAGGGCAAATGCAATCATCTGAAGCTGAAGCCCCCCTGTGCCCTCTTGAAGCTGAGGACACCACTAGTGAGAGTGAGAGCGCTGAGACCCACACCCACTGTGTGACTCCAGTACTGTGTTTGTTGTGCCCGGTATGGCACTGCCTCCTAAATTGTCAGATTCGGCATCCCTTGAAAGAAGAAATTTGGATAATCTCTAAAGAGGAAAACTGAGTTATTAAAACCTCTCTCCTAAAAAAGGAAGATGGATATCAAATGGTTTCACTGTGCTGAAAACTCTCTATGGCTCTCTCTGCAGTTGAAGGTTACCAGACGTCCTCTGCTTCCCCATAGTCTCCTAGACCTGCTCATGGCTCGAAGCTGACAGTCACACTGAGCCTGCACACACTCAGCGCAGCTGTTGCACCGCCTGCTGTGGATCCAGCCCAAACTTCCCATGGGTCTCATCTGGTGGGATTCTCATACCTGTAAGTCCAAGAACTCCTTTCATGAACAGAGTGACAGTAATATGATCTGCCTCGTTCTCCACATCAGCAGAGATGTGATGAGCAGCCTAAATAAACCACAAAAAGGAAAAAAAAAATGTTTTCATGTGCCACAGTGATACTTTCTGGGTCATCCCCAAGTAGGGTTGTCAAATAAAATACAGAATACCTGTTTAAATTTGAATTTCAGATAAGCAATGAGTAATTTTAATATGAGTATAAATGTATCAGTATTAGTATAAATATAAATATTACTCTAAGTATATAATTTATGTCCATGAAATATTAAAAAAATTTTTTTTGATGTGGACCATTTTTAAAGTCTTCACTGAATTTGTTACAATATTACTTCTCTTTTATGTTTTGGTTTTTTGGCTGACAGGCTTGTGGGATCCCAGCTCCCCAACCAGGGATCGAACCTGTACCTCCTGCATTGGAAGACGAAGTCCCAACCACTGGACTGCCAGGGAAGTCCCTCTATGAAATATTTGGTATACATTTATATTAAAAAATTAATATTCATCTGAGCTTCAAATTTAACTGGACATTCAGCATTTGATTTGCTAAATTGGCAACTCTACCTATGTGCCCAGCATACTACCTAGTCCCTGGCCTCAAGGGACTTAGTTTAGGGGAGTCAGATATACAAACCTCAATTTAAAAGAAAAGTGATAAGTTCTTCTTAAAGGTATTATAAAGTGCTTTGGGATCTCAGACAAGAAAGTGCCTTATTGACAAGGAGGGGCAATGCAGACATAGGAATGGCTTTCTATTTTACAACTGAAATGAAACCAGTAGCTAAATGGCTGTGTGCAAGGCATGGGGAGCTTGCTCTAGAGTTGGGGAAATGGGGCATAAATACAGGCAAAAGTGTCAAACTATACAAAATAACAATACTGAAAACATCACAAGGGAATCCATGATTAGTTACTAAATAAATAGTTTGTAACTAATATTATCTAAGAGGGC
Organism: Mesoplodon bidens; assembly: GCF_964165515.1. Classification (NCBI taxonomy): domain Eukaryota; kingdom Metazoa; phylum Chordata; class Mammalia; order Artiodactyla; family Ziphiidae; genus Mesoplodon; species Mesoplodon bidens. The sequence goes on from NC_138176.1 coordinate 71,628,192, forward strand.
CTCACTTGTTGCTTCTTACACTGTTCATTGAAAATAGATTTGATTTCTATATTCAGAGGAGAGTTTCTCTGAGCTCTGGGTAGAATCAAGTGTTCACTCATGTCCCCCAAAGCATTTTATAAATACTCTTATTATCATACTCCTCAAATCTCTCATTAATATTTCCATGTCCTCATTTAGGCTATGAATTCCTCACAGGCAGGGTCTTTTTTATCATCTTCTTTATATTCTTCTTATATCCTAAGCTCCTAATTAACACGTGGTACAGCGTAGGTGCTCAGCAAATACTGAACTGACTTTGCTGGAATTAATGTGGAAGGAAATGCCCCTTCAGGGGAAATCAACTTAAAGTGCTGAAAATTGAAATGAGAACTGTGCACATGCCTGTGTGTGAGTATGTTTTTTTGTGTTAACATGCAGACTTCCCCTAACCCTAACAAAAACTTGCCACAGAGGCTTGCAGCTACAGAGTCATTATTTAGTTTTAGCAATGGTGAAGATAATGAGAAACGAAGAAAACTTGGATAATAGGAACAGAATTTGCAAAACAGAAATGTGATAGCAGTGAAGAGTTTTCACTTATGTTACACTATTTTATTGTAAAATAAGCTTTCATCATTTTAATCCCTCCCCTTCTAAGTTTTATCACTCCAACCACTTAGTCTTATGAATGTTACCTAAACTATTGAATAAATGATCACCCCTCCATCCTGATATTTTAAATTCCTTTTGTCCTTTCTACATTATTCTACTTTCTTTCAACACAAAATGAAATATTATATATGCATAACACATGCACATACATATCTATCTGTATATCTATATGTATATCTATATGTATGTCTGTATAGCCTGAAAGAAGAGCCCCATGAAAGTTAGGGAAATTAATTAATATTAATTGATTATAGTTATTTGAAGAGAAACAGATTTCTTGTGCTCTTCTCTCTTATACTTTCCAATTTCAGCAACTCTGCTCTGTTGTCATCTTTAGTTCTAATTACCTACATTTTTACCACTTATTTTTGCCATAATCTTTATTAATATGTGTGTGTGTGTGTGTGGATTAGAGAAGGGCTTATGCATTTAGCATGTATAAGTATATAGTATGGGATGATATTGTTAAATGTATATTTTGTATGTATGTATACATATAAAATGCATAAAGTGTACATATATGAGGGGCTTAAGCATATAGCATGAATGATATTTTAAAAAGTGTTCTGTGTGTGCACATAGTATTGCTTGAAACTGAAGTTGGATACTAAGAAGCAATGGATTCATCCATGTTTTATAGAATATCAGGTACACTGTGGGTGCCTAATAAATGTTAAATAATAGTAATCTGCTTCTATCCACGTATTCTCTATCTGCAATTAAGCAATGGGGTGCCAGATTATGTATCAAGCAGTTTTTATTAGGTTATAATTTTCTAAGCAGCAGGTGGAGGATTTACAACATATTATGCATTATAGATCTTCCTCAGAACAACTTACCATTCAGTTTAAATAGATAAAATTCTGGCCCACACCCTGCAGTGAGATTGTCAAGGATAAAAGCAGCAGTCAGCTTGTCTGCCTTTGCTTTCTTTCTCTCTTCCTCTACCTCAATTTCATTAGTTCTTGTGAAATAAATAAGGCTTCTGAATTTCTGAGCAAATTATTCTTGCCCTTAAAACTGGTAAAAATTTTCCATGCCAATTTTAAGTTTTGATATCAGTAACTCTTTGGTGAGTTTCTTTTCTATTTGTATTTTAGCTGTATTTTGCTGATTGTTTTTAAAATTTTGGACTCAAGTATACATTATGGTTTTGTTTGTTTGTTTGTTTTTTGCGTTACGCAGGCCTCTCACTGTTGTGGCCTCTCCCGTTGCGGAGCACAGGCTCCGGACGTGCAGGCTCAGCGGCCATGGCTCACGGGCCCAGCCGCTTCACGGCATGTGGGATCTTCCCAGACCGGGGCACGAACCCGCGTCCCCTGCATCGGCAGTCGGACTCTCAACCACTGCACCACCAGGGAAGCCCTACATTATGTTTTACTTGTCATAAATAAAAGATATACCATTTCTAAAACAGAGTGACAAAGGGAAAGTAATTATTTTGTTTGAAAGAGAGATGGCAGGAAAATGAGACACTGATACAAATGAATCATAAAATCTTACAGTGTATCTTAGATGCCATCTAACCTAACTCTTTATCTAAAGAATCCCTCTTTACTTTATCCCCTTCACTGTGGAATCTGCAGGAATACTTACGATGATGAAGAAGTCACCTTCTCAAGAGTCAGCTCTTTTAAATTGGTTTTAAAGAGATAAACAAAACAGACAAATCTATAGCTAGACTAAAATACATAAAATCATAAATGAAAGAGAAGACCACTGATATCACAGAAATAAAGGATCATAAGTGACTACTATGAACCACTGTAAGCCAACAAATTGGATAACTTAGAAGAAATGGATAAATTCCTAGAAACACACAACCTGACAAGAATGAATTATAATGAAATGGAAACTCAGAATAGACCAATAACAAATAAGGAGATTGAATCAGTAGTTTACAACCTGCCAACAAAGAAAAACCCAAGACCAGATGGTTTCACTGATTAGTTCTACCAAACAATTAAAGAATAAATAATGTCAATCATTCTCAAACTCTTCCAAAATTTCAGAGGATGGAACACTCCTAAATTCATTTATCAAGGCCAGTATTACCATGATAACAAAACCATATAAGGGAACTACAAGAAAAGTAAACCATAGGTCAATATCCCTGATAAATATAGATGCAAAAATTCTCACAAAATACTAGCAAAACAATTCAACAGCACAGTAAAAGACTCATACACCGTAATCACATTGGATTTATCCATGGAATGCAAGGTTGGCACAATATATGCAAATCAGTAAATGTGATGCATCACATCAACAGAAGGAAAGATAAAATCATATGATCATTCTGATAGATGAGGAAAAAGCATTTGACATAATTCAACTTCATTCACCAAAGTTTCATAGAACCTTACCAAATTAGGAATAGAAAGTACATACCTCAATATAATAAAGATAATATATGAGAAGATTATAGCTAATATCATACACAGTGGTGAAATTCTGAAACTTTTCTTCTAAAATCAGGAATAAGACAAGGGTGTCCACTCTTGTCCAAGTGTGTCCAAGGGTTAGGAGAGTGTGGGTGAAATTGTTGAAGGTGGTCTGACAAAAGATGAGCAAGCCCATCACATTGCAAACTCCAACATTGCTGAGAGAAATTTTTAATGAATTTTTAAAAATAACAAAATCTGAGTACTTACGTTACTTAAGACTAACCACATAGTCACAGTGATTAAGATAGTGTGGAACTGTTGTAAATGTGTGTATACATGTATCAGGAAGAAAAAGGTTATAAATAGGCACAAATATAAATGGTCAATTGATTTTTGACAAAGTTACCAAGAAAATTCAACGGTAATTTTAATTCAAATAGACTGTCCAACTAATGGTGCTAGAACAATGAGATAGCCCTTTGGAAAAATCAAGAACTTAAAATCCTTTCTTGTAATATACACAAAAATTAACTGAAAGATTATTACAGACAAATATAAAAACTGAACTTCTGGAAGCAAATATAGATGAAAATTTTCATGGATTTGCAGGAGGCAATTTTTCTTAGGAAATAATAGCACAACTCATAAAACAAAAATATTAAATGAACTTTAAAAATTCACCTCTTCACAAACCATATTGAGTACATAAAAAGGCAAGACACAGCCTGGGATAAGATATATCTGACAAAGTAATTATATCCAAAATATATAATGAGAAGACAAGTAACCAAATTAAAAAAATAAACAACAAACAATTTGAAGAAAGGCTTTACAAAATAAGACATATAAATGACGCACACAAAAATTCTCAACATCATTAGTCATTAGGGAAATAAAAACTAAAAGCATAATATGATACTACTTCACATTCACTGACTAAAATCTTAAAACTCCAAGTTTTGGAGGGAATACTAAGAAACTTAAACTCATGTATTGCCAGTGAGAATTTAAACTTGTACAACCACCTTGGAAAAGAGTTGAGCAGTTTCTTAGAAAGTTAATTATATAATCGCCACATAAAAAGAAATTCTACTTCTAGATATTTATAAAGGAAGTGAAACATGTTGACACAAAGACAGATATGAATGCTCATAGCAGCTTTATTTTTAATAGTTAAAACCTGGAAGCAACCTAATATTCATCAACAGGTGAATAAATAACCAAATTGTGGTATATCCATATTGTGGAATATTATTCAGAAATTAAAAGAAACAAATTACTTTTTGTTCTTTTTTAATCAAAATATATTTGTGTAAATTTGAGATGTACTAATACTGGCAATAACCTGTGTGGATTTGAAAAGACATTATATTGAGAAAAAGAAACAAAATATAAAATAAGTTCTAAGAAAGGCTGATCTAAAGTGATAGAAAGCAGTACAGTAGTTGACGGTGTCTAGGTTTGCATTTGTAGAGTGTTAACCAAGAAGTGGTATAAAGGAATTTGGGGGGAATGATGAGATCCTTTTACAGTTTGATTGTGATGATGATTTTACTGGTGTATGCTTTTGTCAAATACAATAAATGGGCACATTGGTTGTACATTATTTCTAAATAAATGATACAAAGGTGGTAGTAATGATTTTTATCTCAATTTAATTTAAAACCATGGCCCTTGCAAAAGCCAATTCATCCTGGAGAATGACAGTAGAATATTGCGAACTTAACCAAATATTAGCAACAATTGCAGTCATCACACCACTCCTAGAGCAGACAACCAAGTTTCAAGTACATGTGATGTGATCATTTATTTGGTGAATGCACCTTTTCTATTCCTATGTAATCTAAAGAGGATTAGAAACAGCTCACATTCATATGGAATGGACAACAGTACATATTCACAGTCCCCCTCTAACTAAGTCTATGTTAACACTCCTACTTTCTGTCATAAGATAGTATGGGTAATATGAACCATTTGGATCACTTGCATCCATTATATTGATATCATCGAGCTAATTAGAATAGAAAAACAAGAAATGGTTAGTATGTTAGAAGCCTTGGTAAGGCATAGGTGTATCAGAGTGTTGGAGTAAACTCTACAAAATTTCAGGAGCCTGGCATGCCGGTAAACTCTTTAAACATCTAGTGATCTAGGGCAGGCTGGTATATTGCATCTAAAATAAAAGAGAGGAGGCTTCCCTGGTGGCGCAGTGGTTGGGAGTCTGCCTGCAGATGCAGGGGACACGGGTTCGTGCCCCAGTCCGGGAAGATCCCACATGCCACGGAGCGGCTGGGCCCATGAGCCATGGCCGCTGAGCCTGCGCATCCGGAGCCTGTGCTCCACAACAGGAGAGGCAACAACAGTGAGAGGCCCGCGTACCACAAAAAATAATAATAATAATAAAATAATAATAATAATAATAATAATAAAATAAAATAAAATAAAAGACAAATTATTCTCTGCTGCATTGGGAGCCTGCCTCACCCCCACCCCGGCTCTAGAACACTTGCTACCATCCATAGAGCAAGATGGGTGCCTCTTATCTTCTCACGTCCCCCATTTAGCTCAGTCCTGAGTTCAAATACACCTGAGTACTTAGGATTGGAGGAATGGGAATCAGATGCAGAGTTGTAGATGCAATGGGAAATGTGGTTTTTAGGTTCCTTGTCTCTATCATACAGGAAGGCACCCTAGAAGAGGCTGGAACTGATGGGGAGGGACACAATTCACAGCACCCCCTGCACCTGGCCACACTTCATCTTGGCTTTTAACCCCATTGGAAGTCCTGATATCCCACCCAGCTTCTCTGGGACCTTGTTTTTTGTTTGTTTGTTTGTTTGTTTTAGTATTTGTTTATTTGTTTGGTTGTGCTGGGTCTTTGTTGTAGTGGGCTGGCTCCTTACTTGCGGCTCGCTGGCTCCTTAGTTGTGACATGCATGTGAGATCTAGTTCCCTGACCACGGATCGAACCCAGGCCCCCTGCATTGGGAGCATGGAGTCTTATCCATTGAGCCAGCAGGGAAGTCCCTGGGACCTTGTTAATCCAGTGTGACCTATGGACCAACATCATCAGCACCACCTGTGAGCTTTTAGAAATGCAGACTCTCAGGTCTCACCCCTACTTAATTAGAATCTACATGTTAACAAGGTCCGTAGGTGGTTTGTATGAATATTAGAGCTTGAGAAGGACTGGTCGGATACAGGTTCTCAAATTTGGCTTCATGTTGGAATTACAGGGGGAGATTTAAAAACTACTAATGCCTGGGGTGGTGGAGGGATGGGTTGGGAGTTTGGGATTAGCAGATACAAACTATTATATATGGAATGGATAAACAATAGGTCCTACTGCATGGCACAGGGAACTATATTCAATATCCTGTGATAAATCATAATGGAAAAGAATATGGAAAAGAATGTGTGTATATGTATAGAATGCACATATATATATATATATATATATATATATATATATATATATATAACTGAATCACTTTGCTTAGAGCAGAAATTAACACAACATTGTAAATCAACTATACTTCAATAAAATACAGTTTAGAAAACTAAAAAAAAAAAAAAGACAAATTATTGCATCTTGCACCTTTCATCACAAAATAGGAAACACAACACCTTAATAGGCCTCTTCAAGTTCTTGAAACTGCAAATTATACACCTAACAATATGACTCCAAACCATATACTGGGTAACACAAAAGGTTTCCAGCTTTGAATGGGACCTGAAGCATGAGAGGGCTCTGAAGTTTATTCTGGCTGTAGTGTAAATAATATTACTCAGCAAATCTTACGGTATTGAAGATATTGATAGTGAGAAAAAATACCCAGTGGAGTTTACAGCCTCTCTGGTGGAATCACAACACCTAGGAATTTGGGTGCTCTGTGGCATGCCATCTGTGGTTCATAATTAGAAACCATTTAAAGGAAACTCCTGAGTTGCTACCGGGCACTAGCAGAAATGGGGCAGCAAGTGAGAAGCATAAGCTAGGTTCTGTCAAATACACCACTTTAGAAGATCAGAGGGCTCAGCAACAATATAGTTTAAGATGAAATGGCTACAAGTGGAGGTGAGCACAAATGAAACTAGAGGTCATATGCAAACCTCATGAACAAGTAGCTGAAACTACCATATCATCTACTACAACTACATCAGTCCCTAATCTTTAACCAACATCTTTGGTAATGTTGGGAATAATTTATAACAAGCTAAAAAGAAAAAATGTTCTAACAACAAAAAAAATGTTCTAACTTGTTCCATGGAGAATCCCTTGCAGATAATAATGGGTCACTTGGTCACACATCACATTGTACTTCTTCCTCCATGGAAGGAATAGCAGTTTATTCAGACAGGAATAGGCTCTATTCCAGGAATGGACTTGGTGTTTTATTTTTGTTTTTGTTTTTGATTTTACCTGCAAGGTCTCAATCAACCTATTGTATCAGGGCTTACAAAATCTTTATCTATTAGCAGGGGATCTTATATAATCAGAGTCCCCACTATTCAGCAAAGAAGTTAAAAAACTGCGACCATGATCGTGGGATCTATGGGTTGCATCAATGCTGAAATAACCAGAAGCTTCACCTTGTAGAGTGTTGGAACACTTCAATAATGGTACAACTGAAGTACCAGTCCAGAGGCAATACTGTGCAAGAATGAGAAAACCATCTTTCAGGATGCAATATACACTTTTAACCAAAGATCTTTATCTATGCTGGGTCCCCAATAGGAAGACAACATGGATCTGAGAATCTAGTAGCAGAAGAAAGAGAAGCTCTGCTAACCATCACTCTCAGACACCCACTTAGGACTTCCTGTGCTTTATCCCTGGGTTCTGCATGTTTGAAGACCCTGGTTCCCAAAGGGGAATATTTCCACCCAGGGAGGCACAGAAAAAAAAAGCCTGAATTATAAGTTAAAATTGCCATCTGGGAACTCTGGGGTCATTGAGCCAAGAGAAGAGCAGGCAAAGAGAAAAGTCACCATCTCTGTAGAAGTAGTTGACCCTGATCATTAGGGTGATTTAGACCTGATGCTGCATCATGGGGACAAGGAAGAATATGTTTGGCATCTAGATGATTCACTTGGATACTTTTTACTCATTTGCTCAGTTACAGAGTCAAAAGACAAGTACAGCAATGCTGACTTGGAAAAAGCAGTGACAAGGGGCTCAGACTCCTAAAGGATGAATGTCAGGAAAGACACTCAGGCTAACAGAGGGATGAAGGTTAAGGACATTTAGAAACTGGAGAGCAAAAAAAGAACATGATTGGAGCCCTTGAGTAATTTGGAGCTGCAGCAGTGGTGGTTGTAGTTCATCTCATTAACATTGCTAATTTAAATTTCCCTCAAAATTATTTTTAAAAATGCTCTTAAGATACATATGAAGAAACGAATCCAAGTAGTACAAGGTAGCTGTGGTTGGTGATTGATGTGCAAACCAGATTCTCCCTCAAAGAAGGACATAAGCATGTAGGTGAGTCTTTTATTGATTCAACAGATATTTGTTGAGCACTTTTATGTAATATGTACTGTTCTGTGAGTTGGGGATCTAGCTGTAACAAAACGAATTCTCCTCACTTATTAAGTTTACATTGCAGTTAACTTAAAATCTAATAAGTATACAGGGATATGTCCCATATACAAATAAATACAAGTTACAACAGTAGATAAGGGCTGCAGAAGTGAGGGAAAAAAATCAATTTTAGGGAAACCCTAGGTGCTCCAGAGTGGATTTAAATTTTTTACAAAGAAACTGAATTAAGCTTAGTTGTCTACTGCCATTTCTATTTCAAATTGAATATTTATTTAATGTCTGTCTACCAATAATTCAAACATCTATGAAAGGATAAACAGTAATCTTTCTTGTTTACTGCCATAACCCCAGAACTCCTCACAACTCCAGGTGCTCAACACCAAGTAGTTCTTCAATGAACATGTATTAATTGAATAAATGAATGCATGTTATTCTTACTCAGATTCCAACAAAGGGGGTATTCATAAAACTCACTTTAGCAAAATATCTACCAAATCCCTTCACAGCATCACCCAGATTAATTTTAGATTGAATAATTGGGGAAGATGTATGTATGTTGCTTTAAAACAGCAACTGCTTCTTTGTAGTCCACTCTAACCTGAAACATTTGTAGGCCACCCTGACCTGAAAACAGAATTTGGGGGAGTGTAGTTCAGCCCAGACAAGTTGACATATCACAAATCCAATACATTCATGTATAATTGAAATGAGTTCATTGATTTATATTCTAGAAATCCAATAGAAAAATCCTGGAACATAAAATGGCAACATTTATTCTTTTACCCAATATTCTAATTACTTATTTCCACCCCAATTGTCCTCTACAAATTTTAATAAAATTGGATTATGAGATTATATTTTGTAATCTATGCTAAATTGTTTTCTTCTGGTCAGAATTTCTCCAAGTAAAGTTCTTAATAAGGGAATTTGTACTTTAGCATGTCTGATTTCGAAATTGGTGCTCTTAGTTACAATGCTGCTTCTTTTTTTTTTTATTCAGAAGACTATCCAATTATAAAGACTAATTATATCCTTTGAGCAATCTTATTCAAGTTCCAAGTGGACAGGATCTCACAGGTGGTTCTGGGGCCTTCATTATGACGATACCATATTCTCTGGGGGTTTACCTCCATCACACCAGCGACTTTTAGTCATCTTCTTTTCATTGATTTCCTTACTTGCATTTGGACTGACAATTGGATCTATATCAGATCTATATTATGTTTATGTTGCTATTTCAGAAAGAGAGAGGGGGTATTTTTTTATAGCCATAGCTTAGTTTATTTAGATGGCCACATTTCTGAGTTGTAAATTTGAACAGAGACCAGAATAAGGAAGGGAAACAAGCTATTGGATGGACTGGGTGGAAATTCTCCAAAGGTATCTGCCTCTTAGGGGTGTTTTTTGTTTGTCACCATTACTGGGGAGCATCAGGGTTGGTATCGAGTAAACAGAGGCCTGGCGTTGTGGTCGCTCTGCTATGTGTGGGCAGCCTGCACAGTGAAGAATTGTGTCTCATTCCTTATGCCCTTTTTATGCTCCCACAGGACATACCTGAAAATGAAAGAACTGCTCATAATTATCTGAATCTAGAAGTAAATTGAGCCAAGGACTTAAATGATATTTTAGAAATAAACTCAAAGTATCTTTGGCATGGATTTAACATTTATGAAATTTTTACAGAAACACACTGCCTTATAAATCAAAGAAAATTGTAGTTGTTTTCTTTCTGAGGAATATCAGTAACAGCCCTTTTGAGAAGCCACATCACTATTAAGAAAGTTCTTCCCTTTGTCAGTGGCTCTCATACTGTTAGACTCAACACTACATTTTCATAACCAGCATTTTATTTTATTTTATTTTTGCGGTACGCTGGCCTCTCACTGATGTGGCCTCTCCCGTTGCAGAGCACAGGCTCCGGACGTGCAGGCTCAGCGGCCATGGGTCACAGGCCCAGCTGCTCCACGGCATGTGGGATCCTCCCGGACCGGGGCACGAACCTGTGTCCCCTGCATCGGCAGGCGGACTCTCAACCTCTGCGCCACCAGGGAAGCCCCATAACCAGCATTTTATAAAAAATCCATTATGAAAAAAAATTCACAGGCAATAGAGCATACTTACACATACCTAACCTAGTCTCACACCTACACATAAAGGCTTTGAGTTTGGAACAAGTATGGTGTGATTGAAAATAACAACAACAAAAAAGCCAGTGTGGCTGAACAGTAGTACAAAGAGATAGAGGGGTATGTGTGTGTTTGGGGGGTGGGGCAGAGAGAGAGGAAGAGAGAGAGAATGATTTTTGGAAAAGTAAGCAGGTATTAGATCATTTAGGACTTCCTGCACCATAGTTGGGAGTTTGTGAATTTTAATTTTGAAAATAATATGAAGCTGTTGGAACGTTATAATCAGGAGTGTGTCAATATTCATTTATTCAAAAATATTAGGTGACAACCATATGCCATACTTAGATCTAGAAGAAAAAATAGTCTTCATGAAGCTTACATATTCAGATAAAGATACACTGTCATTAATGATCATGCCTTTCTCTGTTAGAATGTAAGCTTTGGAAGGGAAAACATCTCTTCTTTTTTTTTTTTTTTTTTTTTTTTTTTTTTTGCTGTACGCGGGCCTCTCACTGCTGTGGCCTCTCCCGTTGCGGAGCACAGGCTCCGGACACACACACAGGCTCCGCGGCCATGGCTCGCGGGCCTAGCCGCTCCGCGGCATGTGGGATCTTCCGGGATCGGGGCACGAACCCGTGTCCCCTGCATCGGCAGGCGGACTCTCAACCACTGCGCCACCAGGGAAGCCCCATCTCTTCTTTTTTAAATAAGAACATGCATTTGTTAGGCAACTTCTTGCACTACTCAGATCAACTTATGTTGTAACTGAAAACCACTTTGTTACTGACACTTCAAGGTGATGCCTAGTTGAGATCTCTGAGGAAAGAAAAAGACTTACAACAGGAAGGTTTTTAGGTAAGTTATAGTCTCTATTATGGCAACTGGTCTTGAGGGCCTAATTGATATTTATCACCCTCTCCCTCCACTATACAATCAGATTTCCCAAACACTGACCCAGCTCTTAGACTGGTCTAGGTTGCTTTCATGATGTGGAGAGCCAGTTTTCACCCTGAAGGTCTGAGCTTTTGGTTGCCTTGACGTTATCAGGCTACACTTGCTATAACTGTCCTTATGTTAATCACTGAGCACAGAAGCAAAAAGAGAGGCTCATGTGAATTCCCACAGTCCCAGGCACACTCCTTTCTGTCATACTTCTCTAGCAGCAACCCTAGCTTCATATGACGATGAGGATGAAACACTTTTTCTGAGTAGTCCAAAGACTAGGTAATATGTGGAGTCTTATATTCAGTGGAACTCCATTATGATGTAGCATTGTTGATTTGGTGAATCCATCCTTTCTATTCCCATCAAAATGAGAGTGAGAAACAGGTCACACTCATATGGAATAGACAACAGTACACGTCCATAGTCCCCCTCTAACCAAGTTTATGTGAATACCCCATTTCTCTTCAAAAACCAGCAGAGCCTTGAGGGAAAATCATCCTAATTACTAAATCAATTATTATAAAATATGCCTTGATCTTAACCTCTAAGTCTCTTGTGTGAAACAATTTTAATTCTCATGAACAATAAACTCTATAGGATTGCCCAAATTATATGGTTGCACTAGTATTTTATTGCATCCTGTGTTAATTTAAGTATTGCTTTAATAATATAAGCTTTTAACTATAGCTCTACTGAAATGAGAGCTATAGTTAACAACTTATATTATTATAAGCTTTTTCTCTTCTTTTTATTAGTATATATTACAGTATTTTTTTCATGTTCTTCAAAGATATTAATATATAAAGGTCAATTATTATCCATTTGCAAAGGTAATTTTATAGCTTACCAACAGTAATCTAAACTTCTAATTAAATTTTATTCTTATTAGTGTCCTTAAATATTTAAAAATATAAAAAATTAGTCCATTTTTACATTGATTAGAATAGTAATATACATATCAAAATCATAAACATAATTATTCATTCATTTTTTCCAAAATATGTACATTCATCACACACTGTATCACTTATAAGTTAGGCTTATACAATAACTATCAGTTATTATATTAGTAATATAAATGCAAATTAAACATAATTAATAAATGATGAAGATACTCTTTTCTAAATTTCCTATGACAGAATATATAAAATTTAGAGGACTTAGTTATTTTTTTAAAACATAAGACTCCGAGATATGTCAGAATAGACATTTTGCAGAATGAAATGAATAAAGATTGGAGCCATACAAAATTTTGCTAGCGAGTGCTAAAAACTGGCTTGTTTCCATTTTATTAGGAATCTGAATTTAGCTTATGCTCACTTAGAAGTTCATTACCTTTCCAGACAAATCTAATCTATATTTTTAGGTCATTCTCCACCCTTTCCATTCACTCTCACGAAGATCTAATGAAATATCAACTCAAGAAAGTGCCACCTTCCGATTCTCATACAATTAACATCCTTGATTGAGCACACAGTTTTGGGGTTTAAAGGCTTTAAAATAGATAGATGAAGATACTGGGCCTGCACTTTCACTTCCCACTGCTGTGAGTGTAGGAAGTTTAAAGTTTGGGGGAAATATGTGTCTGTAATATTTAGAACTTTGTCAGACAAACAAAGAAGCAACAAAAAATGAGGAAACAAAAATATCTAGTTAATTCACCAGTTCAAAAGAGATACGTAAGAGAAGGGCCTTCTTTTAAGGTGTTTACTGTCTAGAGTTTGTACCAAGATATTGTACATAATGCCCACTGTTCATACCTTTAAAATGTTGAGAAAAGCTAGTCAGCAATTACAAACTTCAGAACCCTTCACATTGTCTCTCACAGCACTTCAGGTTTGATGTAATGCCCCATGCCTCCTCCCTGTTTTAATAGTTCCAGCACCTTAACAGAACAAGAACTTACAGACCTCTGTTCCTGAACTGCCTATCACCTACATGAAAAAATTCCTGCTTACTCCACACATTAAGGCCAATTTCAATTTTCATGTCCCCCAAGCAGAACAATATTTTAAATCTTAATGTAAGGCAAAATTTCCCCCAAATTACTTTGTTGTAAAGAGGAAATCTTCTGCTTATGAAACCTTTAGTATTACAGGGTACTCTCATTTTTTTTTCCTTTATTTTGAAAATAGTCTTATTTATTGAAGACAACTTCACTTGAAAATTGTTCAACAAATAACAGTGTTGGATGCTTACAGAGTCTCCATGATGGAATTTTGAATAGGGAGAGAGAGGGAAGAAATTTAATGTGAATTTAGTTATTGTTCATCTCATTCTTGAGATATGATGTAAAATCATAGTAATTTGATAACTTTTTTTTTTAAAAAAAAGGTGAAATAAGTGATAGAATCAGTGGTCAAGTTGCAGGAATCACAAATATACACCTATAGGAAAAATGCATAGCCACCTCCCTTAAAACTATTAGAATGGATACTTATGGCCTAGAGTAAAGTTTCCAGCAATCAAGGTACAGACTAACTCAAAAAGTATCCAAGTGAAATAGAAGCAAGGCAAAGTGCTCTGGATAATATATCACCAATGTGGCTTTGGTAATAAAAAAAAGATGACACTAATATCAAAGTTAATTTGTGAAGAGGTAAATAAGCTTGTTTCATAAAATATAGAAGAGGAAAAAAGTAATATTTGTCAATAAAGATATAATTTTTGTAACTTGTGAATCTTAAAATCTCCCTCCATGTGAATAGCCCTAAAAAGCTGATAAACTTAAGTTGTCCCTCGAAAAATTGCCTTTGGATTTTCTCAGTGGGAAGTAGAGGTAAACTTCCCTCTTGAGATTCAAACTCCATTGTTTTATTATAAGTCCATAACTCTCTTTACTTCTAATGAATATTCAGGGAATTATACTATAGTTGACTATATATTCACAGGTCTCCTGCTTTCTCCTATACCCGCCCCCAAGACTATGAATTTCTTGAAAACAGAAGCCATGTTTGACATATCAGCACATAACATAGTGTCTGACACATAAGTGACAAAAAAGTGTTCCCTGAATGAAAGAATAGTAATATTCAAGCTATTTCAAAAGATATGTAATTCACATAAATCAATCCCCATTTTAAAAAATGTATCATTAAATGACCTAGAATCTGGGCAATGAATGTTATACTTTGAAAAAGAAAAATAGTCCATTTTACAAAATTTGACCATTGAATGTCCTTCTAAGTAAACAGAGCCCTAGAACAATATTAGATTAAAATCTAGAACTTGTGGTCCTGTTCTAAATGGCATCCTTAGGATTTCCAGGTCCAGAAAGTAGATCTTTGCTGGTACCTTCCAGTAACCATCTATCATCTTATTGCTCAATGATAATAAAAAGTTCTGATTAAAGATGATACCATGTTTGACCTGTCAAATTATAAAAGATTCACAGTGATATTATATAATCCTGGCAAGAGTACTCTCTATGATTGGCATTTTCATTCCTACTAGTAGCTGTATAAATTTTCACAGAGCTTTTGGAAAGCAATTTGGCTGTATATGCTAACTTTTAAAATCTTCATCTATTTTGACTCACAAATTCCAATTTTAGGAAAAACATACTAAATTAGTATTTAGAGATATAGTACAAACTGGCTATACATTTGTATTATTCCTATAATTGCAAAACTTGATTTCATGTCCAAATATAGGAGAATATGTAAACACATTTCAGTAAATCCATTTGAATATTGTACAGATATTAAAAAATATATTTTTAGAGAATATTTAAACATGTAAAATTTTCATTGCATAATGTTAAGTGAAAATAACCAGGGTATAAGCCCGAGAATAGTATGAATGCTCAAAATTTCTACTACAAACAGTAGTTCAGAAAAGAGTGTAGGAACAATTTAAGTAGTTTGGTGATGTCATCTTTGCTAGATATGACCCCAATTTTTAAAGCTAGAGTTCATAATTTTTATTGAACCTGGCCCTTAAATGCAATGGCATCAGGCCACAAATTTAACTCACACAGTTACTCAGATGTTCACAGAAAATAGAATTATTTTATTTTTTGTCAGTAACTAATCTGGCCTTCCTTCCAATCTCCCATATCATTGGTTAGCAGAGGAGATAATTAAATTAAATGTCTAATCTGTTGCCAATGATTTAAACAAGCCTTTCTTATTTATTTATTTATTTATTTATTTATTTATTTTTTGTGGTACGCGGGCCTCTCACTGTTGTGGCCTCTCCCGTTGCAGAGCACAGGCTCCGGACGTGCAGGCTCAGCGGCCATGGCTCACTGGCCCAGCCGCTCCGCGGCATGTGGGATCTTCCCGGACTAGGGCACGAACCCGTGTCCCCTGCATCGGCAGGCGGACTCTCAACCACTGCACCACCAGGGAAGCCCCCTTTATTATTTATTTTTTTGACTTTTAAAAGTATATATTTCTTTTTTGGATTATTTTCTTTTTTTATTGAAGTATAATCGATTTACAACACCATGTTAGTTTCAGTTGTATGGCACAGTGATTCAGATATATATATATACACACACACACACATACATATATATATATATATATATATATATATATATATACATACACACATATATATTCTTTTTCAGATTCTTTTCACTTATCAGTTATTACAAAATATTGAGAATAGTTCCCTGTGCTATACAGTAAGTAGGTCCTTGTTGGTTATCTACTTTATATATAGTAGTGTGTATCTGTTAATTCCAACCTTCTAATTTATTCCTCCCCCTACCTTCCTTTCCCCTTTGGTATCCTTATGTTTGATGGTTTTTTGGCTGTGCTGCAAGGCTTGTGGGATCTCAGTTCCCTGACCAGGGATTGAACTTTTCCAGAGAAAGCCTGGAATCCTAACCACTAGGCAACCAGGGAATTCCCCATAAGTTTGTTTTCTATTAAACAAGCCCTTAGACAGTGTCTCAGATGGATATCTTTTGGCCACTTCTTACCCTAAACAATATTTAGGTGATCAGAAGGAAAGAAATACTTATGTGGGTTTGTGGCACAAAGCAGAAGCATCTCCTTCCCAAAGTCCTACTGCTCTTCTTTGCTGTACGTTGGCTGCAACATCTGCTCTTCTCAGAGATAATGGCACCTGCTCACTGGGGTCAGTCTGCTCTACTACCACTTGTAGTTGAACTCTGTGACTCTACAAGGTCTGTTTTTGTTTCTCTTGACTTGAATGGTTTTTTCTCTCATCCTCCTTAGCTCATCGGGCTTCACATTGGCTCCGGGTAGCACTGTTGATCCTCTCAGGTCAAGCATTGCTCTCAGTTTTGCCTTGGCTTTGACAGCCCTTTCAGTAGCCTTTTATGTAGATATATTTTACTCCATTATCTTATATTTGACAAGCCATCCAGACTCTGAGCTATTTCTGAATCCTATATATGACATGGAGTCATATATTATAGTAGATTAGGAGGGCTAACTTCAGTGCTTTCCTCTTCTTGGCAACAGTCATGCACCAATTTTTTTTAATATGCCATATCCCAGGTGGATATTGCCCCTGGACCATCAAGAAGTAGATGGGCTTTTCTTTTACTTCTTTACAGTTTATCCTATTTATTCCTGACTTAAACTTGCCTTAACAACCTTCAAGTCTGTCTTGTTGCTGACATGCTAATGAGGATGCTAAAAGGAAATTTAAAGCAATTGTGATACAAAACAGAACAGGAAAAAAAAACCAAAAACAGAAGAGCAGTTGCTTCCGATGGTGGTGGTGGTGTTTGACTGGAAAATTTCAGAAAGGAATTTTTAATAGAAATTTTTCATATGAATATTATATAGTTTGACAGGGTAATGATTAGAGTCCATATGTTTGTCAAAACTGAGCGAACTGTGCACATAAATGTTATACCACAATAAAAAAATATATAGAAGAAAAAGAGAATTAAAAATCCTAAGGAAAACATGACTTTTCCTTATGGTATTATCTTGCCAAATAATTCTAGATTGCATGTCAGAGTCTGACTGTCCCTCTCATTGTATTTTAAAAATTTTTTAAACTTTTTCTTGTGGTAAAATATTTATAACACAAGGTTTTGCTATTTTAACCATTTTAAGTGTACAATATAGTGGGATTAATTATATGCATGATGTTGTGTGACCATCCTCATTGTCTATTTTCAAAACTTTTCCATCACTGTAAACAAAAAATTTGTACACCTTAAACAATAACTTCCCGTTTCCTCCTCTCCTCAGTCCCTGGTAAACTCTGATCTACTTTCTGTCACTACGAATTTGCTTATCCTATATATTTCATGTAAGTAGAATCATAATATTTGTCCTCTTATGTCTGTTTTTTTTCCCTTATTATAATATTTTCATGGTTCATTCATGTTGTAGTGAATAGCAGAAATTCATTTCTTCTTCTTTTTTTTTAAATAGACCTTATTTTTTAGAGTAGTTTTAGGTTCACAGCAAAATTGAGTGGAAGGTATGGAGATTTCTCATATACCCGCTGCCCTTACACATGCACAGCATCCCCATTATCAACATCCCATGCCACAGTGATAAATTCGTTACAATTGATGAATCTTCATTAATACGTCATTGTCACCCAGGACCCATACTTCACATTATGGTTCACTCTTGGTAGTATACATTCTTTGGGTTTGGACAAATGTAAAATAACATATATCCACAATTATAATACTGTTGACCTAAAATAAATAACAAAGATGTGTTTATTAGGAATCAGCAGAGAATCGCAATTCAGGATCTGCAACCATGGGGCAAGTTCCTCATGTCAAGGGAAGAACACTTTATAGAGGGGAAAAGGAAGTGGGCAGTGCTCTAGTATACAGAGTCCATGGCTTCTCATTGGCCAAGCCCTTGCCAGGAAAGATGAGTCTTTCTTCCTCCTGTTGGGCTCTGTTATACTTGCAGGGCATGCCAGCTCTCCTTCTGGCCTCTCAACTCTATTTAGTTGAAGTTTCTGTTTATTAAGTTTTTTACAGTATCTTGCAGAATAGTTTCACTGCCATAAAAATCTTCTGTCCAATTCTTCATCTCTCCCTCCTCCCTAACCCATTAAAACATTGAACTTCTTACTGTCTCTATTGTTTTTGCCTTTTCCAGAATGTCATATAGTTGGGATCACATAGTTTGTAGCATTTTCAGATCAACTTCTTCCACCTAGTAATAAGCATTTAAGTTTTCTCCATGTGTTTTCATGGCTTGATAGCTCAGTTTTTGTTTTAACATTGAGTAATATTCTACTGTATGGATTACAGTAGATATGTGCAAACTAGATATATACAATAAATATATCCATTCATCTATTGAAGGGCATCTTGACCGCTTCCAAGTTTTGAAAATTATGAATAAAACTGCTATAAACATCCATCTACTAGTTTTTATCTGAACATAAGTTTTCAATTTACTTGGGTAATACTGATGCTGAAAGCTCAGCCTTGTGTACCAGTACCAAATCGAATCTTGGAGACAGAGTTTTGGGTGAAGTAGAAAAGAATAGCATTATTGCCTTGCCAAGCAAAGAGGGACACAGCAGGCTCCTGCCCTCAAAAACTATGTGTCCCAACCTGGCAGGATTTGATGAGGAGTTTTATAGCAATGGTTCAAGGGTGAGGTGGCTGATAAAATTATGGTGTGTGCAGGGCCTGCACTCCTCTAATCTGGTCTGAGGTAATCTTCTTGATGAGCTTCTCTAGTTCCTTTAATGTAGCCTCAGGTGGTCTTTCTCTGATAGGAAGAATGTTGACATCTTAAAGAGCTTAAAGACATTGTTATGTGTATCTCTCAAGGTGGAACCAGGACCTTGTCCCAAGGCTGCACTATTGTTTCTTGGGTGCCCCTCCCTTGTCTTTGCATCCCTTCCCTTCCCAGATTAGCCATGGTTAGAATCTGCCCTTTGGAACTCAGGGAAGGTCATGGAGCCTGGAGTCAACAATGGGGGAGAGAAAGGCTTCCATGCTCAGAAGCCCCACAGGGTCCTTCTCGGTTTCAATACCAAGGAGTGTGTTGGCTGGATTGTATTGGAAGAATATGTTTAGTTTTGTAAGAAACTGCCAAACTGTCTTCTAAAGTGGCTGTATTATTTTGCATTCCTACCAGTAATTAATGAGAGTTCCCATTGCTCCACATCCTTGCCAGCATTCACCATTGTCAGTGTTTTGGATTTTGTCCATTCTAATAGATGTGTAGTGGTATCTCATTGTTGTTTTAATTTGCAATTCCCTGAGGACATATGATGTTGAGTATCTTTTCATATTCTTATTTGCCATATGTATATCTTCTTTGGTGAGGTGTCTGTTCAGGTCTTTTGCCCGTATGGTAAATGGATTATTTGTTTATTGTTGAGTTTTAAGAGTTCCTTGTATGTTTTGTGACTTTCAAAAATGTTTTCTCCCAGTCTTACTGCGTGTTTATGAAAAAAGAGGAAGATTAAAATACTAAGAATGGTAAATATTGGTGATGGGATTAGAGGTGATTCTTATTAACTTTTTACTTACTTTATTTCTAAAATTTCTACAAAGAGTCTATAATACTTATATAATGAGGAAAATAAAAACAATAACCATTGTCTGTCGAATGCAATTTCACTTAACTTTCATCTAAAATAGCAATGACAGAGGGACTTCCCTGGCTGTCCAGTGGTTAAGACCCTGCACTTCCAGTGCTTCCACTGCAGGGGACACGAGTTCTATCCCTGGTAGGGGAACTAGGATCCCACATGCCCCACTGCATGGTCAAAAATAATGTTTAAGAAGGCGGCAATCATAGAAAAAAAAAGTTTAAAAAACACACCACTCTGAAAACTAGGAACTAGAAATAACAGAAAACCTATTGTTAGAATCTGGGAGAAATTTCCTTTTTGGTAACTGCAAGGCAAATGGGATTAGAATTGAAATTGGTTATTCTAGTTTATAACACTGAAGTCAGAGAAAACTATAAGTCAAATATTTCCTGCCCTGAAATAGAGACACAGATGTAGAGAACAAATATATGGACACCAAGGGGGGAAAGTGGCAGGGGGGAGTGGTGGTGGTGTGATGAATCGGAGATTGGGATTGACATATATACACTAATATGTATAAAATGGATAACTAATATGAACCTGCTGTATGAAAAAATTAATAAAATAAAATTCAAAAATTCAAAAAAAAAATATAAGGAGATTGGGCTTCCCTGGTGGTGCAGTGGTTAAGAATCCATCTGCCAATGCAGGGGACATGGGTTTGATCCCTAGTCTGGGAACATCCCACAAGCCATGGAGCAACTAAGCCTGTGTGCCACACCTACTGAGCCTGCGTGCTGCAACTACTGAAGCCCATGTGCCTAGAGCCCATGCTCCACAACAAGAGAAGCCACTGCAATGAGAAACCCATGCACTGCAACAAAGAGTAGCCCCCGTTTGCCACAACTAGAGAAAGCCCATATGCAGCAACGAAGACCCAACACAGACAAAAATAAATAAATAAATTTATTAAAAAATAAAAAGGAAATCCTGTCATTTGCAACAATACAGATGAAACTTGAGGGCATTCTGCTAAGTGAAATAAATCAGAGAAAGACAAATACTCTATGATCTCACTTATATGTAGAATCTAAAAAAAAAAAAAAAAGCTCCTAGAAGCAGAGGTTGAGGGGTAGAGGAGATAGTGGGAGAATTGGGTGAAGGAAGTCAAAAGGTAGAAACTTCCAGTTATAAGATATAAGTTCTTGGGATGTAATGTACAGCCTGGTGACTATAGCTAACAATACTGTATTGTATATTTGAAAGTAAAGAGAGTAGATCTTAAAGTTCTCAATACAAGGAAAAAACTTTGTAACTAGGTGAGGTGATGGATGTTTACTAAACTTATTGTGACAGTCATTTAATAATTTATAATATATAAAATCATGATGTTGCATGCCTGAAATTTATACAATGTTATATATCAACTATATCTCAATAAAACTGGAAAAAAAGAAAAAATAAAGAAATTGGAATTAATAAAAAAATCCTGCCCTCACATGAAGCTATATTATGAGTAATAACTCAAACAGGGTTTGTTCTGCCTCTATGTACTCAGAGTTACTCCAATTCTTTCCAAAGTACTTCCAAATTATGAACTGAGTATTCAGAAAGTATCACATATCTGCTCAGGATTAAGGCCATGCACCCTGGCATGTCTACTACCCATACCGACTGGGATGGCATGTGTTGGATACTAACCCTACTTCCTGTGGCTCCATGATCACCTTATCTCCCCATTGCCTGGAATTGCATTTGGGGTCGCTGGTCTACCATGAGTTTATCCCACCAGATACTAAGTCTATTCCATACTTTGCCATCCAGTTACCACAGCACTTTGGAATAGCCGTGGGGTTTGATGTTGCTCAACACCACTGATCCAGCAAAAATGACCCTTATAGTGTTGAAGCTGTGTGGGAGTCTGTGGTAAAGAAAAATAACTGTCATATTTGTCTCTTGAATTTATTAATTTTTAATATTTATTCAACTAGTTTTGATTAAGCCCCTGAGGTGAACAATTAAGGCAATACTGAGGTGAACATCTTAGTCTCAATTCATGCCTACATGAAATTTGTGTGTTTGAGAAGAGAGATAAGGGGACTAGGGAAACTTATAACAGTAAATAATCTAAACTGTGGTACTGGAGAAAGCTTTTCTGTGAGCCAGTCTAGCAAAATAATCAAACCCAAGGAGGAAGTCAAAGGTACCTTGGATCTACAGCTGGTCAGTCACAAGTACAGGTAACAACCTTGACTTGTGATTGGCATCTGAAGTCCAAGATCAGGGGATGGTGGCGGGGGTAAATGTTGGAACCTCCAATCTGTAGCCAGTTGGTCAGAAGCACAGGTGATAGTCTGGGTTGGCGACTGGTGTCTGAAGTGGGGGGAAGGGCAGTCTTAAAGGAATGAACTCCTAACCAGTGGAATCTGTAGAAAAGGCAGAGGAAGGGGAGCAAATGCTCTTTGGTAAGGCTTTTACCATCAGTTTGCTGCTAGACATACATACCAAAGGTTAAAATCAAATGGTGGGTAGTATTAATCTATGGCTCAGAATAAAATATTCATTACTTAAATTTTTGGTGTTAAAGTAATTATAAAAACATTTAGTTCCTCATGATATACTCTTTATTCAGACAGAATTACAACTACCAAAAATTATGGTATGGTTCCTTTACTACTTGAGGGCTGAGATATTGAAGAACTCATAATGATAATACTCTCCCTTTTCCATTCTCACCCTTAAATTAGATGTATTTTGACATGTAATCATATGTTTCCATTCCTAGAAACAAATGGGGAGATAGTAAAGGGATGCTGGTAGGGAGATGGTAGTGTGTGTTTGTTTGTGTGTGAGTATGTGAGAGAAGGGGGTGGTGAGAGAGGGGAATCTTTTGGGCCCATTAGTTTCTGGGAAATAGTGTTCTGTATATAATGTACCAAGGGTAAGAATATGAGCATCTATTTATTTGCATACATTAACCCTTCCAGTAAAAGCACCTGGTTTCCCTTGGAACCAAAAGTAATTCATTCTCAGTCCAAGAATTTTGATGTAGCTTATCTTAAGTGCATATATTTCCAGCCAGTTGAAGCTCTGTACTTCCTTGCCATAGTAATTGTTTCAGAGATGGGTACAAAATCTAAGCCAGAGCAATCAGAGCCTGAGACTTAATTCTTAGACAGTTGTTGGAGTTAACAAGGAAGAAGTGTTCTTTTTATTTTACTGAGCACACTGAGAAGTAGAATATAAGGCTAGAGCTGATGGCAACTATTTTGTCATCATGAGAAAGAGGCTGCTTGAAAATAGAGCCACAACATAAGAAAGCAAAGCCAAGAGACAGTGCTAGTGAGCAGACTTGATGATGTAATTTAAACCTTTGGATCTCTCTCTATATGTAGGCTTATAGAAACAAATTTCTTGTGTTTTTAATATATTCCCTAAATGTTCCCTTTTATTTTATGAGCAGAAAATATATCCATTACTGAAAATATGCATATCTGAATTCATATAACACAATCATATGTCAGTGGTGATACAACGCCTCATTTCAGCTTGACAATGATTAGAAGTTCATTTTATGGAAAGGTAACAAAGAAAATAATCCATAGATATATTACTTTACATCATGGCTCTATGCATCTAAAGAGTCTCCAGAAACCAATATTTTCTACATGTAGCCATCTGAAGATTTTGCTTCCAAGAACAATAAAAGTAAAACTTCTAATACTACTTTTTCTCAGCACATTGTTATCACTAATGAACTATCTCAATAGAGGAGTTGTTGTGTGAAAAATTACAAGTCAGTGGGACATTACCCTAAGCTGCCTTAGTGTTCCGTGTAGTAATCCTATTCACTCATTTATTCACATGGCTCACTACCCCTCTTCCTTCAGGTCGCCACTCTAATGTTAGTTGTAAGGAGGTTTTTCCTCACACATTTCCACACCCATCCCTCTACTTCTGCTTTGTTTTATTTTTTAGCATTTGTCTTCATCTAGAATAATGAGATTATTTTTAATTGTCTGTTCTTACCAATAGAAAGTAAATTTCTTAAAATCAGAAAATTTTGTTCATATTTTATTTTCTCTATTCCCAGTGTCTGAACACAATGCCAGACACATAATAGATGAACAATAATTATGTGTTGAGTGAATGAATAAAGAAATATTGGGGTTAGTATAGAGAAAGAAACTTCCCAGGACTCTTCAGCTGCTCCAGGACACTCTACTTTAAACTGATCTGTAGCTCCTGAGTCATTTCCCTCTAAATTTCATCTTCATCTTCTCAGTCTTTTTTTATTTGTTTTTTTTTTGTTTGTTTGTTTTTGGTTTTTACATCCTAGGTGATGAGTACATACATGATTATGTTGTCCTGTGAGGGCTGTGTCTCCTGGAGATACTACCAGAGAATCAACCATTTGGATATCTATGAAGACATGGGTTAGGTCTGAGTTAAACTTTTCTAACCATCTCCTATACCCACATCTGGCTGGCTACAATCTGTGTTCATTGACCTCTTCAGTGTTCCTTCAACCCTAACAATGAACTGTCCAAGTACTGAAGTTCTCATAACATAACTTATGCCATAAATAAGATCTTCTCTTTGGTCTAGGGAAGTGGTTCTTAGGTGCCCTTAGCAATAATAAAACATGTGATCACAAGCACCCATATGTCACAGCTCTTTGAGTCTCACATATAGTATCTGGGTCATCAGGTCTCCATATCATTTGCTCTCCCCTTTGTAATGCCTTCTAGTGGGTGAAAGGAGAATAGTGAGAGACCAGGCTGATGCCCATTTCAATGACCATCTTCACTAAAGATGGTTACCAGAGCAATCGTGAGCAATTGTCTTCTTTAGAAAAAGGAACATTTTTGAGTGAGTAGAAAACAGGGCAACATTTTCCAGATTGCTTGGACTCTTATACTCAATGAAGACTCAAGGAAGTCTGGGAAGATGTTTCAGCAAATACTGTATTAATTATTCAATAAATATATATTACATGACAACTATAGGCCAGGGGATAATAAAAAATCAAATGATTCAATAGTAAATAATAGTTTATATAGTCTATGAGTTTATATTCTAGAATGACTCACAAGGTGGTGGTGAGTGTTAAGATGAATAATAAAGAGATTAAGAAAAAAACACTAAAGATTGTAAGAGGAGAGAGAGTGATGGGATTGGGATAGAAGTCTATTTTAGATAGTGTGGTCCAGGACAATTTCTCTGATAATCTGACAACAATTTGGTAGAGATACGAAAGTAGTGAGGAGATAACAAAAGAAGTATTGAGTGGAAAGGAAAGAGATCATAGATCTGGGAACTCAAATTTTAGAGGTCTGATAGATATAAGATAAGCCATGAATGAGACTGAAAAGGAGTGGCCATTAAGTTAAAAAGAAAACCAAGAGAGAGTTAAGACAAGCAGAAACCAAATGCAGAACGTATTTCAAGAAAGTGAGATTGTGTCATGTTAATTATAGTTTACACAAAAAGAGGGCTGAAATTTGACCATTGGGCTGAGCATTATAGAGGTCATTGACTCTGAAAAGAATATTTTTCATGAAGCTATAAAGCTAGAATCTTGGGTTGGAGTAGGTTCAAGAGAGAAAGAAAAAAGAGGAATTGAAAACTGACCACTACTATTAACAATTCTCTTAAGAATTTGCTGCAAAAGGGCAGGGTAGTTGAAATGGCATGTGTGTGGGACTGAGGAGCTTTGTTTTGTTTTGTTTTGTTTAAGATGGGAAATATATATCTATATAACATATAGCTTTATATATCTTGTAAAGATATATATATATATATATGCTTATATATAAGTATATGTATATACTTGAAATATATATATATTATATATATTTATATTATATATTATATATATATACACAGACACAGACACAGACACACACACACACACACACACAGACTACCTGTAAAGACTTATCAGAATAGGAAAAACTGATGATTCAAGATAGAGAGAACAGGGACACATATAGAAGTAAAATCCTTGAATATCTGAAAAGTACTCTAATGCCCAAAAGAGAATGTGGCCTTATATACAAGCATAGACAGTTCACCTAGAAAAACTGAGAGGAATTTAGGTATATGCATTCAGATGAGGATTGGTGTTACACTTGATGACTGGAGAATGTAAAATTTCTCCCCTGATTGTTTCTAAGCAATCAGAAAACTAAGATGCAATGTCCTTAACTGAGAGAAATAGGAAATGGTGTCGGGGGTTTGAAAATAGAGGGGAGGTTTAAAATACTTAACTGGGAGAGTGAGAAACTTTCCTTAGTTTCGGAGAATTGTAGTAGGGTGGTCCAGAAGCACCATGGGCCCACCTGAAGTTCATGGTGTTTAATTTAAAATGAGACTAGTAAGGTCGAGGGGAAGATGGCGGAAGAGTAAGATGCGGAGATCACTTTCCTCCCCACAGATACACCAGAAATTCATCTACATGTGGCACAACTCCTACAGAACATCTACTGAACGGTGGCAGAAGACCTCAGACCCCCCAAAAGACAAGAAACTCCCCACGTACCTGGGTAGGGCAAAAGAAAAAAGAATAAACAGAGACAAAAGGATAGGGACGGGACCTGCACCAGTGGGAGGGAGCCGTGAAGGAGGAAAGATTTCCACACACTAGGAAGCCCCTTCGCGGGCAGAGACTGCGGGTGGCGGAGGGGGAAAGCTTTGGAGTAGTGGAGGAGAGTGCAGCAACAGGGGTGAGGAGGGAGAAGCGGAGAGATTCCCACACAGAGGATCGGTGCCGACCAGCACTCACCAGCCGAGAGGCTTGTCTGCTTGCCCGCCAGGACAGGCAGGGGCTGGGAGCTGAGGCTCGGGCTTCGGTCAGAGTGCAGGGAGAGGACTGGGGTTGGCGGCATGAACACAGCCTGCAGGGGGTTAGTGTACCACGGCTGGCCGGGACGGAGTCCGGGAAAAAGTCTGGAGTTGCCAAAGAGGCAAGAGACTTTTTCTTCCCTCTTTGTTTCCTGGTGCTCATGGAGAGGGGATTAAGATTGCTGCTTAAAGGAGCTCCAGAGACGGGAGCGAGCGGTGGCTGGAAGCGCGGACTCCAGAGACGGGTGTGGGACGCTAGGGCTACTGCTGCCGCCGCCAAGAGGCCTGTGTGCAAGCACTGGTCACTGTCCACGCCCCACTTCCGGGGAGGCTGTGCAGCCCGCCACTGCCGGGGTCCCCGGATCCAGGGACAGCTTCCCCGGGAGAGCACACGGCATGCCTCGGGCTGGTGCAACGTCACGCCGGCCTCTGCCGCCGCAGGCTTGCCCCGCACTCCGTACCCCTCCCTCCCCACGGCCTGAGTGAGCCAGAGTCCCCGAAGCGGCTGCTCCTTTAACCCCGTCCTGTCTGAGCGAAGAAGAGATGCCCTCCGGTGACCTACATGCAGAGGCGGGGCCAAATCCAAAGCTGAGACCCGGGAGCTGTGAGAATAAAGAAGAGAAAGGAAAATCTCTCCCAACAGACTCAGAAGCAGCAGATTAAAGCTCCACAATCAACTTGATGTACCCTGCATCTGTGGAATACATGAATAGACAAC
The DNA here is from genome assembly GCF_964165515.1 of Mesoplodon bidens. Taxonomy (NCBI): domain Eukaryota; kingdom Metazoa; phylum Chordata; class Mammalia; order Artiodactyla; family Ziphiidae; genus Mesoplodon; species Mesoplodon bidens. The sequence goes on from NC_138176.1 coordinate 71,655,876, forward strand.
GAATCATCCCAAATTGAGGAGGTGGACTTTGAGAGCAAGATATATGATTTTTTCCCCTTTTCCTCTTTTTGTGAATGTGTATGTGTATGCTTCTGTGTGAGATTTTGTCTGTAGAGCTTTGTCTCCACCATTTGTCCCAGGGTTCTATCCAAACTTTTTTTCTTTTAATTTTTTTAATAATTATTTTTTTATTTTAATAACACTATTATATTTTATCACACTTTGTTCTATTTTACTTTATCTTCTCTCTTTCTCTTTTTTCCTACCTTCCCTCCTTCCTCCCTCCCTCCTTTCTTTCCTTCTTTCTTTCTTTCTTTCTTTCTTTCTTTCTTGCTTTCTTTCTTTCTTTCCTTCCTTCCTTCCCCCTTTCTTTCTTTTCTTTCTTTCTTTCTATCTTTCTTTCTTTCTTTCTTTCTTTCTTTCTTTCTTTCTTCTACTAATTCTTTCTTTCTACTTTTTATCCCTTTTATTCTGAGCCAGGTGGATGAAAGGCTGTTGGTGCTGCAGCCAGGAGTCAATGCTGTGCCTCTGAGGTGGGAGAGCCAACTTCAAGAGACCTCCCAGCTCCACATAATATCAAACGGCAAAAATCTCCAAGAGATCTACATCTCAACACCAGCACCCAGCTTCACTCAACGACCAGCAAGCTAAGTGCTGGACACCCTATGCCAAGCAACTAGCAAGACAGGAACACAAGCACACCCATTAGCAGAGAGGCTGCCTAAAAACATAATAAGGCCACAGACACCCCAAAACACAACACCAGATGTGGACCCATCCACCAGAAAGACAAGAGCGAGCCTCATCCACCAGAACAAAGGTACCAGTCCCCTCCAACAGGAAGCCTATACAACCCACTGAAACGAGCTTAGCCACTGGAGACAGACAACAAAAACAATGGGAACTACGAACCTGCAGCCTGCATAAAGGAGACCCCAAACACAGTAAGATAAGCAAAATGAGAAGACAGAAAAACACACAGAAGGAGAAGGAGCAAGATAAAAACGCACCAGACCTAACAAATGAAGAGGCAATAGGCAGTCTACCTGAAAAAGAATTCAGAATAATGATAGTAAAGATGATCCAAGATTCTATTTCCAAGATCCAACATCTTGGATATCGAATAGACAAAATGCAAGAAACAGTTAACAAGGACCTAGAAGAACTAAAGATGAATCAAGCATCGATTAAAAACACAATAAATTAAATGAAAAATACTCTAGATGGGATCAATAGCAGAATAACTGAGGCAGAAGAACGGATAAGTGACCTGGAAGATAAAATAGTGGAAATAACTGCTGCAGAGCAAAATAAAGAAAAAAGAATGAAAAGAACAGAGGACAGTCTCAGAGACCTCTGGGACAACATTAAACGCACCAACATTCGAATTATAGGGGTTTCAGAAGAAGAAGAGAAAAAGAAAGGGACTGAGAAAATATTTGAAGAGATTATAGTTGAAAACATACCTAATATGGGAAAGGAAATAGTTAATCAAGTCCAGGAGGCACAGAGAGTCTCATACAGAATAAATCCAAGGAGAAATACGCCAAGACACATATAAATCAAACTGTCAAAAATTAAACACAAAGAAATCATATTAAAAGCAGCAAGGCAAAAACAACAAATAACACACAAGGGAATCCCCATCAGGTTAACAGCTGATCTCTCAGCAGAAACTCTACAAGCCAGAAGGGAGTGGCAGGACATAATTAAAGTGATGAAGGAGAAAAATCTGCAACCAAGATTATTCTACCCAGCAAGGATCTCATTCAGATTTGATAGAGAAATTAAAAACTTTACAGACAAGCAAAAGCTGAGAGAGTTCAGCACCACCAAACTAGCTACACAACAAATGCTAAAGGAACTTCTCTACGCAAGAAACACAACAAAAGGAAAATAACTACAATAATGGACCCAAAATAATTAAGAAAATGGGAATAGGAACATACATATTGATAATTACCTTAAATGTAAATAGACTAAATGCTCCCACTAAAAGACACAGATTGGCTGAATGGATACAAAAACAAGACCCATATATATGCTATCTACAAGAAACCCAAATCCGACCTAGAGACACATACAGACTGAAAATGAGGGGATGGAAAAAGATATTCCATGCAAATGGAAATCAAAAGAAACTTGGAGTAGCAATTCTCATAGCAGACAAATAGACTTTAAAATAAAGATTATTACAAGAGACAAGGAAGGACACTACATAATGACCAAGGGATCAATCCAAGAAGAAGATATAAAAATTGTAAATATTTATGTACCCAACATAGGAGCACCTCAATACATAAGGCAAATACTAACAGCCATAAAAGGGGAAATCGACAGTAACACACTCATAGTAGAGGAATTCAACACCCCACTTTCACCAATGGACAGATCATCCAAAATGAAAATAAATAAGGAAGCACAAGCTTTAAATGATACATTAAACAAGATGGACTTAATCGATATTTATAGGACATTCCATTCAAAAACAACAGAATACACATTCTTCTCAAGTGCTCATGGAATATTCTCCAGGATAGATCATATCTTGGGTCACAAATCAAGCCTTGGTAAATTTAAGAAAATTGAAATTGTATCAAGTATCTTTTCTGAACACAACACTCTGAGACTAGATATCAATTACAGGAAAAGATCTCTAAAAAATACAAACACATGGAGGCTAAACAATACACTACTTAATAATGAAGTGATCACTGAAGAAATCAAAGAGGAAATAAAAAAATACCTAGAAACAAATGACAATGGAGACACGATGACCCAAAACCTATGGGATGCAGCAAAAGCAGTAGTAAGAATGAAGTTTATAGCAATACAATCTTACCTTAAGAAACAGGAAACATCTCGAGTAAACAACCTGACCCTGCACCTAAAGCAATTAGAGAAAGAAGAACAAAAGACCCCCAAAGTTATCAGAAGGAAAGAAATCATAAAGATCAAATCAGAAATAAATGAAAAAGAAATGAAGGAAACGATAGCAAAGATCAATAAAACTAAAAGCTGGTTCTTTGAGAAGATAAACAAAATTGATAAACCACTAGCCAGACCCATCAAGAAAAAAAGGGAGAAGACTCAAATCAATAGAATTAGCAATAAAAAAGGAGAAGTAACAACTGACACTAAAGAAATACAAAAGATCATGAGAGATTACAACAAGCAACTCTATGCCAATAAAATGGACAACCTGGAAGAAATGGATAAATTCGTAGAAATGCACAACCTGCCAAGACTGAATCAGGAAGAAATAGAAAATATGAATAGATCAATCACAAGCACTGAAATTGAAACTGTGATTAAAAGTCTTCCAACAAACAAAAGCCCAGGACCAGATGGATTCACAGGCGAATTTTATCAACCATTTAAAGAAGAGCTAACACCTATCCTTCTCAAACTCTTCCAAAATATAGCAGAGGGAGGAACACTCCCAAACTCATTCTATGAGGCCACCATCACCTTGATACCTAAACCAGACAAGGATGTCACAAAGAAAGAAAACTACAGGCCAATATCACTGATGAACATAGATGCAAAAATCCTCAACAAATTACTAGCAAACAGAATCCAACAGCACATTAAAACGATCATACACCATGATCAAGTGGGATTTATTCCAGGAATGCAAGGATTCTTCAATATATGCAAATCAATCAACGTGATACACCATATTAACAAATTGAAGGAGAAAAACCATATGATCATCTCAATAGATGCAGAGAAAGCATTTGAGAAAATTCAACACCCATTTATGATAAAAACCTTGCAGAAAGTAGGCATAGAGGGAACTTTCTTCAATGTAATAAAGACCATATATGACAAACCCACAGCCAGCATCGTCCTCAATGGTGAAAAACTGAAACCATTTCCACTAAGATCAGGAACAAAACAAGGCTTCCCACTCTCACCACTCTTATTCAACATAGTTTTGGAAGTTTTAGCCACAGCAATCAAAGAAGAAAAGGAAATAAAAGGAATCCAAATCAGGAAAGAAGAGGTAAAGCTGTCACTGTTTGCAGATGACATGATACTATACATAGAGAATCCTAAAGATGCTACCAGAAAACTCCTAGAGCTAATCAATGAATTTGGTAAAGTTGCACGATACAAAATTAATGTACAGAAATCTCTGGCATTCCTGTACACTAATGATGAAAAATCTGAAAGTGAAATCAAGAAAACACTCCCATTTACCATTGCAACAAAAAGAATAAAATATCTAGGAATAAACCTACCTAAGGAGACAAAAGACCTGTATGCAGAAAATTGTAATATCCTGATGAAAGAAATTAAAGATGATACAAATAGATGGAGAGATATACCATGCTCCTGGACTGGAAGAATCAATATTGTGAAAATGACTCTACTACCCAAAGTAATCTACAGATTCAATGGAATCCCTATCAAACTACCACTGGCATTTTTCACAAAACTAGAACAAACATTTCTAAATTTGTTTCGAAAAACAAAAGACCCCAAATAGCCAAATCAGTCTTGAGAACGAAAAATGGTGCTGGAGGAATCAGGGTCCCTGACTTCAGACTATACTACAAAGCTACAGTAATCAAGACAGTATGGTACTGGCACAAAAACAGAAAGATATATCAATGGAAGAGGATAGAAAGCCCAGAGACAAACCCACACACATATGGTCACCTTATCTTTGATAAAGGAGGCAGGAATGTACAGTGGAGAAAGGACAGCCTCTTCAATAAGTGGTGCTGGGAAAACTGGACAGGGACATGTAAAAGTATGAGATTAAATCACTCCCTAAAACCATATACAAAAATAAGCTCCAAATGGATTAAAGACCTAAATTTAAGGCCAGACACTATCAAACTCTTAGAGGAAAACATAGGCAGAACACTCTATGATATAAATCACAGCAAGATCCTTTTTGACCCACCTCCTAGAGAAATGGAAATAAAAACAAAAATAAACACATGGGACCTAATGAAACTTCAAAGCTTTTGCACAGCAAAGGAAACCATAAAGAAGACCAAAAGACAACCCTCAGAATGGGAGAAAATATTTGCAAATGAAGCAACTGACAAAGGATTAATCTCCAAAATTTATAAGCAGCACATGCAGCTCAATATCAAAAACACAAACAATCCAGTCTAAAAAAAGGGCAGAAGACCTAAATAGACATTTCTCCAAAGTAGATATACAGACTGCCAACAAACACATGAAAGAATGCTCCACATCATTAATCATTAGAGAAATGAAAATCAAAACTACAATGAGATATCATCTCACACCATTCAGAATGGCCATCATCAAGAGATCTAGAAATAGTAAATGCTGGAGAGGGTGTGGAGAAAAGGGAACACTCTTGTACTGCTGGTGGGAATGTGAATTTGTACAGCCACTATGGAGAACAGTACGGATGTTCCTTAAAAAGAAATATAGAACTACCATATGACCCAGCAATCCCACTACTAGGCATATACCCTGAGAAAACCATAATTCAAAAAGAGACATGTACCAAAATGTTCATTGCATCTCTATTCATAATAGTCCAGAGATGGAAACAACCTAAGTGTCCATCATCGGATGAATGGATAAAGAAGATGTGGCACATATATACAATGGAATATTATTCAGCCATAAAAAGAAATGAAACTGAGCTATTTGTAATGAGGTGGATAGACCTAGAGTCTGTCATACAGAGTGAAGTAAGTCAGAAAGAGAAAGACAAATACAGTATGCTAACACATATATTTGGAATTTAAGAAAAAAAAAATGTCATGAAGAACCTAGTGGTAAAACAGGAATAAAGACACAGACCTACTAGAGAATGGACTTGAGGATATGGGGAGGGGGAAGGGTAAGCTGTGACAAAGCGAGAGAGAGGCATGGAAATATATACATTACCAAACGTAAGGTAGATAGATAGTGGGAATCAGCCGCAGAGCACAGGGAGATCAGCTCGGTGCTTTGTGACCGCCTGGAGGGGTGGGATAGGGAGGGTGGGAGGTAGGGAGATGCAAGAGGGAAGGCATATGGGAACAGATGTATATGTACAACTGATTCTCTTTGTTATAAAGCAGAAACTAATTTTAAAAAAAGAAAAGAAAGCTGCATCCTGAAAGATCAGCAAAACTAAGAGCCAAGGGCAGGAAAAGGCCACAAGGACCAGAGGAAGAAAAAAGGCTAAAGAGAATAAGCAGTCAGGGAACAAAGTCAAGGCAGAAGTGAAGCCAACAATTCCCCAGACGAAGCGAAAAGAACACCAAATTGAGCTTATCCAAGAGAGTTTTAAAAAGCCTCGAACCTCCCTAGGCATGCACATGCTGGAGTCTGTGAAGGTTTTTCATGCACTGGGGGAGAAGAATGATAAGAAAACTGTGCTCTTTTCCTGTCAGGTCTTGGGAAATTCAAGCAACCCTAAAGACCCCCAGCCATCCCCACCTATTCAGCCATGGCGGCGTACCCCACGTGAGGGTAAGAGTCCTGAGAAAACTCTAGTCGAAGCCCAGAAACGAGACAGCAGTGCTGAAAAAGAGTGTCCATCTCCATCCCAGTATGAGCTGCCTCCTCCTGGGAAGGTCAAGTTGATACCTCTGTCTTTTTCTGCCTGGGACAAGCCTCAAGCTCGTCCTGTTCCTTGGAGGCCACAGTCTCTGGCCTCACATCGGCCTGCTGTGGTGGACTGTGCCCAGCCTGCTTCTACTAACTCAGCTCAACCTGCTGCAGCCAGTTCATCCCAGCCAGCTCCTGCCTCTTAGCCAGGTCCTCCCAAACCAGCTCAGCCAACTGTGACCAACCCAACCCAACCGGGTTGGACTGACCATACCCAGCCTAGTGTCCCTCAGTCTCCTTCTCCTAGGCCTGCACCCTACAAAACTTCATCTTGCACTTCTCTCCAGCAGGAGCCTGTTCTCCCTGCTGTGACTAAGCTCCAGTCCCCACCCAAGCTCCAAACCCCATTTGTACTCCAAGACTTCAGCAAGCAACGAATTCCATGGAGGGAACCCAATGTTCCTGAGCCAGTAATGTCAAAGCCCGTCGAACAAGAGCAGAGGTCAGAGTGGGAGGCCATGAAGAGGCAGGCTCTACAGGAATGTGAGAATGCTGGCAAATACACCTCTTTGGGGAAACTGCAAGTTTTCATTGAGAGGGAAAAATAAATGGAAATTGCTGACTACTATGGATATTTAAAGTAAGAGCTGCTAGGATTGTTGGTGCCACCTTGGGTACCAGCTGCTCTTCCATATATAGATAAGATAGGTATAAATTTCTCCATTTATTTTGATATATTTTAAAACAATAAAACTGAATAAATAAATGTATTAGAATTAATAGATGAATAATAAACCTTTTGAATTTTGAAAAAAATAAAATAAAATGAGACTAGTCAGCATGGGTGAGTGTTTTTACTCAGTCAAATTTACATATTCTGGTGTTTTCTATTGGACATTGCTAAGCTCAGCCACAGCTTCTTCAACAGCATGGACGCTGGTGACACTGCACTCATTCTTTTCCCTTCTCCACACTGACAAAAAATGTCTGTTCACTAGAGAGAAACACTTAACATTGAGGTAGGAAAAATAAATGTACTTTAAGAAGTTCTAATAACATCCTGACAACACCAAATGTTGGCAAGGATGTGGAGCAACAGGAACTCTCATTCCTTGCTGATGGGAACGTAAAATGGTACAACACTTTGAAACAGAGTTTGGCAGTTTCTTGCAAAACTAAACATAGTCTTATCATATGATCCAGCAATCATGCTCTGTGGTATTTACCCAAATGAGCTGAAAGCTTATGTTCACACAAAAACCTGCACACGGATATTTATAACAGTTTCACTTATAATTGATAAAACCTGGAAGCAATCAAGATGTCCCTCCATAGATGAGTGGATAAATAAACTGGTACAACCAGACAATGGAATTCAGTGTTAAAATGAAATAAGCTATCAAGCCACAGAAAGACATGGAGGAACCTTAAATAGATATTACTAAGTAAAAGAAGTCTGTCTGAAAAAGGCTACTAATTGTATGATTCCAACCATGAGACATTCTGGAAAAAAAGGCAAAGCAAGGGATACAGTAAAAATGATCAATGGTTGCCAGAGTTTAGTGGGGAGGGAGCAAAGAACTGGCAGAACACAGATGAGTTTTAGGGCAGTGAAATTATCTGTAGGATACTGTAATGATGGATAGATGTCATTATATATTTGTTCAAACACATAGAATGTACAACACCAAGAGTGAACCATAATGTAACTCTGGACTATGGGTAATCATGATGTGTTAATGTAGGTTTATCAATTGTATTAACAAGAAATGTAACACTCTGGTGAGGGTGTTGATAGTAGGGGAGGCTGTGCATGTTGGGAGGCAGGAGTATGTGGGGATTCTCTGTACTTTCCTTCAAGTTTGCTGTACACCTAAAATGGCTTTAAAATTTAATGTCCATTAAAAAAATACATACCCTTCTATGAAACAATCTTCTTACTTGGCCTTCTACATTAGTTGAAAATTATTAAATATTATTTATCAAAGTTAAAACAGCTATTTCAGAAGCTCTCAAATGAAGGTAAATAACCATAGAGAGGTAAAAAATATAATATATATATTATATGTGGATAAGATTACATACATTGCCAGGTACATAGGAAAAATTTCAACCCTCCTCATTTTTTAGTCTATTTAAGTTGTTTGGATTCTTCCAACTCCTTACACCCTACTTAGGTTTTGTGCATTGTGGCTAGGTAACAGAAAACCCTTATAATACCAGCCTATTCCAGTTTCTTTTTTTTTTACCCCCTTTTTCCATCTCCTAAAATACTGGAAGGGCCCAGAAGGCCTTTTGAGTGAGAATCCAAACTTCACACTGTACTAACTTATAAGCAGCTCAAAAAACCCCTTTCTCCCCCATGGTTTTATTATTTTTTCATTCACAACAAAATTACCATTCTCCTCACCACCATATGAGTATTTCTTACTGATGTTTTAAGTCACAAGAATGGTGTGGGGTACAAAATGAGAAAAACTTGTCTCACTGACTTGAAAGGCAATGCATAGGAAAGGGAACCTAGCCCTTCAAGAAAACCAAATAAATCTACATTTTTTTCACCCAAGAAACAAAGAAGAAAGAAATTTCTCTTCGGCAAATGTATTATTTTTATTCTTTTTTAGATTTCCTCTCTACTTAAGAAGCAGATAAAAAAAAAGCAACAGAATAACAGAAGGAAGGCAATTGTCTAATGAGAATAAATGTGAGTTAAAAAAAATGATGCTTGGAGAAAAAAATAATTAGTAAGGGCATCTAGGGGATGTATAAAACAGCAAAGCTATAACAGTTTACCATTAACAAAGGATATAAAGGGAAGCTTGTCAGAGATTAGAAGCCATTACAAAGTCGAAGCACACGCAAGGAAGGGTGGGCTCACTACTTTTCAGGGACATGAGAAAAAGCATAATGTGTCAAGGTGAGGGTTGAATTTCAATAGCTACTTTGCCTCAGTCACTGACAACAATTATAATAGGAACAGGATGCTCAGGGCAATAAGAGTTAATGAGAAAAACATGTAACTGGGCAAAATTCGAATCATATTTAGTTGAAAAAATATCTAAGTTACTTGGAATGTATTCAAATCTGCAGAGTATGTGATACCCACTTATAGAATACTAATTTTTAAAGAAGGTAAATCTAGCAATAGAATCATTACAACACATACTAGAAAACTATAGTTTAGTTTTTTAAACTTTTTCTTTTTAAATTATAAAACTCTTACATAAGCCTTGTAAAAATCTAGTAAAAAATAAAAATTCTCCTTCATTATCCAACTTTTTTCAGATCTTCTCATTTCCTGAACAATTCCACTGTCTAACCCTCAGGTAAACATTTCTGACAATTTAAAATACGTTTAGACATTTTTGAAGTCTTAGACACAGACCACAAATACATACACATATCAGATATAAATCTCCATTCTCAAATTTAGGTATAAAAGAAAAATAACTTTTATTTTCTGTAATTGGACTAAAATTGTATAAAGTGCCCCAGTTGGAAACCTAATCTCCATTGGTTCTAAATTCCTCAATGTTTCATCTGGGGTAGTGTCATAGGACCTATTTGGTATCAAGTCATCAAGAGCAGAGCTGAGAGCTGTCACCTGGGAACACCTGTATCCACAAAAGAATCCTAATTTCCATCCAGTCTTTGACCTTCATTTCACTGAGATCTTTCCCAGGCCTCCCCTCATTTTCATTTTCAAGTTCTCTCCATTTCTACTTGTTCTCTGTCATATCCGTTCTGGTTTGGGGTACATTTCTCACCTAAATAACTGCAATGATCTCTTATCCATTCTCCTGCTAACTTCCTTTTCCCTACAGACCATTTTATAATCAGTCAGAGCAATTGTTAAAGCAGGAGCCAAATATGTGAATCCTAGGCTTAAACCCTTCCAATGGATTCCTCCCCTCATCCGAAGTGCAGCTTAAGTCCTTACAATGATCCACAAAGCCCTTGTGATCTGGTCTCTTTACCCACATGACTCATCATCCTCTTCTATTATCCACTCGCTCACTCTTCTCCAGAACTCTAGTCTCTTCCTGGTTCCATGAACCCACCAGGCGTGTTTCTACCTTAAGGCCTTTCTATTGCCTCTTAATTTTTTCTGCTCACAAAGCTCCTCACACAGATATCCTTAAAGTGTTCATTCAAAAATCACTTTCTTCACTGAGATGCTCCATAGCTGCCCTATCTAAAAATTTGTTCCTCTGTAACTGATACTTGATATATCCCTTAGAAGTTTTCACTAATATAACGTGTTTTATGTACTACTGTGTTTATCATATGTTTCCAACTCTACAATGTAAACTCTGTGAAGGCAAGTAATCTCATTCATTACTATATTCTAAGGCTTTAGTAATGTGTCTGGCATATGGAAAACCTTCAATAAATGTCCTTTAAATGAACAAATGAATGATGGGAGACTTACAACTACTCCAAACCCTATGTTATGGTCCTAGAAAATGCTTCAAAGTTATCTCAGATTTGTTTTTGTTTTTTAACTAAATAGGTATTTTCATTACTTTCATACTCTGCTGAGTAGAAATCAGTTAAGATCTTGTTTTTGGGGGGAACTTCCCTAGAAATGGCTAAAGATCACTTCTCTCCTAAGATTTGCTAAACATGTCTAGTAATTATATCATTTCGAAAAAGATGCAACCACAGAGCCCTAGTTCTGGAAATTTTTACCATCCAAATTCTCCTAACTTTCAATCCTTTCGCAGTTCCTAGAATGTTTTTAGTAAAAGGGGCATGGTGAAAGTTTGAGTTCTTTTGGTCATGAGTGTGTAGGGACTCAGGCTTTTCAAATTCAAAAGCCAAGATGACTCGTTTATTCAGAAAAACTTTGTTATATGTAAAGCATTTTGAATGAATGAAGAAGCATAGAAGTTCTTAGCCACTATTAAGGGAAGAATCACAGTATAGCATAAAATAACAGAATAAACAAAACCTACCAGGTAGTATATCAAAGCATTATTATATTTACATAGTTAGGTCTGAATACATAATACTTTAATATGACTGGAATTAAACCATTCCTCACTTGCCTTTTTTCCCCATTAACAATATATCTTGGAAAGTGTTCTTTAATAGAATTAATGGTCTTTGCTTATTCTTTTGAATAGTACCATGGCCCTTAGTATGATTGTACTAAATGTTTATTATGGTTGCAGCATGAAAAAAGATGACACGGGCTTCGCTGGTGGCACAGTGGTTGAGAGTCCGTCTGCCGATGCAGGGGACACGGGTTCGTGCCCAGTCCGAGAAGATCCCACATGCCGCGGAGCGGTTGGACCCGTGAGCCATGGCTGCTGAGCCTGCGCGTCCGGAGCCTGTGCTCCACAACAGGAGAGGCCACAACAGTGAGAGGCCCGTGTACTGCGAAAAAAAAAAAAAGAAAGAAATTACACAATCAAATTACAATAATTTGAAAACGGCTTAATAAAGGGTCTATTTGCAAGAGTGTAGCTGAGTTGTAAGGAAACGAGAAAAGACAAAACAGAAATCTGAAGAGGAGAGGTAGCAGTTCCCAAAACTCAGGGAGCCTGAGATGAGGAAGGAACCAGGGAACACACATCTTGAATTCACTCTCCTTCATTTCTTGGATCCCCAACCAGGATCCCCTTTGATCAAATTCAATAAGAAGCCAAAGTGCAAGGAAGTTCATTGATTTAATCTATATTGACCAGCCTCCAAGGGCAGGGAGAAGAAAGAAGAAGAGAAGAAAAAGCAGATTATGATATATCTTTCCAGAAAAACTGCAGTGAAACACACCATACACAAATACATCTTCACACTTATTTGTTTCTACACCATGATTTTTTTGTATCTAGAAATCTTTCTATCTCAGCACAGATAAACTTTCTCTTCTCATATCAACCTAAATACAGCTGTACCATGGAATAGTTAACATAACACTTCTTCTATAGATATTGTTTCCAATTGTTTGTCATTAACAAAACTGCTGCAATGTTTGTATATATATTTTCCACTCTTGTGAAACTCTAGGCTAAATTACTAAACATGCAATATTTTATTCAAAGGAAAAGTACCTTAGCTTTTAAAAAATATTTTAGTATGAAATACATCATACATACATAAAATACATATAACAGATATGTAAAACTTTAAGCTGACATTCATTTAACCAATACTCACATCAAGAAAGAGAAAATTGCTAGGACTCAAGAAGCATCCCTTTGCCTTTCTCCCATCCCTATAAAGGCTAACTGCCATCTTGATTTTTGTGATAGTTATTTCTGTACAGTTACTGATAATTTTATTTATATACGTTTTAAATTCATGTAAATGTAATCATAATTTTGTTGCCTTTTGTAATCTTCTGTTTCACTCAACTTGTGGGTGAGAAACTTCCAAGTTGTACATTTAGTTATGACTCAGTCATTTTTGTTGTATAGCATTCTCTATGCCATAATTGATTTAGTCATCCCACTGTTGGTAGATATGTGGGCTTTTTTACAGTTTTCTTTTTTCTGTTCTAAAACATGTTAATGTGAATAATCTTGTATATGTATCCTGAAGAACAGGGACAGAATTATTTTCAAGTCATATCTATGAGAGAATTGTCTAAGTATAGAATAGGCAGATTTTCAATTTATTACATAATGACAAACGATTTTTCCAAGACTTCTATAATTTATGTTTCTTCCATCAGTGTTGAAGTGTTTCTATTTTCCCATTCTCATTGATACTTGATAATGTTAGATTTTGGCTTGTTGAGAGCTTGGCTAATTTTACTCCATAATATTGCTGTTTTGGCATCCTTTTTGTGGGGAAGTTAGCTTCCTCCCTAAATGAAAGATGCCCACAGAAGTAGCCCAGGAGCTGCTCTACACTGCAGAGGCCCAACATGTCAAGACATTGGTTCCATGCTCCATGAGCCAGCCTTAATGATCTTGCCATCATTGTACTAGTGGAGGCTGATCCCAATTCCAGTGAGGTCAATTGGGACACACTGGAGGGGGACACGGCCACCTACAAGTCCACTGCAGGTCTTTCCAGTGACAAATCTTAAGGTCATATCAGTGGGGATAATAGAGAGTTAAAAACTGAAACTCAAAACTTTATGTATCTCAAGAGTCAAGATATACGTATTTTTTGTTTTGTTTTGTGGTACGCGGGCCTCTCAGTGTTGTGGCCTCTCCCGTTGCGGAGCACAGGCTCCAGACGCTCAGGCTCAGCGGCCATGGCTCACGGGCCCAGCCACTCCGCGGCATGTGGGATCCTCCCGGACCGGGGCACAACCCCGTGTCCCCTGCATCGGCAGGCGGACTCTCAACCACTTTGCCACCAGGGATGCCCTAGAGTCAAGATATTTTTAAAGACTTTACAGAGTAGGAGAAGAAGGGTGGACTGGCTGTTGACAGTATTTAGTACAGGATCTGAGCTACTACTCACCACCACAGAAATAAGGCAACTTGCCGGTATTTCCAAGGACCCCAAAATGCATAACCTTTTAAAAGACCCCGGGACCCGGAGGAAGATGGCGGAAGAGTAAGACGCGGAGATCACCTTCCTCCCCACAGATACATCAGAAATTCATCTACACGTGGAACAACTCCTACAGAACACCTACTGAACGCTGACAGAAGACCTCAGACCCCCCAAAAGGCAAGAAACTCCCCACATACCTGGGTAGGGCAAAAGAAAAAAAGAATAAACAGAGACAATAGGATAGGGACGGGACCTGCACCAGTGGGAGGGAGCCGTGAAGGGGGGAAGGTTTCTACACACTACAAGCCCCTTCGCGGGCGGAGACTGCAGGTGGCGGAGGGGGAAAGCTTCGGAGTAGCGGAGGAGAGCACAGCAACAGGGGTGCGGAGGGCAAAGCGGAGAGATTCTGGCACAGAGGACCGGTGCCCTCGGGCACACACCAGCCCGAGAGGCTTGTCTGCTCGGCCGCCGTGGCGGGCGGGGCTGGGAGCTGAGGCTCGGGTATCGGCTTTCAGTCGGAGCGCAGGGAGAGGACTGGGGCTGGCGGCAGGAAGAGAGCCTGAAGGGGTTAGTGCACCACGGCTAGCCCGGAGGGAGTCCGGGGAAAGGGTCTGGAGCTGCCGAAGAGGCAAGAGACTTTTTTCCCTTTTGTTTCCTGGTGCGCGAGGAGAGGGCATTAAGAGGGCTGCTTGGGGAAGCGCCGGAGACAGGCACGAGCCGCGGGTAAGGCACGGACCTCGGAGACGGGCGTGGGCCGCCGCCGCCGCCGCCGCCGCCGCCGCCGCCCGCCGCCGCCGCCGCCCGCCGCCGCCGCCGCCCGCCGCCACCGCCGCCCGCCGTGGCCCGCCGCCGCCGCCGCTGCCGCCGCCGCCGCGGGGCCTGTGTGCGAGCGCGGGTCACTGTCCGCCCCGCCTTCCGGGGGGCCTGTGCACCCCGCCACTGCCGGGGTCCCCGAGACCCGGGGACGGCTTTCCCGGGAAAGCGCACGGAGCGCCACGGGCTGCTGCAACGTCACGCCGGCCTCTGCCGCCGCAGGCCCGCCCCACACTGCGCGCCCCTCCCTCCCCTCTGCCTGAGTGAGCCAGAGCCCCCGAATCAGCGGCTCCTTTAAACCCGTCCTGTCTGAGCGAAGAACGGACGCCCTCCGGCGACCTACGCGCAGAGGCGGGGCCAGGTCCAAGGCTGAGACCCGGGAGCTGTGAGAGCAGAGGCAGGGAAATCTCTCTGTGCAGCCTCGGAGGCAGCGGATTAAAGCTCCACGGTCCATTTGATGTGCCCTGCGTCTGTGGAGTGCATGAATGGACAGCTAATCATCCCAAATTGAAGAAGTGGACTTTGAGGACAAGATTTAAGACTTTCCCCCCTTTTCCTCTTTTTACAACGAATTATTCCAAATTCAGGAGGTGGACTTAGAGAGCAAGATTTCAGACTTCTCGCCCTTTTCCTCTTTTTACAACGAATTATCCCAAATTGAGGAGGTGGACTTGGAGAGCAAGATTTTTGATTTTTCCCCCTGCTCTCTTTTTGTGAATGTGTATGTGTAATCTTCTGTGTAAGATTCTCTCTGTATAGCTTTGCTTCCACCATATGTCCCAGGGTTCTATCGGTCCGTTTTTTTTTTTTTTTCAATAATTACTTTCTAATTTTAATAACGCTACTATATTTCATACTTTATTCTATTTTACTTTACCTGCTCTTTCTTTTTTTCCTACTCTCCCTTCCTCCCTCCCTCCCTCCGCTCCTCCTTTCCTTCTTTCTTTTTCTTTCCTCCCTCCCACCCTTCTTCTTTCCACTTTCTTTTTCTTTCCTTCCTCCCTCCCTCCTGTCTTTCTTCCTTTCCTTCCTCCCTCCCTCCCTCCTTCCTTTCCTTCTATCTTTCCATCCTTCCTCCCTCCCTCCCTCCTTTCTTTCTTCCTTCCTTCCTTTCTTCCCTTCTTCCTTTCTTTCCCTCTCTCTTTCTTTCTTCTACTAATTCTTTCTTTCTACTTTTTCTCCCTGTTATTCTGAGCCGGGTGGATGAAAGGCTCTTGGTGCTGCAGCCAGGAGCCAGTGCTGTGCCTCTGAAGTGGGAGAGCCAACTTCAGGACACGGGTCCACAAGAGACCTCCCAGCTCCACATAATATCAAGCAGCGAAAATCTCCCAGAGATCTCCATCCCAACACCAGCACCCAGCTTCAGTCAACGACCAGCAAGCTACAGTGCGGGTCACCCTATGCCAAGCAACTAGCAAGGCAGGAACACAACCCCACCCATTAGCAGAGAGGCTACCTAAAAACATAATAAGGCCATAGGCACCCCAAAACACACCACCAGACGTGGACCTGTCCACCAGAAAGACAAGATCGAGCCTCAACCACCAGAGCACAGGAATTAGTCCCCCCCACCAGGAAGCCTACACAACCTACTGAAACAACCTTAGCCACTGGGGTCAGACACCAAAAACAACGGGAACTACGAATCTGCAGCCGGCAAAAAGGAGACCCCAAACACAGAAACATAAGCAAAATGAGAAGGCAGAAAAACACACAGCAGGTGAAGGAGCAAGATAAACACCTACCAGACCTAACAAATGAAGAGGTAATAGGCAGTCTACCTGAAAAAGAATTCAGAATAATGATAGTAAAGCTGATCCAAGATTCTATTTCCAAGATCCATAATCTTGGAAATAGAATAGACAAAATGCAAGAAACAGTTAACAAGGACCTAGAAGAACTAAAGATGAATCAAGCATCGATTAAAAACACAATAAATGAAATGAAAAATACTCTAGATGGGATCAATAGCAGAATAACTGAGGCAGAAGAACGGATAAGTGAGGTGGAAGATAAAATAGTGGAAATAACTGCTGCAGAGCAAAATAAAGAAAAAAGAATGAAAAGAACTGAGGACAGTCTCAGAGACCTCTGGGACAACATTAAACGCACCAACATTCGAATTATAGGGGTTCCAGAAGAAGAAGAGAAAAAGAAAGGGACTGAGAAAATATTTGAAGAGATTATAGTTGAAAACATACCTAATATGGGAAAGGAAATAGTTAATCAAGTCCAGGAGGCACAGAGAGTCCCATACAGAATATATCCAAGGAGAAATACACCAAGACACATATTAATCAAACTGTCAAAAATTAAACACAAAGAAATCATATTAAAAGCAGCAAGGCAAAAACAACAAATAACACACAAGGGAATCCCCATCAGGTTAACAGCTGATCTCTCAGCAGAAACCCTACAAGGCAGAAGGGAGTGGCAGGACATAATTAAAGTGATGAAGGAGAGAAACCTGCAACCTAGATTACTCTACCCAGCAAGGATCTCATTCAGATTTGATGGAGAAATTAAAACCTCTACAGACAAGCAAAAGCTGAGAGAGTTCAGCACCACCAAACCAGCTTTACAACAAATGCTAAAGGAACTTCTCTAGGCAAGAAACACAACAGAAGGAATATACTTACAATAACGAACCCAAAGCAATTAAGGAAATGGGAATAGGAACATACATATCAATAATTACCTTAAATGTAAATGGACTAAATGCTCCCACCAAAAGACACAGAGTGGCTGAATGGATACAAAAACAAGACCCATATATATGCTGTCTACAAGAGACCCACTTCAGACCTAGAGACACATACAGATTGAAAGTAAAGGGATGGAAAAAGATATTCCATGCAAATGGAAACCAAAAGAAAGCTGGAGTAGCAATTCTTATATCAGACAAAATAGACTTTAAAATAAAGACTATTAGAAGAGACAAGGAAGGACACTACATAACGATAAAGGGATCGATCCAAGAAGAAGATATAACAATTGTAAATATTTATGCACCCAACATAGGAGCACCTCAATACATAAGGCAAATACTAACAGCCATAAAAGGGGAAATCGACAGTAACACAATCATAGTAGGGGACTTTAACACCCCACTTTCACCAATGGACAGATCATCCAAAATGAAAATAAATAAGGAAACACAAGCTTTAAATGATACATTAAACGAGATGGACTTAGTTGATATTTATAGGACATTCCATCCAAAAACAACAGAATACACATTTTTCTCAAGTGCTCATGGAACATTCTCCAGGATAGATCATATCTTGGGTCACAAATCAAGCCTCGGTAATTTTAAGAAAATTGAAATTGTATCAAGTATCTTCTCCGACCACAATGCTATGAGACTAGACATCAATTACAGGAAAAGATGTGTAAAAAATACAAACACATGGAGGCTAAACAATACACTACTCAATAACGAAGTGATCACTGAAGAAATCAAAGAGGAAATTAAAAAACACCTAGAAACAAATGACAATGGAGACACGACGACGCAAAACCTATGGGACGCAGCAAAAGCAGTTCTAAGGGGGAAGTTTATAGCAATACAATCCCACCTTAAGAAACAGGAAGCATTTCGAGTAAACAACCTGACCCTGCACCTAAAGCAATTAGAGAAAGAAGAACAAAAAAACCCCAAAGCTAGCAGAAGGAAAGAAATAATAAAGATCAGATCAGAAATAAATGAAAAAGAAACGAAGGAAATGATAGCAAAGATCAACCAAACTAAAAGCTGGTTCTTTGAGAAGATAAACAAAATTGACAAACCATTAGCCAGACTCATCAAGAAAAAAAGGGAGAAGACTCAAATCAATAGAATTAGAAATGAAAAAGGAGAAGTAACAACTGACACTGCAGAAATACAAAAGACTATGAGAGATTACTATAAGCAACTCTATTCCAATAAAATGGACAACCTGGAAGATGGACAAATTCTTAGAAATGCACAACCTGCCAAGACTGAATCAGGAAGAAATAGAAAATATGAATAGACCAATCACAAGCACTGAAATTGAAACTGTGATTAAAAATCTTCCATCAAACAAAAGCCCAGGACCAGATGGCTTCACAGGTGAATTCTATCAAACATTTAGAGAAGAGCTAACACCTATCCTTCTCAAACTCTTCCAAAATATAGCAGAGGGAGAAACACTCCCAAACTCATTCTACGAGGCCGACATCACCTTGATACCAAAACCAGGCAAGGATGTCACAAAGAAAGAAAACTACAGGCCAATATCACTGATGAACATAGATGCAAAAATCCTCAACAAAATACTAGCAAACAGAATCCAACAGCACATTAAAAGGATCATACACCATGATCAAGTGGGGTTTATCCCAAGAATGCAAGGATTCTTCAATATACGCAAATCAATCAATGTAATACACCATATTAACAAGTTGAAGGAGAAAAACCATATGATCATCTCAATAGATGCAGAGAAAGCTTTCGACAAAATTCAACACCCATTTATGATAAAAACCCTGCAGAAAGTAGGTATAGAGGGATCTTTCCTCAACATAATAAAGGCCATATATGACAAACCCACAGCCAACATTGTCCTCAATGGTGAAAAACTGAAACCATTTCCACTAAGATCAGGAACAAGACAAGGCTGCCCACTCTCACCACTCTTATTCAACCTAGTTTTGGAAGTTTTAGCCACAGCAATCAGAGAAGAAAAGGAAATAAAAGGAATCCAAATTGGAAAAGAAGAAGTAAAGCTGTCACTGTTTGCAGATGACATGATACTATACATAGAGAATCCTAAAGATGCTACCGAAAAACTACTAGAGCTAATCAATGAATTTGGTAAAGTAGGAGGATATAAAATTAATGTACAGAAATCTCTGGCATTCCTGTACACTAATGATGAAAAATCTGAAAATGAAATCAAGAAAACACTCCCATTTACCATCGCAACAAAAAGAATAAAATATCTAGGAATAAACCTACCTAAGGAGACAAAAGACCTGTATGCAGAAAATTATAAGACACTGATGAAAGAAATTAAAGATGATACAAATAGATGGAGAGATATACCATGCTCCTGGATTGGAAGAATCAATATTGTGAAAATGACTCTACTACCCAAAGCAATCTACAGATTCAATGCAATCCCTATCAAACTACCACTGGCATTTTTCACAGAACTAGAACAAAAAATTTCAAAATTTGTTTGGAAAAACAAAAGGCCCCGAATAGCTAAAGCAATCTTGAGAACGAAAAACGGAGCTGGAGGAATCAGGCTCCCTGACTTCAGACTATACTACAAAGCTACAGTAATTAAGACAGTCTGGTACTGGCATAAAAACAGAAAGATAGATCAGTGGATCAGGATAGAAAGCCCAGAGATAAACCCATGCACATATGGCCAACTTATCTTTGATAAAGGAGCCAGGAATGTACAGTGGAGAAAGGACAGCCTCTTCAATAAGTGGTGCTGGGAAAACTGAGATTAGATCATTCCCTAGCACCATACACAAAAATAAGCTCAAAATGGATTAAAGACTTAAATGTAAGGCCAGAAACTATCAAACTCTTAGAGGAAAACATAGGTAGAACACTCTATGACATAAATCACAGCAAGATCTTTTTGGACCCACCTCCTAGAGAAATGGAAATAAAAACAAAGATAAACAAATGGGACCTAATGAAACTTCAAAGCTTTTGCACAGCAAAGGAAACCATAAAGAAGACCAAAAGACAACCCTCAGAATGGGAGAAAATATTTGCAAATGAAGCAACTGACAAAGGATTAATCTCCAAAATTTATAAACAGCTCATGCAGCTCAATAGCAAAAAAACAGACAACCCAATCCAAAAATGGGCAGAAGACTTAAATAGGCATTTCTCCAAAGAAGCTATACAGACTGCCAACAAACACATGAAAGAATACTCAACATCATTAATCATTAGAGAAATGCAAATCAAAACTACAATGAGATATCATCTCACACCAGTCAGAATGGCCATCATCAAGAAATCTAGAAACAATAAATGCTGGAGAGGGTGTGGAGAAAAGGGAACACTCTTGCACTGCTGGTGGGAATGTGAATTGGTACAGCCACTATGGAGAACGGTATGGAGGTTCCTTAAAAAACTACAAATAGAACTACCATATGACCCAGCAATCCCACTACTGGGCATATACCCTGAGAAAACCATAATTCAAAAGAGTCATGTACCAAAATATTCATTGCAGCTCTATTTACAATAGCCAGGACATGGAAGCAACCTAAGTGTCCATCATCGGATGAATGGATAAAGAAGATGTGGCACATATATACAATGGAATATTACTCAGCCATAAAAAGAAACGAAACTGAGCTATTTGTAATGAGGTGGATAGACCTAGAGTCTGTCATACAGAGTGAAGTTAGTCAGAAAGAGAAAGACAAATACCGTATGCTAACACATATATACGGAATTAAAAAAAAAAAATGTCATGAAGAACCTAGGGGCAAAACGGGAATAAAGACACAGACCTACTTGAGAATGGACTTGAGGATATGGGGAGGGGGAAGGGTAAGCTGTGACAAAGCGAAAGAGAGGCATGGACATATATACACTACCAAACGTAAGGTAGATAGATAGTGGGAAGCAGCCGCAGAGCACAGGGAGATCAGCTCGGTGCTTTGTGACCGCCTGGAGGGGTGGGATGGGGAGGGTGGGAGGGAGGGAGATGCATGAGGGAAGGGATGTGGGAACAGATGTATATGTATGACTGATTCACTTTGTTATAAAGCAGAAACTAATTTAAAAAAATAAATAAATAAACTTTACTTTAAAAATAAAAAATAAAAAATAAATAAATAAATAAAAATAAAAGACCCCTAGAGTATTACCCTAGGGATTCACAGCTCCCCAGAGCTTATCCCACCTCCCAAGAACAATTGCCCATTTACCACTCTGGAAGGACAAAAACAATAACCTGATATTTCTGGCTCCTTTGGACACAAGAGCCCAAGTCACCATAATTCCGGTAACTCCACTAAATTCCCCCAAATGAACTTCATACAGCCTACAAGGCAAAGCAGGTAAAAATTTAAAGGGAGTACAAATTAAGCCAGATGTGTCTATTGGTACAGTATTTATAAAGCATGTCTGGGTCAGTAAAATCTGTATAATCATGCTGTCAAAGCTATTTGGTTAAGGCTTGTCCCTTTGGGCTCTCTATTATAAGAGGGCCTATTACTGTTCAATCTGCCCTCAGTCAGGTTGCAAGTATGTGGAAGATGGTGAGACTACCAAAAAATCAAAATAGTAAGGGGATCATTTACCTGGTGAGCAGATGTGAATGATGACTTCTCTAATGCCAAAGGGGTTCCCTGTCAGTTTTAACAGGAGAATCTTTAGAGAATTCCACTAGTTGGTGTGTGGGGATTGGAGGACCGAGGACCAGGAATTAAGCAGTATTACAGCCTGGGGTAAAGCTTCTGCCCATTTAGGGAACCATCTATTGTTTAAAAGCTTGAGGAGCATTTCTTTGAGTAAGCCATTGTGCCTTTCTGTAAATCCGATTGCTTGGGGCAAGTAAGCCAGATGGAAATTCCACAAGATTCCATGTTCTAGAGCCCAGGATTGAACTGCTTGGGAGGTGAAATGGGTACCTTGATTTGAGTCTATAACGGCTGATGGCCAAAGGAGAGGACTACATACCTGGTTGAGAAAAAGATTACATGACGGGAAACAGCATTACTAGAAGGAGCGACAACCTGGAGTCCAGGGAAAGTGTTGCATACCTATCAGCTCCAGCAGAGGGCGGCAGTGGACAGATAAAAATCAATCTGCCATCCCGAAAAGGTCTGTCTCCCTGGGGCACATGTTCCCACCAGGGAGCCTTCCAGAATTTTGTTTGGGAGCAAAGGAGGCAATTATTTACTATCCCTTTTAATAAAGCTGGGATGAGGGGATGCCACATCTCTATGACCAGTCGGTGAGGGCTGTCTACTCCCCCCATGGCCTGATGTAATATGGGTCCACTCTGCTAATGGGTATGGCAGATATCTGAATTGCCACCTCCACTCCTCTCCACATCTTATTCATAACCCCCATTGTACACCATGACCCTGCTTCACACTCTCTGAGGTCCCTGATTTGTTCCCATGGCTCTCGACATCTGCCAGGGGACAATGACTGAGAACAGGATTTCAAGCAGTAGAGTCTATTCATCAGAGGCATCATCGTTATTGCTTTGGTTAAATGCGCCTTACAATGGCTTCAGAAGACAATACCTATGTCCTTTAACATATTTGTTACACTAGTGATTGCTATTCTTGATGCCAAGGCATCACAGGATGGACTGTTGAGAGTTTAGCTAAACTACTCCATAATATTGCTGCCTTGGCATCCACTTTGTGTGGCCAAGTAGCCTGCAGAGGCATTGAACTGACACTAGCTGCTCCCATGAGCACATGCCCTAGATAACAGCCTGAAGAGTCATAAGTAAATACAAGTTTCTGATATGACCTGCCAACTGCCCTTGTGATAAGCTCTATCCCCTACTTTCCAGGGCTTTTCCTTGTGTGCCCCTGAAGTAGGACCCCTGTGAAACTTACAAAAATCTCGCTCTTTCTGGTTTGAATTCACCAAACTGGCTTTAGCCCAGGAACCCAAAAGCACTTGCACAGACCCCGATGAAGGCGTGTGCCTCGGGTCCTGCCTCTCTCTGTCCACACTCTGCCTTGACTTCCCCATGTGGCTGCTTGAGTTGTGTGGTTATGTGCCATCCTCATAAATGTGAAATAAATTCTACTTGTGGTTTTAATTGGCATTTCCTGAATTTCTAATGTGATTGAGTACATACCTTTTCATATGTTCAGTAAGCATTTGAATCTCTTCTGTATATATCTACTGGAATATTTTGTCCAATTTTTCATTGAGTTGTCTTTTTTCACGGACTTGTAGATGTTAGCCTTGTATGTGTCTTAAATATTTTCTAGTTGTAGCTTGCCTTTTATCTCTCATTATGGTATATATTGATTAAAAAATCTTAATTTGGGACTTTTTGTATGTTCATTTTTTAATTAAACATACCAAGATAGAGGTCATTAAGATATTATTTCATATCATTTTCTAAAAGTTAAGTAGTTTTGACTTTCATATTAGGTCTATAATTCACCTCGACTTGCTTTTTATGTATGGTATGGTGTAAGATTTCAATCTCATTATTTTGCAAACAGATATTCAATTTTGTCAGCAGTATTTACTGAAAAGTCCCCTTTCTGACTGATCTTGCAATAAAGTGTCTGTCATAAATGAAGTTTCCATACACATGTAAGAATGTTCATAGTCAATATTTAAGTTCATGGGCCTAGTTCCAAATACTATACTATCTTCATAACTATAGCTCATATTATGCCCTGTCTTGAAACTTGCTAAAATATCTTTGATCTTTTCCTATTTCTCCAACAGTATCTTAGCCTTTGAACTTCTGCGTATATTTTAGAAATCTAAATATGAATTTGGGGAAAGCTGATATCTTTATAATATTGAATGCTTCAGTCTGCGATTATGGTATATACTTATATTTTCATTTATTTAGTTTTTCTTAAATTTCATTCAATAAAATTTTATGTTTTATAACAGTTCTAAGAATGATGAAGTCCAATGTCCTCATTGAGAACAATTTAAAAAGTGGTTGAAATAAGTTAAAAATTTTCCAAAGACATTGGAGTGCTACCAAGGAAACCAAGGATTAAGGGAACAAATTTTGAAAAGAAAGAACTGTGAGTTTGAGGTGAGCCAACGGTTTATGAGAAATCCAGGAAGACAGGTAATAAAAAAGGACAAAGAAGTGAGCAGTAGATAGTAAGTCTCATAGGACGAGAGCGGGGAAAAGTGCAGACACAAGATTAGAAGTTGGAAAGCTGATTCCAGTTATTGTGAAAGTTTATCTTAATACATTTATTATATTCTGAAGCTTAGCATGCAAGGCAGATAAGATGCTAAGCCAAACACCTCTGTAACTCCTAGTGGTATAGTGAGAGTTTTTTGCACTCGTATACAGGTAATGACTTAAAAGTTCTTCAGCACTTCAAAGATGCTCTTCCACTGATTTCTGGCCTTTACAAATCTAATGAGAACTTTTCAGTTACCCAAATCATTGTCTCCCTATATGTAATGTGTCATTTTTCTCTGGATGCTTTCAACTATATTCTTTGTTATTGATGATCAGCAGCTTGATTATGACTAGTTGGTTTTGTACTGACTCTGGATTTTATAGTAATCTTTCAATAATTGCTGCTATTGATATTTTTATTTTAGCAGGCAATTAATTTGTCTAGGCTTAAACTTCACATTCTGTCATGCTTCTCTTGGTGATGATTCATATCTCTGTTAAGAATGCTTTCAGTTTGTCCCACTCTAGCATGCTTTAGGCATCAGTCTGATAATGAACATTGCTTATACACAGAATTTGGGCTTTCCCTTTTTGGCTTTCTCCTTTCCAGTGTTCCCCCACTATCTGGTATTTTCCCATAGATTTTCCACACAGAAATACACTGAACTTTCTATTGGAATTTTTGCTTCCCTCTGTCCTCACCCAAACTGCAGAGCCACAGAAACAAATAACTCACTATGTATGTTTCACTTACTCCATTTTCAACTCTTTTCCAAAGTCTACATGCTTTGATCACTTTCCAGAGCCCTCCAGTAGTTGACATGTGTATCTTGACAGAAGTTATAATTGTTATCCATGAAGGGTCAGCTTTTTTAGGAGATCATCGCCCTAAGACAGAAGCAGGACTCTCTTTCTCCACCTCTTACCATGATTTCTCTTTATCTGCTGGAATTCCTCATCTATTCAGATATGTTGTCCAATTTTCCACTAGAACCTTTAACATATATGTCTTAGTTATAGTAAAGTCCTTGTCAATTTGTCCCAACACCCGCAGATCTCTGGGTCTCTTTCTATTAACTCTTTCTTCTCTGTTAATTATGTGTCATATATATATATATATATATATTTTTTTTTTGTGTGTGGTATGCGGGCCTCTCACTGTTGTGGCCTCTCCCGCTGCGGAGCACAGGCTCTGGACGGGCCCGCTCAACAGCCATGGCTCACGGGCCCAGTTGCTCCGCGGCATGTGGGATCCTCCCAGACCGGGGCACGAACCCATGTCCCCTGCATCGGCAGGCGGACTCTGAACCACTGCGCCACCAGGGAAGCCCCTCATATATTCTTATATTATAACTTGATATTATGTGTATTATAACGTGATATTATGCTAGACAGTATCTGTAAAAAAAATGGATGAAGAAAATAATATACACTCCAGAAAAGAACATGGCTGTTTTCCTGACACGCTGCTAGTGCCAAAGGCTGAGTCAATCTAAGCTGCTATTGAGCTGGGTCTGAGCTTTATTACAGCTGTAGTTAGATTCACTTCACCACACAGTTCAAATATTTTGAGGGTAGGATCAGGGTTTTATTTTCAGTAGAGCTTTGAGTCTCAGTACTTATGAGACTTTGCCTATCTCTTTATACTTTACGGCTCAGCAGCTAACTTTCAAACTTGTAGGAGACCTTTCTCTGCATTACAGCCTACATACCAGCTTTTTTTGCTCTAGTGGGGAATTATCTTTGCTCCCTGTCAACCTCCCCTGGGCTTTTTTCATTTGATTTAGGAGAACTGTCTTCACGCTGCTGCCCTAACCCTAGCCTTTGGAGGGCCATTTTTATGTCCTTGGTGAAGGCTCGGTGGCCTCAGAGGGATTTCTCTCAGCTCTCCTCATGAGTCCCTAGCCTTCAGAGCTATACCACATTTTACTCAGTGCTGTGTGTCCCCGAGAGATTTCCTTCATCTCTTGACCTGTCCCATGCATGGACATGGGGAAATACATTGCAGGGAAGGAATTTATTTCAACTCTCTTGCCTTTTCCCAGGCTTAAATTCACTAAACTTCTATTCATCCAGTGAAGGCCTGTGGGAAGTTGTAGATGCAGACATTGTTACTCGGGCACCTCTAGAGGCTAATCCTTCAAGACAGGCTACACATTGACATTAAGTTCTGGACACAACTGCTAAAAGTGTGGCTGGTTTTTCCTTACCCCCTTTTAAGGCAATCCTTCCTCTATCTGTCTGAAAGCAGTTATGGGTATCTTTTCTTCTAGGGAAGACAACTTTCTGCATCTTCTGGAAGGTAGTTATTTTAGACTCTTTTCCTACGCTGCTCAGTTATGGTAAAACGAACAAAAAGCTAAATGATTTTTGTCTTCAGTTTGTTCTTGTTGTTAGTACAGAAACAACAGTTCCATTTGATTTTTTGAATATTCTAACTGGGAACAGAATTGTATCCATGGGCTTCAGTTTTCTTCTACAGTTGTTTTGTCTGGTCTTATGAGAATACATAAAAAGATTAAAAATCTAGTCTTGTACCACCACCATCATTCCCAGATTCCTGCTTGTTTTCTGTACTTAATTAATCATAAGAAATGTTTACATTCTGAAAAAAATGAAACTGTTATTTCTCATATTTATTACAAACTTTAGAAAAAGCTTCAAACTCTGAATTGAAAAGAACATGAATGACTATACAACCAACATTATATGTGGAAAATTGGTTTCTTAACTTTTACATTAAATGTTATGGAGATTTTAGAAAAATTATATTCAACATTAATTTGAAAGTACTTCATATCCATTTAGATCTAATTTGAAATAATTCATGATATGTACTTAGTTCATTCTTTTTGTATTTAAGAAAACATTTAAAAGCCTAACAAATCAAAACATTCAAAGAGAAAAGAAAATAAGAGAAGATACATAAACTAAAGCTAGAAGTAAGGCAAATATAAAACAATTCATGCCCCTAAAAACCCACAAAATACTGGATCAATAAAATTGTATTAGATTTATAGCAATATCTAATATTGCTTAGGTGTTCTAGATTTCTACCTTTTGTTATTCTGTTATCTTTTTTATATCTTAAGAAATAGCCAGCAGAAAGGGACAGATTGGGAGAGTCTGGCATTTAAATGTTGTCTCAGTTACCAATCTATTTTCTCTTAACTCCAAATCCACACTTCATTGTCTTGCTTGTGATATTGGAACATTTCTCCCTCACCAGCTGGCATGATGTTAAGCTTCATCATTAGTAGGCACTCTGATGTATGATATTCTTGGCAGTCTTCCTCACCTCCCTGTGGGTAGCTGCCTCTATCACCCGAGAGAGTGGTTTCCCAGTGAGTTTTAATCCCATTGTTATCTCCCCATGGATGGTTTCCACTGGCACCCACTTAGGTGGCTTCACAATGAGTTTTAAAGTGTGAAACCTCCCCATGGGTAGCTTTCCAGCAAATACTGAAGATGTAGCACTTCACTAACTTCTCCACCTTCTAGGAGACCACAACTGTACCCTCTACATGGAGGTCTGGATCTCAGCCCTGGTGTCCTGCCTCTTGCAGATATGTTCCTTGTTGGGTGCTCTGCATCAGCCCTAGGGGTAGTGGCTTCTCCATATAGCTGCTAGTCCTGTATTCTTTAGAATCTGTTTTGTAGCTAATCCAAAACTCCAATCTCTTGTTCATATTAAGGCACTTACTCAGAAGGAAGAAGAATATGTTAATAAGCAGCATGATTAGAATACTGTGGGAATCTAGGATGGCAATTTTAAGAAGTTGTAATAATTGAGAGGTAAAACAAACTTAATCTGGAGATGGAGAATCTAAAAGCAGTTTATATTCAGAGACACAAGCAGGCAACTTCAGGGAGCTATTTTAGTGGGGATTAGGGATCAAAGAACTGGATTAAATACAGAGCCATTCTCAGTCACTAAGAATAGGCAATACCCCATTCTTAACATGACTGGAGTATAAGTCTAGTTATCAAGACACATTTAGGTACAAGGGAAAAGTTCCAGGCACAATTACTAGAATCACGGGCAAATTTTAACTTCTACTTATACATTTGTATATTTTTTATGTTTTACATAATTAACATGTATTATGACTGTAATTAGAAAAATGTGAATTTAAGGAAGTTTTTAAACAAATGGCCTGAGGTACAAAAATTTATATTACGTCTCAAAGCAAGGCAAAAGTGGAATCATTAGGACTGATGATTCTCAGCTTTTGGGTGCAAAGAGCAAGAATGCCTTAATGCTAACAGTAATAGTGTTAATTCTGATGCCAAAAATATTTTCTAGCAAAGTTAAGTATGGGATAAGATTAGTCTGGTAGATGGTACCATCTGTGGTACCACTGTCTCCAGAGTGGTGGTGGAAGGAAGTGCACTGTGGAGACTGAAAAACAA
The DNA here is from genome assembly GCF_964165515.1 of Mesoplodon bidens. Lineage (NCBI taxonomy): Eukaryota > Metazoa > Chordata > Mammalia > Artiodactyla > Ziphiidae > Mesoplodon > Mesoplodon bidens. The sequence continues at coordinate 71,684,966 of NC_138176.1, forward strand.
CTGAGTACCACACCTGACAGTTACCTCCTCATCAGTAATTCTGGTAACAATCTCGTAAAGGCAACGAGAGAAAAAGGTATATGTATCAAAATGGCTTCTTTATATCTGTGATGAATCTAAGAATATGAATCAAGGTTTCTTATAATACCTAATGTTGAAGAAGAAGAAAACAAAGTCATTTGTCCAGTTCCCCAGCATGCCAACTGCATTTGGTTCTTTTCCAACTTTTAGAATGTTGTCCTAGAAATCCTGGATCTACTCTCTTTGGTCCCTCAATATTCTGGACTTACTCTATTAAAACAGAACCATAAATACTTTCTGTGGCAAGCCTGAACCTTTCAGTTGGCAATAAAATTGACAAAAGAGATTGTGATGTAATTAATAATCCATTCAACAACTATTTATTTTGTATGTCTGCATGCACTGAGACTGCGACACTGTATTAAGCAAGGAAGACATGGAACCTGCTCTTCAGGAGTGTATGGTCTTTGGGACATTAGTCTGAAATATGTGAAGTTCAATCCAGTCTTAAAACTCTCTTTGGGTGGTTAGGAAGAAATTTCAGGATTACTAAAGTATGTTTATTGCATAGATTTTGATTATGTCTTAAAAACTGTTTCTATAATTATTAATTTAAATACTATCCAACAGAGCCCATGAAATGAACAATAGGCATTAGAGTTTCTTTTCTATCATTTAGCTCCTTAGCTCTTCTGCAAATGTTTCTCTATACCAATGATGGGCTATGTAAGGAGACTTGTCAGGATTCCATCTTCCTAGTCTACAAAGCCCTTGGTCTTTGTAAAGTCAAACACTGTCTCATTACAATTCCAATGATTCTCCCATAATAAAAAGATATTTTCCAAAGTAACTTCAAATCTCCACTGAACAATTTTTAAATAGCAGTTTCTATTACTAAAACTAAAATAAATCTCTTACTCAATAGATATCCTACCATTTTACGATATGAATAAGTGGGTGAGTGAGAAGGAAATCAAGCATTTTAAGAAGTCTTTTTAGGTGAACTCTATCCAGTCCTTACATGAATATGTTGCTCCAGAGAAGAGCACATTCTCTTGTGTCTGAATGGATGATAATCTAACTCATTTAACTAACCAATTTGTAAATTTAGAAAAATGTCTTGGAAATTGAGCAAAATAACCCATTATATTGATCTTTTTTTGACCCAGTTGAGTGGTTTTGTTGACTGACTTGATCAAATTGACTGCCTAGGGTTTTTTTTTTTTTTTTAACCTTGTAAAAATATCCAGAATAACAGATGGCACAAAATCATGAAGTGATTTTCACATGGATGAAACCAATAAAATTAAAAGTGACAGTGACAAGAATTGCAAGATTCATCTGATTTAGAAATTAACACATTGAAATTAATGTAAATCAATGAATAGCCTCTATGTGGGATATATAAAAATGACCCTAATGATGTCTTAAAAAGCCAATAATTAAATCAGACAAATTCTGCTATGCCTTGCTTATTGTCCTTAGATAAGGAAAGGATATTTAACTATTTTAATTTTCTCTTAAGGCAGATATAGAAAAGCCACAGTTTACTTAGCCACTTTTTGAAATAGCATATTAAACAAGAGAAGGTATCATGTGATTACCTTTGCATGGCCTGGGAAGTTTCTGTGTCCTAGTTACTTTTCCTCAGGACATTGATATTTCCACTGGTTGAAATCCAGCCAAGCTAACATAGATCTTAAATTAATTCTCTCAGAACCTTTATATTTTAACTGTGCCCTGAGGACAAGTTATCATCTAGAAACTTTTCAGAAATGTGGAAGTGTGGAATTTCAGCCCCACCCCAGACCTACTCAATCATTACCGGCATTTTAGTAAGATACCTGGAAGTTGTGTATACACATTAATTTTTATAGTATGGATTTTCCTTCTTATTCCTCCTTCATTTAAATAAATATAGAGCTTTCTAATGAAAGAGAGATGACCTCTGAGTGTAAACTACAGAGTGCACACTGGACAATGGAGACATGAGCTAAATCACATGGTTCTAAAAGCACAGCCCTAAGTCTGTGGGAAGACTCGACTATGTTCCCCAAAATGAGATTTTATCTTCCAGTCATAGTGGAAGTGCACGATCATTGTCAACTCTTCAAGTCCTACTATCTTTTTGTACTAGTCCTACTAGATTCTCTTCAGATAGAATTGAGAAAGTCTTTATTTGGAAGTTGAGCTTTGGCAATCTATTCCTCTAGGATTTTGACAAGAATGGAATGTCATTGGACCAGTGTGAGTCAGGCTTTGTCACACAACATAAACTATGAGAATCAAGAGATGTGGGTTCCGAACCTGTAACCTCAACTAAGTAGCATAAGACATACTTCATATTTGATTTTATATCTCATATGCTAAGCTCCTTGACTGGTACTTAGTAAGTATACAGTTACACTTAAAAAAAATTATTAGATAATGAATCAATCTTAAGAGTAGATCTTAAGCAATCCTTTAATCTCACTGGGTTTTAGTTTTTATTAAACTTAAAATAAACTTAATATTTTAAAAACATCATCCAGATCTAACATTCTAGGATTCTGTGAGTTCTGGTATTGTTTTGTGCAGTGACATTTAAGGAAAAGTTACCACTGTATTACACTGCAAATTGTTATAAGTCTGCATCTAAGTGATGCATAAATAGCCAACTAGAAAAGGAAAACTTAAAACTATTTTGCCTTTTAAAAAAATATACATATATATTTGTCCATTTCCTTGCATGGTTTCTTTTTTGATTTTGATCATGTGTAAACAAAGGCAGGAATAATAAATAGACTAAAAGTGAATGATAATTAGGACTTTAATTTGTTGAGTGTTTTATTTTGTTGCTTTTGTTTATTATTATTTTGCTGATGTTGGGAGTGGAAGTCAGTCAGACATTAAGAAGAATCCAAGTTCAGAGAATCTCATGGATGCTTCTACCATGGAACAATACTTCTACAATCACTGAACCCTTCAAAGGACCATACAAGCAAATACCAATGGATTTGCCACTATCTTAATTTATGTAATTAACAGGACTTTGGTGAGTTTCTACTTACATACATTACATTTCTACTAGCTCTACTGAATGGCAGTATAGTAGTTAAAATAAATTGTCATACACTGCAAGAAGCTGCTATTCTGCCCTTCCCTCTCTTGTTTTGGCCCCCAGTGAAACACTGCATTTAGGTTGTAGCATCACATTTCAAAAGAGACATAGAATAAAGAGAGTTCAGAGGAGAGCCACAAAGATGATAAAGGGTTTGGAAAATAAGACCTATGTGGACAGGTTAAGGGAAGTGGGCATGTTCTGTCTGGAGAGGAGAAGACTAGGGGGAGACATAACTGTCTGCAGATTCGTTAAGGGATGTTATAAAGAAGATAGGGACCAATTCTCATTAGTCAATGAGGACAGAACAAGAAGTAATAGACTTCAATTCCACAAGGGAAAATTTAGGTTAAGTATAAGTACTAACTTTATAACAATATAAGTAGTTGGGAATGGCATCAGCTGCCAGGGGAGGCTGTGGAATCGCCATCATTGGAGAGGTTCAAGGCTGAAACCCCATACCCATTGATCAAGAATGACTTAGCAATAATAAAATCAATCCTGCTGTGATTCACAGGGATAGATTAGTGCCCCAGCATAGGTCCTTCCAACTCAAATGATTATATGATTAAGATACCAGCACCCAGGGAGAATCGATCTGTGTATAAGGGAGGGAAGAAAAACTCTTTACAAGCCACAGCTGTAAATCTGAAAATTAAGTAATCCAAGATGTTAGCTAAGGGAAAAACTGAATCTGTTTAGGAGATATGCAGGGAGACTGAATTAAAGAGGCTAGCCTTTACCCTAAAATATTAATCTGACTTTTGTCAATGTTCCAAATGGAAAAATTGAGACCTACAACATCATTAATTTTCCTGGCTAGTATTTAACTGGTATGCTGCAACAATATTTTAATTTATCAATCAGAACTTGGAATTTTCACATGGTCTGAAAAATAAAACTGAAAGTAAGATAATTCTTAGAAAAATAATTTTTCCAAGTCATATTTACGGTCTTTTATTTAAAAAAAAAACACTTAAATGTTATTTTTTCATTATACACACCCAAGAGTTTTACTTGATGGGCGTACAACTCTAATTAAGATCCATGATCCACATGATTCAGTCACACTGTGGGTCAAAAATTACCAATTCAATTTTTAATCTTAAAATTGATTTCTACATCTATGATTCCTAGAGTGAATTTCAGTATTAGCCACAGCATTCTATTTCTCTATGCTCTCTGCCTTATCACACTGCCTCTTGCCAACACTGCAGTAGTTATTCTGAATCTTTGAAAAGGCAGTATTTAATTTTTTAGTTCGATTTTCCCCTCTCCATCTTTAAGAAAAAAACACACTGCCTTTGCTTCCCTGAATAGACTGTGTTATTACTACCATCCACATCATCAGGGTTACCGTGCGCTTGCTGTAGTAGATCATCCCTGTGCTGTCATGGTGATGATATATGATGGAAAAAGCCATCCATCTGAAGATGCAAGGCACAAAGGCTGGAGCAATAATGAGGTAGCCCAGCATAGGCCCAGCATGCACAGCAGTGGACATTTCCCCCTCCCCCCCAAATCAGTGGACTACTCTGTAAACAGAATCTTTAGATGGAAAGGAAAAGCCCTGGAAGAATTTTTTTTTTTCTTTTTTGCTTAGAGACCTTTTATATCTCCCAAAACATTAAAAAATGATGGGTTCCTGAATTAAAAACCTTTCAAAGATTCTCACTGCTATTTCTCCTTTTATTTTTTTCTGTCTCTCATGTATGTTTTTCTCTTTCTGTTCCTCTGCTGCTACCCCAGACTCAGGCTCTGAATATCATTCTCTTGGGCTACTGAAGTGTTCTCTTCACTCTCTGTTTCCTTTCTGCTCTAATACACCTTTCTTACCACAGCTAGACTAATCCTGGTAAATGCTGTGCTCATCTCAACACTCTTCTAATCAGAGATTGTAAAATCTTCTCCATGCTCTATCAGAGTTCACATTCCCTAGCTTGACATTCAAGGCCCTGTAAAGTTTAGCTTTAGCTTGTTTTTCTTGCTGTAAGATTCCCTGCATTGCCAAATAGGACTCCTGGTCTTTTAGGATTTGCTTTCTTAACCATATGCTCCATTGACAAATAGGACACCTGGTATTTCAGAATATGCTCTGACTTTTTATATCTTTATTCCTTGCTGGACCCTCCATCTGTGATGCAAAATAAATAATGAGGCAAGCTTTATTGCAAGACATGCTTGAATTCAAATGTGCTGGTTATGACCTAAGGCAGATTGCTTTGTCTCTCTGCCCTCAGTTTCTTCATCAGTAAAACGGGGATAACAATGCTATTTCAAAAAATTCTTGTGAGGAATAAATGAGAAAATATATGTAAAGCACTTAGGACATGACAGTCAACAAAGACAGCTTCTGTTGTATTGTTTTGACTTTATTATTAATATTTCAGTTCATTCTTTACAGGAATCCAAATGCTACCTTCTCTATGAGGCTTATGTCATTTTCCATCTCAGTTGAGTGTTCCCTCTTCTGCTGTAGTATAGCATTTTTACATGGCATCTGTTATAACCTGCCATCCCTTATATTTTACATATAGGAAATGTAAGTCCTCCCAAAATGTCTTGGGGTTAGAAACTGTGTCTTTTACCTGTCTTCCATACCAACTAGAAGTGTCAATACATGATAGGTTTTCAACATGTTTTTTTTGAGTGAATCATTGTTTTTATATGTTCCTTGTCTTGCTCAGTGCCAGCTTAGAGAACTTCTGGATTTTCTAGGAACAATATCTAACTATGATGGAATAAAAACTCAAGCACATTTTGTTTGGCAGGACAGATTAGTGCAATTGGCTGTTATGCTCTCAGGATGAAAGTCAAGTTAAAGCTAGTTTTGTGGTAAGACTCATATTCTACCTTCATCACTTAAACTTTTTTTTTTTTTTTTTTTTTGCCGTACGTGGGCCTCTCACTGCTGTGGCCTCTCCCGTTGTGGAGCACAGTCTCCTCCGGACGCACAGGCTCAGCAGCCATGGCTCACGGGCCCAGCCGCTCTGCGGCATGTGGGATCCTCCCGGACTGGGGCACGAACCCATGTCCCCTGCATTGGCAGGCGGACTCTCAACCACTGCGCCACCAGGGAAGCCCCTTAAACATTATTTAATAGGAAAAAAAAATACTAAAATCTTAATGTCTACTGGTGCATCCTAATTTAAGTAATTGCATTTCTTCAAGCTGCTCTGCACTTAGTGGTACTATTTCTAAACCTAAGCAACTGGCATTCTGGTAACTGTCCTCATTTCAGGTTTTAGGCCTTTAATTTTAATCCTCTTTGCTATAAGAAATATATCTACAACTCTACTGCACAAAAATTGTACCACTTTCAAGGTTTCTTCAAGTACTTTGTATAAATTGATTCCTCCAAAAACACAATACATTTAGCAACTAAATTTTTTTTCTTTTCCAAGTTTGTCACTGGTTTGATTACCAGCAAAATGGAAGTGGGGCTAGGAAGGGAATAAATTTTTCTTTAATTAATCAATTATTAACAATACAGGACTTATGCTTTTAAGATCACTGTTGCCAACAGGGGTCTTTAAGTCAAAACTCAACCCCTTTTCTACTTTTGGATTACTGGTCACTCTAAGTCACTACTGTATGATGCTCTCTGTCCACCAGTCTCCTCCACCAGCACTTTCTCCTGTTTTCCACTTCAGCAGGTTTACCTCTTCGACTTCCTGCCGGCCTTCGTAGACTTTGCCTGTGCTCTTTCCTTTTCTGCACTTACTTTTCCTCCATTATTTTACATTAACAGTTTCTTCTTTAGGAAGCCTTGCCTAACTTATATTATACTCCACTCCACTGGTCAGTCTAGATCAGTCTCCATTGCTAGAAACATACTATTCTTCTCCTTTATGATATGCACTACAAGTGATATAAAAATCATTAATATGTGTACACACTTGCTTAAGATATATTTCCCTGGTTAAAACCTAAACTCAATGAGTGAAGAGAATATGTTTGCCTTACTTACATCTGTATCTCCAAGGTCTAGCAAATAAAAAGCCCTCAATAAACTTTTCATGAGTGAATGGAGAAAGTGTATCACTAAACTGGTCATTTCCCGTGAAAAGTTAATAGTGGGATATCCATTCCTCCTTTCACTTCTGATATTAAAACAAACAAACAAAAAACCAAAAAAACCTTTTCTTCTTCAAATACAACCTAAAAATCTTAGAGACTTTTATTTACTATGCTAAAATGAACAAGGTAAATCAGAGAAAAAGGAAAAATAATCCCCTCCCCCCAAAAAGGAAACAAAAAACAAACAAAAAACCCCTTTGTTTGCTTAGATTCAAAATGGGGGAATCATCACTTAAATGGAACTAACATTTTGTAGGTAATTTAATATAATTTTGAGCCAGGAAATACAGTGAAAACAGATAATTTTTCTTACTTATGGGGAACATTTATGTCTGTAAAGCTCTTCCTGATCGGTAAGTTTTTTTAAAATTGATGTATAGTTAATTTACAATGTTGTGTTAGTTTCATTTTATATATATATATAATATATATCTGATTGGTAAGTTTTTAATAGTTTGATCTTCCTAGAGAGATGACATGAGTTATCAAACCTTTCACCCAATTTGGGCTATTTGTTTAGTGGTTATAAATTCCATGATTTAAATGACGGCTTTCATAATTTCTGGGTACCAGAAAAATGCTGATCTGATCTGTGGACTTCAAATATCTGACTGACACAACTCTGCTACGTGGCTTTAATTGTCTGAACCTAACTGCTCTTATTCTTCCTGTGTTAGGGAGGCTGCGGGCTGGGGAGCAGGTAAACAAGGGGCTGCATATCCTTCTATGGGCTCCATTTCTAGGGCCACATTTTTTTCTACCTGGACTTCTTGAATAAACTTTTTTAGCATAGGCTTCTCAAACTTGGACGTGCAATAAAGAGTATTTGCCTAAGTCATGTCCAATAATTAAATCATTAAATTTACTGTATGGAGAGCATTATCAATAATGAAATTCTATATGGGTTTATTGTTGCCCCTCCTGACATCAAACTAAGAGCCACTTTCACTCTTTTTGGAAAAGGATTGTTATGAGTGAGTAACGACAAGAAGGAGTTGACAAGTGTTCCTTAGAGGTAGACAGGGTTCTGGCTGTCTTACTGTCATGATAAGTTTCATGCTATTCTCTTCTGCTTTTTCCCTCCTCTTACTGTGTGTGTAATGCAGTTGATGCCTACTAGTTACAAATATGGTCTCTGCCAGATTTGATTCTAGGGCTAATCTCCTTACAAGGAGTTTGGCATTGGGCAGATTACCACTGTGTGCATTGTCTGCCTTATTTGACCACTGATAGTACCTACTTCACAGAGCAAAATAAGGTAATCTATGTGGAGTCTTTAGCACAGTGCCTTGCATGTATTAAGAGCTAAGTATTAGCTATGATCACTGCACATGATCTGGATTCTAGTTTTATGGCTTTGTCACTAAGTCTTTATGCAGTCATCTCTCTTTTCCTTATTTCAAATACCATTTTTTAAATTCTTTTGCCATTCCTCTTTCCAACTGTCTCACCCTTTTAGGCCAATCCGGGCACTGCTCCTGCTATTCTTTGCACAAATAGCCTTTTGGTCATCTCTCATTTCATGGGGTTTCTTCATTACAATGCTGCATGTAGGTTCAATGTGCTCATTGTGATGCTTTCTTCTGCTGCCACTTCTGCACCAAGGCTGTGTGTTCCACAGGTACCAATGGCCCTTTCACAGCATGACTCCCAAAGGTTACTATCCTGACTCTGCTTGGTTCCTGTGCCTTAACTTACCAATCCAAAATCTCTCTCTTTCTCACCCACAGTGAGAGAAACTACATGCTTCCTACAGAAAAATCCCATAGTTTTGACAGTGCTGGAGGAAAGGTAATTACTTCCCAGAAAATACATACATGTACAGATATTAGTAAAACTATCCCACCCAATAATATTACTTAATCTCCGAGTACCTTTTAAGTTCTGATTTTAAATAATCCCAACATAACTATGATGTGGAATCAAGAAATTGTTTCTTGTTTCTTCTCTGCTAACTGTTTGAAAGACCAGGTGAGTCTATTTTTATTTTTAACTGTGTATTATTCATTGCATGTTTGTTAAATATGCAGGATCCATATGGCTACAGTCTACCTACCTCCTCAATTATTCCTAGATGTATTAGTACCTATAATAGGGGTTCTGTGATGATTAAATGACTTAAAACATGGACAGTAATCATCACAGTGCCTGGAACATAGCATGCACACAAAGAGTATGTTATTATCACTCAACCTTAGTGTGTACTTTTCACCTTAAAGTGAAAATTAACTTTTGCTTCAGGAGAAACAATTTCAATTTTTTATTGATGTAATATATATCAGAAAATTGGTAAAATACATAGTGCAGAGTTTCAAATAATTCCCCCCCCACCCAAGATTATCAGGAAACTAGAAATTGGATCCTTGGAGTAGACCTATATTAGATATAGTTCAACTGGATTGCTTCATATTTTCACTATGGTTCCTCATGATAGCTCTCTGGAAACTCTCTATAGAAGAAAACAGAAGTTAACTTATTTTTGTTCTAGGAAATGCGAGGAAATTTCAGATAGAAATGATAAAGGGACTTTCAGTGTGAATAATATTATCTTATTTAATGAGGGACAGATATGAAGTGGCATCCATTTTATTTTATTTTTTTGCCTCGGGCACTTCAACTCTAAAATAGATAATAGCTATATTAACTTTGTTTCTTATGCACATCTATGGCGTGATTAACATTTATTAAGCAATGATAATTTTCCTCATATTGAGAACTTGCATGTGTGTATGTTGCAGACAGAGAGGAAAAGAGCCTTCCATTCTTTTACCAAACTAGATAATTCAATTTCTGCCAGAGAAATGGTGCCTTTAACTGACTTTATACATCCAGTGTGAACTCAGATAAAAGTTCCCAAATGAATGTCTCTCACAGGTAAGAGGTTCCCTGAAGAACGGTGTAAGGAATGCAGTCTTTGCATACCCACGTGTTACTGAAGCTCCCAGACATACATACTGATGGTCATGCTAAAGGCTAGAACTCTCATGAATGGTGGGGAAACCTTCACTTCTGCACAAAAACATAGCTAAGTGCCCATCAAGTGTTTTTATGATCTGGCTCATTTTGACTACAAGAAATGAGTATGGAATTCATAAAGTACCATAAAATCTGACATAAAATAATAGAATCCTCATTGGTTGATCTAAATCTTCATCCATTTCTTGAATAAAATCTATCAGTATTTTAGGACAAAAGCCACAATACTATGAAAATGGAATTTAAATCTGCTCAAGGTCCTCCAGTAAATTAAGGAAGAACTAAAGCAATACAACTTAAGTTTATGAAGGAATTTGGAATAAAACACATCTTTTAGCCCCAGACTTAAGTAACTGTTAAATATTAGGATATTTAGAAACAAAATCCATCATTTAGAGATGGCTTTTAAAAATGGTTAGACTTGTCAAATAAATAAATAAATACAAAGGTAGGTAAGAAGAAAATAAAGAGAAATAAGTAAAAATGAAAGAAAGAAAATTTGAAGAAAAAGGAAAGTTATGAACATTCCAAGGGGAATTTAAAAATATATATTTCACTGGACCATAAAACACACCTTAACAAATTTAAAAGACTAGAAATTAGGGCTTCCCCAGTGGCACAGTGGTTAAGAATCCGCCTGCTAATGCATTTGAGCCCTGGCCCGGGAAGATTCCACATGCTGCAGAGCAACTAAGCCTGTGCAGCACAACTACTGAGCCTGCGCTCTAGAGCCCATGAGCCACAACTACTGAGCCTGCATGCCACAACTACTGAAGCCTGCATGCCTAGAGCCTGTGCTCCGCCACAAGAGGAGCCACCACAATGAGAAGCCCACGCACCACAACGAAGGGTAGCCGCCCCTCGCTGCAACTAGAGAAAGGCTGCACGCCGCCACGAAGACCCAATGCAGCCAAAAATAAATTAAAAATAAATTTTTTTAAAAGACTAGAAATTATACAATGTACACTCTCAGACTTGAATGGAACTAAACTAGAAATCATTAATAGCTGGAAAATCTTAAAATATGAGGAGATTAAACAATACACTTCTAAATAAAACATGGGTCAAAGCAGAAGTCTCAAGAAAAATTTAAAATATTTCAAACTAAATAAAAATGAAAATAAAACTATCGAAATGGGTGGGATACAGTGAAAACAGTACTTAGAGGAAAATATTAGCCTTGAGTACATATATTAGAAAGAAGAAGGACCTAAAACCAATTAATTTAAACTTCCACCTTAGAAAACTAGGGGAGCCTGGAGGGGTGGGATGGGGAGGGTGGGAGGGAGGGAGATGCATGAGGGAAGGGATGTGGGAACAGATGTATATGTATGACTGATTCACTTTGTTATAAAGCAGAAACTAATAAAAAAAATAAAACTAGGGGAAAAATAGAGCAAAATAAGCAGGAGAAAATAAATAATAAAAATTAGAGCAGAAATCAATGAAACTGATATCAATAAATCAATAAAGCAAAACAACAAAACCAAAATCAAGAGGTTCTCTATATACCACCAATATCCAATTAGAAAATATAGTAGAAAGAATATTTTATTTACAGTAAATGCAAACATATAAATTTTCCAGTAATAAATACAAAAATGTACATAAACAATATGATACAGATACATAATTTACTAAATTTTATAAAATAAAATAATAAAATAAATGGAAAGCTATCTTAATGTGTGTACTGAAAAATAAGCAAGATGTATTTTTAAGGAAAATTAAAATAAAAATTTAAATTTATTTATTTAATTCTTTAAAATAAAATTATTTAAAATGTCATCAGAAAACAAATAACATTAATCCAAACATTTTAGGGAAAAAATTAGAAAATATTTTTATGCTCAAATATTTAAATATAGTATAAAATTAAATAATGTGAATGTAGGAATAATTATTAAAATCAATAGAAACCTTATAAATTCGTTTAACTATTGACATCAATTTGATATACAGTGAAGATATGATTTTTAAATCAGTGGGCAAAAAAAGGATACTTTATTAATTGACCTGGAAATATTTGCTATTGAAGGAAAAAATCAGGTTCAGATTATTCTACATAAAACTGGGGCAAATTTAGCATCACTCTTTTAAGAAATTAAATATGAAAAATGAAACCATAAGATACCAGAGGAAAGTAGAGGTAAATATTATCAGAATGAGTATATATTCTTATGCAAAAATGATAAAAGTTGATGAAACTGACAACAGAAAAATATAAAATTTCTGCATGTTGAATATGTCATAAATAAAATTAGAAGTAAGCAACAAACTGGGAAATATATGCAGACAAATTATCAATATCCTTAATAACAACAGGATGTTCAAATAGAAGGGAAAATGTTAAACATCCAAATTTTAAAAATTGCAAAGAAACTTGATCTGGCGATTCACAAAAGAAGAAATACAAATGATCAATAAACTTATGAACTCACATTCAAACTATGCTATCAAAGATGAAAAAATTTAAGTATTAATGAGTTCCCCCCCCTTTTTCTTACTATTTTACTAATCATACTAGTAAAGATTAAACATGTATACATATATAATCCCTTGATTGTTCAAGGAAATTATACCCTTACAAACTGATAGTAAAATGTTAAAATTTTCCTGAAAAATAACTTGGCAGTATGAATCAAAAGCCTTAAAAGTAATGCACATTCACTTTGAACCAACAATAAAAAAATAATCACAGATGTCTTTACTGTTATGATAGTGAAAAATTGCAGCCAATCTAAATGTCCAAAGAGGAAATTGGTAAAATAAATTATAGCATAGGTATATGATATAGCCTTCAGAAATATTTAATTTCATAGTAAATTGTTCATGATGAATTGTTATTAAAAAGATAAGTTACAGAATAGTATTATAACACACTCCCAATTTTGTATAGCCAACAGAAAAATATATATAAATGACTGTGTGTTTGCAAAGGTGTAGTTATATACAAATAGTAATAGTTATTCTGGATTTTAAGATTATAGATGGTTTGTCTTTCTGTCAAAGTTTTCTGCTTTGGAAAAAACTGATTCAAACAATAAAACTTGAATTTTGACCTTAAATAAATAAAAAATTCATAAGGCTGTGACACTGAATAAAGATGAGGTAGCAAAATGCAATTAATAGTATTTCTAAGGGGGAACGTATTTTAAAACTCAATGATATGCTGTTTTAAAATATACAACACATTTAGAATGAAGTGTTAAAGGGACAGTAACTTCACTAATAGCACTTTACAAAATGGTATACATAATGACACCATCAAGTTTCATCCCCCCAAAACACAATGGTTGCCAAGTTTCAAACTACTTTAATTTGATAAATTCAAGAATCACAAGAGCAATATTGTAAGGCACCTGCCAAAATCATAAACCATTGATTATCTTGATCATCACTATGGAACATGCTATTTCCCAAACCAGTTATCATTGTCGCTATGTTACAGAGGCAGATACTTCAGATGAAGGTGAAAGAACACACAACCCATCTATAAACTTCAGCATAAAAGTGCTGAATAACAACACCAATGTCTATTGTTGTACTTCCCTGAAGGTGGGTGTTTATGAGAAATGTCCAGAGGACAAAAGTAAGGTATGGAATTGGACAACACCCCGTTGGTAACTTACATCCTGAAACAAGAGATTTGATTACCCTTTATCATTATCTCTGCTTGCTAAGCAGAGCTCCCAAAGCTATTAGTGGTCATAAAATTACCCAGCTGTTTTTTAAATTCAACCATAGTATTTGACTCAGTGACCTCTTCAGTCAATGAATTTCACAAGTTGACTATACACATTTATAAGGCATTATTTACCTCAATTTGTTCTGAATTTACTGCTCCTTATTTTTATCAGGTATCTCCTTGTTTTCATCTTATTATGGAACAAGGTTAAAAAAGAAAAAAAATGTGTCCTTTCTAATTTTGAATCTTCAATCAAGGACTTTTAAAAAATACACCAGATTTTAGAATCTTTTATTAGGAAAATGAAAAATCTAGCTATATTCCTTCTAGTCCCTATTAATATTTTATTCTCACCATGACTTTTTATTACTTGTCTGTGAATTCAATGCCTGTTATACCTCATCATTCTATTTCTTTCATGTTATTAACAGCACAAGAATGACAATCGTGAATATACATCTTTTTCCCATAAGAAAACTCAAGTTTGTAATGATGTGAAATGATTAAACTCTTACTAATACCATGTTTTTCTATTAATTGAAATATTTGTCTTGGTAAAACCAATTCATTCAAAATACTTAAATTTCAAGCTAACTGAACCAGAGCTTCAATAAGTTACCATCAGTAAGAAATTTTTGGCATTATCTTGTTTAGAGTAGATATCCACAGAGTTGCTCTTCATGAACTGGGCACATGTTTCTCACCACAATATTGAGAAATATTCTCATAACTCAGAGAAATAATTTCTATATATGAAATTTAGGTGTTTTTGCAGTATCGTATTTTGCAGTTATGAGTAGTTATGCTGAACTAAAATTAGCCATTTTCAAGTATATAGTTAAGTTAGCTATTTTCAGATATACAGTTAGGTATAATTTTCTTTCACATAGTAACTTCTTTTATAGTTGAAAATATTTGCAAATTCTGTTGTGTGTTGTCATGTTCATTCAAGACTCCCTCATTCATGTAATAAAGATATTCGGAAGTACTTTCGAAATAAAGTGAAATTTGCATTTCTCTACTAATTAGAGATTTTGAGCATCTTTTCATGCCTTTTGGCCATCTGTATGTCTTCTTTGGAGAAATGTCTATTTAGACCTTCTGCCACTTCTTTGATTGGTTTTTTTTCATATTGAGCTGTATGAGCTATTTGTATACTTTGGAGATTAATCCTTGTTGGTTGTTGCGTTTGCAAATATTTTCTCCCATTGTACAATGGGAGAAACTACAATGAGGTATCACCTCATACCAGTCAGACTGGCCTTCATCAAAAAGTCTACAAATGGGCTTCCCTGGTGGCACAGTGGTTGAGAGTCCACCTGCCAATGCAAGGGACACGGGTTTGTGCCCCGGTCAGGGAGGATCCCACATGTCGCAGAGTGGCTGGGCCCGTGAGCCATGGCTGCTAGGCCTGCGTGTCCGGAGCCTGTGCTCCGCAATGGGAGAGGCCACAGCAGTGAGAGAGAGGCCTGCGTACCACAAAAAAAAAAAAAAAAAAAAAAAGTCTACAAATAATAAATGCTGGAAAGGATGTGGAGAAAGGGCACCCTCTTACACTGTTGTTGGGAATGTAAATTGGTGCAGCCACTATGGAAAACAGTATGGAGGTTCCTTAAAAAACTAAAAATAGAACTACCTGCAATCCCACTCCTGGGTATATATCAGGAGAAAAACATAATCCAAAAGGATACATGCACCCCAATGTTCATTGCAACACTATTTACAATAACCAAGACATTGAAGCAACCTAAGTGTCCACTGACAGATGAATGGATAAAGAAGATGTGGTATATATACACAATGGAATATTACTCAGCCATAAAAAAGAATGAAATAAGTCCATTTGCAGCAAATGGATGGACCTAGAGATTATCATACTTAGTGAAATAAACCAGCAAAGACAAATATCGTATGATATCATTTATATGTGGTATCTAAAAATATGATATAAATGAACTTATTTACAAAACAGAAATAGACCCACAGACATAGAAAATAAACTTATGATTACCAAAGGGAAAGCAAGGGAAGGATAAATTAGAAGTTTGGGATTAAAACATACAGACTACTATATATAAAATAGATAACCAACAAGGAGATACTGTATAGC
Source organism: Mesoplodon bidens (assembly GCF_964165515.1). Taxonomy (NCBI): domain Eukaryota; kingdom Metazoa; phylum Chordata; class Mammalia; order Artiodactyla; family Ziphiidae; genus Mesoplodon; species Mesoplodon bidens. Next base: position 71,700,941 of record NC_138176.1, read on the forward strand.
ACAGAGAACTATAGTCAATATCCTGTAATAACCTATAATGGAAGAGAATGTAAAAAATGTATATATATATATAACTGAATCACTTTTCTGTACATCCTTAACTAATGCAACATTATAAGTCAATGATATTTCAATAAACATTTTTAAAAAAGAAGTAAAGGTCTAGATATAGAATGAAAACGAAGAAAGTACTTCAAATGTACAAACGAGCAAGATTCTGATTTCAGGTCTCTGGTTGGCTTATAATGAAGATTGTAAACTCTTCTATGCAAGTGGCCACATTTATGTTTTTCATTACCAAGTGTCATAAATCATGTTTCAAAAAAGTCCAAGATAGGATCCCTAAAAAAAAAAAGAAAAAGGAAAGAAAGATAGAAAGAAAGTGAGACATGATGCATATATACAAACAAAACACAAGGAAACAAAAGAGTAGGCCCTCCTTGTTGTTTAGCCTCTCTTAAGGATAGTACAGAGAACAAATGCTTTATGAAAATACAAATTTCTCTGTTTCAGCTCTGACATACTAAATCAAACTAATCAAACTCTTAGTGTTGTGGGACTAAGGAACCAGCCTTTAAAACTAACTCCTTATCTGTGCTCATCACAATTCTCTTTAGACCCCCTTCTCAATTTTAACTTTTCCCTGGGAAATCTCTTCCATACCTGTACAAGCTATATACTTGTTGGAGTTTTATCTCCAGCTTGGGTTCACTTGTGAGTACCAGATGTCATCTTCTGGTTTGTCCCCAGTGAAGTAATGACTTTCCCCTAAAATCTTGCTTTCATCTAGTTTCTTGCAGTGAATGTTTACATCACTTGTTTTAGTGCCAAAATCGGGAACTATTGATTATCTTTTCTTTTTCCGTCTTCCCTTTAATATTTAAGTAGTAAAATTTTTGTCTTATCCATTATTGGATATCTCTTGGGTTTTATGTTTAGAAAATATACTCATCCCTGAGATCAGGTAAACCATGCTTCTTATTAAATAATGAAGCTTGATTGCTAAATTGTGGACCAGGGTTAGAGACCCAGGATGCCTGAAAAGTGGCTCCACTGAGGAAAAAGCCCAAGACTATTTTATAGCAGCAGGCATAATTCAAATCATAATTAATATCAACAGAGGTTTAACTGAGACCTTGTTAAACATAAGAACTCTAAGACGTTGAAAAGGAACCTATTCTAAAGAACTGTGGAAATCTATAAATAAAAAATAAGAAAGTCAAAAGTATTAGAAGTTATGGTGCCTCATCTTCTTATAATGGTTAAAGTTTTCCATTTATGAAAACATAGGTTAATAGGTTTGGAATAAAACAATATTTATGTTTATCTTTTTCTTATAGTTAAATTAGAATTAAGTTGCTTTCAGACACATTTTTACAGAAATTAACTATAATATTCTAGAGTCCAAAACATGCCATTTTGAAAGCCCTCATTCACTCTGCTCTTCTGAAATACTGGTAGAAGGGACTCTTGGAAAAGTATGTCCCATTTTGACAATATCACAGATTCTTCCACTTTCTTAAATTAAATTTTCTTATTAATTTGGCTGTACTAATCACCAAGATGTCCACTCAGAAGAAAACATTTAAGGTAGTAATATGTTCAGTCACTACCTCAATACAAATGCAAAATTTTATTATTGGTACTTGCAGATGAAATTTCCTTCCCAAAACAAATACAGAATGGCAGTTATTTTTATCACCAGTTCAGAAGCAACATCTAACAGTTTATGCATTGTGTGTGTACAGTAGTTAAGAATTTATTCTATATCAGATCACTATCTTTTCATCCTTGTGTGCAGCTTTGATGAATACTCTAAAACAGTTTTAATTATGTAACATTTGGTACATACTAATGCAGGTTATAAAGCAAAAAAAGAAAATAGATCATCATTGATAGTGTGGCTTCAATGGGTATGTGATCCCACTTGATCCCACTCTTCTACTTTTCCAACATAGGTAGAACCCTTCTGAAATCTGTTTACCATTTCTTTGCTTTTAAAAAATAGTATGATGATATGTCACTCAGCAGATTTTAAAAATTTATTCATGTGGTTTCATAAAACTGTTTCATCTATTTTCACTGTAATCTAAAATTCCATTGTGTGATTCTTCCAAATTTTTTCCCATTCTGTTGATAATCATTTGGGTTGTCTTAAGTTTTTGCTATTAAGAGGAATAGTATTATGAATGTTCTTGTACAGGTCTTGTGGTACATATGCATAAAGGTTCTCTATGGTGTAGATCTCAAAGTGGAATTGTTGAGTTGTAGGGAATGAGAATTTTTATACTTAAAATACAATGTCAAATTATTTTCCAAAAGGATTGTACTAACTTACACCCCTTCTAGCAACATATGAAGATTCTCATTAACCCATATCCTCACCAAAAATTATATTGTCAATTATATTTGTCAGTCTGGTGGGTATGACATAGTGGATCATAATAGTACTAGTTACTAATTTTCTGACTACTATGGGGAGGTGAACATGTCTTCATATTTTTATTTACTATTTAGGTTTTATAAATATTGCCTATTTATATAGTTTTCCCATTTTTATATTGGGTTGTTTATCTTTTTCTTATTGATTTGTAAGAGTTCTTTATATAATCTGTATTATTAAAGTTCAAATAAATAAATGTGTTTTAAAAGTATTTCTCTTTTTGATTTTGGGGGAAGATTTTTATAAAGTTAAAATGATTTGTTCTTTAAAAAGTCATAGCATTTCCCTATAAAACAGTAGAGAATTATATAAGCAGTCAGTTCTCAGCCTAGTTTCTTCTCCTTAGTTTGAGACTTTTTATTTCAAATGCTATTTTGATTGTTTCATCATACTTTTTGTTCTGCAAAAATATACTATTCCTAAGGTTGGAATGAGTTAGTTAGTTTCTGATGTCTCAATATATGTTTTTCTGCCTTTATCTGTGAATGGATTTTTTTCCATAACTTTTGGCACACTCTTAACTATAATTGAATATTGTTTATTTTCTATTTCTTCTATGTCTCTTTCTTTAACTCTAATTAGATATATGCTAGATATCTCCATTCTGTCCTAAATATACCTTAATCTTTCTTTTATATGCTCACATTTTGTCTGTATTTCATTTTGGAATTTCTCTGTAAATTTTCTATTTCACAAATTCTCTATTCAATTGTATAAAATATTTACACTAAGACATTCAGTCATTTTACAATTCAGTGATTATATTCTTAATTCTAAATTTCTATTTTGTTTTATCCCAAATCTGCCTTTTGAATTGTTTTTTATAGGCATATTTTCATCTGTCATTTTGTGATTTCATCTTGGCACTTCACACATTTTGTTTATATTTTATATTATCTAATAATTCCAATGTCTGATATCCTCAGATTCTAATCTCTTGCTGTTTCTATATATGTTTTTGACATTTGATTATGAACTTATTTTATTGACCATAACTGATAAAAATCTTAATTGCTATATTACATTCATTCTTCAAAAAAATAATTTATGATTTTTATTCAGAGTCAAAGGATGCTATCAATCTGGTATCATTTTAGTTCCCTCCAAACTTCATACTTAATGGTAGAGTTTTAGTTCCCACACTGTTCCAAACAACCAATGTTTAGCAAATACAATTATTTGCCTCAAGTCTGCCTATCTTTCAAGTTTGTATATATTATCAAAGAACTCATTAATATTGATATGATTTTTAAGTTTAAAACTTACATTTCAACATCGCTATGCAATAAGCAGGTAGCAAAGAGTAGGTAAGCCATGTCGTAACTTGTTATTAATTACAGACATATAGGCTATGTTTATATGATACTTAAACAACAGGTGGAATCTGTGACATTATTAAAACTAGTTGCCAATCTGAAGAAAAAAGTAATTACTACAAATTATTTAGTTATAACAATTGCCATATTGAATGCCAGAGAAGAGAGTAGGATTTGCAGCTTTCTGTTCTCCAAATTAAAGCATCAAAGAAATCACTCTGTTGCTAAATACTGGCTGTTCTGCAAGTACAATAAAAAAAAAAAGCAAGGGTATCTTTATTTTCCAGCCATAATATTAGTCACTGCTTTGAATTTTAAGAATTTTAAATTATTCATTTTGCCTCAAATATACCAAGAGTTTCACTTTAACATTTTGTGATGGTCCTTCACTGTAGTATTCTTATATTTAAAACAAAATGCAAATATTGTACCCAGGCACTTTATTTCCAAATAACAATTCCTCTGCAGAAATATCCTTAATACTTGAGCTCTTGAAGACAACTATAGATTTGAAAACAAAACAAAACAAAACAAGACTTGGGAAGAAAAATACTTTGGTTTTCATGCTACTTCTTTTAAGCCCTTTTCTTTCTTGCATCTGTTTTTTCTTTCAGGCCTTTACAAGTCCTTTCTTCAGTTATCTTTTTAATTTTTCAATCCAAGACTGGTTTTACAAGTTCTTAGAAAAAACAGTTGAGTGTAGTGTTATCACAGGGGTAACATTATACAAAGAACCAAACAAAATCACAGACAATTTAATCAGGTTGTCCCAAGTCATATGACACAAATTTTTTTAAAAAGAAACCTTTACCAAAGAAGCATGTTTGGATTTTGTTTTCAAAACCTTCTGAACCATTGCTTGGAGTCAGCAGAACATGCTGTGGCTGTGGACTTCAACACAACTATATATATACATATATGTATATATATATATATATATATATATATATATGTATATACACATATAAAAGCTACATAGGTAGCTCACATCCCCTGGGCTAAACCCCTTAGCATAGGTTATCGTCATTAGGTACTGGTTCTCCTCAATGTCCAAGGTTAATTTTATTGATGATTTCTCTTGGTAATAAGATTCAAAATAGTGCTTTTTCACTTATGTTAGGATTATAACTCAGGCCCGTGTCCTGTATTGTACCATGTATGTAAGAAGAGGAACCCTGCATGGTGGCTATGTCTCTAATTGTACTTCATAGTTAATGTGTACAACAGTGAAATAGTAAAACTGGCAGCAGTGACAGGCTGCATAGAAATGATGTGTTCAACCGCTTTTACAGAGAGGTATCCATGAGGTTGTAAGAATAAGAGACAGCAGTCCCTTGTAAAATTGCTACATATATATGCATATATATATATATATATGTGTGTGTGTGTGTGTGTGTGTGTGTGTGTGTGTATCGAGTAGTAGGCTGTATTTCAGCGAGGATTCTCTACCTTGACCCTGTGAAGTATTGACTGCATTAGTGTGGTGACCAGCATCCCACTGTCCAGAGGACAGTTGGAATTGCCTTGCTTCTCAGGAGGCCTTAGTCTCCACTGGAGGAAATGTACGTTCACCTTCCTAGGCTTCTGCTGTGAGATTGTGCAAATGTTTTCCCTTGACAACTCAAAAACTCCTCTAATCCATCGGGATCTCACTGCACATGGGACATTTAAATCTCAGAACAAGAAGTGTTTGTGAAGGGGTGCATAAATGTTGAAAATAGGAGATACGGCCTTGGCTTTGAGTGGATACAGAAAAGGAAAGCTAAGCCATTTATTTAGTGTTAAATTAATAAAATTCCTGTCAGAAGAATAAAGTGAGTAGTACAAATCCTTCCTTTCATGGTGGGGACCAGAACGGAGCACTCTGCCTTTGTCACTGGAAAATGTTAAAATGACAACATTTAGAAAGGTTTCAGAAAACATATTGCTTAAGTTCTTGCAAGAAGAAGTGTCCAAACAAGTGGGGAAAAATTGGAAGGGGGTAAGGGGGTGAAAGAGAAAGAGAGAGAGAAAGGTGTGGTGGGGAGAAAGAGAGAATATCATAGATCACATGGAATGTTTAAAAAATTAAAACAAACCAGTATTTCCAAAATAATAGAAAAAAGGCAGGAGACCTTTGAAAATTTCCATTTATTAAATGATCAAATAAACTCCATTTGAGAAAAAGAACAAGAAGAAAAAAGATATAAATTTGGACTTGTGAGTGCAAAAGAAACTAGAGTATTAATATGTAAATCCTCTTAAGTAATATACAATTTATTTAAACTCTGCAAGGTAAACATGTATCAGCTTGGCATGGGAGATGTTTCTGAGGTATTTATATTGATATATGTGATTATATTGAGGTTCTTGTTTTAAAATTAGGCAATTTTCTCATATTGTTTGGTTTTATTTTTATTTTTAAATGTGATGCTTGACTGGGCACCATCCACTCATCAAAAGTACCAAGGTTTCCTATTAATTCTAGGAAGTTTTCTTCCATGGTTAGCAAGTAATCTACTGGTTATTTCCTAAAGAGCTCCATAGGAGTAGAGGAATTATTTATTATTTGCTTGCCATGTCTCAGATACCATTTTAAGTGTATGAGAAATATTAACATGTTTTATCTTCATAGTAATCCTATGTCATAGCTAGTGTAATTATACGAGGCACAGATTGACTAATTCACTTGTACAAATTCATCTGGGTGCAGCTAGTGGTAAACCTACCTTCCAAGCCCATGCTCTGACTCAATGGTCTTCTGAGCTGTAAACAACTACATTGGACTGGACAGAGGAGAACAATGAAAGAGAACCTATATTTTCTTTTCCATCCTTATTTCAATTTTATCTGAACTTCAAAGCTATTACAAACAAGTAAAACAAAATAACAAAAAACATTTGGAGGTCATAGCTAATAATGCCTGACAAATAATCAAACAGGTGATCTTATAATGATTATCCAGGTTTGAATGACCTAAATTTTACACAAATACTCCGAAACAAGCATGATCTAGGTTTGTGCTGAATTCTTTAAAACTGGCACTGCTATGTTCACTGGTTGTAAATGTCCATAGGGCCCCCAACATTACTCCACGAAAAGTGATTTGAAGGGATTATATTCATTTTCTGTTACTGATTCCATTGCATTTTAATGTGCCAAAGAGAAAGATTTAAGACCAGTTAATTTTTGACTTAACCCTAGAATTAGCTTACTCCTCCCACCTCTTCAATCTCTAAAAAGAAAAAAAAAAAAAAAAGAAAACCAGAATAATTTAAAAAGTGTATATACAGTTGACCCTTGAACAATTCAGGGGTTAGGGATACCACCCCTCCATGAGGTCGAGAATCCATGTATATAACTTACAGTTGGCCCTCTGTATAAGCAGTTCCTCCATAACCGAAGTTCTTCCAGATCTGTGGGTCTGCCTTCACAGATCGTGTAGTAACTGTAGTATTTACAATTGAAAAAAAAAATCTGCATATAAGTGGACCTGTGCAGTTCAAACCTATGTTGTTCAAGGGTCAACAGAATATTATATATATATCCCATAAAATATCTTACGTTACTCTAATCCTAAAGATACCTGGAAACTAGAAAAACAAAAGAAATTAAATATAGAGAAAAGAGAACATTCTACAAAAATTTTCAAACCACTCAGATTGGGATGACACTAAAGGCCCTTTGAGGAAAAAGGCCAGGAATGCTTTCACTGTCATTTCAAGACCTACAATTATATAAGTTATTCCTTTTATTTATTTTTTAACATATTTATTGGAATATAATTGTTTTACAGTGCTGTGTTAGTTTCTGCTGTATAACAAAGTGAATCAGCTATATGTATACATATATCCCCATATCCCCACCCTCTTGTGCCTCACTCTCACCCTCCCTATCCCACCCTTCTAGGTGGTCACAAAGCACCGAGTTGATCTCCCTGTGCTATGCGGTTGTTTCCCACGAGCTATCTATTTTACTTTTGGTAGTGTATATATGTGAATGCTACTCTCTCACTTCCTCCCAGCTTACCCTTCCCCCTCCCCATGTCCTCAAGTCCATTCTCTATGTCTGCATCTTTATTCCTGTCCTGCCCTTAGTTTCATGAGAACCATTTCCTTTTTAGTTTCCATGTATATGTGTTAGCATACAGTAGTTGTTTTTCTCTTTCTGACTTACTTGACCCTGTAAGACAGACTGGATCTATCCACCTCACTACAAACAACTAAATTTCATTTCTTTTTATGGCTGAGTAATATTCCATTGTATATATGCACCATATCTTCTTTATCTATTCATCTGTCGATAAACAGTTAGGTTGCTTCCCTGTCCTGGCTAATGTAAATAGGGCTGCAATGAACATTGTGGTACATGTCTCCTTTTGAATTATGGTTTTCTCAGGGTACATGCCCAGTAGTGGGATTGTGGTGTCATATGCTAGTTCTATTATTAGTTTTTAAGGAACCTCCATACTGTTCTGTAGTGGTTGTATAAATTTATATTCCCACTAACAGTACAAGAGGGTTCCCTTTTCTCCACACCCTCTCCAGCATTTATTGTTTGTAGATTGTTTGATGATGGCCATTCTGACTGGTGTGAGGTGATAACTCATTGTGCCTTTGATTTGCACTTCACTAATGATTAGTGATGTCGAGCATCCTTTCATGTGTTTGTTGGCAGTCTGTATGTCTTCTTTGGAGAAATGGCTGTTTAGGTCTTCTGCCCATTTTTTGATTGGGTTGTTTGTTTTTTTGATATTGAGCTGCATGGGTTGTTTGTATATTTTGGAGATTAATCCTTTGTCAGTGGCTTGGTTTGCAAATATTTTGTGCCATTCTGAGGGTTGTATTTTCGTCTTATTGATGGTTTCCTTTGCTGTGCAAAAGTTTTTAAATTGAATTAGGTCCCATTTGTTTATTTTTGTTTTTATTTCCATTTCTCTAGGAGATGGCTCAAAAAGGATCTTGCTGTGATTCATGTCATACAGTGTTCTGCCTGTTTTCCTCTAAGAGTTTTATAGTGTCTGGCCTTACTTTTAGGTCTTTAATCCATTTTGAGTTTATTTTTGTGTAAGGAAGTGTTCTAATTTCATTGTTTTACATGTAGCTGTCCAGTTTTCCCAGCACCACTTGTTGAAGAGGCTGTCTTTTCTCCATTGTATAGTCTTGTCTCCTTTATCAAAGATAAGGTAACCATATATGTGTGGGTTTATCTCTGGGCTTTATATCCTGTTCCATTGATCTATTTTTCTGTTTTTGTGCTAGTACCATACTGTCTTGATTACTGTAGCTTTGTCATCTAGTCTGAAGCCAGGGAGCCTGATTCCTCCAGCTCCATTTTTCTTTCTCAAGACTGCTTTGGCTATCTGGGGTCTTTTGTGTTTCCATATAAATTGTGCGTTTTTTGTTCTAGTTTTGTGGAAAATGCCATTGATAGTTCAATAGGGATTGCATTGAATCTGTAAATTGTTTTGGGTAATATAGTCATTTTCACAATGTTAATTCTTCCAATCCAAGAACATGATATATCTCTCCATCTGTTTGTATCATCTTTAATTTCTTTCATCAGTGTCTTATGGTTTTCTGCATGCAGGTCTTTTGTCTCCTCAGGTAGGTTTATCCCTAGGTATTTTATTCTTCTTATTGCAATGGTGAATGGGATTGTTTCCTTAATTTCTCTTTCTGGTCTTTCATTGTTAGTGTATAGGAATGCAAGTGATTTTTGTGCATTAATTTTGTATCCTGCTACTCTACCAAATTCATTGATTAGCTCTGGTAGTTTTCTGGTAGCATCTTTAGGAATCTCTATGTATAGCATCATGTCATCTGCAAATAGTGACAGTTTTACTTCTTCTTTTCTGATTTGGATTCATTTCATTTCTTTTTCTTCTCTGATTGCTGTGGCTAAAACTTCCAAAACTATGTTGAATAACAGTGGTGACAGTGGGAAATCTTGTCTTGATCCTGATCTTAGAGGAAATGCTTTCAGTATTTCACCATTGAGAATGATGTTGTCTGTGGGTTTGTCACATATGGCCTTTATTATGTTGAGGTAGGTTCCCTCTATGCCTACGCTCTGGATAGTTTTTGTCATAAATGGGTGTTGAATTTTGTTGAAAGCTTTTTCTGCATAAATTGAGATAACCATATGGTTTTTATTTTTCAATTTGTTAATATGGTGTATCATATTGCTTTGTGTATATTGAAAAATCCTTGCATTCGTGGTATAAACCTCACTTGATCATGGTGTTTGATCCTTTTAATGTGCTGTTGGATTCTGTTTGCTAGTATTTTGTTGAGGATTTTCACATCTATGTTCATCAGTGATATTGGCCTGTAGTTTCCTTTTTTTGTGACATCTTTGTCTAGTTTGGTATCAGGGTAATGGTGGTCTTGTAGAATGAGTTTGGGAGTGTTCCTCCTGCTGCTATATTTTGGAAGAGTTTGAGAAGGATAGGGGTTAGCTCTTCTCTAAATGTTTGATAGAATTCACCTGTGAAGCCATCTGGTTCTGGGCTTTTGTTTGCTGGAAGACTTTTAATCACAATTTCAATTTCAGTGCTTGTGATTAGTCTGTTTATATTTTCTTTTTCTTCCTGGTAAGGTTGTGCTTTTCTAAGAATTTGTCCATTTCTTCCAGGTTCTCCATCTTATCGGCATATAGTTGCTTGTAGTAATCTCTCATGATCCTTTGTATTTCTGCAGTGTCAGTTCTTACTTCTCCTTTTTCATTTCTAATTCTATTGATTTGAGTCTTCTCCCTTTTTTTCTTGATGAGCCTGGCTAATGGTTTACCAATTTTGTTTATCTTCTCAAAGAATGACCTTTTAGTTTTATTGATCTTTGCTATTGTTTCCTTCGTTTTTCATTTATTTCTGATCTGATCTTTATGATTTATTTCCTTCTGTGAACTTTGGGGGGTTTTTTTGTTTGTTTTTCTTTACCCGATTGCTTTAGGTGTAAAGTTAAGTTGTTTATTGGAGAGTTTTCTTGTTTCTTGAGGTGGGATTTTATTGTTATAAACTTCCCTCTTAGAACTGCTTTTGCTGCATCTCATTGGTTTTGGGTTGTCGTGTTTTCATTGTCATTTGTTTCTAGATATTTTTTGATTTCCTCTTTGATTTCTTCAGTGATCTCTTGGTTATTTGGTAGTGTATTGTTTAGCCTCCATGTGTCTGTATTTTTACAGCTTTTTTTTTCCCTGTAATTGACATCTAGTCTCTAGTCACATCTACAATGTGTAATTGACCACATCTAGCGTTGTGGTCAGAAAAGTTACTTGATATGATTTAAATATTCTTTAATTTAGTGAGGCTAGATTTCTGAACCAAGATTGATCTATCTTGGAGAATGTTGCATGAACACTTGAGACAAAAGTGTATTCTATTGTTTTTGGATGTAATGTCCTATATATATCAATTAAGTCCATCTGGTCTAATGTGTCATTTAATGCTTGTGTTTCCTATTTATTTTCATTTAGATGTCCATTGGTGAAAGTGTGCTGTTAGTCCCCTACTATTAGTGTTTTACTGTCAATTTCCCCTTTTATGACTGTTAGCATTTGCCTTATGTATTGAATTGCTCCTATGTTGGGTGCATAAGTATTTACAATTGTCATATCTTCTTCTTGGATGATCCCTTAATCATTATGCAGTGTCCTTCTTGTCTCTTGTAATAGTCTTTATTTTAAAGTCTACTTTGTCTGCTATGAGTATTGCTACTCCAGCTTTTTTTTTGATTTCCATTTGCATGGAATATTTTTTTCCATGTCTTCACTTTCAGTCTATATGTGTCCCTAGGTGTGAAATGGGTCTCTTGTAGACAACATGTATATTGGTCTTGTTTTTGTATCCATTCAGCCAGTCTGTGTCTTTTGGTTGGAACATTTAATCCATTTACATTTAAGGTAGTTATCAATATGTATGTTCCTATTACCATTTTCTTAATTGTTTGGGGTTTGTTCCTGTAGGTCATTTCCTTCTCTTGTGTTTCCTGCCTAGAGAAGTTCCTTTAGCATTTGTTGTAATGCTGGTTTGGTGGTGCTGAATTCTCTTTTGTTTGTCTGTAAAGATTTTAATTTCTCTGTCACATCTGGATGAGATCCTTACTGAGTAGAGTAATTTTGGTTGTAGGTTTTTCCCTTTCATCACTTTAAATATGTCCTGTCCTTCAATATGCAAGCCCTTCAGGCTTGCAGAGTTTCTGCTGAAAGATTGACATTATGTGCATTCCCTTGTATGTTATTTGTTGCTTTACCCTTGCTGCTTTTAATATTTTTTCTTTGTATTTAATTTTTATAGTTTCAGTAATATGTGTCTTGGCGTGTTTCTCCTTGGATTTATCATGTATGGGACTCTCTGCGCTTCCTGGACTTGATTGACTATTTCATTTCCCATGTTAGGGAAGTTTTCAACTATAATCTCTTCAAATATTTTCCCAGTCCCTTTCTTTTTCTCTTTTTCTTCTGGGACCCCTATACTTTGAATGTTGGTACATTTAATATTGTCCCAGTGGACTCTAAAACTGTCCTCAATTCTTTTCATTCTTTTTTCTTTATTCTGCTCTGTGGTAGTTATTTCCACTATTTTATCTTCTAGTTCACTTATCCGTTCTTCTGCCTCAGTTATTCTGCTAATGCTTCCTTCCAGAGAATTTTTAATTTCATTTATTGTGGTGTTCATCATTGTTTGTTTGCTGTTTTGTTCTTCTAGGTCCTTGTTAAACATTTCTTGTATTTTCTCCATTCTATTTCCAAGATTTTGAATTATCTTTACTATCATTACTCTGTATTCTTTTTCAGGTAGACTCCCTATTTCCTCTTCATTTGTTAGGTCTGGTGGGTTTTTTACCTTGCTCCTTCATCTGCTGTATATTTCTCTGTCTTCTCATTTTGTTTAACTTACTGTGTTTGGGGGTCTCCTTTTCGCTGGCTGCACCTTTATATTTACCATCATCTTTGGTGTCTGCCCCCTATGGGTGAGGTTTTTTCGGTGGCTTGTGTATGCTTTCTGGTGGAGGGGACAAGTGCCTGTGTTCTGAAGGGCAGGGCCGCATCTGGTGGTGTGTATTGGGATGTCTCTGAACTTAGTATGATTTTACACAGCCTCTCTGCTAACAAATGGGTTTGTGGTCCTGTCTTGCTAGTTGTTTGTAATGGGGCATGCATCAGTGGAGCTTGCTTGACATTGGGTGGAGTTGGGTCTTACCATTGATACGGAGATCTCTGGGAGAGCTCTCACCAATTGATATTATGTGGGGCCAGGAGGTCTCTGGTGGGCAAATGTCCTGGACCAGCTCTCCCACCTGGAGGCTCAGACCTGACACCCAGCCAGAGCACCAAGACTGTGCCAGCCCCACAGTTTGGAAAAAAAAAAAAAGGAAAACAAACAAAAAACCTGAACAGATAGAACCCCAAACCTAATGGGAAAAGCAAAACTAAACAGAAGCTCACACAAAGAAACACACACATACACACTCAAGAAAGAGAAAAAAGGATTAAAAAAATTTTTTAATAAAAAAATTAAAATAAAACAAAAATGAAGAGAGCAACCAATCCAATAAACAAATTCACCAATGTTAACAAGCTCTAAAAACTAAACTAGTAAAAACATAAAAACCAGAAATAAATCCAATGCAGAAAGCAAACCCAAATCTACATTTGCTCCCAAAGTCCACCATCTCAATTTCAGGAACATTTGTTGTCTATTCAGGTATTCCACAGACGCAGTGTTCATCAAGTTGAGTGTGGAATTTAATCCACTGCTCCTGAAGCCACACAGAGAAATTTCCCTTTCTCTTCTTTGTTTTCACAGCTCCTGGGGTTCAGCTTTTGTTTTGGACCGCCTGTGCATGTAGGCTGCCCTCAGGCAACTGTTCCTTTCCAGACAGGATGGGGTTAAAGCAGCGACTGATTAGGGGTCACTTGCTCACTCAGGCCAGGGAGAGGGAGGGATACGGTAGTCATAATTGCAATGCGGGGTGAGCCTGCGACAGCAGAGGCTGGCATGACGTTGCAACAGCCTGAGGAGCGCTGTATGTTCTCCCAGTGGCAGGCTGCACAGGCTCCCAGGGGAGTGTGGTTAGTGATCTGTGCTTGCACACAGGATTCTTGGGGGCAGTGGCAGCAGCATTAGCGTTTCATGCCCATCTCTGGGGTCCAAGCTGATAGCTGTGGCTTGTGCCTGTCTCTGGAGCTTGCTTAGGTGGTGCTCTGCCTTTCATGGATGCATGGAGCAGGAATCCCCTTTCCTTCTGCACCTGGAAACATTGGTCTCTTGCCTCTTAGGCAGGTCCAGACACTTTCCCTAACTCCCTCCTGGCTAGCTGTGGGACACTAGCCCCCTTCAGGCTGTCTTCATGCAGCCAGCATCAGTCCTGTCCCTGGGGTCTTGACCTCTGAAACCTGAGCCTTTAGCTCCCAGCCCCCACCCTCCCTGAAAGGTGAGCAGACAAGCGTCTCAGGTTGTTGAATGCTGGTTGGCATCTATCATCTGTGTGAGAATCTCTCCACTTTGCCCTCTGCACCCCTGTTGCTATGCTCTCTTCCGTGGCTCTGAAGCTTCCCCCCACCCACACACCGTTTCCACCAGTGAAGGGCCTTCCTAGTGTGTGGAAACTTTTCCTCCTTCACAGCTCCCTCCCAGTGGTGCAGGTCCCATCCCGATTCTTTTGTCTCTGTTTTTTTTTCTTTTTTCTTTTGCCTTACTCATGTACGTGGGGATTTTCTTGCCTTTTTGGATGTCTGAAGTCTTCTGCAGGAGTTCAGTAGGTGTTCTGTAGGAGTTGTTCCACATGTAAATGTATTTTTTTTGTTTTTTTTTTGTTTTTTTTTGTTTTTTGTTTTTTTTTCCAGTACGCAGGCCTCTCACTGTTGTGGCCTCTCCCGTTGCAGAGCACAGGCTCCGGACACGCAGGCTCAGCGGCCATGGCTCACGGGCCCAGCCGCTCCGCGGCATGTGGGATATTCCCGGACCGGGGCACGAACCCGTGTCCCCTGCATCGGCAGGCGGACTCTCAACCACTGCGCCACCAGGGAAGCCCGTAAATGTATTTTTGATGTATTTGTGGGGAGGAAGGTGATCTCCACATCTTACTCCTCTGCCATCTTGAAAGTCTCCAAGCTATTCCTTTTAGATCTTGATGTCCAATCCTTTAATCATCTTCAAGACCCTCTTATTTATCTTCCCAAATACTCTGCTTAATTTTTGCAGGTTGAAGCCTTGCTGCTTTCTTGGTGGAAGCCTCTTTTGATTTCCTATTCAAACTGTGTTAAAAAATCTACTCTTTCAGCAAAAGCTTTCTGTGAATAACTTCTTACGTTCTTGTATTCTGAATTTTTGCTACAACCCACATTTTATATCTATTTTACTAATAAATATTCAATGTTTCCTTGTAGTTTGTTTAGTCTTAGGTTTTTCATATATCAATTAGTTATATTCTATATCATATGCCTGAAAATGTCACTGTTTATTTGCAGCAGTTTTCATTAGAAACTACAAAAAATTAATAATGAAAATTCAAAAAAGTCAATAAATATAGGTACATTTTTTCATGTTTTTTTAAATTACTGCTGTTTTATTAAGTTTGTATGTAAAGTTTAGCCTAATACAAAACACAATAATCTGTTTTCTTTTACTAATTCAACAAATTTCTATTGAGAGACTGCTCTATGGCATGCAGTGATTTAGGCTCTGAGAAGAGAGTGGGAAACAAAATAAGTTTTAGTTTGGGAAAAGAGGTAGCCAATTAGGAAAAACAAATGGAGCCTGATCTTTACTTCAGTTTTCACCACCCCCCCACCCTCCCTAAATTAGATCTGGTCAACATTTTAAATGGAAAAAATAAAAGCATAAAGGTGCTAAAAAATGGATATTTGAATTAAAATATAATCTTATGTTAGACAAAATTATAATAGCTATAATATATAGAGATATCTTAAAATTACATAAGAAAAAATCAATTCAGAATAAGCATAGCATATAAGCAGGAGATTCAAAGAAATACACAAAGCAAAGATACATTTTAAAATATGTTTTGAAAACAGGCAAAGGGAATTTAGCCCTCAACAAAATACTAGCAAACCAAATTCCCAACGTATTAAAAGGATTGTATACTATGCCCAGTTGAGATTTACCTCAGGAATTCCAGGTTGATTTACCATTTGCAAATCAATTAATAGAATATACCATATCAATAGAATAAAAGATAATATAATGTAACCTTCTCAATAGATGCAAAATAGCATATAAAAATACAGCACCCTATTATGTTAAAAACATTCAGCATACTAGGACTAGAAGGGAACCATCTCTATCTAATAACTGGCATCTACAAAAACAAACAAACAAACAAAAAACAAAAACAATAGCAGCTATCATACTTAATAATGAAAGACTGAATGTCATTCCCTTAAAAGTCAGAAGTAAGGCAAGGATGTCCACTCTAGCCATTTCTATTCAACACTGGAGGTTCTAGGAAGGACAATGAAAGAAAGAAAGAAAGAAAGAAAGAAAGAAAGAAAGAAAGAAAGAAAGAAAGAAAGAAAGAAAAAGGGGAAGGGAGAAGGGAAGAAAAGAGAAAAGAAAAGGAAAGGAAAGGAAAGAAGAAAGGAAGGAAGGAGGGAGGGTAGGAAAGAAGGAAGGTGGAGAGAGAGAGAAGGCATTCAGATTGGAAAGAAAGCAGTAAAACTATTTATATTTTAGATAACATGATTTTATATATAGAAAACCATAAGGGATCCACACACACAAAAAAATTAGAATGAATAAGCATGTTCAGCAATATTTCATGGTGTAAGATCACTATACAAAACCCAAATGTATTTCCATACACCAGCAATTAATAGCCTCAAAATAAAATTCAGAAAATAATTCCATTTACAATAGCATAAAAAGAGTAAAATTTAAGAATAAGTTTAACAAAGGGAGTGTAAAACGGAAACTACAAAATATTGTTGAAAATAATTAAAGAAGATGTAAATAAATGGAAAGATATCCTATGTTCATGGGTTGGGAGACTTACTATTTTTTTAGATGGTAATATTCCCCAAATTTATCTGCAGATTAAATGTAATCACTTTCAAATTCCCAGCTGGGTTTTTGCAGAAATTGACAAGCTGATTGTAAAATTCATACTGCTGTGCAAGTGGCAGCAAAGAGCTAACACAACCTTGAAAAATTTGAAAGACACACTTCTCAAATTTCAAAACTTAACACAAAGCTAAAGTAAGCAAGACAGTATAGTACTACCATGAGGATAGACTAATGGATCAAAGGAATAGAATTGAGAGTTTCAAAATAAACCCTTAATTTATGGTCAAATTATTTTTAACGAGTGCCAAAACAGCTCAATGTGAAAAGAATAGTCTTTACAACAAACGGTACTGGGACAACTGGATAGCCACATGTGAATTTGGACCCCTTCTTTACACTCTACACAAAAAATAACTCAAAATGGATCATGGGTCTACATATAACTTCCTTGAATAGGATGACTTTTTCTATTTTTACCACTGCAGTAAATTCAAGTTGGCTGGTACCACATGAAATTATGAAACAAACTAACAAACAAACAAGTCTAATGGAAAGATGATTTACTCTCAGGTGAAAATTAAGTTTCACAATAACAGTATGTAAAATATGCTATATCTAGATAGGTGAGTGTATATATGGATGGAGTATTTCTGAAATAATATTATGACCATTTACAACTTATATGTATGGCTACAAGTAAATTAATTAGAAGTTGTTTTGAATTACAGCGATAAAAATCTAAGCCAAACTGTTAAGTGAAGCGAGGAGTGTGACTTTTTTCAATGTATAAACCTATCAGAAGAAAAGGCAAATGTGCTGGCCTGGGGATATTGGAAATCATAGACTCAAATGAACCCAAAATCTTTTCTGTCCGCCTTTTAAAAAAAATCTGAAACTTTCTCATATATTAACATAATTATATCAAATTAACTTTAATCACAAGGCATGGTAAATCTAAACCTGGGTTTACTGTCTTATGAACTCATGACCACTAGTAAAAGTCATACAGATGTAAAGTTTATGACTGTGTGCTCAGCCTCTGAGATAGTCATTTGACCAAGGAGGCTAAAGTACTATTTTTGATTTTGTTTCAGTGATATGTCCACAAATATGGCTGTGGAGGAGAGGTCTGCTACTAGAAGATGCAGAGGAGGAACGTTGAGTGGAAAATAATGCATACAATCTAAAGATAGCTGACAGTGAGAAAATATAAGCCTTTTTGTATTATTTTAGTGTTCTCCATATGTCCCTGTATCACCTTAATCAAAAAAATAAAGAACAACCTATAATGTAAAAGAATCTAAAATACCGTGCATGTGTGTGTGTGTGTGTGTGTGTGTATTTATATATATATATATATATATATATATATGTGTGTGTGTGTGTGAATCACTTTGCTGTATACCTACAACTGACACAAGGTTGTAGATCAACTATATTTCAATGAAAATTTTAAAAAGAACATTATATAAGTAAGAATATATAAATATTCACCATGCTATATTAGCAAGATATAGATCCAACCCCTTGCTACTCTTGCTTATATTAAATTCAATATGAAATGGCAAAAAAAGTGAAAAATTTCCTTGGGCATTTCTGCCAGGAATATATTTATTGGTGTCATACAGTGGGATGACACTGCATTTTGCCTCTAAATGTCCAGACTGTGAAGGCCCTGATCCTGGCAGTAAGGGAGTTTTTGTTTTTGTTTTGTTTTTTTAGTCCATAATTCCACTCTCTAGGAACTCTTTTGTCCATAGTTTTTCTGATCTCCTAGATTCTTTTCCTGGAAGTTTCTTCCCTTTCCATTATCTTTCTTGACTCCATCTAAAAGTGGGAGTTGATGAATATGCTCTGCTTGGGGGATAGACAACTTTCCAATTTCAGCTTGAGAAAGATTAAAGACCTAAGGGTTTCTTTAAGTCTTAAATACTCAAATTCATTTTATCAATACCTCTTTCTTCAAATATTTCGTTTTGTAACTATTTTTCTTCCAGTCAGTTCAGTGTGTCAGTATCCATACCCCAGAATCATTTGGAGACATCTGTTTCACATCCACTTTCTTTGCTTTCTTTTACTTTCTCATCATCATTTCCCCACTTCCTTAATGATGGCTACCTTGAGGTTTCAGGCTTGAAAGATAACACCACACCCTTGACTGGAGTTTTTATTATTATTATTATGCTTCACTGTATTGCACTTTGCAGATACTGTGATTTTTTTTAAATTGGGGTATAGTTGTTTTACAATGTTGTGTTAGTTTCTACTGTACAGAGAAGTGAAATAGAGTTCCCTGTGCTATACTGCATCAACTGAGAAAGCCTATTGGGTCTTTATTGATCAAAGACATTTTTATCCCATAAAAAAAATATTTTCCAGTTGGTCAAGCCTCTGAGTTTGAATGACCTTCTCTGTTTCTAGTTCTGCTTATGACTTGGTTAATTCTTTCTTAATGATGTTTCTTTATTTTTAATAGTTTGCCAAACACAGTGAACAGTAGTCAACACACGAAGAAGTCTGCCTCCCATGTTGCATCAGACAGTTGTTTTACTGTTGTGCTTGGGCATAAAATGGATTGCCATCTTTTGAGCTTCTAATTGATTTCTCCACTGCTTTTGCCAATTGCTACAACAACGCCACATATTTTTAAAAAGTAGGGCAGCATTTAACTTCAAGTTAGCAAAGACAGGATAGGCTTACTACAAGAACAAATAAACCTTAAAAATCGGTAGCTTATAACAAAAAAAAAGACTTTTTCTTTCTTACCTCATGATCTAGTGTGAGTCCATCTTATGGTGATGCAATCTGTACCATGATGGCTCCGAGTTCACAGAGCAGAGTGAAATGAAGGAAGTGCATGAGTTTTTCACTTCCTCTGTGTGGAAATGACATTCTTCACTTCTGTTCACATTTCCTTTGCCAGAACTAGTGGAATGGCCCTTATAAAGAAATATAAGAATATTTGAGGATTACAAACATTTTTTTCATGTCTCTAATAATAATAAATTTTCTAGAAAAATTCTCTCCTTTTTCCCAAGAATTTCTATATTCTTTTGTTTTAATTTTACCGAATCATTTCTATTCTCAATGTTCCTATAAAACAGTATTCCCTGTGTAATCATAACCCCATACTCAGTGGTTTCTTTTTACATTTGTGATGGGAGCATAGAAATCAAGTAAGAAATTGCTACTGACTTCCCCTTCTGCACCACCTACATTTTCTCTAGAGAGAAGAGTTATACCTAAGCCAGTTCTCTCTGGAATCCTGATTCTTTCTATTTCATTCCTATCCATTTGTGTGTTACTCTCAGTAAATCTTCAGGGAGTCATCTGTAATGTAAGGAAAGACCATGAGACTTGACCTGAGAATTATCCTAAAGATCTAATGTAGCTCACCAGATCTGTTAACACTGGACAAATCATTCAATTTCTGTAAGTCTTAAAGTTCTTTTCCTTAGAATGAGGATAATTATTTCAGTAAATGGGATATTGTGGGTTTAAGAAAGATAATGTAGATAAAAGTGCTACATATTCTGTAAAACACTGTATAAAAGCAGACAATTAAAAAAAATAAACAATAGTATTACATACGTGTAGTTTAGTTGGCCAATTAAAGACAATATTAAAATCATTGCCTGCATATGCAAAATTTGCCATAGTGATTTTTATAACAGTTTTATTGAGATAAAATTTGCATATTATAAAACTAACCCTTTTTTAAGAGTACAATTCAGTTGTTTTGTTTTTAATGTATTCATAGAGTTGTGCAACCATCACCACTATCTAGTTTTAGAACATTTTCATCTTCCCCAAAAGAAATCCCATTCTCATTTGTAGTCATTTCTCATTCCCCACTGGCAACTACTAATCTACTTTCTGTCTGTATGGATTTCCCTATTTCGGACATTTCATATAAATGGAATCATACAATATGTGCTCTTTGTGACTAGCTTCTTTCACTTAGCATTATTGTTAAGAATCTGTCAGATTGACAATTGCTAAGTAGAGCACAGGGTGCCTGATGGTGGAGACAACAGTGGTTACAATGGTGTTGTGGTCAACAGCGACCACAGGAGAAACTGACTGAAATAGAAAATCTGTTACTCACAGGTCCTGCAGGAAGTACCTAACACACCTCACAGGTCCACTTAGGGAGATCGAGGCAGGGTGCAGACAGAGAGAATGATAGGACCTGGGGTACATGCTTTTATTAGACTCCCTGTATGGAGTGTATAGGGCTTCTTGGGCTAAGGTCAAATTGGTCAATTCAAACCAGAAGAGCTCCCAGAGGTCTTATCTAAGAGGTGAATCAGGTGAAGGCCCTGGAAGCAGGGGAGACTTGATCACCAGAAACACTGGGGGAGTCATATCAGGAATTTACATTTGCCTGTGACTCTGTGGGCTGCTATCTAGGGCATGTACTTGGTATGTACTTGGGAATGAGGGGCTAGTGTCAGTTTAAGGTCCTCACAGGCTACAAAAATATGGGTGCCAAGTCACCAATACCATGGAGTAGTTTAGCTAAACTCTTAACAAATATGTTTTCAAGGTTCATCTATGTTGAAGCATGTTTGAATAACTACTGGAGCAAAGTGCCAGAAGTTAGAGTGGATCAATCTGTAAATTAGAGACATAAAATTTCTCTTTCGGCTACATAGCTAGTTCTGTGTCTTTTAAATCATCTCACTTCTCAGATTTCTTCTATTATACCTTAAGTTCTTAAACTGTTATTTGTGTGGAATTGGGAATGGGCCAAATGCTAATTGCTGTGTAATTCCCAGCAGGATTGAAAGCAGCTAACACATTCTGACATCTCTCAGGCTGGACTTAAAAAGAAAAAAAAGTTCAATTTATATTACTCATTCCAAGATGTGTTATTTTTGACCAAGTATATTTGAAGTTATTTGTTATAACTTTAGAAGTCGTGAGGAGGGAACAAATATTTTTCATTTTTTAAATCAAGGAAATAAAATAATAAATAGTTATACAAATGGAGGTTGAGAATTTACAAAGAACCTGCATATTTAATTTTTAATTTTCTAAGACTTCAAAATAAGACAAAAATTGTCTTATCTTTTCTGACATCTTGCTAACATTGTCTATTAAACTACTCCTAAAGCGGATGGATTTTCCTTTGCTGATTCAATCTGATTTACCACTAAAAGCTCAGAGACAGAATCTGTGGGGTTCAGGCTAAAAAAAAAAATTGTTGCCTATTTGCTATGGAATTTTGATTCTTTGTAATAATGAATTGATTCTTCTTTCAAAAAATATCTGGAAATTCCTTATTTCTCTCCTTTTTTGCTGTGACTTTAATTATTTAACTTTTGCCATCCTCTTATGTGACTCCCTGCTTTTGTTAATTTAGTATACAATATACAATAAATTTAATATATAATATATACCTTAAGGATTTTAAAATGTGAGAGAACTATTTATTAGGATTTAATATTATGTGACAGTATGCAAAGAAAATTTTATTTTAATAAAATGTCACACATGTAGTTGGGAAGCTTTGATGGATACAAAAATGGAGAGATGTGTGCCATTTGTCTTAACAATGCTTTTGTTATTTGGATGGATAATCCCCCCCAAATCCCAGAACCTATGAGATCAATTCCAGATAAAATAAAATGCACACATCAGGCAAGGATAGTATCGAATCCTTTTCTTTTTTGTATTATTGAAAAGCTAGTTTAGTTAACAGACAGGCCATATCCAAACTTGAACTAGATATAACGTTTTCAAAGAGTTGGAGAGTTTTTTCCCTTCACTATATAAAGGTATAGTCACGCATCTTGGTTTCAGTAAGAGATACAACTGGGAATAATATGAAACACCATGAGTAAGGCAGTTTCTGAGATATTTATATCTTAAACCCAAACCTGGAAGTACTAAAACTCCTATGGGAAAAGTCTGATATTTTACAATTTTCTCCAGAATGATATACAGAATTATTTCAATTTAAATCATCTGGCAGGGGGGAGGGAGGAACTATATTTTTTTCCCTAACTTTCAACAGTAATTTTTATATTTTAATGCCTAAAATAATCAATTGCTGATAAAAGACCTTGCTGGCTAAGCATTTTTATATTTAACCTAAGTTCTCAAAGTTTAAGTTCAGCATTCAGTCCCTGTAATGTCATTTGAATGTAATGAGGTTAACAAAGATTTGAATGGAACTATCTGAATTCATTATGAAATAACTCACTATTTCTTCTATCAAATGAATACCAAAGAGATGCAGATAGCATTCACAGAATAACACATCAATAATAAATGCCTTAGAGAATTTGTAGGATCTTGTTTCATTATGTTAGATTTGGAAGCGTTGGTTTGTTTGTAGAAACTGGTAAATACAGCAGTTAGAATATGGGCTGAATCAATTATTTTAGCATGTTGAGAGTTCAGTTTTGTGTTGTTTTTCCCCAATTATTTCACAAAGCACTGCAGAATATCTAATCAGCATATATTCATTAAAAGTTACTAAGTTTAAGCACTCAAAAGATATTTTCAAGAACGCAGTGAAAAGTAAGGCATGAGACCCTTTTCTGCAGGCAACATAAAGCAATATGATAAATCCATCTACCCAGAACATACTAGAACTGTTAAAATAATTCAAAACAAAGAGATTCCTCCTGGTTGGATAGTCGATTTTCCAGAAGACTTCTGGAAGAAGTGAAATATTGACTAAGGCCTTAACTTTCTGTGGCTACTATTTCTATGAATGGAACTGACACAAAAAGTGTTTTTAAGGAAGTGATAAGAGTGCTGAGATATGAAAATAACGAAGTATGGGTTTAAAAAGTGGCATTATAGTCCATTAAAAGGAAATGGTTTTAAGGACCATGGGCAATTTTGAATAGAAGCATTAATCATTCCTGACTATGGTTTTGGGCAATTATTTTTTTAATATAAGAACTGCAATCTAAGAAAAACTGTTAAATTATAATTCTTAGATGCCAGATGCCATCTATATTTTTATAGCTAATATGTCTTCTTTATGCTTATGATCCCCAAATCTAAACTTACAGATCTGACCCCTCTCCAGATAGCATCTCAGTGTCTTCTAGTTTGTAGGTGCTCAATAAACATTTATCAGGAATGAATGAGTAAATAAACAAATGACTGAATAGTGAATAAATGCACTTGAAGTGGAAAGTAAGTTAAGGGCTGTGTTTCAGGATGAGATGGGATAAAGAAAAGTAATGTGTAAAGCATTCACTTTGTGTTACTGGAGAGTTATTTTGTTTATAAGGAAAACACCTAATTATAATTCCTACTCCATTTTGATGCTTCCCTTTACAGCAAAATTTATTAAAATGATTGCCATGAAATCACTGCCTATACTTCCTGGTTTCTGAGTCTAACCTCAGCTCACATCTGTTGGGTACCTATTGGCACCACTTCATTGAGAATTTGCCAAGATTCCTACTTATGTCCATGCTGCCAAATCTAATGTTTTTAACTCATCTTATTTTCCTGTCAAAAGTATCTGAGACCTGTTCTAGAAACATTTAGTCCTTTCGTCTAGTTTTGTCATCTCATGTCACTCTGATTGTCCTCCTATATCCCTGATCACTCTTTCTATGTTCCTCATTTTCTTGTCTTTTACCCTTAGTTTTGACAGTGTCACATTGCTATGCACCACACCTCTTTTTCTCTTGAGATACATCCTCTCTTGATGATTGAATCTAGACCTGCGGCTTTAAAGAGCATCTCTATACTTATGATTCCCAAATCTAAACCTACAAATCTGAACTCTTCCCAAAAATTCAGAAATTCAAAAATGTACATATCCAACTCACTACATGACACAACCACTGGGATATAAATGAGCATCGTGGTCTCAAAACTCCTCATTTACCCCATCAAAGGTATTTGCACTGTCTTCTCTAGCTCTGTGAGTGTTACCACAATCAGCTCAGCTGTGAAAGGTTCACGTTTATGATTTTTCCTTGAGAGTTATTTTTATTTCACTCCCTAAATCCAACTAATGAGCATCTTCTCTCAATTCTAATTCTAAAAACTTCCCAAACCCATTTGCTTCTTTTCATATCTACTATTACTACTCTTGTCCAACCTACCATCATCTTTCATTTAAATTACTGTAAGTTAACTTATAACTGGCTTCCTCGATTTTGTTATTCTTACACCATAATTCACTGTCCATACAGTAATCACAAAAAGAGTTTTAAAATCATATGCCGTTATTGTAGTCCCCAATGCTTCATGCATTAGTTTCTATCTCTGCTATAATAACTTATCATAAAATTAGTAGATTAAAACAAGACAAGTATATTATCTTACAGTTCTGTGTGAGAACTTTTAACACAAGTCTTCCTGGACTAAAATAAAAATATTGGTAAGACTACCTTCTTCTCTGGAAGCTCTAAAGGAGCTCCATTTCCTTGCCCTTTCTAGCTTCTAAAGGTCACCCCCATTCCTTGGTTCATGGTCTCTTCCTCCTTCAGAGCCATCAGCATTGTGTCTGTTTGTGCTTTTTTTCATAGCCATATCTTCCTCTGACTCTCTCCTTCTACCTTGCTCTTCCTGTCAGGGATGCTTGGGATTATACCAAATAATGCAGGATTATCTCCCTATCTTGGGGTCAGCTGATTATCAACCTTAATTCCATTTGCAACCCTAATTCCCTTTGCCATGTAATGTAACATATTCACAGTTTCTACAGATTAGGATGTGGACCTCCTCAAGTGTCCATTATTCTTCCTCACACAGCATTGCATTAGAATAAAATATAAAGTTTTTACTCTACCTTCTAAAGCCCTACTTTATTTAGACTTTCTTGCTATCTCCAAATTACTCCCTTCATACCACTATCCCAGCCACATTGTCTTTCTATTCTTCAGGTAGGACAAACAAAATCCACCTTAGGCCCTCCTCCCTCCACACTAGCTGTTTCTCTGGTTGGATGCCCTACTCTATCTTCGCATAGCTGACTCCTTCTTATTGTTTACATCTCACTTTAAATTCTGCTTTTGGGCTTCCCTGGTGGCGCAGTGGTTGAGAGTCTGCCTGTCGATGCAGGGGGACACGGGTTCGTGCCCCGGTCCAGATCCCACATGATGTGAAGCGGCTGGGCCCGTGAGCCACGGCCGCTAAGCCTGCGAGTCCGGAGCCTGTGCTCTGCAACGGGTGAGGCCACAACAGTGAGAGGCCCACATACCGAAAAAAAAAAAATCTGCTTTTTCAGAGATGGTTTACTAAACCAACACATATAAAGGAACTGTCCATATATTATCACACCATTAAATATAAATTCTTTATCAATCTCTGCTATTTTTCTGGTTTATGAAGCTATTTTTGTGTTAATTAACTTCTCTCAAACATACACACACACACACACACACACACAGGCACACAATTCTGTGTTCTAGTACAGGTGTTGGCAAACTCCTTTGTTTATTCAAAATTCCTCAGTGACACTCCATTGCCTAACAATAGATTTCCACGAGCCAGCATACAAGAAATGATCTGTTCCTTGCCTGGCTCTCCAATACACTTTTTCTTTTCTTCTAAGCTCCCAAAGCACTAAGCTTCTTGTAATTTCCTACACATATTATCCAACCCTCTTCCTAAAATACCCACCCTCTTTACCTCTACTCCTTTGCCTGTTAATATCTACTTAATTTTAAAACTGAGCTCAGAGGGAATCTCTTTTTCACAAAGCCTTCTCTGACTGCTCTAGACCTTAAGATATCTTTCCCATTTATTCCAGCAGTACCCTATGTATATTTTAGTCATCACTTTTCAACTGCATTAAAATTTTCTTATTATAGGATTAATACCATAATAGTATGCAAACACATTCAGATTATAAAAAGTACTTTATTAATTTTTGTGTCTTTGGCACCTAGTCTATTTCTAGCCCATAACAGATATTCAACAAATGTCTGTTGAACAACTGTGGACTTGTTCTCTTAGCCATGTTTCCTCGAGTCTTCTTAGTGGAGGTTTATCATGCATTGGTGTCACTAGGACAAGAGGTCATGTCAACCATTCTTTCTAGGTCCTTTTTTGCTTTTTTTTCTATTTCAACCCACATGTATAAATGGAAATGGTAATATAAGTATAAATAATATAACTATAAATATATATCATTTAACCCTCCTCATTGAAGTCACCTTCTGATTTTATCTTCTGCTTCTACTCACCCACTCCTGGCATCACTGCAAGGAACTTCAGGATCTGTATAAATGTCATAGTGTGGGTAGGAAAAGTAGAACGCTAAGATAAGAATTTGAGTTTAAAGTAACAAGTTAGACAAGGAAGAGTTAGACAAGGAAGAGAATGGAACCAGTAAAAGAATAGCTAGCTACCACTGAATACTGAAACTTAATTCCCTGAGGAAGTCTGTGAACCAGGGTAAAACACACACTCAGTGTTGTACCATCCAAAGGGTGAGGGAGTTGATCCCTCATTGGTTAAGAGCTTTAGGAAGAAGGGAGGGCATTAATTTCCCAGAACTTTCATGTTACCTCACAGATAGCAAAGCAGGCTCTCAAAGCTAGGGACAGCATCATGCTAAAAATAAAAAGGTGCAGGGATTGGCAGTTAGAAGTAAGGCTGGTAGTTGGTATTGGTGAAGGAGTGGGGCAGGGCACTGCAGTGTCAGCTACATTGAATAGCGGTTAAAACACTGCTTTTTTCTTAAAGTTCTTACTAATTTTATTTTTATTTTTTAAAATTAATTAATTAATTTTTGGCTGCATGGGGTCTTCATTGCTGCATGGGCTTTCTCTAGTTACAGCGAGCAGGGGCTACTCTTCATTGTGGTGTGTGGGCTTCTCACTGTGATGGCTTCTCTTGTTGCAGAGCACGGCCTCTAAGCACACAGGCTTCAGTAGTTGTGGAGCGTGGGCTCAGTAGTTGTGGCTCGCAGGCTCCAGAGTGCAGGCTCAGTAATTGTGGTGCAGGGGCTTATTTGCTCAGTGGCATGTGGGACCTTCCTGGACCAGTGCTTGAACCGGTGTCCCTTGCTTTGGCAGGTGGATTCTTAACCACTGTGCCAGCAGGGAAGTCCTGAACAAAATTTCTTATCCTTCTGCTATTCTTACTCATTTCCATAAGACCTATCCCTAACTTTACAGTGATTTTCAGTCACTGGTGTCCATTTTACCACTCCCTTTTAGCTTTGATCCCATTACTATGACACTGGTGATTTATGAGATATCATTTCTATTTTAATTTATTGGTAACACCCTCCTTCCTTTACCTCATTGCTCTTTGATTTCACATACTTTCCAGATACCCAACCATGGATAATTTTCAACATCTAATTTCTCAGCACCTGTACCTTCCTGCTGAATATTGCAAAAATAAATCTAACAGCGCAGATTGTGTCATTAGAGATTTATGATTTACTCATATCTGTGCCCTCCATACTATTCTGCAACTTTATTACATGTACTTAATGATCAAAACCTCCCATTTGCCTCAAAAGCTATTTGAAACTTGCATTTCCTCAACCTCTAAATTCTTCCTTTCTGTCTCCTTCTCAGTTATTTGCCTTATTTTATTCCACAGAGAAAAATCAAGACATTTACTTGACTTTTTCAGCTTCTTTTTTGCCTACAATGTACTTCTCTTTAATCCTGTCTTTACCTTCTTCTCATAGTTTCAGATGAAGATGTGTCTCTCCTGCTCTCTTAGGCTAATTCTGCTCTAGCTATTTTCCCCATTCTCTGTCTTTAGGACTTTACTCATCATTTCTACCAAGTTTTTCTTGAATCTTCAATTTATTCTTATGTATTGACCCCTTTCAGCCCATTTAGACATGCACAAAGCTTTTCCATTTCACAGAAACTCATAAATAAGCAAGATAAACACTAAACAAACCATGGTATGACATGCCCAATAGTTCTACTGTGTCTTTTCTTTCTTTTTGCTTTGAAGCCACTGCAACCTCACTATCTTCACTTTCTTACCTTTCATCCACTATTAAACACAACACCATTTGGCTTTTACCTTCACTGCTTTAAATTTATAAGCCAATTTGTGACTTAATTCTAAATTCATGAGCACTCTCCAAGGATTAACTTCATTGAATATCTTGGTGGTATTTACCAATGTTGCTTACTTCTTTACTTTTTAAATTCTTTTTACCCGTGACTCTTATGAAAATATCATCTTCAGAATTGTTCCTTTCATTTTGGCTATCCCTCAGACCTTTCTGTAGAATCTATTTTCATTGTTAGCTCTTTAAAAGTTGATGTTCCCCTTACTTGTGTCCTTGGTACTCTCTACCTATGACCTTGATTCTTTATTCACTCAGCTGACTCAAAGCTGTGACTTTAAACACCACTACTATGCTACTGCTGCTGAGATTTATATCTCCAGCCTGGAACCTACCAAACACACTAGCTACCTTAAGAAAACCTTTAATTTTATACAAGATGAATATTATATCTTTTTTCCTCATGGACTGTTTTTAAGTGAATGACTAAATCAATATCCTAGCTTACACCCAAAGGCTCTTGGGGTATATATTTGACTTGTGGTCACCCACTATTTATTCCTTTTTTGGAATCATTCATTTATTTTCCAATAAATTTTTATTTAGCTCCTACTGTGTGCTGAGTACCTTCTAGATGCTGATGGTCTAGATGATAGCAAAGGCCCTATTCTCTAAGAACAGGGATCGGCAACTAGTGCCCATGGGCCAAAACTAACTCACAGCCTGCTTTGGTTAATAAAAGTTTATTGAAAACAGCCACTCATTTGTTTATATATTGTTTATGTCTGTTTTTGTACTGCAATGATAGAGTTTAGTAATTGTGACAGAGACTTTATATCCCAAAGCCTAAAATATTTACTATCTGTCCCTTTACAGAAAAAGATACAGTGAGGTTGGAATACAGATGTTCTGTGGAGGATATGTTGAAGATTTGGCTAAGACCATTTAAGGAGGAAAAGTTAAAGCTCTTGCTGGAGATCAGGTGAAAGATGATGAGAGCCTCAACTACTGTAGTGAGAGTAGAAATAAAAAATACACAAATTCCAGAAATATTTTCCAAGTAAAGTTAACAGGATTTGGTCATTATTTGGTTATAGTGGTGATGCTAGGAGAGGTAGAAATTAAGTAGACTTCTCAAGTTTCTTATTTTGGTGGAGAGTGATGTCAATAACAAGGAAAACAAACATAGCAAATACAGTCAGGTTTAGAAAGAATGAACATCTGTATAGGGAGGAGATAATGCAGCATCATTTATCCTAGTTTAAGTCTTAGGGACACTGAGCAATGCTCCTCCTAAAGGTATTGATGAAGTATTTCACTATATAAGGGCTTCTTTAGCTTTTTAATTGATGAAACTTTTAGTTATTTAGCATGTAAATCATACTCACTGAATCATTTTGTATTTCTTTACGTGACGGATTTCAACTAACCCTGTGTGATTGATAGAAATTTACTATATAATTATAATCATGACAAATAATAAAGAAACACCAAATGTACTTTGTGAAAGAAAGGAAGATAGACTTAAATAATAAAACCTAGAGTTAATTGTAGACTTTGATATTCATTTGATAAGTGCCCTCTGGCAGGAAACTGGGTCTCAGTTTCCTTACATGAAAAGAGGAATTATAACAATAATAACAGTGGAGAAACAGTATATGAAAAGTGCTTTGAAAAATCATACAATGTTATATGAATGTAAATTATCATTATTGTAACCAGCTTAATTTACACAGAATATGACTTAAAGATATCAAAACTGCTGACCTTAACAAAACTTTTGCACATATATATGCAAATATATACATGTATATGTACAAAACTTGAAATAAATAATTCTCTATCTCCCTGAATATATTTGAACTCTTAGTGTATATGTGCATGTTTATTCTCATTTCCTTATTTGTTCATTTATTCAACAAATATTTATTATTAACTTCTGTAAGTGCACTATTTTTGGTGCTATGGATGTAGCAGTAAACTAAACATTAAAAAATATTTTTCTTTCTTCATGGAGCTTACATGTTACTTCAAGAAAACAGATACTAAATTACATATTATTTATTTCATTTATGAAATATATATATATTATTTAGTTAAATTGTTATAAAGAAAAATTAAACAAGAAAGAGAGTTCTGGGGGCTGTGAAGCCTTGACAGCTTTAAATAGTGTAAAGAAGGTAATCCTCAAAGAGGAAGAAAGAAAAAGGGACATTTGAACAAGGAAGTAGCCATCCAGATGGATAACAGAAGTGAGCACAAAGTGTTTGAGGGAAGAAAATAACTGGATTTTTAGAAACACCAAAAAAGCCAATATGGCTGGACTGTAATGAGCAAGAATGGAGTTGTAGGGTATGAGGTAAAGCAGTTTTAAAGGGGTGGGGCTGGGGAATTCATGCAGAGTTTTTTAATATGATTCTTAAGAAGATGGCTATTAGAACTTACTATTACCATATTGTTAATTGTGTTCTGGCTGTTCTGCAATTCCCTTTTTCCTTTATTCCACACTTTCTGTCTTCCTTTGTGTTTTGATGATTTTCTGTGGTGATATGTTTTGGTTCCTTTCATTTTACATATGTGTATAGACCACAGGCTTTTGCTTTCTTGTTATGATGAAGCTTATATAATACATCACAGATGTTTATGGGACAAAGGCAATAATGTCCTGTATCATCACTGTTATCATCTTACTGGTAGTCATAGCTAATGTGATAAGACAAGAAAAGGGAAAAGCAGCTATACAGATAGGAAAGGAAGAAATAAAATTGTTTCTATTCAGAGGTGACATAAATGTCTATGTAGAAAAATCAAAGAAATGACCCCAAAAATAGAAAAACACCCTCCTGGAACTAATGAGTATAGCAAGGCCACCAGCAATAAATACTTGGCACTTTAACTTTAAAAAAATACAATTTAGAATACACCCAAAATAATGAAATACTTAAGTCTGTAAAGCAGTACAGAATCTATATGAAGGAAACTATCAAACACTAATGAAATAAATCAAAGTTTCTAAATAAATGGAGTGGTTTATGCATTGATGGACTTAATATTTTTAAGATGTCAGTTCTTCCTAATTTGAAATATAGATTCAACAGAAACACATCTAAAATGCAAGTAAGCTATTGCATGAATATTAATGTAACAATTCTAAAGTTAATATAGAAAGGCAAAAGACCTGGAATAGCCAACACAATACAGAAGGAAAAGAACAAAATTGGAATTTTTACACAACACAATTTCAAGACTTACTATAAGGTTACAGTAACCAAAACAGGTGGTATTGGTGAAAGAATAGACGTATAGATCAATGTAACAGAATAGAACAGCCAGGAGTAGACCTACACAGGTATAATCAACTGATCTGTAACAATGGAGCAATGACACTGATTTCAGTGAAAAAAAGCTAGTCTTTTCAACAAATGATGTTGGAACAAATGGATGTCCATATGCCAACAAACAAACAAACAAAAAACCCCTAGACACAAACTTTAGAACTTACACAAAAATAACTTGAAATGTATCATAGTCATATATGTAAAATATATGTAAAATTTACATCATATATGTAAAATGCAAAACACTAAAAATTCATGAGGAAAATGTAGTAGAAAAATCTATGTGACCTTCAGTTTGTTGATTATTTTTAAAATACAACTCCAATAACATAAGCCATGAAAGAAATAATTTGGTAAGTTGAACTTTATTAAAATTAAAATTGTTTGGTCTGTGAAAGGCACTGTTAATGAAAAGACATACCACAGACTTGGAGAAAATATTTGGAAAACATGTATATAGAATTTGTTTATATAAAATATACAAAGAATTCATAAATTAACAGTAAGAAATCATACAAACCAAATAAAAATCCTGCACACAAATGTTTAGAGCAGCTTTATTCCCCCCTAACTGTAAGCATCAAAATGTCCTTCACTAGGTGAATAGATAAGCAGATTACGGTACATACATACACTAAAATATTATTCAATGATGAAATGAAGTGAGCTATCAAGTAAGACAAAAACATGGATGATTCCTAAATATATATTATTAAATGAAGGAAACCAGTCTGCAGAAGCTACATATTATATGATTCCAATAATATGACATTTTGGAAAAGACAAAACTATAGAGACATTAAAAACTGTTAGTTGCTAGAGTTTAGGGGGAAAGGGAAAAGGCTAACTAGGTGAAGAACAGGGGATTTTTTTTTGTGTGTGTGATACATGGCCTCTCACTGTTGCAGCCTCTCCCGTTGCAGAGCACAGGTTCTGGATGCACAGGCTCAGCGGCCATGGCTCATGGGCCCAGCCACTCTGTGGCATGTGAGATCTTCCCAGACCGGGGCACGAACCCGTGTCACCTGCATCGGCAGGCGGGCTCTCAACCACTGCGCCACCAGGGAAGATACCACATGCCATGGAGTGGCTCGGCCCGTGAGCCACGGCCGCTGAGCTTGTGCGTCCAGAACCTGTGCTCTGCAATGGGAGAGACTGCAACAGTGAGAGGCCCACGTACCACAAAAAAAAAAAAAAAAAAAAAAAAAAAAAGAGTGTAAGGCAATCAAGCTCTGATCCAAGTAACTCTGAAAATGAATGTGATCTGTAAAAGCAGA
Organism: Mesoplodon bidens; assembly: GCF_964165515.1. Lineage (NCBI taxonomy): Eukaryota > Metazoa > Chordata > Mammalia > Artiodactyla > Ziphiidae > Mesoplodon > Mesoplodon bidens. The sequence continues at coordinate 71,734,298 of NC_138176.1, forward strand.
ATCAAAAGGAACTGTACATAAATACTATAATTTAAAAAGTTATTTCCCATGAAAGTGTGGGTTAATGGTTCTGAAAACACAATACATGTATACTGGAATTGAACAATTTAGTAAATGTGGGGCAGGTGGTGGGAGCCAGATTTCTCACTGTTGGAGTTGGAGGTTATATTTGAGCAAGGGAAGAAGGCTAGAATGTTCTAGGTGGTAATGAACTAGAGTCGGATACATCAGAATACACTAATTTTTATTTACTACAGATACAGATGGTAATACATAGAAATAGTTATAGATATATGTATATACATGGGTTATTATACATACATATTATCGCCTTTCTCTGCTAACTGACAGGGCCTAGAAGTAATAACCTCTGAGTAGAATCAAGCATACCTAGCACTCAGAACTTGGTGTCTAATACCATTTCCCAATAAAAGAAACAAAGATTCCTTGGAGAAATGCTAATTCTAGGACCATGAGAGGAAATATACAAAATGAACCTGGAGCATTTTATCAATATAATGCCAGGAAGTACTTTTAAAAAATCCAAAAAGCCCACAATGATGAGTATTTCAAAGGAAAGTATGACCAAATTGAAAGAACCCCAATGTCTAAAGCTGGAAAAATGTGAGCAACAAATTAAACTGGATCATGAATCAAAGTATAAATTATATATCCATGAGTCCACGCTGATAGAAAGAAATGATTGCATAAATAAATAAGTGGGGAAAGAATTGACAAATGTCTCATGAAGAATTCCAAAGAATTTGTGTAGATATTCCAACCTTGAAGCATAGCTTTTTCTCTGTAAGTATGGGCTGTATAAAGTGATTTTCTTTAAAAGAGAAAAATATGGAAAGAAAGAAAAAAAAAAGAGTAACTGTATGGTGGAGAAATCTGACAAATACGACCTCAAACTATATAATCAACATCAACATCAACAGTGATACAGCAAGTTTACGGTATATACCCTTGAAATGTGATGTGATGAGACTGGCACTTCAACTCTGTGGTTTTCCTTCCAAAACCAAGTAACCTCCATCTAATCATGAGAAAAACATCAGACAAATCCCAACGGAGAGACATTCTACAAAATACCTGTCCAGTACTTCTGAAAACTGTTAAGGTCATCAAAAACAAGAAAAGTCTGAGAAACTGTCTCTGACAAGAAGAGCCTAAGAAGACATACAACTAAATGTAACATGATATTTTAAATGGGATCCTGGAACAGAAAAGAACATTAGGAAAAAGCTATAGAATTCTGAATACAATATGAACTTTAGTTAATAATAGTAGCAATATTGGTTCATTACTTTTAGCAAATACACTCTAGTAATATAAAATATTAATAGTAGATAAAACTGGTTGTATGGTACATGGTAATTCTTTATATTGCCTTCACAATTTTTCCATAAATCTAAAACTGGTCTAAAATTAAGCTTTGGGGCTTCCCTGGTGGTGCAGTGGTTGAGAGTCCGCCTGCTGATGCAGGGGACACGGGTTCATGCCCCAGTTTGGGAGGATCCCACATGCCACGGAGCGGCTGGGCCCGTGAGCCATGGCCACTGAGCCTGCGCATCCGGAGCCTGTGCTCCACAACAGGAGAGGCCACAACAGTGAGAGGCCCGTGTACCGCAAAAAATAAATAAATAAATAAATAAATAAAATAAAATTAAGCTTTTATTTTTAAAATAACATTTTAGGACTTCCCTCGTGGTGCAGTGGTTAAGAACCTGCCTGCCAATGCAGGGGACATAGGTTTGAGCCCTGGTGTAGGAAGATCTCACATGCCATGAAGCAACTAAGCCCGTGTGCCACAACTACTGAGCCTGCACTCTACAGTCTGCAAGCCACAACTACTAAGCCCATGTGCCAACTACTGAAGACTACCTGCCTAGAGCCTGTGCTCTGCAACAAGAGAAGCCACTGCAATGAGAATCCCGTGCACCACAACAAAGGGTAGACTCTGCTCGCCACAACTGGAGAAAGCCCACGCCCAGCAATGAAAACCCAACACAGCCAAAAAATACATTAATTAATTAAAAAATAATAATAAAATAACATTTTATTTTGGGTTGTTGGCATTTCCAGTGTATCTTTATTTGCCCAAACAGGTGGTCCCTTTGTCACCTTGCCACAGTTTGCTGGCCCCTGAATTAGATCATCACAATGAGATCTTTAAATGTGGTAAAAATCCTATGTGGTCCCTGCCATGTAGTCTAGAAACAAAGTCAGAAAAAATACAAATCGAATTTTAATTGTTAGCCAAATATTCAGTAGTTATAAGATATACTAATTATTCATCTCTGAAAAAAATTCTATTATTCCTATTTAAAGACCCTGGATTCATTTATACATTCAACAAAAATTTTTTGAAAACCTACCAGGTGCCAAATGCTACATTGCATACTGGATACACAGAGAGCATACAATCCAACAAAGCAAATAAATTTAAATCTTGATTAACTTTTTATTCTAACATGTCTAGTAATAAAACTCTTATGTTCATCTTTAAAGTGTATTGCCTTACTATGTCTATAAGAGTTTAGAACTATGTTTTTAAAAAAAATTTTTTGTAATTACTTTAAGTGATGGATATTAACTTATTATAGTAATCATTTCCCAATTTATGTAAGTCAAGTCATTATGCTGTATATCTTAAACTTATATAGTGCTATATGGCAATTATATCTCAATAAAACTGAAAGAAAATAATAAACAGTTTTTATACTTGAAACTTTGTTTTTACACTTGAAAATTGTCCCCCATTAAAATGTTAGTTTCACACTGAATTTTTTTTAAACTGTGTTTAAAATGATGAAGAGAAAGTATAGCTAAGTAAATAAGATGGAAGACTCTGATTCAGTAAATGAAACACAGAATTGTAAGTTCTCTCAACAATAAATAGCAATAGAAATTCAATTTTTTATATAGGCACATTTAATACTCCTCCATCTTATATAATTGTTTTAAGCTCCCCTATTGCTAATTGTGTCTCCAGTTTGTTTTCCAAGTTATCAGAGGCTCAGACACACTGTGAAGCTAGAAGGTGGTGTGTGGTCTTCCAAGACTCTGTCTTGACTTGGTTACCTAGGTTTTGCATGCATAGTTTTAGTAAAAAGTGGAATACTACATTCCACTAATCTATTTAAACAAAGCATAACATGCCATTACACAGTAAATTTTTTTTTAAATTCTATTTCTATTTGAAACTATGAATTAATGGGAGTGATGGTTATTTCAACACTGCATATACAAAACCAAAGTACAGAAATAAAGTGAATTCTGAGGCTAAAATAAGCCTATCACTACACCCATAAGCTCCTATTTCAAATGTTTATATTAATCAAAATATCTTTATATTTTTCATCAATTGGCTGCAGAATGAGAAAATGATACAAACTTTAAAAATAAAATTATGCTAAAAAAATAAAATTATGAGAACAAATAGTTTCTCTTGTTTTATCATATAGTAACTTTTGGCATAAGATTTTATTTGGGGAAATAAAGGGGAATTTCACTGCAAACTTTGAAATCCATAACTCTAAAAGCTTAACTCTTATGTAGTAACTAGTTACTTACCAGGAGGTGAAAGAACACAGAAATAAGATGCTGCCTTGTATCAGTAATCATTGAGGAATTTTGGAATAAATTTAAAAAAACAAATACAGGTAATTCTCCCTTATTTTAAAAAAGAAAAAGAAGGTAAATAACATGAACTGCAGTCTAGAACGTTTTTATAAAAACATTGGATATTATTTGTAAGAAGTTAGGAAAATAATTGGTAATGATCAGAAGTGAGGAAGGGTGTAAAAAGTGCAAGTTTTCACAAACTAAATTTATTTTCTTCAGTTTTTTAATTTTAATTTTAACATTTGAATTTAAGTATTGTTTTATGTCTTATTCCTCAGATTCTGTGTGTGGAAATTATTGAGAAGGAACCATATCTATGAAAGTGTGAGAAAAGCTCAGCAATCCCACAGGATTTTTCAGGTGTCATGAACTTTCAGAGTTATCCTGGATTAACACATGTCCTGAAAAGAGGATTAAGTCTTTGTTCCTTCTTATTAACCAGTCATTAGATATGAACTGCCACCAGATAGGTTTAATCTTGGAAGAGACCTCTCCCCTCAGCTGAGAGAAATTCCAGGGGAGAGATTTATCTAGGAACTATCTTCAGCCAACATGCCTGCCAGCTGGGAAATAAATGTCATGATTCTGATGAGTGCATTTGTGTAACAAACTACAGATCCACTACAAATATAGCACACATTTTTGAAGTACATAAATCAGACATCACCAAAAATGGTGGAACAGGTAGCTCCAAGGGCCCATCTCAACACAGAAGAATTTTTAAAATCCAGTAAAAACTGTTAGAATCAACTTTCTCAGAATTCTGGAAAAGAGTCAAAAGTTTACAACAGCCCACATAATGCTTCAAGAAAAGACAAGTTAAAAACATTAGGAAGGCTTTGTGACATTTTTACTTGTCCTTGCCCCATCCCTTCCCTGGTATCCATGTGGCAGTCTTGGAGATGGCAGCCTATATTCCCAGTGTGTAATCCTGGTTCTTGATTCCAGAAGAAGCAGAACAGACCTTTTTCTCAAAGAATTGTGTTTATGTTTATCTGTTCTAATATGTATGATGGTTACCTGAATGACTGATGCAAGGCACTTACCTTTTTTTTTTTTTGCCTAACTCAGAACTCCCTAAGAAAAGTTAGTGGTGGAAAAGCAGTGGCATTCCTCAAAAACAACCTAAGGTAAAGAATTATTCAGCAGCTGCTCAGAGCAAAAGATTACAATTGTGACAAACAATAGAGTGTTGAAATCCTGGGAGGAAAAGCTAAACAGAGACTTTCACTGGGAAATTAGAGCCTTCAAAAGTGCCAGCATAGATTTAGGAACTTAGAAAGCATCACATGCCCAGGGCAGGATGAATGCTCAGAAAAGCCCTGAGAAGACTCTAAGCTTTCCCTCTGGCTTACCTCTAGGCTCACAGCAAGCAGGAAGTGAAGGCTAAAGCAGTGTTGTAAACAGTCTGGCTAAGCATTAAAGGAATGACACAGCACAGAGCCAATCTGCAAAGACTGAGTTTTCTTTCTCTCTTTTGTTCCTTTGTTTTCTCTCTCACTCTCTCTCTCTCACTCTCTCTCTCTTTAGAAGCCAAATAAATTTATGTGAAAAAACTAGCAAAACACAAGCTAAAGAAACAGACGTTTTAGAGGCCATATGTGAAAACAATATGGGTTTTACAAAAGTAGTTTAGAAATCACTAAACACTAAACAAAGAGCTACAGCACATAGTAGGCAACAAAAACAAACTCTGAGGAGGGGAAACAAACTGATTTTCAGTTACCCCCATTATAATACTCAAAAATATTCCATTTTCAAAAACAAAAAAATATATAAACCATGCAAAGAAAAGAAAGTGTGGACTATAAAAAAGAGAAAGAAATTATAAAAATAAATTAAATAGAAATTCTGCTGAAAGGTACAAGAAATGAAATGAAAAACTCGCTAGAGGATTTAAATAGAAGATTTGAGCAGGCAGAAAAACAAATTAGCAAACTTAACAATACATCAACTAAAATTATTCACTCTGTGGACCAGAAAGAAAAAAGAATGAAGAGAAATGAACAAAGCCTGAGACCTGTGGGTCACATATGTATAATAGGAGTTTCAGGAGAGGATAGAGGAGCAGAAAGAATATTTGAAGAAATAATGGAAAAACATTTCCAATTTTGATAAAAGACACAAATCTACATATCCAATGAACTCAACAAACTCCATAAAAAATAAACACTAGGAGTTCCACATCAAGACATAATTAGCATCAAGAGCCAAAGACAAAGAGAATCTTGAAAGCAGCAAGATAGAAGTGACTTACCATGTACAAAGTATTCTTAATAAGGAAAGAGCAGATTTCTCATTATAAACAATGGAGGTCTGATGAAGTGGGGTGATATTTTTAAACTGCAGAAAGGAAACCAGGTCTGCCAGGAATCCTATACCTGGCAAAACTATTCAAAAAAAGGGGAGAAATGAGACATTTTCAGATAAACAAATCTGAGGGAGTTTGTTGCTAGTAAATCTGTCTGACAAAAAATGCAAAAGGGAGTTCTTCAGGTTGAAATAAAAGGGCAAACTTGAAGCCACATGAAGAAATAGAGAACTCAAGTAGGGGTAAAAACAGAGATAAATAGAAAAGCCAGGATTATGGTATATTTGGTTTGTAACTCTTCTTTCTATTTCTTATAATTTAAAAAGATAAAGGTAAAAAAATAGTTGTAAATCTATATTAATCAGCAAATTATATAAAGACACAATTTATGATAAAACAACATAAAGTGGGTATAAAAGAGCCATATAGTGGCACAGTTTTTGTATGATAGTTCACATAACTTGTATCAATTTAAACTAGACCATCATAAATTTAAGAGGTTAATTGTAATCACTACATTAACCGGTAAGACAATTTCTTAAAAAATACACAGAAGGAAATGATAAGACCATCTTTTAAAATGGTACACTACAAAAATCAATTAAGACACCCATGTTCATAGTAGCACCATTCACACTAGCTAGGAAGTTGAAGCAACTCAAATATCCATTGCCAGATGAATGGATAAAGAACACATAGATACATACAATGGAATATTATCCAGCCTTAAAAAGGAATGAAATCTTGTCAAATGCCACAACATAGTCTCCAACTATTATGATCATCCCATTTGACATAGAAAAAGAAAATCCAACATATATTCATAATACAAAATACTCTGAACACTAGAGTAGAAGGGATTTTCCTCAAAATTATAAAAGACCTTTATAAAAAGCTTACAGCTAAACCATACTAAATGGTGAAAGACTGAAAGCTTTCCTTTAAATTTTGGAACAAGACAAGGATGCCTGCATTCACTTTGTGCTATTCCACAGTGTACTGGAAGTTCTAACCAGAGTACTTAAGCAAGAAAAAGAAATAAAAGGCATCTAAATTGGAAAAGAAGAAGTAAAACTATCTCTATTTACAGATGACATGACCCTGTACATAAAAAATCCCAAATAATTCACCAGCAAAGCTAATAGAACTGCTAATAAGAGTTTAGCAAAGTTGCAGAACACAAGATTAACACACAAAACTCTGTTCTGTTTCTATGCACCAGCAATGAAATCTGAAGAGAAAATTTAAAAAACGATTTCATTTACAACAGTATCTAAAATAATAAAATACCTAAGAGTAAATTTAACCAAGGAGGTGAAAGACTAAACACTATACTGAAAACTACAAAATACTGCTAAAGGAAATTAAATAAATCTTAAGTAACTGGAAAGACATCTCATGTCATAGAACAGAAGACAGTATTGTTAAACAATAAGACAACCCAAAGCAATTAAGATTCAATGTAATCCTTAACCAAATTGCAGTGGTCTTTTGGGCAGAAATGGAAAAGCCAGTCCTCAAATTCATATGGAACTGCAAATGCTGCCACTTCCCCAAGATAGTCAAATATTCTTGGTCATCTGAACTTCCACAAAGCCTGGTCTACACGTTCTTATCTGTTATTGAGAGTTGCGTAGAGAAACCCCCACAATGATTGTAGATTTGTCTATTTCTCCTTTTGGCTTTTATCATATTTGCTTTAAACCTTTTTTAAGACTATATTATTGGGTTGTACAAATTTAGAATTATTATATCTTTGCAGTAAATTTTAACACTTTTTCTTTTTTTACTGAAATATGATTGACTTTTACAATTTTTTTTAATATCTGTTCTTATGTATTTTTTTGCCTTGACATTTCCCCCTTGTTAATATAGCTAAACAATCTTTCTAAAAATGTTTATATGAAACATAAATGTTTCCATTCTTTATTTTCATTCTGTTTATATTATAATATTTAATTTTAATAACATAATCATCATAAACTTATTTCAATTCATTTTGACTCCTTTTGTCTTTTAACTGTGGTATTTAATTAATTTGTATTTAAAACTTTATGATCTTGGAAATTAGAACCCTCAAACATTGATAGTGGAAATGTAAAATGGTACAGTTACTGTGGAAAATAGTTTGACAGCTCCTGAAAAAGCTTAACATATAATTACCATATGACACAGAAGTTCTACTCCTGAGTATATACCCAAAATAATTGAAAATAGGAATTCAAAATGTTCTTATAATCAATGTCCATTGCAGCATTATTCACAATAACAAAAAGGTGGAAACAACCCAAGTGTCCATCAACAGATGAAGAGATAAACACAATGTGGTATGTACATACAATAGAATCTTCTTCAACCATAAAAAGAATGAAGTTCTGATATATGCTACAACATGGATAAACCTTGAAAACATTATGCAAAGTGAAATTAGCTATATACAAAAGAACAAACATTGTTTAATTCCACTTAAATGAAATATGTAGACTAGGCAAATTCATAAAGATAAATAGTGCATTAGAGGTTACTAGAATCTGATTGGGGGGGAATAGAGAATTCTTGTTTAATTGTTGCAAAGTTTCTGTTTAGGGTAATGAAAAAGTTTTGAAAATAGTGATGATATTTGCACAACATTGTAAACATAATTAATGTCACTAAAAATAGTTAAACTGGCAAATTTTATGTTATGTGTTGGGTTGGCCAAACAGTTCGTTCGGGTTTTTCCGTAAGATGTTCTGGAAAACCCAAGATGAATGAACTTTTTGGCCAACCCAATATATTTTGCCACAGTAAAAAATCCTTTACAAAAAAATAATAATAATAATTAAGGGAAGTAAAACAATGCTTAATCTAAAGAAGAGAAGGGTTATATAAGCTGTCTCAATGTTTAAAATATCTTTTTGTGTGTATGAGGTGGGATGTTCATGAGGGAGAATCTCCAATAATGGAAGTTATACAGAATAAATTTAAACTTTAAATTCCACTTTTAATTTAAAATTATAAATGAAAAGGAGCACACACATACATACTACAGACACACATCTGCACAACTTGTATTATCTTCAAAATGGTAACTTGGGTAAGTTATGAAATTATTTCTTCCTTTATCCTTTGCATATAGATATCTTGGGGATGGGGAGAATAACAAAACTATTTGCAATCAAGTTAGACAAATAAAGGAAGATAATTGAGTTGGGTAATATAATTCTTGGTTAAAACCTAGATGTGACATAAAGGAACTAATGATATTTTATAACTCAAGGAGTTGTTCTAAGATCAGCTTCATGGAAGGATCTTCCCAGAATATTGAGCAATTTTAGTATAACTGGATGTCTAAAAAGTAGGTATCCATTTAAATACACTTGTTTCAGGCATTGCTAAATAATAGAATTTATGATTTTATCAATATGCCTAAGGATATAGTTAAAGACACGAAATTTTACTAAAATATAATTCAGAGAGAATTTTCATCAATGTGGGTATATTTATCAGTGATTCATTATTTCCTAATTGAAACCAGACATGGAACTTTATACACAAGTGATTTAATATAGAAAATTGGTTACCCAGGTGTCAGATGGTGGAAAAGTAATAAATGGATGCTGAAGAAACTCAGAGGTGAGTTACTGCCAAAAGTAATAACCACTCCGAGGATTACAGAAACTAAAGAGAAAAGGGGCCCTGTGGATACTGTGTGTAGACCTCTGAGAGGGAGCTTCAAAAAGATGGTACTTAGCCATGAGACACCCTTCTTATGGGTCAAAATACTCTCTTTCATATCTGAGCTTACGTATAATAAATAACAAAAATTTCATCATAGCAAAAATAATAACATCAATTTGGTAATAAAGTGCAATTAATTTTTAATTTTTTTTTAATTTTTTGCAGTACGCGGGCCTCTCACTGCTGTGGCCTCTCCCGTTGTGGAGCACAGGCTCTGGATGCGTATGCTCAGTGGCCGGCATGTGGGATCCTCCCGGACCGGGGCACGAACCCGTGTCCCCTGCATTGGCAGGCAGACTCTCAACCACTGCACCGCCAGGGAAGCCCAGTGCAATTAATTTTAATACAAATGAAGATATTCATTTCTCCTCCAAATCAGAAGACACAACTCCCAATAGTCACTCTGTGATATTAACACATTTTAGTTTAATCATAATCCAACGTTATCATTATATAGTAGAAAGATTAAGTTTTAAAGTTGTTTACCACCCAAAAACAATATGGGAAAGAAAAAGGGATGAGATAATGGTCAATATATACATGTATACATAATAATACAAAAAGAAAAATTCCACTGCTGCTCTCATTTCTGCAATTGGTTATGAGGCCACAATTGGTCTTTAAAATCCTTTTTTCCACCATCAATTCTACCTCCCCTTTGCTGGCAGACATAGCTCAAGCTGGGTGGCATTTTCTTACCTGTCAAAAAACCCCAAAACTTACATCCTTGGAGGACCTGGCATTATGTTTCTATTGTACAACGAAAATCCTAGAGTAGCCCTAGAAATAATCCTAGATTCTGGACAGACGAACAGATTTCTCTATAGCCACATCAGGTAGCAGCAATCACATTTCTCTTTGGTAATTAGGAAAACTTTCCCCAAACCAATAGAGCATTCCTTTTTCTGCCAGATGGTTTGGTACCCTGAGGGACTCCAATGGCCAGTTTTCAACCTCAAATTCCAATTCAGTGGGACCACTAGGTGTGAAGGTATTTTATTTTTAAGTATATAATTAAAATTGTAGGAAATAAATGTTACATATAATTGAAATTTTCATTCCAAAGTCAGAATTGGAATGAGAAGCCTAATAATTTTATGTGTGAAACACCTTATTCAAAGCATTTGGGTAAGAAGTCATCAGACATGTAAATCTCAAAAATATGTAGAAATATATATAGCTTTGTCAAACTAATTTTATTGTGCAAGTTTGTCTGCTAGTTTTTGTTTGTGCAATCTTCACTTACAGGTTTGCATTATGATGGGAGATTATAGTGTGTTTCTGTCACACTACAGTAGAGTATCTGTGCCTGCATGCTAGTATATAGTGATTTGGTAAAAGAACATGGTTTTCCTATTTCAGTGGACTGCAAAAGAAAGGCAACCTTTATGAAAATAGAATGAGTAGGAAAGAGAGAGTGTATTTTCCTTAACATGTTAATAAAATGGGAGTCTGTAGTTTTGTTAGTTCAGTGATGTGAAAAATAGAAAATCTGTACTATCTGACCTCATAGGTCTTCTTTACATATGAAGAACTGTACACAAAAGGCATTTCTGAAATTGAAAGCTCATGCTGGTAGGAATGGAGGGATTTGTTTGTATTCTTGTTTGCTATTTTTAAAATTCATTTGTCTTCTTGTTTGCTAGGGTTTTTTTGAAAATTGCATTTTGAGCATAAAGACTAAAAAGCAGAAAACACTGTAAGAAACCTAACAGAGACAACATAACATTAAATGTGAAGGAGCAAAGGGGAATTTTTCTTGGAGTGGCACTTCTTTAAAGGAAAAGCATTTAATAACGTGAAATGGGAACTTCTTTTTTCACGAAATTTTCCTGACACCCAAAACAATCACTGACGTCTCTTGCAATTTTTTCCCCCAGGCTTACAGGTTGAATTCTTAGGCTGATTCCACAATGAACTGAAAAAATTCTTAGCTCTGATCACTGAAAAGGCTGAGAGAAATGACCAAATCATATCAACATGTACCCTTAGTGCCCACTGTGGCAGGGGTTATAGATAAAAATGATTGGCTGGCATTGATAATATGTAAAATTGAATGATCAATATACCCTCTCTGCTTTTAAATATATTTGAAAATTCCACAGTAAAACACTAAGGAAAAGTGAATAATCTAAAATATGAGTCAAATATGAGGCAACAGGAGCAGAAAGAGGCTGGTGCCTAAGTAAAAGAATCAATGAGACAAAAATACCTATAAACAACAAATGCTGGAGAGGTTGTAGAGAAAAGGGAAATCTCCTACACTGTTGGTGGGAATGTAAATTGGTGCAGCCACTATGGAAAACAGTATGGAGGTTCCTTAAAAAACTAAAAACAGAGCTACCATATGATCCAGCAAACCCACTCCTTGGCATATATCCAAAGAAACCCATAATTCGAAAAGATACATGCACCCCAATGTTCACTAGAGCACTATTTAAGGAAGCCAAGACATGGAAGCAACCTAAATGTGCATTGACAGATGAATGTATATATACAATGGAATATTACTTAGTCATAAAAAAGGAATGAAATATTGCCACTTGCAGCAACATGGATGGAGCTAGAGAATATCATACTAAGTGAAGTAAGTCAGACAGAGAAAGATAGGTATTATATGATATCACTTATATGTGGAATCTAAAAAACAATTCAAATGAATCTACATACAAAACAGAAACAAACTTATAGTTACCAAAGGGGAAAGGGAGGTAAGGGGGGAGGGATAAATTAAGAGTATGGGATTAACAGATAAATTACATAAAATAGATAAGCAACGAGGATTTACTGTTTATCACAGGGAACACTATTCAATATCTTGTAATAACCTATAATAGAAAATAATCTGAAAAAAATATAAAACTGAATCACTTTGCTGTACATGTGAAACTAACACAATATTGTAAGTCAAATATACTTCAAATAAAAAAGAAAAAAAGAAAAAAAGAGTTAATGAGAAGCTGTGATGGGCTCGTTGGCACTTATGCAGGATGCTGAGCAACTTTTTTTTTTTTCAACTCTTGATTCTAGCACTCAGCCAGCATGCTCCCTGGCCATGAGGTATATACATTTATATATGGCTGTAATAACAACAAACTATCAAAACACAATTTGCCAACCTTGTGCCTGGTGCCATCTGTATTCACATTTATAAAATAGCTCATTCTACTTAAATATCTGCAAAAAGCAAACTTCTGACTACAGAATAAAAAGGAAGAGATTAGTCTTGAAGATTATTGTGCTTCTATAAAAATGTTAACCAAGAAAGCCACCCAGTAGAAGCAGGCTTCACTTAGTATGATATTAATGCCTTCCTTGAAAATCATTGTGACTGTAATAATTCATTAGCTAAAATAAATTTGTTTCACAAGTCGTCGTCCCCAAGAGAGACTGGTTGGTTTCTCCTACATGCCTGGGAATGGGTGGATGTTAGTGTGTTAGTGGCTATACCTATTCAATGTGCAGATGATATTGGTTCAGCTACGTCCAGGTATAACTACCTCAGGTTATAAAAGACAAAATTCATGCAGCAATATTGCTGTTTTAAGGTCTATGCATGCTCTTTAATTTTTAAATTTGGAATTTTCAAACACAAACAAAAGTAGAGAAAATAATAAAGGGAATTTGATTTATTCATCACACAATTTTAACAATTATTGAAACACAGACAACTTTTTTTATCTGTAACTCCTGCCCTACCGGCCAATAGGGTGATTCTTGTTATTGGGTTGTTGTATTGGGTTGACATGAAACCATTTCAACAAAAAGAATATTCAGATGGCACATGAAAAGTTATTCAACATCATTAACCATTAGGGAAGTGCAAATATGTATTTCTTAGACTTTATATATTAGAACAGTTTTAGATTAACAGATATATTGTAGAGATAGTACAGAGTTTTCATAACCCACACTTAGAATTCCCACACTTAGAATTCCCTATTATGAACATCTTTCTATAGTATGATACTATAATTATAATCAACTAAAGTCCATGCTTTATTCACATTTCCTTAGTGTTACCTAATGCACTTTTTCTGTTCCATATTCCCATCCAGGACACCACATTCAATAGTCTCCTTAGTTTCCTCCTGGCTCTGACAATTTCTCAGAATTTCCTTGTTTTGGATGACCTTGGCAGGTATTTTGCAGAATGTCCCTCAGTTGGAATTTGTCTGGTATTTTTCACATGGTAAGACTTAGTTGTGGGGTTTTTTTTGAGGAGAGAAACCACAGACATAAAGTACAATTTTCATCATATCATTATCAAGGGTACACACTATCAACATGTCTCACCATTATTGATTCTGACTTTGATAAACTGGCTGAGATAACGGTTGTCAGATTTCTCCACTATCAAATTACTCTTTGACACCAGAAACACAATTCATAAGGAAAAATTTGATTAACTGGATCTCATCAAAATCAAAAACTTTTGCTCGGAGAAAAACCATGATAAAAAAGATGAGGAGAGATCCTGAGGAAGATGGCAGAAGAGTAAGACGAGGAGATCACCTTCCTCCCCACAGATACATCAGAAATTCATCTACACGTGGAACAACTCCTACAGAACACCTACTGAACGCTGACAGAAGACCTCAGACCCCCCAAAAGGCAAGAAACTCCCCACATACCTGGGTAGGGCAAAAGAAAAAACAGACAAAAGAATAGGGACGGGACTTGCACCAGTGGGAGGGAGCGGTGAAGGAGGAAAGGTTTCCAAACACTAGAAGCCCCTTCGTGGGTGGAGACTGCGGGTGGCGGAGGGGGAAAGCTTCGGAGTAGCAGAGGAAAGCACAGCAACAGGAGTGTGGAGGGCAAAGCGGAGAGATTCCTGCACAGAAGATCGGTGCCCTCAGGCACTCACCAGCCCGAGAGGGTTTTCTGCTTGGCCGCCAGGGCGGGCGGGGCTGGGAGCTGAGGCTCGGGTATCAGGTTTCAGTCGGAGCGCAGGGAGAGGACTGGGGCTGGCGGCAGGAAGAGAGCCTGAAGAAGTTAATGCACCACGGCTAGCCCGGAGGGAGTCCGGGGAAAGGGTCTGGAGCTGCCGAAGAGGCAAGATACTTTTTCTTCCCTCTTTGTTTCCTGGGGCGCGAGGAGAGGGCTTTAAGAGCGCTGCTTAAAGGAGCTCCAGAGACGGGCGTGAACCACGCTAAAGGACCGGACCCCACAGACGGGCGTGGGACGCTGGGGCTGCTGCTGCCGCTGCCACAAGGCCTATGTGCGAGTGCAGGTCACTGTCCACCCACCCTTCCGGGGAGCCTGTGCAGCCTGCAACTGCCGGGGTCCCGGGACCCAGGGACGGCTTCCTCCGGAAAGCGCACAGAGCACTTCGGGCTGGTGCAACATCACGCTGGCCTCTGCCGCCACAGTCTTGCCCCACACTGCGTGCCCCTCCCTCCCCTCTGCCTGAGTGAGCCAGAGCCCCCGAATCAGCGGCTCCTTTAAACCCGTCCTGTCTGAGCGAAGAACGGACGCCCTCTGGCGACCTATGCACAGAGGCGGGGCCAGGTCCAAGGCTGAAACCCGGGAGCTGTGAGAGCAGAGAAGAGACAGGGAAATCTCTCTGTGCAGCCTCGGAGGCAGCAGATTAAAGCTCCAGGGTCCGCTTGATGTGCCCTGCGTCTGTGGAGTGCATGAATGGACAGCAAATCATCTCAAATTGAGGAGGTGGACTTTGAGGACAAGATTTAAGATTTTTCCCACTTTTCCTATTTTTACAACGAATTATCCCAAATTAAGGAGGTGGACTTTGAGAGCAGGATTTTCGATTTTTTCCCCCTGTTCTCTTTTTGTGAATGTGTATGCATATGCTACTGTGTGAGATTTTCTCTGTATAGCTCTGCTTCCACCATATGTCCCAGGGTTCTATCGGTCCGTTTTTTTTTTTCAATAATTACTTTTTTATTTTAATAACGCTACTATATTTTATACTTTATTCTATTTTACTTTATCTTCTCTCTTTTTTTTTCCTAACTTCCCTTCCCCCCTCCCTCCCTCCGCCCCTCCTTTTGTTTCTTTCTCTCTTTCTTTCCTTCCTCCCTCCCTCCCTCCCTCCTGTCTTTCTTTCTCTCTCTCTCTTTCTTTCTTTCTTTCATTCCTCCCTCCCTTCTTTCTTCCTTTCGCTCTCTTTTTCTTTCCTTCCTCGCTCCCTCCCTCCTTTCTTTCTTTCTTTCTTTCCTTCCTCCCTCCCTCCCCCTATCTTTCTTCCTTCCTTCCTTCCTTCCTTTCTTTCCTTCTTTCTTTCTTTATTTCTCTCTTTCTTTCTTCTACTAATTCTTTCTTTCTACTTTTTCTCCCTTTTATTCTGAGCCGGCTAGATGAAAGGCTCTTGGTATTGCAGCCAGGAGTCAGTGCTGTGCCTCTGAAGTGGGAGAGCCAACTTCAGGACATGGGTCCACAAGAGACCTCCCAGCTCCACATAATATCAAGTAGCGAAAATCTCCCAGAGATCTCCATCTCAGCACCAGCACCCAGCTTCAGTCAACGACCAGCAAGCTACAGTGCTGGTGACCCTATGCCAAGCAACTAGCAAGACAGAAACACAACCCCACCCATTAGCAGGGAGGCTACCTAAAAACATAATAAGGCCATAGGCACCCCAAAACACACCAGCAGACGTGGACCTGTCCACCAGAAAGACAAGATCGAGCCTCAACCACCAGAACACAGGCACTAGGCCCCCACCAGGAAGCCTACACAACTTACAGTAACAACATTAGCCACTGGGGACAGACACCAAAAACAATGGGAAATACGAATCTGCAGCCTGCAAAAAGGAGACCCCAAACACAGTAAGATAAGCAAAATGAGAAGACAGAAAAACACACAGCAGGTGAAGGAGCAAGATAAAAACCTACCAGACCTAACAAATGAAGAGGTAATAAGCAGTCTACCTGAAAAAGAATTCAGAATAATGATAGTAAAGATGATCCAGGATTCTATTCCCAAGATCCAAAATCTTGGAAATAGAATAGACAAAATGCAAGAAACAGTTAACAAGGACCTAGAACTAAAGATGAATCAAGCATCAATTAAAAACACAATAAATGAAATGAAAAATACTCTAGATGGGATCAATAGCAGAATAACTGAGGCAGAAGAACGGATAAGTGACATGGAAGATAGAATAGTGGAAATAACTGCTGCAGAGCAAAATAAAGAAAAAAGAATGAAAAGAACAGAGGACAGTCTCAGAGACTTCTGGGACAACATTAAACTCACCAACATTCTAATTATAGGGGTTCTAGAAGAAGAAGAGAAAAAGAAAGGGACTGAGAAAATATATGAAGAGATTATAGTTGAAACTTCCCTAATATGGGAAAGGAAATAGTTAATCAAGTCCAGGAGGCACAGAGAGTCCCATACAGAAAAATCAAAGGAGAAATATGCCAAGACACATATTAATCAAACTGTCAAAAATTAAACACAAAGAAATCATATTAAAAGCAACAAGGGAAAAACAACAAATAACACACAAGGGAATCCCCATCAGGTTAACAGCTGATCTCTCAGCAGAAAGTCTACAAGCCAGAAGGGAGTGGCAGGACATAATTAAAGTGATGAAGGAGAGAAACCTGCAACCAAGATTACTCTACCCAGCAAGGATCTCACTCAGATTTGATGGAGAAATTAAAACGTTTACAGACAAGCAAAAGCTGAGAGAGTTCAGCACCACCAAACCAGCTTTACAACAAATGCTAAAGGAACTTCTCTAGGCAAGAAACACAACAGAAGGAAAAGACCTACAATAACGAACCCAAAACAATTCAGAAAATGGGAATAGGAACATACATATCGATAATTACCTTAAATGTAAATGGACTAAATGCTCCCACCAAAAGACACAGATTGGCTGAATGGATACAAAAACAAGACCCATATATATGCTGTCTAGAAGAGACCCACTTCAGACCTAGAGACACATACAGACTGAAAGTAAGGGGATGGAAAAAGATATTCCATGCAAATGGAAATCAAATGAAAGCTGGAGTAGCAATTCTCATATCAGACAAAATAGACTTTAAAATAAAGACTACTAGAAGAGACAAAGAAGGACACTACATAATGATCAAGGGATCGATCCAAGAAGAAGATATAACAATTGTAAATATTTATGCACCCAACATAGGAGCACCTCAATAAACAAGGCAAATACTAACAGCCATAAAAGGGGAAATCGACAGTAACACAGTCATAGTAGGGGACATCAACACCCCACTTTCACCAATGGACAGATCATCCAAAATGAAAATAAATAAGGAAACACAAGCTTTAAATGATACATTAAACAAGATGGACTTAATTGATATTTATAGGACATTCCATCCAAAAACAACAGAAAAAAAATTTTTCTCAAGTGCTCATGGAACATTCTCCAGAATAGATCATATCTTGGGTCACAAATCAAGCCTTGGTCAATTTAAGAAAATTGAAATTGTATCAAGTATCTTTTCCGACCACAATGCTATGAGACTAGACATCAATTACCGGAAAAGATCTCTAAAAAATAGAAACACATGGTGGCTAAACAATACACTACTCAATAACGAAGTGATCACTGAAGAAATCAAAGAGGATATAAAAAAATACCTAGAAACAAATGACAATGGAGACACGATGACCCAAATCTTATGGGACGCAGCAAAAGCAGTTCTAAGGGGGAAGTTTATAGCAATACAATCCCACCTTAAGAAACAGGAAACATCTCTAGTAAACAACCTGACCCTGCACCTAAAGCAATTCGAGAAAGAAGAACAAAAGACACCCAAAGTTAGCAGAAGGAAAGAAATCATAAAGATCAGATCAGAAATAAATGAAAAAGAAATGAAGGAAATGATAGCAAAGATCAATAAAACTAAAAGCTGGTTCTTTGAGAAGATAAGCAAAATAGACAAACCATTAGCCAGACTCATCAAGAAAAAAAGGGAGAAGACTCAAATCAATAGAATTAAAAATGAAAAAGGAGAAGTAACAACTGACACTGCAGAAATACAAAAGATCATGAGAGATAACTACAAGAAACTCTATGCCAATAAAATGGACAACCTGGAAGAAATGGACAAATTCTTAGAAATGCACGACCTGCCAAGACTGATTCAGGAAGAAATAGAAAATATGAATAGACCAATCACAAGCAATGAAATTGAAACTGTGATTAAATCTCTTCCAACAAACAAAAGCCCAGGACCAGATGGCTTCACAGGAGAATTCTATCAAACATTTAGAGAAGAGCTAACACCTATCCTTCTCAAACTCTTCCAAAATACAGCAGAGGGAGTAGCACTCCCAAACTCATTCAACGAGGCCACCATCACCCTGATACCAAAACAGACAAAAATGTCACAAAGAAAGAAAACTACAGGCCAATATCACTGATGAACATAAATGTAAAAATCCTCAACAAAATACTATCAAACAGAATCCAACAGCACATTAAAAGGATCATACACCATGATCAAGTGGGGTTTATTCCAGGAATGCAAGGATTCTTCAATATAAGCAAATCAATCAATGTGATACACCACATTAACAAACTGAAGGAGAAAAACCATATGATCATTTCAATAGATGCAGAGAAAGCTTTCGACAAAATTCAACACCCATTTATGATAAAAACCCTGCAGAAAGTAGGCATAGAGGGAACTTTCCTCAACATAATAAAAGGCATATATGACAAACCCACAGCCAACACCGTCCTCAATGGTGAAAAAGTGAAACCATTTCCACTAAGATCAGGAAAAAGACAAGGCTGCCCACTCTCACCACTCTTATTCAACCTAGTTTTGAAAGTTTTAGCCACAGCAATCAGAGAAGAAATGGAAATAAAAGGAATCCAAATTGGAAAAGAAGAAGTAAAGTGTTCACTCTGTGCACATGACATGATACTATACATAGAGAATCCTAAAGATGCTACGAGAAAACTACTAGAGCTAATCAATGAATTTGGTAAAGTAGCAGGATACAAAATTAATGCACAGAAATCTCTGGCATTCCTGTACACTAATGATGAAAAATCTGAAAATGAAATCAAGAAAACACTCCCAGTTACCATTGCAACAAAAAGAATAAAATATCTAGGAATAAACCTACCTTAGGAGACAAAAGACCTGTATGCAGAAAATTATAAGATCCTGATGAAAGAAATTAAAGATGAAACAAACAGATGGAGAGATATACCATGCTCCTGGATTGGAAGAATCAATATTTGAAAATGACTCTACTACCCAAAGCAATCTACAGATTCAATGCAATCCCTATCAAACCACCACTGGCATTTTTCACAGAACTAGAACAAAATAATTCACAATTTTTTTGGAAAAACAAAAGACCCCGAATAGCCAAAGCAATCTTGAGAACGAAAAATGGAGCTGGAGGAATCAGGCTCCCTGACTTCGGACTATACTACAAAGCTACAGTAATCAAGACAGTGTGGTACTGGCACAAAAACAGAAAGATCGATCAATGGAACAGGATAGAAAGCCCAGAGATAAACCCACACACATATGGTCAACTTATCTTTGATAAAGTAGGCAAGAATGTACAGTGGAGAAAGGACAGCCTCTTCAATAAGTCGTGCTGGGAAAACTGGACAGGGACATGTAAAAGTGTAAGATTAGATCATTCCCTAACACCGTACACAAAAATAAGCTCAAAATGGATTAAAGACCTAAATGTAAGGCCAGAAAGTATCAAACTCTTAGAGGAAAACATAGGCAGAACACTCTATGACATAAATCACAGCAAGATCCTTTTGGACCCACCTCCTAGAGAAATGGAAATAAAAACAAAAATAAACAAATGGGACCTAATGAAACTTCAAAGCTTTTGCACAGCAAAGGAAACCATTAGCAAGACCAAAAGACAACCCTCAGAATGGGAGAAAATATTTGCAAATGAAGCAACTGACAAAGGATTAATCTCCAAAATTTATAAGCAGCTCATGCAGCTCAATAGCAAAAAAACAAAGAACCCAATCCAAAAATGGGCAGAAGACTTAAATAGGCGTTTCTCCAAAGAAGATATACAGCCTGCCAACAAACACATGAAAGAATGCTCCACATCATTAATTATTAGAGAAATGCAAATCAAAACTACAATGAGATATCATCTCACACTAGTCAGAATGGCCATCATCAAGAAATCTAGAAACAATAAATGCTGGAGAGGGTGTGGAGAAAAGGGAACACTCCTGCACTGCTGTTGGGAATGTGAATTGGTACAGCCGCTATGGAGAACAGTATGGAGGTTCCTTAAAAAACTACAAATAGAACTACCATATGACCCAGCAATCCCACTACTAGGCATATACCCTGAGAAAACCATAATTCAAAAAGAGACATGTACCAAAATGTTCATTACAGCTCTATTCACAATAGCCTGGAGATGGAAACAACCTAAGTGTCCATCATCAGATGAATGGATAAAGAAGATGTGGCACATATATACAATGGAATATTACTCAGCCATAAAAAGAAACGAAACTGAGCTATTTGTAATGAGGTGGATAGACCTAGAGTCTGTCATACAGAGTGAAGTAAGTCAGAAAGAGAAAGACAAATACCGTATGCTAACACATATATATGGAATTTAAGAAAAAAAAAATGTCATGAAGAACCTAGGGGTAAAACAGGAATAAAGACACAGACCTACTTGAGAATGGACTTGACGATATGGGGAGGGGGAAGGGTAAGCTGTGAGAAAGTGAAAGAGAGGCATGGACATATATACAGTACCAAACGTAAGGTAGATAGATAGTGGGAAGCAGCCGCATAGCACAGGGAGATCAGCTCGGTGCTTTGTGACCGCCTGGAGGGGTGGGATAGGGAGGGTGGGAGGGAGGGAGATGCAAGAGGGAAGGGATGTGGGAACAGATGTATATGTATGACTGATTCACTTTGTTATAAAGCAGAAATTAATAAAAAAAAAATTATGCTGGAGCTTCCCTGGTGGCCCAGTGGTTGAAAGTCTGCCTGTTGATGCAGGGCACATGGGTTCATGCCCCGGTCCAGGAAGATCTCACATGCCACAGAGCAGCTGGGTCCTTGAGCCATGGCCTCTGAGCCTGTGCGTCTGGAGCCTGTGCTCCACAACAGGAGAGGCCACAACAGTGAGAGGCCCGCATACCACAAAAAAAAAAAAAAAAAAAATTATGCTTGCCAAACTGTACACTTTGAATAGTTACAGTTTATTATATGTCAATTATAGCTCAGTTCATTTGTTAAAAATGTATGCTGGCTAAAGACAGGGACATTTGTCTTGATTTTTGTTTGTTTTTTTGTGATTTACTGTATACTTTCCATATCCTGAATAGTGAACAAAAAAAATAAATGATTCTAAAAAAAAAAAAAAAAAAGATGAAAAAATAAGCTAAAAAAATGGGAGAAAATATTTGCAAACCACAATCCAGCAAAAGATGAGTATCTAAAACATATAAAGTACTCTCAAAACTCAATAATAATAATAATAATAATAATAATAATAATAATAATTAGATTAGAAATAGGCAAAAGACATGAAAACATTTCAACAAAAAGAATATTCAGATGGCACATGAAAAGTTATTCAACATCATTAACCATTAGGTAAGTGCAAATATGAACTACAGGTATAAACTACAAATTAAGCTATCACTATATACTTATAATGGCTAAAATAAAAAGTAGTGACAACACCAAATGCTGGTGAAGATGTGGAGAAGTTTGATCACTCATACATTTCTGGTGGGAATATAAAATGATTCAGTCACTGTGTAAAACAATTTAGTAGTTTCTTAAAAATCTAAGCAAGCAACTCCCATACAACCCAGCAAATGCACTCTTAGGCATTTATCCCAGAGAAATTTAAACTTATATTCACACAATATCAGCACATACATGTTTAATAGAAGTTTTATTCATAATAGCTGAAAAATGGAGGGAAGAAGAAGATGTCTTTCAGTAGGTGACTAGTTAAACCAACTGTGGTCCATCTATACCATGGAAAACTAAATATAACAGAAAAAATTTTTGATATAAAGAACAAACTAAATGATTAGGCTGTATTAAAAAAAGGGGCAATCTCAAAAGATTATGGACTGCATGATTCAGTTTATGTAACATTCTTCAAATGACAGAATTATAGAAATAAAAAATAGATTATTGGTTGCCAAAGGTTAAGGAGGGGTGAGGGACAGGACCAAAATTGATTGGTTATAAAACACCAACATGAGGGAGTCTTGCAGGGAAATTAATTGTCTGTATCTTGACTTTATCAATGTCAATATTCTGGTTGTAATATTTTACTTTAATTTTACAAGATGTTACCACTGGGAGAAACTAAGTAAAGGATATATGGGATCCTTCTGTATTACTTCTTGCAACTGCTTGTGAATCTACAATTATTTCAAAGTAAAAAGTTTAAGATATCTAATTCCTGTTTTAATTATTTTGGCAATGGGTTATGTAGAAATGCACTGGTTAATATTCAGTTTGTGATTTTCCAGCTATCATTATGATGGTGCTTTCTCACATAATTGTACTTCACTTGGTTCCTACAATATCCTTGATATTCTCCCGGGCAGTGAGGCTATTTATGGACACTAGGTAAAACGGGAGAAGATTCTCCTCATGTCCATAAGTGAACATAAGGGGGGAATAAATTTGAAAGATTCAAGATGTTTTCTTGAGCCTCTAGAAATTATGTTTTTTTTTTTTTTTTAATTTTGAGAGTAGATACATAGCCTGTTGGGAATTCTGCTTTATGGTGTGATTTTATTGCTACGTTGTTGTTGATGATGATGATGATGTGATAATGATGCTTTCCTTGGTTGTAGGGCATGGTGGTTAATCGTACAAAGAAGCAACATTTTTCCTCATCACATAAAGGGGTACATGGATGGCAAGGCCCCTATATAATCTTCAGTGAGTCTTACTCCCAATATTTCCAGGGAGAGAACTGATTCAAATTTATGTTTGTTTAGAGTCTGTTATCAAATATTTATCTTAAACACTAGAAAAGTTTTGACAAAAATTAAAATGAACTTTGAATCATTATTTAAAACCATGATCTCAGACGGTCTTTTCTTATCCAAGTCTAGCTGGAATTGAATGCAATTTTGCTTCACTTATCCACTAGTTTAAACTTGTCTGCTCACTAAACTGTCTCCTAAAATCTAGCAGATATTACATAGACTCAGGAATACAGAATCAATTCGTATAATTCTCACACTTCACCAAGGATCTGTATTCTGCTAAAAGCTGAACAGGGGTTCAGGGAAATGATTTTGTTTTATTGATGAAGCTACTTTATACAGTGCTGAATTAATTCATATGTAATTATATAAAATAGCTATATTTTCTATGAGCTCATAGTTTAGTATATTTAAATTAAAGGCATGAAAAATGATAAATAACAATAATCTCCAGATACATATATTTCTTCACAGTATGATAATATACTTAACATCATTTCTCACAGCAAGGATACACATGGTGCCTGACCACACAAATTCTCCTGATAAATATTATTAAGTAGTCATACCTAGCAAAAGTCTATATTGATTTTGAATTCAAAGTTTATAAGTAGAATTGGGCAAGATTACAAAGCTATTTTAATTGAACTTTTAGGAATCATAAAACCATCTTTTAAAAAAATCATTACTAAAATTCATGTTGAAATAGTAAAATGATTCTACTAGGAAACTATGTCCTTTAATGATAAATATTTGAAATAAGTAAAAAAGTAAACTAACCAAATGTTCATTTATGTTTTTTTTAAAAAAGCCACATGACCTTAAGCAGTTGTACAGGCATCGTGGTACACACGCCTGATTAATGCCAGCAATATAATCTGTCACAGTTTAAATACTCTGTCACAGTTCAAAACAAGTCATTGCCTAAGGACCCTCATCCATGTGTTTCCTGCTGGAATAGCTAACTTTTAAATCCCCAGAGGCGAAGTCATGAGTCTCTGATGATTGGAGTTTTCTTTCCTTTCAGGTAAGACCAATGCAATTAAAAAATAAACTTATAGAAGTTTCATGACCTCCAGAGGTTCCAAGTTGAGAGCTAATTTTCATATTTTTGAATTTAATATACACAAACTTGCTAATAGATCTCAATATTCCTTAGTACACACCATCCTATTTGGCCTGCTAAGTTGCTCTTTGTTCAGCCCATATTTCTCAATATCTCCAATACTACATTTAACTTATCACCCTTTTTCCTCTTCTTTATGTCACCAGAATAATGTCAATTCTCTAGCAATCCGTGACATTATTTTTCTTCTAACATTATAGGGAATTGAACTTAAACATCACAATGCATTGGTCTGAGGTATGTTTAGATAGTATTTTGTCTTGAACCCCTCAAGTTCATTTTAATCAATTTACTCGTTCATTCATTCATTCATTTATCCAATATAAGTAATCTGATTTTTCCAATGTAGTGTTTAAATTTCAGGAAAGCATATTTTCCATTAAGGATCCAATTGTACAAATCTCATGATATAAAAAAATGCAGTGAAACCTCCTGCATTTTAAACATGCTCTTGAATTTTGTCATTCATTTGAAAGGTGTTAAATCAATCAAAATCATAGGACTGAATTACGAATGTCAGTGTATCACTGATGATTCCTAAAAGTTGAACACATTCAGGTGATTATTTATACTGACAATGAAGGAGAGTTCAAATGAAAAAAATCAAGTCAAAAATAAAAATACATATTTATATGTACTTTTATGGATACCATATGTTGTGATCTGTTATACAATCATATTTCATCTTTAATAGCTGTTACAAATTCATTAAACATCTTATAAACAATGGATCTTAGCATCACTGAAATATGGTACTACCTAACTCAAGAGTTGTAATAAAAGATTATAGATCATTGCATTTAAGCCATAGCAGGCACCCAAAATGTTAGTTACATACAAGTTATTCCATGGAAAAAAGGAAATGTCTTTTCCTTCTAAAAGCACAGTTCTAATGGTAAAGACAGACACATGGTTAAGATCTGCTTCTTCAAGAAACCAGAGATCTGTACGCATCAGATTTATGAGAGTGCTCTGGTTACAACTATGACACAGCACTGGGCAGAAGGTGCAGCTGAACTATAGTGTAGTTGCAACAGCAAACTTAGTCAATCCCCCTGGGAGTTCTGAAGCTCAGTCAATCCCCCAGGGAGTTCTGAAGCTCGGCTGTCCCTTCAGGGTTATCCTCAGTTGGAGCAAATGGGCCAGGCCTTTGTACTCCTGCATCAAACAGTTATTGAATGTGAGATTCCCTGGGGAAGAAGGTGAGGCAGTACCATTCTGCTGAGAGCAATTCCCCGAGAGGGACACAGTTGTAAGCTGTCAACAGGCAAACCTTGTCTCAACTCGAAGAATAAGTGCCTCAGTCTTGAATGGATATCCAAATAGTGCACTACAGGATGACCTGCACACATTTATAGATAATGTCCATACAGGTTTCCCCAGTATCCAAAAGTGGAGCTTGCCTATGAAACCTTTCCTAAGCTGAAATGGCATAAAGTGAAGCAGCAATTACCGTAGGACGTATCTTGCTAACGGATGCACAAAATAAATCCAGATCAAGCACAGATTCTCACGGACATAGTCCAAAGCTATGCTGGACTGAGATGCTGCTGAGATGCTGAGTGTAGTCCCCAGGGAGGGAGCTTGGTGGGGCGAATCTCGCAACATTTGGGGTGAGCACTGCCTTTGTGGTGTCTCGCTGCAAAACAAATGCTAAATGCTATTTCCTCTTTTCGCCTTTTTTGTAAAACCAAAAACCCTCTTCAGTTAGAAAAACAGGTATTAATGTAGGTCTTTGGTAAAAGTGAAGTGGCATAAAGCAAACTTTCAAAAAACAGGGGACGCCTATGCAATGATAACCACTAAGACAGAGGTGTGAACAAAATACTTTATGTGAAAATCCAGAGGATAGAATCCCTGAATTTATTAAATGAACGAAGGAAGACTTCAGGATGGAGCTAATATTTGAGGATGACTTTGGGTGCGGGGGTGGGGGGTGAGTTCCAGTTAAGAATTTGAGGATGCACATACATTCTCAAAGGAGTGGAAGGCTTAGGTTTTTAATTGGTAACCAAACATCGTTACTTCCCCCTAAAGAACACAAGGTGTAACATTCTCACTGCTGAATTTTACTTGCACTCAAACTATTAAGATGCTTTCCAAATTCCCCTAATTCTCTGGCTTACAATTAACCTATAATTTCATCATGAGGAACACATTTCAGACTCAGGGATCCATAAGTGTGTTTAATCGCTCTTCCAAATTTTATAGGAAATCTCTATCTTCAAATTACCTATAAACTCAATATAAATCAAAGTGAGTCCATCTATCATGCTGCTTGATTCATCTGCTTACATCTAAGTTTATTCCCATACATCTCCTTTTGCTATATCCTTTTCTTTTGTTGTTAAGTACCCAAAGTCTGGCACTGCTACCTGGATTCAAATCCTAGCTTAGCCATTTATTAGTTGCATGATTTTGGACAATTTGCTTAAGGTCTCCATGCTATAGTTTTCCTGGGTGGAACAGGAATAATAATAATCACTTCAAGGTTGTTAGACATAAGTGAGTCAATGTACACACTGTATTTGGAGTAGTGCCTGGCATGTAGCAAGTATGATATATGAGCTAATCATCATTACCTTTCACTTTTTATTCGATTGTCTTTTTTGTGCATGTGTGTGTCTTTTATTTTATTTTTTATTAGTCATCAATTTTATACACATCAGTGTATATATGTCAATCCCAATCGCCCAATTCATCACACCATCCCCCCCCACACTGCTTTCCCCCCTTGGTGTCCATAGGTTTGTTCTCTACACTTGTGTCTCTATTTCTGCCCTGCAAACCGGTTCATCTGTACCATTTTTTTAGGTTCCACACATATACATTCATATATGATATTTTTCTCTTTCTGACTTAACTTCACTCTATACGACAGTCTCTAGATCCATCCACGTCTCAACAAATGACCCAATTTCATTTCTTTTTATAGCTGAGTAATATTCCATTGTACATATGTACCACATCTTCTTTATCCATTCATCTGTGGATGGGCATTTAGGTTGCTTCCATGACCTGGCTATTGTAAATAGTGCTGTAATGAATATTGGGGTGCATGTGTCTTTTTGAATTATGGTTTTCTCTGGGTATATGCCCAGTAGTGGGATTGCTGGATCATATGGTAATTCAATTTTTAGTTTTTTAAGGAACCTCCATACTGTTCTCCACAGTGGCTGTATCAATTTACATTCCCACCAACAGTGCAAGAGGGTTGCCTTTTCTCCACACCCTCTCCAGCATTTGATCTTTGTACATTTTCTCATTATGCCCATTCTAACTGGTGTGAGGTGATACCTCATTGTAGTTTTGATTTGCATTTCTCTAATAATTAGTGATGTTGAGCAGCTTTTCATGTGCTTCTTGGCCATCTTTATGTCTTCTTTGGAAAAATGTCTATTTAGGTCTTCTGCCCATTTTTGGATTGGGTTGTTTGCTTTTTTAATTTTGAGTTGCATGAGCTCTTTATATATTTTGGAGATTGATCCTTTGTCCATTGATTCGTTTATGGATATTTTTTCCCATTCTGACAGTTGTCATTTTGTCTTGTTTATTGTTTCCTTTGCTGTGCAAAAGCATTGAAGTTTCATTTGGTCCCATTTGTTTATTTTTGTTTTTATTTCCCTTTCTCTAGGAGGTGTGTCAAAAAGGATCTTGCTGTGATTTATGTCATAGAGTGTCCTGCCTATGTTTTCCTCTAAGAGTTTGATAGTGTCTGGCCTTACATTTAGGTTTTTAATCCATTTTGAGTTTATTTTTGTGTAGGGTGTTAGGGAATTTTCTAGTTTCATTCTTTTACATGAAGCTGTCCAGTTTTCCCAGCATCACTTATTGAGGAGACTGTCTTTTCTCCGCTGTATATCCTTGCCTCCTTTTTCACAGATTAGTTGACCATAGGTGAGTGGGTTTATCTCTGGCCTTTCTATCTTGTTCCATTGATGTATGTTTCTGTTTTTGTGCCAGGACCATATTGTCTTGATTATTGTAGCTTTGTAGTATAGTCTGAAGTCAGGGAGTCTCCAGCTCCGTTTTTTTCTCTCAAGACTGCCTTGGCTATTTGGCGTCTTTTGTGTATCCATAAAAATTTT
Organism: Mesoplodon bidens; assembly: GCF_964165515.1. Lineage (NCBI taxonomy): Eukaryota > Metazoa > Chordata > Mammalia > Artiodactyla > Ziphiidae > Mesoplodon > Mesoplodon bidens. Next base: position 71,763,124 of record NC_138176.1, read on the forward strand.
AAGATTTTTCGTTCTAGTTCCATAAAAAATGTCATTGGTAATTTGATAGGGATTGCATTGAGTCTGTAGGTTGCTTTGGGTAGTATAGTCCTTTTCACAGTATTGATTCTTCCAATGCAAGAACATGGTATATCTCTCCATCTGTTGGTATCATCTTTAATTTCCTTCATCGGTGTCTTAGTTTTCTGCATACAGGTATTTTGTCTCCCTAGGTAGGTTTATTCCTAGGTATTTTATTCTTTTTGTTGCAATGGTAAATGGGAGTATATCCTTAATTTCTCTTTCAGATTTTTCATTATTAGTGTGTAGAAATGCAAGAGATTTCTCTGCATTAATTTTGTATCCTGCAACTTTACCAAATTCATTGATTAGCTCTAGTCATTTTCTGGTGGCATCTTTAGGTTCTCTATGTATAGTATCATAACATCTGCAGACAGTGACAGTTTTACTTCTTCTTTTCCAATTTGTATTCCTTTTATTTCTTTTTCTTCTCTGATTGACATGGCTAGGACTTTCAAATCTATGTTGAATAATAATGGTGAGAGTAGGCATCCTTGTCTTGTTCCTGAGCTTAGAGGAAATGCTTTCAGCTTTTCACCATTGAGAATGATGTTGGCTGTGGGTTTGTCATATATGGTGTTTATTACATTGAGGTAGGTTCTCTCTATGCTCACTTTCTGGAGAGTTTTTATCATAAATAGGTGTTGAATTTTGTCAAAAGCTTTTTCTGCATCTATTGAGATGATCATATGGTTTTTATTCTTCAGTTTTTTAATATGGTTTATGACATTGATTGATTTACATATATTGAAGAATCCTTGCATCCCTGGGATAAATCCCAATTGATCATGGTGTATGATCCTTTTAATCTGTTGTTGGATTCTGTTTGCTAGTATTTTGTTGAGGATTTTTGCATCTATATTCATCAGTGATATTTGTCTGTAATTTTCTTTCTTTTAGTATCTTTGGTTTTGGTATCAGGGTGATGGTGGCCTCATAGAATGAGTTTGGGAGTGTTCCTTCTTCCACAATTTTTTGGAAAGTTTGAGAAGGATGGGTGTTAGCTCTTCTCTAAATGTTTGATAGAATTCACCTGTGAAGCCATCTGGTCCTGGACTTTTGGGTTTTGGAAGATTTTTAATCACAGTTTCAATTTCAGTGCTTGTGATTGGTCTGCTCATATTTCCTCTTTCCTCCTGGTTCTGTCTTGGAATGTTATACATTTCTAAGAATTTGTCCATTTCTTCCAGGTTGTCCATTTTATTGGCATAGAATTGCTTGTAGTAGTATCTTAGGATGCTTTGTATTTCTGCAGTGTCTGTTAAAACTTCTCCTTTTTCATTTCTAATTTTATTGGTTTGAGTCCTCTGTCTTTCTTGATGAGTCTGGCTAATGGTTTATCAATTTTGTGTATCTTCTCAAAGAACCAGCTTTTATTTTATTGATACTTGCTATTGTTTTCTTTGTTTCTATTTCATTTATTTCTGCTCTGAGCTTTATGATTTCTTTCCTTCTGCTAACTTTGGGTTTTGTTTGTTCTTCTTTCCCTAGTTCCTTTAGGTGTAATGTTAAATTGCTTATTTGAGATTTTTCTTTTTTCTTGAGTAGGCTTGTATAACTATAAACTTCCTAGAACTGCTTTTGCTGTATCCCAGAGCTTTTGGATCATTGTGTTTTCATTGTCATTTATCTCTAGGTTTTTTTTTTATTTCCTCTTTGATTTGTTCAGTAATCTCTTGGTTATTTACTAACGTATTGTTTAGCCTTCATGTGTTTGTATTTTTTACTTTTTTCCCCCTGTAATTCATTTCTAATCTCATAGCATTGTGGTCAGAAAAGATATTTGATATGATTTCAGCTTTCTTAAGTTTACTGTGGCTTGATTTGTAACCCAAGAGGTGATCTATCCTGGAGAATGTTTCATGCACATTTTAGAAGAAAGTGTAATCTGCTGTTTCTGGATGGAATGTCCTGTAAATATCAATTAAATCTATCAGTCTATTGTGTCATTTAAAGCTTCTGTTTCCTTATTTATTTTCATTTTGGATGATCTGTCCATTGGTGTAAGTGAGGTGTTAAGGTCCCCCACTATTATTGTGTTACTGTCGATTTCCTCTTTTAGAGCTGTTAACAGTTGCCTTAGGTATTGAGGTGCTCCTATGTTGGGTGCATATATATTTATAATTGTTATATCTTCTTCTTGGATTGATTCCTTGATCATTATGTAGTGTCCTTCCTTGTCTCTAGTAACATTATTTTAAAGTCTATTTTATCTGATATGAGTATTGCTACTCCAGTTTTCTTTTGATTTCCATTTGCATGGAATATCTTATTCCATCCCCTCACTTTCAGTCTGTATGTGTCCCCAGGTCTGAAGTGGGTCTCTTGTAGACAGCATATAGATGGGTCTTGTTTTTGTATCCATTCAGCAAGACTGTGTCTTTTGGTTGAAGCATTTAATCCATTCACATTTAAGGTAATTATCAATATGTATGTTCCTATGACCATTTTCTTAATTGTTTTGGGTTTGTTTTTGTAGGTCCTTTTCTTCTCTTGTGTTTCCCACTTAGAGAAGTTCCTTTAGCATTTGTTGTAGAGCTGGTTTGGTGGTGCTGAATTCTTTTAGCTTTTGCTTGTCTGTAAAGCTTTTGATTTCTCCATCAAATCTGAAAGAGATCCTTGCTGGGTAGAGTAATCTTGGTTGTAGGTTCTTCCCTTTCATCACTTTAAGTATATCATGCCACTCCCTCCTGACTTGTATTATTTCTGCTGAGAAATCAGCTGTAAACCGTATGGGAGCCCCCTTGTTATGTCATTTGTCATTTTTCCCTTGCTGTTTTTAATAATTTTTCTTTGTCTTTAATTTTTGCCAGTTTGATTACTGTGTGTCTCGGTGTGTTTCTCCTTGGGTTTCTCCTGTATGGGACTCTCTGTGCTTCCTGCACTCGGGTGGCTATTTCCTTTCCCATGTTAGGGCAGTTTTCGACTATAATCTCTTCAAATATTTTCTCAGGTCCTTTCTCTCTCTCTTCTCCTTCTTGGACCTCTATAATGTGAATGTTGTTACGTTTAATGTTGTCCCAGATGTCTCTTAGGCTGTCTTCATTTCTTCTCATTCTTTTTTCTAAATTCTGTTCTGCAGCAGTGAATTCCATCATTCTCTCTTCCAGGTCACTTATCCGTTCTTCTGCCTCAGTTATTCTGTTATTGATTACTTCTAGTGTAGTTTTCATTTCGGGTATTGTATTGTTCATCTCTGTTTGTTTGTTCTTTAATTCTAGGTCTTTGTTAAACATTTCTTGCAGCTTCTCGATCTTTGCCTCCATTCATTTTCCGAGGTCCTGGATCATCTTCACTATCATTATTCTGAATTCTTTTTCTGGAAGGTTGCCTATCTCCACTTCATTTAGTTGTTTTTCTGGGGTTTTATCTTTTTCCTTCATCTGGTATATGGCCCTCTGCCTTTTCCTCTTGTATGTCTTTCTGTGAATGTGATTTTTGTTCACCAGCCTGCAGGATTGTATTTCTTCTTGCTTCTGCTGTCTGCCCTCTGGTGGATGAGTCTATCTAATAGGCTTGTTCAAGTTCTCTGATGGGAGGGACTGGAGGTGGGTAGAGCTGACTGTTGCTCTGGTGGGCAGATCTCCATAAAACTTTAATCCACTTGACTGCTGATGGGTGGGGCTGGGTTCCCTCCCTGTTGGTTGTTTGGCCTGAGGTGAACCAACACTGGGGCCTACCTGGGCTCTTTGGTGGGGCTAATGGCAGACTCAGAGAGAGTTCACGCCAAGGAGTACTTCCCAGAACTTCTGCTGCCAGTGTCCTTGTCCCCACGGTAAGCCACAGCCACCTGCCGCCTCTGCAGGAGACCCTCCAACACTAGCAGGTACGTCTGGTTCAGTCTCTTCTGGGTTCACTGATCCTTCCCCTGGGTCCCGATGCACACACTACTTTGTGTGTGCCCTCCAAGAGTGGAGTCTCTGTTTCCCCCAGTCCTGTCAAAGTCCTGCAATCAAATCCCACTAGCCTTCAAAGTCTTAATTCTCTAGGAATGCCTCCTCCCGTTGCCTGACCCCCAGGTTGGGAACCTGACGTGGGGCTTAGAACCTTCACTCCAGTCGGTAGAATTCTGTGGTATAAGTGTTCTCCAGTCTGTGAGTCACCCACTCAGCAGTTATGGGATTTGATTTTACTGGGATTGCGTCTCTCCTACCATCTCACTGTGGCTTCTCCATTGTGTTTGGATGTGGGGTATCTTTTTTGGTGAGTTCCACTGTCTTCCTGTCAATGATTGTCCAGCAGCTAGTTGTGATTCTGGTGTTCTCACAAGAGGGAGTGAGAGCACATCCTTCTACTCTGCCATCTTGGTTCCTAATCCTCGTGTGTGTCTTTTAAAACTGAAAAAAAAACAACTTGTATGTCCCTTGTCAGATGTCTTAATATAACTTACATAAGATGTCTACATAGACAATTGATACACTCTTCCACCTTTTATTCCATGTTATTTCCATATATGCTCAGCATCATGGTTCTCTATCTTGTCAAATATTCCATCAAAGAATTTCATAGCACTCGGAAGGTCATTCTGGTCATTTGTGCTGAGTGGTATGTTGTCAGCTTGGTCTCACCATTCTGTCTTTTGCTGAGTATCCCTAATCTTTAGATCCCTCAAACATTAGAGTTTCCAGGGTTTAGTTCTTGCATCTTCTTTGGAGATCTCATCCAGTCTCATGACTTTAAATCTTTGGTAATTATGACAGTCAATTTTATGTGTCAATTTGACTGGGCTACATGGTGCCCAGATATTTGATCAAACATTACTCTGGGTGTATCTGTGAGGGTATTTTTAGATGAAATTAATATTTGAATTCATGGATTGAGTAAAGCAGATTGCTTTCCTTAATGTGGCTGGCTCTTATTCAATCAATTGAAGACTTGCTTGATGGAACAATAAGGATGAGTAGGAGGGTTAGTTAGGCCTCCTGCATAATGATCTGATCTGAACATTGGTCCTTTTTGGCCTTTGGACTTGAATTAGAACATTGGATCTTCTTACTTGGGCCTCAAGCCTGCTGACTTTCAGACTGGAACTTACATCATTGAACCTCTTGGTTCTCAGTCTTTCATACTCAGACTGGAACTATATATAAACTCTCCTGGGTCTCCAGCTTGACAAGTTCAGGTCTTGGGGCTTCTCAGCCTCCATAATCATGTGAGCAAATTCCTTATAATAAATATCGTTATATATATATATACACACGTAGACTATTATATATATATATATTTATTGAGATGGAGAAGATGGAAGGAGGAGCAGATTGAATTTGTGAAAAGAGATTTAATCATGTTAATTTGGAGGTACTTATTACACATTCCAATGCAGTCAAGTTAGAAGCTAGATATATATGTTTAGGAATTGATATATCTAGTTAGAAGCTAGATATATATGTTTAGACATAAGATAAAATTTATGGATTATGAATGTATTAGTGTTTTCCAGACAGCCAGAACCAATACCATAGTTAGATAGATAGATGATAGATAGATAGATAGATATGTATATATTCTTTATTGTAAGACATACATAGAAGACATACAAAGAAGAAAAATATTTTGGATCTCCATCAATCAGTTGAAATGCATTCCCTATGAGCTTCATGTCTTTCTTCTATTTTTTCCCTGGCACTTCTTGAATTCAGTTGTTTGGTGCTAGCCTATGGTCATTAACTTTACAAGATTGTATTCCCACACACTAGACACATGTTATCAGGTTTCACTGAGATTTGCCCTGAGAATTATGCATATATTACTTCATTTATCCTTCACCAAAACCCCATGGAGAAGGTATTATTATTCTAATTACAAACTACTCCAGATCATGAACTTACAGTGGTAACTCTTGAATAGGAATAAGCAAATATGCTAAATACCAAATACCAAAGTTGTACAGTTTACAGATCACATTATCCTAGTGGAAGAGCTGCATCTATACAAGGTAAGCATTCTGAAGTTATGCTAATAATATTTCTTGTTTTTAATACACTGTTCCTGTATGAGTTTAGATTGAAAAAGTTAACATAAGACAGGTGGAAGTCAAAGTCACTGACAGTTAATCACAGCAAACTTTGATCTTTAAAGCGTGCTTCAAAGTGATGGGAGCAAATATTTTGACATAAAAATGAAAACATTAGCAATAACAATAATTATAAAACTTACCCTTGTATAAGGCTTTATAACATCACTTACAAAGCATATGTATTATATAACTCATTTGAATCTCACAGAATCTTTGAAGTACAGATTATTATAACCTCTCTTTCACAGATGAAGAAAATGATTCTCAGATCAGAAAAATGACTTAAACCCACTCAGTAAGGAGCAAGTAGCTGAGTTGGATCTTGAGTAAAAACTTTCTGATTCTAAGTTTTATATGATTGTTTTATTGTGTGTATATTAATTTTAGAAGTGCATGGGCTATTCAACTAGTTCTGGTAGTTTGGGTTGCCATGTAACATATATGTTTGATCTTGAAAAGCTGAGATTATATTCATTATTAGATGAATAACAATAAATAACATCACCTCTAAATATACCATCCCTGAGCTTCAAGAATTTCTGAAACTCTATAAGGCCTCTGTTACAGCTTTTAAGAAGTGATACCTATAGTTATGTATTGTTACCTGAAATGGAATGCTTCCCTTGTGTAAATGCAATGTTATTCTCACTAGTCAAAGGAAAATCAAAATCAAAATGGCTAGATACATTTAGATATTCACTGAGATAGCTCACAGTAAATACTGATTCATAATTATCTGATTTTGAAATATGATATGATAATCCCTTGTGCTAGTTCACTACATTCTACTTAGGCAGACAAATACTATTTTGGCTACTAGTATTGATCACCAAAAGAATTTGAATTTTTGCAGGTAACAGACTTACTAGAAGTATGAAGATCTACAGCAGAGCTGAATTGCTGGACACCAGTGAATTCTGAATAATGCATTTCAGTCTGTGTTACTAAAAATGCAGCATGTGTCAGTCACATAAAACCCAGTTTTCATAGAGGGATCCTTTTCCATTCTCCACTGTAACTTACAACAGGCAGAGAATCTTCACAAATTAAAGCTGAAATCCAAAATATCCCCCCTCCTGCCCCCCCTCCCCAGTTTCCTGGCAAAGATTTAAATTAAGTACTTAGTTTTAGTGTATTTGCCAAGGGTATCTAAAATATTTTCTTTCTATGTATTGAAGTGGGTGCGTGTGTGTGTGTGTTTATCTGTGTGTGTTTATATGTGTAGGTTAAATATAAAGGTGAGTTAATGTTTAGTAAGTGATCACATAAGAAAGGCAACAAGTTCATTTGTGTAAACAAGCCTTGCCTTCTCTCTTTATTTAGTCTTAGCAATATGGATTAGAAATAAAAGTGTTATTGTGTATATTTAAGAGATTGAAATTTAGGGAAAGATGAATAAAATGAATGGTAGAAATTCTAACTTATACCATTTCGATCTTTCTTTCTTGAAAATGCATGCAAGGAAATCATAACTAAGTTGTGGAAAGCAGTAGTAGATTTAAATATATTCAATTTATAACTTGCTGCAGGAGTATTCATTTCATTAAGAACTGTCCCTGCAGTTTGGCATTTTCCTGTCACTTAACTGAGTCCAGAAATTCTCCCCTGGCTCACTGTATTGCAGAGCTGCCGTCTGTACTGCGCATGCCTAAGCTCTTGTTAAGCAACTCCCCGGCTTGGTGCAGACCCAGGCTGCCCATTCTTGTTCAGCAGTTACTGGCTTTCTCCCTCCTTTCCTTGGCTAGGTATGTTTCCCTACTTTGCTTCCCTACTCTGAGCAAGTAATCAGCTTATTTTCATTTTGTGATATATAACAAATTCATGATTTTATTTTTCCTGATTGTTTCTTCGGCCTCAACAACATGAAGGAAATAGAATGAAGAGAATCAAAGATATTCTGAAAAGGAAAGGTCTGGTAGAAATACTGAGTGCAAACATTGATCTCTATCCTACTTAGGGGATGTAATTTTGTCAGGGCTTTGGGTCTAACTGTGAGGGGCTTTTTGTTTTTGCCACTAACCTCTTATAAAAAGTTTTCTCTATGTGCCTGTATGGAATTATTCCTCTTTACATTACCTTTACTAACAAATATTTCACCTGATCACCTTTTGCCCAGTTCTCTTGGACACACATCCATTACTGATGATCAGCTGAAGCATCACTTAATTCACAGAATATTTCATAACCCTCTCACACAGAATTTTGAGACTTCTCTTTTTTGATCTCTGACTCTGTTCATATATTTATCATAACATTTACAACACTCATCTTTATTACATATGTGATAACCCAAATTGTAAACTTCTTGAAAACAGAAACAGTATTTGATTCTTCTCTTTATGTCAAGAGCCAATAACACTGCCTGGCCTAGAAGGTGTTGAATGAATGTTTGTTTTGTAAAGAATGATGGTAAGCAAGAATATTTGAAAATTGTGGTGAACAAAGGTACAGAGAGCTGCTTGGAGAAGAGTTAGGATCCAGGAACAAAAAGCAAATTGAGTTAGGAAAATTAAGAGGAGAGTAAAAGTACACATTTAAAACTTGCATACTTTCATTTTCTCATTCACTATTAAAGTTCAAAAAATAACATATGTGTGCTTGATGGACACGTGGGTTACCATTGCATTCTTCTCTGCTCTAAGTGCATGAAATAGTAACAAAAATGATGATGACAACATTTACTGAGATTTTCCCAAACAAATTTATCACATGGGATCACACCACGATCTTCATTTTACAGATAAGGAAAGTGAGGCTCAGAAAGTTTTAGTAACTTACCCAACGTCACACAACTACTAAGTGATGGAATTTGGGATTGAAACTAGGCATTCTTATTTCAGAGCTGGGATTTCCAACTCCCAATCTATACTGACTCTTGAACGGTGACAACTTTTATGCTATCTTTGCCTAGTGTAATAGCACCAAGTACCAGCTGATGGAGGTCCAATGAGGTACATACGTTTATAACTTAAATTTTTGTTTGTTCCTTCATGTGGCATGCACATAAGAGGTATAGGTATACGATTTCAGATTAAAGACACTGGCTACTCAGAAAACAAAATCTAGAATTGGGCTTTATCACTGATATATTCTAAATAACTGTATATATCCCCAGCAGTAACTATTTGAATTCATCTGAAGGTGTAAAATACCCATTATTTTTTAGACGAATCTTTCTCAAACTATCTCTTATAAAGGATCAGTTTTTATCTTACCATCCCCATTTTACATGGACTGAAATGAATTTGTTCTGTGCACACCTATCACATAGTTTCCACCAAAAGCAAATTATCACATGAGTTTCCCATCAGCACAACCTATGTCCTGCCCAATAAGATTAATTCATGTACCACATGTTTAAATATTTCTGAAATGTCAAATTGTAAAGGTTTCTAAGCACTTCATTTCTGTACTTTACTTAACAGAGACCAATAACAAGAATCTATGAACTAACATCACTCTGTAGATCACACTTGGAGCAGCACTAGCTTAGATCAGCTGGGCATAAGCCCCAGCAAGGGCTGGGGAACTCTGACACCATTCTACACCCTCCCACTTTTGCAAATCTTTGCATTCTTGCAAAGACTATCTGTTCTCCTAGGTGTCCTTCTACTTCGAAGCAAGCAGGTATTGCAGACCTAGTACAAAGGTTTTGTTTTGTTTGGGCTTTTTTTCCCTTTTGTTTCCTGACATTATTCCAACTTCCAACTTCTCCTGGGGCTTGCTGCCCTTTAGATCAATGACATTTATTTTGTCAGATAGAAGAAACAGATATCAAAGAACAAAGAGATCATTTTTAGAAAACAGTCTAAAATCTAGGAAAGAGAAAGCACTTAATGGGCTAATAGGGAGTAGCTGAATAACTAGGTAGTAGAAAAGACTGAAGCTAAAACACTGCTCATGTTGCTGAGAAAGGATTTAGTGCTTTCATCTCTATAAACCTAAGGTCCAGGGGAAGAGTAAGATGATAGAACTCTCAAATAAGTTGATGGGAAAAACAAAAGCAGTGAGCGCTTGTGATACTCTTCTGGTTTGGAACTCCGGGAAGAAATGTCTTACAAATTGTCATTTGCCAAAACTGAGTGGACAGAGTAGAACCAAAATAGTAGCATAATATATTAGATAAAGAAATATCTGAAACATACTTCACACATATCAGCTTGAGAATTCCTCATAAAAATTACATGACACGAGGCAAGATCTAGAATTTTCAAAAAAGATCTTATGAAGGATTTCAAAGTGCTGAGAGTGCTGATGAGAGAGAGGTTGGGGTGTGGTTCCAAGACAAGGAAACTGCAGTGTGTTCCCTGCAGAGGGAGACCCTGTGAGGAGCTGAGGACACGAACAGCAAATTCTACCAAATTCCCTCCAGCAAGGAGGAGGCTGGTTGCACATCCTGGAGGCCAGGAAGGATTTAACTGAGGATACAGCAGAAAAAAGTGGGGCAGAGATAGCTGCCCCCAAATACTCCATGAAACCTGCCATCATTCCATGCTTAGATGACAGTCGGGGAGCAGTGAAGAAAAAAGGGTAGAAGAGGGGAAACTCTTAATTGCCTGAAATAACTTAAAAGAGATTATTTTTTAAACTGGACAGTAACTAGGTTTAAGTCTTGAATTCCTAAATATTGAACCACAATGCGGGCTTTCATGAACAAACTCAGTTCAGTTAAATAAAATAAATTCACATCCTTGCACCTCTCTGACTTTTGCATATTCAACCTTGTAATGATTTGTTCCCATACACAGAGACTTTTACCTGTATTTGTGTCTGAAATTAAAGAGGAAATGTTGATACAATTTTCATAAAAAATTTTGATAGCTAAAGTAAAGAAAAAAAGTCAACCATGTCCTAAAATTTTTAGATAATTGTGCAACTTTTAACTTCATGTTTCCCACGTGGATATGACCCAAGTAGAGTACTTTAACAGCTTTCACATAAAAAGTGTCAGTGTGTTCTTTAAACAATGGTTATCTGACCAAATAAGATGGTGCCATAAAAGCACTAAACTGTGATGCATTGCCTTTTTTCTAGAGGTGAATAGCATTAGAGAATTCCAGCATGTTCTCTTATGATTAAATTTATGCCACAAGCACTACAAAGTCTGACCTGAACAAGAGAGACACATAACCTGTGCAAGAAATCCTTGCTCAGAAAGGGCAGTACAGAACATGAGAAAGAAGACAAATTTTCTTTTTGCCATGGAATATTAGCCTTTGTGAGCCCTGTAACATCTGCCTATGTTCCTTCCAAACAGGAAAATTCTTGAAAATTGCATCTGTCCATCATTATCTTTGAGCCTCTTTAGCCTTGACCAGTTTGACTTTTTGCAATTGAGAAGAATTTGAAATTCTTCTTTACTATATATGGCAGAGACTTCAGTTTATTATCACGCAAATATATACAACAGAGGAGTAGCTGGCTGAATTAATGCATAATAATATGAAACAGGAAAAAGGAGATGTGACTTGAGTCTCTGAATCAGTTTTTGCTTTGCTCTGTGATCTTAAAAAAATCCTATCAACATAGCAAATCATCTATCAATGTGATAGTTTAATCTAGCAGAACACATCTTAAGACTGCCCTGTTTAGAACATTTGTCTGTCACTAGCCACATGTGGTGATTAACATTTGAAATGTAGAACATGAGACTGATCAACTGAATTATTAATTTTCATTAATTTAAATTTAAATTTAAAAGTGCAAGCACTGTAAAATGTTTTCCCATTAAATGTAATTTTATTATTTTGGTTGGAGTAATTTCACTTTAAACACTGCATCATGTAAGGCGTCACTGTTGTATTATAGTATGTGTTGGATGCTTGTTGTATTATAGTGTGTATTGGATCATTTCTAGTATCACACGTAACAAGATGGTTCTAGTATTATACCCAAACAGATCATCTATCTAGTTGGTATCAATTGATTCGTTCAGTTTAAATGATTATCTGTAGACTTTGATGTAACATTATTAAAATAGTAAAAAAGAAAAGTAATGTTTATTTTAATATATTATACAATGTAATTTATAGTGATACTAATTGTAAATAGAAACCATTGTATTAGATATCTACTGCTGTGTAGCAAGTTACTCCAAAATTTAGTGGATTAAAGCAACAGCTACTTATTACCTCACAGTTTCAATGGGCCATATAATGTGGTGTGGCTTGGCTGGGTGCCTCTGACTTTGGATCACTCACAAAGTTGCCTTCAAAGATGTTGGTCAGCCTTGTAGTCATCTTGAGTTTTAACTAGAGGAAGATCTGCTTCTTCTAAGCTCGCTCATATAAACATTGTCAGGTTTCAAGTCTTCACTGACTATTGGCTCAAGACAACAAATCCTTGCCACATGGGTCTTTCCATCTACAGAGTGCTTATTTCTTTCCGAATAAGGGCTCTGAGAAAAAGAGACACCGAGAGACAGAGACACACCATGAACAACAGTATCAGAATATCACATAGGAAAAATTGTGACAATAGGTTCAAAGACCTGAAAGAAGAAAGACCTAAATAAATGGAGAGATGTATCATGTTTATGAGTGTGAGGACTCAGTATCTTTAAAATATCAACTCTCCCTAAATTGATCTATAGATTGAATGCAATACCAATCAAAATCTCTGTGGGTTTTTCTGTACATATTGACCGGCTATATCTAAAATACATATGGAAATGGAAAGAACCTAGAATATCAAAGATAACCTTGAAAAAAACAAGTCAGAAGACTTTATTATATACCATAGTAATCAAGACAGTGTGTTATTGATATAAAATAGACAAATAGTTCAATGGAAGAGAATATTGATTCTGGAAAAAGATCTATGAGAAGAGAAGGACAGGCTAAGAAGGTATAAATATGTTGCCAAGACACATACCAGAAGACAGCATCCCAGGCTGAAGGAGAAGTTGTGAAAGAGGTCCAGGAAGCAAGCAAGTTCTGAAGGGTCAAGTAGCATGCAAATCTTGCTTGACTAATGGCTCAGGTAGCAAGCAAGTTCTGAAGGGTAGCAGGAAGTTGAACCTGAAGCTTTTTCCTGACATACAGGCTGATAAATGTAATAGGTCTGTTGTAAATCTCTTGGGAGCTGCTGAATGTGGCAGTCCTATCTGCTGGGGATAAGGACTGACCAGGTATGTGAATGACTTACTCCCTTAAAAAAATATCCAAGAAACCCCAGAAGCTACACTGAGAACTTGCACCTTACAGTGAAATTGACCTTATTGCCTTGTGCTACAGCATAAAGTGCCCAAATTTCCTCATCATGCCATACCTCAGGAGGGTGTAAGCATAAAATATCCTGCCCAAGAAAAGAATAGACAGTTCTTTACTTTTTATTCAACATGAACAAGCTTTTCAGTTATTGTGTACATTATTCTTTAGTCTTTCAGGTGACACAGAGAACAAAACAGCAGAATGCTCTTAAAGATAATACGAGACTTAATTGTTCCTTTGTCTTACATAAGATTTAGGAATAAGAATAATTTAAAGTTAAGTGCTTATTAGTGAAATACGAACAAAAGGAAATATATATCTGCTGATAGTATTTTCACTGTTAGGTGACATTCACTGGATCAGTTTAAAGGTTTTTTTTTTAATATATCAGCAATGATATAATGGACTTAATTTAATAAATAATGATAAAAGTGTGGTTCTAGAATATTAGTTTTCCAGACAGTTCAAGCTAAAATGATAAAATTCTATCAAATTATTTACTCCATAGACTTATTCTCAAATATATATTTTTTAAAAGTCTACATTTCAGGATTGGTCAAACATTATAAAGTATAAAGAAAAAAGATAAAAAGAGTTAAAGTTGATATTCTAGATTTTATATAAAATCTTGGATTTGGTACTTTGTTAACTGAAATCACCTGGTAATGAAATGTGAGCATTCCTCCCAGAGCAAAGCTACAACTTCTATGGCTTATCCCTGACCTCCATTATTTGAAAAAATAAACTTAGCCCTGTGTCCTGAAGTTGAAAAAAAAAAAAAAGACATTGATGCATGAATGCATGGTGAAATTTTAAAAATATGCAACGACTCTTGGGAAATATACTCACTACATTGGAGAGAAGAAATAAGAGAGAGAGAAAGCCCAAACTCCCTTGCTCATATGAGTTGTCAACGCACCATGGAGCCCTAGTGATGTTCCCTGTGACAATACCTTAGCTAGTTTCTATTTTTAAAGTCCTACTATGCCTCTGAAACAGGCTGGCTGCCTTATATGTAAGAATATTCTGATTATCTCTTCTCCACTGCCTGATATCCACGATAAGCAAGCTTTTGACTGTGTTTGTAAGAATTAACATTTTCTCAGTCTTAATTTTATAAAAATTTAGTCACTACTTCCAAACAAGCAAACAAAAAATCTTCAAAGGCAAATCATTTTTCCAGCTGGCGGCTGTCGTTAAATATAGACTGTGCCCGGTAGCCCTTACTTTTGGCCATGACTATTTTCATATTGCTAGGGGACTTTCTCCCTAAAGTCATATTTTATTCTCTTCTAAGGTGCCCAGTCACAATTATGTGAACCCCTTTTACCGAGAAGAATAATAATCTGCCCTTTTAGAATAAATACACTAGATTTTTTAGATAATTATGAGGTTTTAGAATAAACTGGCAACTAAAGGATCTGTAGACAGGTTTTGTTTGATTCACTAGAGTTTCTTTGTTAAGTTTAGTGAATATTTTGAAAACAGATGATTTAATATGAAAATCTACTTTTCTAGCTTCTCCTCAAAAACTGAAAATCTCACAACTGTGAGTCTGAATTCCTATCTGTCACTCATTAACAGAGCTGAGAAACTTCTTTTCTTTTTATATAAGTAAAATTCTCCAGTTTGTCTTTCTTTTTTCATGAAACAGCTGCATTCATTGTGTTTTTACCTGACTCTTATAGGCTATGGTTTAGAATCTTCAGGAGGGTGGAGAATTAGAGAGCTAATAAATCATGTACTAATTCCCCTCCTGAATTTATAACCCAGTGAGAAAGAATTCAGAAGCAAAAGATCAAAATACCAGCTTTAGTTTTAATAAAAACTAATTAAAAGGTGAGACTTTAGGTGTGAGCCCAAATGTGTCTGCAAATGTTCCCACCTCCTAGTATAGACTATGGAGTGGACTACTACTCGGTCTAAAGAACAGACTCGCACAAGATTCTTGCCTCACATGGGTCTCAGGCAGAGAGGGGAGAAAAGAATGCTAATCTCCAGAGTTTTCATTTTCTTTTTAGATTAGCTTTGGCCAAAAAAGAAACTTGGACAATGAATGTCAGACTTTTGCCAACCACCAATTAGCAATTCATTCCTTCCTCAAAGAGTGGGAATGGTGTGAAGAGAGGCCATGTGGAGAGGGCACTCCATATGGAAACGCCAGTGAAGGAGAATGGTTTCTTTCCTAAAATTAGTGTTTCCTAGTAAAACAATAAATGAAATATGAATCTGTATACAGGGACACTCTAATAGTGGCTAGTGAGTGAAGTAAACTTGAAAGGGTAATGACAGTGACTTGAAAAGGTAGTGGCAGAAATTTCTGGATACCTATCAAATATTTTTTCCAATTCTTTCACAAATGAAAATAATTTTGATTTTAACTGGGTGTACTGCCGCACAAGTAAAGACCAACTTGCCTTACAACTAGGTCTGATCATGTGAGGAAATCTGGTCACTGAGGTATAAGTGGATATGTGATGTAGAACTTTCAACTAGTCTTCTTGCAAGGATGGAAGAGGCATATCCCTCTTTAACCTTTATTTAATTTCCTATTGCTTGAAACACAAATGTAATGGCTAAAGCTTCAACAGCCATCTTGGAACAGGGTAGCAAAGCAGTGATCTGGAAAGAATCCCAGGTTCCTGATGCCTACAGAACTCTCATGATAGTGCTGTAATAATTTACAGAATTATTTCATATGCAGGAGAAATATACCTCTCTCTTATTTAAGCAATTCTTACTTAAGATTCTGTTTTATGAAGATGAACTTAAACCAAACTGATAGAATTCAGTATGAAAAAAAAAATACTCCAATGGGAGAAATCATGGCATGACAGAATAAAGAAGTTCTACATCATATCTCTTGGGTATAGTTCAAATCATAGGACCACTTAATATGTCTGTTAAGAAACAATTATCCAGTTATATATTTAATATCAGGTAACAAAATATATGGTAGACAGCATATTATATACCATTATTAGCTTCCTTGACTCCAGGTTGCTACCCTGTCCTGTCCTCTTCTCCCATTCTGTCCTCAACAAGGCATGAAGCAATCTTTTTAACAAACATTCTGATCACACTACTCTTTTGTTTAAATATTTAATGGCAGTCTTATGTCTGGCATAAGGTCAAAATCTCTTAGTATGCCATCCAGTCTCCTTTATGACACGATCCTAGATGACCACTTTAACTTCATTCCCTGCTCCTCCTTACCTCATCTTAAGCTATATGTACCATACTGTCTCTTAACTCTGTGTATTTGTGCATGCTTTTCTTTCCATCAGAAATATTTTCTACTTTTACATCTGTGTTGCAGAGAATGACTATTCACTCCTCAATTCAATTTCTTCTTTCTTCTAAATATTTCTCAGTTTCCTCATTTGCATGAGGATTCGATCATGTGACTAGTAATAACTAGTCACATGATCTAATAAAATAATTTTGGTCAAAGTAACGTATACAGCTTTTCATATCTAGGTGAAATCCCAGTGCTCTGTCTTTCCAGCTTGTTCTTCCTCATTTGCATAGCTGGAAATGATGAATTCTAAAATGATGAAGCCACATTATTGAAGGAAACTAGATTATTGAGAGAACAGTTATCCTAAAGAGCCATTATGCACATTAGAATGTAACATGAGAAAGAAACACACTTTTATTGTACTGAGCCACTTGATATGTTACCACAGCACAGCCTAACCCACTTGACTAATGAAACTGCCTGATATTCTACAGCCTAAGTATTTAAGTTTTATTTAAAGCATCTCTTCCTCATGGAAACTTTTCCTTATATACCTCCAGCTTCTCAGTTTATGTTATATCTCTCCTCTGAATATTTCTGAAGCCTTCTGTGCAACTCTGTATCAACAACTGTGGAAGGAAAGGGAAAGGAGTGGGGCTGGGTAAAAGGAGAAGTCAAGATATAATATTAGGCTCCCCATCAGCTTTTGCTGCTCAGTGACACTTCAGAATTGTCTTGAGTAGGGCCAAAATGAACTGACTTTTAATTTCGTACATCAGTCACTGGATTCAGTCTATCTAGGAAGAAATTTGGCCTTGGTCAAGATGGTTTCTTACAGATGAGGCAATTCCTAAAGCGTCTGACAGATCTCCCATTGCAGAGAGGTCAGGGTTGCAGACTACAGTTTCCATGATAGCAGTCTTCCTTCAATTCCACAAATGTGTCATTGCCCTGGTACCATATGACCTTTGTACATGTTCCAGTTTTATCCTACTTTACACCTCAGGTGAATGAGGATTAATATTATATGATAAAGAATAGTATATTTTGCAGCACACATGTAAAAGGAAATATTTAATTCAATAGTAAAACAAGCAAATGAAATCAAAAATACAAGCGACAGTATAGCTAAGTTACTCTAGAGACTTACAGAAAAGTTAGGCTGATTGTTTAAAGAAATCCAGTTAAGAAACACAGAAAAAAACATTACATTTTTGGCTACTTCTGTATCTCCACTCCTTCCTCCCACAATTTTGAACTCAGAATATGTTAAACAATGAGGACTTATGAATGGAGATTAAATAACTGAGAAAGAGCTGTAAGACAAAAAGGAAAAAGGAAAAGTTAAATGATTAAAGGGATGGGAAGGGTATCAAAAATAAAAGGATAAAGCAGTATCTTGCTAATCTTGTTATAGACCATCTAAACAACAAAGGGAAGACTGAATACTATGCTGACTCAGATGGTACTGTATTCTTTAGGATGGCTGCAGAAAGTTGGTATCAGAAGTTAGGGAACAAAATAAATAAACTTTGGAGTCAGAAAATGTTATCATTGATAAGAATTCATGTTACATCTATTGCAGGAGTTCTAAAGAGAGACTGATTGTTCTCCCTAAGGTTTTTCAGAAAAACAACTTTTTTGTTTTAACTTACAGCTTTCTTACTGTGCATTGGATACAGATGTGATTTCAAGATCCATTCAAAGATGTTTAATAAGCACCAATAGCTTCCAAGAAAGTTCTATGAACCGGAGAACTAACACTTAAAAAAAAAAGAAAAAATATAATAGAGTTTGTACTCTACTATGCACACTAAGACAATGGGTAAGAGAGTAAGTAAAAAATATGTGTTAAGAAGAAAAATAAAGCAGAGAAGGGAAACTGTAGATAAAATTCAGTGAGCACAGGGAAATGCAGTGGGAGATTATGTCAGAGAGGGAAAACAGGGTCAGATAGTATGAGGTCTTACAAGAGCCCCAGAAAAATGTAAACGATTTGGCTTTTATGCTAAGTGAAACAGTCAGGTTTTGAAAAAATAAACCCTGAGAAATGAGATGATATTGAATCCATGAAATAAGAGCAGAGGATTATTTAAAAAGCAAAATTCAAAGACTAATAAAAGAGTTATGGAAAATGGAAAATTAAAAATATGACTGAAATCATGAATGCAGTCAAAAGTTAAATTTGAGGACATCTTTTAAAATGTAGAAGATGTAAAATTGGAAAAAGATGTAAAATTAGAAAGAAAAGATAAACACACAAACAGAAGTCAATCTAGGAAGTCGAAATTCTAATTAATAGCTATTTAATTTGAGATGTGAGAGAAAATAATTAAAAGAAAGGCACAAGAGTTAAATGACATGAATCTTCAAATTGAAGTGGCTTATAGATTGCCCAGAGTAAGGAATAAGAAAGACCCATAAAAAATATGTGACAAGGACAAAATGAAGACTAATTAGGCCATATACAAATCTCAGGCATCAGAATAGCATTAGACCTCTTATCAGTAAATCTTGGAGCTGGAAGACAATGGAATATGTCTATTAGTTAAGAAAGGCTGATTTCTGTAACAAACAACTCTCAAATGCCAGTGGCTCAGCAAAAGGAATATTAATACTCTGTAGTGACTCAGTCCTATCTGAGATGGTGGTACTGAGGAGCCTAAACTCTCTCATATAGTGTTTCTGCTGTCAGCTAGGGACTCACCGGAGTTCTGCATTGGACACCCTGCATTGGGTGCAGCCCAACGGAAAAGGGAGAGTGTGGCAGCTCATGAGGAGGTTGGAAGGGCCAGGGTTGGAAAGGGAATACATCACTTAATCCCAGGCACATGGCCCCACCAAATTGCAAAGTAGGCCTAGAGGAAAATGAAACAGTGTGTGCCTTTGCACAACAAAGTATATGTCTTCACCATATAAACCCTCTACAATTCTAAGGGAATATGATTTCCAACCTAGAATCCATTAACTATCAATCAAGTCTAAAAGTAGATTAAAGAGTTATTCAGACATGGAAGATGGTAAACTTACAAACCTTGTGCAATTTCTCAAGGAACTTATAAAATATAGTCCAACAAAATGAACAACTTAACGAAGAAAAAGAAATCAAAGTGTTTAAAGGAGAAGAATATTGAAGAGAAGCCCTAGACTCAAAGGAAGGGAGATCTCAAGATGATAGGTTTAGAGCAAGTTATTAGGCTTAGAGAGCAGCCAGTATATACAGAACAGAGGGCTTAGGGAGAGATGTATCTGCAACAGAAAATAAAATGGAAAGATTAATAAAGTACTTTACATGTATTGATCAGAGATTTTTTTATGGGCAAAGAGTTTGGGAATATATTAGTGGTGTTTTTGTGAAAAACTAAGCACACAAAAAAAGAGGATCAATATTAATTGTACACAAAACAAAGAATTGTGCAAAAATGTGCAATGATCATAAAATATATGGCTTAGATATGAATTAAAATGATACACTCATAAGAGGTAAGCACTCAGCACTGGTGTAAGCACACATTACGATATAGCTACAATGTGGTGGATGGGGGAAGAATATGGGCATGCATGAGGGCGTGTTTAAGAGAGCTAAATCATCACAACTAAAAGCTAGTATCAGTAAACACATAGTATTTTAAAAATATAGAGGTAATATAATATCACTTACATATGGTATCTAAAATATGACACAAATGAACTTATCTACAAAACAGAAAAGACACAGACATAGAAAACAGACTTGTGGTTGCCAAGGGGGAAGGGAGGGTGGGGGAAGATTGGATTGGGAGTTTGGGATGGGACTAGCTGGATGCAAACTATTACACATAGACTGAATAGACAACAAGATCCTACTGTATAGCACAGGGAACTATATTCAATATCCTGTAATAAACCATAATGGAAAAGAATTTGAAAAAGAATATATATATAGTCTTTTTCAAATATATGTGTATATTCAAATATATATATATATATATATATATATATATATATATATAACTGAGTCACTTTGCTGTACACCAGAAACTAATACAACATTGTAAATTAAATATACTTCAATAAAAAGTAAACTAAAAAAAAATACAGAGGTAAATATCAGAAGAAACACCAAAAAGAACTGAACTCTGTGACCTCTGAGGAGTAGAATGTAGGTTTGTTGAGAGGTAGGGAAGAAGCTGCTGGATTTTCTTAGGAGTCTTACAAACCATTGTCATAGGAAGGGAAAGGCATCCCCTATGGCCAAGTATTTGTCATCTCTGCTTTACAACTGTACAATTTAGGATAAATACAATAAAGACTAACATTGTCATTAAATTGGGAAAGGATATTTGGGAGAAAATTATTCGGCTTTGGTAGATTTTATTTATAATTGTGTGAATTAAAGTCAATACCTAATACATGAAATCTAAGAGTGAGAAGTACTGTACTTAATTTATCAGATTACTAGATTTCATTTCTAGGATTACTAAAGAGGTTGAAAACCGTATACTATTTACACATAATTAGAGAAATGGCGAGTGGAAACCTTCACAGGCAAATTATGAAGGACCATGAGAAAAACAGCAAAGGTCAAGGAATTAATAAGAGATGTACGAAGGAAAGTCAACGTAACTTAAGAAAGAGAGCAAAGATAGTCAAAATCGAGTGCTCTTAGTAGATATGTTTAAATAATTTAAAACGAAGTGAAAGTGATTTAATGATCTATTAAATAAATCAAGTGAAAAATAATATAAATTTCCTTGATTTTTTTTCTTTTTTTGAGTAGATATTCTTTTATTTTGTCACAAAAAGGTTACAATTTACTGTGACTTCTACATTCACAGAGCAGGTTAACACATGTAGATTAAATTAATGCTGTCTTATTAAAATCTGCAGTAGGGAATTTCCTTGATTTTTTTCACTGTGTATTGAAGAGAGGATATCTGGGTGAAGAGCGTGGTGTTCTTAAGATATAAGAAGTTATAGAATTTTTAAAAGGAAGAATTTAAAATTGTACAATGAAGCTATTGAGAAAAGCTAAAATTCTTGAGACACGGGCTCTGCACATAGGATTTTATAAATTATGGCCTGTTTTGGTCAACCTTTGGTAGAAGTATGTACTGTAGAAAGGCAGACATGTTTGTGAATGAAGAGGATGTGACCAAAGTCACAACACGGGAACTAATTAGGATAATTTTTTATCATGGAAGAGCATTGTATGGTAAGGAGACCTGAACTTTTGGCTTCCCTTTTAACTAGCTAGACTTTCTCCTTTTGTGTATCTAGAAGGGGAGAATAAAGTATTAGATGATGCAGTTCTGTGGCTCTGTAAGAACCCTTTTCAGAAAAGCGAGTTTAGGAAGTGAAGTCATCCATAGCTGAATATAGTGAAGACAATGGGATGAGGGAGGGTGCTGGTAAATGTTAGCATGGCATTGAGTAGAGTAAGAGACTTAGACCAACACCTTGGCCAGGCATCCTGTGTTTGCTTTGCAATTTTTAGACTTCGTTCTTGTCCACTCTGGCCCTTTATCATCTCTTCCATTACCCTCAAACTGAGTTTCCTGACAAAAACTCTTTACAATAATGTCAAACACAAGATTTGGATACTTGGCTAATGCTCAGGTTTACCATTCACTATGGTATTGTGTGTCCTGATGAAGAAAATGACTTTACTATATTCCTTTTAGTTTTCTCACTTGTAAAATGGAAGGTGACTACTCGGCCTTCCTGCATGACAGAGTGTAGTGTTTCTATCCATTGCATCCTCTACTGTAAATGATTTCTGTTGTTAAATACCACTGAGGGCCATGGGGCACACCCCTGTAGCCAAGGAAAAAAAATGTTAGTTCTATTTAGCTTGCTGCAGCAAAGGGAATATTCACTCCACAGATGCCCTTCCTGCATCTCAGTGAGAAGAATAAGGAGGGGCATGTTATAGGGCTTGTTTGTGCTGGTTGATGCTCAGGTGGGGTTAGTTGTGAGAACAAGTCTAGCAATTGAGTATCTATGTAATCTTTTTCAGGAGGAACAAAGCACACCTGGAATATCATTGGTGAAACGCAGCACTCAAAAGGAGAAGATTTTAGTTATTGTGTAGCTGAATGTGGCCTTGTGTGTGTCCTGTTGAAAACATTTTGTTTTCTTGACCTCATTGTATCTCGTTGCAAATAGCATTGATGTTCTTTTAGGAACATGTGATCACGAGCAGGACTAATTTTCACTTTCTCACTATGTCCTCCGTTCTTTCAATAACTAAACCTATAAAATCACTACTATTGTTAGTCATCTCCTAGAGAGGAGGAAATGGGCACAGAGAGCTGAAGTAACTCACTCATCGTTACAAGGTCAGGGAAGTATACTCTTCCCACCAACTCAACTCAGTCTCTTGAAAATCTTTTTTTAATCCCAAGGCTCAAGTCATTTACCATCAAACAATGAAACTCTTGCATTCCACCAAGTCAGAATTCATTTCTTCTTTTTCTTTACTTTAAAAGCAATTGATACTCCTATGAAATTACCATCTCATAGGACATGAGTATTATCTCGATGATTAACATTTGCATATTTTGGATACCAAGATCTAAGTTCCTGAGGTCTGCCTGTCTCTCACCCAGAATTTCCTTTCTCTAGCTGTGAAAGCCTTGAATATCCCCCTAGTTGCATTCCACTTCACTTTGTACATGGACAGAGTTAATTGACAAAAAAAGCTATAAATTATTTCTGATCTCTTGTTTCTTTTCTCAGATCTGGTGTATGTCCTCAAATAAATACAACCAGAGCCCTTTCCTTGTGTCCCCTTCCCATGGTACTCATTGATGTCCTCCTATTCAGACTCTCCTTTGGGCTGGCTGAAGCACTTTGATTACCCTTTGCTCTGTTATTTATTGGGATGACCAAGCAGCTATTTTTTGTTCTGTTTTGTTTCTCCCGTAACAATCCGTTCAACTGTTACTTTATAATATTATTCTACTACACATAGACATATATAGAAAATAGTAGGATATTAACCCAAAATTTCTAGGTAGGAACAAATAATCCAACAGTAATATTAATAACCCAAATTTTATTGACCCATTTCCCCTCACCTCCTGATGCAGGATCTCAGTTCTCAGGCCAAAACCTCTCCCAGTTCTTTCTGGAAATCTAGTGGGGTCATATATACAGTAAAGACCAACATGTATTTTACTTATGTTTGCACACAGCAAATCATCAGAATCTTTTTGTTCAGCACACATATGTTTGGGGATAAATTCATTCAAGCGTTCCCCATTTCAGTTTTTTACTGATGTTCTCTGCCAGACACCCATGTAAGGGAGGTGACTTGCCCCCTCCAGAGCTGACAGTAATCTCCAGTAATACACAGAACATTCCCTTGAGCAGTTCTCTTCAAACTACCTCTGCTGAAGGAAGTTTTCTCCCTTAATCTGACACAAAACCAATACATTTGTAAAATACAATAAAAATGAATTTCTAGAAAAATACCATATTCTTGAAAGTCACGGCAATGTCAAATTGCTATCAAAGTTTCTGAGTGCCTAGTCTCACTCTCTGTACCAATAGTTCATGGATTGGGACCAAATGTAGACCACACTTTGAGTAGCACTGCCCTTGAACTTGGTCTCCCCAATTTGCCACATCTTCACAGGGACAAACTACCCTTCAATTTCAGAAAGAATCCCTATCATGAAAAAGTCTGTAGAAAGCTCATGTCTCCAAGTCTGTGTTGCACTTTTGTCATCTGGGCCCTAGAAATAGCATGGTCTGTGCCTGAGTCTCATCGAGCCCCTTATGAAGAAATCTCATTTCAACTATTTTTCCTTCTACCACAGACTTAGGCCTGGACTCTCAGGCCCAACTGAGAAAAGTTTCCATCCTGTCATTCCTGATTCTTCTGTCTCTCCTCTTCTCTTCCTCTGAGACACGTCCCCAAAGGATGAGGCTCCCCTCATTTATAAACTCATGAAAATAGATAACTCAGAGGCACTGACCCATCAGTTTATCAGAATTTTGTGTTCAGCTGAGACTCTGTCTTCGTGTTATTCCATTCAATATATGGTAATTCAGGCACTGTGTCAGCCATGGTGTGAAAAAGTACAGATCTTGAGTTATTTTGTTATGCTTTCCTATGTAGAAAAAAAATTGAATGTGTGCTTTCTAAGGGCCGAGCTCTGTGCTGGGTGCTTTACCTAGACCAGCTTCATAATCCTCAAGGCAATAATAATTAGTAGAGATGGAATTGTTAGTGCTGGAATAATTTTTGTTCCTTAGGAAAACAGGAATGCGAGAAAGTAATGAATAAGCAAGGTGTGAAAATACCACTTAATAGTTGATGCAAGATTATAGACTTCTTAACTAGGTGGGGATATATGGACTTGTACAGAACAAATTCCTCTATATCAAACACCAGCTTGGAAAAAAAGAACAGTGACATTTATTTTGAGCAATAATATAATATTTATCTGATAGGTCCTTCTAATTCCCTGGCAGTGAGTCAATAATTTGAAAAAGGGGATACATGTTATAAGGAGGTTTGTGACTGTTCCTCCATTCTAAGAACGCACCCCTACTTGCTTGGCCTGTGACTTTAATTCCACCCACACTGTATTTCACCTTCTGGATATCAACTGAGGTTTTGACGGGGAAGCGTACCAGGAGCCCATGCTTCTAAAGATATTGGTTCATTATCAATGTCGATTTGCAGCTGGCTTCCATAACCATTGCACATGCTTCTGCCGTGGTTCTGACCCCAGTTAGTCAATCCTTCTGACTTTGAGTTCTGGAGATAACAGCCAAGCCTTCATTCTTGTCTAGGTTCTGGCCCTTTGTAGCCAGTATTTCTTCTTTCACTGTCCCTGCCTCCCGCTTGTAGTTATATATGTTTATAGGATTGGTTCCTACTTCCTCTGGCTTGTTTGATCATAACCATCTGGAATTTGACCAGCTACTGAATATCTACTGGTTTTCCCTGCCCACTGCACCTACCCCCTTCAACTAATAGAACCACTTGTTCCTTGTGAAGGAGGGCTTTTCTCACAGGTTGGGGTAGGGTTGACACTGCACTATTCACACCACACACACTGCACTTGTTTCAGAAACAGGCCCATGACTCAGGGTGGACCAAGTCCTCAGTGGGACATATTAGTCGGAGCTCTCTGAAGAGTTTCTTTCTTCTGAGGGATTTCTTGAGGTAATTGGAGACATTACTTGAACCCCTGGTTCTGTACAATCCTGAAGCCAGTAACAATGTATTTATGTCAGCATTTTAAAAAAACTAAATTAGGGGGCTTCCCAGGTGGTGCAGTGGTTGAGAGTCCCCCTGCCGATGCAGGGGACGCGGGTTCGTGCCCCGGTCCTGGAAGATCCCACATGCCGTGGAGCGGCTGGGCCCATGAGCCATGGCCTCTGGGCCTGCGCGTCCAGAGCCTGTGCTCCGCAATGGGAGAGGCCACAACAGTGAGAGGTCCCCGTACCACAAAACAAACAAACAAACAAAAAAGACTAAATTAGATTAAGATTTTTGTTATTTGCAACCAAAGGGCTTCTTTGGGTTAAATTACTGATCTAACTGAAAACCTGATGGTGATCAAACAGACTCTGGATTTTGTGTCTCTGTTTAAATCTATGGCACTTCTATGCCCATTATAAGCCAACTGTACTCCTTCTTTTTCCAAAATGCCATGTTCTTCAGCCTTCTGGCCTAACTAGACCTCTTGTTCTGGACTTTCAGAGGTTATTCTGACTTGCTATATAAGATCTGATGTGAAAAGATGGTGTAAAGAAAGTCCAAGATACCCTCTACTCTGTATATATTAAACAATAGAGTTCCTAATAGAAAACAATGGCCCAACTTAACAACAGTGTAGTGAATAATAAATAAATTTATAAATATTGATGCCAAGTCCATTATTAACAACTACTGGAAGAACAGAATCACAGGGATGATGTCAGAAAAGAAGAATTCTTAGGAACAAAATAAATGCAAAAACTCAACAGCCACAATCAATAAAAAACTGGTTTAGAGTGATGAGAAATAAAGAAAATATAATGGGAATGGAAAAATTGGCTACTATATTTTACATAATTTTTTTAGGAATAAACTGTATATTAAACTTGTAAAGAGGGACTGTAATGCACTTATCAATCGACACTCTTATTAGGATGCACAATACATGTTTGTTGATGGTTTAGCAAAAAAAGGGGGGAGATTTTTCTTAGAAACATATAGTACTATAAAACAATTTTAATCCTTTGTCTTTTATGCATTAATTATGTTTGCCTTCTACCAACTGGATGTGGGATATTTCTATGAAGAGTTGTTTTTTTTTTTTTTTTTTTTTTTGCTTTATGGAACAGTAAGCCCAAACAATTGAAAGGCAGCAACTGAAATCGTTGTGGAGGAGATTCAATCTTGTAGCAGAGATTGTCAATGCTGCTCAAAGGAGATATGATGTTTCAGGGTAAAATACTGCCAAAGGTCAAATGTGGGACAAAAAAAAAAGGAGAGATGCAAAATTACCCCATATGAGGTTGCTTCCCAAGGGTAAGAGGTTTGGAGGATCAAAGTATAAAAGATATTGAAAACTTACAATTTAAGATGGTTAAATATGAGAGGATTTTAAACTAGTTAGCAACAGAGGATAAAGAATTAGCTGTGATCAATAAGGTGGTGATCAATTAAGGCTTTATGGAATAGATCTTATAACATGTATCCCCCTTTTCAAATTATTGACCGTGATTATTTTTAAAATAGGATTAACATTGTTATGAAAAAAAAAATGCCAGAAAGAATAAAATACGCAGTTAAGACACAAAGTTAAGTATGAAATAATTCAGAACAAGGGCACTCTTTATTTACAATTACTCTTTAACACTGTGGTTTTGAAATGTATTGTTTGAAAGAACAAAGAACATATAACTGACCAGGCTGCAGATGTAAGACTGATAATGCAAAAACAGAATGAAACACAGGTATTTTAAAGAATAGATAACAGAAAATTTTTATGTTTTTATAGGCCACATCAAAAATATACTAATAAAATACATATGTAGATACAAGGAGATAAAGTACGTGAAGCTCTTTGGTAAGCAAAGAGCTACATAAATGCAAAGCACTATATATTATTGCACTTTGAAGTCCTTGTATTTCAATATGCGTGTCCATATAAACAGAATCAGTGTCTTGCTTTGGGTAGTTTCCCCTTTTTTCTCTTTTTTTTGGGAGTGCAGGAATGGTATTTGAAAGAATTAAAATGAGAGTTATAAATATAGTCCATATTTGACTATACAATTTTTAGCAGCACTGTTCAAAAATGGCTAAAAACAAGTAATCAAGAAAGACTTAGAAGAGAGTAAAAACCTAAAAAAGAAGAAAGTCAGTGAATGAAAGATGCATATTAGAAAGGTTTGCCGTATTTCATACCCATTATTGAGTTAAAACCAAAAGCATACATATTATTATTATATAGATTATAGAATGCCTCATAAAATGTGGGATTGAATTTCCCAATAATCCATGATCCTATACACTAATATCTTTATATACCTCCTGCATTACATAATGGATCCCAGATAATACCTTTTGGTCCACAGAAGAAGATGTATTATACTGCACTAAGAACACATAATTTTCATATAAAGCAGAAACTAATACACTATTGTGAAGCAATTATACTCCAATAAAGTTTTTTTTAAAAAAAAGAACACATACTTTTCAGTTGAGATTTAAATTCTGATAGATCTACCCAAGTTGCAGTACTGATTTGGAAGTTGAGGTGACTCATTCTATAAAGAATTGTAAACCAGTGGTAAAGTATCCAAAAGAATGGAAAGTGGGAGCAATAGCAAGAGGATGTAGTGAAACTTCAAGGTAGTATATTTGAAAAAGCATATTCAATATTACTTATTGTAATTTTTATATATGGTAGATAACGTGGTTTCGTTTTTGTAAGACAAGCTAAAGAAATGATGTGAGATTTTTACTTCCACTGAAAGAGTATGTTGAAAGGAAGTGTTTAAATATCTCTTGCAAGCCTACTTTTAGACAGGCATAGTGCTACATGCAGAAGATGCAAGATTTAAAAATATAGTATTTCTCTTCCTGGAGCTTCTGGGCTGTCTTACTCTGTTCAGGCTACCATAACAAAATACCATAGACTGAGTGGCTTAAAAAACAAAAATTTATTTTTCATGGTTCTGGAGGCTGGGAAGTCCAAGATCAAGGTTGCAATCCATTGTGCTCCTGGCGAGAGCTTTCTTCCTGTCTTTTAGGAGAACACCTTCTCTCTGTGTCCTCACGTAACTTTTCTTCTCTGATGTCTCTACCCATAAGGCATTAATCCCATAGGACTAGAGACCCACTGAAATGACCTCATCTAACCTAATTATGTTCCAAAGGCCCCAACTCCAAATACCATCATGTTGGGAGTTAGGGCTTCAACATTTGAATTGTGGGGAACACAGATCAGTCCACAGCATGGGCTAAAGAAGATAGAGAATTCACAGATTGGCGAATCTGCTACGTTAATAAATAAAGTATTGCAAAAGTCTCAGTAGCTCCAATGTGCCTGTTCCCGTCACAACCACACTGCCCATACTAGTATCTAATGGCATTAATTGGTTTTTAATATTAATTAGTTTTGCCTGTTTTGAAAATTTATATAATGGAGTTATATAAAACATACTATTATGTGTCTGGCTTTTCTTCAGTTGCAGTAACAGCCTGAGATTCATCAATATTGTTGCTGTAGCAATATTTCATTTATTTTCATAGCCTTATAGTAGTCCATTGTGTGAAAATAGCAGTTTATTTACCCATTTTATTTTTGGTGATCATTTGTTTTTTCTCACTTTTGACTATTATAAATAACACAATTTATGAATATTTTTGTATATACGTTTTGGGATGCAGACATGCACTTGTCTGATAGGTGTATACCCAGGAGTGGAAATGCTGAGCCAGAGTATACGTATTTAGATTTGCAGATACTACCACACTGATCTCCAGAGTGGTGCTACAAATTTAACCCCCCTACAACAGCGTATGACAGTCTCAACTATGCTACGTCTTTCCCGATGTATGGTGTTGTTAGTCTAATTCATTGGCCATTCTGGTATGTGTGCAATAGTATCTAATTCTGATTTAATTTGCATTTCCCTAAATACTTTTTAATGCATTTTTGCCAAGTTTTTTATTTGGTTGCCTGGGGATTTCTTTTTCTTATTGATTTTTAGGAGTTCTTCATGTATTCTACCAATACACAATTTGTCAGTTACATATGTTGCAAATATGGTCTAGCTCACTGTGGTTTGTTTATTACTCTCTTAATAGTAACTTTAATAAACAGAAATCTTAATATATTTAAATTAACAATCTTTTCCTTTATGGTTAGGAATAATTGTTTCCTGTTTAAGAAATATTCACCTACACCAAAGCCTTAAATACATTCCATTTGTCATTTTCTAGAAGCTTCATGCTTTATCTTTCATATAAAAATATAATTTAATAATAATCATAATCATAATATAATCCACCTGGAAGTGTTTTTTGTTTATGGTGTGAGAGAGGGTTAAAATTTACTGTTTTCCCAAAGGGATATCCAAATGAACCAGCATCATTTATTGAATAAACGATCTTCTTCCTATTGCTCTAAAGCACCCTCTTGTCATGAGGCAAGTGGCTTTACATGTTTTGGCCTATTTATGGACTCCTTAGTCTACGTCAATGGCCTATTTATATTTCTACCCATATATCCATGTTGTCTTAATTACTGTGGCTTAATAACAATATTTACAATCTTGTAGTGTAAGTGTTAAAACTTTGTTCTGCTTCAAGCTTGGCTATTCCTGGCTATTTGCACTTTCATATTTGCACTTGTCGATTTTTACAAAATAAAACTTCTGGAATTTTCATTGGTATTACATCTATGGACCAATTTGGAAAACACTGACTTTTTTTTTTTTTTTTAGGGGAAGTCCTTTATTTTTATTATTTATTTATTTATTCATTTTTTGGCTGTGTTGAGTCTTCGGTTCTGTTCAAGGGCTTTCTCTAGTTGCAGCAAGCGGGGGCCACTCTTCATCGCGGTGCATGGGCCTCTCACTATCGCGGCCTCTCTTGCTGAGGAGCACAGGCTCCAGACACGCAGGCTCAGTAGTTGTGGCTCACGGGCCTAGTTGCTCCATGGCATGTGGAATCTTCCCAGATCAGGGCTCGAACCCATGTCCCCTGCATTGGCAGGCAGATTCTCAACCACTGTGCCACCAGGGAAGCCCAACACTGACATTTTTATTCATAATATGCCCTTCCTCATATTAAGGTTTTCTTTAATCTTTCAAAAATATTTTGTATTTTTCCATGTAATATTTTTGTACAAATTTTGTGAGATTTTTTATTAGGTATTCAGTGGTTTTTGAGGTTATTGCAAATAATAACAATTTTCTTAATTTCACCTCATAAGTGTTTGTCATTGATATATAGAAATACAATTAATTTTGTTTACTGACTTTATATCCAAAGACTATCTTAAATGTAGATATTAATTCCAATAATTTCTCCATAGATTTTTTAGGATTTTCTACATGCATATATATAATCTGGAAAAGACATTTTTGTTCTTCCTTTTGACTTCTAATTGTTTTTCATATGTTGCACTGGCTACAATCTTGTGTACATATTTGAATAGAAGTGTGATGGCAGTTATGTTTATACTATTTTTTAATCTCAGATGGAAATCTAACTATAAGTATTTTTTGAAGGTACCCTTTATCTAAAGGAGAATTTTCTTTATGCTTCATTTACCAATTGTTTTTGCTATAGCTGTTTTTTCTGCAACTTTTGAAATAATCAAATGATTTTCCTCCCTTATTCTATTAATGTGATACCTTACATTGATTGGTTAATGATTACCCAATTTTGCATTTATAGACTAAATCCAACTTGGTTACGATGTATTTTTTTCTATAGATCACTGGATTTGCTTTGCTCTTTTTTCTAAGGGACTTAAGAGATATTGGTAATTTTTTTTTCCATTCTTGTAAAAATTTACTGACCTTATAAAACAAATTGGAAATTGCTCCCTTTTTTCTTTTCTCTGGAATAGTTCATATATGATTGTTATTTTTTCTAAATGATTTGCAGAATTCATTATTGAAATAAACACAGTCAAGCTTTTCTTGGAGGAAAGTTCTTATTTAGAGAGCCAACTAATTTAATCGATATTGGACCATTGCTTTCATTTTTTCAGTTCTTCTTGTGTCAGTTTTGGTATATTGTCACAGCTTTTTTTTTAAGGGAGAAACTTTGTCAGTTTTTTCTAAATTTTCCACTTCTTTGGAATAAAGTTCTTTTCAACTTGCCATTATTATCATTTTAATATTGATAGTTAATGTCTTAGTGGTGTCCCCTTTTTCATTTGTGACAGAGCAATTTGTTCTCCCTCTACCTCCTTGGTCAGGCTAAACAAATGTATCAGTTTTATGGATATTTTCACAGAACCAATTTAGACTTTCCTCATCTTCTTTGTATTGTTTTTCTTCTGCATTATTAATTATTATTATTATTGTCATTATTTCCTCCTTTCTACTACCTTTGTATTTAATCTGCTGCTGTTTTCTAACTGCTTGAGATGAATAATTTTAGAATATTGATTTGTCTTTTTCTTTTATAATAATTTAATTATTATAGCAAAATATATGCAATATAAGTATGCATATACTAGTTTTGATAAGTCAGATTTTCACTATCAATCAGCTCAAACTATTTTCTAATTTACATTTTGATTTTTTCTTTGACCCATGGGTTATGTGCAAGTTTGTTGCTTAATTTTAAAACATTTAGCAATATTCTTATGATCTGTTTGCTACTGATTTTTTTTACTAATTCTAATATAGAAAACACATTCTGTCTAATTTTATGCTTTGACGTTTGTTGCAACTTGCTTTACTGCACAGTGTATTATAAATTTTGATAAATGTCCCACTTGAATGTGCACTTGAAAACAATGTTTATTCTGTGGTTGCAAGTGATTACATAGAAAGGTAGGTAGGTAGATAGGTAGGTAGCAAAAATCAATTAGGTGGTTGGTAATCGTGTGGTTCAGTTCTTCCTTTCTCCCTTACTAACAGAAATGTTTGTTCTATCAGTTAATAATAGAAATGTTAAAAGGAGTGTTTATAAAGTTTCCCCTTTCAATTCTATCAGTTTGGGTGTTACAAACATTACTATTAGGTGCATAAAAACTTATAATTTTTATTTCCTCTTCTAGCTTTTTTTTCTTTAATATTATGAAATATCCATTTTTATCTCAAGTAACGCTTCTCACCTTAAGGATTATTTTGTCTGATATTTGCATAACTCCACCAGCTTTTTTTCCAGTTAGTGTTTGTGTGATATATATTTTTCTATTTTTTTACTTTCAATCTTCCTGTATATTTATATTTATATAATATACATTTATAATAGAGTTATATTTAGATTGATAACATTTTTAAGTGCAAATTTTTTTTTTTTTCCTAAATCTAGTTTGATTATCTCTGTCTTTTAGAGCAGGGGTTGGGAAACTTCTTCTGTAAAAGGTCAGACAGTAAATATTTTAGACCTTGTGGGTTACATCCAATGTATGTCACAATTACTCAACTTTGCTATTGCAGTGCAAAAGCAGCCATAGACAATACATAAATGAATGATGCGACTGTGTTCCAATAAAACTTTATCTATTAAAAAAACCCAAGCAGGCAACAAGCCAGTTTCAGCCTGTGGAGTGTAATTTTCCAACCCTTTTTAAAAAGTATTAATTAAATTCATATTGATTGTTATATCTGATACGTTGGGGGTTAACTCTTTCGTTTTCTCTTTGTCCTACTTGTTATACATTCTTCCCCCCCCCCGTAATTATGGCTTTAAAAATATATTGTTTTTAAAATTTTGTTCAACTTTTGTTTTTTATTTTTGTTTTTTATTATTTTTTTGCTGGGGATGTTGATCTGCAGCAAGCTAATGTGGCATAACCAAATGAATTTTTGTTTTTTCTCTTTTTATACAGAAAGAGAAAAATGCATGTACATATAATCTCCTTTTTCTCACTAAATACATATGGAAGAAAGGAGATTCACAGCAACGTATTCTCACCTATGTCCTGAAAACACTCAAATTAATGAAAGTTAACATATATTTCAGGTTATTTTTTGTTTATTTTTTAATACCAGCAGGACTCTAGAATCCTATTTATGTTTAGATCTTGTAGTTTTTATGTAAGCTCTTCTGATCTTCTCCTATTGCAATCTTTTAGATTGATATGCATTAAAGTTCCCTTCCCACAGTCACACCCATTCAAACAAACAGGCACCTTGACATATGCCTTCTTAATGGGTTATTGAATTGCTTATTTGGCCACTTAGTCATAATTTCAAAAGCCTGTAACTTTACTTTGCAGAGCAAATTACTTCCACCACAATTGATCAGAATAAGTCCTCATATTCTGCTAGGAAGTCTTTCAGCTACAAGGTATTAAGAAATAACTCTTTTCTCCATCTCCTGTTTTCCATGAAGTATCTTAATATTTTTTATTTCATAATGACATTTTAATAACTCACTCATTGTCTATCTATATTATTTCTTTTATTTTAATTGCATAATCTGTCATGAAAATTTGTTTTGTATAAAGTAAAATAAATATTAAATTTTTTTGTAATTTTCCTCTCATCATTCAATACAATTTTAAATTCATCTATGATCAATTTTATCCAAAACTTTAAATAAAATTAAAAGACAATGAAATAAGACACTGTGGTATGATATCATCTTTCATACAAATATTCCAAAGTCCTTTACCATGTTTATACAGTAAATGTGTAAACAGAGACACATGCAAGTTGATTTAACTTGGTTAGGTCCATGTAGGGGAAGTGATCTGCCATAGTTAGTTCCCAGATCAATCAGTTCATCTGTTAATCAATGTGTACTGTGTCCAGTGTTGGTTGGGGCAATGACTCTTAATCAGAAGAGTGCATCAGATTCCCTTGTGATGGTTTTAAACAAACGTATCAAGGATCCTAAGCCCTAAGGTACAGTAAATTGGAGCATGTGGATTATTAAAGAGTTCCACAAATGATTGGGATGCACAGTCTTTCCTGAGAAATACTGCTTTAAGCCACTGGAGGATAAAGAAGAAATAGGCATTGACTCAGTAAATTTGAAAAAAAAAATCAAGAAGGACTTTAAAATGTATAAAATAATGTATAATTAAAAATTGAATTGTCTGGCATAGTGTGAGTTAGAAAGGCTTCATTAGGAAGATTAGAATTGATCTGGACCTTCAAGAACAGGTTGGATTTGCAGAGCTGGTAGGAGCACATGGGAAGGGAAAAAAATATAATATAAGCAAGAGCATAGAGGCAGAAATAATTGTTTGGTAATCAGGGCAAAGAACAAGCTGAAGTTACCTCAGAGTAGAAACTGTTCCTGTCTGGTTCACTGCTTTATACACAATATTATCACCTGTTGAACAAACACAAGTAAATGAATGAACCAATCAATCTATCAGTAATGAGAGTGGCATGTTCTTATGTTGGAGTAGTCAGAAATAAGTATGCATATTCAGAGCAAGATTAAATTAAGGATGACATTGAAAGCCAGCAAAAGAGCTAAAACAGGTGCCAATAAATAAAAATAATATTTGAGCTAGATTCATCAGGGAATCACAAACAACATGTACTAAGAGAGATTCCACCCTTGAAAAAAAGCCAGCTGGAAATGTGCTGCAGGAATATAGGTGTGCAATAATCAAGGTCTTGCACTGTTTTCAGAAAATAAAAATAAAACATACCTAGCAAATGAAGAGGGCGTGTGTAGTGCTAAAAAAGTCCATCAAAGCAGACTTCAAATATCATTATTTGATTGTTCAGTTAAATACTGCATTTAGCTAATTTGATGATTTGTCACCCTTAAATCGCACTTGTCCTCTCATTCCTCTCCTGTCTTTCTTTATCCTTTCATACCTATTCCCTTATTCTTGAACTTTTTATCCTTAAATATATTCAGCTAAAAACATTAAATACTAGAAAATGCTGGTTGCTGAAATTTTAATTATAATTGACAATATTCTATTTGCATAACATTTAAAAAACTCGATTTAGACTTCAATATTTTAGAATTGATTTATTCTAGAGTGAGGATAGAAGAATAAAAATGAAACATCAAAAATTTGCTTTAAAAAAAGACAAGAGATGTTAATATTCTTAGTATATAATGTGTATAGTTCAGGTAGTTTAGGTAAATGCCAGATATCTGTGATCTGTTATTTGATTCATTTTTTAAAAAGTCTGGACAATATTTCACAACTTTTGTCTTTATATATCATATTTTATAGGCTGTTACTTTCTTCACTCACGCCTTATTATTTTTTCATAAAAATTTTAATTTAACCATATGAATTAATGTGTTTACTTGAAGAAATACAGCCATTTCACAGGCCGAGAATATGTAAAATAATGACCACAGAATTATATTACACAGTATTTTAACAGTATATAGAATGGAAGCTATGAGTCTGAAGCTAAAAAACAAAGCAAAACAAACAAACAAAAAAACATAATTAGCAGAACTTTAATTGCTGGGATTATGAAAGAAAGAAATGAAATCTAAACTACAGAATATCCTCAGCCTCACATTTACCTGAAGTATGACTGATCAAATTCTGATAGCAGAAAAAAATATATAAGTCCATCTTCATAGAGAATTAGATATTCAAAGCAGTCACATTCACTCTTTCAGACCTTTGGGGGAACGATGCAACTAATTCAAGGAATTACCATCCATCTTAATGGACTAAATGGGCAGGGGGAAGATATATTTCCTCTGCTTCTTATTAACAGGAAGTTTTAGCTGCAATGAAAATCTACTCAGCAGGAAAACAGAGAACCTGTATTATTATGGTTTAGGTAGGCTGGAAACAACAAGAAGAATTTTTTCTGAAGAAGACAGAAAAAAATGAGTTCAAATGCAGAAATTATTGCTGGGTTTTAATGGGTTGAGATGCCCTTAGGAAGGAGAAATTAACAGTTGCCAATGGACCAAAACAACATCTACCTCTAAAAAGCTGAACTATATCAGTGCTCACTGGATATGCCCCCACCACCACCCCTCTCTAATGTGCTTGTTTTGATACCATCCATGGATTACACAACTGACCTTTGAAAACCCATGGTTATTTGAAAGCTGACGTTTCTGTCTCACTAATGTCAATTTACCTAGTCTTAAATGAGAAGGAAAAAGATGGGGAAAAAAACGGTTTTGCACACAAAAGCTACATTAGCTTGAACATTTGCATGTTTGGGTTTAAGTATAGGCATCTATCAAAGATTCAAACCAAAGTGAAACTAGAAGAGTATTTAAATCATGCATGGATTTTAGAGACAGAGAGAGACATCTACTGGTCCATTTATTACCGATCCCAAGCACCACCCCCTCCACTGTAATTAACGTAACGTTTTCTCTCTTCACAGCTGACAGCCAAGAGCATAATTAGAGTCTAATAAAACACGGAAAAGTCACAAATGCAAAGTGGAATAAACAGTAAACAGTGAAGGAAGAGAGGCTCCGGGAGTGTGATGGCTGGGTAATGCCATAGATAAACTGTGTGCACATTGACACTGTCACGCTCTCCGCAGCCCCAAGTGTGCTGGTAGCCTGGTGCAGACAGACAGCTCGAATTAATCCCAAGAGGAGCGCATGACAGGCGAGTGAAGCAGACAATTAGAATGAAGGAGGAAATTGGAAATGGCAAAGGTGTGAACATATGTCAAATTACAACTAAATGATAAATTACAATTCTGTCATTGGAATAAGCGGTAATTAAGAAAGATTTCAGCTATCCCTCTTGAAAAAAATAAGAGAATCACATTTTTTCCCCCAGTTTAGATTTGTTTGCTGAATTGTTTCCATCCGTCTCACATATGGGGCTGGATCTTCCTGATTTGGGGGGCTGCATTATTTGTGTACATTAAGGATAATTCTTTTTTTTCCCCCTCTTCCCCATTTTCCACACTGGCAGAATGATAGTGTCAAAATGAACAGGAAGCTGATAGTATCTGATATAAAAACCTGCACTAAGGTTTGGGGAAAAAAAAAAAGAAAGAAAGAAAAAAAAACACGAGGTTTGCTGCTGAAGCTGCTGCTGCACTCTAATTATTTTAAACAAGCTCTGCACAGTCCAGCTGACAATTAGGAAATTCTGCTTTATGGCTTGGGGGATTCATACGAAACCTCATAATCACTGTATACACGTCCTTTTCGTTTAGACAGTAATGAATGTGGGTGGGGTTTCTTGGCAGTTTTCGGCCACTTAACCACAATTTAAAACAGCTGTGTAATTATCATGAGGGTTTTGTTGTTTTTTTTTCTTTAATCCAACATCCAATTCCAATTTAGAGTTTGTAACACCTGTGGTTTGTTACAACTGCTAGGACTAAGGCAGGGGGATAACAAGCAAAAATGCAGTGCGTGCAAAAGCAGTGCAAGAGAGGGCTCCTTGTCCCACGGGGTCACTACATGCCAGGACCCAGATGAGGAAGGAATCTTCCAAAGGCAGATCTCACATTTAAATATGAGGTGCTGTGTGCAAGGAGGTGGTCTTCAGCAGAGTCAAGACAGTGCAGACTAGGCTTCAACTCCTTAAAAAAGCAGACGTGTCTCTTATATAACCCTTGCAAACTCTATTAAAAAGGGGGGAAAAGCAGCATGCCAGTGGAAAGGGCCATACAGGTCCTGTACCCATGGTGACAATCTTTGATTATTTAGCACATCTCAAAACAGAATTTCATTTGATGATAATTTTCCACCTATTATTAGGTGAATACTTAAACATTAATTTTAGAAATACTACAACAACCCAAATAATAGTAATAATAGTAAATTATATTAGGATTTGGACTGAAATAAAATTTCTTATCACATAAGCAAATACCCACCACATGTTATTCTAATTTTAGGAGATAAGCCAACTCCAAATTTTCCGTGCATTATTTATGTTTTTTGTAAGTGCTTATAACATTAAATAGCTATAGTTCTACATTCACAGAATAATGACTGAGTACAGTTATCTAGTGTCTAAAAAAGAAGACTGAAATAGTGAAAGCTCCTCTTAGAACATATGCAAATATTTACATCATTTCCTTTTCACCCTCCTTCTAGGGCAAAAAAGAGACTAATAGCCAAAAAGCTAAATAAAATTCTCTAACAGAGAGGTCAGAAGCTCCAATGATCTTCTGGTATAAATCAATTTCTAGCAGATGTGGCCAGATATTACAGTTCAAGGCCTTGAAAGCTTAATTGGGGAAGCATGTTAAGAGTTAAAGGGCCAGAGTCACATTAATTACATGAGGTTTTCCTTGTAGAAAATCTGCCCAGAACAATGCCACCATCCCTCTTTCTTAGATAGGGGTATGCTCCTCCACTACACTTTTATAATTTGACGAGGTTTATTTTAAAAGCAATTTGTTTATAGTCACCTGTATGCTTCACAAGTAACAGAGACTAAGGTGTTCATTTATTATATTCTTAGTACAGTTTGGGTTAAGAAGAAGCTTCTGACTTTATGCCTGAAGGGTCCAAATATGAAACAAATTAAGAGCTGGGTTTCAAATCTTCTCTTGAAAAATAAGAGGTGAGAAAAAAGATGAATTCTGGGGCTTCCCTGGTGGCGCAGTGGTTGAGAGTCCGCCTGCCGATGCAGAGGACACGGGTTCGTGCCCCGGTCTGGGAAGATCCCACATGCCGTGGAGCGGCTGGGCCCGTGAGCCATGGCCGCTGAGCCTGCGCGTCCGGAGCCTGTGCTCCGCAACAGGAGAGGCCACAGCAGTGAGAGGCCCACATACCACAAAAAAAAAAAAAAAAAAAAAAAAAGATGAATTCTAATTGTTGCTCCAATACTGTTTCTTCCTAGAAATAGGAGTTCTTTTATGGAAACCTGAATATAGGAAAGTAGTCAGAAAAAATCTTCTACTTTTATGCCAATCAAGGGAAAATGTTCATAAAATAAAATCTGACAAAAACATCATTAAATAGTCTATATAAAAATTGAATGGAAAATGATGTCAGTCATTCTGTTATCATTCTAATATTTGGTCTTTGACCCTAATTCCTGACACAGAGTTCCTAAAACCTTTGGAATTCCCTGGGTGATAACAATATCTTTTGTTCTAATGAGGTGAGTCTTGGTGAGCTCCTCGAAGGGAATTAGTCATCAGAAAGACCAAGCCATGATTAGAAGCTTGGAATTTTCATCCCCATGACTCACTCTCTAGAGAGAGGAGAAGGGCTAGAAATGGAGTTAATGGTCTGTCATGAAGTGATGAAGCCTCCATAAGAATCCCAAAAGTATGGGTTTCAGAGAACTTCAAGCTGGTGAACATACGGAGGTGCCAGGAGAATGGTGTGCCCAGAGAGGGCATGGAAGCTCTGCACCCCTTCACAACTTTCTTGCTCTAGACATATCCTCCATCTGGATGTTCAATTGTATCCATTATTATATCTTTTTATAATAAACTGGTGAATAGTAAATAAACCATTGTCCTGAGTTCTGTGAGCCACTCTAGCAAATTAAATGAACCTAAGGAAGGGGATTTTGGAACCTCCAATTGGTGGACAGTCAGTGAGAAGCACAGTAACTACAGAACTTGCAGTTAGCATCAGAAGGTGGGAGGGGCATTCTTGTGGGACTGATGCCTTAATCTGGGGGAAATCTCATGCTATCATCAGGTGAAAAGTGTCAGTTGAGTTAAATTGTAGGGTACCAACTGATGTCACAGAATTGCTTGGTATGGGAAAAACCCCAACACATCTGGTGTCAAAAGTGCTATGAGTGTGACGGTAGTGTGACAGTAAAGGAGAAACATAGGAGAAGTGTAAGAGAAGTGTAAGTTTTCTAAACAGAGTGCTATGGCAAAACGTTGATGAATTTCCACTTACAGTCTTGACAATACCTGGTACTTGATTTGCCTTTTTGCCAAAAGAAAAAAAACCCCATACAACTAGATAATATATATGCAGCAGCTATTTTCAGACATTAAACAATAGGCAATGGAAGACTATAAACTCTGAAGTAATTATTGCAATCACCCTGGCTTCTGGCTGGAAATAATTTATTGCTCCGGTATACAGGATTTTTGAGTCCAAATTGAGTAACAGTCTTGTTGAGCTTCAGATTCAGTTATAAGAGTTCAAGTCAGCTAAAGTGTCAGAATTTTCAGGGTACTAGATAAGAAGGAGCAGCATAGAGTTAGAGAACAGAAGTCTTCCTGGGGATCCAAAACCTGAACCTTGGCTAAAGGCTGGCCTGGGTATGCACAGAATCAGACTCCAAAATACCTAGAGGTAACCACTTTATGTGAAATTTACTTCTGAATGGTAAGACCAGAAATTATAACCAGCCTAAGAGACCTTGCTGAACAACCTGACTACTCAGTAAATGTCTAGAAAGCCTATGTGTTAGGTGTAAGAAAATACCTAGAACTAAATTCATGGATTGACCTTTAATGAGATGTTTTCTAGGGAGTTCCCTGGTAGCCTAGTGGTTAGGATTCTGGGCTTTCACTGCCATGGCCCAGGTTCAATCCCTGGTTGGGGAACTGAGGTCCCACAAGCTGTGCTGTGCGGTTAAAAAAAAAAAAAAAGTCTCTAATCACTTCTGGTAATATTCTGGTCCTAAAGTCTATTTTACATTGTATTAATATAGCAACCCTATTTTTCTTATGCTTATTAACTTCATGGCATATCTGTTTCCATCATTTTACTTCTAATCTATTTATATATTTATATTTAAGTTTCATTTCTTGTAAAAAATATATAGTTCGGTCTTTTTAAAAAAATCCATTCTTACAACCTTTGGCTTTTAATTGTAGAATATAATTCATTTATATTTAATATAATTGTCCATCTGCTTGGATTTAAGTTTATCTTCTTGCTATTTCTTTTCTAGTCATTTATGTTTTTTCCAATTACTCACTTCTTGCCTTCTTGTTTGGTTAATAAAATATCTTTAGAATTCTCTTTTAATTTCTCTATTGTCCTTTATCTTTTTATTATTTTACATTTACCCTGGAAATTAAAACTCTGACTTATCATGGTATTTTTGTGGTAAGAATATTTTATTATATTTTACCACCTATATATGAAAATGTTATGAGACCTAAATTAATAAAATATATACCATTCTTATGAATTGGAAGACAATATTTTTAAGATATCAATATTCTTTAAGTTGATTTGTAGATTGAATGAAATTTCCACCAAAATTCCAAAAAGTTTTGTGTGTGTGTATAAGTTGAGAAGTTATTTCCAAAAATCACATGAAAATGCAAACATCTTACAGTAGCCAGGAAAATCTTGGAAAGAAGAACAGAGTTGGAGTACACACACTGCCTAATTTCAAGACTTATTATAAAGCTACCATTATCAAACAACATGATACAGATGTGAAGACATATAACTAGATCAACAGAATAGAATATAGAGAAATTAGATTCACATATAAAATCCCGTCAAGTCAATAAGAAAAGGAATGTCTTTTTAACAAATGGTGATGGAAAAAATAGATTAACATATTGAAAATAATAAATACCAACACCTACCTCGACCCATACACAAAAATTTATTCAAGGTATCATAGACCTATATATAAAACCAGTAGAATATCTTTGTGATCTTGGTACAGGCAGAGATTTCTTAAACAGGACAAAATATCCTACCATAAAATAAAGAATTGTTAAAATGGACTTCATCAAAAATTAAAACCTCTGCTCACCAAAAAAAAAAAAAAAAAAAAACCACTATTACAAAGAACAAAACTATTTGAAAAATTTGCAAGAGACTTGTGTCTAGACTATATAATGAACTTCTACAACTCGATAAAAAGACAAGCCATCAATTAAAAAATAGAAGACTGATCTTGAGCAGGTACTTCTAAAAAGAAGATATATGAATGGCCAGCAGTACATGAGAAAGATGCTCAACATCATTAGCTGTCATTAGTTAAAACCAAAATGAGATACACTTCCACACTCACCAGATTGGCTAATATGAAAATAGACAAACTAATATTGCTGAGAATTTAGTGCAATTGTAACTCTCATTCACTGATGCTGGGAATACAGAAAATTGTGAAAACATATACTCACAAAAAGACTAATAAGAATTTTTAGAATAGCTTCATTCATTATATCAGGAAATTAGAACAAATCCAAATATATATCATAGGCGAATAAGAAAACAAAATGTGGTATATTTGTATGTTGGAGTACTCAGCAATTACAAAGTACTACTGATATATACAAAATCATTTATGTATTTCAAGAAGGTTATGCTGCACAAAATAAGTCCCTGTCAAAACAATACATGCTGTTTGATTCAATTTTTTAGACGTTAAGGAACAGGCAAAACTTATCTCTAGTAATAAAAAAACAAAACAGTAGTTACCTCTGAGATAG